>NC_083318.1:77674944-80082051 GCF_963455315.2 Globicephala melas | reverse complement strand
CATAACAAAAGGAGGTTTATATGTGAAAAGATTAAAAATAATTGCAGCAACAAATATAGCAAAAATATGGTTTAGAATATCGTAATTTTACTGGTCTTTGGAATACGCTCCCATTTAGGAAAAGTAATTCAAACAGTCCCAACTTTTCTTCAAAAAACTGAAAATAGCTTTATTGTTTTGTCTGATAATAAAATAGTACTTGCTAACTTTCAAAAATCTAGACATATATAAAGGCATATATAAAAATGAAAAATATCAGAAATTACTAGAAGTCTTAATTAAAATAGTATTTGATATACAATATTCCAAAACTTTCTATGTTATCATATATATCAATATGCTTTATTTCAAAAGTAGGTCATATTATGTGACCCATCTTTCTTTTTTTAATTTTTTTTCTATTTATTTTTTTTAAAAAACTTTTATTGAAATATAGTTGATTTACAATGTTGTGTTAGTTTCAGGTGTACAGCAAAGTGATTCAGTTATACATATATATATAAATATATGTATTCTTTTTTTACATTCTCTTCCACTTTAGATTAATAGAAGATATTGAGTATAGTTCCCTATGCTATACAGTAGGTCCCTGTTGGTTATCTGTTTTCTTTGTTTGTTTGTTTTTGCGGTACGCGGGCCTCTCACTGCTGTGGCCTCTCCCGTTACGAAGCACAGGCTCCGGACGCACAGGCTCAGCAGCCATGGCTCACAGGCCCAGCCGCTCCGCGGCATGTGGGATCTTCCCAGACCGGGGAACGAACCCGTGTCCCCTGAATCGTCAGGCAGACTCTCAACCACTGCGCCACCAGGGAAGCCCGGTTATCTGTTTTATATATAGTAGTTTTATATATTTTAATCCCAAACTCCTAATTTCTTCCTCCCCACCTTTTTCCTTTGGTAATCAGAAATTTGTTTTCTAAATCTGTGAGTCCATTTTTGTTTTGTAAATAAGTTCATTTGTATCATTTTTTTAGAGTCCACATATAAACAATATCATGTGATATTTGTCTTTGGCTTACTTCACTTAGTATAACAATCTCTAAGTCCATCCATGTTGCTGCATATGGCATTACTGCATTCTTTTTTATAGCTGAGTAATATTCCATAGTATATATGTACCACATCTTCTTTATCCACTCACCTGTCATTCGACACTTAGGTTGCTTCTACGTCTTTCTTATTCAATAAAATATTACAGCTATTTTCTGGGTCAATAGGCGTAAATTTTGCATCAACAGTTTGAATTGTTGCAAAGCATTCCACTAAGATTCCACTAAGTGGATCTCTCACAACATATTTAATGAAACTCTTTTAGTTAGACAAATAAATTGATTCTGATATCTTGCTATCAAAATATATATCTTTTCATGGACCTCTGTGTTTGTCTATTTCCTTTTAAAAAAAGTATATGATAACTTTTTAATCATTAAACAAAAACAACTCTGTAATTTAGAAAGCCTATCTACTGTGAAATAATCTTCTCAGGAAAAATAATTTGATTATCAGAAGCTATACTTTGGAGAGGGGATTTTAATTTAACATCATCCAATATGTAATCCCTATTAATGTCTCCCAAAGTGACATGGTATATTTAAGGGCAACATACAAAGAGCACCTTATACAGAAACCTACTTTACTTCCATTAATTTATCCTTTTTCTTAAAAAGTACTTTAAATGTATTTTAGAGAGCAATAAATCAAACGGGTTAAATCTTCTTTTACAATGTCAGCCTCTCCGGGGGTGAAGGTACCAAAACACATTATATTCCCCACCTATTTTGTACTTGTCAGAGCCCTTCACATACACATTTAATACTGAAATATTAATAACCTTCTAACACTCTGAAGTAGTTACAACACATAATTATCCTCATTTTCCAGATGAGGAAACTTTGTCCCAAAGAGGTTAAGTGACTTAGCCATAATCACACATTTATTAACAGAACCAATATAAGAACAACACATTTGACATTACTCTCCTAAAGCCAAGTGTTTCTGTCACAAGGCAAGGACAGCTGTGGGGGAGGGGAGATGGGCTAAAATAAATAGATGTAAAGGGAAACACACAAAAAAAAACCCAGCAGTAGAAACCTGTTAAGTTCTCAAACTGGAATATAAAGCCATGAAGAGACATGGTAAAGCCAGTCACAGATTATTCTATTACACACACATACAATCACAGATGTGACCTTTGATATCATTAAGTCCAGCCTTATAGAGATGAAGGACCAGCTCTAACGTTTTAGGCCTGAACTTAAATGTCATCTATTTAAAGATGCTTTCCTTGATCACACTCTCAACAATCTCTCCTATTACATCATTTGTATAAGGTGTTCAGTAAATGTACTCTGAACAGGTGAAGGGGAAGATAGTCGGCTGGCTGACACGAAACAAGTTCAGGGAAACAAATATTTTCACCTGATAAACACAAAACAAAACACCTCTCAGAAATGTCAATAAACACCTAGTTTTTGATGCAGCAGAAGTGATACCTTTTTGGCTTCAAGACTCAGTCCAAATAGATCTATATTTTAAAAGGAGCTGCCTCTAAGCTGAGATATTACAACATCTATTATCAAATAATGCAATATCTTTTTTGAAACCAGTCTAGACAGACACAATCTGCTGGAGTCTGAAATATTTTTCTTTTATCATCATGAACAGACACGGAACAGCAACACACTTAATGCTCTAAATAGTGGCCACATAAGACTTTATTATTAAAGGAGTTTTGTTCAATGTGAATTAAGAGTTGGCATGTCTGTATGCGAAACATACCAAAACCCGTGATATAAATCAGACTTTGATACTGTACACGCTCATATCTGTTCCTTTTGTATATGGACTCCAAAACCATTTCTTACTCACGAAGTGTTTCTTTTTTCCCTTCGAAACACCACTGCAATGTTTCCTAAGATTTTTTGCAATTTGATGTCACATTTCTTATTTTCACTTCCGAAGACTACCAGAAATACTATAAGAAATATTTCAATAGTCCTAGAAAAGCTAAAATTCAATTTGTTACTAGCTCATTAATTATCGTCGCTCAGAACTCCAGAGTTTTGATCTGAGGAGAAAATTCCCTTCAGAAAAAAGTACGTTTAGATGTTAGCTGCGTGTTGTGGGGCAAGAGAAAAGGCAGACGAAAGAGACGATCATTTCAGAATGTAAACATGATTCATTCCATAACTACAGGCAGCCAAACTCAGATACAACAGTTTAAAAAATGAAAGGATCAGCTGTGTTGCAGTTCAAAACTTTCAAGTATAAAGGTTCAGGCGAAATATTACCCAATTTTACTTTAATCCGTTCCTTTAATTTCCCGACCAGCCCCTTGGAAATTGTTGACTGCTCAGCAATTTAAGGTAAGAGTCACAAAACCTTACAACTGAGAATTTACTCAGCAGGTATAAATTCTTAGCTGGCTTCCCTCACGGGATTAGGCCATTACTGCTTCTTCCTCAGGTCTGAGGGTCTATCTGTCTTCTCCTGAAGCGTCCCCTCCTAATACTTGCATTCTTTGCCTAATAGGAACAAGAGCCTCATTTACTTTTATAGTACAACGGAGCTTATGATATATTTTGAAATGTATTCATTTATTTGATCCTCACAACAGTCTTTGCTGGTACATAGGATAAATATTATTATCCTATTTTTATAAATGAGAGGTGGATTTCAGGAAGGTTAAGTAAATTGTTCTGAACAACACAGCTGGTAAGGTGTGGCTCTGGGACTGGAATTAAGATCTTGAGACTCTCTATTCAAACATTCTTTCCACTCTATCCCTGTGATTTCAGATTCTGGATTCTAGTCAAAGTCTATGCTAAGACGTTGACTCTTATCTAAGTAACTGAAATTTTGACCCCCAAAAATGGTATTAATAGTAAAAAAAAAATGCCATAACTTAACAAGAAGGGGAAACAATTAATATTGATGTGTGTCTACCTGGATCCTGCCATATGCTAGGTACTTTATACGTTACCTATATTCATCAAGAGAAAGCAATATCAACCCCTTTCTGGAGTACTTTAATCCATGTGCTATTCTAAGATTCACAGGCATCACTCTAGCTCATATAACTTGGTCAGGCCTATATTATCATCCACAAAATGTAGAACTTGAGACTCAAGAAGTTAAATGACTTATTTTCCCAAAATTACACATCCATTCTATGGCAAAGTCAGAAACTGAAACCAGGTCACTGGCTCTAGTAAAGTTTGAGGAAATATAATGCATATGTTATAAACCCTGCCCACAGGGAGCCAGAAACCCTCAAAAAACAGTTGCTGAATGTCCAGACATTATTTTTCAAAATAAATAAATAACACCTGGGGGATTTCTTTTCTAATAGCTACAATAAGAACGAAATAAAAATTTTAACTTATTTAGTGCTTCAAAGTTTCCAGTTTCTTTCACAAATCAGTTATCATTTGATTCTCACTACAGTATCTATTATGTATAGCAGGCATATTGGGTATATTTATTATGTAAATAACAGTATCTATTATGTATATTATCCCAATTTTACAGATGAGTACACCGTAATTTTTTTTTTTTTTTTTTTTTTTTGCGGTACGTGGGCCTCTCACTGTTGCGGCCTCTCCCATTGCGGAGCACAGGCTACGGACGCGCAGGCTCAGCGGCCATGGCTCACGGGCCCAGCCGCTCAGTGGCATGTGGGATCTTCCCGGACTGGGGCACGAACCCGTGTCCCCTGCATCGACAGGCGGACTCTCAGCCACTGCGCCACCAGGGAAGCCCCTACACTGTAATTTTTAAAAGTTAAGTAATGAGCTGAAGATTTGATGGTTAAAAAATTTCAGAAAAAAAGAATTAAAATGCAGGTTTTTCTAAATTTGAACTGCCTTCTTAGTAACGTACCAGCATGAAAAAAAAAATGGGAAGACTGTCTAAGTAAGAAAAACAGGCAAACCAACATTAAATGAAGTTCAGAGCTCAGTTATACATTACCAACTACGTTGACTAAAAGGAATTAGAAATAAACAGCAAGAATTTCAAAATCTATAATACAAAATAATTCTTTAAATACACCTGCGGCAACTACACTAAAGGATGAAGTACTTTATATAGCCCAGAAAGCCAAAAACAAAGTACAATCAAAATCTGTAAAATCATGACTAGTAGGCCTAGACATTCACTAAAGCCATATATAGTAGAACTGAGTGCTATTCTTTTAAGTTTGAAAGAGGTAAATATATAACAAACAAAAATACATATTCTCTACACTGCAACCATTACATGTGAACCCAAGAAGTTGTACAGACTGAAACCATAAATGGCTTAAAATGTCTAAATTTATGGATGACATGCCTTTAATGGGGTTAGTCAGGGAAGCTTTAAAGTTAAGATGAGGAAAGAGCCTTCTTTGTTGTGGACAGCAACATTTTGAAGATGTTGAAAATAATATAACATATTCCTTTCTGCCCAGCAACATGACCTTTACTGAAATGGATTGGTTTGCTGAATAAAATAATCAACTTCTTTCGTCTAACAGTGTTTTGCCCCCAGGTACCTACTTCTCATTGGGCAGAATAACTCCCATCTTTCTGTTTTGGGCCCACACTCTTATATTATGAACTCTGATGGCAGCTTATTGTCTTTCCCCTAACATCTGTCTTTGGCCTGTGATATAGTCTCAGACCTAATACTTAAAAAAACAAAAAGTAGAGTCACAAATCTCTACTACTTTAATCCTTATTTAGTTTTCTACTTCTGTTTTTAAGAGAATAAATAGATTCAACAGGGTCTCCCCTGAGGCCAACAGACATTGCTTTTATTTTATATATGTAAGTAACTGAATGTTACTGTCTAGACAGGGTTCAAACACAAGGGCCTGCAGGAACCAGGCAGGTTATGTAAATCAGTCAAGTGGGCTGGGTAGAAGCAAAGGGAAGTAGTGAAGCTCTGGTAAACTAAAGCCTGCATGCTCCTCTACAGGGATCTGATTAAAATTTGTAAAGAACACTGAGAGACAAACTTTGTAGACTGGGTAGACCCTGTAGGACATTCTGTGACGTCTGGAGCAAAAAGAAGAACCAGAGGCCTAGTGCTTCCTTTCTGATAACACATTGAGAGGAGAATAGACCACTTATCAACATGAACTCAGGTATACACATCCTGATAAATTAGAAACAAATACGCTTTAGCTGCTACACTGGTCATATGCTCCTGGAAAAACGTAGTTATTACTAAAAGGTACTTTTTTGTTGTTAGTGAAGAAAACATTTTGTCAGGTATAAAACAGCACAGGCACCCACCATTCAAAGTTGATAAAGGCAAGATTCCTACCCTCAGATAAACTTGTAGTGTAATGGAGGAGATACTTACCTGATAACGCAAGGGAGTGAAGTGCAGGTTTAAGTAGTACAGGGGGCAACACTGACAGGAAGGAATAATTATTTTGTCCCAGCAGTATGGACAGTATGTAGTGTCTGGGACAATACAGCAGGTTAACCCTATCCTCTTCTATTTTTTTTTTAAATATATTTATTTATTTATTTTTGGCTGCATTAGGTCTTTGTTGCTGTGCATGGGTTTTCTCCAGTTGCAGCTAACAGGGGCTACTCTTCGTTGTGGTGCGCGGGCTTCTCATTGCAGTGGCTTCTCTTGTTGTGGAGCACAGGCTCTAGGTGCACGGGCGTCGGTAGTTGTGGCACACGGGCTCAGTAGCTGTGGCGCATGCGCTTAGTTGCTCTTTGGCATGTGGGATCATCCCGGACCAGGGCTCGAACCCGTGTCCCCTGCACTGGCAGGCAGATTCTTAACCACTGCGCCACAAGGGAAGTTCCAACTCTATCCTCTCTTAAAGTCTGAAGGCTAAGGACTAGGTTGGGGTTGAATACAGTCAAACATGTAGTCCTAAACCATAAATTGGATCCTACTACTCCCTCACTTAAAAACCTCCCTTGGGTGGTGGTAATCTTTTTGCAATATATAAATGTATCAAATCAACATGTTGTACACTTTAAAATTACATAATGTTTTATGTCAATTACATCTTAATAAAGCTAGAGAAAAAAATAAATAAAGGAATAAATTCTGAAGGCTAAAAGTGTCCTCAGTTGCAATTCTAGACCACTGTTTTCCAGAAAGGAGAGTGAAGCCCAGAAAAAGAAAGTGACTTCATCAAGGTCACAAAACTAGTTAGGGGCAAAGCCAGGAACAGATTTCTAAGTGTCCATCTTGTGTTCTTTCCTGACCAGCACTCTACCTCTGATAACCAAAGAAACATACAGAGAAGACAGATTATGAACCCTAAACACGTTAGTTTTTAAATCAGTCATTCTGATAAATATAGTCACTCATTCAACACATTTGCTGGGGAGTTCTAGGCCAGACGCTGGGTGCATGGGTTACTAAACACAATGCAAACAGTCCCGCCCTCGTGGAAAGGCAGTGCCGTGGGGAATTAGATGTCTGCAACATGGGGCCAATGTAGTTGAAAGCTCGTAACATATTCTTCCCTTCTTCTCTTCCACTAATGGGATACGATTTAGAAATCCTCAATTTCATACTGGAGACAGCAGTCTCTCCCATGGTTTATATAATAATGTTAACATTTATCATTTTTATACTTGCTCATTAAACTGTTAGAGACTCTTCATGTTGGAAGGCAGGAAAAACCCACTCCTGCCAGAACTCTGTCATCAAATATTTCTTAGACTTCCACACTTTAGTGAACTTTTTCCTGCCAAAGCTTTTCAAATTATAGCAACTTATTCCTCTAATATTGCTACACGTGCACTATAAAGTTTCTTAATTATTTGCTCATTTATTATGTTGCATGTAGATTCTCCTTTTCCTAAAAAGATGAAGATTATTTTAGCATCCTTTATTATAACCAAGACTGCTGAAGACAATAGCTTATTTTGAAAAAGTCAGAGTTTTCACAATTTTTCAAACAACTAATACTTTTTTTTTTTTTTTTTTGTGGTACACGGGCCTCTCACTGTTGTGGCCTCTCCCGTTGCGGAGCACAGGCTCCGGACGCGCAGGCTCAGCGGCCATGGCTCACGGGCCTAGCCGCTCCGCAGCATGTGGGATCTTCCCAGACCGGGGCACGAACCCGTGTCCCCTGCATCGGCAGGTGGACTCTCAACCACTACGCCACCAGGGAAGCCCCAAACAACTAATATTTATTATGTCAATTTCTCTCAAAAAGGCATTCTTTATGCCTAGGATCAGATATCCTTGTGGGAAGAAATATTTTAAAAATACCTATTAAAATAGGTAAATAACAAAGAACGATTAGGATTTGTACCACAAACTCCATTTGGGGGGACAGACATTAGTTAACAGAGAAAGCATTCTTTGGAAGCTCTAAATATTTTTATTATATGCAGCTGTGAATTGGTAAATTTGAAATAATGAGTGTGGAAGCCATTCTCCTCTCATGTGCCACATGGTAGAGGGAGGGGAATGAGTCATAAACAAAAATTTTACCACAGCTTTTATAAAACTACACTTCCATTTTCTAATACCACTTCTTTTTTTCTTTGTCTTTTCACACTGACTAAGAAACAGCTGGTAGTAATTCAATGCCACAAAATATGCCACAAGGCCTTTCCATACAAGCATATTTTTCAGCAAGTACAGGACCTCTGCACAATTCTGCAGAAATGATTGGGCGCTTGGGCAAGAGTGGCAACTGTGCCACTCATGTGGGCTCAAAGTAATGAGGCCAGCTTTCTCCATACCCAGGACAGGGCATCTTAGCAGTGCCTTGCCTCTGTCAACTGCAGAGAGGCAACATATTGCACAATTTCCTTCAAATATCATACTTAGGAAAAGGGAGTGTTGGATTAATGAGAGTGGTCTTACTTAAATATTTATGTTCCTTTCCAAATCAAATAAATTCAACCCAGGAAACTAAAATCTGGTCCTGAGTGAGTCAACATGTGTCCTTACTCTCTGTTAAAAACAACATCAACAACAAAAATAATAAGTGAGGTAACATTTATGCCAGAAATTGTACTAAGCATTTACATTCACCATCTCATTCCACTCCCACCCCTAAAAAGTAGGTTTCCTCATTATCCCCTGTATACTGACAAGGATACTGAGACTTGAGACAGTAAGAAACTTACTGAAAGTCACACAGTTAGCATGTAGAGGAGGGAAGCAAATCTAGACAGCTGACACTAGAATCCACAGTATAATATATCACTCCAGAATACCACATAATAGTTCCATGCAAATTTTTCTTATCTTCAACTTACTATCTATGTAGAATATACTTTATACAGCAGTCTGAATGCTCTTCAATGGGCATTTGATTACACAGAATTTCCCTAATTTACTTTAAATGAAGAGTCTTGTCTCACAAATATCAAAATAAATTCAATACTACTGATAGTTAAGGTCATTCAAAACCTATTTTTCATTCTAAATATTACATATGTCAATAAAACAGCAGCATCAGTGTTGGTTTTTAGTTACCAACTCATCATGGAGTCCACAGAGGCCATAGCATTATTCTCACTAGCAGTGTATCCCAAGCTGTCTGTGGAAATGTTAGAATAGGGTTTTTCTAATCATTACTGCATTTTTGTTTACTATATACAGGCTGTTCAAAAAGGAAAATCTATTCTATAGCCCTCATTACATAGAATGCAGGGCTCACATAGGTATTTGATTTATACATGTGAATGCAACATTAACCTTACCAATAAATTACCTTTAATTTCATTTGAAAAATGTAAGATATTACCCTACCTCCCCCTTCTTTTAGATTCACTTTCTTTGCTTATTTTTAAAGCATGACTTCTGAGCACACTTATGTTTCTGAGCATAGATTTTTTTAATTAAAATTTTTAAAGTCTGTCACTAAAATCAGAAAAATGAACACAAAAATTTTAAACTTAGTATCATAAAACCATATCTTTTTTGAAACTCTGTAGAACCTCTACTTTACCATAAGCACAAATTATATGAGAAAGTAAAATGTTTTAGTGTCCTATGAGACACCAGTACTTAGAGAAATCAGATGTTCTAAATAATTCCCAAATATCCAAATTACATGGAATTGACTATGAATTCATTCTGTTAAGTGAAGATCTCACGAAGATCAAACACTTAAAAAACAATGTATTTTTACCTCTAATGGTAAATTTAATATGCACTGAAAGGTCCTTTGTTAAATGAACGCATCGCTTTCTTCCCTCTTGCTTTGCATTAAACATCATACAAATGAATAGCAAGAATCCAGAATTAGATGGAACTATATATCACCCATTCATTCTCTAATGAGAATGAACATCTATGAAAAGGAAACCCTTCTACCATTTAGATCAAATAGAAGTAAGAGAGGTTCATGACATCTGAAAATCTACCCCTTCCAATGATAAGTGACGTTTTCCTCTGTCCCAGTGCTGAGAAAGGTCACTTACACATTAATTCTGGGTTGGCCTTGAATGCTGCTTCTGAATAATTTGAAGCTCAAAAGCAGTGAATACTCTCCCGTAAATTAGTGAGCGCTGGGACGCAGCTGCCTTCAGCAAAGAGTTAGAACACCAGTAGGCTTCTCTGTTTCCTTACCCACTTCAGACTTTAGTAAGTTACTTTTTTTCCTTAAATGCCAAAAAATCAATCTTATAAAGACCTACTTCACACTGATGTGTATGTGAAAGTGCTATAGACATAAGATAGATTTCATTTCACAAGTTTTTCCCTGTTATTTTAATATCTGAAATACAAACAAAACCTTAACAATACTTACTCTGTGCCACCAAAAGTTCTAGGGTAATTATATTTCTTAATGCCACAGCATAACCTCAAATGAGATGAGATATTTCAAAAATTGGGTAACATTCAATTCTGTCAGATCTCTGAAGGACATTCAATACAATACTATAGTGAAGAGCAAAGATTTACAACACATAAATTTCAGTTTCATTTTACATTCTTGTCTCTTAAAGGCATTTGAGTTTATAGTCCTGACTTGGATTCTGAAGACCTAGATTTGAATTCTGGTTCTACTACTTCTTAGCTGTATTTCCTGATCATTCATTAATTTTATAGAAAAAGAATACTAATACCTATCTTTATCACTTTCCAGGAGAAGGTCCCACAGTCCTCTCATACGAGAGATGCTCAATAATTGTTACTGCTTTTCCGTTGTTTCCTTTAACAACGAGGTTTCCTCAGTCTATTATGAGACAGAGTTTTCTAGAAATGTATGTACCATACAAATATTATCATTCCCTATATACAAGATATGAAAAGAGTTTGGAACCCACCAGCATCAAGTCTCCCAAAATTAAGTCTCGACATAACTGTGGTCAATGAAGGAACTGATCAGAAAATTCATAAAAAGAAAATCAGGTATTTCTGGCATAGTGAGGGCTGGAATCCATATTTAAGGAAATGCTTGCTTTCTTACTGTATTAGTTGCTATAAATGGCAGGTGTTTAGGACATTTTGCTTTTCTTGGCCATTCTTACATTTCATCTGCCTACTGGCAGCAATAATAAAAACATGCTTCAGATAACATTAATTTCCTGACAACCTCTCCAATTGCCTTTGCATTTTATACTTCTTTCCTCTGATGCAGTGTTATCTTACAAGCAAATCTAAACTACTATAATTGCCACTCTCCTAAGATGCTTAGGACTTTCATGATTAGACAGATAAACGCTTCCAGAAATGTCTAATCTCAGATAAACAGATTTTTTCTTATTAAGAATATTAACTGAAAAGTAATACAAATAATGTGATTCCAGTGTGGGAAATATTGGTGCCAGTCATGTGTAAAATTCTCTCAAATTCCCACCCTCTATGGAATTTAATCAGTCATGCAACAACATTCTGTAAGTACTTTAACCCTAAACATTTTCTTTTATAAAAACATAGAGGTAAACAGGGTCCATGCACTCAGGAGCCTGTAAGTTTAAGTTTAGGCTTATAGGCTATACTTATCATTTCTGGGTCTCTAACATTTAACCTTTACATATTCTGACCTTTAAATATGCTTGCTTTTGCAAGCTAAATTATTTGTACTCTAATAATTCTAAGTAAATTGGGGCCTGAGAACAAAATGGTTTACATAAATAAATTATAAACAATTACTGTTTCTTATAAACAGTAACCAGTGTCTTTGACAGGATGGTTTGAAAAAAAGACTGGGTTGGGGGAACTGGTTTTCCTGGCAACAATTTGATATGTAACTTTGGGCATGCCACTTAATTTCTCTTGGTCTCAGTTTCTCCATCTGTAAAACAAGGGAGCAGAACTAAATGATTTGGAAAGGTTCCTGCCAGCTCTCAAATCAATGATCTCATTTAAATCTTTTACTCAGATGAATTAAATGGCAAGTTAATAAATCATCTATTAGATTAAATGTGACGGTCTGAGTAAGGTTTTGCTGGGGAATGGCAAGGACTTGCATTTTGGTTTAATTTTTTAAATAATGGCTCTCGCCAAATTTAGAGCTAGTCAAATCTGACAGCTTGTTCTGCAAATGACATCATTACTTGAATAGAGCATTAGGCCATATTTGGAAAGTACTTCAAGTAGCAAAGCAAAATAGATTTTATTATAGCTTTATTTAATGCCATGCTTCAGAAAAATCACAAATCAGTTTCATTAAATTTAAACAAAGATACATTTAAAACTTGACAAAGGTGACTACGCTAATGAAGAATGATTACTTCTCCACCTATCTGGTACCACCAGTCTGTATATTACCACAATCAGATTTAATCTATTCAAACTCAAAACAAATGGGCTCTGTACAGAGTTCAAGTGCATGATAGTTAAATTTCTCAAAATCAGATCTATTGTTCTCAAATTCTCTTTCAAAAACCCTTCTATAAAGAGCAAACACAAGAGAACAGGGAGGAGAATGTAAAATGCACTAACAAAGCATATGTGCTATTAAAAAGGGAGAAAAAGAATACGTGAATTCTTATTCCACCTTGATCTTCTAATAAAAATTAGTCATACAGCAGACACTGCACCTGCCGGCCAAAAGTTTATAATAAACAGAGAGACTTACTGCAGTCTCTTATCAGTGTAGCTCCCTTGGGGCCAAAAATATTGATCCCTTTCATTGAATAAATACTAAAGTAACAACAAGAATCCATTATGTCTGACCTAACAAGAATTTTTAATTGAACAAGTTCCTATCTGAATGCCCAGGAAACGGTGGATATACTATCACTTGCCTTTCACTTCTTAAAGCTCTAAGTATAAAGGGCAAATAATGAATGAGTTGACAAAATAATTCATTTTCCCAGGAGTACTCTCCAAATAAATGTCCTTAGCTTTAAAGAATTAAGATAGTTTTTGCCATCTGAGAAACTCGATAACATGATCATATTTTCTGTAGTATAGTAGCAGTGTTTCTCAAGAAATTATCTTGCCCAATTAATAAATGATGTATTACAGGTCTAACATTTAATTTCACATAATGTCTTTTTTCAAATATGTGTCATGTTTTAATGTCACACACAACTAGAATAAAATGAAAAGGAAGGCCATTTCTTTTTCTTTAGAGTAGGTTATTAACTGTTCTAAAAAGGTATGCTAGCAACTTCATGTTAAATATTTCACAGGGCATTTCCACAGGAAATTATGATATATGAATATCTTCCTTAAACCATAGAATTTACCTCCCAAACAACAGCTCAGTCAGTCCAATAAATTCTTATACACTTTATTAGACCCTAGACTAAAACAAAACTGATAGTAAGAAAATGTAAATGTGGTTAATCAGCAGGTAAAAGAGATAACTATTCTTCAGATGAAGTTCTCTATTCTGCACCTATAAAGAGGGAAGAATGAATTCAGGGGAGAAAACCTGCAATTATTTCAAACTGGAATATTAGGTCTGTGGCTTGTACACTAAGAAGTTGACTCTGTCCACTCAAAAGATAAATAACTTTCAAAAGAATTGAAGTAATATTAACTTACTGAGACCCACTTTTTTTTCCCACAAGCTACTTACACTTTTTTTCATTTTGATCAGTTAATAAATTGGATTCATAACAAAAGCAAAATAACTTTTATGAACTCTCTCTAAAAAGTGCAGCCCTGTGTTTTAGGAAATCAATCATACATTTACACGGGATCATGAAAAATGGCATGTTGGCCAATCTGATCATTATACCTATTCATAACTTTTAAAATCAGTTATGAATTTTTCTTGCCAAGATTTTGGACTAAGAGCACGCTTATATACATCCACAAAACGTACTTGATTAAGATTTTGTATTTTCAAAAGCATTTCAACACCTCCCTGTAAATACCGATATACTACTCATCATATAATTACAATACTTGAATCAAAGTATCAAAATAAGAAAGTGAAGATAACATATTCCATGCCCTATTCCAATTTTAGACAAATGATGCCTTTACTGAAACAGATTCAGAGATTTAGTCTATATACAGCCAGCCTTTTAATTGAGTAGCTCTCAGTTTTTGTGAGCCAGTACAAGAGAGGGACAGAGAAGACACCTTTTCTTTTTATTGAACCATGATATTAGGAGAGGGATAGCACATTTATTTACCAAGCTTACATCAACTCACTGTTAATGTTCTTTCTAGTCTGTGCTGGAATGTTGAGGGTAGTTTTTGGGTGAGCTACAATCAAAAGAAGGATAAGAAAACTGACAAGCTAGGTCAAATGAATCAAACATCGGCTGCCTCAACTCTTCAGAAGGGAGGAAGAGGTCTGCAGTTTGGCCAGTCTCTGACATCAATGATGGTACAGTGGTGTTACAAGAACTCTCTCTATGTAACTCTTACTTAAAACATATAAATCTTTCAGAGGGGAGGAGACAGAGACTTTTATTCATGCTAAGTTGCAGCTGTGACCCTCACTGAAAAAAAGAAATCCTGATTGATGCCTCTTAAATATCACATGCCAGTAATTTATTATTTAAGACGTTTATTTTGTTTTTAGAAAAGGTTATTATGAATATATTCCAAGAGAGTTGAAAGCTTAATTTTCCAACTAGAACTGTAACTGCTTTCATTTACGCAACTTGAGTCTGTTTAAATATTTTAAATATATTTTAAAACATGGCATTCAACACATCAGAATTGCCATTAAGCTCAGAATTATAATACTTAGACAAAATATAATACACCAAAATTAAGGATATTTGCAAAAGTACTATTCAAAACTAAATTAAAATTCATTTATTAGCAGTAGCCCAGCACATTTTCCTCACTGAACATGTAATTCTGAACACTAACTCTCCACTGCCTTACAACAATAATGTTCCTGTGAGTTTATTGTTAAAAAATAAAGGTGCTGACACTAGTCCGTGGCTTACTTTAATTACTGGACGACTATAATTTGGGTAAAAACAATTTTTTGAGCTAGGCATAAAATATTTTTGGAATGACTAGATTCTTCTTACATATAAAACCATTTTCATTCCGTAAGAATGAATGACTACAGCAGAAAAACTACTTCCTGAAAATCCTTATCCCTATATTTTTAGAACAGTCTGTAAAAATGTATGTACCAAAAATCTCAATATGGGATCCACTGCAGACCATTCCCTGCCCACAAATTCTTGTCCAAAGATGTCCTAAAACATCCAGTAAGGATTTAGAGAATCAAAGCAATATGTGACAAATCTCTTTTTCCAGTAGAAATAATGTTAAAATTGAATGGCATCTCCTTAAGAGTCTAGAAACCCTACTCTCTAAAAAGGTCTCCCCAAATAAGAAACAACTCTTTATTCTGCCTTATGAATATGTATGAGTACAATTTAATCTTCTTGAAGTATCCCTAAATGCATTTTTAAAAGGTAAAAAAGACCGTGAAGTGGAGAATCAAGTGCAGGGCAGAAAGACCCTTAGGATATAGTTGTGCAGGGTGGCTAGAGGAGGCATGAAGGAAGAAGCCCAGAGAACCTCTCTGAAAATGGAACCATTCCAAAAATAAAAATCTAACCTGAAATTTGTTGTTAAACCAACAAATTACCGTTGGGTTTGTTATCAAATTCTAACTGCCTGAAGAATTCTGGAAATATATCAAGACTAAAAGATGTAAAATTTAAAAGTTAATATGGCATAATTCCTTATTGAATTTACACCACTGCAGATAATTTCCCCAAATATCTATGTGCATCGATGTGTTTTTGCAAGGACTAAGGAAAAGATAAATTCCAAAATGCAAATTTTAAAGATCATTATTTTAAGGTAATCTCTTTTAACTTTGACTGAAATTGCATTGAAGGTCAAAAATCTTAGATTGAAGCTAATTTTTCACATTATCTTACTACGCGTGCCAGTAGCTCTCACTTCCTAGCACTAAATAACCTCTAGAGTATGTTATATTGCTTTTATTTAAAAGCCAGTTTGATTGGGCACTTTTCAACATTGTTCAAGGCTAGTAAATTTCCAACTTGTCCATTTCAGCCAAGTATCTCACTTTTTCCTCCCCTAGCAAAACTCCTGAGGTTATATTTTTTATCTTACATTATTACTTAGAGCTTTTGCCCACAGAGATTAGAAGTTGTTTACAACACAAGGTATACACGCTACATTATTCTGCCACTGTTCAGTCACTTTATTAACTACTCTCCTCCTTTTATTTAGCCCAGAAAGATAGGAAATAACTGCTGCTGTCATGAGGTGGACACAAAACCTAGAAGGTACAGCATAGAAATTCAGGTATATAGCAACCCTGCCATGAGCCAGGGAAAAGTCAATCAAGCAAAACCACGTTGGAAATAATCTTTTTAATTGTGAACATGATGTCAGCAGATGATGAAGCTTCACTTATTAAAACCCAGTATCTATAGCAATGTCAAGAATGTTTTTTTTACCAAGTTGTTCTTTGATAGATTCTATTTTTTAGAAATATAGAAATACTAATCAAGTTAATTCAATTAATGAAAATTAGCTCAAATATTCTGTATATAAAGATAACATATACTACCAATCATTCAAATGAGTATATTTTGAAGAGTTTATCATTTTGTCTTCCTACCTTACCCAGGTAGAGATGGATGGTTGTGAAATTCCATTAATACTTTCTTGCCTCTTACTAGCATGATCAACAATACAATTTTATAGATAACTGGTTGTAGCTATGACACATAAGATGCCTTTTACTGACACAAATGTTTACTAGGACCTATGACCTTGGTCTTCTTAGCTTGTATTGGTACTTACTCAAAAGACTTTGTTTATTTAAAGAAACATTTTTTTCCCCCAGATATAATGTACACTTTCAACACAATGTGTTTTTTTCCTCTCCCATTCTGGAGATCACAAAAGATAAACAGCAAATCTTTGGTACTGGCAGTACTAGTGATAGGTCAATTATACTACTCTGATAATTCTATATTTCATTAGGAAAATGTATGTTTGACCAAGTTTCCCATGTCTTCTAAGCACAATATTTATCACTATGGATTTATAATTTGGCATAAAGAAAGCAAACCTTTGTGTTATACACACTGGTTTTGCTTTTGTTGAATACACACATCAGTGATTTTTAGAAAGGAAGAAAGGGAAGGAGGGAGAATTTGAATTTTGATGTGATTTAGAAAGACAGAATATCCTTCATACTCTCACTATATGTCTCAAACATATTTTATAATGTCTTTCCAACTTTATAATCACTCTGAGCAAAATCTGAATCGAGATAACATGGTCCCAGCTATGTTACTCATCTGGAGTTCTGTGTGGAGAGGGTAGTTTAAAGAAAAGGTTAATTAACACAGCTGTGGTCTACATGGAACATTTTCTAGGCTAAGACAATTTCAATTCAGTTCCCCTAGAAATCAGTTGACTGGAATTCTTGGCTTTCTCCCAGGCAGTTTCTTAAAAAGGTTACCAGCTTAATTGAATGAAATCAGTGTCTGCAACCATCAACAATTATCTTTAGAGCAATACTTGTTATTAGACTGAATAAAATCAAAGTTAGAAACCAACCACAATTATTTATGGAGTGGTAATTCCCAATACTGGCCAGTTTGATTGCATCTGTAACTGTTATGGAAACTTGCAGAAATCTACTTTTTTCTTCTTTCATGTAGACACCACACAGATAATCAAAGATATCAACAAGTCTATCTAAAAATGATTTCCATTTATTTAAAAGAAAGTCAAAATTAACCTGGAACAAATGAGAAAAATCTACCCAAAATGGATAAATATTGTCCTTTTTTTTTTTCTCTGACAACAAAGGAGTATCTTTTATTCATATTTATATCTTCTCACGTCCCCACACAAAAAAATACAGGGCCTGGCAGGGCATCTGTTGCCCAGGAGGATGACAGTAAATGTTATAACACAGTCCATTTTATCCACAATCACAATGCTCTCTACATTATGTATGCTGCTGGCCAGTCACTTCTACTTCATAGCAAGTTTCTTCCTCACTATTTGAGTACTTATGTCTCCCTGGCCCTGGAAACTTTTTTTCTGATTCATTTGAGAAACTAGTGCCCACAGTTTTGATGGCTAGAACTTGAAATGACCAGGTAACATAGTCATAATCACGTTGCACTGAATGCCTCATTACATGACCTGTAGCACATCACATATCATTTAAGGCTTTTTCTGGCACTTCACAGTAGACAGACACTCCATCCAAATAAGAAAGTTTTAGAAGTATCTTTTCTTCCTGCAAAATGAAGGGCTAGAATTATACATAAAAATACAAAGAGATTAAACTTTTCCAGGGTCTTTTTTTTTTAAGGTACTAGATATAAAGACAAATGCTTTATAATTTATATTTAATTACAGTTAAGATTAAAAGGATTAAACCCCAGTCGCCAGGTTCCTCCTCTTAGAAATTTCCTAATTTTTTTTTTTTAAATGCCAAAGTGAATTAATGAACTATTTTAAATCCCCTCTTTCTGGGAAAATTAGGGATATCTTTACTACAAAGCTCAATTTCTATTAAATAATATTTTACACACTGTCAACCTCATTCCAATTATTTTCATTTAATAATGCTAACAAAATGTTACATACTTTACTTAGAAAATAACACAGCAGAAAGCAAATTGAGGATTAATTGTTTCTTCAATAACTTTACATTTACCTAACTTTTTAGATTAGCTATTCATTATCTACCCAATGACTGTTTATATCAAGATTGTATTTAACATTTTCAAAAACTTCAGATGTGGAATTTTCACCTTTACACTTTAAACACATATAAATATGCACAGTTCCTAATACACCTGGCCACTATTTTATACACCTTCCCTTGCACTGCCATTTGAAAGCTGAAGTGCTAGTAGTTTGTCCAGAAATAACAATATTTTAAAAGACACACCCTTTTATGGTTGAGTTATAGCCATTTTTAAGAGTGGTAGTAGTGCATCACAGGACAAAAATAATGATCTGGCTCCTCATTATTCAAAACAAAAAAGACAAGAAGTCTCTAGTTCTTGGTGAATAGGTGGCATTGTATAAAGTAGGGCAAAATCAGAGCAAGGAGACAGAAGTCCTACACCCTTATTTTTTTCTTTCTCTATCAAGGTAAACGCTCTTAAAACTATTATAAAACAAATATGATTAGGAGGAAACTAGGGTCCAAAATTGAGAAGATAATGGAAAGAAACCAAGGAATAGATATATTTCTTTTAATTCAGGGCTCTGGGCCAGGCAAGAAGCAGCCCAGGTTAGTTAAAAGATCTGATAGTGGTGACCACTGTTTAGTGAATGTGAAAGAAGGCATTGCCTGAATTTTTTCAGAAGAGTGAAGCCTAGAAATAACACAATGGTGAGCTTAGTATTTCTTCCTCGCAAAACTGAAACAGTTCTAAAATAGAATTAGTACTTACAGAGGAATATGGTGATTCCTAGAAAAGTCGCGCCAAACTAACTTTGTTTTCCAATTTTGAGAGAGTGACTTTTCTCAGGCAGAATTCAGATACTCGTATACTGAAGTTCATAAAGGCCTTCATTTTAAAGTAAAACACATAATACAACACAAAAGAATGAAAAATATATCATAATTACATAGTTAGAGATGGCTGAGTGACCACACCACATAGATGGCTATGAATAACCACAGATTTCCCAGAATCTATGGCACTGCTAAAAAAATACAAATAATAAGTTTCATAACTATTATGTATTAAAGATGATCCTCATAGGTAAGTCTGGATTACTTTAACATGGAATAATGCTGAAAGTCAAATCTTCTAACCATGACTAAGCCCCTCCCTGATCTCTGTTTTACCTCTTCAATCTCTCCTTCCCTAACATCTCTATCTCCTGTAGAAAGCTAAGACCAAGCCCCACTGAACTCAGTTGTTTGAAAGAACAATCCTCTTAGCTTTAGACCCTCACACAGGTTGTTTCCTTCTGCCTCAAATACTTTTGTCCCAAACTTTGCATGGCAAATCCTAGATCTTTCAGAACTCAATTTAGATGTTACTTCTATTCAAAGGAGATGCTCTTTTTGACACCCCTGGCTGGTTTCAATGTCCTTGTAAATACTAAATTGAAACATTGTATTATGCTTTCTGTCATACTTTACTGTGATTCTTTAATCATTTGTCTCTTTTATTCAGCACTGTGCTTGTAAACAAGCTCTTGGAAAAATAAAGATCCCTGATTTGTACGAGTGTCGATTTCCAAGGCAAAACATCCCCCCCCCCACACACACACACAGGCACACACCGTGGCCAATCTCAACATACGAATCATGTCAATCCTGAAAAACACCTTGGTAAATTGATATATTTCTCTTCATACAGAGAAATAAACCAGATGTGGTTGCAAAAGGTTACAAAGGTCTTAAACCAGTCTATAAATTCAATTTATAGTTAAATTTGTAGGTGTTGAGGTGTATTCTACGCCAGACACTCTGCTAAGCACTTTTCATTTACCTATTTAATTCTCACAACTACCATGAAATACATATTTATGGATGAAAAAAATGAGACATGGTGATATTAAATAACTTTTCCAAAATCATAAAAGCAGTAAGTATCAAAAATAAGAGCCAAAATCACATTGTTTACATCAAAGCCTTTGTTCTTACCATTACACTATACTTCTGACATAAACTGTACTACACTAGACTGTCTCTAGTCTTCATTATTTATTAACAAGTAGATCAAGCAATGCCCAGGGAAAAGAACAGACAGAAATGCACCTTTTGGTTCTTTCTATAAACAGCTGTTGGCTAAACGCTTTGGTAGGAGATATAAAATTTATACAGTTCATCTGAGGCTTTATCTAGTCTATCTCTCATCCATAAAGTATAAAACAACCAAACCATTATTAGGTTCCCAATACTCTTCAAAAGCTTCACATCTTTACAAGTTTAATATTCAATGAAGCCATCTTCAAATATCTAAATCGTTCCGATCTCTTCCAACTCTGACCTTGTGTGGTATTAACATCTACTATGTTCCACATACATTTTGACATTTAATCATACACACATCTCATGAACACCAATGAAATCTGAAGCTCCTTAATTGTAAAAACCATCTTTATACTTCTTTGGGAATGCCTGAAGCCTCTAGCACAGTGTTAGACACTAAGTACTTATTCAAATGTTTCCTAAATTGAATCATAAAGTAATGATTTTTGAAATTATAGAAAAGAGGAAATCTAATATGTCAATGGCATATATCCTGGTAACCTATTTGAGTCTGCATTGATTTGCATCACTGTATAATAGAATCTCATAGATTTCCAATGAAAGTGAGTGTTTTAGAACACAAACCTGTTCAAAGGAAAAAAAAAAGGCACGAGAGAAAAATCCAAAAGCCAGTGATACCATTTTCCTCCTTTCTGTCACCATGTCAGTGAGAGACAAGGATTAACTTGCAGCTCAGTCAGGCTTCATGCAATACAAACACTGTGAGGTTGAAACTGCGAGACTCTAGGCTGTGAGGAAAACTGCTTTGCTTAGTTGCTTAGATTTAGGAAGAAGCCTGATCAGTTCTGAGCAGTGATGGTCTTCTATCAAATTATCATGTCATTTGTCTTGATTCTGAAATAATTAAATATGGTGAGAATGGGAATATGCTGGTGAAAGATTTTACTGGAATATATCATGAATTAGTTTTGAAATAAGCTCAATTGATGGAGAATTATGCCTGAAGTGATATTAGGAGCTAATCAGGCAAGTATGGGAATGCTTAAAAATCTTGGTGTGACAGAGAAGAAAGGACAAATTACTATCTTCTTACTTTGGACATGGGATTTAAGGAAGCAAAGTATATGAGGACTATTTTTTTTTGTACTTGCAATACTCAATATTATCTAACTATACTTTCAAAACTGAGTTACTTTGTATTTTTATTATATATATATATATAAGAACAATATGTGATTATTGCTGAGGTAGTTAACCTAGCTACTGTTTATAGACACACTGATTTTATAGGTTTAGGGGCTACAAGGAATGGTTATGAATAATACGGTACTCTAAGTTTACTCTTTCACCAGTTAGACAACATCTCAGGAGTGTCAATGACAATTGATTTCAGTGACATTGATTGAGCACTTACCATGTGCCTGATCCAGAACTAAGCACTTTATATGCATTCTGTTATTGAACATAACAATTGAGGAGTAACTATTTGTATTCCCCTTCTACATGGAAGAAAAGGGATCAAGGAGGTAAAGTAACATCCCGAAGGTCACACATCCCAGAAGAAGAGATCAAAAACTTGACCCTAAGGCCCCATGAACCACTTTATGATGACGTAACATATGCCACATGTTTACACCATCCCAGGAGTTCTGGTGGGTCCTAAATACTGCAAGCACAATATGTAGAGAGGATTCTATTACAGTTGGAAAAATCATCATCAGTACCAAAAGCACCGTGGCTTGTAGAGCTAAATGTATCCTCATTTGGGGATTCTCTGATGTTATGAGAAGGAGACTTTTTTACTGGAACCCAGACTAAATTTTATTTTTTTACTGGAACCCAGACTAATTTTTATGGTTCGTTAGTCCATTCAGTGCTAACAAGCAAGATCCCTTGGTATTACCAATATTTTAGTAGTGGTGGGGTAGAAATTGTAACACTCAGACTAAGATTTACAAAAAATATTAGTCTTGAGGATAACGAGAGGGTTGGTAGCTAAAAGGAAGAACTTGAGGGACCCTAACCTGTACCTATTCACACATCTCTTCTTACTCTGGGGAAAAACAGGCAGTTGAAACCACATACACATGTCCCCCACAAACCACTGTGCCTTCTGTCCAAAAGTGCACAAATGCACACGCACACACACACACACACACACACACCCCACCTCACGCAAGCAAAATGGATCCAAAAATGGTATGAAGTGAAATAATCTTTAATAATTTCGAATAAACTGACTATAGAACACCAGTGACAACTTAATAGCATTATGATGTTTGATTTGATTTCTACTTCAAGACTGTTAACTATCATCAGTAGTGGGTTTTTAAAATTGAATTTTAATACTTATCTCCATCATTTAAATATGGCACTCATAGCGTACATTTACAGTGTTCCTAAGCTATCCTATTTAGTGTGTCTAAAACCAAGTTCAGAGAACACTGATTTTTTTAAATACATACCCGGTCTATGAACTTAAACAAACAGATTCACTGGCCCACACAATATAAACTTGCTACCAGAGGATTATTACGGTTTTTTAAATAACAAGAATAAATAGCACTAATTAGAAATCATGAATAAATATTAAAACTATTGTTTTGAATAACATTTTTCCTCTCTTCAAAATTTGGAAGCAAATTGAATTTTTAATTTCTTCCAACAGAGCGAAAAATTGGACCAAGATCAGTTTCTTGACACTGTGATCTATCACAGACTACAATGATGTGATTCATAGGAGGGCAAATATGTCAGGGATAGACTTGGGAATATGGATCTAATAGAAATACTGCATTTCAATCCCAAGGAATTCAAGATATTGAAAGGTGAAATAAAAGCACTGAATATATTTTACAATGAAACTGACTCTAAGAACTAAGGGCAAGATTTGTCACTGGCTTTGCAGAATGTACATTAAGACTTTTACAGTATATTATTGTGTTCAGCTGGGAATATTACGTTATAATTTTCATAGTTCAATTCACACTAAAATTTGATTGTATGTGTGTATAAAAGACCTCACGCATAAGAAATAAGAAAGGCAATCACAAAAATGTTAGAATTTTTAATAGGAAAAATATTAAATTTAGTTTTTCAAAGACATAGATTCATTTTCCATAAGAACAAATGACAGGATATGAGAATACACACAGTCAAATGCACGACAAACTTAACTGGCTTTGCATTTTTAAAATGTGATTCTACCCTGGATGCCCTCAATCATCTTTAGAGTTTATAAACTCGGGTTGTTCTAGATTACACTTAATGAAAGGTAAAAATTAACCTAAAGTAAGTCACTGGCAAAGCAGAGTAAAAATGTGCTTTCTGTGTTATATTTAGTGTTCATTTACTCACTTCTTCACACAAAACAAATAAACAAAAGAAACTAAACTTTGGAGATTTATCTTGAAACATATGAATGATGTCCCTAAAAAATGTCGAGTACATTTACTGGCTCATACAGAGGGAAAAAAAGAAAAGAAATGTCAGTAATTATTGATACTACCTCAGAGAAAACTCTTGCAGTTTTAATACATTCTATTCAGTTTTGCAGAAAGATAACTTCTGATTTATTTTAAATTCTCTACCAACTGAATACCAAGTATGTGCTGCAACAATTTAAAGCAATAAGCCAATATACACAATCAAGGAGAAAAGAGGCATACATTTTGAAATTAATAGTATAAAAGATAAAGGATGATTAAAAGATAGCCAAACAACTAATGTTCATGTTGTCTCAGAATTCTCTGTCAGAGAATGACCACTTGACTGTAAAGGTTAGAAGAAAACCTAGTCAGAAGCACAGGTAAAGCCTCAAGGTAAGAAAATATGTTTTGAGAACTATTATGCTGCTGGAAAAGTATTCCAATCTCCTAGACCATTTGACTAAAGAGCAGATTTTTTTTTGAGAGGACCTGCAAAATAGATCCAACAAATGCAGCAATCTTTGAAGGAACTTAAGAGATTGGAGAGGGGCCAGAAGACTCAGGCAGACTCAGACGAGTGCATTTTCAGTTTACAAAAGGGAACAGTAATTCTTCAAAATATCGACAGAGAAAGTTTTACATTATTCTTTAAAAAGCTTCCTTAACAACTTATTAGGAATTGATTTGTATGGTGCTAGAAAAGGATTTATTGTTTACCAGGGGCTACTCTGGCTACACTAACCATGAGGCATCTGAAATGAAGTAACGAGAGACGGTAGAGAGCAATGGTGAATAGTGAGAGCTCCCAGGACTCATTTACAACCTGTGTGATCTGGGCGAGTAATTTCCACTTCCTACAGCGTGGCTTCCCTTTTTTAAAATAGTAATATTTTAAACCTCTTTATAACGTTGTTAAAAATAAATGTATTTAATAGATCTTCATGACGACATGAACAATAATGCACATCTTCCCCAGAGTAAATAATCAAAAATGGCATCTCTAACTACAACATCATCCTTTCTGAACATATCAGACATGTAAAGAAGGGAAAAGCAGAAGACTGAGTTTAACTACAAGTCCTACAAAGCAATTGGCAAGATCACTCATAATAGTCTTGTCCATACAGTGGGACATACAGAAATAAAATCAAACCAATGTTTAGGAAGAGGAACCCAAAAAACATTTCCTAAGAGGGTCAGCTGAATCATTTCAGGACCTCTAGGCACCAGTCTGCGTATACTGTAACTTCTGTGCCGTAAGAGCTACTTCAGAACAGAAGCTCTTTTCTTGAAAACTTGCCACTTAAAAATTTCACGGAAGTGAGCAAGTCTGTGTTGAAGAACAATGGAATATCAACTCTGATTGCCAACAAGTGGATTCATCACTCAGGTAATGTCATTCTAATACCAACCCATAGCATCCTTCTTTAATCTAACGTGTGGTTACTATATTTATGCTGCAATTTAAGTTACTTTGTTTATATCACCCATCCCATTCTTTCCATTAATGTAAAAAGTGCAAGAGTGTACAAAGTAATAAGAAGGCACACATGATGACAGAAGTGAAAAGATAACAAGAATGAAAGAAAGCACTGGTGCTGAGATGGGCACTGAGTGAGCAACAGGGATAACTCTGAAAGATGAAGAATAAATCAGAAAACATGTATAACACCGTAGGTTGATCCAGAAGAAAGAAAGACAAGTGACTGGTAAAAAGGAAGAGTTTTGAGTGTGAGGATGACCCAAGGTTCCGCATCAATCCTGGATGCCTGTGAAACTGATGTTAGTTCAGGCGATAGAAATTTGTTCAGGAGCTTAATAAGCATGGCAACTACTACTGAGGAACCCTTGTCAAAATCCAGGGGTAATTATAGTCTCCAGGCACGTCCACACTTGTACAACATAGCAGTGAGGAGTGGAGATCTCCCAGGGTAGGGGTCTATTTGGGAGAATGATTCACAACAGAATAGCTATCAGCACGAAGCAAAAGAGTGTGCCTGGTTTTAAAGCAGAAGTTAAAGGACTAGTAGATCTGGTCTTGCGGAGTCATATCACTTTTATTTTCTTTCATTTTTTTTCTTCAGAGTTTTAAAATAATTTCCAACGGCACTAAGAAGGTGAAACACTTAACAATAAAAATCTGGGTTTCTAGTTTCTAGTAAAAATAATCGAGGAGCTTGTAGTACTTACACAATATATGTCTAACTTACTAAGAATATCTGCTTGGCCCTTGAAGCTTCTAAGTTTATGATCCCAGTTTGCAAACTTTCAAAGGACTGAGACACACACACTTCTACAGGATGGGGAGTGAATGGGGGTGTGGAACAGTAAACATGCACTGAAGATGCTGAATGTAAATCAACTTCTGTAACTGAAATGAAAAAATGCACAATAAGGTTGAGAAGTGGTTAATATAGGAAAAGCTAAAGGTAAAACGCTTTCCTGTTCTCACCATAATACTGATAATGCTACTTGATTGCTCGTATGCCACTTTGATCAGGATAATGTTTACACTAAAAATTAAGCAAAGGTAAAAAAATAAAACTGGAGGCTCAAGTTTAGAAAAAAAGGAAGTACCACAGAATCACAAGGATTTAGAGCTGCCTTTGGAGATCACCTGGTTCGATCCTCACAGATGTAAGAATGAACTAACTTACATGTAAAATCTCAAAGCATTTGAAGCTTACTTTAATTATAAAGTACATAATGATTCTAGAAATGAACTTTGTAATTTATAACTTTATAAAAGGCTCTGGCTATATATTAAGTCATAAATACATACATGTATGAGTAAAACTGAACATATAAACAAAGCTGTATACATGTCACAGACTAGGCCCCTTTCAGCTCTCTTGGCTCTCACCCCTGTGACCTAGTCAGGATGCTTTAATGAATACCTAAGGGGATACTGCAGGACAATGTATTCCCTGGCCTGTTTGGAAATCAGACAACAGTCCCTCTTAGAGTTAAGTCTTTGGTTCAAAGGTTTTCCTCTCTTTTTTTCCCAGCAAATGAGAACAATGTTCACCGCTGGAATAAGAGAATGCTGGTTACCTGCCCCCAGTAAATACACTGAGTCAACACCCTATAGGTCTGAGACAGTCAAGGAGCCTGAAAATGAATGTCCTATTCGTAGTGCAAATACAAAAGTAAATTACCAAATAATAAATGCTGAATCTTTGGAATTTGGAAGAGCCAGCTTAAAAAAAGAAAGGTCTTGTGCATGAGTCACAAAATCATTAACATAACGTTGCTGTGTCTGCAAATTTCTGGTAGGTTAATTTTTGATAGCTGGGGAAGAGCAAAGCTTCCAACCAATTTTCTAAATCATCTTTGGGCAAACATGTAGGGGCAATCACCTGTAGACTCCTGCCGGCAGACCCAGGTATGTTTTGAGAAAGCAGTCAGATTCCTGAATGATTTACAGAGTTAACTGTCAGAGCTGCTCATTTGCCTGGCTTAGACTGAGAATGGGTAACTAAAAAAATATGCATGACACACTTTAACCTTAGTATCCTCACTTCACTCAGAAATCAAACATCAAGAAAAGACATACTTATCCTGGCTGTTCAAATAATTTTTAGACTCCTACTTATGCAAGGTACTCCTAGTATGAGGTCACTATAAATAAAAATGAAATAGCAGGCTTGATAGTGAGCAAAACAAAATATGGTCATTTAGATGTAAATAAGTTTGCTTTCTGCTTTTAGTAAATTTAGAAGAGCATCGTTAAACAGCGGGTGCTATAATCTCAGGTTTTGAAACAAGCTACTGAGGCCCCTCAAAAAATGTTCTTTAAATTTGAGACAAAGTACAAGTCAGAAATGATCTAAAATAAATCTGAATAAGTGAGCTATTAGCCAAGTTTGATGATACACTGTTGCTTCCAAAAACTGAGAGATCAATTTGGAAAATTAATGAGACATTCATATCTGAAATATAATTGTAACTATCGTCCTTAGGAAGAATATTCAGTCACTGTAATTAAAAAATTTGAATCACTAATTAGTTGACAATAAATTTTGACCTTTAAACAAATTAACAAAGTCACTTTTGTTTATTTTTCAAATCTGGTGAAATAGTGTAGTGATAAATCTTAATGGTACAATATCGGTAAATATTATATTGACTTAAGAATAGTTCACTTCCTATTTTTCCTTATGGCATTTTAAAAGGGATTTACAGGAATTTTTTTAAGTGTAATGAACACTTATTTTGGACTTATGGTATATGTACTTGGTACTGTTCTAAGCACTTTTCAAACAGGCAATTTAATCTTCATAAAAACCTTAGGAAGAGAGAACTTCTATGTGAGAGAAATAAAATGTGCCTGCCTGAGAACAACAATGACTTTTAAACTTTTTAAAAGAAAGACTTATCCTAGAGTTGAGAATGTAAAGGTCCAAGATTAGCAGGATTAAAAGCTAGGATTACGTTTACAGCGATTTTAGGCCTTTGATGAAAAACTTTAAATGCTTGCTCATATTAAATGTTCATTACTTTTGAGAATAATTTACAGAAAAACTACTTTCAAATGAAATCATGTTTATTCCTTTTCACCTTTCAACCTTCTATAAGAACAGTAGGGCATTGGAGATGGTCCCAGGTCCTTTGACACTCCTTCCAAAGACACATAAGGTCTATGTCCCCTCCCCCTGAATCTGGGAGGGCTTGTTAACTCGATCAACTAATAGAATGTGGCAGGAGTGATGTTATGTACCTTCTGAAGCGAGGTCATAAAGTGCCATGCAGCTTCCCCTGGGTCGCTTGGAACACTTGATCTCTGAATGTCCCCCCTCCAAACACAGCTGTCATGCTGGGAGAAGTCCAAGCCACAGAGAGAGGCCATGTACAGGTTCTTTTGTCAGTCGTCCACATGGACACAGCCATCAAGTCACCACAGCCCGGAAACCAGACATTTGAGTGAAGGAGCCTCCAGATGATCCAGGCCCCAGACCTGAGGCACCCACAGCCTTTGGAATCTTCCCCACTGAGGCCCCGGACAAGTGCAGAGTAGAGAGGAGCCCTCCATGTCCTGTCAGAATTCTGCCCACATAATTTGTGAGCATAATAACATGGTTATTGATAGTTTATTACGTAGCAATAGATAAATGGACCATCACCCTAGTTAAATTAGCTAGCTTTCAAGTCCATTTCCATAATGATACTAGTACTAGTAGTACTAGTAATAAAATAATAATTGTCATAATCTTTTGCTTCAGATAAATGGCTAACACTTCACATTCATGATTTTCTTTAACTCTCCCTCCTTGACCTATAAAATAAGTATAATAAATATTCCCATTTTTACAGATGAGATTGTAAGTAGTCTTCCAAAGCAACAGAAATAACAAATACCAGAACAAGTTATTTACTTGGAGTTGTGTGGAAGAACTTAGTTGTTAGTAATGCACTGCTCACTTGGGAGGAAAAAAGTCCAGTTCCTTTCATGAAAGTACATGTTGAAAATGTATTAATATAAAGGAAAATAACGTATAATGCTATGGCTGTTTTACAACAAGAGATGTATTAATGTAAGTATCACTAAACTTTTATTCTCAAGAGTATTTACTTGGAATAATGTGCACTTCTTAGAGCTTAAGACAGGAAAATAAAGAAGTCGGTATCTCAGGCAGCAAAATCCAATGGTATAAAATTGTGAGGGCTCCTTAAAGCACACCGGATGAGCCCACCCTCACTATCCATCTTCATATAAAAGGTAGCAAACACCATAAGAACTTACATGGTCTTAAAAGATCTGAAGAGAATGGGATTCCTACAATTATATTATTTAAAAATAAGAAAGACCTGAGAGATCAGCCAATCCAATCCATCCTTTGACAAAGAGAATAGCCATGTGACTTGCCCAAAGACTGCCCTTCTTTTCTGACACTCGTTTAGTACCCTTGACTAAGGAGCAGGCTGCTTCTTTAAGGAGACTGATTATTTCAGTGAACTCTGTAGTCCCCAAAACTTCAGAATAGATTAATCGTCACTGTGGCTAATGCTTTTCCACTTTAAAGAGTGACTAATCCCCAGTTCTCGGTTATATTTAGGGCATGAAGATAGAACGTCCCCATGTTGTATAAGGCATTACAGAAGAGAGACAATACAAGGAGATAAACCAATTGCAAACAAAGCACATATTAGTCCCAAAAGTGAAGTAATTCACAAGTTAATGTGGATCTTCATATCATAAGTGTCCATAAAGCCTTGAGACTTCCTGTTGCTCTAATGTTGCAATAATGACAAGGGAAAGGAGAAGTTGAAAAGCAACCATGATAGTATTTACTCTGTTCCATGACTAAGTATCATTCATGCAGCATCTCCCTTAACCCTCATACAGACACCATGGGGAGGATACTCTTTTGCCCATTTTAAGGATGAGAAAACTGAAAATTGGAGAACCAACTATCACATATATGAACAATGACAGCTGCATATAAACTGCATTCTCCTCTTTTTTTCTTTATTTTATTTAAGTGGGCAATGTACCCAGTTAAAGACTAGGTGTGGCCATGTTATTACATTCAGGCTAATGATATATATGTGTTGTGTGGAATTTCCTAGAAGGTGGTAGATTCAGCTGAAAAATGCATTCCTTTTGTGCTCCCTGCTTTGCATCCTTCCTTCCTGCAATACGGAATGTAGATGAGATTGCTTCAGCTCCAGAAGCCATGTTGTGACATGAGGTGATCCTGAGAATAAAAGGCAGAGTCAAAATATGGAAGAAGGAGGCAGGAGCCTTGGTCTCTGAGACCATGGAGACAATGCAGAGCCATGCACTGCCCCATGAAAGACTTCTTTTCCGAGAGAGAGAAATTTCTATACTATTTAAGCCCCTAATGGGCTGGGTTTTCTGATAAATGCTATGAGACACAGCTAATCCTTACTAATGCATTACCTTTACAGAAAAATATTGCCAAACAAAATGTTGAAAGCTCCTAAAAAAATTTAAAACTCAATGTATACCTAAGAGTCTACTTCACTGTAATTCCTGTTTCTTTCTGCAAAAGATCTATACTTCAAGACTGAACGTACAAATTTACACATAGACACTGAACACTATAATTGTCTAAACTGCATAATTCTGCTTGGATCATATTTCAGGCAGGCAGGTGAGATGGGGAAGGGAGCTTAGCAAGTTAAAGATGGCTTAAGGAAGAATCAGAAATGCTACAGTTAGTGGACTCTAAGCTTTATGCTGTGCACGTACAATACAACCAACCAAGAAATTCTACCTATTATTTACGCTGTGACAGATAAAGGAAAATGAGGTGTAGCTCGATAAACAAGCTCTCTCCTAAAGCAGATTTCGAAACTATTCATCCCCTTCTTTTCAGCCTAGAAGCCTGCTTAGCTGGAACTGTAAAATAAATTCCAGCACTCAGAACATTTCAAGAAGGAATAATTTTCAAAACCGGCTCAGGCTTTATTTTTCCTTACTTTGAAATTGATTAGATGTGCTGTTAAAAGAAAAATTGGTTGATATCTCAAAGAAGAGTGTATTAGACAAATATAAGACAGCTAATTTTAGACGCTTTAGCTATTACACATTTCTGCCCATGGGTCATCAACCCACAAACAAATCATGTCAGATTAGGTTTTACTGCAGATCTAATTATACCAAGAGGTAAAACAATCAATATATTAGTATTAACGCAGTATTTGCTGTTTAGTCAACTGATTATAAAATCAGCAGTGAAATTTGTTTTTTAAAGGACTTTAAACAAACAATAAATGAACTAAGGCAGTGGAAATAAAATCACTGATGAGTTGCTTAGTAAGTAATGGAAATCAAACTCAATATACTTGGAAATAAATGTTACATAATAGTAATTTAATTTAACTTTTCAATTGAGAGCATGCCTAGTCATATGTAACTTTCCAAAGTGAAGCATTTCAACAACCTACCATGGGTCTGCTTTAGAAGATAATCTGAAAATCTATAAGAATGACAAAAAATTTACTCTGCAGTACCACTTGATCTAACTGCTAAAGAAGCAAAGACAAGTAAATGAGAATGTTTCAATTCAGTGAGTCAACACTGCATTTCACACATGTAGCAGTTTTCCCCTCTGAAACTTTTAAATGGTATTCAAACTAGGTTACTACTCTCCTTGTGGGGGATGCCTGGAGTAAATAGAAAAGCTCTAAAACATAAATCACGCTAATTCTGTTTTGAATGGTTTCATGTTTCCTTAAAGCATTACTAATAAACTGAAAATTCAATTCGGTTTCTTTGCTCTTAACTCTGTGAGCAAGGGAACATAATCACAGAAATAGAGTCAGCATGCAAGAAATAATTTTTGAATAAATAATGAGTCAGTGAATGACAATGCACCAGATTGTTTCACATGATCTGGACATTCCAGCTCTAATAATTGGCTGAATGACTTGATTAATTCATACAAGGGGGACACAATGGTAAGGGAGAAAGACACTCCAAGGAAGTTTTAGAGGCAAATCTGGGTTCAAATCCTAATGTAGCCAGGCAATAGGGAGGGCATTTACCATGCCTGATCTTCAATTTTCTCAACGGTAAAAACAAGTTAATAATGCATAACTCCCATGGCTACTATGATGTATAGTTCCTGGTACTGGTCCTGACAAATCTTTGCTCTTAATTTAAATGATAGCTATTATTATTATTGTTGACATCTTTAAGTATCATTTTATTATCTCAGAAAGGGAATAATAATTTCTGGTAAAGCTAAATTTCAGGGAGGTTGGGAGAATGCACTCAGATTTTTTTATGTGAAAATGCACAAAAAACATAAAAATCTACAGAATGTGAATTATAGCAGAATTATTCTTCTGTTGTTCAACTCCAGCAACTGACTGAAATTTACCAAAAAGTGTCATTACTTAAATACAATCCTGGGGCAGGAAAATGGACAACTGTGAATTATGACATTAGGTAGGAAGTATGGTGGAAAATAAGCCCTTTGAAGTATTTTTAAGTGCCATCACAAACTATGCAGATGAGGTATTTAAAAACCTGCCTGAGTTTTAGAATCCGTACCATCAAAAAGTGAACGCCCTGTGAACTTTTACAATAGAGCTAAACAAGTTATAGAATTTACAATGCACAAATTGCTATATACATTTTGGTCTGCCTATTGGAGGGAGTATACAGGCAAGATTTCTATTTATAAAAGCACCCCTGAATTGCGACAGAATACAATGAAGGTTCTTTGTGTGTTGTACTCATTTCTCTATCCCCAGGATGTAGCTCAGTGTCTGGAATATTATATGTTAAATTAATGGCTAAGTGAATTCAGCTAAAACTAAAAATGACTGCTTTCCATCATGCTTTAAAAAGCCAATATGATCATGACAAAAATATTTGAAACTAAAGCGTACAGAAAAAAATTAAGTATTTATTTCTTCTTTCTTTAAAAACATCTCAATCTCAGATTGTTATATTATTACAGTGTTTGCTTGAAAGATAATCAGTAGACGTACTCAATTGTGTTGCCTTATATATTATAAACTTTCCTATAAGCACATGATAAAATTTGATGCCCCACAATAGGTAATCCTAGTAAAAAGCACTCACCCCAATTCTGATCCATTACCCCCCCACCGAAAAATTGAAACCTCAACTTGGTTAAAATACTATATTGGAAAAGATTATTAGCATAAATCTATTACTTGTGACATAAGTAAATCTTCATTTATTCTGGACAAAACAAAATTAAAATAATAATATGACAAAAAAAGACAAATAAAAAACAAGTGAAATTTGCATCAGATTGGGATACCTTCAAAGCCAACATTGCTGAATTCCAACCTAAATACATATTTAAGTTTAAATAGATGGAGAAACTAAACAACTTTGGACACAGGCAAATAATCAGGTCCCAAGGGTTTGTGAACTTTTTCATAAAAGAATACCCTTTAAGAGTCCCAAATTGCAGCAAGATAGCAATGAGTAAACTTACCTCCAGTGCTAATGCTTGATTTAAGTTTTGTTAGACACCACCTAGCTTCCCCCAGAACTAGTCCCACTATTAATCATTCTTCAGAAAACTCTTCCCTGATCACCTGTTGCAAGACAGATAGCAGCTGGGCTATTTTACATAATAAGGGACTTGGGTTTTCAAGGTGGTGAGGGAAAAGAACCAGAGCAACTTGGCAGCTGTGAACCAATGGCCCCACCCTTTCACCGTATAATGAAAATCAGCTGTTGCCTCAACAGCTGGCAGGCGGCCAATGAAAATGAGATCCGAAAGGGGTTGTAGATTTTATGTAGATTTTTAGAAGACAGCCATAGTTAGGAGGCAGCAGAGTAGCATGGAAGAAGAGAAGATGAGGGTGGAAAAGAAACAGAGAAATAGTCAGGCTACTGATGCTAACACACTGTGGCAGGAACTACTTATTGAAATTATGGCAGCCTATAACCTGAGAAACCTTGTTAAAAAAAAAAAAAAAAAAGAACAGATATCTGCCCGAAGGTATATTTTATTGCCCTATCTAAAAGTAGGAAAAATAGATTATCATTTGAACTGTATCCTCACCCTTCCATCTGTTTACCACTTAATGCTATTACTAAGTAGTGATGTATTTTAAATAAAGAATGATAATTATAAACAGGAAGATATTTGTGACAAATGTCAAGAAGATGACGACTCTGGCTTCCCCAGCAGACCGCATTTTGACAGGTATTGATTTACTCAGCAAACCTAGACTGATGTCAACCATGTGCCCCCCACTGGGCTAGACAATTAATGACGCATGGACATGGCCTCCAGTAATTGCATGTGGGAGAGAAAGACTTCAACACTAACAACAATGCTGCTTGTGATACACTAAAAGCTTGCAAAAGAAAGATAGTAACTGCACTAGGGAAACGACCTGAGGAAGACGGGCAGGAGGAAGGGACAGGCTGCAAAGCTCTGTAAATTGAGGTAACATTCCAGCCGGTCTAGAAGGATGACTAGGGTTTATCTGAAGAGGAACTTTTTAAAAAGGTGTTTCAGGAAAAGAATACATACAAATACATGCAAATGTAAAGACCATGATAGATGGGAAAAGGAAGCTGACTGGGAGACCAGTGAAAGGATTTGCTGAGGTTCAGGTGAGGCTAAAAACCTTACATGTGGGGCTTCCCTGGTGCCGCAGTGGTTGAGAGTCCGCCTGCCGATGCAGGGGACACGGGTTCGTGCCCTGGTCCGGGAAGATCCCACATGCCGCGGAGCGGCTGGGCCCGTGAGCCATGGCCGCTGAGCCTGCGCGTAAAACCTTACGTGTGTAATAACACGGATCCACGAGTCTATCTGATTTTTCTTCAGCTGTCCTTGACAGTCTGGCAAAGAAAGCAGAAGTAAGGACAGCAAAATTGAATGTGCTTCAGCGAGGAGAGAGTATGAGAAAGACAGACAATGCCCGGATGCTGTGTCTCCATTACCACTCCCCAGCCCTCGCTCTAGTTTACAGCTTAGTTCTTCACACCAGGATCTGCAGAAGAGTAGGGGCAAGGAGGGATTATGTGGAGAGGGCCCCTTTTGGTAAACCCTTCACTTCTCTCTAAACAAACAAATTCTTTCATTAAAAAATCTAGTATAAGGTATAATAAGCAAAGATGAGTGGTGGAAAATAGAGTAGAAAAGCAGATCAGAAAGACAGCACAGAAGTCACCCAGTAACACCATATCACAGTGTAAAGTGCAAATATTTAGATGAAGATTATCAGGCTGCCTACTTCTCTGGCCACACCGATCAATATTCCAATATCATTTCATCTCTGCCAGAGTCAATAGGTTCTACCAAGTTCGAGACTGGGTTTTATGGGGGATGATTCCATCCGTGTTCCCAATTATCAACTCAGGGTACATCCACTCAATAGCAAGAAATCCAAGACTGGGTTTTATGTGGCTCTATTTTTATGAACTAATTTTGTTATTGCACAACAACCCTAAAAGATTAAATTCTAATTTTATTTTCTCAGTATTACAGATTTAAACTCACATGATATAAGAGAACATGCCATATATATACATACACATGCGTATATCTATTTAAAGAGAGAAAGAAACATCAGTTTTATGCTTATTATTTGTATAGTTATTTAGGCCTCACAGAGAAAGAAAACCAAAGTCAGCAACTCTTCTCTACTACTATTTAAAAGTGACTTTTATTTCTATTCTATCAAATGGGTGTTTATGTCATTAAAATATTTTTATAAGGAAAATATTCCCCAGAGAATAGACGACCTGAAATACAAGTTTAACTCTCAATGTGTTTTCTGATCAAACATAATCCCTCCCCCTTCATCATATTTACTACCACATAAATCAGTGTAACTGGAGTCAGCTAATAAACTTTCACAGCCAAAGGTCTCACATTGAACTCCATAACCCACAAATATTTGCTATATAAAATATGACAGGTTTGGAAAGTTAGGTAGATCTGGAAAGTTAGGTAGATCTGGATAGCAACAAACGATCCTAACTTCTGTATTCTATCAATGATTGTATTTCAAGTTGCCAATACAAATTTACCTTCGGTATAGAAAAAAATCATAAGTCCAAGGATGGAATTTCATTAAAATATTTTAGTAGTGAAGTAAAATTGAATTTAAATCAATCTCAATAGTGAGGTTAGCTTCATTAGATTGCACAGTGAAATAATGTCCTTTAACTTATTTTATGATGACGGTATTAAAATCAACCTTGGGTTTCATTCACAAATCAGACATAACAGCCTTTTAAAATTATTTGCCAAAGATTTTCACTAATACAAACATGACTTCCCTTTAAACGTCTTTGAAGAAAGAGGAACTAGAATGGATATTAAATAGTTTCCCTTCAAAACAAAATGGTAGCTTTGAAGAAAAGCCAATATTAGAACTAACAAGGCTTTATTTAAATATTACAAGTAAGTATTTAAAACTTAAGCTGGTTTCTATTAAGATATATCCTGTTAGGGGGAACCGTAATCCCCTCTCTCATGCATAAACTTCTACTCCCAAGAGGAAAACATATTTGACCATCTCTTCATTCTGTAATCACTACTGCCCATGGGAGAAGCAGAGATTACATGGTGGGTAGGACCTTGAGAGTCTGTCAGTGACATCTGCATAATTCAATTTAGCAAAAAAAGGTGTAAAAAGTTTGCCCAGCACGTGGTTGTCCTTTTTCACTTGGTCTGGATAAGTTTAACTCTATGGGAGAAGTATTTGAAAAGTCAGTTGGCTGCAGGTCCAGACTATGGTTACTGATTGAGATCTACCAATAATAAAGCACATAGTTTGATTTCCACCTGATTCTGTATTTACTTCCCATCTGGTTTGAAACTGAACTCCCTACACCAAACACACAGTGGGGTCACTGTGTTCTTACCAATTCACCTCCTGAAATGCCACTCATCTTTAAATGTTCATATTTAATATCATCTATTTCCGTGAACGTTTGACTCCCTTGTTGAAATTGTTTCTCCTCAATGTCCCCATGGCACTTTGTAGTTTGCCTATAGCACTTGTCCTATTTCCTCACTAGCTTACAAATAAAGCCAGAGACAATAAATTACTGGTATGAGTGCCTTGCACAGAACTGTTCAATAATTTTGTAAAATTAAATTATAAATTCATATATTCGTTAATTTTAAAATATTAAAATTAAGAATGTGCTTATGAAGTATGAGAAGAATGACAGTCTGTAAAACTGAAATCATCATATATATTCTATTTACCCAACAAGTAAGAGCACATTCTTTTTTTTTATATATAAATAATTTTTTTTTTTTTTTTTTTTTTTTTTTTGCGGTACGCGGGTCTCTCACTGTTGTGGCCTCTCCCGTTGCGGAGCACAGGCTCCAGATGCGCAGGCTCAGCGGCCATGGCTCACGGGCCCAGTCGCTCCGCGGCATGTGGGACCCTCCGGGACCGGGGCACGAACTCATGTCCCCTGCATCGGCAGGCGGACCCTCAAACACTGCGCCACCAGCGAAGCCCAATAAATTTATTTTTCTCAAAAAAGAAAGGAAGGCCCAGATTATAATAATAAAAAAATTAAGTAAATGTTCAGTGTTTAGGTACTAGAACAGAACTGGAATGATTCCAAAGAATAAAATTTAGCTTCATTTGCTATCATGACCCATTTGCCTGATCTCTGAAATGCATTCTAGCCCACCAGAACCAAGGCTGGATGGCACACACTGTCTCAACTGAAAAAAAAGAATTCTTTTTAGTTTATTAGAAACTCTGTGCATTCCTGAACACAGCTTATAAAAAATTCCATAGAAAGAAAATAGGTTCAATAAAAGACCAAATTCTAATTAAAATAAATAGAAACACTAGTCATAGCAGAGGTAAGAGAAAAAAAATAGGCAAAAAAAAAAAATCTAAAGCTGAAGAGCACATTCCTAAATAGTGCAGGGGAAACTGTTAGCCAACAGGCTTCAGGCAATGATAACTTGTGCGCTGGGAATTTCTATGTATTTTCTGCACTGCTAGTTCTAATGTTAAGGAAAAATGTATACAACTCTTTCATTGGAAATCTCCTCACTGATAAATCCAGGCCTTGGTTTTTCTTGAAATTTCAGACATTAATCTTAATTTTATGTTTACATATAGATAAGAGATTTAATTTTTAAAATAATGCAAATGCCCTTTGATTCAAATATAAATCACTGTATGAGATAATAGAAAAAAGGAAAATTGCAGAAGCACTCTAATGGCTATACACAGTCTTCCTTGTGGCAATTAACAATCCCACGTGTTTAAAAAACACTGAAGCACAATTTCATCAGTCTGCAAGACATTCATTCACTTCATTTAACAAATATTTACTGAACACCAACTACATGTCTGATCCTCTGCAGGGATTGGAAGTACAGCCGTGCAACATAATAGACAGAAACCTCATCCTCACAGAGGTCACAACTGGTGCAAAGCACTAGATATTAAACAGATAATCAAGCAAATAAAATTATGACTAAGTGTTGCCCAGGGAAAAAAATTAGGTGAGAGAGGTGAGCAAGGAGTTACATGATCAGATATAGTTCTGATAATCCAAATCATGTCACATGCCATAGCAAATTTAGTAATTTTTAACATTTACATATATTATGAAATAGAAAACATATTTCTCTCAAGTAGTATATTGTTCAGCAAAATAAGGGAATATAAAATTCAAACTATACTAAGAGTAAATGGTGTATCTGAGTGTATTTTTGCGCTCACAAGTAAAAAAAGTTACATTATGCTGTAACCAAGTGATAAATATGGTGATGCTTACTAAAATCTCAGAAAGATTCAGGTTAAAAATGGACAACAATGGAAGAGAGGTCACTCCCAATTCAAACTACGGATTCTGCTTAAAGTAACTTACAAATTTTAAAAAAACCAAATATAGAAAGCGTAATTTTAAAAACATTTTTCCTTTATACTACCTGTCATAAAAATAAAAAAAGTAATCTGTCAAATGTATTTCCAAGCCACTTTAAGATTAATCTGGCTAAAATGGATATTGATGAAAGTAATTTCAATATATTGATGCCTAATTCAAGAATCTACATGTTATCCAATTTCTTGATGAGGGAAAATATCCTATGCCTGTCATTTAAGATCTTCTGGAACCTATCCTGAACCACATGGCCTCTCCAAAACTTTTACCCTAAACATTATAAAAGCTATCATAAATGTCTTAATCATCTTCATTGAACCATCCTATCTACTTATTCAGCTCATTTCTATCCTTTAAGGTCCAACATGAGCTATATTTGCTCCATTAATTAATCTATCAGATTATTCCTAGAAATTATCAAAGATTTATACTTTCACTATAAATCTCACCATATACGTTTTGTATGGATATGTGTGTATAAAAAGATATGTTTTTTCATCTAAAAATGAGTACAATAGCAGAACATAATTTGTACGATTTAAATGAAATAATGGATGAAAGACCAAAAGGTAAATGCTCAATAAGTATGATGTATTATATATATAGATATAATAGCACTAAAATCATAACCATCATTAGTTTCAATGAAACCTTTCATTAATTCATTCAACAAATATTTGTTAAAGATATACGCTTCATAAAATTGTAAGGAACAAGATAAATTTATCGCTCATGGAAAGTACACTAAAGAAGTGAATGCATGAACAAAAAAATTACATCTTTTGGCAATTATTAAGAAAGAAATGAGCATTTATGAAGAACCTGCTGGTGGCTTATGAATATACCCCCATCAAAATACCTGTATATAGTTCTATATATCCATTGAATTTCCCTAAAATTTGCCATTCAAATAGGAAGTTAGTAAACATAGAAAACTACCACCTACTCAACTAAATTTTAATCCAGCATTAAAAGAATAAGAAAAATTACAGATAAAGACCTTTACATCTGTTTCATATATATATATATATATATATATATAAAAGTAAGCTCTCCTTTGTCTCAAAGATTTTTTTAATTGAAGTTTAGTTGATTACAACGTTGTGTTAGTTTCTGGTGTACAGCATAGTGATTCAGTTACATGTATGTGTGTGTGTGTGTGTGTGTGTATTCTTTTTCATATTCTTTTCCATTATGGTTTATTACAAGATACGGAATATAGTTCGCTGTGCTATGCAGTAGGACCTTGTTGTTTGTCTGTTTTATATATAGTAGTTTGTATCTGCTAGTCCCAAACTCCCAATTTATCCTTTCCCCACCCCCTTTCCCCTTTGGTAACCATAAGTTTGTTCTCTATGTCTGTGAGTCTGTTTCTGTTTTGTAAACAAGTTCATTTGTACTATATTTCAGATTCCATATATAAGTGCTATCATATGGTATTTGTCTTTTCCTGTCTGACTTACTTCACTTAGTATGATAATCTCTAGGTCCACCCATGTTGCTGCAAATGGTAATATTCCATTTTTTTATGGCTGAGTAGTATTCCACTGTATATATACACCACATCTTCTTTATCCATTCATCTTTCAATGGACATTTAGGTTGCTTCCATGTCTTGGCTATTGTAAATAGTGCTGCTATGAACATTGGGGTGCATTTATCTTTTCAAATTAGAGTTTTCTCCAGACATATGCCCAGGAGTAGGCTTGCTGAATCATATGGCAACTCTATTTTTAGTTTTTTAAGGCACCTGCATACTGTTTTCCATAGTGGCTGTACCAATTTACATTCCCACCAACAGCGTGGGAGGGCTCCCTTTTCTCCACATCCTCTCCAGCATTTGTTATTTGTAGACTTTTTAATGATGGCCATTCTGACTGGTGTGAGATAATACCTCGCAGTTTTGATTTGCATTTCTCTAATAATTAGAGATGCTGAGTATCTTTTCATGTGCTTATTGGCCATCTGTATGTCTTCTTTGGAGAAATGCCTGTTTAGGTCTTCTGCCTTTTTTTTTTTTTTTTGCGGTACACGGGCCTCTCGCTGTTGTGGCCTCTCTCATTGCGGAGCATAGGCTCCGGACGCGCAGGCCCAGCAGCCATGGCTCAAGGGCCCAGCCGCTCCGCGGCACGAACCCGCGCCCCCTGCATCGGCAGGCGGACTCTCAACCACTGCGCCACCAGGGAAGCCCTATCTGCCCATTTTTTGATTGGATTGGTTGTTGTTGTTGTTGTTGTTGTTGTTGCTATTGAGATGTATGAGCTGTTTGTATATTTTGGAAATTAAGCCCCTGTTGGTCCCATCGTTTGCAAATATTTTCTCCCATTCCGTAGATTGTCTTTTTTGGTTTTTTTATGGTTTCCTTTGCTGTGCAAAAGCTTTGATTAGGTCCCAGTTGTTTATTTTTTATTTTATTTTGATTGCCTTGCCGTTGGTATGATTTACGTCAGAGAATGTTTTGCCTATGTTCTATTCCAGGAGTTTTATGGTGTCATGTCTTATATTTAAGTGTTTAAGCCATTTTGAGTTTATTTTTGTGTGTGATGTGAGGGAGTGTTCTAACTTCATTGATTTACTTGCTGTTGAAGATGGACTTTTCATTATATTGAACTTATGGAACAGAAGGTCTTGTAGAGATTGGGCAGAAAAGGAAATCTTCTGAGATCTATTTTGAAAACACCCCAATTAGTTAGGTCTGAAAACTGAAGTGGTTGCCAAATAATCAATCACCATATTATCTTTTGATACGCAACTAAATCCACACTCAAGTAAACAGATATTTCGGTTTATGGACTACAGCCAGTTCTTTCTCAATAATGCCTTTCTTAACTATTTTCTAATTCTAAAGTAACAACTCTCCTTCTTCAATGTCATATTTAGTCTTACCTACTTTCAACGGATGTGATGCCCTGAAAGAAGATCCTATTCTCTTCATGTTAAAATTTCATTACATTCAAGTACCACTTAAGTCCTCTCAAAGAAATAAAGCTAAAGCATTATATCTTGCAGCTTCTTTTTTTTTCTTTTCTAGAAATCTACTTTGACTCATTTTTTACTCTATCCCTATGTTTGTATTTAAGTGGGCAGGCAGCAAACAGTGAGGATAGAGATTTAGACTGTCAATTATTCTGCTTACTCCAAGTTTAAGTGTTCTGTTTGATGTCTCCTGGGAGAGAGTAAGAGATGTAAAAGCACTTACTTTAGGGCTGTTTTAAATGCCATCACTAGTTTTAAAAAATATTCTATATAGGAACATGCCTCTCACAGCAATAGGAATTAGCAACAATTTTCTCTTTAAATACCATCGGCTAAAGTCTCATGATGTTGAAGTTTGATATACATTAAGCAGTCAGCCACATGTTTAGCATCCCTATAAAACATCATCCTGTTCTCTACCTTCAGCCAAAAAATGTAGTCCACGTTGTATATGTGGACAAACTGCCTTGAATTTATATAAGTATTTCATCATTCATGGTTTGATTTTTTTTTCTCCTATCATTTGTTGTGCAAACCATTTAAACCAAAAACAAAAACAAAAACTGCCACTGCTCAGCAGCAGTTCTAGAGAGGACCCCTCAGCCTATCTAAGAATTCCCACATGAAGAGCTAGAATGGACACCATGACTAACAGGACGGCTTTCTGGAGAGGAGGTAGAGGCATACGTGATGCTCACAAGACGGTGTAAAAAGCCTGCCCATCTGGAATTAAAAGATATATTTATTTAAAGGGGATCTAGTTATCCTTTAGGTGTTCAGCAATTATTTTCTTTGCTAAGCTTACCTAAGCTAAAATAATCTTTCTTCTATATTTTTTAAATGTAGGTCATGTTGAGTATTATTTAATATACACAGTAGGTTTTTAAAAGCAGTAATAGTTAATCGTTATTCAATGTACACTACACACTTTATGCAAAGTACTAGTTTTAATCTTCATAGGAATTCTATTACAACCTTCATGTTACAGTTGAAGACAGTGAGAATTGAACAGTCAAGTAACACGCCCTAGAAAGTGGCACAGTAGAGACTTGAAACTACGATTGCCTGAACCCAAACCACAGTTATTTTTTTATTGGAGTATAATAGCTTTACAATGTTGTGTTAGTTTCTGCTGTATCACAAAGTGAATCAGCTATATGTATACATATATCCCCTCCCTCTTGGACCTCCCTCCCACCCATCTAGGTCACCACAGAGCACCGACCTGAGATCCCTGTAAGTCAGAAAGAGAAAAACAAATATCATATATTAACGCACGTATGTGGAATCTAGAAAAATGGTACAGATGAACCTATTTGCAGGGCAGGAATAGAGATGCAGACGTAGTAAACAGAAGGGTGGACACAGCAGGGGAAAGGGAGGGTGGGATGAATTGGGAGATTAGGATTGACATTTTACATATTTTACCATGTGTAAAATAGACAGCTAGTGGGAACCAAATCTCAATTTTTAACCCCTTCACTCTACTGTCTCTAGTTGGGGCTCATCAATTTTAAGCTGATTCCCAAAGTAGCTTTGGAAATAGAGTGAGTGTTACTGAAATTAGCATAAAACTTGAAACCAAGATTTTGGACTATTTCAGTAACTACACACATGTGTGTATGTGTATACATACACACACATATAAATAAGAACTCACACTTTCACAAAATAACATTTAAGTTCCATTATAAAATTTTTATGTAAACTTTGAAAACATAATCATATATATAGAGAGAGAGAGAGAGAAAATGAAAGGAATTGAAAACTGAGAAACTTTTTCTTTTAAGTGAATCCTCAATTTGTTAAAATGTTTTTAGTGCCACAGTGATTATTTCAGTAATTATTAACCTCTCTCATAAAGAAGATCTAAAGAGGCAATGTAAAGTAGACACAGTATAGCTCTATTTGCTTCAGCACTTAGTTTGTGCTCTTGTACTATAAGAACAAATGCTAATTACTGTTCAGCCCTAATGCTAATCTCAGCATCTGCTAATTAAAAGATCACATCTTCTGCAAAGTAAGCATTATCATTCAAATGAAAACATTAATCAGTTTGAAAAATTCAAAATCAATCAGCTGAAAGGAGAAAGTTGTCAGCCCCCAATGAATTGATACCAGTGCAACCTCACAAGTGCAAAAGAGCTAGTGTCAATTTATATGCCTCTGCTACACAGATTCACATTGTTGCAAAAGTTGTTCAGAAATGTTTTTTATTGTGTTTCCCTATTTCACCCTGACCATTCACTTACATATTGTTTCTATATTCAATATCACAATATCACCTGGCTTTCAAGGAGACCTTGCTTTACATTTAATGCACTAGAGATGTGATTGCTGACCAGATTTTAAAAATAGATGCAGAGTTTTCAAAGAGCTAATGCAACTTAGTGAGATATTTCCAGAATACTAATAACTGCAGAAAAGCTCAGCTGCATTAATTATCTTACAGCTGTTTTTTGCTTTTTTAAAGCTAACTGATAGGTCTATCTTTTATGATCTTTATCAATATTCAGAACATCTAAAATGCAGATGGGGTTATCCTTCAGGTCAGAGAAAAAAATGGCATTTCTCAGCTTCACTCACAGAGTTGTCATAGACAAAAGACTCTAGTATTTTGTTACTGGTGATCTATTCCACCTCATTTTGTGTTCTTCCCTGTGTCAAAGGATAGAGACTAACAAGAACCTACGCTCTTTTCTCTCTCTCTCCAGGTGGAGGACAATGCAGCTAACCTGTTAGCCGAAAGATTATTTACTTGTTCAACAGGAACCCATCCCACAAAACTAAAAACTGTGACATATGTATACATAAGGGATAGAAAAATACACAAAACATACCATGTAAAGCCTTCAATTTCTTAAATTTTAGAAGTTTAATGTACCTCAGATTCCCAGCAGCCCAAATGAATATGTACTTGGAAAATGTTAAGATTCCTAACATTTTCAGAATGTATTGCTCATGCATTTAAAAAAAAGTAGGGGAAGTAAGCTTAAGTGATTTCTTACTAGTCAGCAACAACAATAAAGTAAAATATAAAACTATAAACTCAGGGATTCCCTGGTGGCGCAGTGGTTGGGAGTCCGCCTGCCGATGCAGGGGACACGGGTTCATGCACCGGTCCAGGAGGATCCCACATGCCGTGGAGCGGCTGGGCCCGCGGGCCATGGCCGCTGAGCCTGCGCATCCAGAGCCTGTGCTCCGCAATGAGAGAGGCCACAACAGTGAGAGGCCCGCGTACCACCCCCCCAAAAAAAACAAAAAAAAAACTATAAACTCGGACAGAATACAACTATAGATGATAAATAAATTTCTTTTCATTCTGAAAAATAAATGGGTAAAGAATTATACATAAATTCACATGTAGAGCAAAAGATATAAATGTAGTAATATCTGAAAGAGAAAGTCAAATTCATAGCCTTGTTTATCTAAAAAGATAGGAGGAACGCAGGTCTAGACAGATTTACAATAATGATTTCATTGGGTAGACATAAGAGTTTTGATATATACCACACTGAGGAAACAGCTCTAATTCACTTTATTGAATTATGAAATAAATAATACTTTTTACAAAACAACTTCATGTGACAACTGTAATTCAGAGGAATTATTACTAGAATTTATCATGCTTTTCTTAAAGTTAATAAGACAGACTACTGGAAACTATATATCTTACACTGACCTTCACTTACAGCAACTAAAAATCACTAAAAATAATTAGTTTGCTATCTTAATATTGATGCATGCTCATAAAAATTCATTTTATATGCATAATCCCTAAAAAGCTTTATTAAAATAACAGTCATATGCAGTAAAGACTGTTTTCATATAATACCAAAGAATAAACAAGAGTTTCAATGGTATTAATTTTTTATCTCCATGATGCATTGCGTAGAAATATGGCTGCTGGATTCACCAAATAAAAAGCTGTAGCATGTCTCCTCATTGACCACATTACAGACAGAAGGATTCACTCTCACATGCTTAGAAACACTGATGAAAGCTGAACATCTAGAGGAAAAAAGGCCTCTCAAGAGCAGGTTCACTATATTCAAGTCCACAGAGTTAGATATACACGAACAGAAGGTCAACTTACTAATTTACAAGGAGAAATAACCTTCACAGATACTAGAGGTCTCATCCATCAGTCCATTATTTTCCTAAGGGCAGATGGTCTCACCAGTGGGTGAAGAATTTCTTTTCTACACAACCACTATCAACCAGCTCTTCTCCTGAGTGACACATTATTTCATCAGATCTAGTCATACTTCAACCCAGCAAAGAGCTTCAGGCCAGAGAGCGATTCAGTCACTTTGAGGTGGCTTTACACACCTACGCTTTATCCATTCTGCACTTATCTCACCATTGGAGGAATTTTTATTTCCCTTCTTTCTTACTTTCATAAGCAACACTTTGGTCTACAAGCTCTCACACACTGCACTATCATTCTGAACTGTAAGCATTATATTTGTAAAGCTTTATACAGTCAATGACATAGCCAGAAAAGACGTAGTAATAAAAAAAATTAGCCAAATCATAGGTTTGAACTGCAAATTAAGAATTACAAGTCAACTAGTTCCACCCTTTTTAAATTATCATAAATGTAGGATAAGTAAACACATAGTACAGTTGAATACTTTCCCTTAATACATATCTGTTAGTGCAAACTCTAGGTCAGCAAGGCACATTTGGGGAATGAAGATTTGGAGGCTGAATGGACCTCACATTTACTGAGTGCCTCTTACCATTAGGCATGTAACTAGATAAATGAGAACATATTCTCTCATTCATTCCTTACAGACATAGGGTGGGTATTGTTACCTCTACGTGCAGAAGAACAAACTAAACCTCTTCTTCCAGGTCTACTGGGACTTGCTCTGTTAGCTACGTAGTTCTTCTTTCACTCACATTTTCTACAACTCATAATCACGTTCCAGCCTCTCTCGTCTTGAAAGTGCAAGTGAGCAATGCAGCACACAAATAAAAAACCAACCCTCACAACTGTCTACAATTCTCCTTTGGACTCTGCCAAAAATTTCTCTACCTCTTCCCAACAAATGAGGAAATAATTTATACTTGCTGTCTGTTCTCATTCACCCTTCATTCAATCACCAACCCACTGCAATCATCTTTCAGCCAGCACCACCTTTCACTAAAACTGCTTTGGAAAAAGGTCACTAATTACATTTGAACAAGAACTTCTGAAACACTCTCTTTCTTTGCTTCCATTTTTAAATTAAAGTGTTTTTCCTCCACACTCCGTGACCATTCCCTCTTGTTTCCCTTTTCTAGTTTTGATCCCTCAGTGTTAGAGTTCTTCATGAATTTATCCTTGGCTATATTTTATGCCTGCACTTTATGACTCCTCCTAGTAATTTAATCCATAACCTTGGCCTCAACCTCCACCCAAAGATGCCAAAATCTATATCTCTAGTCCAAATCCGCCCTATAGCTCCAGAAATCTAACTCCAGTTCAAACCCATGTGGGAGGGGAAGAAATGTCCTATACTGAATGCAATACTTTTCCCACCAATTTTTTTATGTTCTTCTAAGACCATAAAATGACACCACCGTCCTCGCTATCACCCAGGTAAGTAACATGTAAATCAATTTAGATTTCTTCTCCTTTACTGTCCATCCACAAGTTAGTCATTAACTCCTAAATATTTTACTTCCTTACAACCTCCTATATATCAGTACACTTCTCACCATACCTGGTTAGGTCCTTAACATCTTCTCAAGAGGCATCTAAGACTGGCATCCCTTGCAGAACTACTTATTCTCCATATCCTATACCCACTAACTGCGAGAAAGTCCAAACTCCTTATCAGTGCCCAGACCCAGAAGTTGGCTCATACCCAGCTTTAATCATCAGAATTCCTGACTCTTCCTGAAAACCACATCAATACAACACACGCGCCCACACACCAAATTTGTTCTAAAGTTCATCCTCTTCTGTCACACCTTTCAGCACAATATTCAGGTCAGTGCCACATTGATCCAACACCTAATGCAGTCTCAGGAAACCAATTTCAACTTCTTTGTTGACTGACCTGATCCACAGTATGTTTTAAAACCAGGGTATGATTATTAAAATTACAGAGTTCTCTTCTCAGTTAAATGTCAAGAGAAATAATTCTCGCTTTGCCAGTTTAGATCTGCCAAACCACAACTTCCACCATAGCAGGAATTTTAAACTAAGTGTATTATCATGTTCTTCACTGTCCCAAATTAAGAAGCTTTTCTATCTACATCCACCAGTAATAACAGGGCTCACACTTTACTATACCAGGACTTCTGAATTACTTAGCAGTTTCAGCTCACGATAATAATAAATCCCTACACTAACAATATAATGCTGATGTTACTTAGACTGTGAATACTGAATACATGCATATGCTGCTTAGAGTTATTAGGAAGCACTTCTGACATTCTATAACTTCCAGTGTCAAGAAACAACTTAAATTTGATACTGAACCTTGAGGGCAAGCCCTTGCATTCGCTCAGATAACATAACACTGCCTTTCATACATAACTGGATACCAAAACTGATGCAAATATCATTAAAGATATATACAGTAACCCTAATACTGAACACATTTTAAGATATAATGAACTTACCACAAGAATGAAGAAAATGTAATTTTTCAAAAGTAAAAGTTTTTCCTTCCCAAAGAGGCCCTTTTCATGGTGGGGCTAAGGAGGATGCTGAAATTCTTAACCTAAGCAGGTCATTTTATCTATCATCCTCATTCTATCAGTAAAATATGCCTCCCTCCTTATGAGTAAATTAAGGTTTTCCCTAACAAGTATCCTTGAAATCTCCTATTTACCGCTAAAGCAGGGTTCATATCTATAGCTATGGATTATGTGTCACTGTGCCCGAACAGCAGAGATTGTAACACACTTTTATCACCTTATTAATTTTCTAATTTCTATACAATCTAAATTGTATAGAAATTTGGATTAAACTTCCTTATACATTCTGACATCCATCAAGTCTTTATTCAAACGTCACCTTCTCAATGAAGGTGATATTTGTAACACAGGAACACTCCCAAGGTCAGCACCGCAGGAGTTAAGCTCATTAACAAATTCTCACATATCCTCTGGCCTACCCCCCCAGAACGCCCCTCAATACCCTTCTCCAGGGCTCCACCTCTGGCAGAGACAGCACTGTCGGGGGGCTGCTAACTGCGCAGGAGACATGTAGGCTCTCGGGCTAACTTCATTATTGTTGTTTGTTCCTCTGAGTATTCTGTTCCATGACTTTTGCGTTTCAACAACTTCAACTTTTTGGTCTATAAAATTAAGGATCTGGATGGTAAATACAGACCTTGAATTATTTTAGCAGTATAGCCTCGGAAGAACAGCTCTTGCAACCAAAGGGATGAAGGAAGAAAAAATATAAAAGTAGTATATGGGGCTTCCCTGGTGGCGCAGTGGTTGAGAGTCCACCTGCCGATGCAGGGGACACGGGTTCGTGCCCCGGTCCAGGAGGATCCCACATGCCGCGGAGCGGCTGGGCCCGTGGGCCAGGGCCGCTGGGCCTGCGTGTCCAGAGCCTGTGCTCCGCAGCGGGAGAGGCCGCAGCAGTGAGAGGCCTGCGTACCGCAAAAAAAAAAAAAAAGTAGTATATGGCATCAAGCGTGGGTGAGCAATGGCCTTAAAAAGAAAGAAGGCAGAAGTACCAGAAACTCAAATAAAGAATAAGGAGATTAATTTTTAAAAGAACTGTAGGAATTTAACCCACATGACTTCAATCACTCACAATTACCTAAATAGATGACCTGGTCCTAAGTGAAAATATGTGTGCAGAAGCACTTAAATAAAACTAAGTTGAATATGTTTAATATAAGGTTTTATTATCATTATTATTAGAGGATATTTACATTTTAATTAACATATTCAAATAAACCAGATGGCTTTTTCATAATGAATTTTAGTACTAATTATAAAATAAATAAATTTGTTTAAAAGGTCCATCATAATAAATACTGAAGCACATAATTCTGCAATAGAGCTATATTATAGAACTACTGAGGCATCATCACTATCCACATTCAAGCTGACACACAGGCAACAAAATCATCTGGACTGATGACAACTTTGGGTGAGTCGTGGTGCTGGTGGCAGTTCCACACATGGCATGGCCTCCTTTGGTGAGTGCCCTGATGAAAGCTGAGGGCCCGTCTCTTCACAAGGTATTTTCAGTGACTTCACCTATAATAATAACTATCTTGAAGCACATTCTCCAAGTGCCAGGCACTGTTCTAAACACTTCACATATCTTAAGCCATTTAATCTTTAGAACAGCCCTGTGAAGCGGCTGCTATCGTTAGCCCATTTTCAAGATGAATAAACTTACTTTTCCAAAGTGACACTGCTAGTGACTGGCAGAACTAGAATTCACACCTAAGTAAACATTAACATAGACATTCTATCTCTTTAAATCTAGATAAGAATATATAAGGTAGTGTAATATAATACATATAACAATAATTGGTCACTTACTCTATAACAAGTCTGACTCTGGTTTCTCCAAACACATCACCACATACATAGTATTCCCGAAGAAAAGAAAGGACCAAGGAAGTCCCAATTCAGGGAGAGGGTTTGTTTTTGTGTTTTGTCCCCTCCTGACAACCTCCATAAATGATTTCCCTGTGTGAATCACTAGTCAGCTATTGGCCTCTTCATTCTTCAAACCCTCTCACCCGGAATGATAGGACATCTTCCAACTTCAGTTTCTGCCCCACCCAGCTGCCAGAGAAGACTGCAAGCAGAACAGCAGCTTAGGTCCACCCACTGGAGTCATGTGGATTTACTTTTATTGCAGCAAACTGCTTATCTGGCATGCCTGGGTCCAGCCCTGCACACGCTGGCTGAGACCATCTTCTCCTACAGATCTTTCTAACAATCCTCGCCATGTTAGAACACTCTATCCAACTGGGCTGTTGCTTCAGTTTCCTTGTCTAGAACAATCAACACCAGCTTGGGCTGGAGGCCTGCGTGGGACAGAAGCCTGCCTGGGCCCAAGCCACCCTGCGTAGTTCTTACCAGGAGACTGTTGGCTTTCATCTAAGACTAAAACCTTTGAGATTGATCTGCAAGTTTGCTAAGCCTCAAGATATTATTAGGCATACCAGGATACAAACTTCTAATTAGTGCACAGTAAATATTTTGTTGAATAGGTAACTAAAGCTATACTACTATAAAACTCATGGGATAGCTGGTTGCGATAAACAGTAATACGTACTTTTGTAAACAAAACATGCAAATAAAAAAAAACACAATGCAGGTGAAAGGGTTTTAAAAAGTTGGGAAAAAAATCTCATGACAGTTTCTTGACAACTTACGCAATTAACCCCACATTACAAATTCATAAATGATAAGGAAAGGCTGCAACATCTGTAATATTCACAATATTTGAGAGTTCTACTAAGTACTCTTTCATTTGACCAAACTGGGACTAATGCTGATGATCACAAAGAATTCACATGTAATACAGTAACAGTAATAACAACAGCAGAATGGCTACCAGACATGGAGCACTCACGAGGTACCGAGAACTGTGCTAAGGGCTTCTGCAGATAGTACTAGCTGCTTGTCATTCACCTCCCTTTTCCTAAGTAACAGAAACTTCATATTGTTCAGGATAAGAATGTGCTTATTTAAAAATTACTTGATTCCCCTGACACCCCTGTAGCTAGGAGTGGCCCTGTGACACATCCCTGATGAAAGACATGTAAGCTGAGTATTTTCTAGGCAAGTTTTCCTCTCCTAGTTCTAGTTCCAATACCTCCCCACAACTTTTTCTCCTCCTTCCCATGGCTGATATGAATGCCTGGAATGTGAGGGGCTGAAAGGGCAGCATCCATGTTGTGACCACGAGAATACGCAGGATACAAGAGCAACATGACCAGGCTAAAGCAACAGGAGCTTCAGGCCTTACTGTCATCACAAACCTGCTACGCTAATATTGGACTACTCACCTCTAGAATTATTTTTGCATGAAAAAAACAAAGCTGTATTTGGTTAGATCTCTTTAGGCATATTTGCATGCATTACCTCATTTCGGTTTTTAGTTTGTGAATTTAGCAATATTCTTATTCTAGGAGCCTAGTAAAATTAAAGTGCCTCTATGGCAGTATTTTAACTACTTGTAATAGTAAGGGAAAAATGTGTTAGTCACCATTATTTAATAGCTTTCTTCTTTTCTTGTTGTCATACCACTCCTAATTTATCCCCACCTCTCTACTTCTCTTTATTCCTAAGGCTGCCTGATTACCTACCCATTCTTGGATAAAGCACTTACATGTTATGATAATAGCTAAATCCATTCCAAAGTAAATTCACAAATCTCTTTTTAGTGAAAATGAAAATAACAAATATATACCAAAATTTAACAGTGTTTAACTTCTAATTACCTAACAATGATACTTCTGCAAATTTATCCTCCATCCTCTCTCAAAATATTATCATATGTTATATGGTGATTTAAAATCCTAAAATGATGCCTTCTTTAAAGAATTCTAATAATTAATATTTATTGTTTTTATTGTGGAACACACTGCTCTGTGCTTTAGATATATTATCTCATGATTCTTAACACTACTGATGAAGTACTATTTAGTATCCCCAATTTGCAACAGACCCAAGAACATGCCGATATCACATAACTAGTCATTGCCAATCTTCACTCTAGACATTCTGACTTCCAGACATTCTTTAGCCCTCACTTAAATACCCGATGCTGAAATAAGTTTTTAAAATACATTCTAAATTTTTGATTCATAAAGTCATTTAATGTTAGTCTGGCTTGTTTTTTTTAATTTTTATTTTATACTGGAGTATAACCGAACGATGTTGTGATAGTTTCAGGTGCACAGCAAAGGGACTCAGCCATACGTATACATGTATCCATTCTCCCCCAAACTCCCCTCCCATCCAGACTGCCACATAACATTGAGCAGAGTTCCCTATGCTATACAGTAGGTCCTTGTTGGTTATCCATTTTAAATATAGCAGTGTGTACATGTCGATCTCAAACTCTCTGACTATCCCTTCCCCCCATCCTTCCCCCCTGGTAACCGTAAGTTCATTCTCTAAGTCTGTGACTTTTTTTTTGACATATTTACAAATTAAAATTAACACATGTATGTTTGAAAGAAAAAAATTAAGTTAAAAAAAGCCATATATCCAGTGTCAATCTGAAGATCAAGATGTCTAATATGTACATTAAAATTCAAATGTAAAAAATCTTACCCCAAAATTCAAGTTTTCTCAAAACAATATTATGAAGCAAATAATGTTTAGATAGGACTACCAGAGTAATTCTTTTCATTGGCTTACTACTACCTATTTGAACTATTTACTTCAAAACTGTACTGTCTATTACCACTCACTTGGCATAGGCCATTTTACATTTGCTCATTATTCATAAACAGATAAATAAGTCTGTAATAAGCACATAAGCAAAGACACCAACATATGAAATGTTGAGCATAGTAGGCAAAGAGCTAGTAGTTTAATATGACTAGGTGAGAGTGAGCAATGTTCCAAAAGATCACCTTAAAATGGTCAGAGCCTAGGCCTACAGGCTAGAAGGTAGCAGAGCAGGCCCCTAAATCCCTTGCTTTGCCTCTGTCTCACAGTCCCCCTCAGGGAAGCAGACACGTACTGTAACTGTACATTTGCCAGATACCACGCTCAGCTGAAGCACACGAAGATAAATAAGAGATGAACCTGTCCTCAGTGAGCTGACGATCAGTTATCAACTGTTGTTGACAGAGAGGGATTTAATCCATGCTGAAGCGTACAATTAGACATAAAGAAAAATTTTTCCACATAATGTTAAACACGTTAAGGACTAAGGAAGGTCTTTTGCAAATAATCAAAACTTTCCTCTGTCAGGATTTGCTATGCTTACAGTTCCTCTCAGTCCTGATTTAGTCTGGAACGTTTACTTTTTTCCACTTACTGTCTTCTACTATAAGAATAGTGGGTTTTATGACTGATGAGATAGGTGAAGAATATAATCTTGATAGTATTACAGAGATCTAAGCATCAAACTAGAATATTTAACTTGATTCTGCAGCCACAATGACTTGGAAGTACAGAATTTATCATGCTATGGAAAAGATCATTTAAATGGTGACAGATAAAATGTGAACGTCAGTAACATTTAATGATTTCCTAAAATAGTAATGGCATTCCTTTCCTCCTATGCTAGCCTCCAAATATGAACTTCAGGTTAAGAAAAAAGGAACACCATTATCATAGCACCATGTATTAAAAGAGGCATGGCATATCTCATTACTGTTTTAACAAAGTAAATAATGACAAAAATTATCAACCTTACACAGTTGCAACTATAACTTACAACACGTTTAAAAACATCCCCAGTACATTAGCAGAAAAACTGGTGAAATATGAACAAGATCTTCAATCCAGAATTTAGTTAATGGTATTTTACCAATGTTAATTGCCAGATTTTGATAACTGAACTACTTACTGTCTCAGTCTGTTCAGGCTGTTATAGCAAAATACCAGAGACTTGGGTGGCTTATAAACAGTAGAAATTTATTTCTCACAGTTCTAGAGGCTGAAAGTCCGAGATCATAGTGCCGCAGATTCGGTGTTTGGTAGGGCTTCCTGGTTCACAGATGGCAGTCTTTTCACTGTGTCCTCACACGGCAGAAGGAGGTAGCTAGGGAGCTCTGTGGGGTCTCTCTCATAAGAGCACTAATCCCATTCATGAAGGCTCCACTTTAATGACCTAATAAGACCTCTGAAAGGTCTCACACCTCCTCATACCATCACATTGGGCATTGGGATTTCAACACATGAATTTGGGGAGGACACATTGAAACCACAGCAGTTACATAAATGGTAACATTAGGAGACACTGATTAGGCGTATATGGGAACTCTTTGTACTATTTTCCTGTTAGTTGAAATTGATCCAAAATAAAACATTTAAGAAAATCGCCAGCTCTTTTAACATAAAATTTTAGAGTAGCTTGTTGAGCTGTCCAGATGTCACAGAACATCAAACGATGACCATTTCAAATATTCAAAAAGCTTTAGAATATCAGCATATCACAGCTTCTACTGTCTGTGTTTAACAATTAGAGCTTATTAACCTTTGATTTTTGACAAAAGAATGGTTTTACAAAGATAGAGCCAGGAATGAAAAATGAAAATCTAAGTGCTACTTATGAACCTGAGAGGCAAAACACTGTATTTCATTAGTTATAAAATTCTAAGGCTCAGCTCAGCCAAGGATAGAATTAAAGAACAGATCATACTTTCCCATTAGGATTGTAATGTAATTCTGAAAAGATAAGAAATACTTTGCAGGAAATATGTTGCCATAAGAAAAGGTAAAAATTCCCTACGCCATCTTTAGCAGAAATCTTTGCTAAGGCAAAACAAAGCTTTACTCCTTCGTTCATCCACTGTGCATTTGAAGCATGTATTATGTGACAGCACTGCAATTCATGTTGAGCTCCAAAAAAACAAAATTTTAAATAAAAAGATTTTAAGATCATTTTGATCTATAACTTGCTCCCAAAGCACAGATTAGTAAAATAATCTAGTTCTAAATATCTAAAAGGGGTCAAATATGGTTTCTCAGTAGGGTATATTTCTGTTTCTTCTTCACTGAGAGTTTAATCTCAATTTACAAAGATAATGAGGCTCTACTTTCAGATACCTTTTAATTATTCTGAGGATAGAAGACAAGAGTTGGATTTTGTAGAATATCCATTTTCCATTAGTTCTTTGGGTTTTTTTTAACTAACACCTACATATCTCCAGAGTGGGGTGAAATTACATCTTCATGCCACATTCCCACTTGAGCTGCCCTTCAAGTTGTTTGCTAGGCAATTTGAAGTAAAAGCAGAAAACCTCTCAGGGTTTTCACCTCCTCCATCTCCCCATAACGTGAGGCCAATAAATAAAGGTCAAACATATTCTACTTTATAATTCAGAGATTATTCACCTCAGTAGTGATATCAGCATTTCACCTAAAGTCAAGAATCTAAAGTCCCATAAAATGAATGGACTTCTGCTATCCACTCCGCACCAAAATCTCAGCTCTATTAATGACCCTGAAGTTAAAATAATCACACATGCACAGAAAAAGAGAGATTTCTGACAATGTAGAAACCAATGTTACACCTCAAAAAAAAAAAAAGAAGATTTTTCTTGTCTCCCACACTTCAAAATGAAATGATTTATTTACGGTAACAAATGCTAAAGATTGTCTAGTTATAACTAAAATAGGCTTGAAGTGTTCTCTTTTAAAGAAGGGGTCGTTAAACTCAGCCACTGGGATAACTATAGATACTGAGACACCCCTCACCAAGCTAAGAGGAAGGAGTTGTGCTAATGTCTGATGGGAAGCATGATAATTATAATTGGGTTTAGAAATGTTAATGTTTATGCTAATATTTGAACTGAAAAGGAACAATAGAGAACTAAATCTAAGCTTGGCAAAGTGACTCACCCGTAACCCACGATGAATCGTCATACATTCTAGATGGTAATTCTCGGGGAGACAAAGCGTGGGGGTGGGGAGCGTTCTGAGAGGCTGTTAGAGAAAAATGAGACTTTGAGAGCCGTAGGAAAAATATTCAGAGAACCAGAAGGTAGAAAGCAATGATGGAAAAGATGTTAAATGAAACAAGGGAAGCAGTCACTGGATTTTCACTCTGACCATGGGCCAGGAAAGAAAACAGATACATAGGACTGAACCCAAAGAACTGGATGAGCTAGTAGGGTTGTTACTGAAAGACCGGTTTTGACTGTTGACTGGGGCTCAGAAGAAAGGGCCTTGCTCCACTAAGAATGAAGTAAGCTCAGCTCTGGAATTAAACTGGATGTCACTAAAAGAGCAGGAGGAAGTAAAAATAGAGATGCCCATTAAACAGATGCCCCTTAAAATATATTAATCTATATATTGTTGAACAACAAGGTGGTATTTGTAATTATCTGCACAGATGAACATTGACTCTAGTATTAGGACTATCTTGCCCTACCACATGATAGTTAAATGATATTATATTCATGCCCCAGGACAACACTGAGGTTAAAGAAGATGAGGCAGAAAGGATAATGTCCCTATCGGTATAGAGATAGGAAGGAGAGAAATGGGAAGGCCAGACACTGGCCCAGTAACTACATAAAACTAGGCATGTTTCTAAAAGGTTCAGTCTTACATAGCCCTTCAGCCGTGGGGCGATCAACTCCAGGAAGGTGGGTTTGATTGGAAACTAACCAGCCCACAGTACCATCCAGGAAGTGGCTCATGTCACAATAGGATACCGAAGGAACACCCACACATTTCAAGTTTCTGGCCACTACTATATCAAATTGTAATCAGTTTTAAAAGAACAAGAGTGGCTTCCACATTCATGTAGCATACATTCTAATGTCAATACAAACATAAAGGCACATAAACACACTTCTGATATGTATAAGCCCACCCCCAAAATCATAACTCAAAAACTAAACACATTGAAAGTTTTCTGAAAGCTGGAAGAAAGAGGAATGACAAAGGTAGTTTATTAGATATGAAATGTTCATCAGATCTGTCTTTGAGACCCCACTCAGATATACACAAAGATTCTTTCTGGAAATAAAAAATTAAAGTATGATTTTTCAACATTACTCCAGAAATATGTTATAATTTACCAACATAGAAATTTTATGAGTAGAAAAGGTACTAACCACTTTAACAATGCAGCAAGCATTCTAAATGAGAGGTTAACAGATGTCAAGACACTTACCTAGTGCTTTGTTAACTCATATTTCTGACTGTAATATTTGGAGTTTCCTCAAATGACACACTTAAAGTCTGGGATCTGTTGGTGTTGTGCCCTTGGAAGCTGATCGCTTGCTTCTAGATTGTCACTTCTGTTGTGCTTCAAAAGGCAGGGGAGACAGACAGAAACTAGGCAATGTAAGAATGGAAGGGGCCTCAAAACAACCTACTCTTCTGCCCAACAATCGCTAAGTCACAAACTCTCAGGCACACACCTCAGCACGGCAGGAAAAAAAATAAAAATCAGATACAGTTTGTTACCCCAGAGTGTGTGGGCAAAATACCCACAATGTTGACATATAAAACTTAAACACAAGTAGAGGCATTTGACTGACACCACTACTCATCAATCTGGTTCTAGACCTACATTCAAAACTACTATGTTCCAGGAGAAGCTGAGGGAACTATTTCATTTCTCTCTCATTGAGTCACTGAAGCGAAGACCAATGAGAAATCCATAAAAGGACAATTGTGCATCACTCTCCTTTCACTGCTCATATTGTATGTAGTATTCATAACTGCAGAGAGACCCTTAAATGTGCTTTTCACTCCTCCCTCAAAATGCCATAATAAAAGCAAAAGGAGGTAAAACTATACCTATGACTTCCCCTTCTTCCTTGGCATTCCAATCTCTCTCCAAAGAGAATTTTGTGAAATGCTTCCAACCAATTTTCTATCCACCAATTAAGAAGAACACTTTCAAAACTTGCTTTCTAAAGAGGACACGAATAAAACTGAGAAAAGAGAGTCTGACTTTCAAAAAAAAAAATCTGAAACACATCCTTAAGAATTATTCTTAGAGCAGGAAATAAAATTCCAACTTCAATCTTCATTTTCTATATTTCCTCAATAAACAGCCTAGACAAACATCCACATAAACTGGAACAATCAATTAGCTCTGGTAATTATTACAGCTCATAGAGGTTTTCTACTATGCTAACAACTTTTCCTACAAGCTTTCCATATATCTGACAAAAATCAACAATTACAACCATAATATCAAACCCCTCACTACAACCCCTGTATACAACAATAGTGGAGGCACCTAAGACAGCATATAAATTCAAAACTTCTATTAGTATGGAAAAGTATGATGTTGCTGATATTATCATAAGACGAAATTATTCACTTTATGGTCTGAGATTTTCTTTCCACCGTCCTTGACTGCACAATAAGAAGACAAAAATACATAAGCTCATTCCTTACCAATTCAGTCCCCATACCTATCATCCTTTCCTGCCATTCTTCTCACTGGCATTTCTAATGGAGCTTAAAATTAACATTATTTTTCCAGGCCTGATGCCTTATTTGATTTTGTTTTGTTAGCATGGCTTTTGTTTTCCTTTAGTGTTTTATGCACCATTTTCTGAGAAGTCAGCACAGCTCTAGAAGCAGTTTGTCTTAACTAATGCTACAGAACAAAAGAGAACAGGGAATCTATTTCTCCCAAGAATTACAACAGATTTTAAAGAACGGTAAAGATAGAATTTAGGTTTGTGAGGGAAAAAAAAACCTTGGCCATGTCACAGCATTATGTTTGTAAAATAAAGACCCAATAGTGTCTTAACAAGTAGCCTCAAGACAATATAAAATTAACAAAAACCTACATGGACATATAAACTAAATGAAAAGTAGACTCTAACTCAATGCCTCCAGAGGATAAAAAGAAGTAAACTTCATAAAGATAAAAAATCTAAAATGCTTCTCCGCAATTATGGTTATGATGAAATTGGCACAGCATGGTTTTAACCACATAGAAGATTAATATTTATTTTCAACAAATGTAGCTAGAAAAATGTTATTATATCCCCTCCTTTTTTTTCACTAGGAGCATGCTGATTGAAATGGATTCATTTATCTAAGCTGACAGCTAGACAAAACTATATTGCGAATATTTTTTATCTCTGATTAAATAAGAACTTAGCAACATCTGGTTTGCTACAATTACCCAAAATTGTTCAAAGTAAGTTTTTTTTTATATGCTTAACTGTGTCACTCTGTGTTTCACAGTTTTTTTAAACACAACATTCAGAAGAAAATAAATAATAAAACAACTTAATTATGGAAGAAAGTATTAATTCCAATAAGAGACTCAAAAACTCATGGAAAAATTACTAATTCAATTTTAGAGCAGTCGGGATTATAAGTAATATCAGATATTCAATTACCCAGAACTTAGGGTTTTTACTTTCTTTCAAAAAGTCCTTTCAGCTGTCAAGAGAGGTTTAAAACTGTAACTCTGGGTTTCCCCGGTGGCGTAGTGGTTGAGAGTCCGTCTGCCGATGCAGGGGACACGGGTTCGTGCCCCGGTCCAGGAAGATCCCACATGCTGTGGAGCGGCTGGGCCCGTGAGCCATGGCTGCTGAGCCTGCGCGTCCGGAGCCTGTGCTCCGCAACGGGAGAGGCCACAATAGTGAGAGGCCCGCGTACCACAAAAAAAAAACAACAAAACTGTAACTCTTCTACATACTTTAATTAGAGAACAGAGAATATCTTATATTGAAATAGCAGTTCTTCATGAGGATACAAATACTGACATCATACTACAAGCCTACCTCTGAAGAGTAAGTTCTCACAGGCCAAGTATAAAGGGCACCAAGTCCTAGTTCTTACATACCTGCAATTGCTTTCAGAATACTTGGCTACAAAATATTTTTGAAAACTAGACTGTTTTTATTATGCATATCAACTGTATACTTTTTTCTCAAAACCACCAATAATTTTGCTGAATTTCACCTAATCATAATTCTTCATTGTTTCATGTTTTTATAAAACTGTATTCCATTCAACACGAGAGAAGTTTATTCAAGATAAAGGACTCTGAGCTCATACTCTGTCCTCCTTATCAGTTAATTCTTTGTGACAGTAATACTGTTTGTTTAAATTGTCCCTTTTAAAATAAGCAATTTTCTTCACATTCTAAAAATAGTTGATTTAGGGGGGAAATGTACTTTGGGGAAAGGGGAAGACTGTCTGCCCTGAAACACTAAGTATAGAAAACTATATTTTATAGCCTGTATGTATTAGGTATATATGCCTACAGAATGTATTAGAAATAAGTAATAAAGACATTTCTGACATTCTTACCTGACAGTGCCTGCAAGTGTTCAGGCTTCCATTTGGATCTCATAAATTGCTACATAATCAATCATTCCTTTCAGAATAAGTCAGAGATTTAAAAAAAGATAGTACGGTGTTCATGAAGTAACATGACAAAATGATTCCAAATGGAAAGCCATGAAGATTGAAGGCAACAGATTGGGATGATGTCAATCTTGCAAAAAGTTTGGCAGCACAGGATAAAAAGAGATGGCTTGAATCACTGTGTTCTACTCCTTCTTGCTATGTGCAAGTGTGATAGCACCTATTTTTCCCATCTGACTCTCACATACAATAACCAAACCTTATATTATATGACAGAAACTAATTTAATTCTCATAATCTCACTATGAAATAGATATAATTAGCCCACTGATAGAGTAAACTGAGGCTCAGAAAATGACCCAAAGTCACACAGCTATTACTTGGCATGTAGTTCCAAAGTTTAGGCTTAAGTTCATCTGACCCTAAAGTCCATGTTCTGAATCACTAAGTATCATGGACACAGCCAAGTTATTAGAGGTTATGCTATTAATTTTTAAAATCATACAAGACATATTTCAAGTATGATGTTTATCTAACATATTATACACCTCCATCTTTAAAAAAAATTAACCTATCAAAATAAAACACAAACTCCATTTATATAATCAGGTACTCCAGGTTATGAAAAAACTAAAAGCACTCCCAGCCTTAAATGAAATTATATTTCCATACAAGCATAAAACAAGAAGAGAAATAATCAAAAGGAATGGCAGAATGTCATAAATGCCATAAAAGAGATATAAAAAAAAGTATTATGGGGAATTAGAAAACAGAACACAAGGGAGAAATATAATATTTAAATTACTAATGAAAGAGATAAGAGGTAAAATGTCTTAGAAAGTCTTAAATAATATACAGTCAGCTTTTTTGCATTTGTCACTCAGACTATCAGTTCACTGTAGTGTTGCAAGAAACAATGTATTACTGTCTTTTCAGGTATCATTAAGATAGGAATTCCTTTGAATGACTTCAGAAATGAGGATTTACAAATAAATCACTTTGACCAAGATGAAAGAATTTTGTGGTATAAACCCTCTTAACTAAATCAAATGTGGCCCCAACATCTGATTTTATGATTTTTTGCAGAGCATTTAAAATACAAATATATAAAAAAATTCTAGTTATATTATAGGTCTCCAAAAATGGATTCTAACTTTTAGGTGAAAAATAAATCTGAAACAACTGGATACAGTATTACAACAATATATCAACAGGTAGATGAGTAAAAATTAATAAGTACCGATAGGGTAATTTAAATAATGATTACCATCACTTCACTCTCCCGTGTCTTTATAACCAGAGTACAGTAGCATATTAGAGTTGAAAGGGATATTATTTAATACAAACCCCTTCCTTACACATTAAGCTCTGGCCTACAGTTCCCAGCTGAGAAGGGGTGCAGCAGAAGCTTAGACGCTCACCTAACTGGTCTCCCCGTATCCCCTCTTGATGCCTCCCTCCAATGACACCTACACAGAACAGCCAACATGATTTCTGTAAAATGAAAATCTGATCTTGTTAGTTCCCTGCTTCAAACCTTTAATGACTTCCCACTGCTCCTAAGATAAAGTCTAAAATACTTAAACTTCAAAAAACACTGCAAATTCTGGACTCCAATTTACTTCCCTAGCCACATTTCATGTCACTTCCTCTCTCAATCCTTATGTTCCAGCTACTAGGACCTTCCCTGAGTTTCTCACAGGAGCTGAGCTCCATCTTACTCTAGGCCTTGATATTGGGGGTTCCCTCCTTCCGGAAGACTGTCTGCTTGGCCTATTTCTACATATCCTCCAGGGCTCAGCAGGATGAGAAAAACTTTCATCTGGAGTGCCTGAGATCCTTGGGGCAGATATTCTCATAAAACTCATTATTTTCCTTTTTCTAATCTCTATCACAATTGTTTTTAATTTTATCACACAGGAAGCACACAATAAATGTTGATAAATGGATGAAAAAGATTAATGATCCCAAATTTGCTACTTCTTACTACAGTATTTTTCCTATATTAAAATTTTTATTCCACTAAGATAATTTTCTTAAACCACATTTATCCTTTTGCTCAGACTCTTAAACTAATATCATTTGTTTTATAGAACATACTTTACCATTATTTTATTCACATTCAATGATCTGTTCTAAATAACAATAAAATCAGTTTTATCATCAAATACTGTGGAAAGCCTTCAAAAATTTAAATAATAAGATTAATCCTAGCAGGGGAGAGATGCTAAAAGAAGTCAGCTGCCTTTGCTAAATAATAATACCATGTCCCTCTTAACACTTGTTTTCCATATTGATATTTTACTGCTGTTCTTTGACAAGTAAAGAGTCATAACCATAGCACTGCCAAACTTGAGCACTGGTATTCCTAAAGCTAGTTCCTCCATTTCTGCAGAGTTTCTCAGAACCAAAAGATACCAGACACTTACTAAGCCAATGGGCATGGGAAGAAGTTAGGATAAAAATGAATAGAAACCAACTTCTGGAGTAAAACTCCCTTCTAGTCACAACACACAGATATACAATGTCTAAAGCTAAACTAAGAAATCTTGGTTTCAGTATCTGTATAGATCTTATCTACTCTCCTCATTTCAAATCCACAGTGCCTGACCATTCTTGGTCAACAGATACTTTATTTTCTGACATTCTGAAATATAGTATTATAGGCAGACAACTAATATTAAACCATTCTCTGTGTTAACTCAGCTTCTCTGTAAAATGAAAAATTCAGGTGTGTTGTCCCTACTGTCAAATCAAGGTAACTATGCTCCATCTTCTTCCCTTTACTCACCTCTATTAGCCTCCTCCACTTGAACATGCTTGGGCCTGTGATGAGCTCTCCTAATGACAGAATGTGAAGGGAGCAGTGAACCAGAACATTCTCTAAAGCTACCTACTCAAACTTCGTATCTCAGTTCAAATGTCACTTGCATTGGGAAGTCTTCGCAGACCCACTCGCCCGCCAGCTCAGACAAGGTCTGAGCTGCTATCTCATAGTATCCTGGACTTGTCCTTTGTAGGATTTAGCAGAATTTTAACAAGTAATTCATGATAGATACATTGCTTAATACCTCTTTATTTCCATGATTTGTGCAAGCGCTAAAGTCAGAGGCTCTTTCTGTCAATGTTATGCTCCACATTCTGCAGACATCTGGTGCTAACAAATACATAGTGAATGACAAAAATCAATGACTTCATAAAGCTGGTCTTTTGAGAACTGCAGAAAAAGCAGAACAATTTAGAGTCCCACTTAAAAGAAGGCATCGCTTCAAAGATCTATGAAAAATTAACACAAGGTATGCAAGCTATCAGTGTGCTATATGTTTTATGTACATCATGTCATTTAATTCTCACAATAACTCTGAAAGGTAAGTATTATTTTTATTCCCATTTTACACTGAGGCATGAAGACGCTGAGTAACATTTTCAGAGTCATAACAGAGAGCAGGTTGGAAGTCATGCACTTCTGACTCTTAAGCTTCTGCTCTCTTTCTACTTTACCTCTTTGCTTCTCATTAATATACATTATGTTCCTGTATTTTGTATTTCTCTACATGTATATTTGTTACTTTCAGTAAAGATCATTAATAGAGAACTAAATGCAAGTTAATGCTTAAACCTTAAAATAATTTGTAATAATTTTATGTAAATAAATTCAGCCATGTGATAAAAAAAGCAGTGAAAGGGAAACACTAAGTATACACTAAGTATATCAATGTATACACTTCTGCTTTATAAATGAAGACATGTTGAAATTGCCTTGATACAAGATAACAGTACTGTGAGCCCAAAGTTCTGGATGTAGAATTTATTTGATCTGTAAACATAAGGGAAAGAAAGCTAATATGAGAAACTCTATCAAATCCTATATCATATCCTAAAACAGTTGACTATTAAAGAAAACTTATTAGCATCCTTAACTGTAGGGAAATATAGAGAAATCTGAGAGGAACTTATTACATTCCTTAACATTTTTAAAGAATGTAAAATATCTTCATCATATCACTTTCTTTTTAAACCTTCACAAAAAAGAATGTCTAACCTATTTTATTTGTTTAAATACGCTAATACCACATGCAATAGCTTAACTCTTTAAGGAGAATGTAATGTGAAAATTCTTATAAAATCAACTACCTTAACAGGTAAGTTTTTTGAAAGATTAACTTGTAAATGAAGGTATTCTGTTCTAATAAACTTTATTCATATTATTTTATCTCATGGTTGTTTTAGAGAGAAAGAACACCCAGCCCTATCCCCTACTTACGATGAAACAGACCTAGAAAAGTTATATGAGTATGTGATACAGCTACGCAGAGACGATGTCTGAAATCAGAAATGAGAATTCTCAAGTGCAAGGCTGAGAAATCCCTTGATAAAACGCAGCATATGGTATAAACCAGCCATGTCACTTTAGGCAAGTCAGTTCAATTCTTGACAAGTAACTTTATAAAAAATTTTTTACTGTGGTTAAGAAGCTTTAACATGAGATCTACCCTCCTAACAGATTTTTAAGTGGACAATCTATTATTAACTATAGGCACAATGTATTCAGCAGAGCTCTAAAACTTACTCATCTTGCATAACTGAAACTTTATACCCACTGATTAGCAAATGGGGAGTTGCTAATCAACAGTTTTTTTTTTTTTTTTTTTTTTTGAGGAAACAAAGTGTGCACGAGTGTGCCTTTTAGGATTCCTTCTATGCCTTTATTATTCCACATGCAGGTGCAGGGCAATTTTCAATGGCACTTGAATTTATCCTGCACCAGTAACTTCAAAAACGGCTTTCATGTTCAATTGTTTCTTCTAGGTCCACAAAGCCCATTCAAGCAGTTATACATTCATTATTAACCTAGCATTAAACTCGGTCCCATAAATATGTTCTGGTGCAGATTTAAAGAAAATATAGAAAGTGAAGTAAGAACTGGTCTCCAACTTGACTGTTAGAAGTGTACCTTAAATATATGTCTTTATGATTGGAAGCAGAAATCACAAAGACGCTATTTAAATTAGAACAGTTAGTCCCTCTGACCAAAGAATGAACTAATGAAATTAAATTCAGTAGATATTGGCATTATTGTAAAAATGATAAAAATTTGCATTGCATACCTACTGTTTTCCTCTTCCATTTGACTTAAGTGCTACCAAACACATTTTTTGTACCTCACTCTTATTCCTATGGACAGATCTCTAACTGAACTTAAACCTAACTTCACGTTTACTAATTATGAGCCATACTATTCTCTTTAGTTACTTTATTTACTGATCTCATTCTCCATTTATAGACAACCTTCAATTACTATAAATGTGTTTACTGACAATTTACTCCTCCTTTTCATCCTTAAATTTTAGAATAGCCCAAATCAAGCCCACCAATTTTCTTTTTCCATGAGAGGTTTGGTACAGAAGAGCCTTGTTAAAGTGATGTTTTTAGATGAACTTAAGAGATAGGTCCATTCAAAGCAGAGAACAAAACTAAGAAAGTTTATGGAGACATAAAGTGGATGGTGGACTTCTTAATTCTTCATAATTAGATTCACTGTATGGTTTTGTTTTAATATTATGTTAAATTCAAAGATATTAGGCACAGTCCTATTTAAATGTTAATAGCCAATAAATTTCAGTTTTTTAATTACTGACTACAGTATTTTACTGACCTCAACTTTGATACATTGATATAAATGAGAGTTAGTAATTCTTAAGAATTACCAAACAATTGGTAAATTACTAACTTTATAAATAATGAAGAGTTAATAATTACTAACTACACAACTGACAGTTAACAATTCTTAAAAATTTCCCAAAAAGAAGACCAGTTATGCACAGAGGACAATGATGCATGTGGATCACTGAAACCAGGTGGTAAAAGTCAAACAGTCGGACTTCCCTGGTGGCGCAGTGGTTGGGAGTCCGCCTGCCGATGCGGGGCACATGGGTTCGTGTCCCGGTCCGGGAGGATCCCACATGTCGCGGAGCGGCTGGGCCCATGAGCCATGGCCGCTGAGTCTGCGCGTCCGGAGCCTGTGCTCCGCAGCGGGAGAGGCTGCAGCAGTGAGAGGCCCGCGTACCGCAAAAAAAAAAACAGTCATTATTTACTCTTTGTCCTAATAATTATACTTCAAGAAATCTGTGCTACAAAAATCATCAGAGAATAGGCCAAGCTTTATGTTATTTATCCTTGCAAAATATAACAACCCACATGAATAAGAAACTGTTTGAATACATCATAGTGTGTCCACACTATGAAATATTTTACAACATTAAAAATGATGCTCTCAAAAAATTAATGGCATTGGGAAATTGGAGAGAATTATACAAACTCTCTATATATTTAATATATTTCAACCTCAATTCTACGAAAACAAACACACATACACACGTAAAATGGTAATACATGTATAATCAAGCTAAAAATATGTGTGACATAACCTCTGTGAATATGGCAATGTACCATTATATTATGATATACTGGTTGATTTCTGTTTTGAGTTTACATATCTCCATATTTCACAAGTATTCAGCACGAGCATACTATACCATATCAGAAAAAAAAAACTTTTTAATATGTGATCATTGAGAATGTAGAATAAGTTATATTGAGAAGAATGAATAGGAATCAAAATTCAGCTATTACTGGCACCCAAGTAGAATCAAAAGAGCATACATAAATGATATACATTGGGATTGTGGCACAAATCCCAGAATAACATCTACCAAGCTAAGAGACAGCAGCAGAAAAGGAAGTAACTCAGCAAGATTACTAAAACAAAGCAGATGGCCTAGTACACCATCCTCTGACAGTACATATGAGTCCTTCACACAGATAGTTCATTCATTTATAATAACGCAGGTTAATTTCTCATTTATAAATCTAGTGCTTTCTTTCATACACCATTACTTTTTTGTTGTTGCTCTATCTCAACCCCTATATTCAAGCAAGAAAACATACATACACACTACTGCAATTTCACCATCATCCATTATTCAGTACGGGTCTCATTGAATAAACGTCTGCTCAAAGGCTCTAGGCAAATTTCATTTCTGAACACTACTGTCTGCAGCCCAACAGGCTATTTCACCAAGATAAGATCACACGTTTAATCAAATGCACCGAAAAAAGAAATACTCCCAAAGTTCACTTAGTAATGTCAGATCATAAAATGTTGACAGCCTACTAATTTTTAGGGCTCTTTCTTTTTCAAGGAATTGCAACAATAAGGAAGGTTTCTATTAACCTTTAAAAATACTCCCAGATTATCTGACGTTACTATTCACATTGAGTTGGTAATTTAAAATGAAAACTCAACACAACTTTCTGTGGTGAATAAAGAAAAAATAAAAAACAATAAATTTAAGAGGTTTCCCAACTTATACAAATGATAGCTCTAAAGCACCTTTTAACTTCAGCTGGTCAAGTGACAGCATTAAACACTACGCAGACTCTAGTTTTTGTAATAATGGATCCAAATTAGATGTCTGTCATTTCAATAACGTTATTAGTGGATAGGATGAAGTATATTTTCATTGGACTCTTTAGTTAGTAAAGTTATCCATACTCAATTATTTGAAATATCCTACATGATGTACTTTTGAATATTCTGCCTCTAAACATAAGGTTTACTTGAATAAACATATATTCCTATCAGTAGCATGACATAATGAGTACACTAGCAAGTGTAAAATAATTAGATGTCTTAAACAGATGGATGAATTCATATGTGTAAATCCATTTTTTTCTGCTTTTACTTCTATTTGCATTTATTTTATGCTGTATTCATTTCCATGCCATAAGTTTTTGTTTCTTCAGTTTCTTCTGGGATAACTTTTTCTTCTGTGAAACCTCCACTTCTGGTTAAGGAACAATTTGTTCCTTTTCAGTAAGGACCATCTTCATGTGGCTAGTGGAGCTCATACATAAGTTAACTCAACCATGAGTTCCATGCCCAGTGACACATCTTGGGGGATTTTTCACCTGGAGGTACTCAATGCTTAAATAATCTACACTTAAACCTGTAAGATCAGCATTTTAAAGCAAGAGTAGCAAAAATTCAGCACTCTAAGTACTGTCTCCAGTGTCCCCTGTTCAGCATTGTACGATGGCAACTCCACCATCGAAAGATGGAATGGCATACATTATTTATGTAAATGACATCTTTCGGATATTTGATGGCTTTTCAGACATGCATAGCTTTGACAAGTTGGGCAGTTTCACAGATGTTCTTGAATCTAAAAATCTGAATCCCTTGATTTGCATGTTTTTGTTGGGTTTTCTGGGTCAAGTAAGCAGGAAACCATTTTCCACGATCACTTTGGCTGCTTAAAGGAAAAGGGTACACCCATTTTTAATGGCTTTCCTAACCAATTCTCCTAATGCTTGATCTGTCTGAGTTAACAAAGGATCACTGTAGTGGACATTCAGGTTTTATCAGCCCCTCTACTTTGTTCTGTAGACATGAACCCTCTCTTAATTGAGCCTTCCCTTCTTCAAGCTATTAGTGCATCCACCTAGGAACTGCAATATCCTTATTGACTCTAGTAAGCTGGTGATAGTAGATTGATCTAAAGCTGGGTACCTAATTCAGACTGCGGTGAAAGGTTAAGAATCCAGTAGGCAGAGAGAAGGAAAAGTGGTAGTCTGCATAGGAGCATGCAACTGGAACAGAATCCTGGTGATATTCAAGGTGCTAATATTTTCTAATTTTTTCTAAACCTCCATCCTTCCCCGAGATTCTTTAGGTGAGAAACACAATAACCTCCCAATAAATTAATCATTATGGCCTAAAGCTAGTTGGAGGTGTCTGCAACTAAAAGAAAAATAATGAATACACCCATTCTGCTAAATCTTTTAAGTTGAATTTAAGTCCATATGACAAATGATATGTTATCATAAAATATGCTGCATTTTGGAACACTGCAAAATAATATTTAACTGTCATACATAAAAACTATTGAAAATTAAAGTAAAATTTAATTAAACATGCCTAAAATTTTTTAAATGATGGTATTTTATTTTAAAAGAAAATGTATGCCTAAGTTTTTCTTTCGAAGTCAACTATAGTTAATAATATGATTAAAACTCAACAGACAAATCTGACTGAACAGTTAACGCCAATATAAAGAAGAACGTCTACAGATATAGACACGCCTCATGTTAACACAAAACTATTTCTCAATAGACTCTTTGTCCACTCCTTGAAGTCATGATCAGTATTCTGAATCAAGGTTCAAACGGCTACCATCAGCCACTGACAAATCAAGAACACTGAAAATATGAAAAAAACAAAAGACAGAAATGTAAACCAGTTGAGCCCCTCTGTTCTGGCCAGAAATAAAATCTCATACAAAAAGAGGACCATCCTCCAGGACCATTCCCTCTTATCTAAAGTATTTGGAAGAGCTCTGAGGAAAGGAAAAGGGGGAAAAAAACCCCAAACCAAATGAAAACAAAACAGGAGACTGTTGAAAAACCTCTCACAGGGTCAGCTGTCAATGGAATGCATTTTAGTATTCAGGTTACCCACCCATGCAGAACATCAAAAACTGGGCTTGAGTCTCTCCCCTATTCTCACAATCTCAGGCTACTGTGGAGCCACTGGGGCTGTCTTGAATAGTAACACACTTTGCCTCTGCAGGATGCATAAACACCAACACAACCTGATCAAACAGAAGGGGGTATCTTTCTACTTGGCTTTCATTTTCTTGAGTCATACTTTAAAACACTTAAGCCTGGTACAATTTAGCAAGTCAGACGTCCAACATGCAGCTAATTTTTTCATTCATTCTTACCACCAACCATGTTGTACTTTTTCCATTTTAACATAAACGATGAATGATTCAATGGAAGAGTCACAGATTTACTAACTTCTCTTATTGGCACCTGTCATTGAAATACAGACATTCATTCTAAAACATGGACTTATTTATGACCCTTTCCATACTTGTAGTCTTTAAAATAATTGGGGGTTCTGAATTTTAAGGGTTCATCTGCATTTATAGCAATCTTATGAGAACTAAACTTTGGGATTATAAATCCTTTAAAAGTATGGGAAATCCTTAAATCTTGGAAGTTTATGATCATTTAGTTACAACATTGTAGAATATTCTGATGCAGTTAAAGCTTAAAGAGCTGCTGACGCCACATGAAAAGATGATCAGGAGTTTAATTTAAAATGTCTTAAGTTAAACTGCTACTTTCATTTTATACCTGATTTAAAGTCAATCGTCAGACACAGCACTTGGTGGCTGTCAAAAATATTTTCCTGTCAGGATTATGATTCTGTGGGGAGCATTAGTAGCAGAGCATAATGTTTTACGATTATGAAGAAGAACTGAGAAATAGGTACTTAACAAAAGGATAAAAAAGGAGAGAGGAAAAGAATATGGAAAAGACAAAAATACACGTAAAACCTTTCTCAACTGCTTAAGAAAATGCTATTGATTTTCCTAGCTCATCAAGAATTCTTCAATTAAAAAAAATGATATTTGATTTAGCTAAGTTTTCTTAATACCGGTAGTTAAGGACATTTCTAATAATACTCTGACTAATAATAATAGTTACCATTTATTAAATGCTCACTCTTATCAGGTACTTTTCTATTCACTTCCTATTCCTCACGCCAAACCAGCAATGCAGATTTTATTACCTTTATCTCACAAAGAGAGATGAAACAGCTATAAAGTTGTGGCACTGGGACTGTATTCAAGTGTCTCTCATTCCAAAGGCCATTTCTGAGCAGTTCCTAATCAGGGACAGTGCCCAGCTATGCCCATCTAAGGAGTATAGCATAGTTTCTGCAGCACTAAGTCAGGATTAGCCAACAAGCTGGAGAAGATTAGTGCTACAGTACTAATTTCAGAGTGGTCGGCTTAAGTCAGAAATTAAACTAGCCATGAAATATATCCAAATATATACACATAATTTATAAATATCTCTATAAAGTTTTCAAATAGATGTCAAAGTGCCATTCAGAAGTATAATATTACAGGTCATCTTTAAACTTCAGCAACTACTAAAACTAATCTCTATGTAGGGCTTCTGTTACTCATTAGGCATATCACCACTCACAAACAATCAGAACTGCAGTGTATAATTACCCCAAGGATGCTTTTCACTGAAAATGGCCTGTTGTGATGCTTAGATAGTGATTAACAGACTAAGAGTGTGGTGAGTCGTCTTGATATCACTTCAGAAAAGTGATTTCCTCCCTAATAATTCCCAAGATACATAAATATTCAATTAGGGTCTTTGAAATCTCATTTTAATTGGACATTCATACTCTACCAAATTTCAAACTTGGCCCAAACTAAGAAGGTGTTTTATTAATTCTTACAATACCAAAAAACCCACAAAAATCCCAGTAAATCTTCAAAAGTTTTCAAATAGAAGGGTAAAATAAAGCCAAGATTATCTTTCATATGAAATTTTCAAATTTAATAGCATTTTAAGACATGCTCTAAAGCAAAGAGCTCAAACAACTGCATATCTGAATCACATAATCACATGGGGAATTGACTAAAGTTTCGTGGGACCCTCATGAGACCTAGTAAATAATAATAATGATAGTAGCAAATAGTTACAATCGTATTATGTGCCTGGAACTGTTGTAAACACTTGGCATACATTTTTCAATTAACTTTTCACAACAAACTGTGAATTAGGTATAGTTGTCATACCCATTAAAACATACCAGGAAATTGAGGCACAGAGAGAGGATCCAGCATCTTGTCAAAAATCAAATAATTTATCAAACCTTGGCAAACACACCACAGAGTCCCTTCTCGTCACCACCACACCATTCTGCCTCTCCAGATAGCAGAATATCAAGACCTGGGGCCTAGATTTAAAATTTTCCCAGTAGCTCCTTTGCCACTGCCAGCAGGTCAGGCTAGAGACCTGCAGCCTTAAAGTTTCCGTTTCACTAACTGGGGACTAAAAACAAGCTTTTCTACATTTGGAAGAGAAAAATGAAAATGTCAAATAATTAATAAAATACCCATATGGCTTGTGTTTTTTAAAACTTGAACAATCTACTTGTTTTCTCATCCTAGATGGCTCTTTATATGGTCCAATGGGGTGAACTTCTGAGTACAAGGAAGCAGATCTTGAAAAGTTAACTTCAGCGGTTCTCAAATTCTCTGATTCCAGGACCCTTTTACACGCTTAAAAATTGATGACCTAAAGTAACTGTTGATTATGTTGGTTTAACTATCAATATTTATATATATATTACTAGTTAAACTGGTTAAATTTTAAAACACAAGAATACACCAGCACACATGCCATAGGCCAGCAAAGCAATGATGTCATTACATATCATGAACCTTCTAGAAAACTCTACTGTACATTTGTTAAAGTATGAGATTGAAAGGTAAAATGCATCTTAGCATTATTATGAAAATGTTTTCTTCTAATAGATCCTCTGAAAGGGTCTCAAAGAACCACAGATTTCCCCAGAATACACCTTGAAAAGAGAGGATTGTCTGCTCTACAAAATAACTGACATAGAAGTCTACCAGATAGCAGTATTCAGTTGGTTGATTTAATTTTCTATCCCAGAGATAATGTTCACAATAATTAGGACTACCACCAACAGTATTCCATTTAAGTTCTTGAATAATATGGATCAAATGTTAACAGTTTCTAATATGTATATGTAATCACTCTTATGAAGAAATTCATTAACATTAAACTAAATTCTTGTCTTAAGTGTCAATAAGACATTAGTAAGACATAAATTAATAAGATCTATAGAATCTGTTATGATCAAATACAGGAAGAACTCTCCCCTTTCATCTACTCCTTAAAACAAATGGAGAATTTCAATGAATTCAGAGTAGGACAGCTAATTTTTTATATATATTTTGTATTTGTGAGTGCATGAGCACACTTAACAATTCTAAGAAAAATATTACACCTGGTTACTTTATGCAGTAGAAGAGTTAATTTTATTGGGCCACATAGACACTCAGACCAGGGTAATGACATTAAAAGATTTGGGGAAAACTATACATCTTTGGGCTCACAGATGCTATTTACAGGCATGCTCACACTACTCTCTCAAAGTGACCAATAAACATCAATATCAAAATCACAACCAATGAAAAATCTGGATTTTTCTCCTCACTGATCAACAACTCCCTAATGACACACACAGACACACACACATACTCACACACACACACACACACACATACTCACACACACACACAGTCAAGAAAGGAAAAATGTCAGGAGGCCCTTACTCATATTTGAATGTTTTAGTTTATATTTTACTATAAAATTGGGTATTCTATAAGGGAATTCATTTGCATAAAAGAAAAAGACATAAATGTAATAGTAATCTAAGCATAAATATGTCCTTGAAGGCAAACAAATGCCAAATTACAATACAGCCTCTGTCTTTAGGGTTCCTCCCTATGTGAGCAACTGCATATTTTGAATGTAATGCAAATCTAAGAAATCAAAGGGAAAATAGTCATTTGCAAAACTTAAGGAAAGATCATCTCCCTCTAATTCCAACTGCTCTAGCCGTTCACACCATGCTAAATTAAGGCTGTATAACATCTCTCAAAATCACTTTGTTTTTAAATACACAATCAGTTTTCCTCGCTGATTTCTGGGCAAAACTGCCCCGCTTCTAATAGTAACTGTCACTCCTACTTGGCAGCTCTTTTCAAAGAGAGTTTCATCCAGCAGTTGAAGCAGCCTAAATGAAATCTGAAAAACAATTCAGTTTAGCATTATATTATTTGACTGACTTCAATTCTTTTGATTTGATAAACTTTTTTTTTTAATCTTCTATTTAGGATTAACTTGGCTATAACTCACCAAGGAATCTAAAGGACAACAAGTCCATAAAAATTTTGCCTTTCCTAACTACTAGAAACAATGTCAGGCACAGTAGCCGGAGTCAGTAAGTCTCATACCCACTATTATTCCCCATGGAAAGAAATGTTTAAATCTCCAAAATGCAAGAAGATTATCATTAAGAAAATCATTTCTAAAATACCTTCCATTCATATTTTCATGGAGGGCTCTCAATCTGAAGGATAATCACACCAAGCAACTTAAAATGAGACATCAAAAGCATTTACCCATCAAGCAAATCACATGCTTCAGGCCAGGGATGCCCGGAGCAACCTAACATATCTATCTAAAAAATGTGAATAGTTCACATAAACCTTTATACTAATCATTCCCCCTACCCTGAGTTTATAGAAATAGTCTAGTCAACCACAGACACCAATGAAGCAGGTTATTGAATATTTAGTTATGAAGAAGTGCTAGGGAATGGCATTCAGGCACTTCTGACACATTCACCTTCAGCTAAAGACAGCACACAATACACTGACAGACACAGTTCTAATGACATCAGGACCTGTGGAATGTATGACTGCTAAGAAACACATGCTGCTAGGAAACAAAGAACAGATCTGATCAAATCTCCTAACATAAGGGCTCCGAAAAACACTGTGATTAGATCTTCTAAAATGAGAGGACAAGTATTCTTTAATCTTAAGAAATATTTGCAAGTGCAAAGGCTTTAACACATACTCTCTAGGAAGGAAAGAAATATATGAAGCTAGAATCTCATGGATGAAATCACAATTCCCTAAGTTTGCATTAAGACAACTGCCACCAGCACTACCCCATAAAAATATAACTTAATCAAGATCAGGCATCACTGATTCAGTATTCCTTTTTGGCGGGGGGAGGGGGGCAACCTAAGCTTTTTCAAGAAGTCAAGATTCTAAAATTGAAAGAAATGTGGAAATCATGGTACCCAGAAAAAAAGTACCCTTTCACATTTACAGTGCTATACTTTTTTCAACAAAATAGAACATAGCCATTTGCAACAAACACAAAAGCAGTCAGAGCTAATCTACAACTAAGCAATTTAATGTCTTTTCAATAACTGAAAAGTGTTGAGCTTTCCAACTTTTTAAAACTATTTGTCTTTGTACATTTTTAACCCTTGGACACACACACACAAAAAAAAAGATTGGGTGAAACAAAGGTGAAGATATTTCAATGCAAGTATTCTTTTAACTCCTAGACAAACGTCTGGAAACCTCTTTTGATGATACTATAAAAGAACTGACAATTCTGTCTAATCCACATACAGACAAATTGGGCACCAGAACTCCAGGTCATTTAGTACCATTACAGATTGAAAAATATACCAAGGAAATCTAGCTAAATTCTGTTTAATCTCACAGGGAAATAAAGTACATTCTCCAAATGAAAAATTACTGAAGAACTATTTCTTTGTAGATTCTGCAATGACATTCTTTAACTAGTGTTGATAACCTATATGACCCTAAATTAGCAGATTGCCTATTTACTTCAGAGCAAAACACAGAAGGCAATTTTTCCTGCCTGCCAGAGTCTATGCGTCTCCTCGTTTCCCCAGCAGCTGGCTGGAAGGATGTAAAATCAGAGGGGCAAGAAGGCTTATACTTCCTAATGAGTAATCTACCCAGGAAAGTAAACACAAGACACCACCAGGTTGGGCTCTAAAGGAGACTGTGGCAGGGCTGCTTACACCGTTGTTTACAATGTACTCTACCGCAGGCAAGATCACACACAGGCACAGGGAGGAGATACCCAGAGGTGGCTCGCACACCTCGAGTTCGCCCAATTGCTGTGATTCCTCTGGCCATAAATAAAACAGCGCACGTTCGTATCTGAAAGTGGCCAGAGAATTCCGGGGACCAGGGGTTATGCTGGCTTGACTTGGTTATTTCAATCTGCCCGAAAGACGACTATTCTATTCCTTGGTCCTCATCAGGGCCAAACTGGGGGTGCCCTGCGCGCTGCACCAGAGACTCTCAGGCGCTGCACGCATCTCTCAGGGGTGCTCAGTAGGGGAGAAGGGACACAGTGAGGCTTCTTCGCAACCCCTATCGGCCCTCGCGGCCTCCTCAAACCAGATTTTCCAGTTAAGCGGATCCCAGGCGATTTCGATAAGCAAGCTCAGCTCAAGTAGCATCAGCTCTGCCATCCCCGCAAATATCGCCAGGCCATCCCCGGAGCGCACGAACGCGCACACAGATAGGCACACGCCGACCCTGCTGCCAATTAACCCTGGTAGCGGAGGTTCCCCCCACCCCACCCCACATACACACCCACCCACCTATATTGCTAGGGGCCTGGCACGTTTAGCCCTTGAGCTCCGATGTGGGACCATCGGCGGGGGCGCGGCGGCACCGACGCTCCGCTGCAGCCCAGAGCCTTCCCTTCACTGGTGAGAAGATGCGGGGCACCTGCCCTCCTACCTGTAACCCAGCCGACCGCCGCCACCAATGCTCTGCCCACCCCGCCCCGGCGCCCCGGCCACCCCGATTCGTGCAACACCGCCCCCCGCCCCGTGCCCACTCCCAACACCGTGCCGCCCCGGGCCACCCACGAAAGTGGCAGCTTTCTCCAGCCAAAAGCGCTTAACAAAGGCCAAACAAGCAGGTCTAAACCAAACTGCCGTGAAAGGGACACAACGGGCGGGGTGCGGGGAAGTAGCGAGGCTCCGCGACTCAGGGGCGCGACCTGGGCAAACGCGGCCACCATGGATGCTCCAGGCAAGCGTCTAGAGAAGATCGCGGCGGACTCACCGCCCCGCAGTCCCCATCACCCCTGAGCCCAGCGCCTCACCCGGTCCCTGTCGGTCCTCCAGCCCTCTCCCGCCTCCAGCGGCACCGGCTCCGGGCCGGTAGAGAGAAGGCGCCCCCTGGTCGGCATTCAGTTCCTACCAGGGGATGACACTGGGGTGAGAGGGGAGGGAAAATTCCCAGGGTGGAAACCGTTCCTATCCCCCAGAGTGTTGAACTGCGAATGCTCCCGGTCAACTCTCCCTTTCATTTCTCTCAACCGCCAAATCGCCCAATAGCTGGAAAAACCTCGAACCCGTACCAACCCCCAGCGCCCACCAGCCATGAGGTTCCCTTCCCGCCCCGCATCACGATCGGATGAGTGTGTGTGCGGGCGAGTGTGTGAGTGGGAGGGTGAGTGTGCGTGAATCCTGCACCCCCTCGGTTGCCTGCCCCGCGGACGCAGATGCCTGCGCCGGGCCAGGGCCACCACTATCAGGAAGTGTGAGAAGAATAAATTACCTTTCGTAACCGCCGGTCCCTGAGATCGTCCCATCAGTTGGTCAACAACCTGCAGCCCGGTGCAGTTTCCACAATCCAGCCATGGAGCTCGGGGCAAAAGACCGAGCGGCCCCAGCGAAGACACCCCCACCGCACGCGTCCAAGAATGATAGCCAAAGCGCAGAGAAGGCAGCAGGAGGGTAGAGACCCCAGCCAAGGAAACAACAAAAAGTCTTTCCTTCCCCCTTTCTTCTGCTACACAGCCATGAAGAAAAGGGAAGGGGGGGGGAGCAAAATCCAAATGTTTGTCTTCCTTTACGTTTCCTCTCTTCACACACACCAAGGGGGTAAAAACGGAGCAAAGGGGGTGGAGGGTTCAAATGTCTCTTCCAGTCCACAGTTGCACAACTTCGGAGTCAGGCTCTGTCTCCAGCAGCAGCCGAGGGACCCAAGCGGCAGCTATTAACATGCGGCAGTCATAGCTGGGGCTGCTTTTCCTCCCGCTGCCGCTGCCGCTTAAGAAAAGACGCTTCTGGAGAGACCAAAAATGTTCCACCATCCCCCCAGCCGATCTTTATATCCAGTTCTCCCACCCCACCCCCTTTCTTTTTCTTTTTCTTCCTCGTCCTCCCCTTTCCGGCTGAGTGCGGGAGCGAGGGAAAAGGTAGGGGGAGCCGCGAGGGCCAGGGGTGGCTTCTTCTCCGCCAAACCCTCCTCCTCCTCCTCCCGAGGTTGTCTCCCCGCCGAGGGTCTCCTCTCGAGTCCACAACCTGCGCAGAGAGCTGGAGCCAGGGCCACACAAACTCCTTCCCGGGTGCACAGCGGGGACGCGCGGGCGGAGCGGGCGCCGGGCAGCCGAGGGCTGCGTCCCGGGGGCCGCGGAGCCCAGAGCCCGGAGTGTGGCTGATTAGCTCGCCGGCCGGGCCGGGCAGCTGCGAGCATGTGGGAGCTTCATCGCGCGGCCCCGGGCTTCGCGCCGCCGCCGCCTCGTCGGTCCTGTATCTTCTTCGACTCCCCGAGAGCGAGCAGGGCTCTGGCGCTCTCCAGACACGCACACTCACACACGCGCACACGCGAGCGAGCTCCGGCCAAAGCCAACCGTGCCACCGGCGCGCGCGCACACCCGGAGAAAGAGGACGGAGGCTAAAAGAGAAGAAAGAAAGGGGAGGGAGCGAGTCACAGGCGGCAGCAGCGGCAGCTGCGGGAGCGGAGGCAACGACCAGTACGGGAAAAGCCGGTAGCGGCAGCGGCGGCGCCCACCAGGACCAGCGGCAGCATCTGCATCCCAGCTCCTGGGAACTGGGGCGAGCAGTGCCGGGCGAGCAGACGACCCGGCGACGCGCCGAGAGCCGGTCGGAGCGCGGGCGCGCCGGGGCCGTGCAGCCTGCGTGCGGCGGACGCAGCCGGGGCCCGAGCCGAGGCCAGAATGAGCCGCGGGCGGGCGAGCTCCGAGAGCGCCGAAAGCCGAGGAGGGGGCTTGCGCCGGAGAAAGGGGTGGCGGGAGGCAAAACCCGGATCTGGAGTGCGCTCGGGCTCCGCCGCGCGGGCTCCACCTAGCAGCTCGACAAACGCTTGGAGGTGGGAACGAGAGAGCTGCTACAAGAGGCTTTCCTTTCAGGGTTTGTCAAACAAAGGGTACCTCTCCTCGCGGCTTTGAGACAAGCTTCTCTCTCTCTCTCTGGCTCTCTCTCTCCCCGCACCCCCCCCTTGGCCTTCCCTCTTCCCTCTCCCCTCTCTCTCTCTTTCTTTCCCCCCTCCCTCTCTCCCCTCTTCTCTTCCTCCTTCATTCCACACCAGGTGAGTAAACGACGTCAGATTGAAAGTACTGCCAGTGTCTCTTTTTACAGGTACAGATTATTCCATATTTTCATTATGCAGGTACCGAGTCCCAGTGCGTTTTCTGCCTTTGGTCCATTTTATGTTCCTTCAAACTTACCTCAGCGTGCAAGTTCATTGCAGCCGTTAAAGTGCCTTCTGATAATCGGATGTGGGGATTCAGTGACTTTATTTCACATCGATAAAAATTACCATAATGGATACAGAAAGGTGCCGATTCCAAAGCAATGCCTTGTGATAGAGGAAAAGTCTGTTCAAGTTAACTGAGTGACCTTGGTCAATTACTGAACCCCTTTCTGCCTTCTTTGTAAATGAGAGGGTTAAGTAGGTAATTTCTAAGGTCTTGTCCTGCTCTAAAATTTCATAATCTGAAATGGCTAGGGTGTTATTTTCTATATCAATACATTCGGGTTACCATTACAGGAGAAACTAAGATTTATTATATGCATCCAACAAGCACATTATATCCAAATTATATTTGAATGTATATAATATATTCAGAATGATCTAATGCTCTCCCAGTTCTTAGGGAGGTAGAGTCAACATATGAAGAACATAAAACCTCATTCGAATTAACAGACCATACCCAGTACCAGTGACTATCAAAATCTCATTCAGTCTGCAAAGCTCAATTCCAGTACCAACTGCTCCAAAGATCCTTTTCTCACCAACCCCATTCAAAATAATCACCCCTTCCATTATATTCCCTTTGATTGTATCTCTACAGAACACCTATTTCATTCTGCTTTTTTCTTGTTCTTTTAAAATTATTAGTTGCTTGTCTCTATGCCTCTTCGCATTATAGGATCATCCTGGAATCTAAATTACAAATTTTAATCATCTGTATAACATAAGATTAATCTGTATCCACAATATTTTGCACGTTATAATTCTTCTTATTTTTAAAAAAAATGGGAAAGAGATTTAATGATATTGCTGAATTCTGACCAACTAAATGTTCACAGGCTCAAGTTAGGCTACTTGAATTTGCCTATTATGGGGCATCTATGAATTCCCCTGAGTACTTAAACAAAATATGAACTGACATCTGGAGTCACTTGTTACTTAAATAATTTTGGAAAGAGTAGACTCCAGCCAATTGTGACAAGAGGCTCTTATTTGTAAAGGAGGCAATATGGAAACTACTCAATTCATCTCCCAAATGTATATATGTAGAAAAGTAATAAAATAATAGAATATAGAATGAAAGGTGCTATATAGATATTAAATGTTATTAGTGGTAGCAGCAGAAATATAAATAAACAGCACCTATAGACCAATTTTTAGAATCAGACTTATCACAATATGGCAGGTCTGGTAGGATATGTGAAAGGAATAAAATTTCAATATATAATTAATATATTTATCAAAACATGAAAGATATTAACTGAAAAGTAAGCATATTGAGTTAAATAAATAATTAAAAGTATTCACCACAGAGGAGTTGACTACAAATAAGCAAAATTACAAGCAGAATAATGAGGGAGAAAGAACCAAAAAGGAAAAAAAAAAAAGTGAATAAAAATAACTGATGGTTAAATAAAAGCAGTGGAAAGAAAAGAATAGGTTTATACAACTTAATCAAATGTCAAGGTAGCAATTTTTACAGCAACTACCTGTATTTTAGGTTCAAACTTCATGCTTCTAAATCATTTTTAATCTGATGGGCATAGTCTTCTCTATTTGATTTAAGATACAAAGTGTCAATACTCCATTGCCAGGAAATCCATGACTCTTGCCAATATTTTTCTAAGGTGAACCTTCCACAAAAATACACTCAAATAAAATACTGTGCCCTCTTTGCTACCCAACTATATTGAACACCTTCTACTCAGTGACAAGATAGTATAGCAGATGATGTTTGAGCAAAGATGCTATTATACGTGGTAGCTCTGTGTGCTAGAGTGGTTTTTAAAAAAGATCACACTGTCAACTTCAACTCCATTAAAAGTGAAAAAAATCAATATTTGTAAAATGGAAAAGAACCCCTCCCCCAATTTTTTAAAAAAGCTGAGTAGCCAATCAAATAAGATAACCACAATTAAAATGTTTTAATAATTTTAAAAATTTCCTGACCAAAGGGTTTTTTTCAAATTAATAATTAATACACTAAAATCTCCAATACATGTAAGTTAGGAAAAGAACATGGATAACATGTTCACAAAAAAAATTCAAATGGCCAATAAACGAAAGGAAAAATGTTCTGCCAATATAAATCCAATACATAAAAATATATAAAATTAACTATAATTTTATAATTAAATAAAAAATATATAAAATTACCAGATCCATCATGTTTCATGTTTCACTCATGAAATTAGCTGAAAACTAGCAGTCCCCTACTAATAAACTCTAACAAAAGTGTACTGAGACAGGCCTGCCTCTATGCTAGTGATGTACACTGACACAATTTTTCTGGAAAGAAAGCTGAAATTATGTCAACTGCCTTATAGAATATATATGTCATTAATCCACAGTTTCTATTTACAGATATCACTTCTACAGAAATAAACAGAGGTATGGACAAGGACTTTGTATAGTGATACACACCTCAGTTGTAATCGTTATATAAGGGAAGTAAGTATGTAAGATATCTTGTTTTTGCATACTCAGTAAATGCCCTTACCTGATTGGAATTGGTAGTTATTCAGTTAGTGGGGGGAAAAGTTGGTTAAAGCAAACAAAATTTTTTTGAATGATCTGTATATTCTATATTAGTTAGAATTCATTTTGGCTGCGAGCAACAGAAACACAAAGCAACAGTAAACAAGATAAAAGTTTCTTTCTTTCTCAGGTTAAAGTGTAGCAGTTAGTGATCCTGGGCTCTTGTGGCCCTAACAAAGCATTCCAGCCTGAAACAGACAACTTCCTTAACTTCTTGCTCAGCCACGCATGGCCATTATTCCCAATTCCAGTTCTAGCAATCATGCCTACATTGCAGGAGCAGAGAAGAAGAGGAGGAAAAGAAAGGCATACTCACACCCAGACATTTTCCTAAAGTTTCACGCACCATTTGCCCATTCATTTAATCCTCAGAAATGGTGAGCTGGTAACACTTAGCTACAAGGATAACAAGAAATGTTGACTATTCCAGGCAGTCATGAGTCCAACTGAAAATCAGGATTCTTTCATGATTTAATCCTTCCTCAGCCTGCGACTTGACATTGTGCACCACCCTGGGCTGAGCTTTGCATACTTTAGGTTTTTAGTAACTAAATGAATCCCTACTGCAGACAGTAGACAATGCCACCTTCAATGTAATGACCTTCTATTTCAACCAGACGTAAACTTTCACAAAATTACTGAGCTTTTGTCGTTGGGAAAAATACTCCCTAATAATCAATTATCAGCAGTTACAATCTTAAATGCTACTGGGCCTAGATACACTGACAAATCAAGGTAATCAGGGGGTAAATCACACCTGCAAAGCAGGCAGCAAAGCTTAATACTTAGATTCCTAGTATGCCATGGTATGGTTAGAATTCCAAGGGGTCTTGGGTTCATTAGAATAATGACTCAAGTGTAGATTATATATATATATATATATGATCAGAACATATTTGACTGACTAAGGGATAGTTTAATTCGAAGAAGTATCAAGTGATGCTCTCTAATCCTTGGGATGTACATCAAAGGACCTATTTTAAAAGATTGTAAAATCTTACCCAGGTTATATACCCCTGCTGATTTGGTATCATCTATTCTCACCTTGATTCAAACAATTCACCCTTACTCTTTTTCAATCCAAAAGAGGATCTGTGTATTCTACATTCTAAATGACCTGGAAATTTATCTATAGATCTAGATAAAGCAAATCTAGATCTAGATTTTTTTTTATAAACAGCTTCTCCTAACTAAGTGTTTAACATTTTTTTAATATCCTGACTTCTTTTCTTTTCAATGGAAGAGTCTCTTTCGACTCCTTTTCATAATTTCTGTAATGTTTGCATATATGCTTGCCAGTTCTGGATGACTATGAAAGGAACAACAAGCTTCTTTTTTTTTTCTGTAACTATCCCAGCTACTTTGTCTTAGATCCCACAATTAAATTACCTTTCATAACTTTAAATTAGCTTGAACACCAAATGCTTTAAGCCACTTACTGTAAATGTCAGCAATAGAACACTGGTTCTTGGAGAAGTACTCAGCACTCATACAAACATAGTTGCCTTAAAAAATATCACATCACAATGTCTAGATTCCAGCCTCTAGAAATATGAAAATATTCAAAAACCCAACACTGTTTTCTTAAGGTCTCCCTCTTGTAAAGGCAAATGTGCTTATATGTTACAAATGAAAATATCATGGTCAACCAGATATTTAATAATGATTGTTGGGGCCTGGAACAGAAGGGAAAGACTCTGTTCCTTTGTAAAATATTGCTACCCTGTTGGGCTCTGCTCCTCAACCCTGTTCTTTTAAGACTATAGTAGACACCAATAGGAGATACCGGACTCATAATTACTCCCTCTTCTCTGAGCGTGGTTCCTGTACATGTAAGTATGAGGAGGCTTTGTCCATACTTTTGGCCCTGTCCCTTGGCCATGTTTGATCCAGGCAAGGGGAGCTGACCCAAACTTGGCTAACCAGAATCCTTTCCTAGGCGTTTTCAGACTATACTATGCAAAGGGTCTCAACATCCTTGATGGTGGAGGATGCTATTCATGGCCACATTTTCTGCTATATGGTGCTGTCTAAACATGACATAGTACAATATTTTCCTGGAGAAAGCAATCAGATTTTTAAAATACTGCTAGCCTTAATCAGAAATGCCTTTTTCTTTTGCATCTGTATCTAAACTCACAAATAAGATGTACACAAAGGGAATATTCTACATAGACATGTTGTTATAGTGTGAATATACAGTCTGTGTTATGGTGGTGATATCTAGGAAAGTAGGTTCCTTATAAGATTGCCTGCTGGATTTTCCTGAAAGCTGAGCTCATAGAAAGCATATTGAATTATTCTTCTTGGAATGTTGGTCATATTATTTTTGTAGTACTCCCAGTTAGATGATTTTCTCATTTCTGATATCTGCTTCAACCATACACCTCACCTATTTTCTTAATAAAAGCAAAATGAAGAGTGGTAGGAAGAATAATAATTATTGCCTACTTTAAAATACAGTGCTCAGGATCATATTAGATAGTCAATAAGATATTCAGTAAATGTTTGGTGAATGAAATAATTCAAGCCAAGTGTTACATGATATATGTTATAAAATACATAAGATGTATCTGTTAAATTATGTCTGATTAATATTAATATATCTATCATTCTATTAAGATTATATATTAATAGAATTTATATATCTAAATGAGAGCTACCAAATTTAAATTAGTCACCTTGACTAGGGGAGGCTGCCATTGCTCAAAACAAATTGAACCCTTCTGAAATAATTTTATGCTATGGCATGCTTTGGAACAGCCTTGAGATATTAGCAAATCTCTTGCTTTTAAAGCACTCTTTCTTTGGCTAATGGTTTAGCATCCACTGGAAAAAAATCACTTGCATTAAAGAACTGGAAAAGAGCTTGGAAATCATCTAATTAGCTATCAAGCCAGGAGAAAATATGTTTTTTTGTTCAAAATAAATAAAGTATGACTAATTTTTTATGTAGGTTAATTTTACACTACAACTCCTTTAGTGTAATGACCCTCACCTTCTATGGGCAAGGCCTAATCCTCCCAAGAAACTAGCAACATAGGTATTATTTCTACTTTATTAATAATGATACTAAGATTCAGACAGTATAATATCTTTCTCAAGGCTGAACATTCAGTAGAGTACACCATTTAAACAAGTTTATCTTACTAAACCTCTGCCAACATTGGTAGAGAACCTACATGCAGGTTTTTACAATGAGAACCCTCCTCCTTGGTTACAGTTCCTTGGATCAGGAAGGGAAGGAGGTAAGTTGCTTGATTAGCGGGATAATCAAGTCTTTTTCCCAGGGAAATTAGAATTGGGGTTGAGAGAGTCATTGTTTCTTTCCCTCAGTAGGCCATGTTAGCTTCTAAGCTGTGGTGTGGCCCTTTTTTCCCTGCCATTTTAATTCGAGAATCAGAGGTGGTTTGCATTTAATGGAAAACCTGGACTAGTCTATCATCAGTTGAACTTGCCTTTAGGCACCCAACAAAAGTGAAGACAATGATAATCTGCAGAAAGGAGCATAAAACACATGCACAGAGAAGAGCCTACATGAAATGCAGAGAGATTTTAGATGGCTTTCTGGACCTGGGTTCTATTTCTTTCCTAAGATCCAGCTACATTTCTGTACCTAGTTTCTGGAAAACAGCCCTTGAGGTGTTATAGTACATTCCCCTTTTTGATGAAGCCCATATAACTTTGTCATAGTCATCAATGGATTTTGTCTGGTCATTTCCCTCTTCCTACTTTTGGAAACAGCCTGCCTACTCCTTGGTGTCCTTTTCCTCTGCACTTTATATATTGGTAATGATCTGCCCGTTGTGGTACCCAGCCCACATAGGGAAAGCAGATGATCCAGGCCAAATCACATACTGTAATCATCTCTACCCAGTGATTTGTTATAGATGGCCATATGGCTTAAGCCGGGCTATTTAGAGTCCTTCCCTGCAATTTTTAAAATAAGAACACTGGAGTAGAGAAGATTTACCTCCTTCTCTGGTGTGTTTTCAAGTTGGAATGGTTTAAATCTCAAGTATTTATTTATTTATTAGTTCATTAGTTAGTTATGTTATTCCAAGCTGTCTCTCAGAGATTTAACAATTAGAAAAATAAAATAATAATTTTCTCACAAAATGGTGAAAAGATTAAATGTATATATGTCAACAGCTTGGTATAGTCTTACCATAAGTTATTCAATTTATATTTGAATAAGATATATTAGTTATACTTATGTGAAACGTCATGAAATAAAATTCCAAATCTATACGGTACATCTTTCACTGAAGTATACATACTGTGTTTCTGATTCTCTAATGGTTAAGAAAACCCTGGATTAGGAATCTAAACTGAAAGGGGGCGGAGGGGCTAGTATACAGGCATCTTTGTTCCTTTCAAATTTTCAGAGATCCAGGCTAATGGACACTCCTCCATCTTTAACACATGGCTTTTGCCATTGCACTGGGCAGACCGTGGGGATGATTTCTTAGCATTTTATTTATGGGCCTGTATGATCCTTATCACAGCTCAGATTCCATTCATGAGAACTCAGTCATATGGCTACACTAACTGTAAAGTAGGTTGGCAAATGTGGTCTAGCTTTGGATCCAGGAAGAAATTGTTGTGAGTCTGATAAACAACTATGCAGTTCTTGCCACACACTCTCTTGGTGGTATTGAAATATAGCAAAGTGTAAAAGAATATTCAGAATTGTGTAGTACCATCACTGCCACATAACTGAAGTAATATTTAGGCCATATGACACAGTACAAAGAACACGGGACATGGATTCAGAAGACCATATTTTCAGTCTTGTCCTTACCATTAACTCCCTGAGTATTGGGCAAGTCAGTTGATATTTCTAGGCTTTATTTTCCCTATTGGAAAAATTAGTATTTTTAAAATATCCGTCCTACCTACATTATAAGGTTAATGTGGCCACCAAATTACATATATTATAAATTTAGAGGGCTATGCAAATGGAAGATCCTTGCTAGGATACACACACACACACACACACACACACACACACACACACACACACACACACACACACACACACACACACACACACACACACACACACACACACACCACAGACTACACCATTTATATACACAGAATTCCATGTGCTGTACTCTGATTCCCATGTTTTCCCATGCTGTTTGAATCTCTCTTCTATCATTGTAGTATCCCCTTCTGGAGATGTTTTGATGCACCTTGCATATTCCTTCTCCCAGGACCAAGTATTCATTTCCACAGCCTGAAGAATGTAAGCTGCTCACAGATGAGTTCCTCAAATATTTCCCTCCCTTTGCTGAAGGGAGATGTCTTACTCAAGATTATGTTCCCTCCGCAGGAACCTAGTTCAATACCTGCCTTTCACAGGGATACTTATGGTAGGCCCATTTCCTACTTCAAGTTGACTCTGAAGGACCATCTCACATTCAGTGAACCCCCACTGAATTGCCCGAGTGCCCTATGAGCTCCAGTGTTCCCTCTGTCCAGTTCTGAGTCCCTCATTCCCCCCACCACAACCCCATTCTCACCCCGTATTGTTTCTGAGAGCACTTCTGGATGAACCTTCTGTTTACAATTCTCCATCTTAGAATCTGCTTCCCAGGACACTTGACCTAAGATAGCTTCCTAGTTCCTACTCTTGCCCTTTCTATAGTTTATTTTTGACACTCAGCCAGAGACATGCTGTTAGAACAAAGTGACTGTGTTAGTTTCCTAGAGCTACTGTAACAAAGTACTGCAAACTGGGTAACTTAAAGATACAGAAGTCTGTTGTCTCACAGTTCTACTAGAAGCTGGAAATCAAGATGTCAGTAGAGCTGTGATCCCTTTGAAACTCTGGATAGAATCTTTCCTTGCCTCTTCCTAGCTTCTGATGGTGGCCGTCAATCCTTGGCCTTCCACAGTTGGCAGCTACATCACTCCAAATTCAGCCTCTGTCATCACATGGCATTCTCCCTGGGCGTCTCTGTCTTCACATGGTGTTTTCCTTTTCTTATGAGGACAATGGTCATATTGGATTAGGACTCACCCTATTAACCTCATCTTAACTTGATTGTATCTACAAAGACCCTATTTCCAAATAAGATCAAAGACACAAGTACCTGGGGTTAGGACATCAATATAACATTTTAGGTACTCAATTTAACTCCTAACAGTGGCCTTGCCTTAAATCCTCCGGTTGTTCCCTTATCACTCAGAGAAGTCTGAAGTGGCCGGCAAAGCACTATACAGTCTGCCTCCCGACACTTCCACAGCCTGATCTTCAGCTCCTCTTCCCAGAGATCACTTTGCTGCAGCCATAATAGCCTCTCTGTTGCTTGTCCACATTCCAGGCACACCCCTATCTCAGGGCTTTGCATCTGCTTATCTTTGCACCTAGAACGCTCTTCACCTAGAGGTCTGCACTGCCTTTTGCCTAACTTCCTTCTGGTCTGTGCACAACTGTTGCTTCTCAGTGATGCTTTCTCTAACCTCTATTTAAAATTTCAAACAGTCTTATCCCACACTCTACCACACTTCCTTTTTTTTTTCTCCACAGAACTTCTCACTCTCCAATATACCACATAATTTACTTGTTCACTTGTGTTTATTACAGGTCTACAATATAACTTCTGTGATCTCAAGGCACTTTTGCTTTAATACTCCCCTTCCTCCATAAAAAATATTTTAAATTATATTTTATGGATGCATTGGTATAAAGAAAAATATAATCCAGGATGGATGCATTATTATAACATTCATATTTTTCTTCTGGTTTTAAAATAAATTAAAATTAAAACATTTTTGTGGGCCCTTAGAAGTACCATGGGCCTTAGGCTCTGTACGTAATGGATAAGTTGGCCCTGGTTTATAAATATCTCCCCAGCAGAATGTAAGCTCTTGGAGGATGAGAACTTTTTCCATTTTGCTCATTGATATTTCCCCAGCAAGTAAAACAGGGCCTGGCATATAGCAATGTTCAATAAATATTTGCTGAACATATGAATGGCAAAAAAAATCATTTTGGTTTTCCATTAGAATTAGTTTTCCATTCCTTTAGTGAAATTGGTTTTGTGTGGCCTAACCTAGAATGTACTGTTACTTCCACTTCAACACTTAAATCTTCAAGAATAATTCTGCAATAGACCAACCAGCCTTTGAACTAACTGCAGGACCCTAGCCTTACACAGCTCATGCAAACCATGGGAAGCGATAGTAAGTGAGTTAGAGGAATTACTTTTCTGTAGCCCACCTTGGTTCACTGGCAAGTTATATACTCTGTTGGAAAGTAATTACAAATATTATGAGAGACATTTTTTGAAATTAAAAAAAATCACTTGAACAATTATAAGAAAAATTTTGCTGGTATCTTGAGATAAACCCTAATCTTGAAATAACTTCTACATAACAAAATAAATCATAAAACACCTTAAGATAATTTTATAGAACTAAACTAGTGTGGTTGCCGTATTACAGAGATTTATTTTAATGAAAAAGAAAAAAAAAACCTCTATGAAACTGGTGGCTCTCAGGTGGTAGAGCAAGGATAAAAAAAATGACTAAATTTGATTTTTATTTATTAGAAAAGCAGAGATCAGACCTCCAATTTGATTTGGGAAAACTGAAGTTAAACTTGCAGGGGTATAAATATTGCTTATTTTGTACTGAAGAATCCTGGTACTTATGAATTTCTTAGGATAAAAATCACTGAAATGCTTTTGAGAAGAAATATTATCTCATGGGAGGCAAAAATCATTACAGTGCCGCATACATTTATTAATACTCAGAATATTTAATGGTACAGCTGATCAGGAACCTTCATGATTATTTCCTTACCCTTTCTGGAACTACTATAAAATTTCCCATTTGTCCTACCTTCCACAGCCTCATGTGTCTTCCTCGGAACTTGGCTAATATTCAATATTCAGTTAAATATGTCTGTCCTTCATTAGACTGTTGGGGAAGCAGTTACAATTTATTTTAGTACATATATTACCCAGCAAGATGCCTTTCATATTGAATAGATATTCATTGAGTGAACTGTTGAATGTGAAATAATTTTAAAACTATAGACAGAGTTATTTTCTTAAGGTTGTTTTCATTGTATAAATATTTAGGAAATTCTTTCCTTTGAGAGTTTCTTTCTTTTTTTTTTTTTGCCTCTGAGTCCTTGTGGGATTTTTTTTTTATTCAAACAGAAAGTCACAAAAATTAAAATCATCATCATCAGTTCAGTCAGTCCCATGTAATTATTTTTTTTTATCTTGATCTTTTGTTAACACTTTTATGAATTCATCAATTTTCCATTAGAGTTCTGGAAATGCTTATTCGTTCAGTTCAGCAGTATAGTCAGTACCTAATACAAATGTATTTCATTTACCTATTTAAGGTAGGGAGTCCAAAGCCCATCAGAGCAGAGCAGTATTATTTATCTAATACTTGCCTAGAAACTTGCTGGGAACATTATATACATGATCTCATTTAACAATAAAAACAACTCAGAGATATAGGAGTTATTTACATCATATTGTAAATTTAAAAAGCCAAGGGCTAGCTAACTTTCTCAAGGTCAGCCAATAAGTCAAAGGGCTGAATTCAAACCCAAACCTATCTATTTCCAAAACCTATGTTCCTGGACTTCCCTGGTGGTGCAGTGGATAAGAATCTGCCTGCCAGTGCAGGGGACACGGGTTCTATTCCTGGTCCGGGAAGATTCCACATGCCGTGGAGCAACTAAGCCCATGCGCCACAACTACTGAGCCTGCGCTCTAGAGCCCGCGAGCCACAACTATTGAGCCCGTGCGTCTAGAGCCTGTGCTCCACAACAAGAGAAGTGACCACAAGGAGAAGCCTGCACACCACAACAAAGAGTAGCCCCTGCTCTCCACAACTAGAGAGAGCCCGTGCACAGCAACGAAGACGCAACGCAGCCAAAAATAAATTAATTAAAAAAACAAAAAACCCTGTGTTCCTCCACCTACATCTTCACATTAGCAAAAGATCAACTCTACAAAATAATGTCATTTCAGAACAGAGCAATCTTTTTAAGCAAGATGTTGAAAGATAACATAATGAATTTTTATAAAATAGCTGAAATTTTAACTTAGTAGCCTCTACATTAAAAATAATAATTCTGAAACAATGATTTTTGCCAGAGAGACCTATATGAAAATGAGGAATATATTCCTAGGGAAAATGTAGACATTTACTGTGACAGATATTGGTCCATAGGATTTTATATCATTTTAAAATCTGTATTTTGTCATGTCCAGTTCAATTGTGAAAATGATTCTACCACTTTTATCTTCTTTGTGCTTCTTTACCTTATGTAATTATTATTATTATTATTTTTAAACATACAAGCTCCATCCTTTATTTTATTTTATTTATTTTTTGCTGCGTTGGGTCTTCCTTGCTGTGCATGGGGGCTACTCTTCGTTGCAGTGCGCAGGCCTCCCATTGCAGTGGCTTCCCTCATTGCGGAGCGTGGGCTCTAGGCACGCGGGCTTCAGCAGCTGTGGCCCGCGGGCTCAGCAGCCGTGGCTCACGGGCTCTAGAGTGCCGCCTCAGTAGTTGTAGCGCACGGGCTTAATTGCTCCGCGGCACGTGGGATCTTCCCGGACCAGGGCTCGAACCCGTGTCCCCTGCATTGGCAGGCGGACTCCTAACCACTTTGCCATCAAGGAAGCCCACCTTATGTAATTATTTATTCCTGCCTGTTTCCTTTAGTCTTATATGTCCCATCTTCACTTGCATTGCTGATTTTTTTCTGTCTTATTTCTATGAATTCATTATTTATCCAAAGTTTTTTATATCTTTTTTTTTTTCTCCTGAAAGACCTTATTATAATACTATCTGTGTGGTTTTAAAAAGTTTCTATGTAGATTCATGCAATGTTTCTTCTCAGATTTCAGAGCTAGGGAAATACCTCTTTTCTGATCATTTGGTTTTCTACTTATTAGCTATTGAGAGCTGTGTATCCTATTATGTTCCCATTTTGCTTTGAATGCCTGAAAGATAAGCATCTGGTTTTGTGCACAATAGCAATAGTTTCCCTAGACTTTGTCATCTGGGATGATTATTGTTCCCATCATTACTTGTCTGTTGTCATTATTTACACGATGTTATGGTTTTGTTATTTGTGACCTTAATTTGTATAATACCTCCCTTTCCTATTGAAGATAAGGAAGAAAAAGAGAAAAAGATGAGAAAGACACTGAAAGAGAAAAAAGGAGACGTGAGAAATTTTAACATTTTAACAATTTTACTTCAAGTCTGGCTCTGCCTAGTTTTCTTCAGTTTAAGTTAATGATTTCTGTCTTGATTCACTGAACAAGCTCTTGCTCTGTATCCAACTTGGAGTAGCTGGGACAGCTGCTTTACTTTTTTGTGCTTGACTACACGTCTTCATATTTCATTTCCTCTGGGAATGAAGCATTTCTTTATTTTGATAAACTTTTTTTACAGTCTCTCTTCTTCGCAGATTGGAGCCCTTCTAAAGGCCAGATCTACATAGGTGGTCTTGTTACCCTTGGCCAGATAGACCCAATTCTGAATGTGAACCTCTCTGTTCATCTGTCTGTTGCTATGTGTATATATATATATATATATATATATATATATGCATGCATACCTGCATGTACACAGGTGTATATACACACACATACATTCATATTAATGGTATTAAAGTCCAGTAGGAGGTGCTAATGTGTATTTATATCAATGCTAATCACTTTTCTGGGCTGTTCTTGTTACCTGTCCCATGTTTTAGTTGGTTGACTTTTCCTCTACTATTTGCCTTTCAAGGTCCCTTTTACAACTCAGCATCTATGTCTAGCCATCACTGCCAGCCTCAACCCATGGCAAATATTCCTTTTGTTGGTGGGAAAATCTAGTTTTGTTTTAAATTATTTTATCTCTATAAAAATTTAGAAAGAAACATCACTTTATAGCCCTTTAGTTTGGTTTGGAGTTTGATTCTAGGTTGATAGTAGATTAGATCAACTACATGCATGTACATACATAAGTATATATATATATATATATATATATATTCTGCCTCGTCCAATAAAAAGAATATTCATTTCTATATATTAATTGTGCCACTACATATTTTTCACCTCTAATTCAATTCATCAGAACTTTACTGGGTCTCTACTGTGTACAGGGCACTAGGCTAGCTCCATAGTAATACGTATGAATAAGACATAAAGTTTATTCTTTATGGAGTCACAATCTATGTCGGAGACAAAAATAGCTGTAATATAAGCAGGTGGAGATATGGATCTTGACAGTGATTCAAATTCTGTGACTTAAAATGTTTCCTAGTGACACACTCCTGGGTTATACCTAGGGATTTGTGTGAGTTCCAGAGCTCTAGCTGTCACTGTGAACTTTTTCTTCCTACTTGCTGGTGGTGGTGGATTGTTTTAGGAGTAATCTTGAATTCAAACCAATGTATGCTTGATATGTGAAACTGAATAAGTTAGTCTCTCTGTAACTCATTTCCTTACTAATAGTATGTAGTCATACGTATTTATTAAATGAATTAATACATATAATGTATGTGCCTGACATAAAGCCATTCTAGGGGATACAGTGATGTACAAGACAGACAAGTTTCTGTTTCATAAAGATTAAATTTGAAAGGACAACCATACTGGTCAAACTATAGTAACATATAGTTATATACACAATACATAGTATATTATAGTAATATTTTATGTCATTATGATAGCATATTGGAGAGATTATTTAATTCAATATATTCTATATATTTTCTTTATGTATACAGGTAATAAAAAGTGAAATTTTCTTGCATCACCCAGAAATCAAAGTGGCAAAGATATTGTTATCACCAAGTGTTACATACATGTTTTTAATGTTTTACCTCAAGGTAAAGAATGCAATATAGTAAGTGTATTTGGCAACTTTCACTCAATGCAGAGATGTCACAGTTAATATAAAATGTTGCTTGATTTGACATTCTGCTGATTCTTGAGTGTGGCAGTTGATAAGAATACCAAAGTTCCTAATATGCTGTGTCTTAGGTTTTAAATCACCTTCTGGCTCCTCTATTATCTCTGAACTTAATAAGGACATTATGCTGTGTGTTTTCCAGATCTCATAAAGTGTAAGGAGATGTAACTTAATGTGTTGGAGGAAGGAGTTAATAGATACCTCAGAATAGCTCCTTTCATCCTGATTATACCGCATGGGACTTTAACAGAGATCATACTCTTCTCCAGCAGCTGGACCCCAGGGTAACTTCTGAGAAATGCTGACCTCTGGACTGGCTTTATGCAGAGATAAAAGAAATGTGTGTGTGTTTTAAAAGCAGTGATTAAAGATTTGTCAGGATTTCTACAATTTTTTCATCATTTGCTCAAACCTATGGGTATGACAAAGTGAATCACTAGAAGGCTTTTTTTAAAAATGTAAACAACGAAGATACTCTTAATGATGTGTTAAGTTTCAAAGCAGTAACTTAAATTTTGTTTTCCTAAACTTTTTTTAAATTGAGGTATAGTTGATGTACAGTATTATGTTATTTTTCAGGTGTAAAACCTACTGATTCAACATTTAAATACATTATGAAATGTTTACCACAATAAGTCTATTAACCATCTGTCACCATTCAAAGTTATTAGAGTATTTTTGACCATATTCCTTATGCTGTATATTACTTCCCTGTGAATTATTTATTTTATAACTGGAAGTTTGTACCTCTTAATCCCATTTACCTATATCATTCAACCTCTCATCCTCCTGCCCTCTGGCAATAGCCAGTTTGTTCTCTGTATTTATGAATCTGTTTCTGTGTTGTTTTGTTGTTTGTTTTCTATTTTTAGATTCCACATATAAGTGGAGTTATGTAGTATTTGTCTTTCTCTGTCTGCCTGATTTCACTTAGCATAATACCCTCCAGTTCCATTCATGTTGTCACAAATGGCAAACTTTCATTCTTTTTTATGGCTGAGTAATACCCCATTATATATATATGTATATATATACATATATATAATAAATATTAATATATAATAAACAGTATATAGTCAATATTATATATATATAATAAATCACATCTTCTTTATCCATTCATATATCAATGGACACTTAGGTTGTTTACATAGCTATTGTAAATAATGCTGCAGAGCATAGGGTGCATAAACCTTTTCTAATTAGTGTTTTTGTTTTCTTTGGGAAAATATTCAGAAAAGGAATTGTTGGATCATATGATAGTTCTATTTTTAATTTTTTGAGGACCCTCTGTACTGTCTTCCAGAGTGGCTGCTCCTTTTACATTCCTTTTTCTCCTCATCTTCACCAATGCTTGTTATTACAGACTAGTTTTTAAAATCATTTTGCTCAGTGAGAAAACAATGTGAATGTAGATATACTGGGCCTCAACTCACTTACCTGTATACAAGGGTAATAACAGAAAGTACTTGTGAAGATTAAAGAAGTTAATATATATGAAGTGAAGTGCTTAGAAAAATATTTAACACATAGAAAGCACTAGAAAGCTTTCTATATATAGAGAGAGAGATAGAGAGAGAAAAAAATATATATATACACACATATGCTATTATCCTTAATTGTTTAAATACAAAGTACCTAAGTAATTATAAAATAGCTGCTTGAAGGATATATATATATACATATACATCAAAATGTTAATGATAGATCTCTGGGTTATGTGATTACAAGTAATTTTCTTTTCCTTTCTTACTATCTGTGTTTTGTAAATTTTCTATGATCAATATGTATTTTACTGGATGTGGCCAAGATGATGGAGTAGGAAGAACCTGAACTTACTTCCTCTTACAGGCACACCAAAATTACAACTCTTTAGAAAACAACTATGAGGATGACCTGAAGACTAGCAGAAAGGATTTTCCACATCTAAAGATATAAAGAAGGAATCACAGCAAGGTGGATAGGAGGGAGGGTTGGAGATGCGGTAGAGACAAGACCTACACCCGCAGGTAAGTGACCCACAGAAGGAAGGATAATTACAATTGCAGAGGCTCTCCCCAAGGAGTGGGAGTCTGAGCCCCCTGCACAGGAAGAGAAGCCCCCAGAACATCTGGCTCTGAAGGCCAGAGAAATTAGCATACAGGAGAGCCAGAGGGCTGTAGGAAACAGAGACTCTATTCTTAAAGGGCAGGTACAAAATCTCATATGCTCCAAGTCTCAGGAATTAGGCAGTAATTTGAAAGGAGCCTGGGTCAGATCTACTTGCTGATCTTGGAGAGTCTCTTAGAGAGGGAAGAAGCAACTGGGGCTCCCCCTGGGACATAGATGTTGGTGGCAGCTATTTTGGGCAGCTTGTTCTAGCAAGAGGACACCAGTGCTTGAAAGCACCATTTTGGAGTCCTCCCTCTAGCCTATTAGTGCTGAGGACCTACCTGCCCACCAGTGGGCTGGCAGCCACCACATGACGTAGGACCTGGCAACCAACTGGGCTGGGGGTCATTTCTGCCTACCATCGTGCCCATAGTGGTCAACCTGCCACAGCAGAAGAGCCCACCCAGCCAAGCTAAGGGGCAGTCCTAGAGCATCTAGCTCTGGTGACCAGAGGGGAATGTGCTGCTGGGTCCCATAGAATGTCTTCTACACAAGGCCACTTTTCCAAGATTGGGGAACATAACCAACCTACCTGATACATACAAAGAAATTCAGATAATTAGGCAAAGTGAGGAGATAGAGGAATATGTTCCAAATGAAGGATGCTCAGCAAATTTGGGAGAAGAATGGGTGAACACAGTGAAAAGTTTAACAAAGAGACAAATATAAAGAAGGGTCAAACAGAGCTGAAGAATTCAATAACTGAAATAAAAACATGCCAGACAAAGTCAAGAGTAGATTAAATGATGCAGGGAACAGATCAGTGAACTGGAAGAGAGAGTAGTGGAAATCACTCAAGCTGAACAAAAAAAAATTTTTTTCAAAAGAGCATAGTTTAAGAGACTTCTGAGACAACATCAATCACACTAACAATTGAATTACAGAGGTCCCAGAAGTTGAAGAGAGAAAGAAAGGGGCAGAGAACTTACCTGAAGAAACAGAAGGTGAAAAAGTGCATAACCTGGAAAAGGAAACAGACACCCATGTTCAGGAAGCATAGAGAGTTCCAAATAAGATGAACCCAAAGAGGTCCACACTGAGACACATTATAATTAAAATGGCAAAAATTAAATATAAATAGAGAATCTTAAAAGCAGCAAGAGAAAAGACACTAATTATGTACAAGGGAACTCTCATAAGATAAATAGCTGATTTTTTAGGAGAAACTTTGCAGGCCAGATAGGAGTGGCATGATATAGTCAAAGTGATGAAAGGAATAAAAAACCCACAACCATGAATACTCTATCTGGTAAGGCTATCATTCAGATTGGAGGAGTGATAAAGTGTTTTACAGACAAGCAAAAGCTAAAAGAGTTCAGCACCACCAAACTGGCCTAACAAGAAACATTAAAGGGACTTTTCTAAGTGAAAAAGGAAAGGTCAGAACTGGAAACATGAAAATTATGAAAGGAAAAATCTCATTGGTAAAAGCAAACATACACTAAACCTAGTAAGAAGGTTAAAAGACAAAAGGAGTAAAATCACCTATATCCACAATAGGTAGTTAAGGGATACACTAGCCAAAAAATGTAAAACATTATGTCAAAAAAATTAAACATGGGAGGAGGGCATGAAAAATGCAGGGTTGTTAGAATGCATTTGAATTTAATAAAAGAACAAAAAAGAACTACAAAGAAAACCCCACAGAAAACAATTAACAAAATGGCAATAAGAACATACCTATCAGTAATTACTTTAAATGTAAATAGACCAAATTCTTCAAGTAAAAGACATACAATGGCTGAATAGATTTTTTAAAAAGACCCATATATAGGCTGCCTATAAGAGATTCACTTCAGATATAAAGACTCACAGAATGAAAGTGAGGGAATAGAAAAAGGTATTCCATGCAAGTGGAAACAACAAGAAAGCTGGAGTAGCAATGCTTAGACAAAATAGACTTTAAAACAAAGACTGTAACAAGAGACAAAGAAGGACATTACATGGTGATAAAGGGATCAATCCAACAAGAAAAATATAACAACTGTAAATATATATGCACCCAACATAGGAGCACCTAAATATATAAAGCAAATATTAACAAACATAAAGGGAGACATTGAGAGTAATACAATAATAGTAGGGGACTTTATCACCCCACATGCATCAATGGACAGATCACCCAGACAGAAAAGCAGTAAGGAAACACTGGCGTTAAATGACACATTAGATCAAAGGAACTTAGTAAATATATATAGCACATTCCATCCAAAAGCAGCAGAATACTGATTCTTTTCAAGTGCACATGAAACATTCTCCAGGGTAGATCACATACTAGGCCACAAAACAATCTCAATAAATTTAAGATTGAAATCATATTAAACATCTACTTTGACCACAACAGTATGAGACTAGAAATCAGCTACAAGACAGCTAAAAACTAAACTATATGCTACTAAAATACCATGGAAGAAATCAAAGAGGAAATCAAAAATTATCTGGAGACAAACTAAAATGCATACACAATGATCCAAAATCTGGGGGGGGTGAAGCAAAAGCTGTTCTTAGAGGGAAATTTATAGTGATACAAGCCTACTCAGGAAACAAGAAAAATCTCAAATAAACAATTTAAACTTACACCTAAAGGAACTAGAAAAAGAAGAACAAACAAAACTCAAAATTAATACAAGGGGGCTTCCCTGGTGGCGCAATGGTTGAGAGTCCGCTGGCCGACGCAGGGCACACGGGTTCGTGCCCTGGTCCGGGAAGATCCCACATGCCGTGGAGCGACTAGGCCCATGAGCCATGGCCACTGAGCCTGCGCGTCCGGAGCCTGTGCTCTGCAACGGGAGAGGCCACAACAGTGAGAGGCCCGCGTACCACAAAAAAAAAAAAAAAAAAATTAATACAAGGAAGAAATAATAAAGATCAGAGCAGAAATAAATAAAATAGAGACTAAAAAAACAATAGAAAAGATCAATGAAACAAAGAGCTGGTTCTTTGAAAAGATAAACAAAATCAATAAACCATGAATACAGAGGGCCAGCTATAAGTTATACAAAGATTAGCCCTCCTATTGTTCAAGTGTCAAATGTGTACACAATGTAATAAAAGTCAGCCAGTCAGCAATTAAAAAAATGAAATCTTGCCATTGCGACGGCATGGTGGTCCTAGAATGTATTATGCTAAGTGAAATCAGTCAGACAGAGAAAGATAAATACCATGTAATCTCACTTGCGTGTGGGATCTAAAAAACAAAACAAAACAAAAACAGAGTCATAGGGCTTCCCTGGTGGCGCAGTGGTTGAGAGTCCGCCTGCCAATGTAGGGGACACGGGTTCGTGCCCCAGTCCAGGAAGATCCCACATGCCGCGGAGCGGCTGGGCCCGTGAACCATGGCTGCTGAGCCTGTGCGTCTGGAGCCTGTGCTCCGCAACGGGAGAGGCCACAACAGTGAGAGGCCCGCGTACCACAAAAAAAAAACCAAAAAAACAAAAAAACAGAGTCATAGATACAGAGAACTAAATGGTGATTAGAAGAAGGAAAAGGGGTAGGGATAAGAGAAATAGGTAAAGTGATTAAAAGGTACAAACCTTAACTAATACAGACTTCTATGTACATAATCAATGTGTTATTTTGGCCTTAATTTTGTTATTCACTGAGGATTTTCTTCCCACTAATTACTTGAGTATTATAATGTTTTGTCCAAAATTGTTTTGAATACAGTATAGATTAGGAATAAAGGGTACTTTTTAAGCACTTGTTTTTTGCCAGGTATGGTACTAAAATACTTAAATTATCTCACTGATGCTTTACAGTGTGACCCATGGCAGATATACAATTCTTATTCTCATTTTACAGATGAGAAAACTAAGGTTGAAATAGGTTAAGTAACTTGAGTGAAGATGTAGCTGGTACATGGAAATTATTAGATACTTAGTACTGTAAAGCAGGATAAACATGAGATTGATGATGATCAAACTCATGAATATAGATGATATTTCCTAGATGCAGTATGTTGTACGGGAGAGAAAAACCAAACCAAAACAAAACAAAACAAAAAAATAAATAAAGAGAAGATAAGAAAAAAGAGCTTCGTGCAGTACTTGAGAAATAATTTACTTTGAAGCATGTATAGAGTAAAAGAAGCTGTAAAATGAGAGTGATCAGAGAGTCAGAAAGGTAGGAGGAAAAACATCAATAGAAGAGTATGCTTTCGTGAAACCTAGGATAGTGAATGTTTCAAAAACAGAGTAATCAAGAGTGCTAAACTTTGTAGGGAGGGCAAATAAAATAAGGACCAAATGATAAGTTTCACTAGAATTATTGGTAAAAACATGCCCTTGGCAAGAGCAGTGTGTGAGATGGAGGTGGGTCAGACTTGTACACTGAGACTTAGGTGGAGGTAAGAAAATGAAAACCATGAGTAGAAACATTTTGAAGACATTTAATTGTGGAGGGAGAAGTATAAGGTAGTAGCTGGAGTGGACTATGGTGCTGAGTTTTTTTGTTTGTTGTGAAGTAATCAGTAGAGGTGGGGAGACGATGCAGAATAGAGAACATGAAGGTCTTCTGAGAAACACAAAAGAAGGGAATCCAAGATGCAGGACAAAGATTTACATTTTAATTTGAGAGAAGCTGAAAAGGATAGACAGTGATGCAAATAAGTATGTAGAATTATTTTAGGTGAGGAAGCATGTGTTCTATTTTCTCTCAAAAGAAGGATGTAAAGTCAGCTGGCTGAGAATGAATATAGTTGAAGGTTTGAAGAGAGTGGTGATGATTTTAAACATCTTCAAAAACTAGAAAGAGAGCTGATAGTACAATACAAACATAATACAGGTCTGCAGCTTGGAGGACCCAATGGAGGTTGGAGGCCAAACACTTATACAGATTAAGAGTGCTAAAATTTTGCATACTCTTTGATCTACTATGCTTGGATTAGAAATTTATCCTAAAGAAGTAATTATAGATGTATTCAAGATAGAGCCATAAGGGTGTCCATGGTGGAATTTATAATAATGAAAAACAAACCAATTTAAATGCCCATTGATAAGGTTTATCTAAATATTAAGGTACATTCATAAATAGAATATCTTGAAGCCATTAAAAGTTTTTTCAAACATTTAACAGCCTAGAAATATGTTTGTAATATGCTTAATGAAAAATTGGAAGTTATAAAAAAGAAAGTAGGATGATTCCTTCTTTTTTATAAAAAAATAAACTTACTAATGCATACAAAAATGACACAAAATGTTAAAAAGTGTTTACCTCTGCTTGATGGGATTATATATGATTTATATTTCGATTTGTTCTTGTATATATTTATAATTCTTTCTATTATAAGCATTTATAATTGCCATCATTAAAAATATCTTATTTTTATGGGATTTAGCAAGAGTTTATCGACAATCTATAATTCATGACAGTAAAGCATACCCTAAACCATTTTTCTGAAGAATATTATTCCACATGCTGTTAATAGGTATCTGTTGGGGAAAATGCTCACATAGGTTTGGAAAACTTAAAGCTTCACAGGTATGATTTTTAATGGTAAGAGTGCACAGAACTTCTAATATGCTAATTTTCATAGAGAATCTTCTTTTCAAATTTTAATTGACACAGAATTCTTTTTGCATGAAATATTTATCAACATTTTTTAAAACTAATATTTTTTATATTACTTTGATAAATGATGTGTTAGCATAACTCTCCTTAAGACCATTGATGGTCTCTACATTGGGTACCTTATTGTCCTGACACTGATAAGCAAGAGCAGGATATGAAATTTTATGGGCTGATAAAAATTGTCAGTTTTTAGAAATCTATCTTCAAGAGTGCACCACTCAGTATATAGAGTTTGGTTTTTCTCATTTCAAAGATATCATTTTTTTAGGTGACGGAACTTTTGCACTGCTTCAGAAATGCAAACGTTGTGCCTTTTAACCAATTTAAATCAGTGAAACGATGTGACTGAACAGTGCTCATGACAACCATTTTTGAGAGTTAGGCCAACCAGTGTTATAGAAAATAACGATACATAAAATGTGCTGACATAAAACTTTAAAATCTAAGCTTTTTCTCTCTTCATAGAGTTTGTGAGATCAAAATGAAGGCTTAATTATACACTTTACCTTTTAAATAGATTTAAGATGCTTAATATTGAACCTGTGGTAGTATACTTTTCTTCTTGCTACTTATTCAAGTATTCTACCTATCATAACTTCTTATATTTTAAATGAACACATGCCAAAAATTCTACATAATTCATTAAGTAATGAGGGAACCAGTAAGACGTTACAACCAGTTTGTAGGAGAATCCAAAGAGCAGACATCTTATGTAGGCCCATGGTGAATGTTCAAATAAATTTGCTTAATAGATGCAAAACTGGTCAATATCCACAGAGTAATAATCAATTTCATTCCACTGAACACAATTAATTTGTACTTCCATGGTCCATAATCATTCACATTGATTTTCTACGACTTATACAATTATAAAATAGGTCAAGGACAATGAAAAGTACAAACTTCTTAGAGTCAGAAAACCTGGAAAGCTGTGCTCTAGACAATAGATAATTTTCATTGTAGACACCAAGTAATCTTTCTGGTACCTTTCAAAGTCTTTCAGAATTTTCCTTGACAGTTTTCCCTTACCTTGTAATCATGATAATCTCAAAGAAAGATTTTCTTGATTACAAAATAAGTCTGGTCCCACTAGTTTGGCCTGATTATTTACACAGGTGCAGTAAGAGTATTAATTTACCATATAGACCTTTTTAGACTTTTTGCAAATCATGAGCCATATAATAGCTAACAATTACAAACACTATAAGGCTAATGTCTGCTTAGAAATTTTCATAAGTAATCTCACATTTGATTTATAAAAGCTTTTATTATTTACTAGCCCAAGGTAAGGAAATGAACCCCAAGATAATCCCTCCACTACATTTACCTGCAGTATCTCTAATCTTGTGTAATTTTTCTCTCTTCTCATAGTGCCCCAAATTTTCTAAGGTTCTTGACCTTAGAAGTAACCTTCTTTACTATCTGCAAGGCTGAGCCCTGCAAACCAGGTATCAGGCAGTTTTCCTGGGAGAATTTTGTAGCCATTTTCTCCATAATAAAGCCAGCTTTGTTTTTCAAAAGCAGCTTGTCATATCTGATTAAATGAGCATTGTTCTCAAATATGACACTCTTGAGATAAGGCCATGGTGGTACAATCATTTTGGTCTATTATATCCTGGTAAAAAGGAAGACATTCTTATCAAATGTATGCAAATAACTATATTGGCATAAAAGTAAAGAGAAGCAGTAAGAGTTTCTGAATTTGATAATCAGTGAGAATTAGGTATCATCTAAAATATTTCATCTCAATTTACAAAAGCAGAGGTTACTCAATTGTTCTGGGTTTCAGATAGCTGAACAAAGAGAAAACACTTTCTTATACATTCAGGAAATAGAACATTAAAGCAATATTAATAATATTCCCCTCCCTAAACGAAACTATATTAAAATTTCCCTCATCAGTTCATTCAGTCCTATGTAATTAATTCTTGTTCTGTTGGATATTGGGTTAGCATTTTTATGAGGCCATCTGCTTCTCAGCTAAAAAGAGTTCTAGAAATCCTGACTTAGTCCACTGGTACAGTCTAAATGTGGTCTAAATGATGTCAGGTCAGAAGCATGTATCCAACATGCTATTTGTTGAAGTGTCAATAGTGTGAAGTACCTAGAACAGTCCTTTTCCACAAGGCTTTGAGAGTATCCTTTCTTGAAGGAGACTGAACTTTTTTGTTTTTAAAGAAGTCAGTGACTGTTTTATCTGACTATAAAAAAACAGATAGAAATTTTCTTATAAGAAGAAAAAAATCTTGAGATATAACATATAATGATCCTGAAACACAAAATACACATCAAGACCATGTCAAAAATATCAAGTAAACTCTGGAGTAAGACCTACACTTATGTTAGTCTGATATGCATCACCGTTTGAGAATCACTGGCCTAGAAGGTGGTAGATTCAAATTAAAGAAGTAAGGTGGTGGTCTATAAACATTTTAAGTAATAACTGAAACTATGACTGATAACATTATATTGTTATTGACTAATATTATTAGATAAGGCACTACCAGAAGACTGAACAATGCAGGAAAACTTGAAAAACTATTCCATAAGAGTTTTGATCAATGTTTTCCCTGAGGTTAAAACATGTTATTGAAAGCAAGGGCATTAACAAATACCCCAAGACTTCCCATAAACTATGAATATTTATATTAATAACATTTTACCAATATCAATTTAACCTAAGGAAGGCTGAGTGTCTCTTCTGATTTGACAAGTCTGCCTATGCAACTCATCAAACAAGCCTAATTAGATACTTAAGGCATCTCTTTTTAAGAAGTGAAAGAACAAATCTTTGTGATTTTCCAGGGACTCTCTGATATAGTCTGATAGTTTTATTTTATTTTCTTGTCCACACCCTGCAGCATGAGGGATTTTAGTTCCCCCACCAGGGATCAAACATGTGCCCCCTACAGTGGAAGTGCGGAGCCTCAACTACTGGACCGCCAGGGAAGTCCCAGTCTGATAGATTTAGATATAAAAATATCCTGAAAGTTTTATCTTATTTTTCTACATTTAAGACCTGATTTTTGAAAGCTACATTTTTAAAAGTTTTTAAGAGAGGTTTGGACACTCGGTTTAAAAAGGATCATGGGTACCTGAGGAACAGTACTTGGTTAACCATTTAATTAGAGTGATAATAAAGCATTAAAAAAATAGATGATAACAGGATTTAAAGAACCTTTGTTCTTTGATAAGTAGTAATTTTTGTTTTGCTCCTTTTTCCTCTTAAATAATCAAGGATCTAATAAAGTTAACATAAAGCACAGAAAATTATTCTGGTAAAACGCAGAATTTTACAATGCAGGCAGATTACACAAAAGGTAAAGAATTACCTTGCATATTGTAGGTGAAGGTATTAATCAGTAAACCAAAGAAGCAAACCAATCAGGATTAAACAAACTGCTAAAATGTTAACATATTTCTTAGTTTCTTTTCAGATTAAGGTATTATAATTAAAGAAAGTAAAATTTGCCTTCCAAGTTTCATTCTTTATTATGCTTTTTCATATTCTAAAACTGATACAGTACTTTAGGATAGCTTTTAGAGACTCTACTGGGTAAAAATTAATTTCATAATTATACTAAGATATTATTGTCAACATACAATGTATTCATCATTACTCTCTTAAAAGAAAAAATCATCCATTTTAATTTCTAATATGTAAATATAGATAAGTATAACTCACATGAATGCAAGCTCTTGGGGGTCCTCAGTAATTCCTAAGAATATGAAGGCATCCAAAGACCAACAAGTGTGAGAACTCCTGCTTTGGGACAAATTACTATGTTTCCTTTAAAAAAAATACAAAAAAAGGTGAATTCTCACTATATTGTCTCAACTACTCATTAATTATACATTTTTAACAAAAGTAACTAACTTCTATTTCACAGAGAAAACAGTAGATTGCAGAGTGAATAGTAGAAAACTGTCCTCTTATGAAAGCATTTTAACAGATTAGCAGCGCTTGTGAAAATAAATACATAATAAAGTTTTTGATAGCCACACATCCCTTTTACATTCCTTAAAGTGGCAAAAATGAACACTCATTAGCATCACCCCATGATATAGCTTATCTATAACATATCTATAAAAATAAGTAAAATACATAAACTTTAAATAATGCATATTAATCAATGATTTGATGTTTCAGTATTCTATCTTAAAAATTAGTTAGGTATCTAATGGTTATCCATTAATTAACTCAATTGAATATCAATCTGTGGTTTTAAGTTACCTTAAAATATTTTGGAAATTATCGTCAAGTTGACATACTACAAAATATAACTGCTTTTGAAATCAAAAGTTTCAGAACAACTATTCAATTTAGTTGAATACAAAGTTACATTTTAATGACCAAAAACATTATGTAGGAGTAAAAATTATCTTATTTGATCAGTAAAAAATGTAAAATTTGATTAAGAAAAGCAAAACCAAGTAGAATAAATGTATGCTTGTATTATACTTAAAATAGAGAAAACTTGAAAACTGTGTCAAGAGAAAAGGCATAATTGTTTTCATTAAACCAAAATTATAAAATGGTCTTGTTTGCCATAGATTGACCTTAATTTATGAAATTCATATAATGTAAGTATGCCTTAAGTATACGAACCTGGATTCTTAAAACATTTCTGAGTTATTTTCTGTGAGAAGACTTTTTTTTTAAGTCTAGCATATTTAAAACATTAGAAGTTAAATTTTCTGACTCTTTAGAAATTATAGGAATATTTAATTAATATATTCACTTATTTATCTCTATAAACCATTTAGAGCAGAGCTCCTTTAAGTAACTTATTTTCTAATCATTAATACTCTCTGGAAGTAGAAAATGTTTCACACTAATGTAACAAAAAATAAAAAAGCCTTCATGAATTGCAGACACATAGACATGCGGGACATACAATGAGCTTATAACATAAAATCTTCAATTTTAATCACAGGTAAAGAGACACAGGAGAGACAAAAACACAATGCCTGAGAAATCCATATACAAAGAATTGTTATCCTTGCTGGTGGACATGACATTCTTAAATTATTTGAGTTCAAAATAAACAAACAAATAAAAGAAAACAAACAAACCAGATTCTCTGTGAGTTCTCACTTAACAGAGAATAAATCTCTATGATTTATTCATCTAGTTTCAGAAATCACTAAATGATCAAATCATAAAACCAAATTATCAATCATTGCTGCCACCAATGAGTAATAATTTATCTGCTATCTGCACACCAAAAACTAAACAAAACACAAAATTAGCAGAGAACAAGAGCTAGAGAAATAGAAAAGTAAAGTTCTATTGATGTTTGTGATTCACCTCTGGGAGTTCAAGAAATGAAAGGCCTGGGCTTAAGCCATCTATTGCGTGCAATCACCTGGCAGCACATTTTACCAGTCTCTGTCATGTGAAACCATCGGGCATCTTGACGGATAGGTTTTAAGAGTATAAAATTAAGACTTTCGTGGAAATATAAAACAAACGTATGTCAAAGATTTTATTTAACTCGCTGATGAGGGACCCAGTAGGATGTTACACTTGATTCCTATGCTGTTCTTTTTACTTCTTTATGTTATTTCACCAAAGTTTTTCCGTTGATTTGTATAATTTACTATCTTTGCTTCCATATTTTCAGGCTGATTTCCTATTTTTGTCACTTGGCTTTTTTTTTTTTTTTGCGGTGCGCGGGCCTCTCACTGTTGTGGCCTCTCCCATTGCGGAGCATAGGCTCCGGACGTGCAGACTCAGCAGCCATGACTCACGGGCCCAGCCGCTCCGCGGCATGTGGGATCTTCCCGGACCAGGGCACAAACCCGTATCCCCTGCATCGGCAGGTGGGCTCTCAACCACTGCGCCACCAGGGAAGCCCCCACTTGGCTATTTTTTAGCCTATTTAAAAAATAATTAAAATGAATCTTCATTTGAAAAAAGGGATTTTCTATATTATATTGAGAAATAGTTCTCAGTGATTTTACAAAAACCGAATTTTGAATTTCCAGGATAACATCAGTTACATAAAAGGGAAAATACCTATGTCCATTTTTCTTATTTCACTGTTTTCTTCTGAACCATTCTTTTGCTTGCCATCATTGCTGAAACACTCTTTTGACTTAGAAATATCTGGAAATATTGCATTCTAATTACTTGGGACTGCATAATGTCTCTTGCTTACTATTCTTGATTAATTGCTCTTGGGGATGACATAAGGATGACTAACACTCAGAAAATAACAAGAGGTATCACAAAATCCAAGGTCTCAAGTAAGCAAAATGAAGTAGAAATGTTGCCACACTTCCTTTCTTTCTCTGTCCTCCCTCCCTCCTTTCTTTCTTTCCTTCCTTCCTTCCTTTCTTCCTTCTATCATCCTCATTCATTTGTCTTACAGCAACTCTCTGTCTCTCTAGATATTCTGCTCCTTGAAGATGGAGACAGTGAAGTGCTCAATTTGTGTTCCACTCAACACTTAGTGAAAGCTCAATATGTTTGCTGAATGGTTTCAGTGAAAGAGTAGGTCTCAAAATTATACATGGTGATGGTAGTTTGATCTCTCTCTGTGAGCTATAAATTTCCTTGGACTCTCAGGGTTACATTTAAAAATTGAGCATTTAAAATATTCATATATATGTATGTATGTATATTTAAATATATTTCCATACACATTTTTAATGGCTCTGTGGTTTTATTAGTTAATACTTAATATAAACCCTATCCAGGTTTTATAGATTCTGAAGCTTATAAAATTTTGTTGGCTCATTAAGGAAATGAATATAAAATTATGTATATAAAATTAAGTATGTAAGTGAACATTTATTTAGAATGGGAAATCACAGCAAATATCACAAGGATCGTAAAGTCCAGAAAAAAATAAAACATCTTTATTAATTAAATGCATAACACACCTCTATACTATTTCTTTTCCTTTTCTTTTGTCTTCATACCCTTTGATTGTCTTTTGGTGGCAAGAATCATAAAATATCATTTTCTATAGAGAGAATACAAAGATAATTTAGTCTTCCTTCTAGCATAACTGATTGATTACTATTTTTTAATGATACTGACATTAGAAAAACTTTCAGCATCACAACTCATTATTTATAATGTCATGTAAATTTTTTGCTTTCGAATTTGGGGAAATCTTTATGAATTTTATTTCATGTATAAGCTACAAGACTTGAAAGAATTTTCTAGAACTTAGTTTCTGGCTGCATACATTTCAAACCTTGTTTCTTCTCAACTACCCACATACTTCCACAGCCAGGTGCTGCAGGATAAGTTCACCTTGCTACAGGATGAGTTTATCCTCTCATCCTATACCTTCATATTATGACACTGGGCACATCAGCACGGCATGCTAGGAGTAATCCTGGAATGCATTCGTTCACCAAATGTCAGTCAGTACCAAAACAGCTAGTACCTTGGCTATACATGCAAATTATTCTACTAAGCCTAAATTCAACAACTCTCCAACTCAGCTTACCTCTAGCTGGTTCTGAATGCCCAGTGCTACTCCAACTCATTTGACATGAAAGAAAGCTGATGCAGAGGGAATCAGAATGGAAAGAGACAGCTGTCTTAAGTGATTATGTTTTATTTTTGCATATTTATAAAAAAGATGTGAGCCTGTGAAAACATTGCAAGGGTGCCACCCAAGGCTTGAAATGAGCAATGCAAAGGGGGAAAAAAAACCCCTAATGCTAAGGTTTATAGCTTCATGGTAAATCCAACTCTCGTGTCAGTCACTATACTTTTAAGTGACTTACATGTATTAGCTCAATTAATAATCATATTAGGGCTTCCCTGGTGGCGCAGTGGTTGGGAGTCCGCCTGCCGATGCAGGGTACGCAGGTTCGTGCCCCGGTCCGGGAGGATCCCACCTGCCGTAGTGCAGCTAGGCCCGTGAGCCATGGCCACTGAGCCTGCGCATCCGGAGCCTGTGCTCTGCAACGGGAGAGGCCACAACAGTGAGAGGCCCGCGTAACGCAAAAAAAAAAAAAAAAAAAAAAATCATATTATATGTCTTACTAACGATTATCCCCACTTTACAGATAAGAGAAATTAAGACACACTCAAATTCACAAAGTTAATGATTCGCTCAAGAAAATGAACTGAGGCTCTTTGGCTTTGGAATGTGCACTGTTAACTATTTGTTCATTGCTGTGCTTGCTTTGATATTACACATTTAATTCCTTTTTTAATCTCCCTAAAATTTAGCTTACAGGAATACGTGCACTGTTTATCTTGTGGAGCTGTCAAGTATCACCTGGCACTGTGCTATACACACGTTCCAAACCTCATTTTGAGAAGCGTCGATAAAGCATATGGTACTGTTTGTCTTCTATTTATCAAAAATGAACACAGCTGGGACTATGTGATTCATCATTATACAGTTGTACATAGTACCAAGAAATGTGTCCATATCAAATACTATTTAATATAATGCCAACATATTGTTGATCCAGTTACAAAATAACAATTATTTATTTAATCATATCATCTGACTACTACCAATGTCAATCAAACATGATGCTTAGAGTCAGGTATATCTATTGTAATTATGCAAAAAAGAAAGAAAAATTTTCTCGTGTATCTGTAACTTGCTTATCTATTTTCAAACAAAATGTTGACTTTTCAAGATTTTAAAAGTCACAGGTACATCTTAGATCTTCAAAATCTTAAGTAAATTGAAATGAGGTATAATTAAAGTCTGAGGTTATCTATTTTATTAATTATCATCACTCCATCAGTGCTCTTGGTAATTGCAATCAGCAATGGCCCCTATATAAAAGTCATCACTAATAACATTATTACTGTTAATGTTGATTGAATGTCTGCTATGTATCAGATGACAAATATACTTTATCTTAATTGAGCCACAAAAAAATCTGAAAAGCTTGTATGGTAGGTATCTTCATATCCTTTTTGTAGTGAAGCTGAGGCTAGGGGAAGTTAATTAATTTACCCAAAGCTACACATCTAGTAAAAATGACACAGTCAAGATTTTAATTAGGATTAAATCTCAAATTGTTTTCATTAAAGCCTACTCCGACAGAAGGGTAAACTGTGGAAAACATCCTTTTTGACCATTGTATTAGTTTCTTAAAGTTTCCATAAAGAATTACCACAGCTCGGTGGCTTAAAACAATAGAAATTTGAGGCTTCTCTGGTGGTGCAGTGGTTGAGAGTCCGCCTGCCGATGCAGGGGACACGGGTTCGTGCCCCGGTCTGGGAAGATCCCACATGCCATGGAGCAGCTGGGCCCGTGAGCCATGGCCGCTGAGCTTGCGCGTCCGGAGCCTGTGCTCCGCAACCGGAGAGGCCACAACAGTGGGAGGCCTGCGTACCACACACAAAAAAAAGCAATAGAAATTTGTCTCACAGTTCTGAAGTCTGAAATCAAGCTGTCAGCAGGGTCAGGCTCCCTCTGAAGGCTCTAGGGAAGAAACTTTCCTTGCCTCTTCTTTGCTTCTGATGGATGCAGGCAATCCTTGGTGTTCCTTGGCTTGTAGGTGCATCACTCCAATCTTTTCCTCCATAGTCACATGGCTTTATTCCCTGTGTGTCTGGGTGTCTCCAAATCTTCGTCTCATTATAAGGAGACTAACCATGGGATATAGGGCCCACCCTAATCCATTATGACTTCAACTTAACTTGATTACAACTGCAAAAATCCTATTTCCAAATAAGGTCACATTTATAGATACCAGAGGAACCTATGTTTTTCAGGACATAATTGAACCCACTAAGACTATCTTCACTCTGGAAAGTCTAATTGTACTCTTCTCTCCATCTTGACTTATCAAGACATTTATTATCTCCTTTAAGACTTAACTCAGATACTACCTTGTTTTAGTCTTTTCTCATTTTTCAGCTAGAAATACTCTTATTTTCAGAATTCATTAAGTACTTTGTTCCGTATGTACCATAGGTATCAACAATTTTTTCATCTTATATTCATTCAGTTGCATGCCTTATTTCACTTAAAATACTGTTACTTATTAAAAATATAAAATGATCATTTCTTAAATGTCTTTGTTGCAGGCCATGTCTATCCCTGAAGTAAATATAATATGCATTCAACAATTGTTTGCTAAATGTGTTAAAGTTTCTTCACTTGATAGTGAAACAAACTTTTCATTTTTCCTTTAGGCATTTCTGGATTTTGATGTAGAATATATAGTATATTTTTCATTTAAATTCTCTGAGAATTTCAACAGATTATTTTCTTTAGATTTAAGAATAAGATAGATTTCTCCAGATGTCTGGAGAAAGGGGGGAATCTTCAAATTATTTACAAGTGAATAGCAAATGTTAGTACCATTTGTCAGTTTCTGCAAATTCTCAGAATCAGAAATGATAAAGCACTGACAACTGCTGATAAGATCTAGCCTTACCAACAAAAATTTATTTGGTATAATGCTATTCAATTTAATTCTATTTGACTCTATTTGATTTAATTAATTCAACAAATATTTATTGGGATTCAATTATGTATAAAAGGATTTAAGAATTTCAAAAGTGAGTAAAACATTCTATGTATTCTGAAGAAAACTAGATTTTGAGGTAGAAGATAGACCACTATTAACAAAATACACATTAGTTGTCAGAAAATATTCTAGGTATTCTTTTCATAAAATATCACATTTAACTCATACAACCTCCCTGAAAAGAAAGTATGATTATACATATTATGAAAATTAAAATTTAGAGAGTTTGATAATAATGATAATTTTATGATATAATTATTTTTATTATAAAATTTAATATTTTATTGCACTTACCATGTACCAGTAACTGTTCTAAACACTTAACATGAAATATCTGATTTAGTCATCATAATACTTGTATCTTAACTAAAAACTATTGTTACCTGCATTTTATAGGTGAGAAAACTGGGACACAGAGAGATTAAGCATCAAACAGTAAGTAAGCGATTGAGCGAGATTAAGGTAACTTTTAAGGCCACACGGGCAGTAATTGTGAGGCTGGAATTTCAACCTGAGTTTGTGTAATATGCAAAGTCCGTCATCTTCTTCCTCATGCTGTTCCCACATGCTTAAAAAATGAAGCCATGTACATACAAAACTATAAGTCCAAGTACGATGTGAACTGAAAGTGTTATAAATTACAATTGGAGTTGTGAGGAGGGCAGAGCTGATGAGGGAAACTTTAATGGTGGAGTTGACTTTTTAACTGAATCTCAGTGAGTCAGATTTAGCAATAACACATATCTTACATAATTTCAATAAGTGCATTTATGATATTCCCTAGAAATTCTGTGGTTCTTTTGTATGGATTCTTAATCTGGAAAATGAATTTCCAACGGGATATAAAGACCAAGAGAGAAATAAAGTCACATATACCTCAAAGTATGCATTAAAAAAGCATTGAGGAAAATAAGAATTCCCCTTGAAAGGGGATATTCTCTCAGTTAATTGGTATTTTATTTTATTTTCCATATTTGAAGAACAAAAATTTAAATCCTTCTCAAGTGTAGAGCTGGACATGAATCTAAATAACAACCACTGTTGATCCTTCTGCTGTTAGGAATTTGGAAATTGGTTCATAAGGGTTATTTTGTAAAATTACATAGTTATACTTTTAAATTAAAAATACCATGAGTTAAGCTGAGTAATGAATTTTCTTAGATAATAGAAGACTACCTATGATGCTTTATTAATGCTTTACTTTAGGTATTGCGTGTTTTTTTCAGTTCAGAACTTCTATATGATTTATTTGTTTGTACTTCAATTATCTGGTGAAATTCTTCACTTTACTTTTTCGTCATGGTTTTCATACTTTCTAGAGCATATCGATAACAGTTACGCTAAAGTTTTTTGTTAAATAACTACCGTCTGTTTCACTGGTGGATCTGATTTTATTATCTGTTGTTTTCAACTACATGGTCCTGACTTTTGGCATGATGAGCTATGTTTGATTGAATGCTGGATATTGTAGATGATGTTATCTTTCTCTGGAGAGAGTTTACCCTTTCTATTAGTTGAAAAGAGTAGTCCCTTAATCCATCAGTGATTTAACTGAGTAGAGGCTGGTTTTAGCCCTGGTTAGGTTCAGTCTGTTTGTGGTCCACCCCTGTCCCTCTGGGATTTTCAACTGAGCATCTAGTGAGTTTTATTGGACATTACCCATCTTACAAACCTGCTGAAAATCGGATCTGCTTTTCAGAGGTTTTCCGTTTAAGTTTTCAGTTTCCTGTCTCGCACAAACTGGTCACACATTTGAGGCTTCTGGAAATCTCCACCAAAACTTTTTTGGTTTCTCCGTGCAATGGTTCTTCATCAGTATAATTAGCAGATTCTCAGCCTTCTACTTTGCTTAGAATTTCTGCGTGGCAAATTACCAAAAAATTAGCAGCTTAAAACAACACCTACTTACCAGGTTATATTTCTGTAGGTCAGATGTCTGGGCATGGCACGACAGTTCTCTGCTCACAGTTTCACCAGGCTGCCATTGTATCAACTAGGTTGTGTGATCATCTGAAGAGTTGACTAAGGAAGGATCAGGTTTCAAGCTTATTCAGGCTGTTGTGAAAATCCAGTTCCTTGGGGCTATAGGACTGAGGTCCTCATCTTTTTGTTGTGTGTTGGCCAGGGGTTACTCTTAGCTCTTAAACACTGCCTGCTGTGCCCTGCCATGTGCCCCCCTCCATTTTCAAACACAGCAAAGGAGAATCTCCCTCAGTACCTCTCACATCTGGAATCTCTCACCAGGAATGGCCTCGCCCATCAGCAGTAATCTCTTCCTTAAAGTCAATGTAACCTAATCACGGAAGTGATATCTACCCTATTCAAGGTCCCTCCCACACTCATAATTGGTAAATGCTCCAGGGTAAAAATGGCTATAGAGGTAAACTTAACTTTTCAAAGTTCTTCTCCCTCTCTGGAATTTTAGCTCTTCTGATTCTCATTGTCTAAGTAGCTCTCTGAATTTTCCATTTATCCAGCTTTTCTGATTGCTCTAAGTGAAGAACTGATCAGTTGCAAGCTGCTCCATTCCACTTGAAAGCAGACATCGCTATTATGTTTGTAAAAATCTTTAAGTAACAAATGCCTAATTGCAATGATAATAGTGAGCAATGATTTAATTGTTTATATAATCTCACAGTTCACTAAAGTGATTTCACAAAGACATCTCTTGGTAATTTGTGCTGTATAACTTATCAGAAATGCTGGTTTTGTTAGATATGGTTGTGTTGGGTTTTAATTCATTTGTTTATATATAATTTATGATATTTTAAAAGTGAATATTTATAGTCACAGATACATATGCATAAAATGATGTTGACATTTTAAGACTGAGATTTTGAAATTTTTCAGTTTTGACACATTAAATTGAAGTCTCTTTTAATAATAAAAATACTTCTAATTGTATTTAGAAAGCAGGCAACTATTTAAAAAATGATGGTTAGGGCTTCCCTGGTGGCGCAGTGGTTGAGAGTCCGCCTGCCGATGCAGGGGACACGGGTTTGTGCCCCCGTCCGGGAAGATCCCACATGCCGCGGAGCGGCTGGGCCTGTGAGCCATGGCTGCTGAGCCTGCGCGTCCGGAGCCTGTGCTCCGCAACGGGAGAGGCCACAACAGTGAGAGGCCCGCATACCGCAAAAAAAAAAAAAAAAAAAAAAAAAAAAAAAATGATGGTTACATACTAGGATAAATGAATTCTCTGAACAAACTCAGTCAATAGGATAATTAATATACTTTTAGGAAATGTGCAAAATTCTGCAATTATAGTACACTAAGAAAACATTTAAGTAAAAAGTATAGATAATGTGTTCTGTAAATGTAAAAACATATTTGTAAATATGTTTTGAAAGAATAGGCAAGAGGTCATTCAGATGACAGAATGTGGCAATCCTGAGTAATAAAAATGTCTCATAGTTGTAATTAATACGTGTTTGCACTACAATTACCTTCAGGCTATCCTTTGTGTTATTCTTAACTTCATGGGACTCTTCAATATTGCAAGAATCAGAGAAATAAATGGTTTATTATATTCATTCTCTTTGGAGCAGTGTAGTATAGTGGACTGAGAGCATGAGCTATAGAGCCATTAAATCTATTTTCTTATCTGTGTTCCCCTGAAAAAAATAGAAAAGACCCACCTTGAAGGGCTGTGAAGATTTAAACACATTTAAGCAAAGCAACTGGCCACAAGGTATGAGCATGCAATTCTCAAAATATAACCCAAAGCAATTATTATTTAATGAAAAGTTTTGGTAAATAGAAATGTTAGGAAAACAAATTCAGTTCAAAATTAAAATTGTCACCATTTATTCATTGGACAATCAGGTTTATACCCTTATAAGTACTCAGAAACAATTATTATCAAAAATTGTCTTAGTTATCTCACTGAAATAATTCCAGGACCCAGAATGAGTTTCTGAATGTCTGAGGATGTTTATAAATGGTCCCACTTTCCTTGGTACTAAGTTGTAGAGTCCTCAATGCTCACTTTACACAATAATTATTTTAATTCCTTTGTTTACATTGATTTATTTAATATATCGTTTTGAGGCGGAACTCTAATATTTCTGAACTTCAAATAGCTCTAAGGATAGAAGCCATGTATTTTTGGTGACAGACTTGCCCTTGTTTCTAGAAGCTAAGAGTTTTAAGAGTATTTATAGTCATGCAGATGTTAGATAAATACCAAAAATATAATTTCATTTTTCTACAGAGACACCCAAATTGAGAATAATCCAAAAGCAAATGTTTCAGGCTAGGACGCTAAATAAATCTGTTTCATAATGGAATTGTTTTAAGTAGGGATATCGCTGTACAGATAATTATTATGTTATCTGGGGACTCAGACCATATATGGAGTCCGGGGACTTAATGAAGAGACAATTTATGAAGAGGGCTCTAGTTTAAGTGGTGAGCCCTACGACCATGGTGACAAATCTGGGTGAAGGGGAAGGGTAACCACTAGGGCCAAGGAGTAAGGGGAGATCTTTCAGACTTAAGGATTAAATTTAATTTTTATTATGTTATTTCTAAACACTTAGAATGTTCAATTCAAAGGTCTCAGATGAGTGGTAATTTAAAAGATAGAGGGAGAGGTAGGTATGTGTATTTTGCAGTGGAAGTGAATCAAAGAGACCCACAAATTTTTGAGTAATTAGGCATGTACTGGTCAGAGGAAATGAACCAAAAATACCAAAAGTACTAGCGGAAGGGACTGGATTTCTCACAGTCAGCAAGGTATAGGCTCTAGGTAAGTACTGTTTAAATTTAAGGGTAGGTTGAAGGGTGACCTGGAAGACTGAGAACTTGGGGGCATGGCTGCATAGGAAAAAATAAATGTGTGTGTGTGTGTGTGTGTGTGTGTTTATTTTATCACTCATTCAAATCTGACCATACTGAAAGGACAGGATGGGGAAGGAGGGATAGAGGTGCCTATTAAAGTTAATTTTGAGTAAGTTTGTACTTCTAAGGTTGCTCTTTGTATTTCCTTATTGTCCACACAATTAAATTCAGTCAACTTTATTGAGGACTTATTACATATTAGGTAGTATGCTAGACTGGGGATCAAAGAGAAATGAAACACTACCATGGCCCTCTTTATTTCACAGTCAGGCAGAAGCAATTGAAAATATGAAATCACTTATTCTGGCAGTACTATCAGAGGCTTATACACAAAATAATGTTAAGAAAAATGAAAAATGGAGTGATTACTTCTACTTTGGTAATTGAGAAAAGTCCGCTGTTACAGAGAAGCTAACTAATCCTAAGCAAAACATCTCTGATAATTTGGTCCAACATTCAGTTTAAGCTCTGACAGGAAGATCTGAGAGTGAGACTCTCCTAATGTGAACAAGTATCTTGCATGGATACCCTGTAAATTGTCTAGGAAAATGCATTGTCTATTTTCCCTCTCTTTGTTCTTTTCCTTTTTTTCCTCTTCTTCTTCCCCTTCTCCCCTTCCTCCCCCATCCCTCCCTTCTATCTTAATTTCCTCCCTTCCTTCCATCTTTCTTTCCTTTCTTCCTCCTTCCTTCCTTCCTTCCCTCTTTCCTTCCTATTAAAGGAATATATTTAGCAATTATTCAAGGGTTATAATTCATTCAGCTTTAAAGTATTAATTTGACATATTTATTGGTCACCTCCTATGTTTCTGCCACTGTTTTAGGTACAGAGGATATAAGAGTGAAAAAAATGAACAAAACTCTGACCTCATGGAAGTTAAATTCTAGTGGAAAGTATTGAAAAGTAAGACAAATAAAGAAAAGTAGAGGAAGTATATTGCATGTATGCATGTGTGAGGAATGAGATTAAACTTTTAGACAGTGTGATGTCAGTAGGTTCTGTCTGATGAAAACAAGAAACTTAAGTAAATTGTTGATTGAGGGAAGAGAGCAAAGTATAGGGATGTCCGAGGAAAGAACATGTGATGCAGAGGAAATAGCAAGTACAAAGGCCCTGAGATGGGAATATACCGATTGTATTTGAGAAATACCAGGGAAGTGTGAGTGTCTGCTTGGAGTGATTCCAGAGAGGAGATCAGAAGGGTCTTTAGGACCCTATAGATTACTGTGAGGACTTTATCTTTTACTCTGAGAAGGTTGGAAAGCCCAAACTGAAGAATAACTAGATTAGATTTTTTAAAAGTCACCCTAAATGCTGCCCTGAGAACCAAAGTTGCCATTTACTGAGATGAGGAATTTTGAGAGAGAAGCAAATGCTTTTGCAGGGTGAGAGGTAGGAAGGTTTATTAGTAAATTTGTTTTGAATATCATAAGTTTGCGGTCAAGTAAAGATAACAAATAGACAGTTATATGTACAAATTTGGAGTTCAAGGGGGAAAGAAGCTCTATATTTGAAATAATATCTCTTTTTAATGTCCTGTTACCTACCTTAGTCTTATGAGAAAACTTTTCATTGCCAGTGGCAGGTGCAGAAGTTCACATAAAGATGGGTGTAGAAATATATTAAATGCAGGAGCATTATGTCGAGTGGTATCACTACGCAAGTTCCTAGCAGGATATAACCAGGTCCATAAAGAGGAGTTCTGGCTAAAGAGAGTAAGATGACAGGGTCCACCTTTCCTAAAGGTAGCCCTGCCTTAATCCTAATACCAGCTTTCCCTTCTTCTCAGGTGAAGTTGTGTCTCCCCTCTCCCCCGTTTCCCTTCTATGGTCTTTGTAGGCAACTCCTATTTTTTAGGAGACCCACACTTCACATTGATTTGTAGTTTTGTGTTTATAGGTTTAACTCTACCATTAGATTTGAAGCTGCTAAAGAGTGGGGTCATATTAATTAATTTTTATATTTTCTGTTTCTACTACAGTGCCTGATATATACATTATAATCAATATCTATTCATTGAATGAATAACTGACTGAAGCTTCTCCTGTGTTCCCGAGACTAAGATTTTAAACTGCTTGCTGGTTATTCTAGCTGAATGTCCTATAGTTAACCTAAATATAATACGCTCAAAACAGAATCAATTTACTTATCCTGAAAACTTACCCTCTATCCTGAATTTTCAGTATCACCTAGGAACTTAACTTAGCAGGAAGATGCTCCAAATGAAAACTTTCCAACTTTGACTCTCTTACCCAAATCTTATGTCACTATGCCCTATGCTCTATTAATTCTATCTCTGAAGTGTCTTTGAAATTAGTTCCTCTAGTCTATTCACTCACACCTCTCCTTCCTACCTCATTCCCAGTAAACTTTTCTACTTTTGCTCAATTTTTTTCCACATTCCCTCCATGTTATCACAACTAGTTACAATCCTTGAAGTCCCAGCTTAAACCCACATGTGGCATGAAGTGGTCCTCAGTCGCACAGTCAGCATAATTTTTCTCCCTCCCCAATAACACACTGTGACTCTCTAGCACATTTGGCATTATAGTGGAGAAACTGGCATATTTATTTCACATTAGCCTGTGGTTTTCTCATCTTTATACCTCAACACCTAATACATTGCCTTCTATGAGGAAGATACTCAATAAATGATTGTTGAATGGAATGAGTACATACGTTTTACTGAGTCTTTGACATAGTAATTCTCTTCAGTGGAGGAGTAAGTAATTGCCACTCATCAAAAGTCATTCTCTTGAATATGTTTGCTCTTCACAAAAATTCACCTTCCTACTCAGTAGCAGAATATCTCTGAAAGACACTTTTTAAAACAGTATTTTCCACGTTGACAAAAAAGTGTTCAATCTTTGAGCATAAATTATTTCCTCACTTGCGGGAGGTCGGATTGGAGACAATTTTGTCCGATTTCTGCACCAGTGCATCAAAATTTCACCCCAAATGTGCAAGTCCTTTACGTTTTAAAGATTTTGTGACACCCTTTGTCTGATTAGAGAAACACAATGTTTTAAACTTTTATTTACGTGGTGCTAACAGATACTTTGATAATGCATTAGAAAGGATGTTAAGCACATAAATATTTCACTGTGCATTGATTTATTTATCTTCCTTTTAGAGCATAAGAGGGAAATATGCTGTCAAGATATTCTCAAGAGTAGAGAAAAATTGAGTCTATTGGCCTTCTAGAAAAGTGAATAGTATTGTATCATCTCAAAAATGAGGATTTATGGTGAAATGTTTACAAATTCGGGGGGAAAGTTATGGAAAAATGATTTGTCAACACTAATATAAAAGCAAAGGGATGTCCAAGATGGCACGCCTAAAGCCGGTAACCAAAAATCTTTAGGGTGCAGTGAAATTCTATGGCTGGTTACCCAGGTTTTCAATCTGATTCATCCCCTGTGAATGAAATACTATTCCAAATAAAAGGTCAAATGCAGCAATCACCTATTGAATATGTGCTCTATATTATAAAAGTATATTACAAACTTTATGAATCCTAGAACTCCTGATCTCATCTTATTCATGGTCATATTCAAATAGGTATGCAGAAAAACTAAACATAGTGATACTTCTGATATCCAAATTTGGGGACTCTTTTCATTTTCTCTTTTCTCTTCTCTCTAATTCTCTTCTCCTATATTTTGCTTTGGAGTCTTTCTCTAAAACCAATGCCTCAAAATATATTTGAGTGTAAATAAGTGATAATAAACCCCGTTTTTCAGTATCTCCCAATCAATGCAGATTTTTCTTCCTGATTTATTTTCCAGTCTCTAATTACTTTTATTATGTAGGTAATCTTAGCATCTCACAAAAAGGCTTTTCTTACTCCATCTACTTCTTCTTTCTGGCTACTATCTGATTCACCATCATGATATTCTGACAAAGACACATTTCATCAGGGAGAAAATGTACACTCTCTGTATTTAACAAGGTAGAAACAACTGGGAAATTTATGAGTTAAAAATTTTACCCTTTTAACACATTTACCCTGGTCAATCTTCAGAGATGCCTTCAAAGGCAAATCTGATATGTAAATGGGACTTTCAGATGATCCTTGTATTGACAATCTATCACACACTAACTCCCTTTCTTTTCATTCTTTTACTGGGGGCAGAGGAGGAGGGCTTGGCGAATGCTGTGTAATTTATCTGGAAGAACTCCAGAAACACTGCCAAGCAGAGCCTTGTTGGGTTTATCACAGTCCCACTCCTCTACTTTAGGCTGGGGGAAGGGCATTTACTATTTATTTCCTGTACTTTCTAGGTGTTACTTAACAGTAGTTTGAAAAATAAATTCTGCTTACTTTATAATAATATTAATAGTTATTTACCACTGAAAGATAGTCTTATTTGCCAAAACCAGAGCAAATGTGTGACCGATTCTATCCCAACTGAGTTCTGAATGCAAGCACAGTAATTCTTCTTAGGTCCAGTCCTAACCTGTAACTAGCGAAGTCCACTGATTAAGAAGGGAAACTTTATTTCAGCCCTTTGGGATCTTTCATCTTTTAAAGGCAGAGACATTTATATCACTTCTGGTTTATCAGATTCATCCCCGCACTTCAGTTTGAATTTTAGTTGATCTGGATCCCCTGATAGCTTCTAATGTGTCCTCATTTTCCTTTTGCTTCATCAACAATGAAAATCTAGGAGATTTTGAAAGAACAATGAATTTCAACAGAAGGTATGAATTCTTTACTCCAAACCACTTCCATTTTAACTTACTCCTGAGCCTCCATGTCTTGTTCTATTGTTCCTTGTGGAGCTGTCCACTAGAGTTGGGACAGCTTATCCAGGGGACCGAATATATTTCCCCTGGCTTTGTGTACATTTATGAAATTGGCAGAGGCAGAGCTGTCTTCTATTCTATTCTTGTTCCAGTATACTGGTTGGCAAACTTTTTCTATAAAGGGTCAGCTAATAAAAATTTTAGGTGGTACAGCCCTTATATGGTCTCTGCCCCAACTTTTCCACTATGGCCTTGCAGTATGAAACCAACCATAGACAATACGTAAATGAATGTGACTGTGTCACAATAAAACTTTACAGTGGATCTTAAAACTTCACTTTTAAATAATTTTCACATGTCACCAAATATAATTCTTTTTTTGACATTTTTTTACAACCACTTAAAAATAATACCCATTCTCATTAGTGGTTAAAACAAAAAACAAAAAAACCCACACCAAACATGTAGTGGGCCAGATTTGGCCTCTGGGGCATTGTTTGCCTACCCTGTTCTAGGGCAGTGAGTTAGTCCCTTTATATATATGCTATTCTTTACAGTTTTAAGTCCCAATGCAAAACTGGCTTGAAGACTAATTAAAAATGGTGGCCTTTCTCTGCCTGTAGTATTTTACATTTCAATGCAATGTCAATTATGGCTCAGAATTTTATTCACTTCATAAAATATTATTTCTTGCCTATTTTCCAAATTCTTTTGGCAAATAATATACATAGATAATTCAAAATTTTTTAAAAATTTCAAGTCCCTTGTTAGCGTCAAGCCCTTCAAAAATTTGGTATTGACCATGGAGAGATGGGAAAGAGATACTCACTTCACCACTCAAGGTGAACTTAGAACTCCTCTAATAAGGACTCCAATTTCTTAAGAAACTGAATATGGGGATGTGTGGATGTACATGGCAGTGGGTTGGCCAAGACTATATCCCATTTCAACACTTCTTAAGGGAATATTTTTTTGTTTCCTCAATTTAGCAGACTTATTTGTAGAGCCCCATTTGTTTGGATCTATGGCTTGTATATCCACTTCTAAATAGATATATTTCTCAACTTTGAACCCTTGACTTCATTGTACTGTCATCTTCATAATGGTTTTTTGACTTTCTAATTCAGAGAAAATTGACTGTATTATTATTTTAAATCCTAGCAGTTCTGATTTTTATCCCAGGATTATTTCAGAGTTTTAGATGAGCTACCCAAATGTAACTCTTTTGATTCCTGGACCTATATGTCCAGAGAATTCCAGTGTCTGAATGATAAAGCTTCCTCTAATAAAAACTCAATATATAGTCATAATCTTTTCTCACTCCACTGTCAGTTACCTTCACCACCCAACATCAGAAAATATCCCTCTCTCTTCATGCTACTCTATCCCATGTGACTTTTCTCCCCCCCACCCCCTTTTCCTCTCAAGTTTATTATATGTATCTTCTTGGCCTCTTGTGACAAGTTTTTCTTCATTTCTCACAACTTTTCTTTCTCTGCACAGTATCAGATTCTGCAGCTCAAAAGAACTGAATTGCACAAGGCAGGATGTTTGGTGGTGAGAAGCTGAAGGAGCGAAGATAGCATTATTTGTGATCATGGGACTTGGAAGTGTGCAAGATACTAGGAGCTTCTGCATACTATTAATTTTAGAATTCATTACATTATTAATAATTATAGGAAGGGGGAACCAACAGTTTTTTAAAAAAAATAATAGTAATAACTATAATAAGATATCAGAGATATTGGTTTCTGTTCTTCAATTATATTTTCTTCCTAAAGGACTCTTTGATTTTAGGGACCATGCTAAGGAACTACCTCTTGACTCTCATTTCAGAGGTATATACTCTTGTTCAGGTAAATAACTATGAAAATGCAAATATTAGGATGATCATTTTATTTATTATATTAAATTTTTTCCAGTTAGAGCAAGAACATCATATGAATAAACTCTAACAAACATTTAAAATATCTGTATTGGGACTTCTCTGGTGGTCCAGTGGTTAAGACTCTGTACTTCTACTGCGGGGGGCTTGGGTTCCATCCCTGGTCAGGGAACTGCAAGTCTTGTGGTACAGCCCCCCCCAAAAAAAATCTGTATTATCTTTTTAAAATGGTTGAATTGTTGATTCATGAGAACTAGAATGAATCTAAAGTTAATGTTTGTTGAATATTAGATGAAATAGAAAGTTGTAACACTTATGGGCCTGAAAGGACTCTGACAAATTGTCTAAATTGCTAACCCAGACCTTATAATACTTAGCTTACACAGTTTCTCCTCACACCTAATATAAGTGTCTTCAGTAACTTTTTGGTTTCAAATTTTAGAAGTCTGTAAATATCAAGCAATTGGCATATAAAATATGCACCAATATCACCAGCATTTTTTCCTTAAAATATGTACTTTAGAGTCTAAGTCCTTAAAACTAGCATTTCAATATAGAAAATTTTTATGAGGCTGCAAAATTTACTTGTATTGGCTAGTATAGGTCTTAGCTAATTTTTCAATTGTCCTCTCTTCAAATATCTCATGGAGAAATGGTGTTTGGTATTTATACATTCTCTTCCTGTCCATCGTGCCCTGAGGCTGCTTCACCACCTTGAGCCACAAGCCCTTTCTCTTATGGCAATCAATCCATTTTCAACCGGTGACACTTCTTGTTGGTCTGCAGAATGAATTGTCAAATTTTTTTCTAGTGCCTTCCTCCTTACATCTCAGCAAGTTCAACATATGGTTATTTTCCACTTTTGCTCTGACTTTTCTAAGCAAACATTTTCTTAAACAAGGCAGGTTGGCAGGGTAAAGTCACAGAGAACTGCTGAAGTGGCTGCAAAACAAAACTTTCCAGCGAGCAGTGCTTTCCATGCATTCGTTCCTTTTCCTCACCAGGACTTTATCAGGTGGGTGCTATTTAATCTCTGTTTCAAAATAAAAAAAATGATGCTTAAAGGAGTGATGCTTCTGGTCAAAGGTAATGTAATAATAAGTGAAGAAGATTGAAATATGTTACTGTAATTATAATCCTACTCCATATTATGTGCTGAACTCATGTATTAACTTGATTCATGAACTTGCCCTAGTTCCTTAACTTTCCAGTTACTTAATTTTCTAGTTACTGATTTGTTAGGTAAAGATAACAGTATCTTTCTTTCTCACTTCATACAGGATCAAACTGACTCCAAAGTGAAAATACGTAAACATCCATCAAATGTAAAATCTTTGCATGTGGCCATTTAAGAATCTCTGTCTCATTCTCTACTCTTCCTTCACTTTTGCCTTTATCCACAAAAAATACTATTTTTCTTTTTCTCTTAGAGAGAGAGAAAAAAACATGGCTTCTTACACATATCAAGGAAAGAAAAGTCTTACATTTTGAATTTGAAATCATAGCAAGTAATTTCTAGGGCCCTTAAAAGTACCAAGAAATCTCAGTCAGAACCCTTATGAAGGCTTCCTATTCTTTCTAAATTAAAATTGATTTTGTTCCAAGTACACATAAGTACTTCCATTTGAAAATTTGGAAATAAACTCAATTATTTTACTGAATAATTGCTAGTCTTCCACTAGACTTGGAATTAGAGATATAATTATTAATGGGGCTATGTTCTCAATATATTTATCATCTAATAGAGAAAATGCCCACACACATATCCATAATTACAAATTAATAAAATAAATGCTAAAATTGAGTGCTGTGTTTACCAAGCAAATAGATTCATTCAACTTGGAGTGTTTAGTATGGAATTCGGAGAGGATGAGGAGAGGAAAGGGAAGGTAAAGAGCTAGGTATTGGGAGGAAGAATGGAGAATATTTAAAAAAATAAGTGACTTGTGACTTGCTCAAAGCAACATTATAAAAATTGGACAAATGAATGATTGAATGTTCTGTGTTGATTAAGTTAAATAATCAGGAATTTTATTGTTAAATGTCTGTTGTGATTGGAATTTTAGGTCATTGAAAAGTGAGACCATTTACAAAATCCAGGGATACACAAGTTTCAAGAGAGCCATCAGATTATGACTTCGTTGTCTTTAACGGGATATTTTAAAAGATTTTAACATCCATGTTCTTGAGAACTTTGCTGTTGAAACCTGATCAGTTCCCCAGGCCTAAATTGTCTCTGTTAGCTTTACTGGGTCTGGGCCTGTTTCAGGAGTATGGATACACACTGGACAGGTAGTGACTTCAACCCCTGGTTGATTATACTTCTTTTAAGAATTGACAAATGGTCGGTTTGACCTTGAAGTTCTTCAACAGAAGATGAGTCCAAGTTTCATCACTCACTCATTCATTCATTCATTCATTCACCCACTTACTCATTATTCTTTCATCTGAAATGGAGCAAACCCTTCCAGAGAAGAGCAATAGTATTCAATTTTTAGTTATATTTCATGTCAGTACATACCTTCATCATAGTGGGAATTTTCACATTAGGAACAAGCAGCTATTTATAGTCCATAGTGAAGACATTGGTAGGTACAATGACCTTCTTTTCCCTCCCTCTGCTGTTTATGTTTTTTTTTAAAGAGAACTTATTATTATTTGAGGCTTTTAAGTGGCTTTCCCTCAAATACCACAGTGACAGCATGTGATCCAGCCCTGGCCAATCACAGTATATCATTTCCCCCCTAGCCACATTGATTGAGTCAGGAAAAGACAGATGTGTTCCTATTGGTTGGGACTATCAAAGTCCCCAGGACACATTTTCTTGAGCTATTGGTAAAGAGGCTCTTTTCCTCTCTGATGTCTATCAGCTTAATATGTAAGCTAAAGCTCTTATAGGACATCATTTTGTTATATGTAGACAGTCAGCCTGAGAATAAAGGCAACAGAGGGAGAAGCAGAGACAAGAGATGGAGAGAGACAAAGAGAGAGAGAGAGACAGAGACAGAGAGACACAGAAACAGAGGGGAACTCCTAGATCTAGTCAACTACATCCAAACTTCCCCGCTGAGTCTATTCGCATTTTGCTTAATTTAGTTTAAGCTAGACTTAATTTATTGCAAGATTCTTGATAAATACAACACCTAAAATGTGCTTTGATGATGAAAGGAGGAGAACTAACTCAACTTTTTCTTTTCCTGGTGATTATAAAAATCTAGCACTCTTCTGAAATTTAGAGTCTTAGGAAAGGCAGTTAAAACATGGTCTGTTTTTAGTTTTGATATTTATGGTTGTATTTTGGATCAAGATTATTTCAAAATATACTTTAAAAATATAACGAATTTTAATCAGAGCATGAGTTATATTTGGCATCCGATTCTTTAAGGGTTTTCCCATGTTTTTAAATTTTATTACATTCTGATCAGCTATTATGATTAGTAATGGGATTAACAGTTAATAAGTGAAACAGTAAATATAGAAAAGAGCACCTGTGCTTTAAAAATAAATATAGTTATGCAAATATTGAATTAAATAGCATTTTAAAAAATTCAGTGAGAATAATCAAATGTAGGAAAAGCCCAAGAATCAAGGAGAAGCTTTGTATATTGCTTAGTTATATATGAGCTAAGCACATTTTATTTGAGAGGTGGGATGATGGGCATAACCGGAGAGGGGAAAATGGAGTTCAACAAAGGCCTAGTAAACAAGCAAAGTCTTAAGATCACTGTATGAATATCAAAGTTGCCCCATGGCTCTCTGGGATCAGCGACATAATGAAGTCAATGGATGGAATAATGGGGACTTTAGGTCCCACAAAACTGAAGGCCAAGATGGAGATGTAGGTTAAGCCAGCAGCTACGCAAAAGACGGACTCATATATACAGTGCTAAAGAAAAAAGAGGTAAAATCCACAAAAAGGATAATTTTGTTACACTGTTTTTCTAGGGTGTGGTTATGCAAGGGTCTGGGAGCTTAAAATCTGCTGCTGTTTAAAAATCTCTCCATAGCTGCAGATATATTTAGGGAGTCAAGAAATGTACCTACATATGGGGAGCAAAGCACAAGGATTGGGACATATATGCATGAACTTTACTCAGGGAAGCGTTAGAGTAGACTCCTTATCATCTTGATAAACAAAGGCAAAGAGGTAAATGGAACAATCTTGCTGCAGGTATCTGTTTTACCAAGGCAGAAAATTCACTCAGCATAGTTCAACACAGCAATTGACAAACATTTTCCGTAATGAGTCATATAGTAAATATTTCAGGGTTTGTAGGCCATATGATCTGGGTCTCAACTACTCAGATCTGACTTTAGTGCAAAAGCAGTCATAGGTAATACATAAATTAATGGGTGTGGTTGTGTTCCAATAAAACTTATTGACAAAAATGTAATCTCTGGACCTTGATAGAACCAATAAAAGTATCCTGAGTGGTGTTCCTGGGGATAAAAATAAATGCTCTGATGGGGAGTGTTTGCTGATTTCTGTGGTATAAATACCACCACCATGGCCAATTTCAAACTACCCATGGTTTGAAAATCAACTATCAACATTTCTGAAAATTAACACTTGGGAGCCAATTCAAGACAATTGCAGGACACCACAAAAAATGTCCCACATACAGAGAAGTAAAAAACAGTGTCCTAACCATCAGTTTTTAAGATTCTGCAATCTCACGTTACTTTCCCTCCTTCCATGTTTTCCTGTCCTTGCCCTCCCCTCACCATCTGCTTCCTGGAGTCACATTCGAAGAAAGCCATCTGCATGCAAGCCTTTGGCTTGGGCAGAGCTCAACCTCAGGGTTATGAAACATTTATACTTTCTATTCTTATTATTTAATGGTTCATTTACTTATATTTCTCTAATATACACTAATAAGATTTTGAGCAAGCACCTATATTATAAATTATCAATGGGTTATTTAAGAAAAGTAGACACCTAGAAATCAGTTGATGAATTTATATTGTACCTATACTAGAAATTACTATGTATAATGAGGTATTCGCGATCAAAGGAAACATAGTGCAAAAGAGAGCATGTTTAGGGGGAGACCACAAAATGGGCTGAAAGAGAACATAATTATGAAACAAAGAAATTAGAAACAAGCTTGGGCTCATTCAAGGCTAGATAAAAACTCTAGGTCCAACTATTCCTTATTAGACCATTTTCATAATGAACCAGTTCTAAGAAAAGTCGAAGTGGATATGCTCTTGGTGCTAAATGAGTTTAGAAAAAAAAACAAAGTTGCAAAAGCCTTCTTTTATCGTCTGTCAAATTAGAAAAACCAAGTAGGTCTTTGTTCTTGTAATAGTCTATTTGCTTAAATACATAGAAAAGTGGCAGGGGAATCATTTCAATGTTTGCAGGCAGTCAACCGCATTAAAGCATCACAAGAAAACAGGCTGAACTCTGCAGTCAAACTGCCAACTTTATTCTAATTAATAACCCTAAATTGTGCAGCTATTCATGGATTGCTTACATTTGGGAGATATGAATATTGAGGTTAGAGGCTGAAATCAGCAGTAGAGTAAAACAAAACCATCATTGTATGTAAAATTTTGGGTGACCCATTTAGAGGTAAAAGTGGATTGAACATCTTTTGAGATTTAAAAGATTCTATGATACAAATAGTATGTGACAAAAGGAAGGTTTTATTTCATAGTTATCTCATAGTCCTATCTTCATGTTGCTTTATCCCTCACTAGTCTGTCATGGAATCACCCTGTTATCCATCTAGCCTGAAATTTCCCTACTTAAGAGTTGCTTAGAGATGAAAGATATGAGAATGGGGCACATGGTCTACAAAAGATCACTACTGAGTTCTTTTTAAGATGTGTGAAATCCTGAGTATTTAAGGCAGCAAGATTCAGTTTCTGTCCTCTAAAAACTTAGAGTTTCTATCTCCATAGTCTCTGCTTCACTTTCATAGGAGGACCTTGTTTTGAACTTTGCTGAGATAAGTAAAGGTTTTCATAAAGCAGACCGGAATTTTAAATTGCAAATAATAATTTCTGCCTTAGTCTGCTGCTATAACAAAAATACCATAACTGGGTGGCTTTTAAACAGGAAACAGTTATTTCTCACAGTTCTGGAAGCTGGGAAGTCCAAGATCATGGTGCTGAGAGATTTGGGGTCTGACAAGAGCCCACTTCTCATGGATAGCCATCTTTTCACTTTAATCTCACATGACACATTACGGAAGGGGTGAGGGAGCTTTCATGGCTTCTTTTATACAGGCACTAATCCCACTCATAAGGGCTCTGCCCCCATAACCTTATCACCTCTCAAAGACAGCCCACCTCCTAATACCATCACTTGGGAGTTAGGATTTCAACATATGAATGGGGGGGCAGGTACAAACACTCAACCTACAGTAATTCCAAACTGCAGATAATGTGTCAGATCCCCTCCTTACTCCCACTCCTCCTTTGGATACACTGTTTTATCAGAGTGCCTGGCCCAAGGTGAGAAAGTAATAAACTTAAAAAAAAATGAATTTTGAATAAGTAGGTGGGGATTTACATAAACAAGGAATTACATATAGTGTGAAAAAGGTTTAATACATGCCTTTTCTAGTTGAGAGGTATAAAAAGTAGCATGTTTAAGATCACAGGGCTATGTAATGTGAAACTTAGGATTTAACCTAATTTTTATGGCTCCCTTTCCTGTGCGTGCTTTCTACCTTTCCAGGTCAGAGAAGGAATGCTCAGAGTAATTTGAAGAGTATTTGTGCATTTTGATGAGGGAAGTGTAAGAGTGGAAAAAGGAGAAAGGACTAAAATAGTTGGTAAAAAAAATGTGATATCTAATAGCTGAAGAGGAAACTTTTACTGTCTGTCATAGACTATTTTGGAGTCATTTACTTAACCCACAAGTCTCATCTTTCTTGCACAAAGAAGGATCTTGCCCCTCCACAGAGAAAGACAGCTATTTTTGTTCTACATGGTCCTAGGTCTTTGTTCACGGTCACCTGGGCCAGCTGGTCTTTCTGTCCTGAGAATTTGGAACTAGCATTCAGGAATGACTAGTAAATCTCTCCAACCACCTGAAAATGGAACAGGTATTAACTGCAAATGGAACAGGTATTAACTGCAAACCATGAAGAGGCTTTGTCAATCACTGGACTGACAAGGAGAGAGAGGAAGTCTGCAGGAAGAGAATGAAGTAGACATGCAGAGAGAAGCAGGGACAAGCCATGGAGAGACAGAGCATTGCCTAGGTTCTTGGAGACTTTCTGGATTCTGATTTTAGGGCCTTCCTGAAGCCAAGCTAAGGTCTTTCCTTGTGTCCTATGAGATACCGCCTTTGTTCTGACCTTAGTTAACTTTATTTTTTTCAAAATTTATTTATTTAATTTACTTTTGGCTGCGTTGGGTCTTCGTTGCTGCACGCGGGCTTTCTCTAGTTGCAGCGAACGGGAGATACTCATCGTTGCAGTGCACGGACTTCTCATTGCAGTGGCTTCTCTTGTTGCAGAGCACAGGCTCTAGGCGCGCAGGCTTTAGCAGTTGTGGTGCGAGGGCTTAGTAGTTGTGGTTCGTGGGCTCTAGAGTGCAGACTCCGTAGTTGTGGCGCATGGGCTTAGTTGCTCCATGGCATGTGGGATCTTCCCAGACCAGGTCTCTACCCAGTGTCCCCTGCATTGGTAGGTGGATTCTTAACCACTGCACCACCAGGAAAGCCCCCTTAGTTAACTTTAATTGGTTTTTATTAATTAGAAATGTGGCTTTTATTACAAACTTTTAATTACAAACAAGGTTGCAACTTGTTTTGTTTTGTACATTATCTCCTTCATGCTCTTGCCCAAACATTACCTTTTCATTGAAACCAGACTAGATCACTCCATTTAAAATTCCAGTATCACTCCTCCTCTTGTTATGGGCTGAATTGTTAGCCCCTTAAAATTTATATGTTGAAGTCCGAAGTCCTAGTATCTCAGAATGTGACTGTTTTTAGAGATAAGATCTTTAAAGAGGTAAATAAGTTAAAATGAGGTCATCAGGTTGAGCTCTAATCTAGTATGACTGGTGTCATAAGAAGACAAAATTGGGACACAGATGCAGGCACAGAGGGAAGATGATGTAAAGATGCAGGGAGCAGTGGCCATCTACAAGCCAAGGAGAGAGGCCTAGAACAGATCCTTCCCTCAAGGCCCTCAGAAGAAACCAACCCTGCCACCACCTTCATCTTGGGCTTCCAACCTCCGGAACTGTGAGAAAATAAACTTCTGTTGTTTAGGCCACCTAATTTGTGGTATGTTGCTGTGGCAGCCCTAGCAACTAATACATCATCTTGCAAACTGATCTCCCTGACCCTGTACTATTGCATTATTAAATATATTTCTTATTTATTTTCTTTTTCTCATCACCAGAATGTAAATTTCATGAAGGCAGGGAGTTTTGCCTATTTTGTTCTTTAGTGTTTTACTCAGTGCTTTGAACAATGTTAAACACATGCATATGTACACACCTGTATGCATACATAAGAATTTTTAATAATGTATAATCTTTTAGGGTCAACAATAAGCATGACATGAAGAGTAGAGATCACTGTGTAACTCTAGGTAAATGAACTCAATTTATCAGAACCTAAATTATCTCATGTGTAAAAATAAAATGTCTGTACTCTTATAGAGAGTCCCATCATCCTGTGAAGGGATAAATATTCAGGTTTTACCTTTTTGCTCCTAGAGAGACTTTTTAGCCTTTGTACTTAGAAGTCCTTTGATGAAGTTCTTTGGATCCAGAGGTTAAGTTTCTTCTATCTTTCTGTAAAGACCCAGGGAATATTTGTGTTTCTCCTGGTTTTTAGAAATTTACTGGTGAATCTTCTACATGGTGACTTGGGGATGAAATAAATATATGTGTATTTAAATTCTCAGCTTTACTTGCAAGATTAATAGTAGGTTGAAAATTACTGTTAGTTTTGGTAGAAATTTAATTTTTCATGAAGGAAACTTTTTAAGGCTATTTGTGAAAAGGAATGACTATTATGTTTATTAAGGAATGACTATTATAGAAAATTTGGTTTCATAAAATTACATAAATTTCTAGTCGGTCTCATTGGTATTTCTTTCTTTCATTCTGCAAATTAACTCGTTAGCAGACGTCACTTTAAGCTTATCCAATCTCCATTTTGGAAGAAGTTACAACTTGCATTGCAAGGTTAGTTCAAATTTTATTATTCATTTTATCCTTGACCTCAGTGGTTAAAACTATTAACTAAAGTAATGCTAATTGTAGTGGTGTTTTTTGATTTAGACACTTGTCCACTAGGAATTGGCCTGAGACCAATTAATTTCATTCTGGCCACTGAAAAAGACATCAAGCTGTAATGATTTTTGGTCACTGTTCAAGAGTTTACATTAATATAAAGGACACATAGGGTAAAATTCAATCATAAATATTATCCTATACATTTAAGCAGACATTTATGTACTAAACTGTGTAAGTAATAGGGAAAATTATGAATATATTTTAATATTTTGCAACTGAATATGAAGCATCACTATGTATTTTGTTCTGCTATATTATCTTTTCCAACATATATAATGACAGTACATATAGAATCTTTATAAAAACTAAGAAAGAAATTATTTGCTTTGTCCAACAAATATTTGATTGCCTAATATTCCTAAGTTACCACAGAAAGAAAGTATAGGATCCCAGAATGAATAAGGCATGATCATGGCCCTCAGGAGTTTTTGGTTTAGTAAAAGTAATGAGATAAGTGAATGGACAATAAGTGGCAGATTTAAGATAATTGATAACATTTATCGAGGACTCACCATGTGCCAGGCACTCTTCTAAGAGCTTTATATATTATACCAATTGAACCTTTTAACCGTATTTTGAGGAGAGTATTGTTTTACAGATAAGGAAATAAAGTCCCAGAGAGTTACAGCAACTTTCCAAGGTCATGAAATTAATAAGTAAGCATGATGGCATTTGAACTTTTTTTTTTTTTTTTTTTGCGGTACGCGGGCCTCTCACTGTTGTGGCCTCTCCCGTTGCGGAACACAGGCTCCGGACGCGCAGGCTCAGCGGCCATGGCTCACGGGCCCAGCCGCTCGGCGGCATGTGGGATCTTCCCGGACCGGGGCACGAACCCGTATCCCCTGCATCGGCAGGCGGACTCTCAACCACTGCGCCACCAGGGAAGCCCGGCATTTGAACTTTTGATGTTGGCTCTTGAATCACAGTCTTAATCTATTTTGCCTTTAGGGTAAACTCCTTAAGAGCACTGAAATCAAAACAAAACCAAACCCCTGCAAACTTGGTTAATGGCTCACCTATGGCAGAAATCACATCTGTGCTGGAAGAACCCAGAAAACTTCTTAGGAAGGTTGCATCTAGAACGGTCCTCAAAGTATTTGGATATATGGAACTCTAAAATAAGATGTCTTCAGGTAGCGAGAGTATGTCTCAGAGTAGCTAGTTTGTCACCAAGTCTTCTTCCTCTGCATGGAGCAAGACCGTCTTTCTCATCTTCCCTTGTAGATATTAGGCGTAACTGTTGCTGAACCAGGTTTGTTTACCCGCTGAGCAGCAAGCCAAACGCCAAGATGTCGAGGTTTGCAGCTGAGAAAGGGTTTATTGATCAGGCAGCCAAGCGAGGAGGCAGGAGAACAAATCTCAAATCCACCTCCCTGAAGATAAGGGGCTGGATACTTATGAGATAAAGAAGCAGGTGGTCTGAGGTGTGAGAAGTGTGAGGAAAGGTGATTGGCAATAAGAAAAAGGTGAGGTAATCTTTGTCCTGCGCAGGTGCAACCAAGCTACAGCCTTCTTCACGGGACGCATCCTCAGCAAATGGCGGCATTGACATGTTCTGAGGGTGGAGTTTTTGACCCTCTGACGTCAAAAGGTCACTGAGCGGACACTCGAGCATGCCCAGTTGGAGGGTGGAGGTGTTCCCAATCTGTCTTAACCGACTGGAGCTCAAACTGGACACAGCGGACCGCAAGTTCCTGAAAAACAACTTGGGCAAACATCTTATTGTTTAGGCTATGTGAGACTTGGAGGACACGCAAGTTTTTATGAAAACAAAGTGAGCTTGATCAATGAAGGTAGGTTACAGTTTATTACTTATTAAGCAAGATATAGTTTAATGGATCTAACTGATGAGTAACCTCGATTACATAACCATGTGACTGAGTTCTAGCCAATGGTATATATATTGTATCTACATTACAGTGTATATAATGTACCATGTGTGTTCAGTAGAAATGCTATAGTCTGCAGACTTCCAGGTCAGGCTTTATAAGACCTCCCATGTATATTTTTTCTTCCTTGCTCTCTGCCTGTTGAAGATGGTTCCTAGATCTTAGAAGCCAAGTGAGGAGGATAAAAGTCACATTCACAATATGAAAGAAGCCTAGATCCCTGAATCACAGCTTGAAGGGGAGCCACCCATGGATTAGGAAAACTCATTTGAGGGAGTTCTGAATGAGAAAGAAATGTTTACTGTGGTAAGCTACTGAAATTCTGGCATTTGCGAATTGCAGCAGTTAGACTACCTTCACTAATGTAGGGAATATAAGAAGAGTGTCATATAAGGAGAATAGATTAAATTTGCTTCTCACCAGTGGATGGGAAGTGTAATGTTAAGTTCTAAAGCCAATGTGAAAGGTTAAAATTGCAAGTGGCAAAACTATCCTTGAAATTCCCTATAGAATTCGATATATATAATATACAATATAAAATATAGTATAGGGATTCCCTTGTGGCACAGTGGTTGAGAGTCCGCCTGCCAATGCAGGGGACACGGGTTTGTGCCCCGGTCAGGGAAGATCCCACATGCCGCGGAGCAGCTGGGCCCGTGAGCCATGGCCGCTGAGCCTGCGCGTCTGGAGCCTGTGCTCCGCAACGGGAGGGGCCACAACAGTGAGAGGCCCGCGTACCGTAAAAAAAAAAAAAAAAAAAAAAAAAAAAAAAAAAATATATATATATATATATATAGTATACATTGTTGACCTTATACAAACCTATAGAAGATAATGTCAATTCTTCTCACTCTTGCACTGTTAATGTTTTTCTAGTGTCAATTAATTATTCAACTTCTTCCTTTAGGATATTGATGAAACCATTGCCACTTATTTGTCTGGCCACCTGAACCATATGTTCTACTAATATTTTTTTTTTTTTTTTTTGTGGTACGCGGGCCTCTCACTGTTGTGGCCCCTCCCGTTGCGGAGCTCAGGCTCCGGACGCGCAGGCTCAGCGGCCATGGCTCACGGGCCCAGCTGCTCCGCGGCATGTGGGATCTTCCCGGACCGGGGCACGAACCCCCGTCCCCTGAATCGGCAGGCGGACTCTCAACCACTGCGCCACCAGGGAAGCTCTCTACTTTTTAATGGAAAAGAAACATAATCTTTCTAAAGTGTTTTGTGAGATGTGTTGGCTGTTTCAGCCTAGGTTTCCACCATTGCCTCAGACAGACTTACATGATGTGATTTCATGGAATGAGATGCAGTTTATTATCTTAGAAGGAATGCAGTCTTTATCTGCAGAGGACTTACAGTTTGAACCTCAACTCTAGTGTTATTTTAGTTGTGCTGTGGATTTTGGGTAATTTACTTAAATTTTCTTAACTTTTAATCTCCAGTTAGTAAACTGGAAATAAACATACACACATTGTAAGATTATTCTGAAGATATGTATTCATAATAATGAATATTTTTTGAGTACTTACCACATTGCATTTTAAAAAAAATTGCTCTATTTTAAGCTTATAATATTTTCTAGGTTTCTGTGTTTTATAAACATTATTAGTTTTGGTTTGTACATGTCACACATTCTGTTTAGTGTTTGTGGAATTCCCAGCTCAAGAATAGTCAACATTTTAGTTTATTTTCTCCCTCTTCCTCTTTCTCTCTCTCTCTCTCTCCTCTTCCCATATATTCCATTTACCATTATACCTACTTTTGGTACAGCCTTAACTCTATTCTATTTCCTTCAAGATGGATCACTCATTTTGCTAATACATAAATTACTAAAAATTTTAAACTTTGCACTTACAGCAACCTTAATAACTAATTAAAGAAGGTGTATTATCTTCACTTAACCAAAGAGAGTAAGTTACTTGCCTGATGTTCCACGTAATTTAGTAACAGAGCTAGGACTAAAACCCCAATTAACAATTATTGAGCACTTACAATTTGTCTAGAGGTTTTCAAATATTAACCAATTTCATGTTCATAAAAATTCTGTGAGTTAAGCACTATTATTTTTTTATTTTTTAATATAAATTTATTTATTTATTTTTGGCTGCATTGGGTCCTTGTTGCTGTGCACGGGCTTTCTCTAGTTGCGGCGAGCGGTGGCTACTCTTCGTTGCGGTGCATGAGCTTCTCATCATGGTGGCTTCTCTTCTTGTGGAGCACGGGCTCTAGGCACGTGGCCTTCAGTAGTTGTGGCACACTGGCTCAGTAGTTGTGGCTCATGGGCTCTATAGCACAGTCTCAATAGTTGTGGCGCATGGGCTTAGCTGCTCCGCGGCACGTGGGATCTTACCGCACCAAGCCTCGAACCTGTGTCCCCTGCATTAGCAGGAGGATTCTTAACCACTGCACCACCAGGGAAACCCCAAGTGCTATTATTATCATTAAATCATACATGAAGTAAATGAGACACAAAGGTTTGAGTAGCTTGCTATGGTTACGTAAGTGCTACAGGATTGGACTGGTATTTGAACCCAAATACCTTCAGGTTTAACCATTCTAAAATCTATGCTGATTTTCACTACAGTATATACAATCTTTAGTTCTGTGACTAATACAAGATATCAGTAAGTGAAAGACATTGTTATTGGACTATTCAGCAATCTGAGAAGGTCAACCTAAGTAACTCATCCAGTTATTGTACAATAGTAGAGAAAGTTTAGCTAGGAAGATATGGTGGGCACATACACTGAAAACCTTAAATGGCACGTTTTGCATCCACATGCTTAAACATCAAGCAATATTATTGTTTAATTGTTTTAAAACCTGAAGATAAAAAACAATGAATAAGTATACAACATTAAGAAAAATGTCTTCAATTCTAAGAATCAACCTAGAAGTTACAAAAAACTAAAATATCCCAATCATACATTTATTGGAAACTGTTGTTTCTTACTATACCATAGGATAAATTACAGCTTTTGGAAAAGACATATGCAAGTAAAGGCAAAAAAAAAGATGATTTAAATCATTAATTTTAAAATTCTGATGTGATAATTTTTTCCATTATACCGAATATTTATATTATGAGAATCTGTAAATGTATAATGTATATTGGTCTAGTGAGATTATTTTTGACAGCTATATGCATTTTCTGACATAGGCAGGAAAAATTTTTTGTAGCACTACAGCCACCCTTTCTATCTTTGGCTAAAATCTGAAATGTAGCAGAAAATACACTACCACTGGTTTCATATTTATTCTTTCTAAGTGATCTCCACATAAAATGAACTCATTTAAAAAGTTTATCATTTTCCAACTGACACTGTGGTCTCAACTTAGGGCTTGAAAATGAGACAGTCCTCTTCTCCCTCTCATATAGTTATGAGAAACATGAATTCTGCAGCTGGAATTCAGCTGACAAATTTGGTTGTGATCCAGTAGCCATAGTTCTGTAAAAAGACAGCAATAGGTATGGTCACAGAACTAATTATATTGATTATGAATGTGCTATTTTTGAAAAAGTGACCTTCGTAATTTCTTTGTGTATGATATATAATCCATTTATTCATGAGTAATTAATCTTTCTGATATTTAGACATGCATGTAAAATAATTCTATATTTAATATAATGTATCCAAATTAAATCCACTTTTATACTTACAAGAACTCTCATTCTACAATCTTGCTTAAACAAAAAACCTTAGTTTTCAACAACTTGTCATCTGACTAGTAGAATGATTAGTTGTGGGCCAATGAGAATATTTTGAGACTGCGTAGTTTTTACTCCAATCAAATTCAATTCAAATACTTACTGTTTATTAGGCTCAAAGCACTAGTCTTAGAAGTGATTCCAGAATATTCATATGGGCTGCATTTATTGGTTGCAGTCTGGTGAAAAGGTGAGGTTAGAAGGCTTGTCTTGATACTTTTTGCATAACATTTATGCTTTTTACTTAGATTATAAATTGAGAGGTGGGAATGGGGAGCAGAGAAAAAAATTATGCAGGGGGCTACAAACCCAACTGATTAGGGACACTACTGCAAATTAGAGGATATAAAAATAATTAAGACACTTTTTTCCCCATTCTTTAATCTTCTGATGGCCACAGATACACACAACTAACTCTAAGACTGTGAATTCATAATAAAGTGTAAACTGAATGCCTAAATTAGCACAGAGTGAACGATTGATTCTAACTGGTGGATTATACCAAGTGTCACCAGAGATGTTATATTCGAACTGAGTTTTAAAGGATAAATACAATTTCTAAACATAGAGAAGAGGAGGAAAGATCTTCCAAACACAGGCAATAGCATGACCAGAGACATATAGAGGCATGGAAGCATATAATAGTACAATAGTGAGTAACCTTTTGTAACTAAAGACAGATACAAAGTTGGGCGGGAAGGAAGGAGTAGTGGGAGACAACACATCTAGGCATAGATTTGATTGTAAAAGCCTTCAATGCCACTTAAATATATGGATGTTTATTTTTTGGTCTGCCCATCACAGTTCTTTTAACAAGAGCACCTCTTTTGGCGGTGGGGTGTTGGGGGAGTTATGAGATTATTTTACAGGAGCCAGCCAAGGGCCTGTCCTGAAGATAGGTCTTTCTCTGGAATGTGCAGGGTTTGAGAAATTTAGGCCTGCTGAGCTAACACTTTGCTGCCCGTAGATAACACCAAAACCAGTAGAGAATCAGCGGCATCCAAATGCTAGAGTCTATCATCAGCAAACCAGAGCAAGGGAAGTGAAGTTTGAAGGGAAGCATGAAGTTACCATAAGGAATCACGAATTTGGAACCAAGAGCGTAGAGCGAGATTAGGCAGGCCAGAGTGTGGTCTTAGAGAGCGATGCAAGTTCTGAATCATTGCTCAGCTGTCATCTGTGATTTGCTTTTATGAGCTTACAGTGACTAGATGCAAAGTCAGCTTAATAGGGCCAAAACTAAAAAATAAGTCAGGTATAAAACTGAAATAACCAGAGAAGAATAATTAAACATCTAAAATGTTTCTCTTTCCTATTTTTTGCTTGGCTTTTGCTTATTTCTGCTTCCCATGATTCCAAATCCCCAAAAGGAGAACAGCCTACCCAGAGTTAGGTTAAACACTTTTTGTCTTTAAAGGGAAAGGCAGACAGACTTTAAGGTGGCATGATCAGCAGGTGCTGTTTACATAATAAATACATTGATTCTTACCTTTTAGCTGACTCTCTCCTCTCCAGTACTTGACAAATGGGGTAGCATTTGAAGATTTGTATTTTACACTTTAAAGTGAAGGAAGCTATATCCTTTTCAAGAACAAATTTTCTTAGTGGGTGGACAAAGAAACACTAGTTACCTGAGGTAAGTGAAAAAGAACTGTTGTTTCCATGGTGCCAAAGACAATGAGAAGTTGAGTGGCAGACACTAAATATATGCTACTTCATGCTTTTGCATGGAATTGATCCTTCTTTCCTCTCCAGCAGGTCAAGTCCTCCTTTGTTATATTCCCATTCCACTGCAGTGTTACCATTCTGACCTATATAAACCCCTAGCCACAGTCCTTACTCCTGACCTCTCCTTGAATGCCCATCCAGATTACTAATCCTCAGCTTCTCCCCAGATGCAAGGCTGACTCTTCTATATCATATTTGTAGAAGCACAGAATTCATCAACTGATCAGGTACAGATTCTGTTCCATGTGAATGAACGCTCCAAGAGGCTGGATATATGCAGTCTTCAGAGGGATTGGAAGTAGGGAAACTTAACTGGGTATGTTTGCTTTTGACTGACTCTCTTCTTGTAAAAGTGTGACTAATAAAGCACATGACCCACAGTTGAGGCTCAATAAATGTTTGTTGTTGTTAATCAAGGCCAATGACTTCTTAAGTAGCTTATGGAAGAGAATATCCAATAGAGGAAAATACATGAACTAATTGTTCTCAGTGGAGAAATGAACCAGCTGTAGCATGAGTTTGTAGTGCACAAGAACAAAATAAAAATATTATTTTGAGATTTATCTGGAAAATAGACATTTCCCAAGTACTTGTAGATTGTGGGAAAGATTTTAGCCTTTATAATCTTGTGTGATAGCTCTCTAATCTGCAGTGATCAAAACACAGTATTTCAAGACAAGGCCTGCTATTATTTATGAGAGCAAATTTCATTGTTAATGTTCTGCAAACTTCTATGGTAGTGAAAGTATAAGTGAATCAGTATATTCTCACCAATATATAAATACTGTGATGACTGATGGATTTTGAAGTTCTGTATTATTATATTAGGAAAGAGAAAACGACAGAAAATTTAGGAAGCACAAAAATTGAAATATTGACTCCTTTTTTTCCAACCCCTGAATTTTCTTAACATAACCTCTATAATGGATAAGAATTTTTAGCTCCATCAAACACCCTGGAGGTTTTCTTAATGTTTCTTATAGTTAGACATTCAAAGTGGTCATTCAAACTATCCAACAACTAAAAAATAGCATAAATTCAAATGAGAAATGGGACCTTATTTATCACTTTCTAGATATGACAGTCTCAGCAAGTTGTAATAATTTTATTTAGTGTTGTCTACACCATCGCTTTGCTATCTGAAAGGCCTAGCTAACAAGACAATCTCTTAACTGATATAAAGTTATGCATTTTCCATCATAAGCTAATACTTATGGAGCTGTCCTTTTTATAAATTATTATACCCATAATCTTCAATCCATTTTTAAAGATGAATCAAAAATCATTTGAAAGACCTTTTTTCCTCCGTCAATATTTTTTTTTCCTCCAAAAACTGGATTAGAGAAAATAAATTCACAAATAAGGGATAAATTCTTATAGGAAAACTTACTCTTATTGTTATAGAAATATCCATTTATATTAAAAAAGCAATAATTTAATATGCTGTGTAAATAATGCTTTTGTGTTGTCTCACTATTCAAAGTGAGAAATGGATTAGCAATTAACATATGGCACTTATCTGATTCCTTAATAAATGGAAAGGAGCTTTTGCTCAAAGCTGTTGGAGCTCTTTCACAAATTAATTGACCTTAACAGGTGGATGTCATGTGGCTCCATGTTCCAAAGGGGGAAATGGGACTAGCCAGCTTAAAAGAATTGTAAAGTTGTAGAACATATCTAAAAGGTAAATACTTCTGAGAGGTGAATTTGGGGACAGCTTTACATTTTAGTCTGGTGAAAGGAGGCACCGTTTCTATCCTTTCGTTCTGACCTCATACATTATAGAACTGATTTTATCTTCTGTTCCAAGTCTGTGGGCAGACTTCTAATCTATATTTCCACTGTTATTTTAATGAGCTCTACATGATTATATTAAGGTTTTCTGTTTGTTTTTGTTTTGTTACTCTTGTTTGTACCTACCTACATAAAATATCCACATTTAAAGGTCACAAACTGCATATTTCATTTATGTGACATTCTGGAAGAGACAAAGCTATAGTGAGTACTTGCCAGGGGTTGGGGCATACTGTAACTATAAAAGATAGTCTTAAGGAGATTTTTTGGGGGTGATAAATTATTATGGACCCTGATTATTATGGCGGTTACAAGAATATGTTACAATTTCTTCAATAGGACACCAAAAAGGATCAGCTTTTCTGAAGTAAATTTACAAAGTAAAAAAAAGCTTAAAAAGATGATATGATTTTTACTACTGTCTTAACTGTTTGCTCTTGTCTTAAATGTTAGCATGATGTTTAAATGGTTTGTAGGAAAAACTGATAAAAATTATTACTTCCTTTTTTTTTTTTTTTTTTGCTTTACGCGGGCCTCTCACTGTTGTGGCCTCCCTCGTTGTGGAGCACAGGCTCCGGACGCGCAGGCTCAGCAGCCATGGCTCACGGGCCCAGCTGCTCCACGGCATTTGGGATCTTCCCGGACCGGGGCACGAACCCGTGTCCCCTGAATCGGCAGGCGGACTCTCAACCACTGCGCCACCAGGGAAGCCCGATAAAAATTATTAATAAATTTCTGAATATTTAAATATCTTTTCATTTTATTAATGAATGAAGGGATACTGTGAAATCTTTCTATAATACAGTCCTCGAGGGATCAGAGCAAGAGATCACCTTAGAGCTGAGATCCTTTTTCTATTATATTTTTACCTTCCAAATGTCTCTGGTAAAATGAAAGACAAGCTTCTTTCTGCTGAATTTCTCTTAGTATTAAAGTGTTATAGTGAGATTTCAGTGTATTTGCCATCCGTTTTTCATATATTTATATGTGTGAAGGATAGAAGGTTCTTATATCTTAAAGTTATGTTTTAATTAATGTCTCTATTCTTGTATATTTAGGTTCATCTCTTCAGCCTGGTAAAACTATGGTTTATAGTTTATATCTTCATATTTTCAAATCTAATATTTCATAATAGGATAAAAATAAAACATATTAAAAGTGAAAGAATCTTATAAACAATAAAAAGTATCACAGAAAAATAATAATGTAAGTGTCAATCCACTCAAACTGGCAGTGGATCTCAAAGTGGGCAGCTTTCAAGTTCTAACTGAATTGGATAATTTAGCAAGTCCTTATGCCTGCCTGCAGAATGTACCTAAAATCCCATCTCTCCCATGAATAGTTTTGATAAACAATTAAATATTTATACTGTAATTTATACCATGCTGAAATTAGATGCTTTTTCAGTAATAAATGGCAACTCCAATGGTGTCTAGGTTTTTATCCGTTACTAGCATTAGAACTTTTCTACTTACGTTAAAAGGTAATGATTTCCTTCATCATTTAACATTTATCAATTTTCACCTTCAGATATTCAGTTTGTTACAAACTCTTAATGAAAGAAAAAAATCATTTTAGATATATGCATATTTTTGAATATTTAAGGCTGCCTTAAGAATTTAAAACAAAGGACATGGGGGTTGGGAGGAAGGGTAAGCTGGGATGAAGTGAGAGAGTGGCATGGACATATGTACACTACCAAACGTAAAATAGATAGCTAGTGGGAAGCAGCCGCATAGCACAGGGAGATCAGCTCGGTGCTTTGTGACAACCTAGAGGACTGGGACAGGGAGGGTGGGAGGGAGACGCAAGAGGGAGAGGATATGGAGATATATGTATACATATAGCTGCTTCACTTTGTTATACAGCAGAAACTAACGCAACATTGTGAAACAATTATACTCCAATAAAGATATTAAAAAATAAAATAAAACTAGACTATTATAAAAAATAAAGGAAGATAAATGGAACTGTTGGAATTTGCTGCACATTCAATTTAAAACACAAATTTCAGTATTTACATTGGTTGGGGTAAGATTAGGGTTGCCAGCCAATATTGCTTCTCTCTCTCTCATACACACATATACACTGTTTCCCTCTCTCATTGATTTGTTTGCTCATTTACTGAAACTCTAGCTCACAGTTTTCAGGAACTCAGAGTATACTGGGATGATGTTTTTTACTAATTCCATTATCTTTTGATGTTGCTGGTAGAGATCCTCCATGTTGATGTTCATAATCTATCATCCCTGGAGGAAAGAAAATAAGAAAAAGGAAAAGGTTGAATTGGAGGAATGTGTGGGAGTGGAATGATTAAAGAACCCGTCTTAGTTCCCTTTTGGACCTCTCTGGTTCACTCACTGTTTATAGTAAAATTATTTTAAGTTTAAATACATGTTTATATGAAGTGAGTTTTTAGTTAGAGAAGGTTTCTCCACATGGTATTTTACCCTGAAGGACCCAGGCATGTTGATTGTCAAATTGTACTTATAATTAATTATGTGGAGTTGAATTTGTATTTCTACATTTTGGATTGTTGAGTCAGCAGGGCCAGTTGAAAAAAAAATGTAATCATGTGTAGTAGGTAGAATTCTAAATGGCCCTGAAGATTCCATTCCCTCCCTTTGGGTGTGGGTAGGACCTGTGAATACAATGGAATATCATTGCTGTGATTATGTGACCTTATATGGTAGATGAGATTCTGCAGATATAAATAAGGTCCCTAATCAGTTGAATTTAATCAGAAAGGAGATTTTACTGTGTGAGTCTGATGTCATCATTTGAGACCCTGAAAGAAGTCAGAGAGTCAAACAACAGCTTCTCCCGCTGTCTGTCATTGAAGAAGCAAATCACCACGTGCTGTACTGCCTATGGGAGTGGGGACATTTGGCAAGCTCCTGAGGGGCCTCTAAGAGTTGAGAGTATTACATTTTACAGCTAGCAAGAAAATGGAGACTTCATTCTCTACAGCCTCAGGGACTGAATTCTTCCAACAACCAGTAAGTTTGGAAGAGGACCCTGAGGCTAAAATGAGATTGCAGTTCTGGCTAACACCTTAATTTCAGCCTGGTGAGATTCTGAGAAGAGGAGCCAGCTAATCTGAACTTAGATTCTTGACCCAAGGAAATGGTGAAATGATAAATTTGTATGGTTGTAAATAGCTAAATTTGTAGTAATTTGTTACATAGCAATAGAAAACTAATATACTACAGATGGGTCATTTTTAAAAGGGCATAGTATTTAATGAAAATAAACTTTCATGGAATAATACTTATGAAAATTAGTATTTGTTAGTATGAATAAGATACTTTTATTTTTTTATGGTACGCGGGCCTCTCACCGCTGCGGCCTCTCCCGTTGCAGAGCACAGGCTTCGGACGCGGAGGCCCAGCGTCCATGGCCCACGGGCCCAGCCGCTCCACAGCATAGCGGGATCCTCCAGGACCGGCACACGAACCCGCGTCTCCCGCATTGGCAGGAAGACTCTCAACCACTGTGCCACCAGGGAAACCCTGAATAAGGTACTTTTAAAGGAGTATTAAAAATCCTGTGCTTGGGGATACTCTGATCAGACAGGAGGTATTCAAATTTGTAGACAGACTTGTGAAACTCCCAGGAGGCCTAATCACTAGGCAAATTTTTCAGTGGCAAGGGATAATTGTTGGTTTAGAAATTCCCTCATCATTAAAAAGTACAAAATGAACAAGTTATTACCTTAGTACACAGATTTTGGTTATCTATCTCTGATGAAGTTAAACTATCAATTCTCAAATAAAATATGATTCATATTTTAAGTGCCAAACCATTACTCTCACTATGTTCATGAATTAGGTACATTTATTTTATAGGAAGTGGTTGGCTAAGTTTTAATGCTTATTTACATGAGATAGTGCTGTGTATATTTTTGATGTATATCTGTACAAATAGCTAGAGATAAGCCACAATGTTCTGGTTATGAAATCTTTAAAATTAAATTGTTTTATGTAGATGAAATAAAATAATAAATATAAAATGCAGGTTTTGAAATCTATTAACCAAGATGACTTTTAGTTTTGTTTTCTTTTTTATTGGAGGATACATATTTTATGAAGTTGTAATATGCTTTCACATTATTATTGGAGTAGTCATCCTTGAATACCTTCTGTAAATGTTTCATTCATGATAAATCTACCAGCTTGTTTCCTCATACCTAAGTAACAAGCAAGGTGATTCTTAAGAATGCTATGACCTTGCTATATGATCTTATACATTCATTCGAGTCACAAAATTATATTTAAACACTTGTAGATTGTTTTATTGTTCCTAACTCTTCTCCCCCTTCTCTAGTAAAGGATTACATATTTCCTTTCCTATCTCCTTGCCAGATAGCGTGCCAGCCCTCTCATTAGTTTAAGTGCCCTTTCTGACCATTGGTCAGTCAGTCTTGGCCGTGTGACTTGTGGGAGGCAATGAAATTGGAGCAAAAAAGATCTTTTCACTTTCAGGCAGAGGCTTTAAGAATATAATGCACTGCTGGAAGATCTTTTTGATGTGCCATGAGAAGAGGTGTGCCAGATAGGAGCTGATCCTTCAGCCTGACCTGAAAATAAAAAAAATCTTGGGGAGCAACAGTGTAGCCTGACACCCAGAACTGAGCTACAACTGACCATTCACATACAAACCTTTTGCTGTTTTATAAGGTTTTGATGTTTGTTTCTACAACAGAAGTGAGCAATGTAGTCTGAAATTTAATTTTCTCTGAGATGAAAATATGATCATTTCATTGATCTCATGAACACTTCAATAGTTTTCTATTGCCTTTAGACTAAAAATCAAAGTCTTAACTTGTCTACAAAATCCTGTATCTTTGGGTCCCTACTGGATTTTTTTTTAACAGTTTTTAGAATTCATCATACATTTTCTCTGGGTCAGGAATTCTTTCCCTATCCCCTTTCCACCAGCAGGAACAGCATATGCAAAGATCTTATAGTTACAACTAAATGATTAGTGTTTTTTTTCCTACTTCATTTTCTCTCCAAGATAATAGGAATTGTGTTGTTTGTTGATTATTTTTTCCACAAGACCTATCACAGTGCTGGACCATAGTAGAAGTCTAATAAATATATGTTAAATGAAGCAAAAAATGAAATAAATTCTTTTGCTGTACCATCTTCATCCCAAGAGACATCATATGTTTCTTCAGAATTAGAGTCATGTTTTCTTAATTTTTTAAAACTTTATTTTCAAAGACTCAGAATATAATGCTTCTATAAGAAACGTGCTTTTAAATATTATTGGAATATTTATTAGGTTAAAAGGGTAACTAGGATATTGCATATTCCTATTTAATTATTTCTCATGAAGCAAGAATCCATTTTCACTTTTCTTAGCCTAAGACTAGTTGAATGGTTTTCTGTTGTCATAGTAACACTACTTAGTTTTTATAGTGGTTTTCCCCATATTTTAAACATTATATTATTTCATTAAAGAACTTAAACAATTTGAGACAAATAATATTGTCTGTTCTTAATGGCTAAAATACACACAATTTCATATGCTTTCTGCATATATTTAAATTTGACTTTTAAATTATACTTACTTTAATGGAACTCCACTCTCTTTTGTGCTTTGAGCTTTATACGTTCCAATTTACAGAGTCAATCTTTATTCTTTCTTAAGTTTATTTTTCTCAGTATGTGTTTTTAATAAGAAAGCATTGCTTTAATCCATCAAATTTAAGGTTTTGATATTCAGACCTGAAAAGAAACATGGCATAGTGTAATGTGGGTTTAGAACAGACCAGAAGGCAATTTTGTAAGGCAAACTCAGAATTCCATTATACTAATAAAAGTTTGGAGAGCATATGGCTAAGGTCTTGACTGGAATATTGTTTGATACAGGAAACACGAAGGTGCAATATGTTGGTAAATATGGACCAAAATGGAAAGATGAGTATTTTCCTTTCTGACTCCTAAGCAGATATAGCTAGTGTTCTTATTTTTCGGAGACATATGTATACCTTGAACAAAGAGAAAATGTTGGAAAGGGGACATAAGTAACTTGGATATAACTGTGGTAGATCTTTCCATAAGTTAGTATTCCAGGTCTTTTTTATCTAATATTAATATTTGGTGTTCTACCTTGATAAGAAGTTTGGGATAAAATCATTATGTGTGCTTTATAAGGTATATAGCTGATTTTCTGTGCATTTTGTGCTTCTGTTTTGAGTCTGACAGCTATATTTTTTCTCTAAGTGTTGAGACAATATTTAGGGAATTTGTAAAGATGCAGCTATGAAAATTCAGCAAAGAAGCCATCCATGACTTGGTCAGGTTTTTGGTGATCAAATTTTCATATTTGGAAGTGCTTGTTAGATGATTTGGTATTTTGATTTAAAATAAATGTAAAATAATACCCTTTTTCTTTCTACAAATAATACTATAATTTTAATATGGTCTTTGTATTTTAAATTGTAGAGTGAATGAGTTTTTGAGACAAGTGAAGGGACTGGAAAATAGAGTTTGGGGAAAGGGATGAAAGAAGAAAACAAATAAGTGGAGAAAGTCAGCAAATTGTTTTATTTGCTTGGAATATTGAACAGACTTTATATTTTTTGAAATGAAGAAAGAGAAAGAAAGAAAGGGAAATGTTTTTGGTTATTTTAAGCTTCCAAGGCCACAAATCTATTATTTGGGTATACAAATTTAGATTTTGCAGGGAAAAAAAGTATAGTGTTGTGCTGATAGAACTCATACACTATAATAGATATCACAAACATACTCTATATTTTGAGACAGTTGTGTTAGGGAATCTTTTTTGTTCCCTGCAATTACTGCTCTGTGTACCCTAATTAACTCAATGCCCATCAATTAGTGAGTATAGTTCACAACCTAAAAAACATATTTTAGTAAAATGTGCATATAAATGCTCGATTATGAAGTAATTCTTTCTAGCCTCATTGTATTGACTTGAATATTGTTGATGGTGATGATAATAAAGTAACAATAATTTATTTTCTGCATAATATGTAACAGCTACCAGGTACAGTGCCTTTTCGTCTTAACAAATCAATGGGGTATTCAGTTCCAATTTTGCAGCTGTGGAGACTGAAGCACAAACAAATTATTTAACATTTCGTAAAGACTGTAAATTTTATAGCAAGTATTTTGGAGGATTTGAACAAAATTTTTTAGGATTTCTCATGCTTTTTGTATTATGCCACATTGCCTCTTTAAATGCAAAATTAACAGATGTAAATGGAGAAAATGGTAAAGGAGTTACCTGCCTGAAGTATTTAGAACACTAAAAATGGATTCTTTTAATTCTAATATAATAATAGGTAGTGGTTTACATGGTATTTCTTGTTTGGAACTGTATTTGGAACTAAGATGTCAAAGGTCATCCATTCAATATTTATTTAGAATTATATGCAAAGCATTATTTTTGGTCATGCAAGAGAAAAGTTGCAAAATAGCGCACACCAACAAATATGATTATTTTACATAAATTTTGTCTTTTAAGAACTGTGTGAGGATGGAGGGGAGGTTATCTTCATTTTACATGCGGCAACTGGGAAACAAATGTGTTCTTCTGAATTGTAATGGAAGAACATGCCCTTGAAAAGATATTATATTTGGGATTAAGAGCAATATACCTTCATTAAGAAATATGAAATAATTTGGCTACTGGAGACTTTTGAAAATTGGAAGATGTTTTCTAGTGTATGGGTCATGTGCTTTGGGGTATGTATAGTTGGAAGTTTGGTAGGAGACCAAAAACTTTCTAATTTGATGGCTTGGATGACCTACTCAGGGGACAGAGAATGTTGGTTAAATAAAATTCCATTTTATTAATGAGGCAGCCTTTTCTAGCTGTGAAAAGTTTGGGAGATTTGGAGTCAAATTATACACACACACACATATCTATATATATATATTTACAATGTGTCTGTCTTTGGTAAATTTTCTAAATCTCTCCTAGCTTCATTCTCATTGGATGATACTAAATATATGGCAATAACACTTAACATTTAAAGTGTCAGGCATATAGGCAATTTCCAATCACACTAGTTCTATTCTTGTCAGCTTCCTTCACTGCTTCTTTGATCTATGCTATTTCTAGACTCTTGGCCAGAATTTCTATTTTTTCTTCTTTCTCAAATTGTAGATCTCAAAAGGCATGGCTTCAATCTTTCTCAAAGCATTTCAGTAGTAATTATCACAGAAAATATGATGTTTATCATATTATCACAGAAAATATGATGTTTATGTTAGTATTAAGCCAGTTTTGTCTCTATCTTACCCACTGTTCCTGAAAACTTCAATAGAATTAACTTGTCCTACCCTTTCAGATAGGAGAAAGGGAGGAGAAATATGTACACCCTATGTAGAGTTGACAGAAAGGAAAGCAAAAGGCAAAAGTGGGGAGAGAGGAAAAGGAGGGGAGAGGGAGGGAGAGAGTGATCTACCTGCTGACCATGAGCAATCCCCATTATTGAACAAGAAGCAAGAAATGTGACTGGGAAGCTTCTGAGAATTTTAGTAGGAAAAAATTGCAGAGGAAAGATTAGAAAATACTCCTAATATATCAGTATGAAATAGATAAGAACTCCTCCTTAGATAAACTGAGTAATTAGTTACTTAAACAGAAACCAAGACCAAGAACTGTGATGTAGTTTATTTCAAAACAGTTAGCTATTCTTTGTCATGTGGTTGAACATAGATCAGTTGTATAGAGAGGCTGCTCTGGAGAGTTTCTGAACATAAGTACAGGTGTTCAACTGACGTGACATCTCTGCCAGAAATCATGGAAGATATTTAGGTGAAGGGTTAACAAAACTGCCCTGGTTTCCAGCATACATTTTGATGTTTATTGGAACATTATACTAATATCTAACTTGGCTGTGTTCAATAAATTAGGTAAATTATAGTTATAATTTGCTTAATAAAAATTTGCTTGAATGTTGTGACAATATGATTTTTAAAAAGTCCACAGTAAAAAAGCTTTAGGCAGCTAACTTAACCTACCAAAACATCAATAGATAATCTATAATCAGGAACCTTTGAGTTCAGAGAAAAAAGATTTCTGGATTATTGATAGCTACGATTATGACTTTTATATGTAATATCCAAATGAGATTGGGAAAACAACTAAACTTTTCTGAGCACTAACTTTGTGTCAGGCATTGTGGTTATAAGTTATCTTAGTTAACTGGTTAGGTGACATCATTGCTTTGAAACCAGGCTCTTAAAATCCATGCAATGGCAGGAAAGAAGTTACCAGTGACTGAAAGGAGTTTTTTAAGAGAGAAGAAAAATGCAAAGATATTGTATTCTCAAAGTTTCTTACTACTTTAAAATTCTTCTCTTAAATGCTTATCCCTATCCCCAAATTTTAGGAGTACTCTTGTTTGGCTGCATAAAGACACAGCTATGCCAGGAATAGATTAGGTGCCGTTACCCATTCTGAAATCCGTTATACCAGGTATATTTTCTTGATGCTTATGCATAACTTCCATTAGTGTTAATGAGAGTTGCATTCATGCATGGAGTAGAGAATAGATCCATTATCTCTAAAGGGCAGTTTCCTTTTAATACATTGCTCAAGTTTTATTACATGTGTCCTTTTTGTTTATCTTACAGAGACTCTGTTCTTCATTTATAGAAAGTGGCATGTAACCATGGGATGAAACACTTTTGTTGGAGGGTTCTTCAGGACAGTTTTTAGGCCATGAGAATGTGGAAGTATTATCTTTTAAAGTCTCTGTTCTTATAAAACTGTTATAATCCTAGATTCATTTAGAACCAATAAAATAGTATAGATTTAAATCAAACAACCATTCCAGTAGTTACTGAATCAGTTGTTGATGTTTGCAATCATTTTCAAACCTACAAGAAGTAATTTCTTCAGCAGCTTAGTTTTAATAGAAGGAAAAGGAAGCTGTTAATGAAAACTTAGGTATTTCTATAATGTTTGGTCAAGTTATATAGCCCCAAGTGAAATATTTTAGATTTCTTTCTTATGGGTTAAAAGTCTTTAAAAAAAAAAGAAAGAAAAGGAATAGGGATGTTTTTTGACAACTGTTTTATGGGTGGATTTAAATAATCGTAGGAAATAATCATGAAGAAGATTGCCCCGTTATCTCCTATATTCTTCTACTTCCATATGGATTTTCTCTTAGATGTTCCCTCATCACTGGTATGGATGATGAAATGAGCTAGCCTTCAAAGAGGTAATTCCATATTAATACAAATATAAAATATTAATCCTTTTCTGTCTAGTATACTAAACAAAAATATATTCAACCAATAACATACCAGTTACACATATAACATCCTGTTCATATTCCTTTTTTTTCCAAAACAACATGGCCACAAATTTTATTTTTTTTTAACTTTTTATTTTATATTCGAGTATAGCCGATTAACAATGTTGTGATAGTTTCACGTGCACAGCAAAGCAACTTAGCCATACATATACACGTATCCATTCTCCCCCAAACTCCCCTCCCATCCAGGCTGCCACAGACCATTGAGCAGAGTTCCCTGTGCTATAGGTCCATGCTGATTATCCGTTTTACATACAGCAGTGTGTACATATCGATCCCAAACTCCCTGACTATCCCTTTCTCCCATCCTTCCTCCCTGGTAACCATAAGTTCCATCTCTGAGTCTGTTTCTATTACTTGTTATAATATATTAATAAAAGCACAGCCTTTGTAGACTGTTGTCATTGTTTTATAATAATTAACGTATAAATGTTATTTCCATTTAAACAGTGACCAAAAAATGATTTTTTTCCCTCCTGAATTGGTGGCTAAAAATAAATTTCAAAACCCAATGCCATCTAAAGAAAGTAAATGTAAGGATTTTTCTTTTGCTAAATTACTTGGCGAAATATCTGTAATAATTAACAATATTACCAATAATTGATAATTACTGATAATTAACAATAATGATGTGACACTGTCCCATTTGTACTGGGAAACTTGTATAGTAGCTGTTCTATAACTGAAATTAGATTTGCAGCAATCTATCAGTAACATTGACTATATTTTTTGGAACACATTACTATACCCTCTCCCTTCTTCCCCACATCTTAGTTTACAAGCCCTCTGTGAAGAGTCTTTGCTGCTGTCCTTCTTCAGATAATTTTTCTGCGTCCTGCCTTTAGTCTTCCACTTTGAACCATTTTTTTACCTGTTTTTTCTTGTTTCTATCCTGTACAGGAACACCTGAATTTTCTCTTTTGAAATGTTTACGTCCATCTAACTGGCTTTTTGAATAGACCAGATCTCTAGAATGCTGCCTTTAAATCACCTTCATCTATTCTACATACTACAAATGGTTAGCATTTCTCATGCTGCTCTCCATGTCACTGTGTCCTGTATCACTGTGTACATCAATCACAAAATTTCCACAATTTTCTCATTGCCATGTTTCATTTCCATGTAGCTCTGTATATCTCTTAATCTCCGTCTCCTCTTCATCATACAAAAGTCTTACACTGTGACCTCTGGAGCCCTATTTTAGTTGGATACATCAATGCCCAGTATAAGATAATATGTTGTCTAGTTTTCCTTGCAATAGGGGTTGTCATGCAACTATTTCTAACTAACGTGATATAAATGGATCTGTTACATGGGACTTCCCGTGTAGCTACTTAAAGAGAACTGACAGTTGAAGGGCTCCTTTCATGAGAACCTGACTTTTTTTTTCTAGCTTGAATTTGCATGTATTTGCTGAATTAGGTCTCATCTGGACATCAGTAGGTGACACTGAGGATGAAAAACACGTGCCAGGTTAGCAGAGCATAACTATGCGAACTTGAATCTCCCAATAATATGTTTGATTATTTATCTCCAGAATGATTTTACATAAGATATGAATAATCTTATATAGGTTTAAATTTGATTATATATGGGTTCCTCTGTTATATGCAGGAAAAAATAAATCCTGACTGCTATACCTTTGAAAACTGTTCATTCTTTAGTCTTTCTTTTACACAGCAAATGTTTTTATCTCGTTGCTTAGGCCCAAACCTTTGAAGACCTCCCTGATTCTTTTTTTCACAGCTTTCTGCTGATATGTAAAAATTCCTGTAGGCCTTACCATCAGAGTATATCCAGAATCTGTCTACTTCTCACCATGTCTGCTCTATCATCATCTTGATCCAAGCAACAAGTAGGTTGGCTTATATATCTTTTCAAAGAACAACATTGGTTTTCCTTAATTTTCTCTATTGTTTCTCTTCTGTTTTAAATTTTATTGATTTCTGCTTTTGTCTTTATTATCTCCTTCCTTCCTCTTGCTTTGGGTTTATGTAGTTCTTATTTATCCAGTTTCTGAAGGCAGAAACTATAGGGGAGGAAAAATAATTTTCTTTCTACTCTTCTGAGTCTTAGCTGAGATCCCTGTAACGAAAGACATATTAACAAGAGAAAAAAACCCAGAAGTTTTGTTTTTTTTTCCAACGTGTACCTCATGGGAGATACCTAGGGAAAAATTAGTAACTCAAATAAATGGCTTAGAATGTAGGCTTAAGTACCATCTTAATAGGGAAAAGTTAGGGGTTTGTAGGCTTCCTAGGGGAGAGTAGATGATTTTTAGGAAAGACGAATGGGCCCTTGGAAGAAGAGATGGGAAGTACAATATTTTGTGACAAAGTTTTGCCGGATGTGGTGTCAACTTCTAGTCTCATCTCCTGTGATAATGTCAGTTTTCCCTGGTGATGAAACTCTGGGGAGGAGATTTATGACAACTGAATTCCTTTTAGAGGATCTGTCTTTAGGTAAATAAGGGGAGTTCAGAAAAGGCCCCTCCCTGCATTTGCTGTATTTCAAGTGTCTACAGTTCAAAATAATCAGTATGCCAAAGTTGACATATTGTGGAGAAGTATATTCTGCTATGCTTCAAATCTTGGTTTACAGATTTTTATATCTCTTGTTATTACATGAGTCTCTAGTGGCATAATTTTCCCTCTAAGGACTGCTATAGCTTTTTTCCTCAAATTTTGATATGTCATATTTTCATTTTCATTAGTTTAAACTAAATTCTAATATTCTTTGATACACCCTATTTATTTAGAATATGTTAACTTCTAAATTTTTGGAGATTTTCCTAATATCTTTCTGTTATTCTAGTTTATTTCCATTATGGTGATTCTTGTTCCAGGTAAAGGGATTAAGCATATTTCACTCTGTTTCTTCTACTGAATGAGCTTTAAAACTTGGACAAAATGTATGAAGCAGTGATCTAAGGACTTTAAAAATTAAATATTCAATAGAAGCAAAAAAAGAGCAAAACTTTTAGTGACATTGGATTGCTAGTGAGTTTCCGATTTTTCCCCACTATTTCCTAGCCTGGACTCAAAGAAATCTGAAACTCAGAAGTGAACATTAACAAAGACAGAGAAAGCTCCAGGAGAAGCAGTCTATTTCATGGCCAATGAGTAGGAAACAGATCTGGTAGCAATAGTGGTGATTGCACAGGCCCACTGGTGCCTAAAACTGAGAGGGAGGGGGAACTTCCTCTTTGATCAGTTCTCCCAAGAGGGTGGGATAAACCTTTGTTGCTTTTGTCTTTCTCCATCCTACTATGACTCTATTCTATATCAGGAAGTGTGTGGTACAGTGAAGTAAATAGAGCCCCAGCTTTCTTGATGGAAGACTGAAACTGGAGCCCTAGTGAACTGAAAAGTACCAGGGGAATTATGGAGAGGAAAGAGCTTGAAAAAGCAACCCATATAAATTTGTTATAAATTCTTGGGATCATCCCTGAGAGGTATATGCATAGATGTGATCCTAAATAGCATACCAACAACTTTTTTTGTTTTTGACTGCCTGTGCGGCTTGTGGGATCTTAGTTCCCTGACCAGGGATTGAACCCTGGCCCATGGCAGTGAAAGTGTGGAGTCCTAACCTCTGGACCACCAGGGAATTCCCCATACCAACAACACTGAGTAATGAATCAAGGGATAAACTCCCACTCAAGACCCAGGCTGATCAATGAATGACAAACACACAGGATGAATCTAAATAGCGTTGTAAAGGCTTTACAAATAGAACAACCTATGGAATGTTGGTCAGATCTTGAAACCTGTATCAAATGGGATTGATAACCCGCTAAAACAAAGACACCAACAGTATCCATACTATTTAAATAAGATCCAGAGTCTCATAGCATAGAATTCAAAATGTCTAGAGTAAAATCCAAAATTACTCAGCATATGAAGGATCAGGAAAATCACAACTCACGTGGAAAAGATGATTAACAGACTCCAACCCGAAGACGGTGGAATTGTCTACAAAGACATTCAATCAGCTCTTGTAAAACCACTTTGGTGTTGACCTTGATCACTTGTACTGGGCTGAAGACTGACTCACAAAATTCATGTCCACCTAGAACATGAAAATGTGACCTTTTTTGTAAATAAGGTTTGTGCAGATGTAATCAAGTTTAGGTGACATCAACCTAGATAAGGTTGGACCCTAAATCCAATGACTGTTGTCCTCTTAACAGAGAAATTTGGAAATAAACACAGACAGGCAGGGAAGAAGTCCACAGGGAGACTAAGGCAGAGATTGGAGTGAAGCCAAGGAATGCCAAGCATTGGCAGTAACCATCAGAGGCAAGCAGAAGAAAGGAATGATTCTTGCTAGAGCCTTCAGAGGAAGCATGGCCTTGCCAACAGCTTCATTTCAGATTTTTAGCTTCCCACACTGTGAGAAAGTACATTTCTGTTGTTTTAAGCCAAAGTTTGTGATACTTTGTTACGATAGTCTTAGAAAACTGATATACGACTTAAGGTGATGTCTGTCAAATTTCTCCACTGTAGTTACTGTATTTCCCTTGTTACATGCAAGTCACTAAATCCAACTTAGACTCAGGGGGAAGAGAGCTAAACTTCAAGATCTGGAGGGGGAGAAGCAACAAATTTGTGGACATTTGGTGAAAACCACCGTAATTATTTACTTTTGGGGAGATACTTTGAAGATATGCAAACATTCTGTTTCTCTTAAAGGTTTTACTTAACTAGTTTTAGCATTCATCAGTGGACTTTGCCCACAGCAGTTACTAATGTTGTATTCTAGTTGCCTCATTCCTTCTACATTTATTCACTGTGTTCTTCTATAAAGAGATTTTTCCAACTCCTCATTTATTTATTTCCCCATTTATTTTTTAATCAATTATTTATAACAGCATGGATGAATGAACATTTATTCTATTCTTTGGGTTTATAATTCAATATGATCTTTATTTATTGTATTGCAGAAATTGTTCCAGCTTTGGCCATTGGGAGCTCTTTCTGTCTCACTTCTCTTTCTCTCTCACTTCTCTTCCTCTTTGACAGAGACCACTATTTATTCTCCCTTTCTTATTTTCTCACAGTGTAAGATGCACCAGGTTCATCTTGTATTTTCTCAGTTCTAAAATTAAAATAAGTCATTTCTTCAAGGGGTCGTAATTCTTTTTGGAATCATGTATTTAGAAATCAAGATCTGGGTGTGAGGTGTGCTTATTACTACTAATGTCAGCTTTTAGGTCCTTAGCTGACAAAGCTAGGAAATACATGTATGTATACCAACCCATATATACACACATATCTATATCACTGAACCTACCTATCTGTGTATATATACATTAAAATAAAAATAAGTTCACATTGTATCTCTGAAACTAACTGCATAAGGTTCATTGTAGCCATTCTTCTTTGCTTATTTGTAACTACTTTCTCTGGAAGTGAGAAACTAGGTCCTATTATGTACAATTTATTAATTATACATTCAACCCTAGGTACATGTAAAGTATCAGTAGTTACAGAATTGCTAATCCATATCTCTATGAGAGACAAATTTATCAACTAGGCAATAGTGGTTGTACACAATTCATTTTGTCTTTAACCTTATAGTATCCAGTCAAAACACTGTTTTAAAGTTATTTAGGTCAGTTTTTTTTTTTTCCTTACCCACTTCAGTGAAGTTATGTCATTTATTTGTAATGTAATGATATTTTTTGGTCACAGTCTACAATCCATCCTGAAACCTCCTGATATGATGGTTGATTTTTTAAAATTTGCACATAGGAAAGTTCAGTCTTTGTTATGTGTAATTCTGTGTGTCTTGACAAATGAATAGTCATGTATCTATACCCCAGTCCTATGTGGAAAATTTCATCATCATAAAATTCCCTTCTGCAGACCCTTTGAAGGCAACTGTTCCCTGTACAAACTCTGATACCACTGATCTGTCTTCTACCCTTTAAAGGTTTGCCTTTTACAGAATTGGTCATATGGTAACTTTATATTTCACCTTTTGTGCAACTGGCCAACTATTTTTCAAAGTGACCACACCATTTCACGTTCTCACCAGCAGTGTATGTGGATTCCAACTTCTCCACATCTTCACTAACATTTTTATTTTCTGTCATTTTGATTATAGTCATTCTTGTGAGTGTGAAGTGTTATCTCATTTTAGTTTTGATTTGTATTTCCCAAATGACTAACGAGTCTCTTTTTCATGTTTATATTGGCCATTAGTATATCTTCTTTGAAGAAATGTTTATTCAGTTACTTTGCCCAATTTTTAAATTGGTTATTGGACTTGTTATTATTGAATTATATTAGTTTTTATATATTCTGGATAATAAACCATTATAGTATATATAACTTGCAAAAGTCTTCTCCCATCCTGTGTGTTGTCTTTTTACCTTCTTGTAGTATATTTTGAAGTATGAAAGTTTTAAATTTTGATAAAAACCAATTTATCTATTTTTTTCTGTGGTTTGGTGTCATGTCTTAGAATACCATTGCCTAATCCAAGGTCTCAAAGATTTACACCTATATTTTCTTCTAAGGTTTTATAATTTTAGTTCTTATAGTTAGGTCTTTGATCCATTTTGAGTTAGTTTTTGTATATGGTGTGAGATACGTGCCCAGCTTCATTCTTTTGAATGTGGCTATGCAGTTGTCTCAGCACGATTTATTGAAAAAAATATTTCTTCCTCATTGAAATGCCTTGTAAAAATCAATTGACCATAAATGTATGGGTTTATTTCTGAATTGTCAATTTTATTTATCTATATGTATATATGTATGTTAACTCTACACAGTATTGTTTACTATAGCTTTCTAGTAAGTTTTGAAATCACAAAGTGGAAATTCTCCAACATTCTTTTTTTTTTCAATTTTTTGTGAGTTATTCTGGTTCTCTTGCATTTCCTTATAAATTTTAGATTCAGCTTGTCAATTTCAGCAAAAAAAAAAAAAAGCCGTTTGGGGTTTTGATAGAGATTGTGTTTCCTCTATAGATCAGTTTTGGGTGTTAAGCCATTTTTTCCAACCTAGTTCATCCAGTAGACTGATAAATTATTTAAATCCATTACAATGTCAAGACATGGGAATGAAAGGAGACAAATTGAGGCGTAATAAAGATAACATACAATGGTAGTTTATGAGGCATGGTGAGAAGCCTGGTTAGAAATATACATTCAACTGAATGCTCTAGAGCAGTGATTTCCAACTGCTTGTGGAGCACTGTTTTTACTGTGAAAAATGGTTATCTTTCCCATGAAGCTAAATGTGATCAATCTAAAGGACTTTTAAATTCAGAAATTATTTTTGTCTTACTTTTTTAGTGTTATGATATCATTTCAAAATAATATTATGTTGAAATGTCATATTTTAATGTTATAATGTTTTTGCAAGCTTTATGTTGATACTATAAGTTTTTATTTTTCTCTATTTTAGTTGCCTAGAAGCTTCAAATTCTGGAATATATTCTTTAAAGGACACCTGTATCAGTCAAGAATCTCAGTTGTAAGAAATAGAAAATAGCTCTGGATATTTGAAAAAGAGAATGATTCATTAAAAGGATACTGGATAGTTCATTACCACTCTAGGATGGCTAGAGAATTATGTCAGAAGCTTCCACTGTGGAAGTGACTCTGGTCACATATACTAATTCTAGCCTACACTACAGGAAGTTTTCAGAAAGACCTTGGTAATCATATTCTGAGAATATGAATCTGCTATCATATTTTAGTGTTAAAAATTGGCACTTATAATGGAAACTTTCTAAAGTTCTAGTTTAGTTTAAAGCTCTCTGTGATCATTCAATTAAATTAGACAAATGTGCATTGACCACCCACTATGAGCACTTGGCTAGGCTCCAATCATGAGCCCTGCTATGTTTGGCTTGGCTTGCAAACAACTTAGCCATGTTAACTGTGTTTCCTTGCCTACTAGTGAATGAGTAAGGGGAACTCTCCAACTCTGTTGGGTTTTGATACTAAACAGCACATCCCTGAGAGCCCTGCTGCACCTGATGTATACACAGAGAGCAGGAACAAGAATAATTACAATCAGGCTTCTGCTGGCTGTGCTTAAGATCAACGAGTCAGCAGAGTGCCAATCAGAGCCATTTCTGCAGAAGCTTGCGATGGGAGCTTCCCTTTTTTCGCAGCAAGATGGCCAGTTTGTAGGAAACAAACAACTGTTGCGTGCTTTTCCAATCTGTAGTGCCCCACTTAAAAAAATCACAACAAATTGGGAGTGCAAAAGTGGTTTCCTGTGGTGTTAAGTATGGGAATATCTTCAAGACGTTGCACTTTGGAGTTCTTTGTGGCAAGCGGGCAAACTAGCTGAAGCAGCAAAACAGCCAGTCCTTACGAATTTGTTTATATATTATGGTAAAGACCTTAGCCAAGCATTGTGTGTTGATGGCAAACTTACCTACCTGTTTAGTGTCAGGTGCAAAGTTTTCTGTGGTTCCTGAGACTACCTTTATGTATTTCAAAATAAGAAAGTCTTTGTTGGTAACATAAACTGTCTTAGTCATGGGAACACCAAATGTCTGAGAGAGTGAAAATGGTTTAGGTTTTAATGGCATATTTATGTAATAGAGTTGGGTTTATTCTTAGTAAGTAGCTGCTAACTATTAGATTCATTTTTAAATATACAAATATTAAAAAAGTAAAATTAGTTCCTGACTTTTAGGTACAGCAATTTTAAAATATCTTAAAATTATGGCAATTTTTAATGTGTAATGAAAGTAACTGTGAGGTAATTATTTAGAGAAGGTGAATATCTTCTGAGTGCATTTGGGGTAAAAAATAATTTTTAGAATATGCTTTCCATATGTATATGTACAAGTGCGTGTGAATGCATGTGTGTATGTGTGTGTGTGATGAGGTACCATTGACAAGACGCTTTTTAAAAAAAAATCAAAGGTTTTTAGTATTGTCTTAGTTATCTATTGCTGTATAACAAATTACTCCCTAAATTAGCTAATTAAAACTATAAACACTTATTATCTCAGAATTCTGGGGGTCAGGAATCTAGGGACACTTTAGTTGGGTGGTTCTGGTAATGGATCTCTTAAAAGGTTGCAGTCAAGAGGTCATCTGGGATGGTATCCATCTGAAGGCTTGACAAGGGCTAGGGGATCCACTTCCAGGGTGGCTCATTCAACATTACTGCTGTCTGGAGAAGGTCTTAGTTCCTTACTGGCTGTTCTCAGGATGCTTCACTTTTCTCTCTATGGACTGCGTCATTGGTGTGAATGTATATCTTCTACATATGACAGCTAACTTCTCACAGAGGAAGCAATCCAAGAGGGAGTGTAAGACAGAATCCACAGTCCTTTATTACCTAGTCTTGGAATTCACCCTTTGTCATATCCTTAATACTCCATTGGAGACATATATCAGCTCTATCCAATGTGGTGAGAGCTATACAAGGCCATGAACACTAGGAAGTGGGATCCTTTGGGGCTATCTTGGAGGCTGAATGTCACAGTAGATATAAAGGGGCTTATTTTATTTTATTTAATTATTATTTTTTTTGCGGTATGCGGGCCTCTCACTGTTGTGGCCTCTCCCGTTGCGGAGCACAGGCTCCGGACGTGCAAGCTCAGTGGCCATGGCTCACGGGCCCAGCCGCTCCGCGTCATGTGGGATCCTCCCGGACCGGAGCACGAACCCACGTCCCCTGCATCGGCAGGCGGACTCTCAACCACTGTGCCACCAGGGAAGCCCAAGGGGCATATTTTAAAAGGGGCTTGAGATCCTTTTACATCAGTGGGTTATCCATTTTAAGATGCTCTATGCTGGTCTACTGGACCAAATTGTTTTGCTGAAAGAAGAAAAGGACTAATCAGTCCAAAACCAGTGTAGGTTTCACAAAGAACTAATCATGCTGTACTGTCTAAATGAATGACATATAGCTTTGATTTCCTCACATTGTAAAATGACTATTTATCTCCCTGTGTAAAACACATAATTTTGCCAAACATTCATATGATTGAGGAAATAGTTTTATAAGGTTGGAACTATAGGACATAGCTAGCATCTACCATTTGGTATATCTTCAGCATTTCTGAAAGAAAAAAATAACCATGTTATTTTCTGGTTTATATTTATGAATAAAAAAGGAAATTTAAGTAACAAAGAATAACTGAGTAGTATGGGTCACAAAGCTGTATTTGTGAAACCTGTAACAGAAAGATGTAACTAGTTGGTCCATTGTCAGAATAGCTGACCATATGCTGTAAGTTTATAGTAAAATAAAAACGAACAAAAACAGAATAAAACTATGTGTTGTGCTTAAATATTTACTTATTTATATTCAAGAGATAAACTTTTTTTACTCTCAAATACATATGTTTATTCTAAATGAGTAAAAAACATAACTACAAACATAACTTTATGATGTTTTCCAATATAATAGATTACCTTTTTAGTTACAAATATATACAATTTTCCATTTTTCCTAATTAGTTTTTAAATACATTTAGAACCTTTGCCACTTATAAAAATGGTCTTAACAAAATCAATTAAAATATTATTATATAAATTCATAATTTTATCAGAGTCTTTCATTTTGGGGGTTAGACATCCGAGTTTCAGGGTGTAAGTGTTTTAAATAGTGAGCAGCTGAGCCTGGACTAGCACTAGAATCGTTTCTGACTCTGAATTGAGTTTTTACATCTCTAATAGGAATATTATTTCTTTGTGTCTCTCATGCAAACAAGTTTTACATTTGGCTTATATACAGAGGCTCAGGCTAACCAAGCCTGAAGATATTGTATCTTTATTTTGTAAGGACATTATTTCTTGGACTAGCATCTAAGTTATCATTAACATATAGAAGTGTGTGGTCTTGTTATTGACATTGAACAAAAAAATGCCAGGGCTTCCTTGGTGGCACAGTGGCTGAGAATCTTCCTGCCAATGCAGGAGACACGGGTTCGAGCCCTGGTCTGGGAAGATCCCACATGCCACGGAGCAACTAGGCCCATGAGCCACAACTACTGAGCCTGCGCGTCTGGAGCCTGTGCTCCGCAACAAGAGAGGCTGCGATAGTGAGAGGCCCGCGCACCGCGATAAAGAGTGGCCCCTGCTCGCCACAGCTAGAGAAAGCCCTCGCACAGAAACGAAGACCCAACACACCCAAAAATAAATAAATAAAGATTAAAAACAAAAAAATCAGCAAATATATTACTTAAATTTTGCAAGTGCACTGATAATTCCTTCCATGATCGAATTCAGTTTTGCTACAAGAATCAACCGTGCAGAATGCCTTTAGATTTAAAAAGAATATCAACTTACTTGCTAGATCTTCCTATTGGAAAGAGGAATTAGAGAACAGGTGTAATAGCGTGTTTCTGGAAAAAACTGTAGAACAATCTGAATTTTCTTCCCTTTCCGTTCTTCTCCTACTAGAGGAAGAATAAATTGGGAATAAAATCCCTGTATTTCTTTGGAAAAGGGTCTCTCAATATAACCACTCTTGAGAGAGGATACAAAAATGGCCTAACAACCTTGAAAGTGTTCTTTTAAAGTCTATTACATTCTGAAGTATTATTTCTAAATGGAAAGCCCTTTTCTTGCTTGATACGTTTGATTTTCCAATATTGTATATGATTGCCTGCCTTAATGTACAAATTCAAATTTCAAAAGGCATTTTATTTTTCTCTAAGAACATTCAGGTTGTGTTTTGCTTTGTGTTTTAAACTTGGTTTCATTTCTAGTCAGAATATTAGCGTTTTAGAACATGACTTTAGGTATTTAGACTAATTTTTTATCTACCTTGATATAATTTTGTTACTGATGAAATATATAAATATGACTTCTAATGTGTTAAAAATTACTCTTTTATGACTTGTTACTATTGTTTGTTACCTTATATGTTGTTGAAGTTTATTTATTATAGATATTAAAACTTTTATCAACAGAAGGAGTAAAATTCTAAGGTTTTTAAATTTTGATCTGAGAACTCATCACTTTCAGGCTTCTTAATCCTTAGATAAAAGTGGAATATTTCTAATATGTTAGATAAATTGGTCTTAATCAAATGCTTTAAACCTAATTAATTTCAGAAGGATCATCAAACTTGGGTCATGGAACTGTTATAAGTTGAGGCTTTTCTGTACTCCCAAATATAACAACTAAGATGGTAATTAAAAAGGAATACTCTAGTATGAGTAGTGTCTGAATCTGGTTGGCGTTTTCACGGCACATTCTTCTAACTGAAAGTTACCTCCGCTGTAGCTGCAGGTAGTGAGCAAAATAGATGCAACTCCAGAGGTGGCTAGAGTTTTTATCTGACTTTCTGAAAGTGTGCATGTGTGCACGTGTGTGTGTGCTTTAGCCAATTTGGAAGCCAGTATAACCGTCCTCAAACTTTTGATCACTAAGGGTCACCAGAGCATGTCTAACAAAGTCTCCAGTCACTTCTTAGTCACAGAACTTCAATTCATGATCTTGAGAAGAGTTATATATACGTTATTTTTTGAGCACGGGAGAGGAGCAGGCTATAATTGTTCCAAAGCTTTCTCCTGTGATTTCTACATGACTTAGCTCTATTTTTGTGTCTTGTGATGCTGATGCCTAAAAGCTTGCATGAAGTAATGACATCCCACGTTCTCTCCTTAAAGAATTTTTAATCCAACACTGGTTTGCCTTATTGTCTCTCTTCTGAATATCTAATGAGCTTGCAATCTCTGTCACTCATTTTTACAGTCTTGTTTTGAAACTATATATGTATATTTATCTTGTGTATTCAGTAACATTTAAAGCTTCATATAGACTGGAACCATTTTAACTTTCCTCTTACATTTTATGCAGCACCTAGTATAGCACTGGACTCATATAGATGTTCCAAAGACATCTGTCAGAATCAGTTCCATCAAAATCTGAAAAGAGTGAGATAAGACTTTTCAGAAAACAAAAACTTATTTCCATTTTGACTTTTTCATCACTTTTGGAAGCATACCCCTTTCCCGTAGATCTCAAACATGAAATCTTATATTAGCCTTTACTTCTTCAGTTTCTCTCCCTGCAGTGATTTCAGTTGAATTCAATTTCTTCCTCCTTTTAGTGCCTGAGTCTGAATAATATCATGTAGGAAATTCAAATGAATTTCTTATGGATTATTTTCTAAGGTTTCCTTTTTTGTGGTGTAAAATTATAAAATACACTCTCTTGGTTTAAGCAAATTGCTGTCGTTCTTAAAATCCTCCTTATCAACATCTGTATCAAATTTAAATTTTGCACAATTTAATTTCCAGTCTTTTCATTGCTCTTCTTTTCCTGTCTTTTCGTCTTTTACTATTGGCCTGATGTCTTTAAACCAGAGTGGCCAGTGAGGGCTTCTGGTTTCTGTGTTCTGGCCTTTTTCTTAGATCCCAGAATATCAACTTATTAATTTTCAATGACAAATTTAATTATTGCATAGTGAGAACACCTGAGATTTCATGATCATTGCAGTTTCTTTTCTTGGTAATTGACATGGGAAGTCACATTATAATCTAAGCCACTTATTAATTTGACATAAGAAAGTATTGTCACAGAAACTGTAAATACTCTAAAACCCTTTGGATCAGCACATCCTTTCCCTGTTGTGGTTAGGAAGCCAATTCCTAATCAGAAGTTTGCTTGCTAAGTGTGGAATTAGAACAGGTAGCTTTAGATGACTCAAACCTTAAATGGGATGAGGCTAAGATTGCTTCTGAGCAACTCCTTACTCTTGCAAGGTTTTCTAACCATGTGTTCTGAAATCTTGATAGGTATAAGCTGTAGAAACTGTCGTATAAAAGCTACAGGTAGGGCTTCCCTGGTGGCGCAGTGGTTGAGAGTCCGCCTGTCGATGCAGGGGACACGGGTTCGTGCCCCGGTCCGGGAAGATCCCACGTGCCGCGGAGCGGCTGCGCCCGTGAGCCATGGCCGCTGAGCCTGCGCGTCCGGAGCCATTGCTCCGCAATGGGAGAGGCCACAACAGTGAGAGGCCCGCGTACCACAAAAAAAAAAAAAAAAAAAAGCTACAGGTAGCTTCTTTAACTGGTAAAGGCTTGAATACTCCCCTGGAGCTGATTGTTCCTTCACTCAGGGAAAACCTCCTGAATGGGCCTCTAATAGCGCAAATGTAAAGCACGAATCACTTAGGAATTAGGCATTGTTCTGGGAGAAAAATGTGATGTAATTGTTCACCCAAATGAAAACATTTTGGATTGTGAATCTAAGTACGCAGATTGCTGATGAATGATTTTGCCTCTGCTTATGCAAGTGAGTGAAACTTTCCCAACCTCAGTTTTATCCTCAGTAAAGTGGGGACAATAATATTTGGGAAGATAAAGTAATACAAGTAAACCTCTTTCAATGAGATCTCATATCTGGTCAGTGACTTAATATTAGTGGTGAGTATGTTTCTGAGAATATCACTACTTTTTAAGAGAAATACTTCATTTCTTTGTCTGGATTGAGACTGCACTTGGCCAATAAACACATTTTTGTTCTTTCTGGAGATGTTGGTACTTTGGACACAAGACCACAGAATGAACTCCAAGGCTGACCCTTGCCGCTTGCAGGAGGGCCACATACAAAGTACAGAGAGCTGCACTTGCAGCATGGAAACAGCTGTTGATCCTGCACGTGATTAATCCAGTTGGAGATAGTAATATGCACTGCTATGCTCTGACATGTTTGCCTGTTCCTGGAATGGAGTTTTTCTTGAATAAACTTTCGCACTCACAATGATCTTGAATAGAGGAAAATTCTGGCACAGAAAGTTAGAAAATAAGCTTTTAAGCGAGGTGGAAGAGGAATTATTTTTTTGCTCTGACTAAATGACTCTTTGGGTATCTGACTTGGAGATGATTGGGGATCCTCTTGTGTGGTGTGGTGGAAAAATCACTCACTATTCCATGAAATTAGGCTGGGGCTAAGGCCAGTTATGATTTGCATATTCTTGCTGCCTGTTAAGATGTATTCTCCATTTTTCCACTGGAATGGAAGTGTTGGGCAAATGATCGGTAAGCTCTACTGCATCCCCAGCTTTCTTTGCAGTTAGATATTGGTTTGTGACAGAGTTGTCCCTGGCGGAATGTGAGTAGAAGTGATGTTTCGCACTTGCAGACCTGGCCTGTTAGCCTCCTGATCCTTTTGCTGTGCTCTTTTCTCCTTCTGCCGAATTATCATGACAATAACCAGAGAGATCTTGGAATTCATTTGTGTTGAAAATGGCAGAGTTTCCATCAGACTAATCCCTGTACAGCTACATGGAGAAAAGCCAGGGCTGCCCTGGAACTCCTACCTTCACTTTTATGTGAGAAAGATATATATATATATATATATATATATATATATATATATATATATATAAAACGACTGAATTTTTGATGTTTGTTTCAGTCAATTTCCCTGTTGTAACCAATCAGGTTTGGGCCAAGGTGTTACAGCCTGAAAAGTTGGAGAAATACATGATATCATGGCAAAACATTGACATTTATTTAAAAAACTGTCTCCAACTATAACTTAGAACATAGACCACATGCTCATGTAGTTTTAGGTGTAGTGGTTGGAAAGAGCTGGAATATTTATATGTGTTGGCTGCTATTCATTGCTTCAAGTAAGGTATCGCAAGAATTGGCTGGTTTGTACACAGAGATTGAAGGGGAGAGAATTCACAGATGAAGAGTCTCATGGGGTTGGAAAAGTTAACTGCTTCTGAAACCCAAACAAGAAATAAGACTTAAAAAGACTTCAAATGCAAAGGTCCAATAATATGTCTAAGTTGAATCAAGGTACTTACGCTTGCAGCAAAAATCAAATGAAAAGTGATATCTTCCCACCCAACTATTTTATTTATTTATTATTTTTTTAGATGTTGGGGGTAGGAGTTTATTATTTATTTTTGCTGTGTTGCGTCTTCGTTTCTGTGCAAGGGCTTTCTCTAGTTGTGGCAAGCGGGGGCCACTCTTCATTGCGGTGCGTGGGCCTCTCACTATCACGGCCTCTCTTGTTGCGGAGCACAGGCTCCAGATGCGCAGGCTCAGTAGTTGTGGCTCACGAGCCCAGTTGCTCCGCGGCATGTGGGATCCTCCCAGACCAGGGCTCGAACCCGTGTCCCCTGCATAAGCAGGCAGATTCTCAACCACTGCGCCACCAGGGAAGCCCCACACCCAACTATTTTAGATGTCCTCAAGGTAGCTGTCATTAAGTTCGCACCTGAACACACACACACACACACACAAACACAAACACACACTTTGCAGGGAAGTTAAATAAAAGAACAGATGAAAAATTATGTCTAAGAAATTTTGGGAGTGTTGCCACTGCTACTTGGAAGGGACAGAAAATAAATAGACCAAAGACTTTATTTAGTTTTTGAGAGGATTTTACTAACAAAGAAACCAGAAACTTCACCTGAGAAAGATTTTGACCCTCTGACCTGTAAGGAGGGCTCACACTGAATGCTCATCACAGATGTGCCATGGAGGATGACAAAGAAGGAGAAAGCCTGTAGAAGGGAAATTCAGGGGCCTCTGTGGATCATGGAAAAAGGAGCTTCTCCCAGAGGGCAGAATCATACCCAAAATGAGAATCCTCTCCATACCAGGGCAGGGTCTTATCCAGTGCTACCCCAATGGGAGTGCATTGTTTCAAGGAACTGTGATTGCATGATTTTTCCCCAGACTTCTCTTTTTTTCTTTTTTGAGCAGTTTTAGGTTTATGGAAAAAGTGAGTAGAAAATAGAGAGTTCCTATGTATTCCCTCACCGCCCCCACTGCCATTTCCCCTGCTGTTAACATTGTCCATTAGTGTGGTACATTTGCTACAATTGATGAGTCATTAAAATTAATACATTTTAAGCTAAATTCCGTAGTTTACATTGGGGCTAGCTCTTTGCCTTGTACATTCTATGGGCTTTGACAAATGTGTAATGACATGTACTCACCATTATAATATCATACAAAATAGTTTCACTGCCCTAAAAATTCCCCCTGTTCCACCTATTTACCTCTCCCTTCCTCCTCAAGACTTCACCACCACCACTACCCCTGCCACTAATTTTTTACTGTCATTATAGTTGTGCTTTTTCCAGAATGTCACGTAGTTGTAGTTATACAGCATGTAGCTTTTTCAGTTCGGCTTCTTTCACTTAGCAATCTGCATTTAAGATTTTTCCATGTCTTTTCATGGCTTGAGAGTTCCTTTTTTAAAATCACTGGATAATATTCTATTGTATGGATGTACCACAGTTTGTTTAGCCATTTACCTGTTGAAGGACATCTTGGTTGCTTCCAGGTTTTGGCAATTGTGAACTATTCATGTGCAGGTTTTTGCAAGTTTTTGGCTCATTTGGGTATATACCAAGGAGCATGATTACTGGATCATATGTTAAGAATATGTTTACTTTTGTAAGAACCTGTCAAACTGTCTTCCAAAGATGACTGAACTATTTTACATTCCTACCAGTAATGAAAGAGAATTTCTACTTCTTTACACATTCTCCTCCTTTTTTAAAAAACTGTTTATTGGGGGTATAATTGATTTTTATTGTGTTAGTTTCAGATGTACAAAGTGAATCTGTTACACAAATACATATATTCTCTCTCTTTTAGATTCTTTTCCTATATAGGCCATTACAGAGTACTGAGTAGAGTTCCCTGTGCTATACAATAAGTCCTTATTAGTTATCTATTTTATATACAGTAGTGTGTATGTGTCAATCCTAATCTTCCAGTTTATCCCTCCCCACCCTCCCGGTAACCATATGTACATTTTCCACATCTGTAACTCTATTTCGGTTTTGTAGATAAGTTCATTTGTAGCCTTTTTTTAGATTCCACATACAAGCGATATCATATATTTGTCTTTCTCTGTCTGACTTACTTCACTCAGTATGAGAATCTCTAGGTCCATCCATGTTGCTGCAAATGGCATTAGTCTCCTCCTTTTTAACAGGTATTTTTTGTTGTGTTTATCCTGTTCCATAAATGTATATTGACTGGGGTTAGGGCAGATGACCTTTGTTATTGGCCTCTATACTACCAAAACCAAGTCAAAATGAAACATCCAGCCATGGAGGAGAAATTTCACATTCCAGAGATACTGGACTTCGGACTGGCTGCAACAACTGGGTAACTTTGAATTGTCTCCTTGGGGAGGGAATGAGTCTATTTTATCTATTGACAAATATTCAATGGTTAGAAAGGTAGACTGTTGTGAAGAAGGCTATCTGTCCCTCATAAGTTTCTCCCCCTTTCTTCTGTAATTGAAGGGCTGGACATGTGTCTAGCCAGCTATGCCATTTTTCCCAACTTCCCTTGCATTTAGGTGGAGTCATGAGACTATGTTCTTCCAGTGGTTCCACTGTTGTCCTATATGAGCGTGCCACTTCCGAGGTTGATTATAAAAACTCCCTGACATGCCCCCTCATGTTCTTTCTCACTTTGGGCTGGAATAGTGATAATAAAAGGTGACTGAGGGACATTGGACACCATAAGTTATAAATGACCCAGACCTGTCAGTCTGGGTGCCTGAATAGTAGCATAAAGGAGAACTACCCTGCTGACCTACTCTTCCTCCTAGACTGTTATGTGAATGAGTAAATGAACTATTCTATTTGGGCTAGGCTGGGTTCTATCTGTAATGATAACTTGGTTCTAGTTGTATCCATTCTAATTAACGCATATGCATAATGGAAAGTGCATTAATTTCTTCTTGTCCTAGGCTCTCATAACACTGTCTATCTTTTAAAAAACAATGGTCATGGACAAAGAAGTTACAATCTCCCTGTAAATTGGTTGTTTTCTCAGTGTTGCTGACGGTCCGAGATGCAATATACTATCGAAGTAAAGAAATTGGCATCTGCGAGTTTCTTTACTACCTATACCTACCTATATTTAAAACTAAGATTTTGTTAACTTGGGGAATTTCTTTAACTTTTAAAACTTTAGTTTACTTAATAGTACCCATTTCATAAGTTTGTTGCAGAAATTAATTGAAATAAATCATGTGAATAATTATCATACAATTTAGCACTTGGGTGCTCAGGCAACACTAGCTATTAGGTGGCTCTTTTTTTTTTTTTCCTTTAAAAATTTATTTATTTATTTATTTTATAAATTTATTTATGGCTGTGTTGGGTCTCGTTGCTGCGCATGGGCTTTCTCTAGTTGTGGTGAGCAGGGGCTACTCTTCATTGAGGTGCATGTGCTTCTCATTGCAGTGGCTTCTCTTGTTGCGGAGTATGGTCTCTAGGAGTGCAGGCTTCAGTAGTTGTGGCACGTGGGCTCACTAGTTGTGGTGCACGGGCTTAGTTGCTCCACAGCATGTGGGATCTTCCTGGACCAGGGATCGAACCCATGTCCCCTGCATTGACAGGCGGATTCTTAACCACTGTGCCACCAGGAAGACCCTAAAATTTATTTATTTATTTATTTATTTTGCGGTACACGGGCCTCTCACTGTTGTGGCCTCTCCTGTTGTGGAGCACAGGCTCTGGACGCGCGGGCTCAGCGGCCATGGCTCACGGGCCTAGCCGCTCCACGGCATGTGGGATCTTCCTGGACCAGGGCATGAACCCGTGTCCCCTACATCGGCAGGCGGACTCTCAACCACTGAGCCACCAGGGAAGCCCTAAAATTTATTTTTTAATTGTAAAATATTCTAAACATGAGATAAGAATAGAAAGTAATATAAGAAATACCTGTGGGCTCCCCCACCCAGCCTTATCAAACTTTAGCATTACGCTGCATTTGCTATAAACCTCCCCCCATTTTTTTACCTCTTGATGAAGAAGACATTACCAGTAAAGTTGAAAGTCCCCATGGACCCCTCCCCGATCACTTTCCCTATATACAAAGATACATGGAACTTGGTACATTCATTTAAACTGCTGTATAGTATTCTATTGTATGAATAAGTAAAAAGTTATAATCGAAGTTTATTTATATTTACTGTATATATTATATATCATATCAATATGAAATATTAAAAAACATATTTTATATTTGTGCTTTTATTATAATTATCTCTTTGCCTTTTTATTTTTTTAACTTTTTATTTTATAATGGAATGCCAAATAACAATGTTGTGATAGTTTCAAGTGCACAGCAAAGCAACTCAGCCATACATATACATATCTCCATTCTCTTCCAAATTCCCCTCCTATCCAGGCTGCCACATAACACTGAGCAGAGTTTCCTGTACTATACAGTAGGTCCTTGTTGGTTATCCATTTGAGATATAGCAGTATGTACATGTCGATCCCAAAGTCCCTAATTATACCTTCCCTCCAGTTCCCCCGCCCCCCAGTAACCATGAGTTCATTCTCTGAGGCTGTGAGTCTGTTTCTGTTTTGTAAATAAGTTCATTTGCATCATTTCTTTTTAGATTCTGTATGTAAGGGATATCATACATATTTCTCTTTCTCTGTCTGACTTACTTCACTCAGTATGACAATCTCTAGGTCCATGCATGGTGCTGCAAATGACATTATTTCATTCTTTTTAATGGCTGAGTAATATTCCATTGTATATATGTACCACATCTTCTTTATCCATTTCTCTGTCGATGGACATTTAGGTTGCTTCCATGTCTTGGTTATTGTAAACATTGCTGCAATGAACAGTGGGGTGCATGTATCCTTTCGGACCATGTTTTCCTCTGGATATGCCCAGGAGTGGGATTGTAGGGTCATATGGTAGTTCTATTTTTAGTTTTTTAAGGAAACTCCATACAGTTCTCCATAGTGGCTGCACCAATTTACATTCTCACCAACAGTGTAGGAGGGTTCCCTTCTCTCCACACTCTCTCCAGAATTTTTTGTTTGTGAATTTTTTGATGATAGCCATTTTGACTGGTATGAGGTGATATCTCATTGTACTTTGGATTTGCATTTCTCTAATAATTAACAATGTTGAACATCTTTTCATGTGTGTCTTGGCAATCTGTATGTCTTCTTTGGAGAAATGTCTATTTAGGTCTTCTGCCCATTTTTTATTGGGCTGTTTGTCTTGATGATATTAAGTCTCATGAGCTGTTTGTAAAGTTTTGAGACCAGTCCCTTGTCAGTCACATGGATTTTATGCCCTCATTGAGTGGAAAGTCTGGAGTTTAAAATAAAATAAACAAAAAATGTTCCTGGGTGGAATACCTGTTGAGTTTAGTCAGAGTAAGAAAACGAAAGTATAAAAGAGAGGGGTTTTGTTTGATTTCCTGGGGGAATTGCTAATTTCTCCAAATAAAGTAAAATAATAGCACCTTCCACTGGGTAGAGAATTTGTAAAGAGAATTGCTGAACCTCTCTACGCCCGAAAATCCAGCAGTTAGGGCATATGCCAGAAACAGCACTAGAGGGGTAACAAAGTGAATTGTGAATGTGCACAAAGATTTCAGCAACTGTCAGCTGCAATGAAAACTGCTGTGAGCACGTGTTACCTGGAAGTTATTGGCAGATTAAGTTCAGTAATCCAGCAGCAGCTGAAGTAGTGAAGACAATAAACAGTTTAAGTTGGCAACCAAAACTTTTACCAAACACTTACATACTCATAATGAGAACAATACAAGAGAGAGTGTAAAGGAGAGTGGGTTACTGGGATTCTTAGGGAGGTCACAAAGTCCCAATTTCTGGATTAACTAACCTATGCATCACTGTCAAGCATCTCTGCAATTCCCCTCCATGGCGCCAAGGAAGAAAACAGAAGAGCAGAGAAGCAAAGAACAATAAATCAACCCTTACTTGCAAAACGATGACAGTGAAAAAAATTGGAGGGAAGAGATTTTCCAATGTCCTAAGTAAGGAGGAATCGATGGTCAAATCCAAACTTAAATATTATACTCTTTGCCTGGTAAATTCATTTAAGGTATGATTAAGATATTCTCAATTAAGTTCCTCTTTGTTATAGTTTGCAATTTATAATTCTCACAGGGAATTATTCTATATTTAAAACAATGCAGAATCCGGGCCCTAACAAATGCCTGGCTATTATAATAATGTCCAGTCATTGATTAATTATATCGAGTTAAATCTATCACTTCCTAAACTATATAGATAAAAGAGGAGAGAGGCTTAAACAATCAAAGTTGAGTTAAAATTCTTCTGTGGTGTCCAAATCAAGTGATGGAAAATGAATCAGATTTAAATGCAAATATATATATATATATATATACACACATATATATATTTGTAGGTGAATAACTGAAAGAAGAAAGGATGCAATATTCATCTTAGACTATTATCTTTTCCTAAGAATGTAAACTTTTAGAGATCAGAGATAGTGTTAGATCTTCTGTTTGTTTTATGGCAGGACAGTCTGGAAAGTGCTATTATTGTTGCAGCCAGTCTATCTTATCTCCTACTGTTTGCCAATGTGAAGCTTCCAGCCGAAGCAGGCTGGCTGCTCCCCTACTTGACACCAGCTACAGTCCTTGCTTCTGAGCCCCCTTTCTGTGCTCATATCATTTTCAGCCTTTCTGCAGTTGTTTTCTTTTTTTTCTTCTTCTAAAACTTTGCTCATTCCTTTGAACCCAGTTTAAATCCTCTGACCTCCTTCCTATTGTTGAACTTGTGTAGCATGTAATTCTTTGAACTGCATACTTTAACACTTTATTTTATTTTATGGCCCTTTAAACATTTCATGTATGCAAATCATATTTTGCCAATAAGATGATAACTTCTTTGAGTAAAGGGCACAGTTCTTCTTTCAGGTACATGGTAGATATTCAATAAATATTTATTGATTGTGTAATATGCTTCCTAATGCACATACATTACTCTTGGGAAGTAATTATATAGCAGAGGGCTCTGCAGAAGGAAGTTGAGCAGAGAACTGGATAAAAACAAAGCTTACATTAATGGGAGCAAATGACATGATTAACACCTTTTCTGGCAGCCTTGCAGCTTGAATTTGATAAAAGAAAGTAATTTCTCCAAAGAACCAAAAGCTAAATTGAATGATTGAATTTAACACTATAGTGTAAGGCTATGTTAGTAGATTTTTAAAAAGATGACATTTGAGTGTATTTTAAGTACGATACATCAACCTGCCATTGAGCTAATGAACTTCAAGTTAAAAATCACTGAGGAGTTTGGTACAGATGACTCCTTCAAGTATCCTTGGGGAGGCAAGATGCGTAGATAATTGAATGAAAATCTATCTTGACTGACCCCAATGACAACAATGTCCAACTCACATTACAAATCACCTGTAGTCTTTAATGGACTACTTTTTAATTGCTTTAAAAGTGTTAATGGTGACTACAAGGGAGCAGAATGTTTCTCATTTGTCTATTCCTCGTCAATAAAATGAATTTCTAGTGGGTTTTTTCTTTATCACTGGCAGTTTACAATGAACTTCAGTAGCTGTAGTTTAAATTTCATCAGGGGAGAAAAAAAGCACATTTGGTTGTCTTTTATTTTGCCTGATCTCTCTATCTTTATGAATGTCTTGAGATTATGGGATCAAATTAGTTCAACCATAAAATGTGGGAATAAAGGACTAATCGGTGCCTGTAAACTAATAAAAAGGAAAATAACACAGAGAAATACTTTTTTCTTTGAGTTCTAGTAGGGCTTCATCAAAGTTCACAGCTCAATTAAAATATCATTTTCTGGGCTTCCCTGGTGGCACAGTGGTTTAGAATCAGCCTGCCGATGCAGGGGACACGGGTTCAAGCCCTGGTCCGGGAAGATCCCACATGCCGCGGAGCAACTAAGCCCGTGTGGCACAACTACTGAGCCTACGCTCTAGAGCCTGCAAGCCACAACTACTGAGCCTGCATGCCATAACTACTGAAGCCCATGCGCCTAGAGCCCATGCTCCACAACAAGAGAAGCCATCACAATGGGAAGCCCGTGCACCACAACAAAGAGCAGCCCTCGCTTGCTGCAGCTAGAGAAAGCCCATGTGCAACAACGAAGACCGAATGCAGCCAAAAAAAAATAAGAGGGTTAACATGAATTATAAAAAAAAATCATTATGTGTTTTTCTGAAGGGAAACATAAATGTTTAGAGACTCACACATATAATATATTATGAAAAAGTCATAAAATAAATACATTTTTGAGAAATGGCAAAAAAATCATGTAACTGAACATTAAAATATATAGTAATATTAATAAAAACGCAGAGAATATTCAAATTAATGCTTGACCAAATATGGTCTTAGACTACATCATCAGAATGCCTTGGATGCTTGAAATGTAGATTCCAAGATCACACCCCAGATGTACTGAATCAAAATTTCTGAAGGTGAGTTACAACAATATATATTGTAAAATAGCACCTTGGATAATTTCTATAAATGCAAGAATTAGAAAGCTATTAAAACCCACTTGACTTAATTCTTGACTTTAAAAATATGTCTAGAAAGGTAACCATCACTTACTGCAATGTTGAAAGAGGTCAAACTCTTACTTTTTAGTGGTAGATCTTTGCGTCGCTGCCTCCCCCCTTCCAACCTTGGCATCCTGCAGTAATAGAGAAAATATGTGCAATTTGATGACTTCTGATATTATGAGTTTCATTTTGTCTGTGTATCCCCCCCGCATCTTTTGCTCAAGAGGGGCATGTTGGGGAAATTGTGGTGTGGTAGCAGTAAGGGGTCTGTGGGGTTTCAAATCTAGGACTTAACTGGCTCAGGCTGGCATAACAAAATACCACAGACTGGGTGGTTTAAACAACAGGAATTTATTTTCTCATAGTTCTGGAGGATACAAGTCCCAGATCAAGGACTGGCAGGGTCAGTTCTGGTGAGGGCTCTCTTCCTGGCTTGCTGCTGGCCACTTTGTCTTTTCCTCTGAGCATGGGTAGAGAGAAAGGGCATATGTGAGCTCTCTCCTGACTCTTCTTTTTTTTTTTTTTTTTTTTTTTGCCTTACGCGGGCCTCTCACTGCTGTGGCCTCTCCTGTTGCGGAGCACAGGCTCCGGACACGCAGGCTCAGCGACCATGGCTCACGGGCCCAGCCGCTCTGTGGCCTGTGGGATCTTCCCGGACCGGGGGCACGAACCAGTGTCCCCTGCATCGGCAGGCGGACCCTCAACAACTGCGCCACCAGGGAAGCCCCTGACTCTTCTTAAAAGGACCCTAAACCTATTGGATCAAGACCCCACCCTTATGACCTCATTTAACTGTAATTACTTCCTTACTCCAAATACAGCCATACTGAATGTTAGAGCTTCAATATCTGAATTACGGGGAGACACTAATATTCAGTCCATAACGAGGATGATCTAATGTATCTAAGTGAGCCTTGAGAGGTGGGGAGGAATGGAATAAGAATCTTTGTCAAAATCCTTGAAGATAAGCCAAGGATCAAAATGTAGAGACCAAATGCCAAAGTTTAATGGGGTAGAAATAATATAATAGAAGTAAAATAAAGCAGGGATAAGAATTGGGGGAAATAGGATTAAAGTGAGAAGGACACAGAAAGATGACCACAGTCACAGTGATACTCCCCTTTAGACGCCAACAATTTGATAGTAGAAGGGGGTCCATCTAACTTAAATTTCAGTGTTATGGGCTCAAGAGTCAGAAATGGTACCAAGTTTGTTAACTTTTTTCATTATGTAACTTTCTAAACTACAAAATCAAAATAATATTTAATATTTATTTTAAAACCTGTACTGCTCAGTTTAGTATGAACGCACTGAATTTACTGTTGAAAGTCCAAATTGTTTATTATAAATATTTCTGAATAAAAACCAGTCTGTTAACAAGAGAGATAAAAAACAATATAACTTAGAAACACCTCTAGTAAAAGTCTGGAATGACCTCGTTATATTCAGGGACAGAAACTAAGTGGTTAAACTTAGTTCATCTAGGAAAAAAATCTCTAATGGGAAAAATATAGAGAAGATGGACATCTTGAATTTTCTATTTTTCACCCTATCACTTTCTCTTTTCCTCCAGATGTAGGTTTATGTAATATGAAGGATCTTGTTGACCCTGAACAAGGAAAGATTTTGTTATATTTGTGGGCTGGTGCCAATTTCTACCTCTTCCTTTGCTGATCAGCTTCCCTGCCCTTTATGTGAAGACGCATCCTTGCTTAGCTCCTGAACTCATATTAATGAATACCAGGAACACATTTGTTATTTCAATCCCACTAATGTGACAAGGTCGAGAAATAGTTTTGATGTTATTCAATCAGACTCTGATGTGATAAAATGAGTTTCTTGGACCTACATGTCTACCTAGTCTATACCTTTCATATAGGCCTCATTAGTTAGCTCAATTTTGCCTTCATGTGCTGCTAAGTACCAATTTTCTCCTGGCGTTAAATCTGGTACTGAATTGCTGATCTAAAAAGAACTCTAACAATTTGAGTAGCTTTTGGAATTGCTATATTATAAGAAGCTATATCTTGTTCCTGGTATCGTCATCATATGTTTGGTATCTTCTGAATGACTCCATAGCCTGATACCTGGACCACATTATAGACCTGATTTCAAGTCTTGTCTGCTTCTTAGAACCTTTGCTCTGTGTCTGCACTTGCCTGATTGGAGTTTCTCAGCCTTTGGTGGCTTTTGAAACAAACCATGGTCTCTTTGGGCACTACCCTTTGTACAGTGGGCCCTCCTTCAGAGCGAGCCCTACTGAAATGTCATTGCTTTATGTTATCTTTCTTTCATGGTTCTAGTTTCCTCCTTTTGCCCACTGGCCATGCTTCTTCTTCAGCATGCTTGCTTTGAGGCCAAGCTCATTCAACATGTAGATAAAATAAATTTTGAGTTAATTTTCAGAGCTACTGTGCTTGATAAAAGGCAACTGGTTCCATAGGAAGGGGTATATGTTTTTGAATCATAGACAGACTGATAGAATTATTCCTTCTAAGAATTTCCCAGGACTTAGCAACTTCCCATCATTTGTGGAACGAGATTGTTTAATAATATAAATTCAAGAAAAGAAAAAAAAAAGGTTTCCTCGGGGAACCTAGTCAACAGAACATATCTTTCCCTCTGGGCCAGTGGTTTGGGGGAATGATGGACGTAGTGCCAGTGAATATTCCTATTTTTGAGAAACTGATGCAAACCTGTATTTATCCTCTTCCTGAGCAGATTTTGCTGTTTTGTGCTATATAAGACCTCCCGAGAATAAGATGCTCCAGCTCATTCTCCACTCTGCATTTCTCAGTACATACCTGGAGTATAAGAAAGCAAGCCATGAATACAATTTGCATGACTTTTTAAAATAATATTCTATTAGCATTGTTGTAATGCCTTTTTTCTTGGATACTAACATAGCAACAGCATTCCTACTTTCTGTCTACCTACTCTTTGACTGACAATCTCATGCTTTTACTAAATAATTCCCAATAAGCTCACATAGTCTTACATATTCATATTGAAACAATGCCACAGGTAGGACCCCTTATTTGTGAACCCAACTATATCCTCATGTGTTTGCTCTTCACTTTTGCCTACAGCTTCCCATTATTACAATGTAAGAATTTATGTGAACTCCATTCTTCTTTTTCCTACCTTTTTTTTCCTTCCTTTTTTTTTAACCCGTGTTATTTGTTGACCTTGCATACTTGGAGCTATGTGCGGACCGTATTCCCCTTGCCTTTATTACAAGGAGCCATTTTCAGATAAACTTCTCTGAACCTAGATCTTCTTTTCCTTATTTTCTTTTGTGTAACTGGTGGTTCAGCTTCTGGTCCGTCTCCTTTTATTTAGGCTTGTTTCATGGAGTATTTCAGCATTAAAAACTAGAGGGGTATTATTTAGGTGCTTTATCTGTCAGTGTCTTCTATATTGTAAAATACATTAATTTTATTTACAGATGAAAGAAAATTTGAGCCTCAGGGAGTTTATGTGACTTCTTCAAGGCCAGATCACTAGCAAATAATAAAATCAGACCTAAAAAAGTGTCTGTTTTTTTGGCTACACTGTGTGGCTTGTGGGATCTTAGTTCCCTAGGCAGGGATCGAACCCACACCCCAGCAGTGAAAGTGCCAAGTCCTAACCACTGGACTGCCAGGGAATTCCCTAAAAGTGTCTTTCTGATTTCAAGTCCAATTCTGTTTGATACTGTGCATTAATCAGTATTATCTCATTGGCTTTTTTATTGGTAGGATGGTAAAAACATGAATTTATACGCACTCATTGACTTTTTAGGTAGTCATTTTATATAGATGGACTCATTGGAGGGTGGTAGCAAAACCTCAAACTATAACCCATAACTGTCTTCATTCCATTATGATTCTTCTTTGCTGAGATCTTGATCTAATTATACTGCCATCACCCTGTTAAACTATAGTTAGAGGGCATTTTAGGACCTTTAGTTGAAGAGGAGGAGAAAGTGAGGAATTAATTATCTGACATACAGTATCACAGATTTCTTTGTTGACACATAATTTGAAAGTTAAACCATTCCTAGAAAAGAGCAAGAAACACTTTTGTGTGAAGTAAAGGGGATCCCACTGGGGAAAATAAAATCTTTACACATAAATCTAGAACTTAAAAATCCAAATAATAGTTTAAATTAAAATTTTTTTACTCTAATTTTTAAAAATTAATTAATTTATTTATTATTTATTTATTTTTGGCTGTGTTGGGTCTTTGTTTCTGTGCGAGGGCTTTCTCTAGTTGCAGCGAGCGGGGGCCACTCTTCATCGCGGTGCGTGGGCCTCTCACTATCGCGGCCTCTCTTGTTGCGGAGCACAGGCTCCAGACGCGCAGGCTCAGTAGTTGTGACTCACGGGCCTACTTGTTCCGTGGCATGTGGGAATCTTCCCAGACCAGGGCTGGAACCCGTGTCCCCTGCATTGGCAGGCAGATTCTCAACCACTGCGCCACCAGGGAAACCCTCTAATTTTTAAATATTGACAAACTATTGGAGAGATTTAAAAATTATGACCTATTTATTTATATATTTGATTATGACACAAGTATAGGTATAAAGGTTCAGCCAGCACTAGAATTTCAGAGGAGTTAGTTTTGCTGAATATATATTTATTTTTTGTTTAAATAAAAACTTTCTGTGTGAATCTGAACCTAAATATAGGTGCATACCTAGTTTATACTTAGTTTCTATGGGGCTAAGTTATGGGCTGGGCTAGACAGATTTTATTAAATGCTTAGGTGTAGTATGCTGCTAGTGGCCCAAGTTAAAAATGAAATAAACATGATATTATTATAACTGGTGATTATAAGTACTGAAATTTCTTTCCTCTTTAGATTGAATACTTTGGAGAAATAATCAAATCTTCCTATTCTTCAGACTTGGTATCAAATTTGTCACGTATCACCTTAATATTAACGTATATTAAGAAACTGCTTTCTTAATTTCTGAAATTGCTATTAAACTTATTGTTTTGTCATATTGACCTTTAACTTGCATTTATTCTCTAATCACTCTAACCTGGATCGCAGCAATATCTTTGATCTCCCTGCTTCCAGTCCCTCTTCTTCAAACCTGTCATACTGTTGTCAGCTTAAGCATGCTAACATATCACTTTCTTCATGTCACTTGATTAAAAAGGATCAATATATTTTTTTGTGTGTGTGTGTGTCACGCAGGCCTTTCACTGTTGTGGCCTCTCCCGTTGCGGAGCACAGGCTCCGGACGTGCAGGCTCAGCGGCCATGGCTCACGGGCCCAGCCGCTCCGCAGCGTGTGGGATCTTCCCGGACCGGGGCGCGAACCCGTGTCCCCTACATCGGCAGGCGGACTCTCAACCACTGCGCCGCCAGGGAAGCCCTAGGACCAATAATTTATAATAAGCTTAGGTATCTATAAAAAAACAAGTAGTAACATTGAAAAGTTGGCTGTGAAGTTCAGGAGAGAGAGCTGGCAAAGAGATAATTAAGGGTTATAGGTATAAGAATAGGAACTAACAAATTAAACTGAGAAGGAATGGTTCCAGAACCATGGCTTGCAGAATTTTCACCATGACTTGCAGTGAGAAATACATTTTATATTTTAGCCAGTTATACAAATAAATGCACAGTAACCCGTCTATACATACGCACATGCACAGACACACACACACACCCCTGAAACAAATACGTTACCAAAAAATACTTATTGTAATTAGTGTGTTGCATCTGATGTTTTCAAGTCAATTCTATTTTATTTTATGAAAAGAAAACCAGATTTGTGGTGGTGATTCATTAATTGAGTCCTCTAGTAAGTTTTGACCTGCAGCTTGAAAAATACTTCTACAGAGGAAAGTAGCTTCAAGTGTATATTGTTAAGGCTGAGAGGAAGGAGTTTCAAGGAGTGATTAATCAAGGGAGTCAAAGGCAGCAGAGAGATTAACATAATGGTCAAAAGATCTCAGGTGGATTTAATAATCATAAAGTGGTAATTAAGGGGTGCCTGTTGCATTGCTGATTCCAGTGATCAGAAGTGGGATGAAACCAGACTGCTAAGGGCTAAGAATGATCAAGTAAGAAAGGCTGTATGCCTAAAAGAAATTTTTAAAGGGCATGTGGATAGTTTTTACTCCCACTTTACAAATAAGGAGGTAGGTTCAACGAGGGTAAGAAATTTACCCACACTTACACAGGAAGTAGTAACAGAAACCAGCATTCAAACCTAACCAGCTCATATTCTGACGCTGGCAAAATCTCTCGGGAACACCCCCGGGAGGCCACGCCTGATCTCTACAGCAGAGACCCTGAAGAGACTGAAAAGGAAGAGAAGGCGCTGCTAAAAAGGCTGTGAGCAAGGAGGAATTTTAGGGTAAATGGACTGTTCCAGCTCCCGAAAGTATTGCTACTCAGCCTGAGGTCGGAGACCGGTCTGAAGGCGCAGAGGGCACCTGTCTGAGGGCACATCCAGCAATTCCCTGCGGAAGCCTGGGCCTCAGGCCGCTGCTCGGGCCACTGAATAGGTAGGAACAACCACTGAGTGGTCTTAAGCTACTCTTTCACAGATTCTTAAACAGAAGGTTGACAGAAAATAAAGTTTTCTTAAAAAAAAAAAAAAGGAAAAGGCCACTTAATAAGTGCCTACTCTGTCATTTACAATGCTAGGTACTTTATATTAAATATATTTTTAAAATCTAATTTTTGTCAAGAATTGATACATTAATCTATTACAGAAAATTCTTCAACTATGAAGAGTATTTAGTGAAAAATGTCTTTTATCTCAATGTCTCAGTTACTCTTGTTTTTTTAGAGGCAAAACTTTATTTTCTTATGCACTCTTCTGGAAATATTCTATATAAGTGTTAAATATGAAATTGGGTCTTTTTCACTAAAAAGTTTTTACTCTTTCCGTAAGATTATGCCTCTCCAAAATATTTTTTATATATGATATTTGTTTTGGATATCGTAGCATCAAAGCTGAGGAGGAAAAATGGGTTAATGTGATTATCTTTCAGTCAAATTTTTGTCTTCTTGGCGTTGCAAGTTGCTTAACCCATGTAGATTATAGGAATAGTGGAAAGTGCATGAACTTTGGTGTGCTGTATGGGCTGAGTTTGGGAAGCTGTGCCTTGGCCCATTAGTTGTGGGACTCTAGGAAAGTTGTTTGAATTCTTGGAACTTCGGTTTGCTTTTCTATAATTTGATTGTACAGTGTTATAGACTGTAGGGTAGAAGGATTAGCTCTGGGCCAAGCATCCCAGAACATGAAACTTGGCTTCATCAATTTTTTTTGCCACTGGGAAAATTACTTAGCCTTTCTATGCCTTGCATTCTTTATCCATATTATGGGGACATTAGTACCTACCTTATGGATTTATTGAAAAATAAATGAGAAAATACATGTGTTGTGCTGATTTGCAGTATCAAATACTATTAGATAATTTTTATTCATTGTGTTGATTAAGTTTTGTAATTCCTGAAAAGTACTTGGTACATAGTTAATAGTCAATAAAATTCCCTCTTTTTCCAATAAATCAGTAATGAGTTGCTTTATAAATCGTGCTGTATACTTCTAAATTGGGGATTAATATAGATAACATTTATATTTTATACATGATATTAAAACAACAGGAAATCAATTTAATGAAATGTTTCGAGTTAAACATTTCTTTTTCACTATTTCATGAGAAATGTGGTCATGATGCCATTAGATTTTAATAGTTATCTAATTTGATCTATGGCCATAAAATTTTTGTCTTTATATATATATATATATATATATATATATATATATGTGAAGAGTGGGGAAGGGAGAATATATCCTTACATGGATCATAGAAGGGGGTGTATTAAGTAGTCAAAGTTTATATGGAAGTGTGACGAATGAACTATCTTAGTTGCAGCCCTTAGGGGAAGAAATATTTTTTTGGAGAAATCCCTTGACAAGCCACTGGGTTGGGAGAAGAGAGCCAAAACTCAAGGCTTATAAAAGTCAGTAGGAGAAAAGAGCTCTGACTATTCTGCAATAGGATTTGAGAGAATAGCAACAGGACTAGATTCTGAAATTTCAGTTGAAGAAAAGATAAAGAAAAAATTTTGAAAAACATTTGCCTCTGTGTGGTTTGTTTTTCTGTTGCATAAATTTCCTGTCTTCAGTATAATCTTATGCACACAAATAATCTGGTGGAAATAGAGGACAACGAATTCCACTTGGGTTTATCTATGCTGTATAAAAAGGGGATATATAAGAGAAATGATGGAATGGTTCTTATACTGAATTATTTTGACAAACATAGAGCTGGAGGGGACTGTTAGAACCACCCCTAGTCTTGCAAATCCATTCGAATTTGAGGGAAAAATTGTTCTTACAATCAGTGGACTGGGGAATTTGCATTTGTGATCTTGATTTTGAGAGGCAGGGAGATCCTAGTTGATATCTGGGTTATGGTTAGTGAGAAAAATATTTTTAAATGAATACAGTATTGGTTTTCCATAACAACTTACCACATATTTCATGGCTTAAAACGGTGCAAATTTATTATCCTACAGTCCTATAGTTCAGAAGTCTGACATGGGTTTCCCTGTACTGAGGGTGGGCAGGGCTGTGGTCCTTTCTGGAAGCTCTAGAGGAGAATTGTTTCTTTGCCTTTTGCAGCTTCTGGAGGCCACCCACACTTCTTGACTGGTGGCTCCCTGTCACCATCTTTAAAGCCAGCACTAATGGGTAGAGTCCTGTCTACATCTCAACTCTCTGTCCTCTTTCCCTAGTCTCATCTCCTTCTCTGACTAGAGCTGGGAAGAGTTCTCAGCATTTAAGGACTCATGTGATTTTATTGGACCCACCTGGATATCTTGAATGATCTCCTATCTCAAGGTCGTTAATCCTATTCACCTCTGTAAAGTCTCTTTTGCCAAGTAAGGTAATATTTCACATGTTCTGGGGATGAGAATGGGGACATATTGTGGGGGAGGCAATATTTTGCCTATCTACATATATGAAAGCGGAAATTGTAGCGAATGAATGTATTATATACTCAATATTATTGATTAGTTTAAGCAGAACTTTAGCATTTAAATAATATTTTAAAACCATAAATATGAAAACAATTAACTATTATTCTGTCAATAATAATAACTTTACAGCAAACCCATTAAAATTGTTTTCCCAACCATCAGGAAATACTGCACTTCCCACTCCTGCAACTGTGCTGAATGTGATGCACCTTTACTGTGGAGAAACAGCAGAAACTTTCTGGGGGGCTTTTCTTGTTTATGGAGCTGGCACTGAGGTGTATTTGGTACAATGCATTAAAACCTTGTGCACTATATCCCATAGTGGTACTTCTATGAATGGAGATTAGGTACTGAAATACTGTTAATGGTACACTTGGACTAAGTTCTAGGTGAAATACATTTATATGGGCTTGCTTGCCTAGAGGCATAATGTTAATTTTTCCAGGAGAAAATGTGCAGTTTCTTTACAACTGTATTATAAATAAGCACAAGCCTCTTGTCAGTTAACAACAGCCTGTATTTATAATCCCTGTCTATGCATGTAAAGATATACATGCACATAAGAGGAAGCAGTGTAGGATAATGGGAAGAGCCCTTGATTGGGACACAAATGTTTGGAGTTCAAGTTCTACTACTGAATAGCTGTGGGAGGAAGTTGGACCAGATGATCCCCAGGATCTTCTATTTGGGGCATTCTGTGCCTCTATGTCATTTCTTTAGTAGCAGAAATCAGAATTCTGTGGTGAAAGCCTGAGGCTTCATGAAGAGCTGCCATTGCAGACTGGTCAGCCTTCACGATAGCTGTTAGGCTGCAGCTCCTCAGCAAATCACCTATCTTCTATCTCTTACACTTAAAAACACCACCATCTCCATACCATGATCTCTGGATATCAGGACTTTCAAGCACATCTAAGGCTAAGTAGGATGAGTCTGGAACATATTTTTTCTTAAACTGGAACTTAAGCCCTTGATTCTGTTGGAAAACATGGCCATTAAAAATTGAATAAATAAGACTGAACGAAGGAGTTGAACTATCATATCATTCTACAAATACTTTGTAAACATACTTTGTAAATAAGACTGAACGAAGGAGTTGAACTATCATATCATTCTACAAATACTTTGTAAACATCTCCTGTGTGCCAGGCACTATTTTATTAGGTAGACAGTAAGTAGACAACTACCTCTGCCCTTGTAGAGTGTATATACTAGTGGAGTGGAAAATAAAAAAAACAAACATAAAAATAAGTAAAACTTATAGTACATAAGGAGACAGTGAGTGCTAGGAGATGACAACAAAAAAATAACAGGATAAGGGAGTTAGGATTTGGGGTGAATGTCACAATTTAAAATAAGAAGTCAGATCAGCCTTCATAGGAAAGGTGAATTCTGAGACATGAAGGAAGTAGCACATGGATATCCGTAGGGAAATTGTTCTAGGCAGAGGGAATAGCCACGGCAAAGAACTAAGATGGGAACATGACTGGTGTTCTCTAGAAAGAACTTGGAGGCTGATGTGTCTGAAGTGGAGTCAGAAAACTGGAGAATAATAAGAGATGTGGTCATAGCATCGTCTTGGCCATATTGTGTAGGGGTGTGTTGGCCATTGTTAAGAGTTTGGATTTACTCCAGACGAAATGATGAAACATTCAATTTTCCTGAGCAGAGGAAAGGCAAGATCTGATTTCCTTGTTACCATGCTTATTCTGGCTGCTGTGTTGAAAATAGACTGTTGGAGCCAAAGGAGAAGCAGAGAGAACAATTAGGAAACTTTTGCAATAATCCATGTAGGAGATGATGGGGGCTTGGACCAATATGGTAACAGTGGAGGTGGTGAGAACTGGTCAGATTCTTGAGATATTTTGAAGATAGAGACACTAGGATTTCCTGATTGATATGCTATGGTGTAATAGTGAAAGAAATCAAGGATAGCTCTGAAATTTTTGTCCCCAGCAACCCAAAGATACAGATCCGAAAGACTGGAGTTCAGTTTTGGAAAAGTTAAGTTTAAGATGTCAAGTAGGTAATAAGAAATATGAGTTGGAATTCAGACTTATCTCTGGTCTGGAGACATAAATTTTGGAATCATTGGCAAACAGTGGATACATAAAGCCACAAGAGTTGATGTAAATCACCAAAGGAATGAAGGTAGAGAGAAAAAGAAGACCAAGGACTGAATTCTGGAGCATGCCAATGTTAAGAGGTTCGGAAAATGAGGAAAGAATAATAAAAAAGACCAAGAAGGAACAATCAGTGGTACCAGAGTACCACTAAAGAGTATGATGTCCTGGAAACCAGAAAAAAAGAAAGTATATCAAGAAAGAGGGAGCTAATGAGTTTTTTCAAATTTATTTGTTAGATCACCTAATATCAGGATTTAGATCAGTGGGTGAGCAATGTAGAAGTGTAATGGACCATGTAACCTTGTCTTACCAGTGAACCTTGATAAGAGCAGTTTCAGTGGTTTAAGAGTGAAAGGGAGGGCCAGAATTAGAGCACATGAATATCAACAACACTTTCAGGGAACTTTGACGCCAAGGGGAATAGTGAAACTGTGGTTGAAATTGGGTGAAGATAATGTTTTTTTGGAAGGGGAAAAATAATAGTATGTTTGTGTGTGGATAGAAAGAACACAATTAAAAGAAGAAATTGGTAATTTTGGAGAGAGAGGTAAGAATTGCTAAAGTGGTCTGTTTGAGCAGGTGAGAGGAATGTGAGCTAGTGTACAAGTGAAAGGTTGATTTAATTAGGGGCCCAGAGAGTGGATCTGGAGCTATGCTGTGCAACAGAAAGAGAACATGAGCCATATATGTGATTTACTTTTTTCCAGTACCTACATTTAAAAAGTAAAATTAAAAGATGAATTAATTTTATAATATATTTATGTATCCAATACACTCAAAATATTATCACTTCAACATGTAATAACAATTATTAGTGAGCAATTTTACATTATTTTGTACTAGATATTCAAAATCCTATGTGTGTTTTATATCGACAGAACATCTTAATTTGGTCGCTAAATTTTCATCAGAAATACTTAATTGGTATTTAGATTTCACAAAACAAAACTGATCAAATGTAGATTTGTATACACAAGCATTCCAACCATACTTAATATTTGCCAACAACTGAATTGAGCATTCAACTTTAAATCTAAATTTACATTAAGTAAAGTTAAATAAGATTCAGCGTTTGGTTTCTCAATGATACAGGCCTATAATATTAGGCAGCTCTGGAGTCTCAGGAAGAATGGCAGAGGATATTGAAACAGACGCTGGAAGGTAGGTAGATGTGGTGGAGCAAGTGCTGGGAATTCTCATTTGAACGTCCCAGTTTTCTTAGTAAAGTGCAAAGCAATATCACTAGCTTAGGATAAATGTATTAATCAGATCATAGCAGGAAACAAGTCAAAACTCAGTTGTTTCAAGAGTCTTACTAATGAGTCGGAAGTGCTAATCACAAGGAGACTAGCACCAGAAGAAAGCTGTTTCACTCCTAGGCCTAAAGGAGAAAGGGAAGGAAACAGTGGTGAGAGGAGGAAGCCGTAGATTTGGGGGGATGCAGAGACTGGCAGGACCACAGTCCACAGCAGGCAGGAAGCACGGGCCCCTTTCTTCCGCCCTTTGACATCCTGCCAAAGACTCCCACTTTAAACTCTGGGAAGCCAGACAGCAGGGCCCTAGATGATGCATTTATAAGGGTCAATTCCCAGAGGGCAGAGGAGCAGAAAAGGGTAGAGCATAGGTAGGATCAAATGGAGACATGAGCAGTTTTGGGGAGGAAGTATAAGTTTGAGGAGGGAGTTGTGAAAAAGTCATCTAGAAAAATGAGAGAGTAAATGAAATAGGATTTTTCTCTTCTCCTTTCAACAAGTATGTATTAGGTGCCTAATGCATGCAGTATGCACCTTGACTTGTTAAGTCCTGGGAATAGAGTGTTGAAGAAGACAAATCTCTTCTTTGTTCTACTATTGGGAGACATAGGCAATGAACAAGTGAACAAATAAAATATAATCTTAGATAGTGATAAATTCCACTTAGACAATTAGAGTATTTGGAATGAGATTGAGGCTATATTGAGGCTACACCATGGTGGTCAGGAAGGACTTCTCTTAGTTATATTTGAACTTGTCTCTGAATGATGTGAGGGAAGCAGTTACACGAAGATCTGGTGAAGAATATTCTTGACACATTAAGTGCAAAAGCCCTGAGACAGGGAAACTGATGTCTTAGTGAGAAAGGTATAAGAACAGTGTGGCTGGATGGTATTGAATTAGGAGAAGCGCCATGCAAGATGAGATTGAAGAGGTTAGATGGCACGTGAAGATCTTTTTCTTGTTGTTGCTCTTAATGTGAAGCCTTGAAATATTTTATCAGAAAAGTAATATGATCTGATATGATTTTCAGAAAGATTACTCTGGCGGCTGTATGGAGGATGGGCCAAACAAGGCAAAACTGAAAGCAAAACTATCAAAGAAACAGGCTGTTGCAGAAGTCCAGAGGAGAGTGACTTGGATGAGGGCGGTAGGAGCTGAGATGCTCAGATACTGTTAGACGTGAAATCTATTTTTGAGTAGAGTTGATAGAATTTTCTGGCTTTGCTTCATCTCTCCTTGTCTCTCTACTTTCTTCTTTCCTTCCACAAATGCTCAATGGCAGGGTGCCAGTACTAAGGATCCTAAGGTAATTACGGTAGTTTCCTGACCTCAGGACAATCCAGGCAGTGGAGGGAAGGGAGGTGGGGAAGGGAGTGAGAGTGCATAGAACAGAGCTGTACATGAGGTTGTGTGCCTTATGCTAAAGATACTATGATATGTACACCATAAATAGGAGAGTGATAATTTTACTGGGGGAGACGTCCAGGAGGGAGAAACTCTTTATAGAAAAGGTAATGCTTGAGCTGAATTTTGAAAGATGAGTAGGTGTTTGTTTGCTAGGCAAACAAAGATGGAAGGAGTGTTCCTGGCAGAAGAAGCAGTGAATGCAGAGGCCAGGCTGTGTGAAATATCCCGGCTTTTTTAAAAAATTTATTTTATTTATTTATTTTTGGCTGCATTGGGTCTTTGTTGCTGCGTGTGGACTTTCTCTAGTTGCGGCGAGCGGGGGCTTCTCTTTGTTGTGGTGCATGGGCTTCTCATTGCAGTGACTTCTGTTGTTGTGGAGCATGGGCTCTAGGCATGCGGGCTTCACTAGTTGTGGCAGGCAGGCTCAGTAGTTGTGGCACACGGGCTCAGTTGATCTGCTGCATGTGGGATCTTCCCGGACCAGGGCTCGAACCCATGTCCCCTGCACTGGCAGGCAGATTCTTAACCATTGCACCACCAGAGAAGCTTTATCCTGGCAATTTTGAGGAACTGCAAGTCATGCAGTTTTGTATGGTTTGAGGTTGAGAAGAGTGGGTGGATGAGAAGGAAATGAGAAGTTAGATGAGAAATGTAGCTGAAAAGGTAGGCTGGGGCTTGGGCACTGAATATCTTCTATGCTCTGATAAGGAGTTTGGACTGTGTCCCTTAGGCAAATGAGAATCTTTAAAGGGATAAATAAGGAAGCTCTTGATTAGGTTTGATTTTTTAGAAATGGCATAATGTTAGCAGCATGGAGAAAGGATTAGGAAAAGGGCAAGACAGGAGATAAGTCAGAGATATTTTTAAAAATTAATAACTTGATTTGTATCAAAAATTGTATTAAATTAATAATTGATTACAATTCACAATTCATTTTGTATTGTTTTCCTTTGTTGCATTTATATAATGTTAATTTAAATCAAAGAAAGTTATTTTTCGGTCTATGTGTGGTATTATTATATAGAAAATGTCCAATTTCTCTCATAATTTTTAGAAAATTTGTGCAGCTGCATGTTGGGACCTGCCAGCCAGATGGCCCCTTTGACATTCTGTGAGCTTGTGCCTAGAGCCGACAGAAAGCTCCTTTCACTGATGTTAGAGTCCAGTTAATGATGTCCAGTTAAGATAGCATCTATGTTGATATTATCAACTACAACCTTAGTAAGTTAGTTCTCAGTGAGTCAGATGTGCTTACAGGTTTCAGCAACCAAACTCTACCCATGGCTGGCAGGGTTTAGGTGTGACTCATGTGAACACCATGTAGAGATATGTGTATTGTCTAATGATGCCATCACTGAAAATGAGAGAGAAAATTGACTCAAAGTCAGTGTGTTCTTGGAAGGCCAACAGCCTAGTACTGTTACTGCAAGTACTCTCTCATATTTGTATAGAATTTTCTAGTTTGCAAGTTATCTTAAAAAGTATTTGGTAAACCCCCTGGTACACAAAAAGTCCTCAAGGTAGTCATTTCCTCTCATTATCTGTGTTTCTGTAACACCAGATTCTTTATACTTTGGTGAATAACAAAGTGACAGGACAAGATCAATGAAAACAACAACTTGGTCCTAGAACATAGCCAATTTTTAATGTTTAAAATTCCCAAATGCTGGATGAGAGGTATATGAAAAGTGGAATATGGCAGAATATCTGAGTACCTGCTTAGTTTTAAGTTCGATTGGGACAATTTCAGGAAGGGCAGGAAAAAATGCTGATGGAATTCTGAGTTGCACAATCCTAAACCACAAGGCACAGCTCTAGGTAACACAGAAGCATGTGCAGCTGGAAAAATTAGCCAAGGGATGTCAAGTTTGGATCAGCTCTGTTGGCAGAAAGGGCCAACCTTGAGTCTAGAGGGCAGCTTCCCCAGGCATGGTTTAGACATTCACCAAAATAGGATCAATTTTAATTGTCCACAGGATGGAAACGGCTGTTAGTTCAACGTTATCATCTGCCATCTTTCTCCCTCGCAAAGATTTTGGTTCTTTAACACTCAGGAAAAATGTCATAATTTCCATGAAGCCCAATCCAATCTAACAAGAAGAAATAATTTCTCCTTTCTCCTGATAGGCATTATTAAATGTTAAGTGAATAAAGCAGTATCATCTTGAAAAAGATAAACATACATATCTGCTCAGATATCTTTATATTCATACACATATAGGACACTTTAATCTGAAGACAGACTTAACAATTGGAAATATGTTAAACTTTTTCTTTATCTCTTCCTTGTTCCCTTTCAGTTCAGTTTCTTCTTTAAATATTCCCTTTTCTCCTAAATACTGTCACCAGACAGTTATCGTATTCAGATGCTTTAGTGAAGATTTTTATTTCCATTTGCATTCTCTGGTCAATTTTGAGATGGGTGTCTGCTTTGCTGTGATTAGTATGGAAAGGAAGCAGCTGTGAGTAGGGAAGTGCTAGCAATGAGGATTTTTGCTTTTTATTTTTTTGCTGTTGGTAGAAATTGTCTAAATAACAGGTGTCTATCATCATAAGTGTGAGAACATGTTATTTTTATCACTATGAGGGCCAGATCCAGCCTCTAGGTACTCATCTGAACTCAGAGAAAAGTCAGCTATGCTGAGTCCCTGAGAGTAGATTTCATGTATATGTTTCTGTGTTTTGCTCTTCAATTGCTTCCATATGTAAAAATTCCATTCCTTAAGCATTTCTACCAACCTTTGCCACAAATATCATGAATATAAACATACCATTGGCTTTGACATAATACCAAACTTCCCTTCAAAATGAAAACAGACCATTGGCATTTAACACCTACAATTATAAGTAGCAGATGAGGTAATTTCAGTCATTCTGAAAAACACAAACCCTCTGTCACTATTCTCCCACCCAGCCCGGAAAATGCCTGATGCTGGCTTGAAACACTTGCACATTCCAAAGATACATTTGAAGTATTTTTATGCTAGTGGCAGCATACCATTAGCAACAGGTGAGATACTAAAACCCTTTCTTATTAATTATTTTAATATAAAGTGACTAATTATGTGGAATGGTAAATCCTAGCGCATGAATGCACAGAAAAGCACAGAGCCATGCCCCATGCATGACTCCGCTCTGTACACTCAGAGTTCAGGTGGCATAGCAAATTTCTCTCCTTCCAATCATTGAGGTCATCAGCACTCACTTGCTGTGAGTACATAGCCTTTTAATTTAGCTTCTCTACCTAAAACAGCATGAGCCAAGCAAAGTATGTCTATAAGAAAAACAATGTGCTGATTGCTATAGTCTCTTAGGCACATTTTGCTGAGCCATGCTGTAAAAGGGGAAAGGAGTATGACTGCTTGGTGTCATTGGGCAAGAGTGGAGATGGATTTTAAAAGTGATATAATGATGATTCCCAACTTATTGAAGACGGAACGGGTAGATGTATATTTTATAATCTCTGGTAACTAATTTATTATGTTTTTCATTTAGATTTAAATTACTTGCTGCCAATGGCATGTTTTGTTCATCAGCATATAACCACCTTTCATTCTTAGCAGTGCTGTGCTCATTGTAGGCATTCAATAAATGTTTTACTTGATTTGAAAGCGTTATCTAAAAATTGGTTCTCTAGTTAATTATATGTCTTCTATTTTTAGTAGTTACTGAGAGCAGGAATGGTGTCTTTTGTGCTATCTGTAAAACTTATCAAAGTGCTCTATGCATAGTAGTTTCTTAACAAATATTTTTGAACTGAATGTTATTGTATTAAAATTAAAGGAGTTTTTGTTTCCGATAGAGTTAATTTAACAAGTGGCTTTAATGTGCATCTAGTTTTCATTTTTTAGTTTTTTGCGGTACGCGGGCCTCTCACTGTTGTGGCCCCTCCCGTTGTGGAGCACAGGCTCCAGACGCGCAGGCTCAGCGGCCATGGCTCACGGACCCAGCCACTCTGCGGCATGTGGGATCTTCCCGGACCGGGGCACGAACCCGTGTCCCCTGCATCGGCAGGCGGGCTCTCAACCACTGTGCCACCAGGGAAGCCCTATTTTTATTTTTTAAAACTGTTTTACAGATATGTAAGTTCAGCTGCTTGACTGGGATTTGATTCCTCTCTGTCCCTCCCTCACCAAAGTCCCAATAGGAAACAAGTTCTGTTTGCTTTACCATCAAAATATAGTCTGAATTTTTCATTTTTCTCTATCCCAATTACTATTACCCTAGTCTGAGCCACTTGGACATTCTCCTTGAGAACTGCAAGCCTCCCCACCGGCCCCGGTTCTACACGCCTGTCCCCCTGCCCTCTATCTCTTGACACAGCAGCTGGAAGCATCTTAAAAACAAACAAACAAACAAACAAAAAAAGGACCAGATTTATGTATTATGGTAGATAGTTGCATGCATAATGTGGTTTTGGTTTAGGTATTTTTTATAGAACAACAGTATCTAAAGCCTTTCTTACTATATCTCCCCATCCTAATATATCTCTTTACTACATGCCATTCTGTATGAAGTTGCAACATTGCAGAGTCATTACACTGGGTTTAAGTCATTATTTCAGGTTCTTCTTTGAAACACAACTACTTTCTGTTTCCAAAATAGTTTGTCAGAGCTCTGGGATCCTGATCTCAAAATTTAAGGATGGTAGAAAGAGAGCCAGAGAGCAAGATGGTATTGGAATGTGGGACAGTGCCAGGGTGGTGGGCCACATGTGTACTGAGTGCTAACTAACTGCCTGGAGGGGTGCACATCATTGGGATAAGCAGGGTGTAGAAAAGACTGGTTAGCAGCTGCTGAAGCCCAATTCACTTACCTTGCAGTTGTGCCTTAGGCAGGCCCTGTTATCACACTCCTTTTGGTGCTAAGCCCAGATCAATAGAGACTGATTAATGCCGAGTACCTTATGGTTCGTACATTTTATGATCCTACTCGTGTATCCCACTATCATGTTCCCTTTCTTAACTAGAGTCCCACACTGGTGATCCATTGTCATCGTATCTACTATGATTCCTGATTCTTTTCCTCCTTCCTCATACATCTGGTCCTCTTCTGCCACGTAACCGGGCAGCCTTTTTATCTGGGGCTCCAGAATTTCTTTTCTTTTGTATTTTTTAAAATGAAAAGACCTGAATATATGATTCTGTCAGTATAAGCTCTGCTTATAATAAATTGAACTGCCAACCTGAATGAAACATACATCCTTATAAGAACTTAAAGATCAGAGTTTGAAAATAGGCAGTAATATTTTCAACCAGCTTTTGAGTACTTGGGATTGCCATCAGGGACAAAGAAGATTACAGAAAAAACAATGCATGCAGGACTAAACAGTGAGAAGCAGCAGACAGAGCATGTAAGCTATATGATAAGAGAAACCCAACAGGTGGTGAATGTAGCAAGGGCAAGAGACCTGCCCACCTTCATTCATCTCCCATTAAAAACCAAAAACCAAAAAAAAAAAAAAAAAAAAGATGAAAGGGAACAGAGAGAGAGATAAAATGTAAAACCTTACTTAAAAAAAAAGAGTAAATTTGATATGCAAAAGTAAACTCTTCCCTGGCTTCATTACTTCTAATCTACCCACTCCACATTATTTATTTCTACCAAACTAATCTTCCTAAATCACAACTATGATTATGTCTCTCACATGCTTCAAGTGGGTGCACACACACATACATGCTTGTGTGTGCACGTGTGCACACGCACCCACCTCCACACACATACACTCCCCCCCAGCATTTCACTGAATAACCTCCTTTCCCTGGCTTTCAATATCCCTTACTTCGTCACTCCATTGGGTGGTACTGTTATTAATGGCAAAGTTTCTCTTCTTGTTCTTTCCAGATTGTTACCAGACTGTTAACTCCATCATATAAACCACCTTAATATTCATAGTTATATTGCCAGTGTCTGGCCTACAGAAGAGTAAGTGTATTGAACCCGTACTGCTTCAGAGCTTTTGCTCATTCAGTTCTCCGTTTGGAATGGCTTCTTCCACTTATCTGTAGATACCATAATTATGCAACATTTCCAGACCATTTCAGTTAGTTTTTCATGATTCTACCCAAGTGGAATCATTTCATCATTTCTATATCACTTGAAAATATTTTTAGTATCTACTTCCATATGCTATCTTATGTAATAATTTTCTGTACTATTGTCTTTCTGACTAGGAGATGGTAAGCTTTTGAAAGGTAAAGTCTATTTCTTACTTTTGGCATCTAATACAGTTCTTTGTACAGACAAGTGTGCTTAGTGTTTCTTGTAATGAAGTTATGAATTGACTGAAAAAGATATAGGGAGAAGAGGCTCTCAGTTCAAATAAATTATTGTGTTCTGAACACACTCTGGATTTTAAAAAATTGTATTTGTTTATCACCTAGTTATTCATTCTTCTAAAGATATAAATATGTTTCTGAGAACTCTGCTATTTATTTGTACAGAATTAGGAATTTAGTATGATTTTCATGTCTTCGAAAATAAAAGACTGTGTGATTCATCTCTCAGCTGTCTTCACAGGATGAAATATTCTTCCTATTAAAGATAAAACAATGTAAAAGCATCACTCCTGAATTGAGACAAAATGTTAACTAAAACAAGACACTGGAGAGGTGCTACTCAGTTTAATCCATATGAAAATATATTTCACACTGATTTGTGAATTTGTGGAATACTGTGTAATTTGGTAAAAAGATCTAGAACTTCTAACATTTAATTACAGCACAGGAGTACCACAATTGGTATTGTCACAAAATAATATGCTAATACCATGCAGAGACAAAGCATTATTCTGGAACACTGATAGAATTTTTCTTTTAAGATACACAGAACCAATTAATGCTGTCACCATCTTGTCAAGACAAGATAGTCGTCCTCGTCCTCAGGGTGTGTTTTGTTTCCCTCCATACTAGTGTTTCTGTATACTACTGTTTCCCAATGTTTTTCAATCTGTGAAACATCTGTGACCTTGCCAGGGCTGGTAGGGAGATGGGATTTGGATAAAGGAAAACTGAGGAAGAAAGGAATGACAGCTAGCAGCTGCAAAGATTTGCAAGCTCACATGTATATACCACATGCATCTGGCATCATTCCTTCTCACTCCATGGAGGTATCACTACTTCTATTGTCAGCATTCTACCCTCTACCTTCTTGGTTTAAAAAAAAGACAAAGAGGGCTTCCCTGCTGCTGCAGTGGTTGAGAGTCTGCCTGCCGATGCAGGGGCCACGGGTTCGTGCCCTGGTCCGGGAAGATCCCACATGCCGCTGAGCGGCTGGGCCCATGAGCCATGGCCGCTGAGCCTGCGCGTCCAGAGCCTGTGCTCCTCAACGGGAGAGGCCACAGCAGTGAGAGGCCCGCGTACTGCAAAAAAAAAAAAAAAAAAAAAGGCAAAGAGTTAGTGAGGAAATCCAGAATGTCAATAAAACAAGATGTCCTAATATACGTCTTTGGAGACAGTGGTCTGTGACAGTATTCGTCACATAATAATAAAAAACTAAACAATCTCCTAACTTAAAACAAGAACAACTTAGTACTTGCTATTATTAATTGTGAAACTTTAAAGCATTAACTTATGAGAACTCCAAGTAATAGATTTGGGAAATAAATAAAATGAAAAATCTCCTCAAAAGAAAAAAAAATTCCACCAAAGAACAGGTGAAAAAAAACATACAAAATAGTAACAAAAATTATCAAACTAAGACTGGTATTCCAGGGAGTTTTCTTCTTAAAAATCCTGACTTTGGACAGTACTTATTAGTATCTTTTATGATCACAGCTACTTTATATCTGGACATCTTCCTTCCTTTATTGAAAATAAAAACTTTGTCATGGATGAATGGAATCTTGTAAAGCACTTCTGAGTTCTTTAGAAAAACAAAATGACTTAATATGTTACAACATTTTGAGTGAACACATTTTAAAAGTTCTTTGCATCTAAATGTTTTCTGAAATCTAGTTAGGTAATAATTGAAGAGGCAGTGACTATTTGTTGTCTTTGCCTTTATGCTTTGCAAAATGTACAAGTTATATTTATCCCAAAGTAACTGTGCTGTACGAAGTTGGTGGGTGTACTTGATATGTCAGGGGATGGCTTTAGTTCTCATCCACTTTCTCATCCAGCACTGGTATACAGACATTGAACTATTGATGACAAAATAATTTTTTTCCATTATGCTCATGAATTGGTGGGCCTTTTAAAGTGCAAATATTTGGGTGCCCCTCTTGACCATATAGAACTGTCTTAATACACGCGCTCTACTGGCTCAAAGTTTCAAGCCACAGAATGCAGTTGACTTAGCTATTCCTCATTTGCCGAATCAATTCTTGCTCTACAAGGTCTCTTTCCAGCAGTTTCAGAAAGATTAAGCTGGCTTGCTCCAGGTTACACAGTTGATTTGTTTTCAGAGCCAGGTCTACAATCTATGTCTATTGACTTCTAATCCAGGGCTCTTTTGACTATATCACTTGGCCTCTTCGTTTGTAAAAGGATATGTACTATTCTCTGGTGAAAGATCCTAAATATTAAACATTTCTCCAGAGAAATGTCATGTTCTTAAAATTAAACTTTGCCAGTAAAATATTAAGCTCTTTCTCCTCTGTTGCCAATATTTGTTTTCTTGGCAAGAGCTGTGTTTTCATCAGAAATGTCGGGAAATTTTGTTCTCTTTGAACTATGTAAAATAGTATCTAAGTTTTGCACTTTTGGCTTGCAAGAAATGAAAGTACTTCGTATGCTAGGGCAAGGCAGGTAAGCAAGGTGAATGACGAGACAGCATACACAGAGTAGATCTTTGGAAACCATTTATCGGGGGAAAACTCATAGAGACTAATGCCATATGGACAAGGACAGCAAATGAATCTATCAATGCCAGAAGACTGACTTGAGAGCGTGGGTCTGTTAAATATCATGATTAGGAAATCATTAGTTCTTTCCATGGCATGCATGAACAGTATCTGGGATACAATAGCAACATCAACAAATGGCAACCCCTTGTTTCCAGCCCTATTCCACTAACATGATGGGGAGAGCACTTGACCCTCCCTTAATGTGATCAGGGAGGATGTGTTCCAAGATTCTTACTACAGCTTTTCTGGACTAGTGAGTGGAACAGCGGCCTGGTGGACCATCGCCACATTCTACTAAGATTGAGTGGCTTAAGCACTCAGCCAACTTCCATGGGGCTCTGGGAGCCCTGCTTGAAGATGAATAGGCAGTTTAACCTTTACCTCTCATGCAAGTAAGATAAACAGAAAATAGTGTCTGAAGTTACTAAGCTAGGTCCATTGAAGTACCTTGTTTAGGTAGAGCAGAAAGTCTGAAAAAAAAAAGACAAGTCTAATGGTCATCCTCAAGCTTTAGTTTTTCTAATGATTCAGTCAAATACGTGACTCAACACATTTGTTTGTTTGTAATATAAACTTCCTGAATTGGGAAAAATATTCATTTTTAAAAGGTCATCCTGATGACCTTTCTATATGCTTAACTTTATCAAGATTCTAAGAGACAAGAAGTAAAAGTGATTGTTAGACTAATAATTCTCTTATCTGTAAAAAAGATTATTTCCATATGAGCTCATTCCAGTCTCTTAGAGAATATATTTTGAAGTGTTTAAAGTAACTGTCCCTTCAAGATCACCCAAATCTACCCCTAGCCACAATTTAATTAATTTTTGCTAACACACGGCTGGAGGTGTAAGTACTTAGATCACTCAAGTCTCCATAGTCAGCCGCGTCTTTCAGTGGCTGCTGATCATGACATCAGGCCCTGGTAAAACCATCCATTTTAACCATTGTCATGACTGATGTAGGTTACATCAGCCTAACAGTGGTTGGGTATCCGCTGTTATGCTGGTTGAAATGATGGATTGATTGTGCCACAGTTCATATATTTCATATGTAAGGACAAGGTTTTAAATGATGTGATCAGAAGACGGACTGAAATTCTAGGCTAAGGTAAAATTGAAGCAATCATGATGAAAAATTTCAACTTACAAATCAAAACTTTTTATATAGTCACATCTCAGGTGGAATATAAAATATACTTACTGTCTTTGATCTGAAATTGTGTTTTTGGTACTCTTTTTAATGCTATTATTATAACATTACAATGCTGGAATTCTGGTAACAATGACTCACTAATACTTTATCTTTAATATTTGATAGAACATTTATAATATACTGTTGTGAATTTTGAGTTTAAGAACAGTAAAAGTCTTTTTTGTTTTGTAATCTGGAAGTGCAGAATCAATCCCTTTGAGTCCAATGGCAGAAAGAAATCATAGTTGGGAGTTTTGTTTTTCCATTATATTAACCTTTAGAGGAAGCCAAGGCTACTATAAAAAAGCACATCCTATGATAGACTAAATTTTATTTTTTTGATTTCCAGTTTGAGTCATTATGCTTCAAATTATTTGGTAAATTAAAAATAGCATTTAATAGTATAATGGATAGACCAGATTGATTTACTATTTCATTTAGTTTAAGTTAAACCCCATTATTGAATGAGTGTTAGAGTAAAAGTGAACTGAAGTTTCAATTGTTAAGAATAGTTTAAGATTTTAAGTCTGTTTCATTTAACTCTTCTAATAGAAATCCTCAGACATCTTGGAAGAGATGGAAATAGGAAAAATATAAAAATATTTTCTTTTGCTTTTGTTTAAGTATTATCATTTTTGAGGTGGTATAAAATTCTCAACCTTTTAAAATTAGACACTGTAATGACAAAAGATTATCATAAGATCAAAGACATAGATTCTTGTAAATGCTTAATTTATTGATTTGTAACAGTATTTCTACACACATATAAAAAAGAAACAGAAAATTCTCACCCCAAAAAGGTTAAAGATAAATGAGTTTGTGGTTTGATATTCTTAAAAGAACAAATGGACTGGTCATGTTACAGTCTACTCTTGTTGAACCTTATCCTTTTGGCATTATTAGTAACCATATGGTCCTTTTTGGTCCTAGTTGCTAAATGTGTTGATTGTTTTATTATTCTTTCTACTAAGAATGTTTATTGCTTTTCCTGTACTATAAAGAAAGGAGACTCAAGCCAGGCAAATGACAATATTTTGCTTAAGATGATAGTTCCTTATTTTATTCTAGAGGATATTTTTTAAAATGTAACGTGGGGGGAAAAGAAAAGCTTCTGAGGTCAAATAAGTTTGAGAAACACAAAATCGAATAGTTGATTTTCATAGGATTTTTTTGAGTCTTTACCATGCTAGTGTAAACTACAAATCATCAAATGGGAATTTTCTCTCTGTCAGTATATTTTGTAACCTTGCCCAACACCACAAAAGATCTGTTGGCTCTGGTGTTCTGAATAACACACTTTAGTGAATATTGGTTAAGTTTAGGAGATAAAGGGACTTGAGTAGATTTTCTTATATTTTGAATGAGAGAATGATTCATATTTATTTATGTTTTGTATTGTATGCCTCTGGTATGTCAGACAAAAAGTTAAATGCTGGTGTATCAGTTTTCCATTGCTATCATAGCAAATTACAGCAGACTTAGAGGTTTCAAGCAATACGGGTTTATTTTCATACAGTTCTGTAGACCAGAAGCCTGACATGGGTCTCACTAGGCTAAAATCAAGGTGTTGGGAGACTCTTGGGGAAAATGTTCCCTTGCTCATTCCAGTTGTTGGCAGAATGCAGTTCCTTGCAATTGTAGGTCTGAAATTCCCATTTATTTTGCTGGCTGTCTGCTGAGGGCCATTCTCAGTGTCTAGAGCCCTCCCACATTCTTAGCTCCTCCTTCCTCCAACTTCAAAGCCACCTATTGTGGATTGAGTCCCTCTCTTCAAATATCTCCTTCTTCTTCTATCTCACCTTTCTGATCCAGGAAAGGTTCTCCATTTTTAAGGACTCGTGCAATCAGATTGGACCCACCTCCTTAATTCAGGATACTCGTATCTGTGAAGTCCCTTTTGCTGTGTAAAATAACATGTTCACATATTCCAGCTACTATGCTGCCTACCATAGCTAACAACCGAAGATTGAGTGAGACTCAGTCTCTGCCCATCAGTGACTTCCAATTAGTGTGGATCCCATGCTACCTAAACTCATAAGTAAACATTAATCAATCAATTAATATGATATTTAAGAAAATTATGATGAGATCTGAAGATTACAGTACTTATACACCTTCTCACTATCAGAATACTCGAGAAGCTGCTAAAGTAACAATGAAATATTTCCATGAGAGGCATGAGGGAAATTCCATCCTGGCTGTGGTGAGACCTTATCCTCAGTACATTGCCCAGAGTTTATTTGGAATGTGTTCTTGCTGTCTCAGATTCTAATACTCTAATACATGAATTTGGACCCAATATGCTTGAGGGTGAGAAAATGTTCTTATGTATAAGACACTCCATTCATAATCCTTTGAATTACATCTCTCCCCTCCATCCAGGCCAGATATAGTAATGGGATTTGGTAAAGACAGACGCTGATAAAATTGTTTTGAAAATATACTACATTCTACCTTCAGTTACTGTTTTTCGTGGTTAGACAGTTCTTCTTACTCTCTGACTGCTAAACATCTTTTGGTTTTTTTTTTTTTTCTAGTCATTATTTTTGCCCTTAGTTTCCTTTAATGTTGATGGCTCTCTCAGCCATGGTGGTTCAAAGTAGTAGTGTGCTCTTTGGATAAAATTAAATTAAAGGCTGCATTTCTCCCACCCACTTTTTTCTTTTAGTAATATTAGCTTGCTAGTTCTTTGGGCTTTGATTTTTAAATAAAATAGGATGAAAACTTTTTTTGTTTGAGCATGTACTTTAATGACTAGGATAAACTTTTTTCTTATCAAATCTAGGTTCCATTTTCCCTGTGAAACACTGCATAATTATGTCAACTTTTCTTTCTTTGGGCTGGCCTTTCTAAAAGCTATGCAGTCCATCTCCCTAGGGTTAACACATTCTTCTCTCAGCTTTAGACATGCAAATGAGTTTAGTTATCCTCCCTTGAAACAATCTCCTGCTCACTTGTATTAGACTTTGAGTTTCTCCCAATATTTGACACACCCTTTTACAGATTATTTCTCAGGATGGGTTACTTCTATATCCTTTTAAGTCTATTGAGTACTTATATAACCAACTGGGTTATGAACATGGGGTGGTTAATTCAGTCTCATGCTGTCTATGAATAAAGCAGTCTTTATCAAGCATGACTGTTTTCATGTCTTTGAAGTCACATTATTTCTCCAGCTTCCACCACTTCTTTCTCGAGGAAAAAAACAAAAACAAAACAGTCTTTTGTTTGACAGAAGATCCATACATTGATAGATTTTCTGAATCCCATAATTAGTTACTGCTATATAAAATTGTAAGAAATACTGTTTCTGATAAAGAATTGACCAACTGTACTGCAAATATTGGAAACATTCAATATTGGAAACTTCAATATTGGAAACTTCAATATTGGAAACATTTGAAACATTTGAAAAATCAATGTGTTTAGAGAATGCGAAAGCTATATCTGTTCCAGATATTCTCACCTAATACTGTTATTCATTTTGATTAGACCTATATTTCCCATACAAGTTTTGGAAATTAATTATCTGGAACACATACTCAAGGTGAATCTTGTTCAGTGGAGAAAATAGCAAAGTTCTGGTTATTGAATAAAGAGCTACTCCTTGTTATAATCACTGGCTCTTTGATATCTGTTCATTGCTAGTAAATTAGGTGGCAAATTATTATGCATGATATAAAGAGAAAATAAAATTAGACAAATACCCTCAATCTTTTTGCTCAACTCCAAACTATTTACAGCTTCACTCTAAATATATATTTAAAAATAGCATCTTTTCTGATAACAGATTGTCATCTTCAAGAAGTAATTTAAAATTTTTAATTAATTTTTATTTTATATTGGAGTATTTATTTTGTATTGGAATTGATTTACAATATCGTGTTAGTTTCAGGTGTTCAGCAAAATGATTCGGTTATACATATACATATATCCATTCTTTTTCAGGTTCTTTTCCCCTATAGGTTGTTACAGAATATTGAGTAGAGTTCCCTGTGCTATACAGTAGGTCCTTGTTGATTATCTACTTTACATATAGTAGTGAGTATATGTTAATCCCAAACTCCCAATTTATCCCGCTCCCCACCTTTCCCCTTTGGTAACCATAAGTTTGTTTTTGAAGTCTGTGAGTCTGTTTCTGTTTTGTAAATAAGTTCTTTTGTATCATTTTTTTAGATTCCACATATAAGTGATATCATATGATATTTGTCTTTCTCTGTCTGACTTACTTCACTTAGTATGATAATCTCTAGGTCCATCCATGTTGTTGCAGATGGCATTATTTCATTGTTTTTAATGGCTGAGTAATATTCATTGTATATGTGTACCACATCTTCTTTATCCATTCATCTGTCGATGGACATTTAGGTTGCTTCCATGTCTTAACTATTGTAAATAGTGCTGCTAAGAGCAGTGGGGCGCATGTATCCTTTTGAACCATGGTTTTCTCTAGATACATACCCAGGAGTGGGATTGCTGGATCATAAGGTAGTTCTATTTTTAGTTTTTAAAGGAACCTCCATACTGTTCTCCATATTGGTTGTACCAATTCACATTCCCACCAACCATATAGGAGGGTTCCTTCAGGGAATATTTTTGATCAAGTATCATGATTAGAGGGGTTGCAGTGTCTTTAGTGTGTGAGCATCTTCAGAGATACTCCCTGACCATTAGGTGCTAGAGCTCTAATCAGCCTCAGGTGAGGAGTCCTGGTGAGACTCTGGGGTTACTGAGAGAAAAAGAGGCATCAAGGTTGTTAAATGACCTTATGGATTAGGAGCCAGAAATATCAAATCCTGCTGCCCATTCCCAGGAAGAAAGGGAATAAAAACAAATTTTTTTCTAATTTGATGTTGCCCTGAATTCCAATGCTGAGAATTTGGGTAACTTGAAATAATCACCACAAAACTTCCTTTTACTAAGGTATATTTTTTCAGACCAAAGTAGTGGGATAATGCCTGCTTTATTTCATATTTCTTTTGTCTATATTCTCCATGCAACATGGGTCTCAGATCTTAGTAAAGAGGCAAAGCAGTTTATGTCCTTTCTGTGGGAGTAGGCTTCATTTAACACTAGAGTTAAATAATGTACAATTTTATTTCTCTCTCAAAGTTTAAGACATAAGGTAGGTGATTTTCAAGGCTGATTTGGTGGCTCTACAGCCATGAGGGCCCCGGTCTCCATCTAATGTTCTGTTTGCTCCATTCCCAAGGTGGCCTCATAGACAAAGTTGGCTGTTGGAGCTCCCACCATCACGTCTCCATTACAGAAGTAGGAAATGGCAAAAAGGATCTTTAAGCAGGCATCTTAGAAGTCTCACGTAGCACTGATGCTTAGATATTAATTGTCAGAACTTAGTCACATTGACAAACCTAGATACTAGGGAGACAGGAAAATTAACCTTAAACTCTATATGCTGCTGCCAATGAAATTTCAGACTCTTCCATCTCTAAAATTCTGAATTTTTCTGTTATCTGTTTTGAAATTATTTAAGAAGTTTTGAGAATCCTATGGTGTTTTAAAAGTTAAATCAAAGCTAACCTGAGAAACAAGGTATATAGATTTGATTTTCATAATTTCAATCATCTTTTTAAAATCTAAGGCAAGTCACAAACTTTGGGTACACCATTCTTTCCACTACAAAGATAAGAACACTATACTTGATGGCTTAGCAGCTGACAAAAAACATTTTTTGTTTTGTTTCTGCTTTTGCTGAATGTCATTTTATGTATTATTTTAAATGATGGTGATTTCTTTCTTTATTATCTTAGACTCCCTCTCCCAACGTGTATACAAATTAAACAATATTAAATTTTGTGATAGTTACCTGAATAGTAATTTGTTAACAAACATACCATTTACTATGTGTCAGCTACTCTTCTAAGAGTTTTATAGGTATTGATAGCTTGCATCCTCATAATCACCCTATATGACAACTACTATTATCATCTCTATTTTATAAGTGAAGAAATTGAGGCCAAAAAATGATGAATAATTCACTCAAAGTTGTACAGGTATTGCTGTCATTTGAACTTAGGCAGTCTGATATGGAACGTATGCTCGATACCACAATGCTACAGGGTCTCTAGAAATACATACTTCATTGCTAAATTACCAAACTTACTTCAAGAACATTCTGTTACCCTTTTAATTAAGCACAGTAATTATTATTTGATAGCACAGATATAGAAACTCCAGGAAGAATCAGTGAAATGTTTGGTTTTAGCTGATAATGTCAATCAGAGTTGTAAATAGAATTCAGGTTTCCTGACTTCAAACAAATGCTAAAATAGCATGAGCCCTCTTATCTATTTGCAGACAGCAATATTCATGACATTCTTCTATAGAAAAACACATTCTCATCTTTTTAAATGAATTGTTGAGAGATGAAATGTGAGTCCAAATTATTTAAGCTTATTTTCTTACCTTTTTATAGATTTAATAATTTTTCAATCACAAGGATACTATGTGTCATGAAGTTAAAAACCAAAGATTTAACAGGAAAAAATATACTTCTTTGTTGCTTACCAAAGTATACTATTTGTGCATTTGAATACAAATTACTGGAAGTCTTATACTTAGAGCCATAAAAAAGTAAATTATGTCTCTTTTCCAGGGAGTATTTGTATTCATTACTTGATTTACTTTATTGCTTTAATATTTATTAAAGATTATATATATATAAAAGATGAGGCAATGGCAGATCTAACATTTGAAAAGCAGAACGAAAAACCAATTTCGAGCCTATTGAATCCTATCAAACTTAAGGATGATTCAAACACTTAAGATCTTCATAGGCACAATTATGAAATGAAAATGTTTACAAAGCATATGCAGCATGTGTTTTACAACCTTTAGATTTTGTTTTCAGGAGCTTCTGAATCATTGCTGCTGTTTATAATCTGCATCTGTTATAAAGTCAGACAAAATGATAAAAACATAGTTCATATGAATAGAATGAAAAGAAAAAAAACAAGGAGAGTAAGAAATGTATTTGTTTTAGGAGGGAAATGAGACATTACTGGGGCTGGGGTACACTGAGGAGAAACCTTGATTCTAGTCCCTAGGAAGACCTCATGGGATGGACTTACCTTGGAGAATTCATGAAGGTTCAGGGTGTAAACTCAGCCTTCACTGGGTCTCTGACCAGACTTGGAGAGGAAGATAAAACAATTAGACTTACAGATATTGAAGTATATATAATTATCTACCAAATTTTTGTCTCTACTGTTTTAGCTTAAGTCTAAGAATATTCCCTCTTTGGATTCAGATACATCTGGAAATCTCAGACAGATAGACTGGGCAGGTGGGGCTTCCAGAAATCTATTTGTATAAGAGACAGAGAAGACTTCTAGGAAAGAACACCTCCTAAGAGATAAGGAAATTCAGCCTCAGTTCTCAAACAGGAGGAATGATTCTGAGAAGAACATGATGTCTATGTTAATCTCCATCCTACCTTACATGAACTCATGTCTAAGTCCTAATTCAAAAGAGCTCTGAGGAAATAATACAAAACGTGGGGATCATGGCCATATTAAATTCTTCTCTAAGAAAGTGTGACTCAAAAAGGGAAGAGACATTCTCTCCTGTGTAGCCAAAGATGATAGAGTTTTGGCTTCTCTAGGTCTGCCATATATCAATACTATTGGCAGTGCGGAACAGCAGTACTTGTTCAGAAGAATCAGTTATACCTTAAAAAGTGATGGTATATAGTGAGAAACCAGTAGTGTTTGGGTGAGGCAGATCCTGAGGAAGAGGTGGAGGTTTCACAGATGGGACAGTACCTTGTGGAAGTGGTGATATAGCAGAGGCAGGAGCATGCACTCAAAATGGCAACAATACCATGTAATTAATGGGTGTTATTTGTGCCTCACCCTCGTTCCTTTGCCGTCTCATACACTCTTCTTCCTGCTATTCTGAATGTTGGCTAATAATAACCCATAGCTCTCCCTTTCTCCCAAGAATTATTATTGGCCAAACAAAAAACACCTCCCTGCTACCACTTGTAAGTAGACCTTGGCCAGTGACTATGGGACATGGGTGTTCAAAAGGACGGCTTATTACTTTAAGGTTGGGCTACATCTGTGGTGCAATTTAAACTTCAGAACTTCACTGTGGGATCAGAAAGAAGCTAGTCCCTAGCTGAGACACATCCTTGCTTAGCTTTTCCTCCTGCTCTATCCTGCTTCACTCATCTCGTTTCTTATATTATAAAAGCACTCTCCCAAAATACCACTCAAAGAAGAATCGTCAACTCAGGCTCTGCTTCTGTGGAGCACAACCTAAGAGAGTGGTGAAGTGTCTTCCTGCCTTTCAGCAGGGAGGTAGTTATTGACCCTAGTCATGACTGGAGGCAAACCCAAACAAATAACATATGAATGTTCCTCTCACATGGTACTGAGTGGAATTGTTCATGAGCACATGAAGACAGTTGAGGCATTCTCAATACAACTGGAAAAGGTTCTGTCAAGAATAGGAGAAACTGCAGGTCAGAACAAGAATAAGTAAGATTTACTGCTAATATGTCTCCGTTTCATACCCTGGACCAGAGTAGACTGGGAAATGGGCTACATTACCATAGAAAACAGGCATTCCTTGCTTTTTATCTTCTATTCAATTTACTCCATCTCTTGTTTACTGTGGGAAGTTATTGTGGTAGTCCAAAGATGGCTTATTATGCATGGGCTGATTACAAGGATTTTCAAGGCTGTTCTATCTTCATGCTTTCAGGCTAGAGCTAAACCTAACAGTTGAGAGCAGAGGATTTAATCTCTCAGGTCTAATAGAGTACGCGATTTTGAGGTTTATTTTTCTGGGCTATGGTGAACCCTGATGAGTGATATTTACCCAAATTTGTTATTTACCTGCGTAGTAATTTTAAACACTGTAAACTTGAGCCTTATTTGGCATAATTTTCCTATCTTCTGCTATTATCTTTGTCTCAATTAAATATTTTTCTAAATATTTTATTTGACTTCCACTTTTTGAACTTGGGAATTGCAATCCAACTTCCCTAGATATTCTAAGGTGAAACTGACTTCAGTTTGTTTATGTTCCTATAGTCATATATAAACAGATAATTTCTAGATTTATTTCCACCAAAGCTACTGACGTTTGTTTTGTATGGATTTTATTAGTTGGAATCTTAGAGCAAATTCAGTTCCTTCAATTATCAGTTCTAAAGGGTACATCTCATTTTTTTTCTCCCCTTCTCAAAATCTACTTATCACTTTCAAAAACTGGGTAGAGCTGAAGTAAAATAAAGAAATGTCCTGAATATCAATCACTAGCAAAATACCCAGCGCATTTTATCTTAGAAGACTGATTACAAGGATTTTCAAGGCTGTTCATCTACCTTCATGCTTTCAGGCTAGTACTAAACCTAACAGTTGAGAGCAGAGGATTTAATCTCTTTTTAGCCTATCTTTGAACTGAAAATGTTTCCTCTATATTTCAGGATTAATCTAGAAGCTAAAGATATCACAATTCTCCAAAAAAATCATTATCATTTCATAACTGTCTAGCAAACAGGAGATCCTTAACACCTAAAACAGCTTGAATAGACTTCTATTTATCAGAGAGTTCATGTCTGTCAGTTAGGGCACATAGATGACTGAATGGAGCCATAACAGTCATTTTTGAAACTAGAAAATTTCTTTTATTCATAAATACTCCCAGATTTGCCTGTCAGTCACTATGGCTCCATCACTAAAGATTTGTTTGTTTGGCTTAGGGCTTTGCTTCTCTGTGATTCAATTTAACCACCTGGATTTTGGATATCGAAGCTGAATTGGCTTTCATCTTTATCTGGGACTTTCTGCACAGGGGAAAAATGGTATTTTCCTTCTGGCCACATTCTTCTTTTTTTTCTAAGACTTTAAATCAGAACAAATAAGACAAGAATAAGATTCCTAAGGACAATTTTCCCTGTCTACAACATAAGACTAGTCCAGTATTTCCCAAACTGTGTTCAGTGGAGATGTTAATAAATGATATGGTTTTCTTTGAGTAGGTGGCGCTGTGGTTACTCTACAACACACAGCAAAGAATTACAATGCAATTAGAAGCTTTGAGAAATGTTACAGGAAAAAATATCTTGTTTCTTTGTTTAATCTTTGTTTAACTATTTTTCAAACTTAAATGACCAATAAATAATTTTGGTAGCACATTGTTTAACCTCATGCAACCCACCAGTATTGGGGCTACTAGTTGGAAAATACCAGTTTAGTATAAAATCAAGGTATTTATATTCCAAATCAAGGTGACATCCTGTCTCTGTAATGTATCTCACCCCTGCAGTCCCTGCGATCAGGTGTTAAAATTCTAAGGTCATAGAACCAAAGAAAGAACTTCAGGATTGAGAACAGGTCTGGGGGTGTCAGGCTCCAGAACTGGAGGCCTGACACTGTTGGGGTTCTCTCCAACTTCTTCTCATGTGGGATTGCCTCTGCTTGGCTTCATTTGCTCTTACATAAGACAGCATCTTCACGTATGAAATGAGAGAAAATGGCTCCCAGTTGCTACCAATTCACGTCCTTCAAACTCTACAACCTGAAGTGGAAGGATCATTTACTCTTGCTTTAAACAAAAAATTCAGGGCAGGAATCTGTTTGGACTATATTAGATCATATAACAGCCTTGGACCAATCACTGTGGACAAGTGAATTGACAGTAGGACTCTAGACCTGGATCAAATGCCTACCTCTTAAACTTGGACGATGTGTTACTGAATCTCTTTGAATTGAAGGAGTGGTTGCCAAAAGAAAAGGTTGGGGGAGGGGAAGAAGGAGAAGTTCCTAAAGAGGCAAAATAAAAATATTCACTACATTTCATCTTTGATAGACACATCTTCACCATTTTACCAATACTTAAACTTTCTTCAATGACCATGCTAAGATAAGACAATTAGTTCATGTGTAACTGAAAACACATTTATTCTCTTCTATCAGAGCACCACCTGAAATCTTGTTCAGTTGCTGTGTTTAAAACCTCTGGATTACGTTCAGTTCTCTCAGTCAGGTCTGGATGTACCACTTTGTGATCTGGCCATTTATGGGCTAAAATATAAATAAAACCACCTCCACATATGCATAAAAACAAGACAAACATGATAAGAACTCTGTTTAAGAAACAGGGAAAATGGAAAACAGCATGCAACGACCAGAGCTCTAGGATACAGATTTTATTCTACTAGCCAATGGTCTTTATTTTTCCCGTTAGCTGAAGAGTGAGTTCCATGAGAGAGCACCCATATTTCCTATCAGTGAGGATGGTTGGAGCCTCCCTCGCCCAATGTCCTCCATGATCACTTTTCAAAGGGATATTGGGAGGATTTCCATCTGTGGGCAATACCACCTTGGAAGTTCTTTTCCTATTTACATGAGTTTAGGAGATCCTGAATTGCTTCAGGGATTAAGTAGTCATAGGTTTCTTATAGCCAGGCCTGGGTGGCAAATACTTCACTTACATAATTTGTTGGATGCCAGGCAATTTGATTTTTTTTTTTCTCCATCTACTCTCACTTCCTAGGTGACCTCATGGATTTAAAGACACTTGTGAAACCCAGTTAATATCTTTAGCCCCCACGTTTCCCTTGAGCCTCAGACTTGCATTTCCAACTTCTTCGTGGAGCCTCCACAGGGAAAGTTCAAATTTAACAAGGTCAAACTGGTGGGTCTTCTCACAGTCTTAGTATCTGGTCCTATGATTCACCCATTTTCTCAGACCAAACACTCTCATAAATCATATCCACAAACCCAAATTTATTCAGATCTTACTGATTGTCACCACTTCCACTGCCATTATCCTGGTTCAAGCCAGTATAATCTCTTTCCTGAGCGACAAACTTCACGTGCAATAGGTTCATAACTCGCATGCCACCACTACTCCTGACCTAGTATTATAAGATTGCTACATGGCAGCTAGAGTAGATTTGATTTTGAAGTTGTATGTCAGATCAAGGAAACTTCCTTGCTCAAACAATTCTGTCTTCTCATGGTTTAAAAATAAATCTGAAATCTTGACTGTATCCTGCAAGGCTTTATATGTCTTGGCCCTGACCAGCTCTGAAACCTCATTCTCTAATGAGTTCCACCTCACTCAGTCCATTCTAACCACACTGCTTTTTTGCTGTTCATTGAACACTTCAAGCTTGTAATTCCCCAGGGCTTTTGTATTGCTCTTCCCTCAGGTTCTATTTCTCTGACCCCAGATATGAACATGGCTTTCCTCATTTCTTTCAAATTGCTTCTCAAATGTCATTTCCTATTTCTTATGTTGTTTTATTTTTCTTCATAGTGTTTATATTTATATGATATTATGTATTATTTGTGCATTTTCTGTCACCCCACTAAAATGCTAGAATGTGGTCTTCTCTCACTATAAGGCATTTTCTCTTTTGTTCAATGCTATTTTTTACAATAGTGTCTAGAAATTATCCATACATATGCACACATATAATTATATATATTATTACATGTAATATGTTAAAAATATATATAATTATATATCATATATAAGGTATGTATAATTATTTTTATAGCTAGTAACCGATGCCTAACTAATGATCATTTAATACTGAAATATTTTTTTGTTTCTTAGCAACAAGCTGACATGAGCTCTGTTGTTAATCTTATTTCTAAGTCTAACAATAGGTGTCAAGCACTGTTTTAAGTGTCTGAACAATGCATTCATTCATTCATTCATTCTTTCTTCTTAGCAGCCCTATGGGGTAGGTAAAATAGTATTATCCCAATTTAGAGAAGAAAAAGTGAGGCATAAAAGAATTCCCTCATTTTCCCAAGTTGCACAGTTAATAAGAGGGAAAGCCAGAATTTGAGGCAGTTTGGCTCAAATTCTTTTTGTGCATGGGACCACTCTCATGACACTTCACCCTGCTCAAGCTCCAGTTTCTTCCTCAGAGCAGTGAGCAACACTGGACTGCGAATGGAGTCAAAGGGAGCAACATCCTTGGATGCCTCTGGGAGCTTTTGTCAGGAGGCTTGAGCAGCTGGCTGGGCCTGAGCTCTTCAGACTTTCTCACTTTCCTGGAACTAACAAGGGCCCAGTCCTCACTTCTATTTGGATTCCTAGTCCCTCGTCCTTGCTTACATGAAATGGTGCAGAGAGTTGAATCACACTATTATAATTATCCAAATCAAAGATAACGCAAATGGATGGGCAGATATACTATGTTCTTGGATTGGAAGAATCAATATTGTCAAAATGACTATACTACCCAAAGTAATCTACATAGTCAATGTAATCCCTGTCAAATTACCAATAGCATTTTTCACAGAATTAGAACAAAGCATTTTATAATTTATATGGAAATACAAAAGACCCCAAATAGCCAAGGCAACCTTGAGAAAGGAAAAGGGAGCTGGAGGAATCAGGCTCCCTGACTTCAGACTGTACTACAAAGCTACAGTCATCAAAACAGTATGGTACTGGCACAAAAACAGAACTATAGATCAGTAGAACAGGATAGAAAGTCCAGAGATAAACCCACACACCTATGGTCACCTAATCTATGACAAAGGAGGCAAGAATATACAATGGAGAAAAGACAGTCTCTTCAATAAGTGGCGCTGGGAAAACTGGACGGTTACATGTAAATGAATGAAATTAGAACACTCCCTAACACACACACAAAAATAAACTCAAAATGGATTAAAGATGTAAATGTAAGACGAGATACTATAAACTCTTAGAGGAAACTATAGGCAGAACACTCTCTGACATAAATTGCAGCAAGATCTTTTTTGTTCCACCTCCAAGAGTAATGAAAATAAAAGCAAAAGTAAACAAATGGGACCTAATTAAACTTAAAAGCTTTTGCACAACAAAGGAAACCATTAATAAAATGTAAAGAAAACCCACAGAATGGGAGAAAATATTTGCAAACAAAGTGACTGACAAGGGATTAATCTCCAAAATATACAAACAGCTCATGCAGCTCAATATCAAAAAAACAAATGACCCAATCAAAAAATGGGCAGAAGATCTAAACAGACATTTCTCCAAAGAAGGCATACAGTTGGCCAAGAGGCACATGAAAAGATGTTCAACATCACTAATCATTAGAGAAATGCAAATCAAAACTACAATGAGATATCACCTCACACTGGTAAGAATGGCCATCATCAAAAAAATCTAAAAACAGTAAATGCTGGAGAAGGTGTGGAGAAAAGGGAACCCTCCTACACTGTTGGTGGGAGTGTAAATTGGTACAGAAACTATGGAGAACAGTATGGAGATTCCTTAAAAATCTAAAAATAGAGCTACCATATGATACAGCAATCCCACTCTTGGACATATATCTGGAGAAAACCATAATTCAAAAGGATACATACACTCCAATGTTCATTGCAGCACTGTTTACAATAGCCAGGACATGGAAGCAACCTAAATGTCCATCGATGGAGGAATGGATAAAGAATATGTAGTACATATATATAATGGAATATTATTCAGCCATAAAAAGAACAAAATAATGCCATTTGCAGCAACATCGATTGTCATACTGAGTGAAGTAAGTCAGACAGAGCAAGACAAATATCCTGTGATATTGCTTTTTTGTGGAATCTAAAGAAATGGTACAAATGAACCGGTTTACAAAACAGAAGTTGAGTCACAGATGTGGAAAACAAACTTGTGGTTACCGGGGGAAAGGTGGGGGAGGGATAAATTGGGAGATTGGGATTAACATATACATACCACTACATATAGAGTAGATAACTAATAAGAACCTACTGAATAGCACTGGGAACTCTATTCAATACTCTGTAATGACCTATATGGGAATAGAATGTAAAAAAGACTGGATATATGTGTATATAACTAACTTACTTTGCTATACAGCAGAAACTAACACAACATTGTAAATCAACTACACTCCAATTAAAAAAAAACCTAAATATAAAAAGAAAAAAACCTCAAAACAACAACAAACAACAACAACAAAAAACCCAACAAAAAAATACAAAGTCATGATAGACCTTCAGCACTTTTGTGTTGTGGACCACAGGCAGAAAACGTTTGTGCTAAAACTGTGTTCTCTTTTGTTTACTGCTTTCAGTTTGGGTCACCTCAGTTTTAGTTCTCAATTCTGTTTGTATATTTGAATCACCCAGAGAGCTTTTAAAAATACTTGGCCCTACCACATAACAATTAAATAAAAGTCTCTGAGGATGGAACCATGGCAACCCTGTTTTTAAAAGTTCCCTTGATAATTGTAATGAGCAACTAGTGTTGAGAACTTTTGCCTTAGATCAGTGGTTCTCAAAATTTAGCATGTGGCAGTATCACCAGGAGGGCTGATTGAACAGAGATTGCTGTGCCCCAACCCCAGAATTTCTGATTCAGGAGGTCTCAGGTGGGGCTGAAGAATTTCCTTTTCTAACAAGTTCCCAGTTGATGCTAATGCTTCTGGTTCAAGAACACAGTTTGAGAACTACTGCCTTAGACCAAAGCATGGTACTTTTTGCAGTGCCTCACTGAATTTTAGAAGAGCCAACCTGTTTTGATACTCTGATATTTCCTACCAAGTCTCCTAAATTTCTAGCCTCCACACGTCCAGAACCTAAGCACTCATATTCAACAGATAATATTTTAACCATTTGCTGAGGGGATTATATCACAACTTCCCAAATTAGTTGATATTTGTCTTGTCTCCAAATTTTTACTATTACCAGTAATGCCCAATGAACATCTTTGAACATATATCCTATTGTCCGGTGCAGGTGGTCCTGTGCATACTGGCTTTCTCCAGTGTGAAAGCCATCACTCATAAGTGGCTATTTACATTTAAATTTATTAAAACTAATAAATAAAATTAAATATTCATTTTCTCTGTCATCCTAGTCACATTTCAAGGGCTAAAAAACACATATGTCTAGTGCCTACCATATTAGACAATGCAGTAGAGCATTTCCATTATTACAGAAAGTTCTATTGGATAGTGCTGGTTAGATGTTTGTCAAATGTGTTTCCTTTACCTGAGCATGCAGCTAGATATATTTTCCAGTCCCTTACATTGAGGCCTGGCCATGTCACTAGTTCTTGTCCATGGAGTGTGAGGGAATGATATGTCTCTTCTGGGCTAAGTGTGGAAGGAACTTGTGTCCCTGCATGATTACATGGAACAGAGAGGGTGGGCTCCTTCCTCAAGCCAAGGTGAATTGTGACAAGAGTGAGAAATAAATCTTGATTGTGTAAATCCATTAATATGTTGAGGTGTTTAGTTGTAATATATAGCCTAATTTGTTTAGTACATTGCCCTACAAAAATGTTAGGAATTGTGAGATAGCATTCTTAAGTACCAATAGTTTTTTTTCAAAATACTGCAGACATGAATCCATTCTTATTGTCGTTTATTACTGTATAGTAGACACTTGAATGCAGTTTTATTTTTTATATTTTTGTAGGTAAGTTTTTTTCTCTTGATATTTGCATAAATGTTCTTTATTCATTAAAATATTTATTTTTGTATATGTGTACACTGATTTTTTCCTGGTACTTGGTGAACCCTTTAAATATTGAAGCTAATGTTCATTTTCAGCTTAAGAATATTTCTATTATTTCTTTAATTATTATTTTGGATCTGTTTACTTTATACTATCATGAATTCTTTAAGATTCATTTTTCCCTGTAGATTAAATTTCCTGGGTCTAGTTTCTTTTTATTTCATATGTTTATGAGTCTGCCTAGGCTTACATAACAAAATGCCACAGGCTGGGTGGCTTAAACAACAGAAATTTATATTCTCACAGTTTTGGAGGCTAGCAAATTTAGTTGCTGGTTAGGACTGTCTTCTTGGCTTGCAAATGGCAGCCTCCTAACTATGTCTTCACATGGCCTGTCCTTGGTGCATGGGTGCAGGGAAAGAGATAAAAAATGTTCTCTTATTTCTCTTCTTATAAGGACACTAATCCTAAGGGATCAGAACACCACCCTTATGACCCTATTTAACATTAATTACTTCCTTAGAAGCCTCATCTCCAAATACAGCCATACTGGGTGTTAAGACTTTAACATGAATTGAGGGAGGGGGAAACAAGCATTTTGTCCATAAAAATTATTTATTTTTTTATTGCTTTGTTACCCTCAGAATTCTGGGAGAATTCTAATGGTCTTCCTTTTTACAAAATAGATTTTCTTCAGTTATAAAGTTGTCTTTCAATGCCTACATCATATTTGAAATTTTGACCCCATGATTTTCATGTTGCTGCATTTTTTTACAGATCTCATATTGTTTTCATTTTCTCATGATTACTTGCTCTAATATCAAGGATAAGTTTTCATTTTGATATATAAAAATTCAATGATGTTTATTTGTTGTTTTAAGAACTGAAACCATAAATCCAATGAGCAAAAAAGGGACTCATTGGAAGGTTCATGGGCTAATTTAGGAAATGGAAGAGCAAGCTAAACCATTAAGCACTGAAAAATTCAATTCAGAAATTGTCATCAAACGTCTCAGCTCTAACTATATTTGCTCTCCACATGGTTCTGCTCAAAATTCAAATTACCTGGAGAAAAAAATCTCATTGATCTCATGAGGTCACATTTTCTTTGTTTTGAGATGTGTGATTTTAGAGATAAAGTGTGTATGTCTGTTGAAAAGACAAAAATCATTATTAAGGAGGAAAGTGAAATATTTTTTCACTCATAATTTTCTAACTTTCTATAGCACATTTTTATCTTCCAAAGATGAAAAATAAATATTTTTTTCTGACAACATGATTTCTTGTAGGAAATCTACTACATAGAGAAAGACTTTAAAAAATTATTCTTTAGGTTGGACTTTTTCTTCTTCCTTGTATATCATTTCATTGCTTTCAGTAAAATGGTAGCCTATTGTTGTATTTTTGTCAGGGCCTTTTTTCCCCAGCTTTATTGAGATACTATTGACATATGACGTGTAAATTTAAAGTATGCAGTGGGATGATTTGATATATGTATGTATTATGAAATGATTACCATAATAAGGTTAGTTGACATTTCCATACCCTCAAACAATTACCTTTTTTTGTGGTCTTAACATTTAAGATTTATTCTCTTAACAACTTTGAAGTATATAATACAGTGTTGTTAATTATAGTCACCATGCTGTACATTAGATCCCCAGAACTTATTCATCTTATAGCTGTAGTTTGTTCCCTTTGATTAACTTTTTCCCCATTTTCCCCACCCTCAACTCCCAGCAACCACCATTTTACTCTTTATTTCTGAGTTTGGCTTTATTAGATTCCACATATAAGTGAGAACATACAGCACTTGTATTGCTCTGTCTGACTTATTTCACTTAGCGTGATGCCCTCAAGGTCCATCCATGTTGTTGCAAATGGCAGGATTTTCTTTTTTTTCATGCCTGAATAATATTCCTCTGTGTGTGTGTGTGTGTATGTGTGTGTGTATAAATGTGATCTATATATCACATTTTCTTTACCCATTCATTGATGGACAATTAGATTGTTTCCATGTCTTGGCTATTGTGAGTTATATAGCAATGAATGCGGGAATGCAGGTATCTCTTCAAGATAGTGATTTTATTTCCTTTGGATATATACACAGAAATGGAATTCCTGGATGATACAGTAGTTCTATTTTTAATTTTTTGAGGAATCTCCATACTGTCTTCCACAGTTGCTGCACCAATTTATATCCATTAACAGTGCACAAGGGTTTCCTTTTCTCCACATTCTAACACTTGTTATCTCTTGTCTTTTGGATAATAACCATTCTAACAATTGTGAGGTGGTATCTCATTGGGGTTTTGATTTGTATTTCCCTGATGATTAGTGATGTTGAGCACCTTTTCATGTACTTGTTGACCATCTGTGTGTCGTCTTTGGAAAAATGTCTGTTCAAGTCATTTGCCTATATTTTAATTTAATTGCTTTTTTTGCTATTGAGTTGTATGATTTCCTTATATATGTTGGATATTAACCCCTCTCAGATATGTGATTAGCAAATATTTTCTCCTGTTCTGTAGGTTGCGTTTTCATTTTGCTGATTGTTTCTTTTGTTATGCAGAAGCTTTCTTATTTGCTGTAGTCTGAGGGCATTCTTTATATATTTCCTGTGTGTACAGCTTTTACAAAAGTGTGGATGATCAGTTGGTCCTCTGTGGCTCCTAATCTGAGCCTATCTGCATTATATAATTCAGAAATACCTTGACCATCTTAGTGTATGGATGGTACATTTTTCATTTCCAAGGTTAATGCATATTTCCACTATTTCCATATTTTGAAGGTCATTTTCATTGATATCTAGAAGGGGAGATTTAAATACTATGATCCCAATATCAACCAACACAGGATTTTTCAAATCTCTTTTAAATGAAAGTTGCCAAGCTTAACGTATGTTTTAAACATTTTAAAACTTAACTTCATATAATGTATTTGTGAGAATAATAAAAAAAATCACAGTATACATTTCTCTCTGAGGGGTAACGCTCAAAGCATTTGTCAATCATTGACACGTTATTAGGCATTAGATCATCAGATGCAAAACAGAGGGAATATGAAGTATGTGTGGTAACAATGTCAATAGGATAAGTTGTGGAAGCAAAACTCAATTAAGGGATATTGCTAGGAATGGCAGACTTGAAAATGGGAGCCTTTGGGTAGCAGCTTATTTCCCTAAAGCATGTAGGACAATCTGATCGTTTTTTGAGAGCTTTTTATTGTGGATGGACATGGAGATTATGTTCTAGCCAACAGATGTGCTTAGTGTAAGAAAAATAGAAAAAAGGGAAGAAAAAACTTTAATTTACATTTTTTCTATATTTATATGCATATATTACATATGAACAGGCACATATTACATATGCATATTAATGTAATATGCATATATAAAATATAAGAGAATGAATATATGCATAATCATATGAAATTAATAACAGGGTTACTGTGAATGTGGTTAGCATAATGAGATTAGATATAGTATGAAAGCATATCCACAGGTGGTATCATTCATGAATAGTCCTATGCCACACAACTATGTGGTCATAGGTGGTAGGCAACCTGGGAAGGAAACTTTTCACTGTTTATTTTTTTATACATTTTAATTATTTGTACTATGTGACTATATTAACTTTTGAAAGTAATAAAATGAAAAAGTAAATCAAATGTCTTGAGGAGAGAAAATATGTGACTGAAAACAAATTAAAATTGCATGTTTTACATCTGTCTCACAAGTAATACTTTTTGTCAAAAGAACTATTTCTTATAGAAAAAACTCATCTTTATAACTTTTGTTTTTTCTTATTTTCTCCATCTTTTTCTTCCCTAAAACTATAAATCAAAACAGCCTTTTTGTGATTACTTCAATATGTGCATCAAAATATTTCATGACAAAATAGTAGGAATTATTAAACTATTTAACTAAAAGTGATATGAAGTTCACTTTTTTCAATAAACTTGTAACCTGCAGTTTTATTTTTAAAAACAAATTTCATAATCTCTTTTTTCCCTCAAGCATTTGACTGGATTGTTGGGTTTCTTAGAGCAAGGACATTAGGCATTAAAACCAGATGCTTCTCATGAACAATCATTTCCCTCTAAAAAGAAGCTAAACTGTCTTGAAATCTGAATTGATAAATTTGTTTTCCATTTTAAACAAATTTCAACCTCAATTTTAATCCCAGCAGTCATGTATTCAAAGGATATTAAATCCAGAAATATCAGAAGCAAATTATTTAAACATTACTTGGGAAAGCCCATTGTGTTCTAATTTCACTCAAGTTGCAAAATAAATGTGTCAGGAAAAGTTAGGCTGTGCTGTGATAACACACAATCTGAAACTTTTAGTGGTCTGAAATAGCTAAGGTTTATTTCTTGCTCATACTTCTTGTCCATTTTTGGACAGTTAGGAACCACCATCAAATCTTCCTTACTCCAAGCTAGAGTTTCTTAGTGGTGGTACTATTGACAGTTTGGGCTGACAAAGTTTTTGTTGTCTCAGGGTGGGAAGGGTAGAGGTTGTCCAGTGCACTGTAGAATATTTAATGCAGACCTGGCTTCTACTCACTAGATGCAGGTAACACCCTCCACAGTCGTGCCAACCAAAAAATGTCTCCAGACCTTGTCAAACATCCCCTAAAGTGGCATAAGTAACATAGGAACCACTGCTCTCCAAAACACTGTAGTCAGGACAGAGTGAAAGAACGCATGCAGAACTGCTCGGGGGCTCTTTAAGCTTCTGCCTGGGAGTGATTCACACCACTTTTGATTACAGAGTGTGAAACATGGCCATATTTAACTTCCAGAAGGGAAGAAGTACATGTTCTCATGAGGGGAATAAAAAAAATATTAGGGGGCCAACACTAATGACCATCAGATATTTATTGTATTGTTGGGGAAATGAATATCTTTTCCTTCCCCCCAAGTAGTATATTTTCAGCAGCGAATCATTGACTTTAATCATATATATGTGTGTGTGTGTGTGTGTGTGTGTGTATATATATATATATATATATATATATATATATACACACACACATATATATATATAATAGAGCAACTATTTATCATACTTTTGGGGCATATTAGAAAATAATTACTAAAAAACTAGTGACGATATACTAGTTTATAAAATGTATAAAGGAATACCATATCATCCTCAACATATTTTGTGTTGAGTATTTACCATGCAAGGAACTGCCCAAAGGTCTTAGGTTCACAAAAAGTATAAAGGAAAGGACAGACATTTTCTGAGTATTATGAAAGATGACTTTTATACATATTATATTATTTAATTCCCCAATAATTATGTGAGGGAGGTATCATACCTTATATCATTGAGTAACCTGAGAGTCAGAGAGTTTGAGCTGTGACCAGATTTATTGAGTTGGTAAGAAACGCACTCTGAATTCAGATTCTGGAGCCATCTTCCCAACTCTGTGCTTTCTTTATTATATTACTTCTTGGCTTTGTAGCCTCCACAACTAAGGAGTTTATAGTTTATTTAGCTGTGACATATATGTAAAAATATCTAACAATAAAATGTTTAGAGGACTTTTCTCCTTGTACTTGAAGTTATGCTAGAAGTTATACCAGAGTTGTTGTCTCTTAAAGTTAGAGAGAATATTGAATGTCATTCAGTAAAATTGTCCTTTTAAAAAATGTAAATGAACTATATAATTATTTGTGATCCAAATTTCTGGTTACTTAAATGCATAGCATTAAAACATATAAAACAATTATGAGGTATAATCATATTGTCTCATATTTTTTTATAGTTTAATATATTTTAATAGCAAATTTATAGGAACAATACAGAAGACGGACAACATTAAAAACATGTACTTGCATGTAAGACAGAAAACTATAGTGAATGGATGGAATCTACTGTATGATAAGAATGCTATAAACACCATTTAGTTGCCACCAATAAAAAATTTACTTGTTTTAAAAAAAATCCAAATGCTGGCATTGTCTAAAATTTAGTAGATTTATTCATAATTGTAAAATTGAACTGCTGAAATTTCTTCATGGAAACATTTTGACTTGCATTAATGCTCTACATCTTACATTTATATTAACAGTCCACGTACAAATGGAAGTAGGTAAACTGCCAATACCTGACTTCTGTCCCCTAGTTTTCTGCTTGCAATCACATACACTTAGGTGCTTTTTGACTCTATGGGGAGTAAAAGATATCAATGTTCAGAACTACCAATAACAGGAAGAAGAGAAAATTGTTTTTGAGAACTTGATCAATCACAGAATATAACATTCTCTCATTAGTAAGGTACCTCCTGACAGATGCAGAAAAGTTACCCAGATACTCTAGCAGCCCTACAGCTGTCATCTGGGAATCTTTTAGGGTCAGATAAATCATGGAGAGCTTGGCATGCCAGTAACTCCTTTGCAAGCATCATTTTCAGAGACTGATTTGTCCACTCAAATTGACCCGAGAGCCACTTTGGAAGACAGTTTGGTGGTTCCTCAAAAAATTAAACATAGACTTACCATATGACACAACCATTCTACTCCTAGGTATATACTCAAGAGAACTGAAAATAGGTCCACACAAAAACTTGAATACAGATAATCATACCAGCATTATTCATAACGGTCAAAAACTTGAAACAACCCAAATGTTTATCAACTAATTTATGGATAAACAGAATGTGGTATACATATACGATGGAATATTATTTATTATTTAGCCGTAAAAAGAATTTAATCATTTTTTCTGTCATGTTTGAATTTTTTGGACACAAATTGAAAAACTTGGAAAAAGATCTGAATTTTACTGACACTAAAAATGTTCTTTGTACACATGTGCATCACTAAGGCTCTTTGGTTGCTAATAGTTGAAATTGACTCATCTAACTTAAGTAAATGAGTCATTTGTTGAAAATACACAGAGAAGCTCACAAAATTGACAGAAAAATCTAAACAACCAAACTTTGGAAAGGAGAGAAAAGTATCAGAAACATCTCCTCTGGTCCCTTCCTTTGTAGCAGCTTCAATTGTTTTATTTTTTTCCCCCAAACAAAAGGTCTCACATAATACTGAGCCAACCTACTTGCACAGAAGCATAGAAATAAAGAGAAAAACAATTATTTTCCCAGTAAAACATGTCCAGCTGTCCCAGATAGTGGTGACATTTTCAGCTTCTTATGGTAAGATGCTAGCAACCTTGATACAGCATAAATACGTGGGCCATCTTATGTGCAATTCCTTACAGACACAACTTGGTTCCTCTCCAGCATCTCCTTTTGTCACTGTAGTGATTTTATTACTAGTTTTCATCTGAATCCATTGAGGAATGGGATTATTCTGCTTTTGTTTCTTGTCCAATAATCTCTTTATCCTGAAAGTCTTGAGAGAAGACATAGTGAAGAATGGTGTCAACCACACACACCTAGATGGAAGAAAAAAGTGGCAACTTCAACTGTTTTTTAACTCATGTCATTCTGCTCAAGACATAAACACTGAGGAGAAAGAACTTGATTGGTTTGGTTTAGGTCATATGCCAGTCCTTGGCCAAGGGAGTTTGACTATCCCACCTAAACTGCGTGAAGGGAGGTGGGGTAGTTTCCCAAAAGACATGCAGGGAGCTGTAACCCAGAAAAGTGTCAGGTGACAGAATTGTCTTTGAATTGGAATCATTCCATGTACATGTTTTACCATTTCCAAGGTCACCAAACAGCAGCAGTAACCACTAATAAGAAGTCATCAGAAAAGATGCAATTTCACTAGCAGGGAAAATGAATCATATCTTCTTTTAATTTTACTTTAGTTTACTAACTGTCCACAATTTCTCAGGAAATTTACCATTCTCTAAAATTTAGGGAAGGGTGGAACAGACAGTTTTAGTGCAACTGGTTCAGGTGGGAGAGAGTCGTGCCATGGCTTACAGAAATCAAATAAAACAAATCACATTGCATAGAGCACTAGAGCAAAATAATAATTGTTTAACAAATGTATTCTTCAACAATTTAGCTCATATATAATTTGGTGTACTTTTGTTTATTTTTTAAACATCTTTATTGGAGTATAATTGTTTTACAGTGTTGTGTTGGTTTCTGCTGTATAACAAAGTGAATCAACTATATGCATATGTATATCCCCATATCCCCTCTGTCTTGCGTCTCCCTACCACCCTCCTTATCCCACCCCTCTAGGTGGTTGCAAAGCACCCAGCTGATCTCCCTGTGCTATACAGCTGCTTCCCACTAGCTATCTATTTTACATGTGGTAGTGTATATATGTCAATGCTACTCTCTCACTTCGACTCAGCTTACCCTTTCCCCTCCCTGTGTCCTCAATTCTATTCTCTATGTCTGTGTCTTTATTCCCATCCTTCCCTTAGGTTCATCAGAATCTTTTTTTTTTTTTTCCAGATACCATATAAATGTGTTAGCATATGGTATTTGTTTTTCTCTTTCTGACTTACTTCACTCTGTATGACAGACTCTAGGTCCATCCACCTCACTACAAATAGCTCAATTTCGTTTCTTTTTATGGCTGAGTAATATTCCATTGTATATATGTGCCACATCTTCTTTATCCATTCATCTGTTGATGGACACTTAGGTTGCTTCCATGTCCTGCCTATTGTAAGTAGAGCTGCAATGAACATTGTGGTACATGACTCTTTGAATTACGGTTTTATCAGGTATATGCCCAGTAGTGGGATGCTGGGTCATATGGTATTTCTATTTTTAGTTTTTTAAGGAACTTCCATGCTGTTCTCCATAATGGCTGTATCAATTTACATTCCCACCAACAATGCAAGAGGGTACCGTTTCCTCCACACCCTCTCCAGCATTTACTTTTTGTAGATTTTTTTTTTAACATCTTTATTGGGGTATAATTGCTTTACAGTGGTGTGTTAGTTTCTGCTTTATAACAAAGTGAATCAGTTATACATATGTTCCCATATCTCTTCCCTCTTGCGTCTCCCTCCCTCCCACCCTCCCTATCCCACCTCTCCAGGCGGTCACAAAGCACCGAGCTGATATCCCTGTGCTATGCGGCTGCTTCCTACTAGCTATCTACCTTACGTTTGGTAGTGTATATATGTCCATGCCTCTCTCTCGCTTTGTCACAGCTCACCCTTCCCCCTCCCCCAAACTACAAATAGAACTACCATATGACCCAGCAATCCCACTACTGGGCATATACCCTGAGAAAACCATAATTCAAAAAGAGTCATGTACCAAAATGTTCATTGCAGCTCTATTCACAATAGCCCGGAGATGGAAACAGCCTAAGTGCCCATCATTGGATGAATGGATAAAGAAGGTGAGGCACATATATACAATGGAATATTACTCAGCCATAAAAAGAAACGAAATTGAGCTATTTGTAATGAGGTGGATAGACCTAGAGTCTGTCATACAGAGTGAAGTAAGTCAGAAAGAGAGAGACAAATACCGTATGCTAACACATATATATGGAATTTAAGGAAAAAAATGTCATGAAGAACCTAGGGGTAAGACAGGAATAAAGACACAGACCTACTGGAGAATGGACTTTTTGTAGATTTTTTGATGATGGACATTCTGACTGGTGTGAGGAGATACCTCATTGAACTTTTGTTTTGCATTTCTCTGATGATTAGTGATGTTGAGCATCTTTTCATGTGTTTGTTGGCAATCTGTATATCTTCTTTGGAGAAATGTCTATTTATGTCTTCTCCCCATTTTTGGATAGGGTTGTTTATTCTTTTGATATTGGGCTGCATGAGCTTCTTCTATATTTGGAGATTAATCCTTTATCAGTTGCCTCTTTTGCAAATATTTTCTCCCATTCTGAGGGCTGTCTTTTTTCTATTTTATGGTTTCCTTTGCTGTGCAAAAGCTTTTAAGCTTCATTAGGTCCCATTTGTTTATTTTTGGTTTTATTTCCATTTCTCTAGGAGGTGGGTCAAAAAAGGTCTTGCTGTGATTTATGTCATAGAGTGTTCTGCCTATGTTTTCCTCTAAGAGTTTTATAGTTTCTGGCCTTATATTTAGTTCTTTAATCCATTTTGAATTTGTTTTTGTGTATGGTGTTAGGGAGTGTTCTAATTTCATTCTTTTACATGTAGCTGTCCAGTTTTCCCAGCACCATTTACTGAAGAGACTGTCTTTTCTCCATTGTATATTCTTGCCTCCTTTATGAAAGATAAGGTGACCATATGTGTGTGAGTTTATCTCTGGGCTTTCAATCCTGTTTCATTGATCTATGTTTCTGTTTTTGTGCCAGTACCATACTGTCTTGATTACTGTCACTTTGTAGTATAGTCTGAAGTCTGTGAGCCTGATTCCTCCAGCTCTGATTTTCTTTCTCAAGATTGCTTTGGTTATTCAGATTCCTTTGTGATTCCATACAAACTGTGAAATTTTTTGTTCTGGTTCTGTGAAAAATGCCATTGGTCGTTTGATAGGGATTGCATTGGATCTATAGATTCCTTTGAGTAGTGTAGTCATTTTCAGAGCATTGATTCTTCCAATCCAAGAGCACAGTATATCTCTCCATCTGTTTGTATCATCTTTAATTTCTTTCATCAGTGTCTTATAGTTTTCTGCATACAGGTCTTTTGTCTCCTTAGGTAGCTTTATTGCTAGGTATTTTTTTCTTTTTGTTGCAATGGTAAATGGGAGTGTTTCCTTAATTTCTCTTTCAGATTTTTCAGCACTAGTGTATAGGAATGCAAGAGATTACTGTGAATTAATTTTGTATCCTGTGACTTTACCAAATTCATTGATTAGCTCTAGTAGTTTTCTGGTAGCATCTTTAGGATTCTCTAAGTATAGTATCATGTCATCTGCAAAGTGACAGTTTTATTTCTTTTCCGATTTGGATTCCTTTTATTTCTTTTTGTCCTGTGATTGCTGTGGCTAAAAATTCCAAAACTATGTTGAATAACAGTGGTGAGAGTGGGCAACCTTGCCTTGTTCCTGATCTTGGTGGAAATGGTTTCAGTTTTTCACCATTGAGAACGATGTTGGCTGTGGGTTTGTCGTGTATGGCCTTTATTATGTTGAGGTAGGTTCCCTCTATACCTACTTTCTGGAGAGTTTTTATCATAAGTGGGTGTTGAATTTTGTCAAAAGCTTTTTCTGCATCTATTGACATTATCATATCATTTTAATCCTTCAATTTGTTAAAACCTGGTGTATCACATTGATTGATTTGTATATATTGAAGAATCCTTGCATTCCTGGGATAAACCCACTAGACCATGGTGTATAATCTATTGGATTCTGTTTGCTAGTATTTTGTTGAGGATTTTTGCATCTATATTCATCAGATATATTGGCCTATAGTTTTCTTTTTCTGTGACATCTTTGTCTGGTTTTGGTGTCAGGGTGATGGTGGCCTCATAAAATGAATTTGGGAGTGCTCTTCCCTCTGCTATATTTTGGAAGAGTTTGAGAAGGATAGATGTTAGCTCTTCTCTAAATGTTTGATAGAATTCGCCTGTGAAGCCATCTGGTCCTGGGCTTTTGTTTGTGGGAGGATTTTTTTGTTTTGTTTTGTTTTGTTTTTTGCGGTACGCGGGCCGCTCACTGTTGTGGCCTCTCCCGTTGCGGAGCACAGACTCCGGACACACAGGCTCAGCGGCCATGGCCCACGGGCCCAGCCGCTCCACGGCATGTGGGATCCTCCCGGACCGGGGCACGAACCCATGTCCCCTGCATCGGCAGGCGGACCCCCAGCCACTAGCGCCACCAGGGAAGCCCCTGTGGGAAGATTTTTAATCACAGTTTCAATTTCAGTGATTGTGATTGGTCGTTCATATTTTCTATTTCTTCCTGGTTCAGTCGCGGTAGGTTGTGTTTTCTAAGAATGAGTCCATTTCTTCCAGGTGGTCCATTTTATTGGCGTATAGTTACTTGTAGTAATCTCTCATGATCCTTTATATTTCTGGAGTGTAAGTTGTTACTTCTCCTTTTTCATTTCTAATTTTGTTTATTTGAATCTTCTTTCTTTTTTTCTTGATCAGTCTGGCTAATGGTTTATCAGTTTTGTTTATGTTCTCAAAGAACCAGCTTTTAGTTTTATTGATCTTTGCTATTGTTTCATTCATTTCTTTTTCATTTATTTCTGATTTGATCTTCATGAGTTCTTTTCTTCTGCTAAGTTTTTTTTGTTGTTGTTCTTTTCTCTCTAATTGATTTAGGTGTAAGTTTAGGTTGTTTATTTGAGGTGTTTCTTTTTCTTGTGGTAGGATTGTATTGCTATAAACTTCCCTCTTAGAACTGCTTTTGCTGCATCCCATAGGTTTTGGGTCATTGTGTTTTCATTGTTATTTGTTTCTAGGTATTTTTTGATTTCCTCTTCGATTTCTTCAGTGATCTCTTTGTTATTTTGTAGCATATGGTTTAGCCTCATGTGTTTGTATCTTTTACAGTTTTCCCCTGTAATTGATATCTAGTCTCATAGTGTGGTGGTCAGAAAACATACTTGATATGACTTCAGTTTTCTTAAATTTACCAAGGCTTGATCTGTAACCCAGATATGGTCTATGCTGGAGAATGTTCCATGAGCACTTGAGAAGAAAGTGTATTCTGTTGTTTTTGGATGACTGTCTTATAAATATCAATCAAGTCCAATTTGTTTAATATGTCATTTAAAGCTTGTGTTTCTTTATTTATTTTCATTTTGGATGATCTGCCCATTGGTGAAAGTGGGGTGTTAAAGTCCCCTACTATGAATGTGTTACTGTCGATTTCCCCTTTTATGGCTGTTAGCATTTGCCTTATGTATTGAGGTGCTCCTATGTTGGGTGCATAAATATTTACAATTGTTATATCTTCTTCTTGCATTGATCCCTTGATCATTATGTAGTGTCCCTCTTTGTCTCTTGTAATAGTCTTTATTTTAAAGTCTATTTTGTCTGATATGAGAATTGCTACTCCAGCTTTCTTTTGATTTCCATTTGCATAGAATATCTTTTTCCATCCCTTCACTTTCAGTCGGTATGTGTCCCTAGGTCTGAAGTGGGTCTCTTGTAGACAGAATATATATGGGTCTTGTGTTTGTGTCCATTCAACCAGTCTGTATCTTTTGGTTGGAGCATTTAATCCATTTACATTTAAGGTAATTATTAATATGTATGTTCCTATTACCATTTTCTTAATTGTTTTGGGGGTTTTTTTGTAGGTTTTTCCCTTCTCTTGTGTTTCCTGCCAGAGAAATTTCTTTAGCATTTGTTGTAAAACTGGTTTGTTGGTGCTGAATTCTCTTAGCTTTTGCTTGTCTGTAAAGGTTTTAATTTCTCCATCGAATCTGAATGAGATCTTTGCTGGGTAGAGTAATAGTGGTTGTATTTTTTTCACTTTTATCACTTTAAATATGTCCTGCTACTCCCTCTGGCTTGCAGAGTTTCTACTGAAAAATCAGCTGTTATCCTTATGGGGATTCACTTGTATGTTTTTTGTTGTTTTTCCCTTGCTGCTTTTAATATTTTTTCTTTGTATTTAATTTTTGACAGTTTGATTGATATGTGTCTCAGCATGTTTCTCTTTGGATTTACCCTGTATGGGACTCTCTGTGCCTTCCGGACTTGATTGACTATTTCCTTTACCATGTTAGAGAAGTTTTTGACTGTAATCTTCTCAAATATTTTCTCAGAGCCTTTCTTTTTCTCTTCTTCTTCTGGGATGCCTGTAATTCGAATGTTGTTGCATTTAATATTGTCCCAGAGACTGTCTGTGAGACTGTCCTCAATTCTTTTCATTCTTTTTGCTTTATTCTGCTCCCTGGAAGTTATTTCTACCATTTTATCTTCCAGCTCACTTATCCATTCTTCTGCCTCAGGTTATTCTGTTATTGATTCCTTCTAGAGTATTTTTCATTTCATTTATTCTGTTGTTCATCATTGTTCATTTGCTCTTTAGTTCTTCTAGATCCTTGTTAAATATTTCTTCTATTTTCTCCATTCTGTTTCTGAGATTTTGGATCATCTTTACTATCACTACTCTGATTTCTTTTGCAGGTAGGTTGCCTATTTCGTCTTCATTTATTTGGTCTTGTAGGTTTTTACCTTACTCCTTCATGTGTAACATGATTTTTGTCATTTCATTTATTTTTGATGGGTGGGCCTGTATTCCTGTCTAATGGTTATTTGGCCTGAGACGTCCAGTACTGGGGTTTGCAGGCAGTTGGATAGAGCTGGGTCTTGTTGCTGAGATGAGGACCTTCTAGAGGCCTCACTCGGATAGATTTTCCCTTGGGTCTGAGTTTCTCTGTTAGTTCAGCGGTTTGGACTCGGAATTCCCACCACAGGAGCTTGGGCCTGACCTCTGGCCTGGGAACTAAGATCCTGCAAGCTTTGTGGCACAGTAAAAAAAAAAAAAAAAAACAAGAAGAAAGAAAGAAAAAAAGGAGCCGTACAATATCAAAGAATATAAAACAAAATAAAATTAGAAAGATAAAAAATATGTTAGGAAAAATAAAACTATAGGTAAAATAAAACCACAACAGAAAAAAGAAAAAAAAAAAGAAGGAAAAGGGCGGGGGAAGAACAAGCAAAAAGGGGAGATCACTAACAAAGTCTAAAGAATAAAATAAAATTAGAAAAATAAAAGATTAGGAAAAATAAAAATATAAAAGAATCAACACTAATGAATCAACAAGGTAAAACAGAACCCAAATCTAAAAGAGGAAAAAAGAAACAAACAAACAAAAAAGCCTTGTCTATGGGTGCAGAGTTTAGGTGGGGTGGAACTTAGGCAGGGGCGGGGTTTAGGGTTGGGTGGGACCTAGGCAGTGTTGGGGTGACATTTGAGCAGGGGGCAGGACCTTGGCAGGGTGACGTTCAAGCATGGGGCAGGGCCTCTGCTTAGGACCTGGGCAGAAGGGGAGAGGCAGCATGTTGAAAAGAGGGCCTCTGGAGTGTGGAGTTCTGGAGTTTGGAGGTAGGTCCCTGAGTGCATGTGTGCAGTGGGGCTTAGGGCCCTGGGTGGAGGTGTAGCGGCAGGGCTTGGGTTCTACATGGCAGGAGGGAGGCTCCAAAGGTAGAGGATTAGGCCCGGGAGCCCAACAGGTTTCCCGGTGCACAGGGAAAGCACTGGTCCTGTTCCCTTCTGTTCTTTTGCACCCCTCCCCCACTGTCCCCCCCAGAGTCTCCCCCATTGTCGCTGGACCCCCTAACCATGGGTGGGTCCTGCTGGGTGTAGGAACTCCTCTCCTCCCCCAGCCACCCCTCAGGGATGCTGGTCACAGTGGTCCGGCCTATACTTTTGCTCTCCCTTCCCTCCCTCCCACTCACTCAGGACCCACACTGCTGGAGGGAGCATAGGTGGGCAGAGGATCAGGCCTGGGATCTCAGCAGGTTCCCAGTGGCCCATGTGAGCAGGGGAAACCTGGCCATGCTCCCTTTTGATCCTCTGCCCTCCCAATGGTTCCCCAATGTCCCCCTTTCCCCCTCCCACAGCTGCCCCTCAGGGACACCAGTCCCGTCCCACCTTCACTTCTCCTTCCCCTTCACTCTCCCCATGGCTCACATCCTACCTGGTTGCTGGGCTTTCCTCCCGTACCCTTAGGTGTCCATGGTCCCCTTCTGGTGCCTGGTAGGTTCCCCAGTTGTGAGGAGACACGAATTCCACATCCTCCTAGTATGCCATGTTGACTCTGCCCCAATTTGGTGTACTTTTACATTTACCCACATACACAGGGAGTTTTGCTTTGTTACCAGGTAGTGACACTACTTCGTTAAAGAAACAGGGACCAAGACTTTCTTGCTTTGTCAATTTTTTCTTTAATGATATTGCAAAAAATGATAATTTTTAGGTCTCATGAATTCAGAGATAATAAGGTATTACTTTTTAAAGTGAATATGTGTTCTGATGGGGACCAGGACTTTTTGGATGTAAAAAATTCAAATGTTATAATTAGTTTTGCATACCTTGCTTTTATCCATGCACTTAATTTATGCCTATCTACATTTTTGTCTTTTCTTAAAAGTTTTTCAGAAAACTTTAGGAGATGACTCTGTTTCCTAAATATTCATTACACATATTAGTAGTGCTGTAATTTATAAAATTTATTTTTTACGGCCTGACAATTTATTATATACTGTATTTTATTGTTTATTTCTTGCTTCATGCAAGCTTCTTGAGGGCAGGAAAGTTTTTATACAATTCTCCAATATTTAAAAATGCATTTTAAATTATAATAATTATTAATAACTCTATGTGAAATGTCTTATGTACTCATCACAAGAGACAGGAAGTATTATCATCTCTGTTTATAGATGAGGAATTTGGGGCTTTTAAAGGCTGCCTATACTACATATGTATTAAGTAAAAGTGTTAACTTCAAATATCCCAAGTTTGACTCGGGGCCTTAATATTTTTTAAATTATGAATACTTCTGCTTTAACTTGATTCTAAACATATACTAGATACTTCTTAAATACCTGTTGAGTTGGACGGAATAATTTATATGCTCATCAATCAGAATATTTTTTAACCTATTTCCATCACTCTGGATAAAGAAGAGTTGGGAGTCCTATGGAGTCTTTAATGATAAAATAAGCTTATTTATCTACTTCAGTCAATATCTTGCTAAAAGGAAAGCTCCCTTTCTTAAGGAGAGCAATAGCCAGTAGCAATGATCTTTCAATAATATAGCAATATCTTAGAGAGAAACACTTTATCACTAAGGAAATGAACACTTTCTCAGTAGGAACTGCTGAAGCCATTTGACATTCCCCAGCTGCAGCAGGTGGTTCCCAGAGACACTGACAGTCAATAAGCTTCAGGAGGAGCAAACAGCAGCCAGTCTCTCAAGTTTCAGCACCTCCCCCCAGTGGAAAAGGAATCAGTTGCTACAAGTATCTAGGGGGTAAAACAAAATCCAGTACCTACCAGTTTTCCAGGCTCCTGGTCTCCACCTGTGACAATGAAAAACAAATAGCACTACAAACAAGTGTGAAGAAAGAGCAGCAGTGAGACTGGAGAGGGAGGGGAAAATGAATTGTTTTGGGAGAGGGAATGTGAGGTAAACACAGGTACTTTGAGTAATGGGCTTTGAAAGAAGTATTTGAACCCATGTTCACAGGTTAAAAAAGAAATGTCAGTAACCAAGTATAAAGTCCACTCATAGAGTACAGATTTAGAATTTTGTATTATCCTTTGTTAAGTGGCATCATATTATTTCAATTATATTTACCAGATGAAATGTTTTGCCATCAAAGGAGCATGACACATTGACACCTGCACTATATTTCCTAGACTATTTTTGATGTGGTGTGTTGGCTTCAGGATGAATTAGTTTTCCAATGTTTCCTTAACTTTACTCTAACTAAATTTACATTTCTTGCTATTGTCCCATTTGTAGATATTTCAGGCATCAAACATAGCTTGTAGAACCCTAAATTGAATTGAATTCAGCTGTATGCCATTTGAGAAGTTTCTTTCAAAAGTTGTAATTCATGTTGCATTGAGGTGGTTTAAAGATGTCAGGGTCCATTAAGGAGACAGAAACCAAACCAGTAATTTGAGTAGCATTAATAAATTATAAAGTGGGACTAACTACTAAGAGGAGGTAAAGAGAACCCTAAAGAGTGCTGGAAACGTATATCTAGGGTTGAGGGAGTATACTTAAGGAAGGAACAAACTTGAAAGAGATACTGCCCATAATAGGGCTGAGATTCAGTCTTCATAGGAAGTATGTGTCTGTGTAAAACTAGATGAAGGAGGTTTGCTGAGGTGTCACAGGCCATGGCTGCTGAGGAGAAAACACTTATTGGAGTCCCAGGGAAATTCTCTAGGTAGCTGTTCATTTTGATTCTGGTGAAATATGCTAGGAAGCAACTTGCTATGTTGGTGATAGGACTACCTAGGAAGCTTTTCACTGGGGTGTCAGCAAGACTCACTAGGATAGTGTGTACCGGGGTGCTGGTGAAACTTTCTAGGAAGATGTTTCTGGGATGCTGGTGAGAAAAGTTTAAAGTTCAAGACCTGCCAAATTAGAATGTCTCAGTGGAAACCTCAGGGGTTCCATTGAATCCAAAGTAGGTTCTCACAAAACCACAGATGGCCCAGATGTTGCAACAGCTGACACTGCACTTCCCGATTTCGGATGATGCATGAGTAAATAGAAAATATTACAGAAAATAACAATGTTACTAAGATGAAGAGACACAGGTTGAAGTTTGGATATGTTAGATGACTGGAGGTTGGAAATGAAATGACTGTGACTTCTTTCCTTTCTATTTTATAACAATTAAGGAAGTATTACACCATCTATGGCAGTTATCAAAGTCCATTTTTCTTTACCTTGAATTATGATATTGGAACTGAACCTTACAAATTTTTTTTCTTTATCACCTGACATAAGGTTAGACCCTGTCAGCAAAGGGCTCTGGTAGTACACTGTAGGAAGAAAATCTCCTTTTATGGATCCTTATGCTTTTCTTTTTGCTCTTACAGTGCTACATCCAGTAGGCAGCTTACTGTGGGTGACCCAGTGACATGTACCCTCGAGTAGAAATAAGCCCAGGATGAGAGCTATGCTCTAGGATTAAGGGAAAAATCAAAATATAACCACCTTAACAAAGATTAAAACTAAGCTTCCATAAAATCAAGGTAATAAGTCAGTAATTTAACTGCCTGTCAGAGCAAAAGCCAATTTGATTAGAAGAAGGTAACAAAATCCAAAATTTCTACAGTGGATCAGCCACAATATACAGTATACTCAACTGAAAATCACTAGGCATACAAAAATGTGGTTAAATCTAACCATAATCAAGAGGAAAAATGTCAGTAGAAGTAGACGCAAAGATGACCCAGGTGTTGCAATTAACTGACAAGGACTTTAAAACAGTTTTTACAAATATTTCAAATAATATACAAAGAGATAGAAGTGGGTAAGCAAATGCAGGGCATTAGCAGGGATGTGCAAACTATAACAAAAAGGCAAGTAGAAATTTTAGAACTGAAAAAATTACAACATCCAAAATAAAAAGTTTATTATATAGAATTTAGAGCAGATTGAACATCATAAAAGAAAGAATCAATAAACTTGAACACTAGCTAATACAATTATATTGTTATATAATACATTATATATAATAATATAGATAAATTAGATATACATGTATTATTAAAACATATATAATATAAATATGTAAATTATATTGTATTATGTAAATTCAAACACACAGAGAAAATATACTGAAAGATAACTAACTGTGCCTGTGTAGGCTGTGGGACAAGAACAAGTGGTCAAATGTATCTGTAGTCTGAATTCCAGAGGGGAAGAAGAAATGAGGCAGAAAAGTTTTTTAAATTGGCTGAACATTTTACAGATTTGAAGAATAGCAACACACAGATTCAAGAAGCTAGCCAAACTCAAGTAGGATAAAAGACACAAAAAATGATAAAAGACACAAAAAATGATACATATAGGAATGTCATATTCAGACAGCTGAAGACCAAGATATAGAGAAACACTTGAAAGTAGCCAGAGGAATTAATGACATATAACTACAAATAACTAGATGTAACTAGAACATTACATCCAGTGAAATCATCTTTCAAAACTGAAAGCAAACTAAAGAATTTCAGCTAAATGAAATCTGAGGATTAGAAACATATTCCAAAGAATGTTATAGAACTTTTACCAATCTGAAAAAAAATGTCAGAAAGGAAAATTAAATCTAGAGAAAAGAATTGGAAAGGTAAATATTTAGATAAATGTAAAAACATTTTCCATATAATGTTAGACTCTTTAAAACAGGGGTTCCCAACCTCTGGACCATGGACAAGTACAGGTCCGTGGCCTGTTAGAAACTGGGCTGCACAGCAGGAGGTGAGTGGCAGGTGAGTGAGTGAAGCTTCATCTGTATTTACAGCTGCTTCCCATTGCTCTCATTTCTGCCTGAGCTCTGCCTTCTGTCAGATCAGCAGCGGCATTAGATTCTCATAGGAGCGTGAACCCTACTGTGAACCATGCATGCGAGGGATCTAGGTTGCACACTCCTTATGAGAATCTAATGCCTGATGATCTGAAGTGGGGCTGAGGTGGTGATGCTAGTGCTGGGGAGAGGTTGCAAATGCAGATTGTCATTAGCAGAGAGGTTTGACTGCACAGAGACCATAATAAATCAATTGCTTGCAGACTCATATCAAAACCCTATCAGTTAGTGGCAAGTGACAATTAAGCTGCATCTGGTGGTAGGATTTAAAGAGGCAAGTGAGTTGATGTACTTCAATTGTACAGCTGCAGCTGGTGGCAGGCTTTAAGTCAGAATCTGACACTTATATTAGCCCGCACATGGCCTGCCCATTATTTTATTTACCACTTCCATCCGTGCCTCTTTCCTGCACTGCACACTTATCTCAGTCACAGTTTTGGTAAGCCCACAAGCTAAACCTAGCCAAAATGAGTAAAAAACAAATGTTGCTGGAGAGCTTCTTTGAAAAGGGGGAAAGAACCAATGTTGAGACAGTAGAAGGCTCTAAGACTGCCAACAAAAAGAAAGCGCATTTAAAAAAAACATCAAGACTCCTACTTAAATTACAGGTTCATTGCAACAGGTGATTCACATTCTCCAAGCCCGCTTTGTATCATATGTGGTGACCAGCTATCCAACAAAGCCATGAAACCTTCAAAACTGCTTCGCCACATGGAGACTAAGCACCCTGCCTTAAAAGACAAGCATTTGGAGTTTTTCAAAAGAAAAAAATGTGAACACGAAGAACAGAAGCAAGTATTGAAGGCCACCACTTCAAATGTGTCTGCACTGAGAGCATCATTCTTAGTGGCTAACTGCATTGCTAAAGCTAAGAAGCCCTTTACTATTTGTGAAGAGTTGATCCTGCCTGCTGCTAAGGACGTTTGTCATGAACTTTTAGGAGAGGCTGCAGTTCAAAAGGTGGCACTTGTTCCTCTTTTGGCTAGCATCATAACTAGATGAACTGAGGAAATAGCAGAGGATATTGAGGCACAGTTGTTAGAGAGGATTAATGAGTCACCATGGTACACAATCCAGGTTGACGAGTCTACTGATGTAGACAACAAGGCAACAATGCTCATTTTTGTGCAATATATTTTTCAGGAGGATGTGCATGAGGATATGTTATGTGCACTTTTGTTGCCAACCAATACCACAGCTGCAGAATTATTCAAATCTTTGAATGATTACATATCAGGAAAACTGAATTGGTCATTTTGTGTCGGTATATGCATGGACTGAGCAGCTGTCATGACTGGACAGCTTTCTGGTTTCACTATTCAGGTCAAAGAGGTCACTTCTGAATGTGAGTCTATGCACTGTGTCATCTATAGAGAAATGCTGGCTAGCTGAAAAATGTCACCTGAACTTTACAAGTTTTGCAGGATGTGATTAAAATTATCAACCACATTAAAGTACATGCCCTTAACTCATGTCTGTTCATGCAGCTCTGTGAGGAGATGGACGCAGAGCACACACGTCTTCTCTTATACACAGAGTGAGATGGCTTTCTAAAGGTAGATCACTGGCCAGAGATTTTGAATTTCATGAGCCACTCCAGAGATTTCTTTAGAAAAACAGTCACCACTGGCAGCACACTTCAGTGACACCACTGGCAGCACATTTCAGTGACACATTTCAGTCACCGCTGGTTGCAAAACTTGCTTACTGGTGTGACATATTCAACCTGCTCAACGAACTCAATCTATCACTTCAGCGGAGAATGGCAACTGTGTTCAAGTTGGCAGATAAAGTGGCTGCATTCAAAGCCAAACTGGAATTATGGGGGCGACAAGTGAACATTGGGATTTTTGACATGTTTCAAACATTAGCAGAGATTTTGAAAGAGACTGAGCCAGGGCCTTCTTTCTCCCAGTTTGTGCATGATCACCTATCTCAGCTTTCAGAAGAGTTTGAGCATTACTTCCCAACCACAAAAGACCCGCAAACTGGGAAGGAATGGATCCGTGACCCATTTGGGAATAAGCTAGGTGAACCGACTTTGTCTGTCCTAGAAGAGGATCAACTACTTGAGATCGCAAATGATGGTGGTCTTAAAAGTATGTTTGAGACAATTTCAAATCTCCATAAATTCTGGATTAAAGTCAAGGCAGAATACCCTGAGATTGCCAGCAAAGCACTGAAAAGCCTGCTTCCATTTCCAACATCCTATCTTTGTGAAGCAGGGTTTTCTGCAGTGACAGTAACCAAAACAAAATTACAGAGTAGACCAGACATAAGCAACACACTTCAGATGTCACTGTCTCCCATCACCCCCAGATGGGACCATCTAGTTGCAGGAAAACAAGCTCAGGGCTCCCACTGATTCTGCATTATGGTGAATTGTATAATTATTTCATTATATATTACAATGTAATAATAATAGAAATAAAGTGCACAATAAATGTAATGCACTTGAATCACCCTGAAACCATCCCCCCAACCCTGGTCCATGGAAAAATTGTCTTCCAAGAAACTGGTCTCTGGTGCCAAAAAGGTTGGGGACTGCTGCTTTAAAAGACAATTGCCTATTTAAGGCAAAAATCACAAAGTTTTGTGAGGTTATAACATATGTAGAAATAAGGTGTATGATAATATGAGCCAAAGGATGGAGAGGAAAATGGACATATAACGTAAGTTTCTTATATTATTTAAAGGTAGATTATAATAGATTTTATTTATTGCAAAGAAATACAAATATTTATTATTAATTATTATTATTACAAATATATTATAAAATATATATTTGGAGTTATATATATAATATATATTGCAATTGCAAATATACATATATATACACACATTTATATATATTTCAAACCCTAGAACATGACTAAAAACTAAGCAAATCAAAACAAGACAAGAGATTTCACTAGTAAGAGAGTTGTACAGATAAAATGAAACCTAAGTCCTCAATTAACCCAAAGAAAGGCAGAACACAAAGAATAAAGAGAACAAAATTCAAATGGAATGAATAGAAAATAAGTATCAGGATGGTAAATTGAAATCTATTCATAACAATAATTACATTATATGTATAGATCTATAAATCCAATAAAGAGGAAGAAATTGTCAGATTGGATACAAAAAGCAAAATTCAATTGCTGCCTACAAGAAACTTACTTTACATACAAAGGCACAGATTGAATGAAAAGGAACAGATTGAATGAAAGCAAATGATAGAAAAGGATATACATAAAGAATCTGGAGTGTTCATACTAATATTGGACAAAGTAGATCAGGACAAGGAATAATACCAAGGATAAGGAGGGAAATTTCAGAATGATAAAGAAATCAATTCATTAAGAAACAATCCTAAATGAGTATGCATAGAAATATCTTTTCTTTGAAATATTTTATAAATTATGAGAAGTACTTATACACTAAAAATACAAAGTATTGTTGAGAGAAATTAAAGAAACCTAACTAAACAGATAGAATATATCCCATGTTCATGGATTGGAAGACTCAATATTCTTAATATGTCAATTTTCTGAAAATTGATCTATGGATTAAAAGTATTCCATTAAAATTCAAGCAAAATTTCTTGTAGAAATTGACAGATAGATGCTAAAATTCATATGAAAATGCAAATGATCTAGACTTTGCAAAATAATTTTTGAAGAAAAATGAAGATGGAGGATTTAATTTTAAGATTAATTCTAAAATGGTTGTCATCTAGGCTGTTTGGTATTGGTGTAAGGATCAATGGAAAGAGAGAGACCCACACATGTAGGGTAAATTGATTTTTGGCAAATGTGTCAATTCAATTTAATAAAGAAGGATAGTATTTTCTCGAAATTATTATTTTAATCAAAGACTCCAGACACAAGAAATTCTATACTATATGATACCATTTACAAAATTCTGGAAAAGTTGAAAATACAGTGACAAGGGGCAGATGAGTCAGTGATTGTCAGTGAGGGCAGAGGCTTGACTGAAGTGAAGGGAGAACAGCACAAGAAAACTTTGGGATCATGGAAATGTTTCATATCATGATTGTGGTGGTTGTTACATGACTGTTTATATTTGATGAAGCTAATTGAATTTTACAGGAAATACTGTGAATTTTTAAAAGGTAAGTTTCATCTCATTAGAGCTATATTCATATAATGTAATTCACCACATTTACAGAATAAAGAAGAAAAATCGTATGAATACTGCAGTAGATAAAAAAAAGGGAAGCTAAACCAAAACATAACAGATTTGATAAAGTTCACTATTCAATCATAATAAAAATTCTCAGCATTTTAGGACTAGAAAAGGATGTCCTCAGTCTGATAAAAGGCACCTACCATCTATAGTTAACATCACTCTTAATGGTGACATTTTGAATGCATTTTCCCTAAGATCAGGAAAAAAGCAAGAATATTTGCTTTCACCTTTGTATTCAGCATTGTTATGAAAGTCCTACTAGTAAAACAATTCAAAGAAAGAAATGAGCATAAAGATTGGGTATAGTGTCTTCCCATGATATTAAATCAATTTATAAAAAACAATTGCATTCTGTATACTAGCAACAGTACATTGCTACATTATTTAGTACTATACAATATTACAGTACATTACTGAGAAAAATAAAGAATAAATATATGGAGAGATATGCCATGTTTGCTGTTGGAAGATTCAGTGTATAAGATGTAAATTCACTTCAAATTTTGCTATGGATTCAATGATAACCATATCATACTACCAGTAAATGATTTTTTTTCTTTAGAGAATGAGAAGCTTAATATAGATATATATCTGTAATATACATGTATAAAAGAGAATTGCAAAAGCCTCAGAAGAAACAAAACAATCTTGATAAAGAGCAAAGTGAGAATACTTATATTACCTAATTCTAAGACATTGTAAAGCTGCAATAATCAGGACAGTGTAATATTGGCATTAGTATAGACTCAAAGCAATGTAATAGAAGTACAGAAATAGAATCACAATATATGACCAATACTTTAAACAAATGTGCCTATATAATCCAACGGGGAAAGGAAAACCTTTGATACAAATGCCTCTGTATAATTGTGGAACAACAACAACAAAAAGAACATTGACTCTTTTAAATACTATTTCCCAAAATTAATTCAAGAAAAATCATAGAACTACTCATGTTAAGCTGAGACTTTAAAAAGTTCTAGGCCTTAGACTAGGCAAATATTTCTTAGACCAAAAAAAAAGTGCACTAAATCAAAATTAAAAACTTTTCCTAATCAAAAGACAGCTTTACTAAAAAAGGACAAACCAAATAATAGGAGAATATTCACAATACATATATCTGACAAAGAAGTTTCATGAATGAAAAGAACTTCTACAAACTACTGATAGAAAGAAAAACATCAGTAAAAGAATGGGAAAGAAGGTTTGAGCAGATCATTACAAAAGAAAGCATAACAATGGTCAATAAGCCATGAAAAGATGCTTAATATGATTTGTCATCAGGGAAATATTAAATAAAGCACAATGAGGTAACACTTCACATTTTTCTAGATTGTTAAAATTCAAAGACTGACAGCAACAAATGTTTATGAGGGTATGAAGTTCCTGGAATGCTCATATAATTGTGAGGACCTGTAAAATTGTACAACCACTTTAGAAAACTGTGTGACAATTTCTTATGAAGTTAAACATATCCTGCTCTATGACTCAACAGTTTCACTGTTTTTAACCCAGGAGAATGATAGCATATGTCCTCAAAAGAATGTAGACAACAATGTTTATAGAAGCTTTATTCATTATAGCCTAGACTTAAAGTAACCCAAATGTCCTTCAACAAAAGAATGAATAAACAATTTAAATCTATCATAAAAAGGAATACTTTTCTACAATAAAAAAGAAAGAAGTCTGATTAGACTGGACCCTGTATAGGATAGAAAGGTCACATAGAGGATCTAACTGAGTCTATTGACAAAATTATAATATGGGATAGTTTATTAAAGAATCTTATTGATATTAAATTTACTGAATATAATATATAATGTGATTTTGTAAAAGAATATCTATGTTTAGGTAACCTACCTAATATATATGGGCAAATTGCCATGATGCAGGTAACTTTTCAAATGTTTAAGAAAATTTTTCTATATTTGGAGATGTTTATATAGTTGCATACATATGTAAGTATATACACGTATGTATGCATGTGTGTGTGTATAAATATATACAGAGCACACACAAATGTTGAAACAAATAGTTAAATGGTACCAGGTAAATCTGGCTAAGAGGTATACATTTTGTGTGTTTTGTTACTCTAATTCTTACACATTTTTTATAAATTTGAAATTATTCCCAGATAAAAGATTAATTTTTTGAAAAACATAAAAGAACTACAGAAAAAAGACAAGACTGAATCTCAAAATATTATTTTGAGTGAAAAGGTCAAACACAAATATATACTTACTATTTGAGTCCATTTAGATAATGTTCTAGAATGGATAAAGCCAACCTGTAATGTTGGAAATCAGAACAGTGGTCACCTGGGCAGGGAGTAGAGGGCTGTTTCTGTTATCAACTGGAAAGGAAACAAGGGAGAATTCAGAGGTGAAAGGAATGTTTTATATCTTTATTTTGTTGTTAAGCTGCATGGGTTATACATGTGTTAAAACTCATGGAGCTATATTAGGAGTTGTGCATTTTACTCTATGTAAAAGATATCTCAGTAAAATTAGATAATTATAAAAAGTGCACTTATGAATATTCATTCCAGCAGGCAATGTCACTAAGCAAAAATCAAGTTGCCTTTTGGCTCTCATTGAAGGATCTGTATTGATAATTTGTTTTCTGGGCCTAATATTAATATCATTGCCCACATAGCCTGTGCCTGATGATTTTATTGTTTTATATTTTACTTTATCCATCAGGAGAGTCTATATATATATGAATATATAATTCACAAAATAAAATTAGGTTTCCAGGAGTATGCTGGTAAACTAAACCTGGCATTTTGAGAAAAAAGAAATCTCCATGAAAACACTTCCAACCATGGCCAATTGCTAGCTACTAAATGACATCACAAAAGAAGCAGAATTAAGAAGGGATAGTCAGTATCAGCTGTGGTGTGGGCTTCATCACACCACCACCTTTCTCTATATACATAGAATGTCTACCTATGGAAAGAATGCTTTTCATAACACATAGTAAGACCCAAAACAATAAGCAGAAGATCACTGACTGCCTGCTGTTTGGCAGTTTGGACACCATCGATTATTGGTGATCACATATCCTATTTTGATTCTTTTGTAGTGATTTTCTTTTTTAGCTGAATTTGAGTTTCTTTACCTCTGGAAATCTTGTAGCAGAAATCTGAGTAAGGGTCATTTAGCTCCATGACTAGCTGAATAAGCATTGGATACTGCTGATGGTGATTATTGTTTACCTGGTGGCATTAGAAGATGTTTGCAGACACTGACATTGTCAGAACATTTAGCCTTTACTGCAGGTATTGCTCTGAAAAATCTTGATTTTGTGTCATCTCTGATTAACAAGGGCTTGTCCTCCTCTCCTCAGCTCACAAGGCAGGTCTTCTTCCAGAGGATTTCAAACCTAGGGCTTCTTTGAAAAATGTATGGAAAAGACAGCTTCTTTCCCCAACTGTTTTCCTCTTCCTTTCCCCTGGCTTGTCTCCATTAAATTAAAGAAATATAGGCACTGATCCTAAGTCAATGGGAATGTTCAGAATTTTTTTTTAAATTTATTTATTTACTTTTGGCTGTGTTGGGTCTTCGTTTCTGTGCGAGGGCTTTCTCTAGTTGTGGCAAGCGCGGGCCACTCTTCATCACGGTGCGCGGGCCTCTCACTATCGTGGCCTCTCTTGTTGCGGAGCACAGGCTCCAGACGCGCAGGCTCAGTAGTTGTGGCTCACGGGCCTAGTTGCTCCGTGGCATGTGGGATCTTCCCAGACCAGGGCTTGAACCCATGTCCCCTGCATTAGCAGACTGATTCTCAATCACTGCCCACCAGGGAAGCCCCAGAATTTTTAAAGAAACTTTTAATATGTGTTGATGGATGAGCCCTAAAGGCATTTATGATTGTAAACAAGAATTTTGCCAAGAGGTCATCTGACTGGCAACTTAACTTTATATTACCTTCCTCACTGTAGGTCTTAAAAAAGACGCAAGGTACTTAAAAAGCTCATTAATTTCCTACTAACATTTCCTGTGTGCAATACATTTTTTTGAGGCAGTACTTTTCTGCCCTACTATCTAAACTGGCCATCTATCTGCATTGTTCTACAATATTGTAGAAAAAAATGTATTTCATGATGTCTACAAATATTCTTTCTCACTCCAGTTTTCTTTAACCAATAATTCATTTTGATTGTTGAATTTTAAGCATTTTACAGTTGTATGATTGTGACTCAGAAGACAAAATAATACATAGCAACTCCTTGAATTTATTCTAGGGGAAAATTATGTACTTATAGAAAAATTTAATTTTATGAAAGTTCATCTCAGCATTATACTTGTGAAAATTCCAACTAATCTAAATGTAAAACATAATGGTAAACTATATAAAATTATTTATATTGTATGAAGTTAACTGAAGGAATAAAAAGAAGGGTGTAGGAGAATAAAGACATGGGAATATTATTGATATGTTGAGTGAAAGATCAGATTATAAGTAATTATGTAGGTTATGATGTCACCTTTATTAGAATGCATGCAAAAATCATTATCAGTAATCCTCACTAAGTGATAGATTATGGAAGGATTTTACTTTTTATTTGTGATTTTCTATACTTTCTAAAAATTTCAAGATGAACATATTTTTATATTAAGAAGAAACTTTAGATGAAATTATTGCATGACAGGACAATAGAAAGTAAAAACAAATATAATTATTTGAGCTTTTTCTTCTTTTTGATTAGTGGAGAAATAAGGAGAGCCATTTTATCTTTAAATGCTCAGGTTCTTCTCTGCCATTACTGCTATGCCTATAAGGGTTTTTCTCCTTTTATTAGGAAGGAACTAAAATTTATGCAAACTAATTTATATAAGTGAGAGTTTAGTATAAAGCTTTATGTTCATCAGACCAAGAGGAAAATGTGAACTTTCAGGTCACAGACAAAGCAGGAACTGTAGAACTCTAGAAAATCTAAGAACTCCTGTAGGAAAAGCAGGATCTAAAATAAGAGAGGCTCCAGAGCAGCACTGAGGATTTCTTCAGGAGGAGGTTCTTTCCTCCTTCCTCACTCTTCTTCCCTCCCTTTCTCCCTCTCTCCCTTCTTTTCTTCTTTCTCTCCATTCATCTTTTAAGTATTCCTTTCTTAAATACTTTGTCAAGTTCCTACCACTGGGGATGCAGACAAGGTCTCTGCCTACATTCTCCTAGAGGAGAAAAATAACAGACCTTAACCAGTAAACAAATAAGAGAATTACAGGTAGTGACAAGTGCTTAAAAAGAAAATAAAACCGGGTGTTGGATTAGTGACTAGCAGAAGGGTTGGTGAAACGTAAGGGTGCCTTAGAATGGGTGGTCAGGAGAGTCCTCTCAGAACAGCTGACATTTGATCAGAGCTCTAAATGAAGAAAAGATTTGGAGAAAAAACATTCCAGGTACAGGTGCCGTATGAGCAGGAGGGAAGAATGATCTGAGATGGGTTGGAGCAGTAGGAACTGGGTAGCTCATGTGGGCCCTTAGATTATATATTCTTGATGCATTGGGAAGTTTTTGGAGCATTTCAAGCAAGGGTGTCAAGTGATAGGATGCATGATTTAAAAGACTGTACCCTGGCTGTTGTATGGAGAATGGCTGGATCCCAGTGGGCAAGCGTAACACAGGGTACAGTTAAGATATTATTACAGTGACTTAAATAGAAAAGGGCTTATATCTTCTATCTAGTTGTTAGCTAGCTAGTTTCTATCTTCCATCTACTCATTATTTATTCTCCTTATTTCTTTTCTCCTTTTGCTTTGACACAATTTTTATTCCCTTTCCTTCACGCAGTGTTTACCTCATAGCTTCTATGTCCTCATGAGTGTGGCTCTCTGTGGTTACTCATTCCCAGATTCAACTTCCATGCCTCTAAACCCTGATTATATCTTCTTGCTAATTTGTATGTAATTTTAGGTCCCTCTGTCAATTGCTCAGTTCTTTCCAAGCTGGCATGCCAGAGAAAATCAGCTTCATTAAGCTTACCTGGATATAGCAGGCAACATCATGTGTTGCTGGAGTGCCTATAGATTATTGTTAAATTTTAATTATTTGTTTCTGGCTTGGTCAAGAGGGAGCTAAGACAAGTTATACAAGTCATGGCCATCTAGGACTACCCTCTCATCAGGAGCTATGAGTAGAGTAATTTCACTTAAATGGAGCCATGGGAATATTGAACATCAGAACTGGGACAGCTCTGTGGCATTTTTCTTTTGGTTTATTAGTAAATACTTCAACTAAGAACTCCAATAAATAAGAAGAATTGTGAGTAGAAGAGACATGCCACTAACAAATAAAGGGCAATAAACTCATATTTAGGGACTTGGATCGTGTGTGTGTATGTGTGTGTGTGTGTGTGTGTGTGTGTGAGAGAGAGAGAGAGAGAGAGAGAGAGAGAGAAAGAGAGTGTGTTTCTGGTTGGTATGCTGCATTGCAGGACTAAGACATGCCTTGTTGTTTGGAAGTCTGAAATTGTAGGCATAGGACAGAAAATAACGTATTCAATTTAGAAAAGTCTATAAATGCCTCAGTTTGCTAAAGGACAAACTATTGAATAACTGAGTTGATTGAAAGTATGTTGCAGCTTTTTGGGTTCATGGTGATTGAGAAGTAATTGTGGTAAATTTGCAGATTCAACTAAAGCTAATATTAATAATGCCTGGAAATGTCAAAAGTCTTGAGAAGATCTTTGAAACTTGTATTACACCTACTATAGTTTTTTTTCACCAGATTGGCCAGTGAGGGTGGAATGTGAACTATTATCCACTCAACCTATACTTTAGGTAGATCTCGGTATCATTTCATTTTCTTACCTTGTTGAACATGATTGAAAGATTCTAGTCAGTTAAGTTTTTCCATGTCATTGGGATTTCTCATTTAGAGACTATATGTACATGTAATAATAGCTAAATGGTTTATTTTCTGATAAGTACATACATAGATAAAATAGAAAAGAAACCAGAATAATAGGAAGGTTGCTTTTAAAAGTATTGGTAATTTTAAAAATTGTGAATTAGGTAACAAAATTTTCAATTTATTTCTAAAAGCAATTTGGTTAAGAAGATTGTATCTTATTTTGAGCCCCAAACACAATTGAAGAGTCTCTTGCAAATAGAAGAAAGTATAACTCCAACTCACTTACTTTATACTTCTTAGCCAAGATCTGGGCTCTGCAGTGCACTCTCTCAACAACAGGCATTTTTGCCTAAGAGGAAGAGCATTGTGTCATCCATTTTAATTGCACATCTTGTGTCTGGCAGTAATGCTACTGTTGATACTGCCAAAGCTGTGAGTCTCTTTTAAAGGATATTTCTTGGGATTATGTTCAATGTTATGCATGATTGGATCAGAACTGGGACACAGAGAGTTTGGAGCCACATTTGAAAATTTAATACAGATAAAAGGAAAAGAATTAAGTTATAAGTGTCCACTTTGCTCTGTGGGGCTGATTGGAATAATGGGCAAAAAGAATTGACTGAAATCTATAAAGGCTAAATTGATCTATATAACATACAGCTAAGTGTGGAGGGGTACAGTGAGGGCATATAACAATTCAAGCCAATGCTTAAGCACTGAGATAGTTTGGGGAGAAAACTTGGAAATCAAATATAGGATCAGGAGAGATTTTCTGAGCAAGCCATTGTGACTATTTCGGAATAGAAAGTAGCAAGGAGAAATTCTAAAGCATTTTGGTCTATGTCACGCACTGCATCTCCCTTTGCTCATTTTCAGAAACTTGAGTAAAAATATATTTCAGTTCATTGTTGAATGTGATGGTATATGGAAATGTGCTACAAGGCAGAAGTAAGAAGACCCAGTTGTATTCAGCTTACTTAAGAAAAAACACCAGTCTTGGAAGATACCTCAATTTTCCATCTTCATCCTCCCAGAGAGAGAAATGAGCCCAGAGAAGGTTAAATAATCTGCCTGAGATCACACAGCTAATAGGGGAAATTCAGTACTAGAATTCGAGTTTTCTTCTCATGTTTTAGCATCTATGTATAATCTCAGCTAATGCTACACAGTCGCACAGTATTAATATATTCATTTATTATTAGGTGCCATTAAAGCAATTGATGTTAAGTATGAGAAAACAAATTTAATTGAATATTAGTATATAAAGAAATAATGAATAATAGTAATAGATCTTTTACCAGTTGCTTTGAACAAAGATTAATAATGACAAAAGAACAGTGGGCTACCTAGATACCATCATTGCAACTTTCAAACAACTGCCCCCCTGGGAAATTTTACTGTCGATTTAATTAATAGCATTGTTGTTGCTTGACTCAATTACTTGCTTTATTGACAACTTTTTACACTTCTTAATGTTCAATCAGTTATAATATTTATTATGCATCAATAGTATATTTATTTATATATCAAAAATCAACAATATATTTTATTTGTTTATGAATTTATATAAAAATTAACAACAGTACCTGACAACATTCCAGGCACTGTTCTATGAATTCTACATTTATTAACAAATTAACCCTCATAGTAAATTTATGACATTTTACTATGAGGGTTAATGTGTTAATAAATGTAGAATTCACAGAACTTAGCCTGTTTTACACTTACCCTGTTTTATACGTGGAGATATTTAGGTAAGAGAATTTATTTATTTATTATTGTGGTGAAAAACATAACATGACATTTACACTCTTAACAAATTTTTGCTGTGCAGGACAGTATTGTTAACTATATGCACATTGTTTACAGCAGATTTCTAGAACTTTTTTATCTTGCTTGACTGAAATTCTACACTTATTGAATAGCAACTCACCATTTGCATACACCCAGCCCCTAGCAAGCACCATTCTACTTCCTGATTCTATGAATTTGCCTACTGTAGATACTTCATTTAAATAGAATCAGACAGTATTTGTTCATTTGTTACTGCCTTATTTTGTCCTGAAAGTTCATATATATTGTGGCATTTGACAGAATTTCTTCCTTTTTTTAAGGCTGAATAATACTATTGTGTGTGTGTGTGTGTGTGTGTATCTCACATTTTCTTTATCCATTCATTCATTTATGAGTATTTAGGTTGCTTCCACCTTTGGGTTATTTTGAATAATGCTGCAATGAAAAGTAAATGCAAATATCTTATGGAGATTCTACTTTCAATTCTTTTGTTCTTCTTTCTCTACTTGCTTTAGGTGTAAGGTTATGTTGTTTATTTGAGATTTTTCTTGTTTCCTGAGGTGAAATTGTATTGCTATAAACTTCCCTCTTAGAACTGCTTTTGCTGCATCCCATAGGATTTGGATTGTTGTGTTTTCATTGTTATTTGTCTCTAGGTTTTTTTTTTAAATTAATTGGAGTATAGTTGCTTTACAATGTTGTGTTAGTTTCTGCTGTACATCACAGTGACTCAGCTATATGTATACATATAGCCCCTCTTTTTTGGATTTCCTTCTCATTTAGGTCACCACAGAGCACTGAGTAGAGTTCTCTGTGCTGTACAGTAGGTTCTCATTAGTTATCTATTTTGTACATAGTAGTGTATGTATGTCAATCCAAATCTCCCAGTTCATCCCACACCCCCTTCCTGCTGTGGTATGTCCATATATTTTTTCTCTATACATGTGTCTCTGTTTTTGCTTTGCAAATAAGTTTATCTGTATCATTTTTCTAGATTCCACATATAAGCAATATTATACGATATTTGTTTTTCTCTTTCTGAATTCACTCTGTATGAAAGTCTCTATGTCCATCCACATCTCTGCAAATGGCACAATTTCACTCCTTTTTACGGCTGAGTAATATTCCATGGTATATATGTACCACAACTTTATCCATTCCTCTGTTGATGGACATTTAGGTTGCTTCCATGTCCTAGATATTGTATATAGTGCTACAATGAACATTGGGGAGCATGTATCTTTTTGAATTATGGTTTTCTCCAGGTACATGCCAAGGGGTAGAATTGCTGGGTCAAATGGTAGTTCTATTTTTAGTTTTTTAAGGAACATCCATACTGTTCACCAACAGTGTAGGAGGGTTCCCTTTCCTCCTCACCCTCTCCAGCATTTATTGTTTGTAGATTTTTTGATGATGACCATTCTGACCAGTGTGAGGTGATATCTCATTGTAGTTTTGATTTTCATTTCTCTGATAATTAGTGATGTTGAGCACCTTTTCATGTGTTTGTTGGCCATCTGTATATCTTCTTTGGAGAAATGTCTATTTAGGTCTTCTGCCCATTTTTTGATTAGATTGTTTGTTTTTTTGATATTGAGCTGTATGCGTTGTTTATACATTTTGGAGATTAGTCTCTTGTCAGTTGCTTCATTGGCAAATATTTTCTCCCATTCCTAGGGTTGTCTTTTTGTCTTGTTTATGGTTTCCTTTGCTGTGCAAAAGGTTTTAAGTTTCCATTAGGCCCCATTTATTTATTTTTGGTTTTATTTTCATTACTCTAGGAGGTGGGTCAAAAAAAATTTTGCTCTGGTTTATGTCAAAGAGTGTTCTGCCTATGTTTTCCTCTAAGAGTTTTATAGTGTCTGGCCTTAAATTTAGGTCTTTAATCAATTTTGAGTTTATTTTTGTGTATGGTGTTAGGGAGTGTTCTAATTTCATTCTTTTACATGTAGCTGTCCAGTTTTCCCAGTACCACTTATTGAAGAGACTGTCTTTTCTCCACCATATGTTCTTGTCTCCTTTGTCATAGATTAGGTGACCATAGGTGCCTGGGTTTATCTCATAGGCTTTCTATCCTATTCCATTGATCTATTTTCTATTTCATTGATCCCTTTTCTCTTGATGAGTCTGCCTAAAGGTTAATTAATTTTATTTATCTTCTCAAAGATCTAGCTTTTAGTTTCATTGATCTTTGCTTTTGTTTTCTTCAGTTCTATTTGATTTATTTCTGCTCCAATCTTTATGATTTCTTTCCTTCTATTAACTTTGGCTTTGTTTGTTCTTCTTTCTCTAGTTGCTTTAGATGTAAGGTTAGGTTGTTTATTTGAGATTTTTCTTGTTTTTTGAGCTAGGATTGTATTGCTATAAACTTCCCCCTTAGAACTGCTTTTGTTGCCTCCCATAGGTTTTGGGTCATCATGTTTTTGTTGTTATTTGTTTCTAGATGTTTTTTGATTTCCTCAGTGATCCATTGGTTTTTTAGTAGCATGTTATTTAGCCTCAATGCGTTTGTGTTTTTTACAATTTTTTTCCTGTAATTGATTTCTAATCTCATCGCGTTGTGGTTGGAAAAGTTGCTTGATATGATTTCAGTTTTCTTAAACATACCAAGGCTTGATTTGTGACCCAAGATGTAATCTATCCTGGAGAATGTTCCATGTGTACTTGAGAAGAAAGTGTATTCTGCTGCTTTCGGGTGGAATGTCCTATAAATATCAGTTAAGTCTATTTGGTCTAATGTGTCATTTAAGGCTCGTGTTTCCTTATTACTTTTCTGTCTGGATGAGCTGTCCATTGGTGTAAGTGGGTTTTTAAAAATCCCCACTATTATTGTGTTACTGACAATTTCCCTTTCATGCCTGTTAGCATTTGCCTTATATATTGAGGTGTTCCTATGTTGAGTTCATATATATTTACAATTGTTATATCTTCTACTTGGATTGATCCCTTGATCAGTATGTAGTCTCCTTCTTTGTCTCTTGTAACATTCTTTATTTTAAAGTCATTTTGTCTGATGGGAGTATTGCTACTCCAGCTTTCTTTTGATTTCCATTTGCATGGAATATCTTTTTCCACCCCTTCACTTTCAGTCTGTATGTGTCCCTAGGTGTGAAGTGGGTATCTGGTAGACAGCATATATATGCATGTTGTTTTTGTATCCATTCAGCCAGTCTATGTTTTTTTTTTTTTAACATCTTTATTGGAGTATAATTGCTGTACAATGTTGTGTTAGTTGCTGCTGTATAACAAAGTGAATCAGCTATATGCATACATATACCCCATATCCCCTCTCTCTTGTGTCTCCCTCCACCCCTCCCTATCCCACCGCTCTTGGTGGTCACACCCTCAGAATGGGAGAAAATATTTGCAGATGAAGCAACTGACAAAGGATTAATCTTCAAAATATACAAGTCTATGTGTTTTGGTTGGAACATTTAATCCATTTACATTTAGGGTAATTATTGATATATATGTTCCTATTGCCATTTTCTTAATTGTTTTGGGTTTATTTTTGTAGGTCTTTTTTCTTCCCTTCCTTTTCTGTTCCATTCTCTTGTGGTTTGGTGACCCTCTTTAGTGTTGTGTTTGGGTTGCTTTTTCTTTTGTGTGTGTATATCTGTTGTAGTTTTTTGGTTTGCATTTTCTATGAGGTTTAGATATATCAATCTCTATATATACAAATTTGTTTTAAGTTGCTGGTCTCTTAACTTCAAATGCAGCTCCCATTTCCTGCATTTGTACTCTCCTCTTCTCATAGTTGCTGGTTTTAATACTATATTTGTGTGTGGATGACTTTCTACTTTTATTGTGTGTTTGCCTTTACTGGTGAGCTTTCCCATTTACAATTTTCTTGTTTCTAGTTGTGGCTTCTTTTTTTCCCCCCTGCCTAGAGAAGCTCCTTTAGCATTTGTTGTAAAGCTGGTTTAGTGGTACTGAATTCTCTTAGCTTTTGCTTATCTGTAAAGCTTTTGTTTTCGCCATTGAATCTGAATGAGAGCTTTGCTGGGTAGAGTATTTTGGATAAATACTCAGAAGTGGGATTACTGAATCATATGATAGTTCTACTTTTAAATTTTTGAGGAACCTCTATACTGTTTTCCATAATGGTGGCATCATTTTATATTTCCACCAACAGTGCACAAGTATTCCATATTCTTGACATCCTTTGCAACACTTCTTTACTTTCTCTCTCTCTCTCGCTCTCTTTTTTTTATAGCCATCCTAACAAGTCTGAGCTGACACCTGTTTATAGTTTTGATTTGCATTTCCCTTATGATTTGTGATTTAGGCATCTTTTCCTATACCCATTAGCCATTTGTATGTCTTCTTTGGAGAAATGTCTATTCCAGTCCTTTACCCATTTTTAATCAGGATGTTTTTTGTTTTGTTTTGTTTTTTAACTGAGTTTTAAGAGTTCCTTGTATATTTTGGATATTAACCATTTATCAGATATAAGTTTTTAAATATTTTCTCCTAATCTGTAGGTTGCCTTTCATTCTGTTGCTTGTTTCCTTCACTGTGCAGAAGACTTTTATCTTGATGTAGTCTTACCTGTCCATTTTTGCTGTTGTTACCTGTGCTCTTGGTGTTTTATCCAAGAAATCATTGCCAAAACCAATGTCATAAACCTTTTCCTCTGTTTTTCTCTAGGAGTTTTATAGTTTCAGGTCTATGTTTAAGTTTTTAATCAATTTTGCATTGATCTTTGTGTGTGGTATTAGTGACCAATTTCCTTCTTTTGCACATGGATATCCAGTTTCCCAACACCATTTGCTGAAGAGATAATCCTTTCCCCACTATATTATTTTTGTCATTCTTGTCAAAGATCATTTGACCATATTTGTGTGGGTTTATTGTTGAACTTTCTCTTCTGTTCCAATGGTGTATATGTCTGTCTTTTTGCGTGCATCATACTTTTTTGATTACTCTTGCTTCACAGTATATTTTGAAATCAGGACATGTGACACCTCAACTTTTGTTCTACTTTCTAAGATTGCTTTGGCTGTTTGGGGTTATTTGTGATTACATATGAATTTTAGGACTGTATTCTTCTATTTCTGTGACAAATGCCATTGGAAAATGATAGACATTGCATTGAATTTGTAGATCATTTTGGGTAGTATGGACATTTAAACAATATTAAGTCTTCCAGTCCATAAACACAGAATGTCTTTGTTTGTGCCTCCTTTAAGTCCTTTCAGCAATGTTTTGTAGTTTTTGTGTATATGTCCTTTGTCTCCTTGTTTAAGTTTATAACTAAGTGTTTTATTATTTTTGATACTATTGTAAATGGATTTTTTTTCTCAATTTCTTTTCAGATTGTTAGTGTTAGTGTACAGACATGCAACTGAGTTTTGTATGTTGATTTTGTTTCATTACACCTTGCTGAATATGATTATTAGTTCTAGTAATTTTTAGTGGAACTTTAGGGTTTTCCCCATACAAGACCCTGTCATCTGCAAACAGATAATTTTACTTCTTCTTTTCAAATTTAGATGCCGTTCATTTCTTTTTCTTAACTAATTGCTGTAGTTAGCAATTTCAGTACTATGTTGAATAGAAGTGGCGAGAGTTGGCATCCTTATCATATTCTGAATCTTAGAGGAAAAGTTTTTAGCTTTTTACTGTTGTATATGCTGTTAGCTGTGCCTTGTCATATATGGCATTTACTATGTTGTAGTAATCTTCTTTTCCTAGTTTGTTGAGAGTTTTATCATGAAAGTGGTGTTGAATTTTGTCACATACTTTTTCTTCATCTATTGAGGTGATTGTATGATTGCTATTCTTCTTTGTGTTAATGTAGTACCTCACATTTATTGGTTTTCATATGCTGAAATAGCCTTGCATCCTAGGCATAAATCCCACTTGATCATCGTGTATGATCCTTTTAATGTGCTTTTGAATTCAGATTTCTAATATTTTTTGAGGGCTTTTGCATCTATATTCATCAAGGATATTGGCCTATAATTTTCTTTTCATGCAGGGTCCTTGTCTGGATTTAGTATTAGGTAAAGCTAGCTTTGAAAAATGAGTTTGGAAGTGTTCCCTCTTCTTCAATTTTCTGGGAAGAATTTCAAAGAATTGCAGCTAATTCTTTTTTAAATGTTTGGTAGAACTCTCCAGTGAAGCAATCAGGTCCTGGACTTTTCTTTGGGAGGTTTTGATTACTGATTTGATCTTCTCACCTGTTATTGGCCTGTTCAGATTTCCTATTTCTTCATGATTCATTCTTGGTAGGCAGTATGTTTCTGGTAATTTTCCATTTCTTTTAGGTTGTCCATATTGTTGGTATATAATTTTTATAGTATTCTCATAATTCTTTTCATTTCTGTAGCATCAGTTATAATATCTGATCTTAAATTTCTGACTTTATTTATTTGATTTTTTTGTGTTTTTTTCCTTGTCTACTTAAAGGTTTATTAATTTTGCTGATCTTATAAAAACTCAGTTTCATTGATTTTTTCTATTGTTTTTCTGTCCTCTGTTTTGTTTATTTGTGCTCTAATCTTTATTATTTCTTGACTTCTGATAATTTCAAACTTAGTTTGTTCTCTTTTTTGCTAGTCTGTTGAGATGTAAAGTTAGCTTTTTAAATAAATGTTTTATATTGTTATATTTAATATATAAAATATACAATGTAATTAATAATATAATGGAAAATCAATTATATTAATAGGATTAATTACATTAATGTAATTAAATTGGTTAATATGTATTATATGATTATATGAATATAATTGTATATGACATATAATATGTTATATTAATATATAATATAATATTAATACATACTATTTTATATTATAAATCTATAATGAATCTAAAATATCATTATATTTTTCCTCCTTCTATAACACAAAGAACAAAAACATTTTCAATCAATATGACATAGTACTTTCTTATTCCTTAGAAATGTTGCATTATATTTATTGAAAAAGCTGTTTTAGTCTAATTTTTGACATAGATCTTTCATATATCACTCTTATGTATATATTAAAAGAAACATGTAAATGAAATGAATTCTGTAGTGATTTCTAAAATGTCTTCACATTCAGACTCTTCTGAATCTATGTCATCAGAGACTGTGTTTTTCCATATAATATTGTATTCTGTGACATCAAAAGAATGGGTGATGCAGTAGTCATGAAATAGTCCTCCACTATTGTCTTCCGCATTTTCTACCAAGCAGCTGCCATCCATTCTGTAAGCTTTCATGTTGTTTATTTTGTTCTTAACACAAGGACTGGCAATGAAGCTACACCATTGACCACTGCCCTGCTGACAATAATTATGAGGCACTATTCTGATTTTAGATATATTAAGATGTGAAAAAATGTAGGTCTTAGAATCAGTGACATATGGTGTTGAAAAGTTTCCCTGGAGGATGTGATTAATATATTAAGTCCAGCTTTTAATGTATTTAATATTATGCCACAAGACTGTGTCCTCTGCCCTGCCCTGTTCAAAATAAGCATTAACATTCTAGATGATATGAATATCAAAATTACGTATTATAGGAAGCTGAAGTGAATAGTCAATAAAATAGTCTTTATTATCTAATAAAGAGCACAAACAGGCGGAATTTAATAGGGATTTACTGTAGTTCTGGTTACACCACTGCCTTTGCTCACAGGGAAATTCCCCACTGATTCAATTTAGTTTACCTTGGTGAAGGGGCAAGAGCCTTCCCTCAGACCCTCAATCTAACATGGAATATCCAAGTTCAAAGTTTTGTTTGGGATAGGTGGGAAGAACTCTGGTAGCAGATTGTTCAGTATGCTTGATCAGCAGATTGTAAACAGGTAATGAATTGATGGACAGAATCTATGCTGAAGGACAAGTCCCAGGCCTTTTTTGACTCATAGTAAACCAAAAGCTCTTTTCAAAATCTTGTTTAAAAATCCTTTTCCTTTCAACATAACTCTTAAAGCCTCTTATCTTCTCACTGTCAGTGAGGAGGTTGAGTCATCCAACTGGTTCTTCACCACTTACTTTGAGATTTGTATTTGGTATGACATCTCACTTTTGGTATTTGACACACCTCACCTTAACGTATTAGTAGAAACTTCCATTTTAGCACTGTGTTACAGGGTGAGTTTAAGATGCTGCACTAAAACATGTAAACTGTTACTGGTCAAAGTAGAAAAATTACTGAATAGAGAATCAGAAACTTCAGTTTCTGAGTTTGAATCTGTAACAAATTCTTTATATTAGATATTTTCAACATTTTGTTTGTTTTGTCAAAATGCACACAGTAAATGAAAATTACTTATGTGATACATTCTCACACAAAATTTTCAGTTTCATCATCATAAATCTATTGATAATACTTTTGTACTGAATCAAAATAGTATATTGACATTCAGGTAAGAGAGAAATATAAGAGTGTAAGTATAAGCTCATAAATTCTGCTCTAGAAAACTGAAAATAGTTAAAAAAATTTTTCTATTATTAATAACACATTACTTGCAATGTGGTTTAAAATTGCTAATGACAACAGTGTGTTGAGACTCTTTGCTGAGAACTCCTATTCTATGTGGTCTTGAGGAAGTTATTTTGATCCTTGACTTTTTTTTCACCTGAAAATAAGAAGTGATCCAGAAGGTGCCTTTCAGTTCTCAGGCAATTTATTGCCATATATATATAGGATGAAGAGTTAGGGCTAATTGCAAAACATGTAAAAGACATGTATTTTAGTTGAGTTATATGAATATACAATACAACTATTTTGAAAATGAAAGACAATGACTATATGCAGATTTTAGTATTTCAAAATCAGTATAATTATTGAATCGATATAATTATTGATTTTGAAATAAGAAAACATATACAAGATATATATTAATATTTTCATCTATATCTTTAATTTTTCATTTTCAGATTGCTTAAGTAAATACCTTGAGTATTCCTGAAAGAAGGGGAGAGGAAGGAGTATGCTGTAATTGAATTTACTTCGTTACTTCTGAAAACTGCTTATTAAGAACTATTACCTCATCTAGTTTGATAGTGCAGTTCCTCTTATATGATGAGAGCTCTCCAGGCAGGTTAGTTTTTTATAATTCAATCTAGATGATAACAGATAACTTTAGCAAAAAGATCTACTCTTTAAACCACTATGATTACACTATTTCGTTCAGTATTTTACCTTTTCATAGGATATTTTACATGCTAAATTTCATCTTTGATATTTTCTTGTGTCACAGAAAAGGATCCTTATGCTTTTACCAGGTAATTGTAATGAGATATGATGCTGCTTTAACAAAATTTTTTTTCTGTCTAGTTTGATAGCTCTTGACCTTGGCTGCAAAATTGAAATAATCTGGAAAGTCTTTGGAAAAAGTACTTTGCCCCAACCTCAGGGATTCTGAGTTTTTTGCTTGGGGATGGGGCCTGTGCATTAGCTACTTTTGAAAAGTTTCTTAGGTGAGATCTAAGAGTCTGGGCTGAGACCCATTTCCATATATAAATTTTTATATTTCTTTGTCAGAATTATTTTCCTTCTTATTATGAGACCAGTCTGTATATTTCACTAACTTCCAGCCCAGAGTCATATTGTGAATAAGGTACAGAACATTTCTTAGTCAGATGTGAGTGTAAGTGAAAACATATAGTGTTAAAAATAGCTAAATTTAGGAATAGGAAAAATGTAAAAAGTTAGATATTTACAGGTAGAATAGTTTGAGTATGTTATTTTTTCCAGGTTCATGATGTCCTATTACTTCCCTGACTAGAAGGTCATTTTGTCTTTTAGCTAATGACATTTGAATAGAGCTCAAGGTGGACCTACCTCTGATTGAATTCTTCCTAGAAAATATATTTTTTTGGGGGGGTGGGTAAGATCTTGATATGGTGTGTTATTACATTCTGCAGAGGATATTTAAGTTTCTGGCAGTAACTAATTTATTATGAGCTAAATATTAAGCCACGTCTTTGATGATAATGCATGATGATAATGACTTGTATCCTGTTCTCAAGTAGTGGCCAGGAGTATCATTTCTATATGTAAACCAAATCCCAGCCAAGACCTAATTTTAGGTGGGATCTGAGTGATAAGACTCAGCAGGAGACATGTTTTTTTAATATTACTTTTTCTCTATGCTTGTATTACTAGTATAATTAATAATATTTTCTTCATTCTTGTATTACTATTATTACTTTTATTATTCACTGCCAGTGACTTCTCTTTGCAGAGATGGGATTTACATGTTACCCATTATTTTATTTATCTTTTTATCCATTATTCTTTGGAGTGAAGTTTCAAATGGGAGATTGTTTTCAGTTCAGGAAGCCTTAATTGAATATCCATTTTGAACAATGCATGGATTTGTCTCTATGAGGATTAGAAAGGTAGTAAGACAAATAACTTGTCCTCAGGTGTTTTATAATATGAACAATGTAGTATTAGTATGTTGTTCAGAGTGCTGGAGTACTCTAATAGAAGCATGATATTGAATATTAACTCTTAAACAACAATCCTCATTTTATATTTTCAAAACTGCATTTTTACTGCTTTAGCAGTAAAATTTCCAGTGTGCTGCTGGTTTCCTACCTCAAGTGGCTGTGAGTCTTTTCCTCCTTGCCTGAGGGTTTCTCTGGCTTGGTGCAAACTTTCTCTGCAGTACACTGGCAACCAAGAAATAGGACGTAGTGAATATACTTAGAGGCAACCCTCGTCCAATGGGGATGGGGTTTTTTAGTAACGGCCTTAGCCTCCCATTGTCAGGTGGGATGATTCTGATGCATGTTTCATGTCATCTGTCCAAGTGCACCCGGAGGACTAGAAACTAATGGGCCATGAAATTAACCTGCTTACTGGGGCTTACTTATTTTGGGTTTTCTTCTCACTTTTCTCATTTCCTTATTTGTGCTTCCCGAGATCACTATCTAAAATCACTTCCTTGGGTCAGCATTTGTTTCGGGGGGAACCAGAACAAAACCATCTCTCAATATCTATTCTTTCCTACTTCTTATAGAATAGAAACCTTGAGTTTCTGCTGGTCCATTGCTTTTCACAATAAAGAGTCTATTTCTCTGCCCTCTTTGTAGCTATATATGATCATGTGACCACCTTCTGTTAAATATAACATGAGTAGAAATTTTGGTTGCACCTTCTAGGTTGTGCTTTTAATGGTGGGGACATCATGCTATTTCCCCTTTTCTCTTCTCTAGTTGGAGGTGAGCCATCTTGACTATACAGTAGAAGGCTCACCACTTTTGTAAATTTGGGAAAAGACAACAGAAGCCTGGATATCAAACACTGCAGAGCCTCTGTACCAGCGTAAAATGCTTGTATTCAGGCTTTACTTAAAAGAGAAACAAGCTTCTCCCTTATTTTTGTCTCTTACTTTATTTTTTATCTCTCTCTTATAGCAACCTAAACTATATTATAATTATTATGTTGTCTACACTGTTTAATATAAATACATAGTATTTTATCTAAGAGGAGAATTACATTATAAGGCCAGTGGAAAGATTTTTTCTGTAGTAACATATATCACACCTAGATAGAAATAAGATAATTATGACAATTCCCTAAGAGATGATGCTTACCTTATTTTTAGCGCTTTAAATGTGAGAATTTTAACTGAAATTGTCGGGCAGATTTTATCACTCCAGGAACTAGTTTAAAAATACTTGGAATAGTTGTTTAGCTTAAGCAGATACAAAATGACATGGAATTAGAAAAATACGATTGAATCTTCTCTCTGGAATGAGAACATTATTCATTTTATGATGCATTAGCTTAAGCATACACATATTCAACAACAATAAAGGTAGTTTGTTGATTGTGATATGAACTTGCAGTTCTTCCCAACTACGGACTTTTTGGTAATGAGGTTACTGAGAAATCATCTGCAAGTTTTTAAATTATACCTGCCAAGTTAATAAATATGTATTTTTAAAAAAAGATCATCTCTGGGCGTTTGAGGAACACCAGAGGATGGGAAACAGGGCATTAATGAGCAGTGCTGAGGGTTCTTTGTGAATTGGCCATACTATTATTTCAGGATGCTTATTTTCAGTTTTCAGAACATTTTTTATCTCTGATAATATTTTATTTCAAGCACTGAGTTTTTATCACAAGTTCTCTATGGACATGAATTCCCTGAGATATTTCCTGCAAAGTTTGTATTATTATATTTAACTTGAGACTGGCTTCTGTCTTTAATTGGAGTATACTGTTCTGCATTTGTACTGGTTGTAATTTTCTCAATTTCTTGGGTTGATCAGTAGGACTCTATTTACTCATTCATTTATTCACTCATTCATTCACTATTTCAGGCACAGTAGTAAGCAGTGTCACTTTCCATTTGGGCATTAAGCTTAAGACAGATGCCTTCTTTGGCAGCAACGCAACATTGTTTTGAACATCTCAAGCACCAACCTAGTGACACTGGCTATGGTGGCATTACTCTGAACTGTCCCATAGCCATGACATTGACTTATTTGTTCTTCTATTCCTGCTTTTGGTTGTTACATTTCCACTCTAATCATATACTCATACTATTGTTTTATAAAAACATTAGGTTTTCTTTTATGATAACTTAAAGTTGAACTTTCTTATTTGCTCTGGATATAGTCTCCAAATGGTCATTAATGACTTTTTTTAACATTGACATATTTGAATTTTCTAGTATATCTAACTTTTCCTTTTAATTAAAAAGGTGATGGTTTTGTTCCTTCTCAAAAAGGTGAAGAAGGAAAATGCAGGGGTTTTTGCCAGAACAAGGCTGTGGAGAATCCACAGAGCCATTAACAGAGAGAAAGCTTATGTTCTGAAAAGGTCATGACATGTATTGGCTGAGATTATTTTGAGCTCTGGTTTTCTTTATCATCAAGTGCTCCTGAATACATTATTGTTAATCTCTAAGTTAACCTAATGAATTATTCCATATATAATATTCATGCTTAACTAAGTAGTGTCATAAGGGTAAAAGAAAAAGTTTTTTTTTTGTAAACAGAAATGTGCAGACTAAAACCTAAAACGAAAAGCAAATTATTCTGTTTCCTTTTGGCTTCTTTGATTTCAGTGAAAAGATAGTATCAAAAGTTTAGTGCTGTCTCAGGTCACCTCTTATAAAAACAACTTTGTATCTACTATTTGAATTTTTTTTTTGTTAGTTTCTGCTTTATAACAAAGTGAACCAGTTATACATACGGATAGGTTCCCATATCTCTTCCCTCTTGCGTCTCCCTCCCTCCCACCCTGCCTATCCCAACCCTCTAGGTGGTCACAAAGCACCGAGCTGATCTCCCTGTTCTATGTGGCTGCTTCCCACTAGCTATCTATTTTACATTTGGTAATGTATATATGTCCATGCCACTCTCTCACTTCCTCCCAGCTTACCATTCCCCATCCCAATGTCCTCAAGTCCATTCTCTAGTTCTGTGTCTTTATTTCTGTCCTACCACTAGGTTCTTCAGAACCTTTTTTTTTTTTTTTTTTAGATTCCATATATATGTGTTAGCATACAGTATTTGTTTTTCTCTTTCTGACTGACTTCACTCTGTATGACAGTCTCTAGGTCCATCCACCTCACTACAAATAACTCAATTTCATTTCTTTTTATGGCTGAGAAATATTCCATTATATGTATGTGCCACATTTTCTTTATCCATTCATCTGTTGATGGACACTTAGGTTGCTTCCATATCCTGGCTATTGTAAATAGAGCTGCAATGAACATTGTGGTACATGACTATTTTTGAATTATGGTTCTATAAGGGTATATGCCCAGCAGTGGGATTGCTGGGTCATATGGTATTTCTACTGTTAGTTTTTTAAGGACTCCATACTGTTCTCTATAGTGGCTGTATCAATTTACATTCCCACCAACAGTGCAAGAGTGTTCCATTTTCTCCACACCCTCTCCAGCATTTATTGTTTCTAAATTTTTTGATGATGGCCATTCTGACTAGAGTGAGGTGTTACCTCATTGTAGTTTTGATTTGCATTTCTCTAATGATTAACGATGTTGAGCATCTTTTCATGTGTTTGTTGGCAATCTGTATATCTTCTTTGGAGAAATGTCTATTTAGGTCTTTTGCCCATTTTTGGATTGGGTTGTTTGTTTTTTTGATACTGAGATGCTTGTAAATTTTGGAGCTTAATCCTTTGTCAGTTGCTTAATTTGCAAATATTTTCTCCCATTCTGAGGGTTGCCTTTTCGTCTTATTTATGGTTTCCTTTGCTGTGCAAAATTTTAAGTTTCATTAGGTTCCATTTGTTTATTTTTGTTTTTATTTCCATTTTTCTAGGAGGTGGGTCTGAAAGGATCTTGCTGTGATTTATGTCGTAGAGTGTTCTGCCTATGTTTTCCTCTAAGAGTTTTATAGTGTCTGGCCTTAGTTTTAGGTCTTTAATCCATTTTGAGTTTATTTTTGTTCCTGGTGTTAGGGAGGGTTCTAATTTCATTCTTTTACATGTAGCTATCCAGTTTTCCCAGCACCACTTATTGAAGAGGCTCTCTTTTCTCCACTGTATATTCTTGCCTCCTTTATCAAAAATAAGGTGACCATATGTGCATGGATTTACCTCTGGGCTTTCAATCCTGTTTCATTGATCTATATTTCTGTTTTTGTGCCACTACCATACTGTCTTGATTACTGTAGCTTTGTGGTATAGTCTTAAGTCTGGGAGCCTGATTCCTCCAGCTCCATTTATCTCTCTCAAGAGTGCCTTGGCTATTCGGGACCTTTTGTGTTTCCATACAAACTGTGAAATTTTTTGTTCTAGTTCTGTGAAAAATGCCATTGGTAGTTTGATAGGGATTGCATTGAATCTGTAGATTGCTTTGGGTAGTAGAGTCATTTTCACAATGTTGACTCTTCCAATCCAATATAAATATAAATAAATATACCATGTGGTATATCTCTCCATCTGTTTGTATCATCTTTAATTTCTTTCATCAGTGTCTTAAAGTTTTCTGCATACAGGTCTTTTGTCTCTTTAGGTAGGTTCATTCCTAGGTATTTTATTCTTTTTGTTGCAGTGGTAAATGGGAGTGTTTCCTTAATTTCCCTTTCAGATTTTTCAGTATTAGTGTATAGGAATACAAGAGATTTCTGTGCATTAATTTTGTATCCTGCTACTTTACCAAATTCATTGATTAGTTCTAGTAGTTTTCTGGTAGCATCTTTAGGATTCTCTATGTATAGTATCATGTCATCTGCAAAGAGTGACAGCTTTACTTCTTCTTTTCTGATTTGGATTCCTTTTATTTCTTTTTCTTCTCTGATTGCTGGGGCTAAAACTTCCAAAACTATGTTGGATAATAGTGGTGAGAGTGGACAACCTTGTCTTGCTCCTGATCTTAGTGGAAATGGTTTTAGTTTTTCACCATTGGGAATGATGTTGGCTGTGGGATTGTCATATATGGGCTTTATTATGTAAGGCAAGTTCCTTCTATGCCTACTTTCTGGAGGGTTTTTGTCATAAATGGGTGTTGAATTTTGTCAAAAGCTTTTTCTGCATCTATTGAGATGATCATATGGTTTTTCTCCTTCAATGTGTTAATATGGTTTATCATATTGATTGATTTACTCACATTGAAGAATCCTTGCATTCCTGGGATAAACCCCACTTGATCATGTTGTATGATCCTTTTCATGTGCTGTTGGATTCTGTTTGCTAGTATTTTGTTGAGAATTTTTGCATCTGTGTTCATCAATGATATTGGCCTTTAGTTTTCTTTCTTTGTGACATCTTTGTCTGGTTTCAGTATCAGGGTGATGGTGGTCTCATAAAATGAATTTGGGAGTGCTCTTCCCTCTGCTATATTTTGGAAGAGTTTGAGAAGGCTAGGTGTTAGCTCTTCTGTAAAGGTTTGATAAAATTCACCTGTGAAGCCATCTGGTCCTGGGCTTTTGTTTGTGGGAAGAATTTTAACCACAGTCTCAAATTCAGTGCTTGTGATTGATCTGTTTATAAGTTGTTTCTTCCTGGTTCAGTCTCAGCAGGTTGTGCGTTTCTAAGAATTTGTCCATTTCTCCCAGGTTGTCCTTTTTATTGGCATATAGTTGGTTGTAGTAGTCTCTCATGATCCTTTGTATTTCTGCAGTGTTAGTTGTTACTTCTCCTTTTTCATTTCTAATTCTATTGATTTGAGTCTTCTCCCTTTTTTTCTTGATGAGGCTGGCTAATGATTTATCAATTTCGTTTATGGTCTCAAAGAACAAGCTTTTAGTTTTATTGATCTTTGCTATTGTTTCCTTCATTTCTTTTTCATTTATTTCTGTTTTTGGATAGAATGTCCTATAAATATCACTTAAATCCACCTTCTTTAATGTATTATTTAAAGCCTGTGTTTCCTTATTTATTTTCATTTTGGATGATCTGTCCATTGGTGAAAGTGGGGTGTTAAAGTCCCCTACTATTATTGTGTTACTGTTGATTTCCCCTTTTATGGCTTTTAGCATTTGCTTTATGTGTTGAGGTGCGCATATGTTGGGTGCATAAATATTTACAATTTACCATTGTTATATCTTCTTCTTGGATCGATCCCTTGATCATTATGTAGTGTCCTTCTTTGTCTCTTTTAATAGTCTTTATTTTAAAGTCTGTTTTGTCTGACATGGGAATTGCTACTCCAGCTTTCTTTTGATTTCCATTTGCATGGAATATCTTTTTCCATCCCTTCACTTAAAGTCTGTATGTGTCCCTAGGTCTGAAGTGGGTCTCTTGTAGACAGCATATATACAGTTCTTGTTTTTGTATCCATTCAGCCAGTCTATGTCTTTTGGTTGGAGCTTTCAGTCTATTTACATTTAAGATAGTTATCTATATGTATGTTCCTGTTACCTGTTCTTAATTGTTTTGGGTTTGTTTTTGTAGGTCTTTTCCTTCTCTTGTGTTTCCTGCCTAGAGAAATTCCTTTAGCATTTGTTATAAAGGTGGTTTGGTGGTGCTGAATTCTCTTAGCTTTTGCTTGTCTGTAAAGGTTTTAATTTCTCCATTGAATCTGAATGAGATCCTTGCTGGGTAGAGTAATCTTGGTTTTAGGTTTTCCCCTTTCATCACTTTAAATATGTTCTGCCACTCCCTTCTGGCTTGCAGAGTTTCTGCTGAAAGATCAGCTGTTAACCTTATGGGGATTCCCTTGTATGTTATTTGTTGCTTTTCCCTTGCTGCTTTTACTATTTTTTCTTTGTATTTAATTTTTTATAGTTTGTTTAATATGTGTCTTGGTGTGTTTCTCCTTGGATTTATCCTGTATGGGCCCTCTGAGCTTCCTGGACTTGATTAACTATTTCCTTTCTCATATTAGGTAAGTTTTCAAGTATAATCTCTTCAAATATTTTCTCAGTTCCTTTCTTTTTCTCTTCTTCTTCTGATATCCCTATAATTTGAATGTTTGTGTGTTTAATGTTGTCCCAAAGGTCTCTGAGACTGTCCTCAATTCTTTTCATTCTTTTTTCTTTATTCGGCTCTGCATTAGTTATTTCCACTATTTTATCTTCCAGGTCACTTATTTGTTCTTCTGCCTCTGTTATTTTGCTATTGATTCCTTCTAGAGAATTTTAAATTTCATTTATTGTGTTGTTCATCATTGTTTGGTTTCTCTTTAGTTTTTCTCGGTCCTTGTTAAACGTTTCTTGTATTTTCTCCATTTTATTTCCAAGATGTTGGATCATCTGTACTATCATTACCCTGAATATTTTTTCAGCTATACTGCCTATTTCCTCTTCATTTGTTTGGTCTAGTGTGTTTTTATCTTGCTCTTTCATCTGCTGTCAGTTTCTCTGTCTTCTCATTTTGCTTAATTTACTGTGTTTGGGGTCTCCTTTTCACAGGCTGCAGGTTCATGGTCCCCGTTGTTTTTGGTCTCAGCCCCCAGTGGCTAAGTTTTGTTCAGTGAGTTGTGTAGGCTTCCTAGTGGAGGGGACTACTGGTGCCTGTGTTTTGGTGGATGAGGCTGGATCTTGTCTTTGTGGTGGGCAGGTCCACATCTGGTGGTGTGTTTTGGGGTGTCTGTGACCTTATTATGATTTTAGCAGCTTCTCTGCTAATCGATGGGGTTGTGTTCCTGTCTTGCTAGTTGTTTGGCATAGGGTCTCCAGCACTATAGCTTGCTGGTCGTTTAGTGGAGCTGGGTCTTAGCGTTGAGATGGAGATCTCTGGTAGAGCTTTTGCCATTTGATATTATGTGGAGCTGTGAAGTCTCTGGTGGACCAGTGTCCTGAACTTGGCTCTCCCACCTCAGAGGCACAGGCCTGACACTTGGCCAGAGCACCAAGACCCAGAAGAAAAGGGAAAAGAAAGGAAAGAAAGAAAGAAAGGAAGGAGGGAAGGAAGGAAGGAAGGAAGAAAATAAAGTAATCAAAATAATTTTTTTTTAATTATTAAAAATAAAAAAATTTGGAAGGTAATAAAAAGGAAAGGAAGAAAGAAAGAAGAGAGAGACTAAACCAACAAACAAATCCACCAATGATAACAAGTGCTAAAAAACAAAAAAAACAAACAAGCAGACAGACAGAACCTTAGGGTGAATGGTAAAAGCAAAGCTATACAGACAAAATCACACAAAGAAGCATACACATACATACTCACAAAAAGAGAAAAAGGAAAAATATATATATAAAAAAAAAATGAAGAGAGCAAATAAATCAGTAAACAAATCTACCAATATAATAAACTGTTAATACTAAACTAAGATAAATATAAAAAACCAGAAATAAATTAGATGCAGAGAGCAAACCCCAGGTCTACAGTTGCTCCCTAAGTCCACTGTCTCAATTTTGGGATGATTTGTTGTCTATTCAGGTGTTCCACAGGTGCAGGGTACATCAAGTTGATTGTGGAGATTTAATCCGCAGCTCCTGAGGCTGCTGGAAGAGATCTCCCTTTCTCTTCTTTGTTCGCACAGCTCCTGGGGTTCAGCTTTGGATTGGGCCCCGCCTCTGAGTGTAGGTCTCCTGAGGGCGTCTGTTCTTTGCTTAGACAGGACGGGGTTAAAGGAGCAGCTGATTAGGGGGCTCTGGCTCACTCAGGCCAGGCGGAGGGGAGGGGTATGGAATGTGGAATGTGGGGCGAGCCTGCGGCGGCAGAGGCCAATATGATTTTGCAAAAGCCTGAGGCATGCCATGCGTTCTCCCGGGGAAGTTGTCCCTGGATCACGGGACCCTGGCTGTGGTGGGCTGCACGGGCTCCCAGGAGGGGAGGTGTGGAGAGTGACCTATGCTTGCACACAGGTTTCTTTGTGGCGGCAGCAGCAGCCTTAGCGTCTCATGCCCGTCTCTTGTGTCCATGCTGATAGCCACGGCTTGTGCCCGTCTCTGGAGCTCATTTAGGTGGCGCTCTGAATCCCCTCTCCTCCTGCACCCCGAAACAATGGTCTGTTGCCTGTTAGGCAGGTACAGCCTTTTTCCTGGACTCTCTCCCAGCTAGATGTGGCGTAATAGCCCCCTTCAGGCTGTGTTCACGCAGCCAGCCCCAGTCCTCTCCCTGGGATTTGACCTCTGAAACCAGAGCCTCAGCTCCCAGCCCCCGCCCGCCCCGGCGGGTGAGCAGACAAGCCTCTCAGGCTGGTGAGTGCTGGCTGGCACCGATCCTCTGTACAGGAATCTCTCCGCTTTTCCCTCTGCACCTCTGTTGCTGCGCACTCCTTTGTGGCTCCAAAGTTTCCCCGCCACCTGCCAACCCCCGTCTCTGCCAGTGGATGGGCTTTCTAGTGTGTGGAAATTCTTCCTCCTTCACAGCTCCCTCCCAGAGGTGCAGGTCCTGTCCCTATTCTTTTGTCTCTGTTTTTTCTTTTTTCTTTTGCCCTACCCAGATACGTGGGGAGTTTCTTGCCGTTTGGGAAGTCTGAGGTCTTCTGCCAGCATTCAGTAGGTGTTCTGTAGGAGTTGTTCCACGTGTAGATGTATTTCTGACGTATTTGTGTGGAGGAAGGTGATCTCCGCGTCTTACTCTTCCACCATCTTGAAGGTCTCCTCCTATTTGAATTTAATGTAAAACTGACATCCTGCATGCAGCCCAAAGTATTTTAGGATTATAAGCGCTTTATTTTTAAAATCATGGCTTAAACTGCATATAGAAAGATACTTGGCTTAAATGATTTATTCATCATTTCCTCATTATAGTCTTCCATCTGATATAAGGAAGTGGGTGTCTGTTAAGGCATATAGGGATGAAGAGTGTGATAAACATTCTTACTCTGTTTTTTTGCTACTTGTAATACTATTCAGTGAGGGGACTCAAGTGCATGAGGCAAATGAAATTGTGTTTCCTAATATATTTAGATCACATTTCAAACTGCCAGAAGTGGTTCAGCATCTATTCTCCACAGCCTGGCAAATTAGGCTATTTTAATGTGATAAAATATAGTCTTGATGGAAACTTTTATTTTTAGTTTGGTATATTATAAAGGAGTCTTACAAAATCACTGTGTCTGTGTATGTGAGTGTCTGTCTACCCCCATATGCTGTCACAGACAGTTGGCATTGCCTTGGCAACTTTACAAGATCAAATTGCTACATTCAGTATTCAGTGAAAGCAAAACTAGTGCTGCCTCTTCTCCCTGTCTGTAAATGAGAGAAAAGTCAGTCTCTGTAGGTTTGAGTCTTTTGTTGTAGTAAGATAGTTATAAAAGTTATAATAAGCTCCTTTGGGGCAGGGAAATGTTTATTTGATTTTGTATCAACAGCACCTTGCCAGTACTTGGCTCACAGAAGGTATTCAATAAATCTTTCCTAATCAATGGATTTAAAAAAAAACTATCATTGCTTTTGGATTATTTCAGAAGTTTAAAAAACTGCAGTAAACGATTTGTTGATGATCATAGGTTCAGAACTGAGGTGAGTGATTCACAGAAGGCTTCTGCAAAATCTCATTTCTGTGAAGGCTATTCTGCTTTCATTATTCATTCCAAATCTCCTATGAATGCCTCTCATGTGTGGGAATTAACCCCAAGATTCTGGGAAATGTAGTTCCCAGGCTTTTAGACCCTGTGATACAGGGGAGAGCATAGAAGGGGAAGACTTGCTGAGTTGTCAAAAGGTGATACAAAACAGCTTTCTAGGCACAACTTTTATAAAAATTACCTGGAAATGTTGTATCAATGCCTGCATAAGGTGGAATTCAGTATGACTGGTCCAAATCCTAGACTTATACAGGGATCAAGTGCATACAAGTTTCAAAATGCCCTTATTCCTGTGTTGTACCATAGAGTTTTAGATGATACCAGTATATACAGACAATTCTTGTGCTTGTCCTTTTGGGAGTTTTCTTACAGGGTCTGCTCATTGAATTGTCACTTTGAGGAGTCCTTGTAAACAAGAACTAGTTATGGGAAAACCTTGGGGAAATACTTATGGGTGCTGAGATTCGCTGACATCTCCAAGTTTTCCTCTGTAGGAAAAGCAGAGTGGACTATTGATCTTGTTTTTTTTAATTGACGTATAGTTGATTTACAGTATTGTATTAGTTTCAGATGTAGAGCATAGTGATTTCGTTATTTTTTTGTGCTTATATTCTGTTATACATTATTACAAGATATTGAATATAATTCCCTGTGCTATTTGGTATATCCTTGTTGCTTATCTATTTTATGTATAGTAGTTTGTATCTGTTATTCCCAAACTCCTAATTTGTCTCTCTCCCCTTCCTCTCTCCTTTGGTAACCATAAATTTGTTTTCTATGTCTGTGAACCTGTTTCTGTTTGTAAATAAGTTCATTTGTTTCATTTCTTTAGATTTCACATGTAAGTGAATATGATATTTATCTTTGTCTGACTTCACTAAGTATAATATTCTCTAGGTCCATCCATTGTTGCTGCAAATGGCAATATTTTACTCTTTTTTATGGCTGATAACAGTCCACTGTGTGTGTGTGTGTGTGTGTGTGTGTGTGTGTGTGTGTGTGTGTGTGTATTGTCTTAAGCCAATTGTCTGTTTATGGGCACTTGGGTTGCTTCCATATCTTGGCTATTGTGGATAGTGCTGCTGTGAACATTGGGGTACATGTATCTTTTCGGATTAGAGTTTTCATCTTTTCTGGATATACACCCAGGAGTGGGATTCCTTGATCATATGGTAGCTCTGTTTTTAGTTTTTTGTGGAACCTTCATATGGTTTTCCATAGTGGCTGCACCAATTTACATTCTCACTAACAGTGTAGGAGGGTTCCCTTTTCTCCACACCCTCTCCAGCATTTATTATTTGTAGACTTTTTAAACTATTGAACTTAATAAGTTAAACAGGATCTGTAGATGCCCCCTCCCCCCACCTCCTAAGTTAGGTTAAGTAACTACAGCAAGGGAAAAACATTTATAATATCTACACATTTTTTCTTAAAATGTTCTCTTTGTTTTGAAATAATTTTTGCTAATTTTTAGAATGCTTCCATTAAAAATTGGAGAAATGTGTCTTCTTTAGTGTCCTGAATGAAGTATGCCATCCCTAGACCACAGTCTCTGCCCTCAGAAAGAGATGAAAAGAGTTTGAAAAAACCTCCCTCCCCATGCCCTTAATCTTGAATAGTGCCTGGTACACAGTAGGTTCACAAAATATATTTTGTCAAATGAATGAATAGATGTATGAAGTAAAACATTATTATTGAGGGTATCAATATTTAGAAAGTTTTTATTTTGTTTTATTTTATTTTATTATGAAGCATTTCATTGATGTGATAGGTGACTGAAAAATGAGTTTGGCTTCTTTTTATATTATTCTTTACTGTTGACTCAGTGTTACACACTGCTTTCCAGGAAACCATCTCTGTGGGGGAGCCAGTAAGTCTGACTACCAGATATCTTCTTTCTAATGGTAGGAATAAGGTGTGTTGGGGATTGGTTCAGGAATTAATGCTGTAGTGCTTCCGGAAGGCAGATGAGTTGCAAGACTTATATTACAAACTGTTAATCATTCATTAAGACTCAAGTTTGTATGATTTAGACAATTTTTTTCTCTTTTTCCCTTTATTCTACGTTCATGGTATTTTGTACATACTTCAGTTATTCTATGTACATTCTGTATGAACTCAATTTATCAATATTTACTGAGTGTCTGCTTTGATTACATGTTACATTAGATCTATTAGTATTAGCATGTAAACAAAAATACTATAATATCATCCCTCATTTCAAAAATTTACAGTTTAGTTGTGGAAATAGATGGTAAACTAGAATTTCAATATTTTGGGTGAAATATAGGTGTAAAGATACCTATTGGCTGCTGTAAAAACAAAACAAAAATCTAACAGTGCATTTAATTTAGAGAGGGATACAAGGCTAGAAAGATATGTTATTAATGTTGTACATCTAACAACAATTAATAGGCTCTCAATGTGCAATACATTGATTAATAAATTCTAAGCCCAACATTATTAGTAGTAATGAGTAATTAAAAGTATATTTTATTTTATTTTTTTTGGCCACACCCATGCAGCCAGGGATTGAGCCTGGGCCCAGGGCAGTGAAAGCGCCGAGTCCTAACTACTGGACCACAAGGGAATTGCCCTAAAAGTATATTTTTTATTGATCTAAATGTTACATGACATCAAGTTTTTAAGATAAAATTTAAAACTTTTAAAACGAACATAATTCTATATTAAATTCTGATTTTATCCTATATACTCTATTTTCTGAAACCGAAGTTCTTTTTCGCACAGCATGTTAAAACCCAGCACTACCTCTAAATTGAAGGTAAATTAGGAAGTTTGTTTTCATTCCTTGGTAGTGATGGAAATAGTGTTTCCACATCTTTGAAAATCAGTCCCTCCTGTGCTACCATGGCTACCTTTGGTTTATATTTAACTGTGAGAGTAATACTGGAAGTGATTCCCTGGATTTTTCAGTGGGTAGGCTCAAATCTAATTCAAGGTATACTGAGAATACATTTTGCCTCACTTGAGCAAAAGATGTTGCTGCCTGTTAGGTACACACTTGACTCATCCCTAACTCATAAACTGATGCATGTTCCTGACACATCACACCAGCCCCTACAGCTTTTCTTCCCACAAACACATTACTAACTCCACATGGCACACAGCACCCACCACTCCTCAGGCCAGCATATCTTTGTGAAAATATATTTTCACAAAGATATGCAAGAAAGAACACACCCAGCTCTCCCACACAGCTTGGAACAATCATGCAGAATGAAGCACAATCTATTCTGGTTTCATATCCTTGTTTTCCAAAGGTGAGTAGGCAGATACAAAGATGATGATACTGTAATAATCTTTATGGTCATAAAAGATCTTTGAAAATATTTAGCAAATACATTCCTAAGATTATTGAATCTCTAAAACTAACTCTTAGTTGATAGGGCTCATTCAGTGGTTTAAAAAAAAAAACATCTAGGTCTTTTGGGCATAAATTCTTCTTCATTACCTTCAGTTTCCTTCTTATAAAGGTATCCAAACTAGATGGACAAGAAAAGTCTACTCTTGCATTTCAAATGCCAGCAAGGCTTATTATTGCCAGCATTTGAATCACTATTAAAAACTAAAGAGAACCGAGACAATAAGTTGGGGCGCATCCAAGTCAGGGTGCTTCACAGATACCAGAAACAAGAAGGTAATTGTTAAACGTGGGAAGGTGTCCTTTAGGCATTCAGATATTTAGAGGCTAGCTCAATTTCAGCATTGTTATTTCAGTGTGCTCTACAGCAATAAACAAAGCTAGGAGACCTGGATCCTCATCGCAGATGTTCTGCTTAGTGTTTGTGTCACCATGGATAAGTCATCATATTTCTTTATCTCAACTGTCTCCTAAGTAAAGCTGAGTATCCAGATTTATATGATGGTATGTACATGTAGTATAACTCAACTGGAAAACACACGTGTACATACACACAATTTTATTAGATACACCTATAGAGAAAAAATCAGGAGGAGGGTGTGGGGAGAAATAACATTAATTGAACATCTATTATCAGCTTATGTAATCTTCAGAATGAAAATAGTGTTAGGCCTTTTCTTTCCCCCTGTTTCTTACTTACTAGGAAATACAGCCCAGAAAGCAGGAGCACCATGTATAATGTCCTCAAAGTAGTAAATGCTATAGCTAAAAGCTCAATGTGTAACAAAAAACTATCTAGAACTATCATTCTCTGACAAGGTGGTATTTTAATTGTGAGTGACTCATATCAAAATTTTAGGAGGTAGTTCAATATTTAAGGAAATCTATTATTATTAATAACTTTTGTCCTAATAAAAGCATTGTATTTTACAAGGAAAATAATCTTTTATATTTGAATTTTTGAACTTTAAAATTTTTAAAATCTATGTTAAATTATAGAGCAGTGGACATTTTTGTACATGTATACTCACACATATTCCTGGTTTCCTTCAAGGGGAATTTCTAGTTAAAAGTTATGAGCTTCTTTGAACCTCTTTATTCATACTGAAAAATTATTTTTTAAAAAATGTTGTAAACAATTACACTTTCATCTGAGTATATGATTGTGTCTGTCTCCAACACCTATTCCAGCAATAAAAAGTATTATTCCTAGGATTTATCTAGTTTGATTAGTAAAAAAATGCCATTAATTTTTTGTTTTAATTTATAATTATTTAATTCTATTGAAGGTGAATATTTGGATTTATGTAGATTTTTACATTTGCCAACTTAATCTAGCTGGGATTTATTTTGTTGTATGAGGTGAGGTAAGGATCTATTTGGAACTTTTCCCTAATTTCTAGGCCATTTTTCCAACATTATTTGTTTCTCAGCATCATCTCTTTATTGACTTGTGATACCTTATTTATAATACGTTAATTTTTTCACTATTAATATTAGAGGGTGCTTCTAGAGAGTATACAGCTCTTTAATGTTTTTGCCATAATATCACTCTGTTTTTGTAATTGTAACTTTAAAATATATATTTAGTAGCTCATGGCAGAGTTCTCGTATTTTTATTAATATTTTCCAAACTAATTTTTGTTATCCTCACTTCATTCTTTCAGATACACTTTAGGATACACACACACGCATGCACTTTTTCATTGCAAGTGTACTACATTTATTAATAAATCTGATAGGAATTGATGTCTTCACAATATTTAATTTTATCATCCAGGAAAATGATATATGTCATATATCCCAGTCTTTTTAAAACTTTTGCAGGGACTTCCCGGGTGGCCCAGCAGTTAAGACTGCACTTCCACAGCGGGGGGCATAGGTTTGATCCGTTGTTGGGGAACTAAGATACTGATACCTCACAGTGTGGCCAAAAAAAAAAAAAGCCAAAATTTTGCTTATTAGAAGTTATGGACAACAGATGCTATGATAAGTGGAAACCATCCATAAGGAGGAGGGTAGAGTCAAGGTCATGGTAAGAGTAAAAGCATGGTTAGAGGCTAGCTGAGTCAAATAAGTGAAAGAGCAGTGGAGAAAAGGGTAGTGGATTCTTGCTCCCAGAATATGACAACACAGAGAGAACTCAGGAGTGTCCTTGATCAGCTATGTGAGTCCAGTTTCAAATAACACCTGGCTGTAATTTCAGTAATATCCTAAAAGGTGTCCCAGGCTTTTGGAAGCCTGGCTGTGAAGCTGTTCCTGTTGTATTCTCATATTCTGCTTTGTTTTTAAAATGAATTCCTATCTTTGAATTAGACTTATCATGCCTTTTTCACACTACAATGGGAAAAAGTGTAACAGGTAATCATTACTTATTCTTTTACTACACTACTAAATTTGGCTTGCCAATATTTCATTTTGAAATTGTGCATCATATTCACAAGTGAGATTTAACAAATTTGATGAGTATCAGGGTGGAAGTTTGTTTGCCTGTTCCTTGATTTGGGTACCTCAGTACTCCATAAGCATTGAGAGTGATTTTTACAAAAAAGAAATGACACACATAAGTTTATGGTTGATGAGCAGTTGGAATATGTGTGTTTTCCCTCTAGTATCTAAATTTCTTTTTTTATTTTATTTCATTTAATTTTATTTAATTTTTTATACAGCAGGTTCTTATTAGTTATGTATTTTATACATATTAGTGTATATATGTCAACCCCAATCTCCCAACTAAATTTCAAACCAAAGAAAATGTTTTAGAATTGTAGTCAAAATAAATATGTATTGTATTTATCAAATGTATCTCACTGATGAAAAACAGTGTTTTATCTTGATCATCATCAGTTTATCATTGATTAAGTTTTTCAGTGTGAGTAGAGCTAAATAGTTACTGAATGCACAGTCACCACCCAACAGAACATTTGACAGTATATTTATTGAATACCTGCTAATTTTTAAGAACTAGGCTAAGAACTAAGGATTCAAAGACGCATGTGACTGGCTACCTGTCCTTAAAGAGCCAAAAGTCTAGAAGGGGAGAAAACATGTATTTTATTTATTATAACATGGTTTACAAAGTGCTGTAGTAGAAATATATTCAGGATGTTCTGGGATCATGAGGAGATACACACTCAGTTCTCTTCTCTGTACCAGGCCCTGGGGCAAGTAATTATGGTAAAATAAGCAACAGGACACTTTCGTGGCTAGAGTATCTACATCATTTCAAAAAATCCAACTTCTCCACCAAATATTTGTGTGAACACAAATAGGGTAAGTTATTTAAACTTTGTGTCTTAGTTTTCTTGTCTATAAAATGGAAAAACGTACATTCCTCGTAGGATTGTTCTGAAAATTAAATTACTTAATGCATTAAAATAGATCCTGCATATAGTAAGCTTAATATAATATTAGCCTCTATTATTATTGACTTGAAAAAGAAGCAGCAGCAGCAACAGCAGCTGCTGTGTGAATGGGAGAAGTATTTAAAAAACCACACAATCCAAACTGCCTGGAAAACACTATGTGAATAGTGTCAACAGACTGCATGATGTCAGATGTAAGGCAGGGATCTGCAAAGGCTTCTCAGAGTCAGCTACTTCCAACTTGACTCCTGGAGGAGTTGGGGTCAAGTTGGTAAAGTTGGGAGGGAAAGTCACTAGAGGATGAAGGAGAAGATTCTGTAACATTAGAGGCAAGAGAATGTATGACTGGAGCATAAAGTGTGAGGTTGGGTTATTATAAAAACTGATGCTGGTAATCTAATTGGACATGATCAAGAAGGATCTTTATGTTAGGACTCTTGTCATTGCAAGGGAAAGAAAAGCTAGTCCAGAACAAATTAAGTAAAAAGAAAATCTTTGAGTTCTTACAACTGAAACGTCCAGGAGTAGAGTAGATGGTGCTCAAACAACGTCCTCAGGATCTTGTCTTTCTTTGACTTTCCGCTCTTTTTCTCCAACCATTTTTCTCTCTGGGTGAAAAGACTTACCTTTCTAATACAGCAGAAAAGACAATTCCTTTGTCTTGGTCACTTACCAGGGGCAGACAAAGTATGGCCTGAGGGCCAAGTCAGTTCCAGAGGCTGTTACTGTAAGGCCAGTATTGTGGACTGGTTGTTTGTATCCCCCTAAAATTCACATGTTGAAATCTTAACCCCCAATGCGATGGTATTAGCAGATGGGGACTTATAGAGGTGATTAGGTCATGAGATTGGAACCCTCATGCATGGGATTAGTGCTCATAAAGAAGACCCCAGAAAGCTCTCGTCCCCTCACCCACATGAGGATACAGCAAGAAAACAACCATCTGCAACCTGCAAGAGGGCTTTCACCAGAACCTGACCATGTTTGCACTCTGATCTTGGACTTGGAGCCTCCAGAACTGTGAGAAATATACTTGTTGTTTATAAGCCACTCGGTCTCTTATAGTCTATTATAGCAGCATGAACTAAGATAGCCAGCAAGCTAAGAATGCTTTTTTGTATTGTTAGAAGGTTCTAAACAGAGACAAATATGTAATTGAGACAGTAAGTGGCTGGACTCTCAAAGCCTAAAATATTTACCACCTGGCCAACTCCCTTTCTTAAGTGAAAGTCTTGTAGTTATCTCTGAGCCTGACTGAGTTGGCTTCGGGCATGGGCATGTGACTATCTAGTCACACTGGTCAAGCTCAGATTGTCCAGGTGTAGGCTTCATGTCCACCTCTGGACCTAAAGATGAAACCAGCTTTATCTGAAGCACACAGACTGAGAGTGGAAGAAGTATAGCTGCTCTGAGAAAAATCAGAAGAGTAAATGGGCCATAAAATAATATATGTCCAACATAACCTTGCAAGCCATTTTGAAGAGAATGTACTGTCTTGAGAGCATCAGGTTGCCACTGAAGATTTTTTATTGTGTGGACTGGCATGCTTATGTTTGTGTTTTAAAAAATTCAAGTGTCAGAATTAATTTCAGAATTTTAAACTGTTGTTTTCTGTGAGTTTCTCTGCCCTTCAGCAGTCATGAAATTCTTTCACCTGCTCCTGGAGGGCCTTCTCTCTTGCCAGATCACTCTGGGGAGTCTGACTCACAGATTCTGGAAGCATAAACAGAGACTAGGACTTAAAAGAAGCTTCTGGCCAAAATTCCAGACAGAAAGATTTAGATGCATGTTAGCAGAGAAGTTTTTCCACTTCATGAAACTAGATAAGATGCAGATTGAGAAAGGAGGAAGAAGCTATGACAATTGGAAAAGAAGAAATGGCATTTAATCCTGGAAGGGAGCTGCGGAAGGGCATGGTGGATTAGTAGAAAACTTTTCTTTTAGACATTAGCTTCTCAAATTTTAATGTACCATCTGAAACATTGTATCATCTGAAATACTGCTAAAATGCATATTTTAATTTGGTAGGATTGGGGTGAAGCCTGAGACTATGCATTTCTTCCAAGATACCAAGAGATAAAATTGCTAGTGGTCTATGAACACCACTTTGAGTAGCAAGGGTATAAAGTATTAGGGAGATACTTAGAAGTTGATTCGGTGCCTAATCTCCTTCTTGTAACTGTCCAGGGAGGATTAAAATCTGCAGTGGTCAGCTCACTGGCCATCAAGTCAAAGTGACATTTGCCTCACAGCTTTTGCTTTCCCTCAACTCCATCATCCCATTATTTGTGAAGAACCCTAAAACACATGGCCCTTACAACTTTAATTGAGCCCTCTACTAGGATAGAAAGTAGAGATTTGGGCAATTCAATGATGGTGACAAAATGAAAGGAAAGCCTTGCCTCCTGTTCAATGTAGGACTAGATGTAGTCAGTTTGAAATTTCTCTCTGAACTGGGATAACGATAAATATACAAGCCTTTTAGAGCCTATGCTCTAAGTCCAGTATAGGTGATAGATTGGAACAGGAGGCAAGATGGGAAGTAAAGACACAAGATGCAGTAATATTCTAGAGGAGAAATGATAGTGTTCTTAATTGAGATTAAGACTGTGTTAGGCTGCACCCCACAGGTCTACAAGGCCTGCCCAGCTTTAAGACCAAAGAAAGAGCCCGGAGTCGGCAACAGAGACATCAATGGTTTAATGGATGGGGGAGCTTACATGTCTGAAGCAAGGTCCTGGAGTGGCACCCCAATGTGTGTGCGAGGTAGATGGTGGGCATGACATGGTGGCAGTCTTCACCCCCTGCAGGGGAAGGGGAGATTACCAGTTATAGGGGAACTGACATCAGCTGGGCTTATTAGTTACCAGGGAAACAAGTAGAGAGGCATGCCCCTCACCACCCTTTTGATAAGCTATCATTAGCTGGGGCGTGGGGCAAGTATGTAGGAAGGTCAGTCATGTGAGTAGGGTGTAGGTGAAGCAGGCCTTGGTCGGGCAGGGTATGTACTGAGAGCAAGAGTACAGCCATAGTGAGTGGCGTGACCATACAGACTGACGGTTGAGAGAATCTGTTTGGAAAGATATTGTCAGTAGAATTGATGGAATTTAGTCCTTGATTTCATGTGTGGTATAGAGGAGAGGAAGAAATACTTTTGAATAATATCCAGGCTTAGAATTTGGGAAACTGGATTTTAATATTGTTTATTGAGCTAGAAAACATTGGAGAAGAAGCAGGAAGAACTGTTTGGGACCCTGAGTGGTCAGGAAAGTATCTATGCTGAGTGAATTGTGTGTAGAGACTTGATGGAAGAGTGGACATTATGTAGACAGAGAAGCAGAGCTTGTGATGATGTTTCCCAGAAGAATGAATGGCATGTGCCAAGGTGCAAGGATATGAAATGTCACCTGTGGCTCACTGTGTGACTGGAGATGGGAGTGTATGGGGCAGCGAGTCGAGAGAAAAATGAGCCTTGAAAAGTACATAGAGGTAAAATCTCAGAGGTTTTGGAATGCTAAACAAAGATTTGGAAATTGTTTCTGAAAATTAAGGGAACCATTCAGGAATTTAAGCAGAGGAATGACATAATCTAATATAAAATTTAGGAAGAGAGGAAGGGAGTCATCACTTCATCAATGCATTTTATGGAACAGAATTTATATTAATTATCTTGTATCAGGATGGAGGAGAATGGCATTGAGCTTCTGAAAAGCTGATGATGAATTGCTGCAACTCTAAGTATGAGAGGTGGAGCTCCATTCACAGGACACAGGGAAGATTTTCTTTAAGAAATACGCCCTATGTTAGTATTCATTTTCAACCTGGCTACACAGTTAACGTGATTATGTTACCTTTTAATATAATGACCGGTGGCCACCCTGCACACCCCCACTGTAGTTAACTTTTCTGGGTGGTGGGTACAAAGTCTTCTATGTGCCTGTCACTAACACACTGCAAAATCTCTGGAAAATCTATGATGCTCCTATTGATACATTTATCCATATTAGGTTATCTAACTTTTTTCTTGGAGACATCTCTCCTATAGGTTTTCATCTACAAAATATAAGACACCTCTCTAGGCTGGAATATAGATGCTGTTATGAGACTTCCCTTTGCCTTATTTTTGGGAAATCCCTTTTCTCTAGTGTTGAATTTCCTGATTCCTAGATAAAATCTCTTCTTTTTTTTGTTTACTCCCACATTCTAATAAAGTACACTCCCTAGTAGGTTCTTAGTAAATGATGCATGGGAGATACAACTTTTTAGATATTTGCATATCTAAATTGTTTTTTTCTATTCTTCCAGTGACATATTTCAGGGGAATATAGGCTTTTATATTGCAAATATTTTCCCCCAGGAATATTGGAGATACTGATCCATTGTCCTCTATCTCCAGTTTTGCCATTGGTATGATCTATACCATTCTGATACCAGGATATTTCATGTAACATTGTTTTTCTTTTTAGTACTGAAATCTCTTGGGATGTTCTGTATAGTGCCAGAATTTACACAATAATACAACTTATTGAGAATATATTTTCACTTATTTAATTGGGTGATGGGTCATTTTAGTTTGGAAACATTTTTTTCTTCCTTTAGGGAAACGTTCTTATTTCCTTTCTAAATTTTTCTCCTGAATTTTTTTTTTCTTCTTAGAAATTGTAATGTTTACATGCTGGATCTCCTGGATTGTGCTTCTAATTTTAATTTTTTTCTCATTTAATATCTATTTTTTCCCTTTTGTCACACTTTCTGGAAGATTTCCTTAACTTTACTTTTCAAACTTTCTATTGATTTAAATATTTTTTTCTATCACAATTTTTATTTCTAAGATCTCTTTGTTCTCTTCTGGTTATTCGTTATTTATCATTGCCTATTCTTGTTTCTTGAAGATAAGGTTTTCTCTCATCCCTCTGAGGATATTAATCATAGGTGTTTCTTTTGAAGTTATCTTTTGCACACTGTCACTATTTATTCTGATTCCTTTTATTTGCTTAGTCATGGCTATTTTCTCTGAATTTATAAGAGGTTCTTTTCAAATATCTGGAAATATCTTGTATTATAGGCAGAATTCTAAGATGACTCCCCAAATTCTTGCCCCTGGTATATAAGCCTTGTATAATCCTCTCCCCTTGGGTATGGTAGGTCCTGAAAATATGATGGGATAGCCACTGTTCTGATTAGTATATATTATATGACAGAGGCGGTGGCATAGTCACTCATGGAATTGACTTATGTTATAAAAATTTTCATCTTGGCAGAATAGAGAGAGGTTCTTCTATTGTCCTTGAAGAAGCAAACTTTCCTATTCTGGAAAGGACCACTTGGCTAGAAACTGAGGCCAGTCTCAAGTAGTTTAGAGTGGCCTCGAACCAAAAGTCAGCAAGTAAACAGAAACCTCAATTGTATAATCATTAGAAATTGAATTTGGCCAACTACCTAAATGATCTTAGTAATGGATTCCACCTTAATCAAGTTGTAAGTGAGGACACAGTCTGGCTGACACCTTGATTTAGTCTTTTGATACACGGAGCAGAGAACACAGTTGAGCCACACCTAGTTTTCTGACCTAGAGAACTGTGAGCTAATAAACAGATATTGTTTTAAGCTGCTAAGTTTGTGATAATGTCTTAAAAAAACAATAGAACGCTAATACATCTGGTGATCATGCTTTGTATTTTCCTATTTAAGAGAGAAACACCACAAAGCAGATTAGAAGCTGAAGCTCTGAGTACATGAGCAGGCTATCATTACTGTCGCTTAATTCATGTCTCTGGTCAAACTTCACATCCAAAGTTTGGCGTTTCTTTACCACCTTTTAAAAATAACAGTCCTGATACTATCTATATCTCCTTTCATTTCCTAAATTTGCTGAAAATAAAAGTCTACACATCCAAGAAGCTTAACTAGCTCCAAGTAGGATAAATACAAAGATAATGACACCCAGATACATCATAGTCAAAAAGTCGAAAGCCAAAAAATCTTTGAATGCAGTAATGGGGAAAATGACTCATTACACACAACATACAAGAAAAACCCAATAAAATTAATGGTTGACTTCTCTTCTGAAAGAATGCAGGCCAGAAGGCAGTGAGACAACATATTCAAAGTGATGAAAGTAAAAAAAAAAAAAAAACAAGACAAAGCTGTCAACCTAGAATCTTACATTCAGCAAAACTATCTTTCAAAAATTAAGGTGAAATAAAGACATTCTCAGATAAGCGAAAACAGAGCACTTGTTGCTAGCAATTCCACTCTACAAAAACACTAAAGAAAGTACTTCAGTCTGAAAGCAAGTGACACCAGACAGCAATTCGAATCCACACACACACACAAAGAGGGTTAGTAAAGGCAGTTATGCAGGTAATTATATATGACAGAATAGTTGCATATATTCTTTATTCTTCTTTCTTTTTTAACTAATTAAAAACGTACTTGCATAAAACAATATGTACATAATTACATTGTTGAGTTTTTAACATATACAAATATAATGTATTTGGCAAAAACAGCACAAAGGAGGTAGGTGGAAATAAAGCTTTATTTGAGTAAGGAAATGATACCAGATAGTAGCTTGAATCCACAGGAAGAAAATGAAGAGAATGGATAAAGAAGATGTGGTACATATATATACAATGGAATATTATTCAGCCATAAAAAGGAACAAAAATTGGGTCATTTGTAGAGACATGGATGGACCTAGCGTCTGTCATACAGAGTGAAGTAAGCCAGAAAGAGAAAAACAAATATCATATATTAACACATATATGTGGAATCTAGAAAAATGGCACAGATAAACCTTTTTGCAAGGCAGGAATAGAGACTCAGATGTAGAGAACGGATATGTGGACACGGGGGGAGGATGGGGGAGTGAGATGAACTGGGAGACTGGGATTGACATATATACACTACCATATGTAAAACAGATAGCTAGTGGGAACAAGCTGTATAACGCAGGGAGCTCAGTTCGGTGCTCTGTTGTGACCTAGATGGGTGGGGTGGAAGGGAGGTCCAAAAGGGAGGGGATATATGTATACATATAGCTGATTAACTTTGTTGTACAGCAGAAACTAACACAACATTGTAAAGCAACTATGCTCTAATTAAAGTATGATAAATGAGATTAATATAATAGACTCTATAAATATTATATATGATTTGTCTCCTCTTATCTTTGAAAGCCATAAGATTATAAAATGTAATAATTATAAGAATGGATTATAGGGTTTGAAACATATGTAAATGTAATATGTATAATAAAAACAGCACAAAAATGGGGGAGGATGCAGCTATATATGAGTAAAATTTTTATGTTTCACTGGAATCAAGACAGTATAAATACATAGTAAACCCTAGAGCAATTGCTGGAAAATAATTTTTAAATATAATTAAAAATTATTAAAGGAATTAAAATGTTAGTAGAAAGTATCCATTCAGTATAAGAGAAGGCAGCAAAAGAGGAACAAAATGATATGAAGCATATAGAAAACAAACGTAAAATGGCAGACATAAATCTAACTATATTCATAACATTAAATATGAATGAATTAAATAATCAAGTCAGATATCAAACTGAATTTAAAAAAAAACAGGACCCAAAAATATGCTGTCTGCAGGAGACACATTTTAGATTTAAAGATATAAATAGGCTGAAAACAAAAGGATCGAAAAAGATGTACCACACAAACAGCAACCATGAGGGGATAAAGACTTAAAATAAATAGACAAAACAAATAAGACAAAAAGACTTAAATAAATTGACATATAAAAGGCCATAGAGTGATCGAGCAAAGACTCCTATTTTCCTAAGGAACCAAATTGCAGTAATTGAAAGGCTTTTTTCTGGGGCTGGTCAGTTATCCAGAGAGAAAAATTCCAGTTCTTGTCTAGGGCATGGTGGGTATAGGTTTGGTGGTCTTTGTGTGATCTCAGCTTCCTAGATCACTTTCTGAGAGCTTGGGGGTAGGTGGCCCAGAGAGGAACTTCACCATTTCAGATCTGGATTTTCCATCTCCTTTTTCCGGATAGCATCTTTCTTCCACCCTAAACTGTTCCCATGGTGGCAAGACTAAATTTTTTTCTAAAACTGGAATCCTCTGCTAGGTTGAGACAAAGTCATTGCCTAAATGGTAAATGTAAGGAAAGAGATTTTGGGGGAAAATTTTAAAGTTTTCAAGCTTTTAAAGATTTTTATTCAATTATCTTTTTAAAAACCCTGACCCATAATTCAGCCTTAATATTTTCTGGGCTTTCCAACAGGAACTTACTTTTTCCTGGCTGCCATGGCAACTACCCTCCATCTGTTTTTCATTTTCCAAATATTTACTCCTTTCTCCTTTGTCTTCCTGGGTTCATACTTTTCCTCTCTTTATTGTAATTTTTGTGGGATTTTGAAGAGAGCAAAGACAAATGTAATCATTCAATTTACCATGTTTGGTCTTAAAGTACAACCCTTTAAGACCAATAGGTCAGCAAAGAAAAATAATACAACTTTGGGTTAAGCAGATCTTGGTTTAAGTACTGAGTCAACCTCACACTGATGGTGTTATAATGAACAGGTTTTCTTGGAGCCACGATTTTCTCAGTGGGAAGACATGCATAATAATACCTACCTCATACATAGGGGTCTTATGTAAGAAAAGATGTATACAGTACTTTCATGACTTACTTCTTTGGAACTGTAACCATCATCATTATCATTATCCTGGCTCCAAATAAAAACAACATGGCTCAAAGTGCTTAGATTAGTGTTTGCAATTCTTCAGCTACTTATTGATTTAATATTATTCAATTTTAATAAGATGATTCAAATAACCAGCGACCGATATATTTCAAGCTATTGTTCTGCCTTCTTAGTCATAAAGAATCTGCTTTGGAGAGAACATGGATCATAATTTTGTGGTCTATTAAATTTGGACTAGAGATGAGAAAGCCAAATTCAGTTTTGAAGGTTGAGGTGAGATGAGGTGGTAGTTAATAGAATGACCACAATGTTGTATTGGTATAATAAGAATTTAAATCCTTAGAAATATGAGATTTGTGAGATGTCATGACTTGTATATGATGTTTGAGGAGGAATTCAAGATATATAGGGGTTTTGGGGGGGGGTTTTGGCCTATTCTTCAGCTAATTGCATTTTTTGAATTTGTATTTTCCTGTCCTCTGTCTTCAGATTTTAAATATGATGGCTTAATGGCCATAAGTCTTCCTTGATTAATATTACTTGCTTGTATTCATGGATAGTGTTGTCTTTAGTAATGAATAATTCATTTGTAAAATAACAAGCATATCCTTATCATTCCAAATTAACCACATGAGTATTAAATGGAAAGTTAAATAGCTCCTTGACATTCTTGTGAACCAGTAGCCCCAGAGTAGAATCTGATTGGCCAAAATGATGAGAATTAAGAATAATAAAAAATATATATAAATCTTCAAGAATCAGAATTAAATGCAGATATCTGTCATAAATAATAAAACTTGTTATTCAATATTTCATGTGTACATAAATATATTTTAAAATGTGATTAGTATCAAAAGCAAAACACTTTTTATTTGTACAACACTCTTTTCTGAACAAGAGCCTTCCAGTATTCATGTGCCTCAAAAATGTCTCTGTGTGGAGAGAACTTTACTCAGGGAAGATAATTTTTGAATGGAAAATTATTCCATTAATTAAATATTTTTCAGGGTGGCTGCTTTGCACACATTTCATGCTACTAGATTTAGAATTGTTGTGTTTTAACACTGATTAATAAGTTGTCTATGTATTTTGTAAACATTCTCAAGGAAGGTAGTCTGTAAAATAGTAAAATTGCTGAGGCACAAATATTTATCACCGATCCAGTAAGATTTTATGTACCCTGTAAATGCAATATTATATATTTTATGCTTCCTCTGTTTTTGGTACAATATACATTCAGTTTTTCCCCATGAAGTTAATTTCATGATCAGTAGATATCTCTGAACAATATATTTTTTACAGCTTCATGGGTACTGAACACTTACATGGAATCATTGTTTTTCCCTCAGGTAGTGATAAGGAGCCAGACAATGTGAACCCACGTTGTTTATATTTTGAAATCATGCTTGACTTCTAAGCTATAATTATCTTTTATTTCCTTAGATCTATTATATTTACATGCTTCTCTCTTGCACTTACTTTGAAGTCTATCACTAGCTCATCTAACAGCTTATGTAGCATCATGGACATCAAAGTCGAGTTCAGAATAGGGTGCATTTAATTAAATAACAGACTGAAGGAAAATCTGATTCCGTTTTTGGTTTTGTGTGGTTAGGAGGGAAAAAAGAATTTTTGATCCTCCCAATTGCTTGAAAAATCTTATACTACATATTCAAGTATATGCAAGTATGTATATATATGTACACATATTTATATATGCACTGTAACATAATAAACCAGTTTTAATAACGAATTATTTTTGTGAAGAATAGGATTATTCAATAAAAGCACGTGAATAAGCAATTGAGATTTTAAAATTCTATTGCAAGACTATATTTTCAAGGATTATTCCTATAGTTCATAAAATTCCATAGCCAGTTCTGTCACTGATCTGTTTTGTGAACTTACACAAATAACTCCTTCTTTTTATTTCTTTCTATTTTAAAATAGAGATTGCCACATCACCTAGCTAATGGTTTTGTAAGAGAGAATAATGAATAAAAAGGAATGAGAAGTGAGTGGACAATGATTGCTATTGAAACACTTCATTCAGAGTCTTGAGACTGGAGGTGAAATGTTACCTAACTTTTTGCATTTGCACATATTTGGGTTATCAGGGCCTTTAGAGTCAAGTATTGGTTATAAACTCTGAAGGCTACTGTTCCTGAACCCGATTGATTTTAGTGGAAAGATCATTAGCACTAGGATTCAACGTACTGCGTTCCAGCCCAAACAATGCCACTAATTTTGCAAGGTCAAAGGATGTTTCTCAGGAAACATATTTCCTCATTTGAAAAGATAGGGTAGTCAACCTTTTTACTCATATGGTTATTGTGAGGCTCCCAATACTTTGAAGGCCAGGAAAGGTGTCTAGAAAAAAAAATCTGACGCGTTATATAAATGCAAGGTGCTATTTCTAGAGATATTTCAGAATAAAATATACCATAGGATAATAACTGGGGATATTAAAAAATCTACAATGACTTTCTCTTCAAGAATGTTCTTTCTTCCCTCCCTCCTGCTTCCTTCCTTCCTTCCTTCCTTCCTTTCTCCCTTTCTTTCTTTCTTTCTTTCTTTCTCTCTCTCTCTTTCTTTCTTTTGCTTTCTTTCTTTAGTTAAATCATATCCCTTCTGCTAGGAGTTCTAACAGTGTTTATCAATGCTCAGACCACACTTTTGTAAACTTCTGGGTTGACCACTCAATCACTATCCTTTCTTTAAAAAGTGAACTACACATAGGACTTCCCTGGTGGCGCAGTGGTTGAGAAACTGCCTGCCAAGGCAGGGGACATGGGTTTGATCCCTGGTCCGGAAAGATCCCACCTGCCGTGGAGCAACTAGGCCCATGCGCCAAAACTACTAAGCCTGCGCTCTAGAGCCCGCAAGCCACAGCTACTGAGCCTGCGTGCTGCAACTACTGAAGCCCGCGCGCCTAGAGGCTGTGCTCTGCAACAAGAGAAGCCACCGCAATGAGAAGCCCACGCACCGTGATGAAGAGTAGCAACCACTTGCAGCAACTAGAGATAGCCTGCGTGCAGCAATGAAGACCCAACACAACCAAAAATAAAAAAAATACATATATATAAAAGTAAACTGCACAATTATTTTTTTTACTTCTCAGTACTCGTGCAATCTTCATTCTTTACCAGCCATGATTTAGCTTGCTAAATTCAAACAAAAACATTCTATGGTCACTAAGAACTGTTTAGTCACCAAAACTGATGACTTGTTTTCACTTCTTTTTCTCATTATGTTGTCAACAATATCTGAAACTGTTTACCATTCCTATTTTTCAAAATTGTTTTTCACTTGTTTACTTTATAATGATCTATGCTAGTATGCCCGTGAGTTCTTTTCCTGTGTCTTCCTTACATTTACATATCTACTCCCCTGCCCGTGAAGCAGAGTTAATATTCAAGGTCTGCCCCATCCTTTTTTCTCTTTCCTTCTGTTATCCATTTTTCTTTCATTATTGAATTCTTATCCATGGCTTCAACTATCATTCAGATGAAATTAAATGCCTATTCTATCTCTGTCTTTAATATCTACTACTTCTTCATTATTACTTTCTATTACTTCCCTAAGTACCTTTCCAATTGGAAAAAGTTACCACCAGATCATCAATATGCCTGATGTTGATATTCTAACTTCTATTATCTGGGTCATTCTCTGCTTTTGGTCTTAGGTATTTTCCTATCTTTGCATGCCAGAATGCTAAAAATGCAATTGTTGCATACATTCTATGGTTTCTAAAACTTTTTTTACCAGTTAAATTAAAAATTGGAAGTTAGTGACTAAGTAAAAATATACTGAATTTTAAATAGATTGTAAGTATTGGAATTATAAAAATTAAAAATAAGATCACTGTAGGTTCAAAGTTCATATTAAATTTTGCTTAGTTTTCATGAAATAAATTCAGGGTCAATGGGAGGGTTGATATCTTTTTCTACCTTTTTTTTTTTTTTCTTTGCAGAGGAGAGGGAGTTATATGGAGAGTCAAAATTTAATCCAGATTTATAGTACATTGTGTTAACTATATTTTTGTTTTATCCTGTTTCTTAATGAAGGAGACATTTATGTTCTATCATCCAAAAATGCTAAATGAATGCTTAAAGAATATGTAAGACTTTGCTAGGGATTTTGAGGGATACAAAAAATCAGGCCCAGTTTTTGTGTCAGGGAACTTAGGGTCTTGATGTATACTTATATGAGAAGAGAGATGTAAAAAATATCTATACTAGTAGATAGAGTGAAATAAGTACCTTAAGAGAGAGAGAGATAGTGCTATGTGAATTTTATGAAATGTAATAACGTATGTGGCTTGGTTTTTATCCTCATATGCAAACTGCAGTTTTTATTTTCCCTAGATGTCTGCAGTTTTTCTTAATGAGAAATTGAATTGTATAGTGGCTAGGCTCATAGTCTCTAGAGCCACACTGCCTAGGTCAGACCTATAATCCATTATTCACTAGTTATATGTTCTTGGCCAACTTAAGCTGTACCCCAGTTTCCTCATCTGTAAATTAGGGATACTAAAAATACTACATATAACACTTCACATGTTTATTATAAGATTTAAATTAGATGTATTTGTAAAACACTGAACAATGTCTGCCTTGTAGTAAGTGGTAAGGATGTAAGAACTCAATTTCTTAATGATATATGTCTATCCTTACTTGGACTAAAAATGACCTTTATTTCAGGCTTATGTTTACTTCTAAAACTTTAGGATATTCCCATCTAAGAATCTGACAATAGGCAATGAAAAAAAGTTTTGATCATAAAATTGGGCAGATATTGGCAGATTTCTTCCAAAATTATGGATGAAAAACATCCTATCAGCATAAAATTGTATGTTCTATGTAACATAATTCTTTTGATTTTAAAAGGTATAATTCAGTCAAAAGGATTTTTAATTTTAATAATCATAAAGAGGATAATTTCCCATTTTTTCCCAGTATTTGGCCTAAAGTATGTTACCTGGTTTTTATGGAAGTCTCCAGGGGCATGTTAAATTAAGAATACTATCAGTATGTATGTAATACCCACTTTTGCTCCAAGCTCTTTCAGCTATAATGAGTATTAGCAGTTCAAAATGTTTGAATATAATTTCCCAGCTTTCCTTTAAAAAAAAAAACTTTTACCAAGTTGGAATGTATGCATTTATTTATTAGTAATATGCCTGCAACATTAATCCCTATTTAATATTCTTTCAAATGCAGTAGAGGTTTGCTTTTACGTATTAGACTTGGGAGGACCTAGTTGAAATATGTAAGTCTTGATTACATAGAGCTGTATTTGAAAACTGAATTTCATTTTAATGCTTTAATAAATATTTCTCAGAATTTCACATGATGAGATATGACCATTTTTCATTAGTTTCTATTTCTACAGTTTGAGATTAATGTTATAATATCTCTTATATTGGGGAATTAACATAAAAGAGAAATTTTGGTAACAAATTATATATAATTCATTTTTCAGTTATGGATAATTTGAATTTGAGATTTTGCTGTTGTGTCTAAAACTGTTCTCATTATTAGTATTTTAAAATTGAAAAGGATTTGAGATTAAATTCTATAGACACAAAGGTCAACTCCATAGTTTGTTCAAAAAAATCATGAGCATTCATGATGGGAAAGAAATAATAAATGTGTTCAAATAGAGGCATGATAAATTTCATAGCAGCCTTCTAATCATTTAGAGGAATTTTTGTCAAGTCATTTGGCTCAGAACAATGTTTTTATTGTATTACATATGAGATATATTATAACAAAATATACCTATTTTATTTTTTTTAACATCTTTATTGGAGTATAATTGCTTTACATTGTTGTGTTAATTGCTGCTGTATAACAAAGTGAATCAGCTATACGTGTACATATATCCCCATATCCCCTCCCTCTTGCGTCTCCCTCCCACCCTCCCTATCCCACCCCGCTAAGTGGTCACAATATATACCTATTTTAAAACAATATAATTTATAAATATATAACTTTATTATATGAAAACATAACACATAATATATCATTATGTAATCCTCAGGTACAAAATATAAACATAATTATATGAAAATTTAGACATGGGATCTATGTGAGTAGTCCTTTGCAGGCGTTTTTTAAAAAGTTTCAGAAATAAGTCGGAACTAGAGCCTAAGAACCTTTTTAAAAACAAGGGAGGCTGAATCCTATGAGTGTGGAAGCAGAGACCATGAAAGCCCATGTAATCAAAGTTGAAGATGCTTCCAGCTTGGTACAGAGTCAACTTAACAGTGGTCTCAGCTGCAGGAAGAAAGAAGAGTGTAAAAGAAGGTCACCCTGAAAGAAAATGTAATAAAGCAAATATATGAACAGTTGAAGTAATCAAGGAAAGGGCCAGATAGATGCTGCCAATGATGAAGTATATATGAAGTGGAAAAAAATGAGAAATATCAAAATATATTTTTATGATCAATAAAGATAAGTATAGAGAAAATAATCACAGACCATTAGAGATGATTATTAGCTATAGTGTGGCTCTAAAAGGCAAGACTGAAACAACTTTGAAGTAGTCCCAGCTGATTCTTACTTTTGTCCTATACCTTTATTCAAAAATAGTGAAGGAGCTCAGTACCCTCATTTATTCGTCTCCTCTACTCTCCCTCCCTCTCTCCTCAAAGTATTTCTTAGCTATTAGTTGTATTAAATTGTCCTCAGAAATACAAATGACTAATATATCATATTATGTATATGGCTGCCTATTTTTTCCATTTTGTTACACTGACCTTGGGGCTAATGGTTTCTCTCTTTCCTAACTTAGAATCTGATTTCAAATTTTGGATGAGTTGACTAAATTTATCTGGCTAAGTAACTCATGTTAATCATTTTACCCATCTATAAAATAGATTACTTACTGAGTACAATACCAAATAAACTTAAAATTGTTGGTAAAAATGTCTTTGTTTAAATCAGCTGTAAAGGAAATAATAAAGAAACAGTAATGTACCAGAGACATCAGAATTGTTCTGGTTTACAATGTAGAATTATGTAATTTACATGAAACTGGCTAAAGGATAAACTGTACTGTAAGAAGTGTTGAAATATGATAACTAGGTCAATCAATTCTGCCACCTGACTTGCTGTGACAAAAGGTTCTTGTGGACCTGATCAAACTACAAAAATTATAAGGAGAGAGAAATACTCTTGTTCTTGTAGATAATAAGGTAATTTTATTTTGTCTGCTTTTTTATGAATGAGAGAATAGTGTATTTCATGCTTAAACACAGGTGCACCACACACCCAGTCTCTCAAATGCACAGATCACGTTTTGAAATGTCTCATACCTATTTTGTTCAAGCTTGAAACTATTCTTAAAGGCATTTCTTGCTTGGCTTTAATGTGGTTATCTCTTTCTTACTTAAAAAAAAAGTAACGTGGGGCTTCCCTGGTGGCCCAGTGGTTGAGAGTCCGCCTGCCGATGCAGGGGACACAAGTTCGTGCCCCGGTCCGGGAGGATCCCACATGCCGAGGAGTGGCTGGGCCCATGAGCCATGGTCGCTGAGCCTGCGCGTCCGGAGCCTGGGCTCCGAGATGGGAGAGGCCACAACAGTGACAGACCCGCGTACCGCAAAAAACAAAAACAAAAGCAAAAAACAACGTATTATTATTTAATTTACTTGCATTTGCTATATTAATAGAGTATTTTGTTACATGACCCTAAAAGTAGATTACTTTTTTTGAGAGTTTTAATGAAATATAGGGAAGCTTCATGTACTCCTAAGTGTTTAATAAATGTTTCTTGATGGTGATAATAACTTTTTGGTAGTTTAGGTCCAACTATAGTATCATTTCAAACTAGATTTGGTCCAACCTGCAGTGTTATTTCAAAGCAGCTTGAAAGGGAATCTTGATTTTTATTTCAAACTCTCTTACTTACATTTATACAATTCTTGAAGATAATTTAAAAAGATGTTGATCTGATAATAAATTCCTTCTTAAACTCTTTGTAATGATTTTAGAGTTCTTTCATTTTAATAACTAGTATATACGTTGATTTTTAAAACTTTCGTCTTTAAATTTTTTCCCTTAAATCACAAAAAAAACTTTCAAGGGTGGATAAAATTAAAATACAGTGAGCCTACAAGAAGCCATGGGTTGGTTGGAGATGAATGATCATTTAAATCTGTTCTACTTAAGAAGTGACACAAAGAAGTTTGATTTGCAAAATTGGTTGAAATATGCTAATGAAATCAAATAGCAAATAGAACAATAATTTTGTTTGCTACTTTTTACTGTCACTGATTTTAGTTGTTGTTTGAAACAGGGAAATTGTAGAATACCTTTTAAAGATCCATGTTTAATTGTTTTAATATTGATTGTCTTTCCTAAAATTTAAATCCTTTATCATTCTGTAAGCATTTCAAGGATTTGCCTTTTTTTTTTTTTTTTTTTTTTTTTTGCGGTACGCGGGCCTCTCACTGCTGTGGCGTCTCCCGTTGCAGAGCACAGGCTCCAGACGCACAGGCTCAGCGGACATGGCTCACCCAGCCACTCCGCAGCATGTGGGATCTTCCCGGACCGGGGCACGAACCCACGTCCCTTGCATCGGCAGGCGGACTCTCAACCACTGCACCACCAGGGAAGCCCTTGCCTTTTTTAAATCAATAATTTTGCTTTCTAAAGTACCTTCACAGAACCCTCTTTAACACTTCTATATGTTCAAATATTCTTAAAGTAATATTGAATGATACCCATTTCTTAGATAGGAGAAAGTGACAAAGAAAGGTTATGTACCTTATCTTTAGTTATAAATCTGAAATAATTTGAATAATTTAGAAGTTAATTCAATTCTTTTTAACAATATATCAGTTATTTAATAAAACAATATTGCTATCTGTCTGGCCTTTGTTGAATATTATCTAATAATAGAATAAACTCCATGTTTTCAAGTGAAAGTCATCTGAAGAGTTTGCTATACAATTCTAGGAGAAAAAAAGTGTTTTCCTTCAATTTACCAGAGATTGTAAAAGCTCATTATCAAGGGGATCAGGTTTATACTTGTGAAGAATTGGATGTGAAACCATGAAATATATGCTCATTGTTTCATGTGGGTGTTCTTAATAATGCCTCAAGGTTTGTGAAAATCACGTAGAGTCATGTTATGATACCACAAATAAGTCTAAAATGCTGTTAACGGGACTACTGTATTGTATGATCTCAGCCTGATTCATTTACCATCAAATAATAAGATCTTAGTAAAGCTCCAGTGTCTGTTTACCACAGATGGTATGATTGTAATTTACTTATTTAAGTGGAATTACAGCAATATACTCAGCAATTATATCGCAGGTATTAATGGAAGATAACATTGGTTTAGAACTAATGAGTTAATACCTTGATACCTTGTGAGAGAGACATAGGGAAGAATATCGGATATTAGTTTACTAGATTCTTTTATGCCTTTATTCAATGGACATTTGAAAATTTTCTATAATTGCTATTTAAAAAAACTGGAATAAGACAAGTCCCTAGATTTAAGGAGCTAAGAGTCTATGGGGATGGGGTCTGTAAGCAAATAATTAACTTCCAAGTGGACATTGTAGTGGGAGAAACACTTCCATCTGGGGTGGTCAGGGAGGGATGTGGTAGCATTTGTGCTTTCAGTAACAACTTAGAGTATGAGAAAGTAGCTGAAATTTTAGGTATATAGGATATGTGCAAAGGCATAGAGGTGGAAGGTATCTTTTTTTACAAGATTATGTGAAGTAACTGAAAGAAGCCAGAGGCTTTGGAACAGTATAAGGAGTGAGCATTGTGTGAGTGGTGTTTGTAAATGACGGTGATAGTGAAGGAGTAGATGAGCCTGAAAAGATAGTTCAAACAGATTGCAAGTGTATATGAATGGTGAGTTGTTTGGAGTTTGTCTTGTATGAAATGAAAATCCATAAAAGGTTCAATAGGGAAGTGCATGATCACAATTATATTTTGGAGAGCAAAAGGTGGTGTCAGAGTGGAGGTGTGGGAGATGAACAGATAGGACAAAGGAGAAGAAAAATTAGACACAATATGAGGCTATTGAAATACTTCAGTAATAAAATAGGCGCTCTCAAAAATGGGTTTAGATGAATTAGACATAGAATAACCACACTGAATGGCATAAGAATTAGTTTCCATCAGTTCTTCCTTAAGGTGGCTATTGAACTTCTCGAGTTTTGTAGAGATTTTTCTAGAGTTGAGTTTACCTGGAACATTGCTCCACAGTCTAGTCCCATGTTCTTATGGCTGGCACTGGTTCTTTTACATGGACTGAAATAACAAAACTATAATTTCCTAAGTATTTTTAGGTGAATATTTTACCTTGCTGTTATTCACCTGGCAAAATGAGGAAATCCTTAGGAAAGAATAAATTTGTCTTTGGACAATAAGAATTTATAGGTAATACTCAATTAACTATTTGACAGAGATGCAAACTATGGATTCTTTTTCTGCCCTGTTGACATCAGAGTGACCTTTGGCTCACCTTGCACAGAAGGTTCCAGTCACACTTGGAATGGATTATGACACACTGAGCTCCTTCTTAACATGTTCTTATAGTCAGCAGATCTCAGGAGGGATTCCCTGTGGAGGATATTGTAATCTCCCTCTGGATGCATTTTTTTCCTTCTTCTTTCTTCTTTTCTTTGCTTTGAAGAGCTGGACAAGAAAAGTATCTATGCTGAAAGCTGAGTAAACCTGGAGGGGGCAAGTGCTGACATTCATGAGATCAGAGTCACTCTTGCAAGAGCCAGCCAGCAGGGTAAACAGTTTTCTATAGCTTTAATAAATGAGACTAATAGGAATGGCATCAGATCGGTTAACCTGCATGATTTTCATTTTCATACACAGCTAGTAGTCACTGAACTCTCCTTATCACACAATTATTTTTTTCCAATTCCCTTTGTTCTTTCTGTCACATAACACCTCAGTCTGTATAAACCAAAGGCGGCATTCTAAAATGTGATGTGATTATTGGGAACATTTTGTTGATAAAAGATACTCGCGCAACAGGAGGAAATTAAGTTGTTACTGACATTTCTCCATAGAAAGTGGAATTCTCTGCAGCTGAAAGCTCACACAGTGGAATTTCCATTTAGCAAACTCTCTAAGACTGTGAGAACTTCCTGGTAATATTAGATATGGCAACTTCAGAAACATAGACTTGAATAAATGGCAGTGTTGAATACTCTGTTGTGCAGAATTCTAGCTCTCTAGGGAGTGTCCAGTGTCCTACATAATAAATCACAGGAAAGAATTAAAAATAAATTAGGACAGTGCTATACTTCTATTTTCCTCTTACACTAAAAGCCTTGGAATGTAGAGAAAAGTTTGTTTCTTACATTACGTTTTCAGCCGAGAAAGCTGGATGAACACTACATGTATGAGAAAAGTCTTCAAAAACAATATGTTTTAGTTTATAAGCATTTAAATTTCACCCAAAGCTAGGAGCAGAGGAGTGCCCCACATGATGCTATATCTGTTTCTGTCCACAGTGGTGGACTTGAATGATTTAAAGGCTTCAAGATATATGGGAATATTATCTTTGCTTTAAATTAGGGAAGGAAGCCATTACAAGGTGTATAACGTACACATTGCAGTGATACAGTCTGAATCAGTCATAAGTCATCCTATGGAAAGTTCTTTTAAATTTTACTATTGGTAATGTCCTCAATGCCACAGAAAGACTAAATGTCTCATTATAGCATTTCGTGTAGTAATTAAGTAATATAGCATTTGTTTTCCTCCAGTGACACAACAAATTCAGGTTAACTCTATTTCTCTAAATTTGTAAACTGGTTAATGTCAATCAAAGATGAGAAAATTAGAAAATTTGTCTATGTTGAGACTTCTTTCCTCAATCTTATGGTGATTTTCTATATCTGGGGTGAATTTTGATTATGTTAGTATGATTTTCTCTTTTTACTTTCTGTTTATAAGGACTTCTGTTTAGCTAAACTCAAGCTTCTATTGGTTTCAGAGGTAGGACAGGTGGGACTAGGAATTTTATATCAGGTATGCAAGGTTTAAGATAGAATTAATGTTTAATTTCTGGAAAACCAGAGATGAATTTTCCACCAAAAAATAGGTTTGAAAGAAGAACTTGGATTGGATATTTTGAAAATTTTTTGGCATATATAGTGCCCAGACATCAATGGCACAGGCTATGGAAAAATTTCCCTAAATATAGAGGGCACGCCTGCTACCTTCATGGGTAATCCTTATGGCTTGGTACCCATGGTAAGTAGATATGATGTAAAAGCAGTAGATAGATAGCTCAGAGCCTGTTTTTTTTTTTTTTAGTCCCAAGGAATTTTGAGAGATAAAGGTAGAGCAAAGCAGATGAATAATGGAGTGAAGAATCTGGGCCCCAATCTCCCATTTTCAGACTTTGTCTTGAACAGAAAGAGATATATTATAAGTTGAAGGAATTGTCAAGGCTAGAGTACTTGACTAGATTCATTTCTGGAACTCTGGAAAGAGACTGCTTCTCAGATGTCCCTGAAAAAGTAAACTTTGGAACTCAGCATGGTTAGGTTGAAGAAGAGATGTGCTTTAAGCTTTCCTGAGTTGCTTGTAATACCTGTGAGGTGTGGATTGAATCCCCAGTATTCTTGCATGTCCCAGTGGGGACTTCTGAGGTGATATGACACCACTACAGTGGTTAGAAATTAGGGGTCTAATTGACTATTGACTATTAGGAGTCTATTGACTATTATAGTCTAATTGACTATTCCAGGCTCTGGGTGGAAGATCTAGAAGAGACTCAAAGAGATTCATAGAACCAGCAATTGCTGACATGAGGCCATGTGAGTAAGAGCTTAGCACTAGGCCTTGAAGAAGCCTTGCCAGCTCTGACTATGAATTACAGCAGGGGATTCTGGCAGGGAGAGGAGGAGCTAGACAGATAAGAAACCTCCTCAGAGACCAGCGGAGCCAAGGGAAGGAGGGCATGCCCACACTCCCTCCCTCTGATGTCATGAGAACACTGTGAGCCTCCTAATATACCCATGCCCCACTTTGAGGAAGAAAAGAGTAACTGGAGCATCTTTCTAGAAAGTCTGAGCAGGGGGGAAAAAAAAAGAAAAAACTCCCTAAAAACAGTTCTGTGAGGGATTTGGTTTTTGAAGTATAAAACCAGAACTATAAAAAACAGAAGAGACTGAAATACTGTTATATGGCAGGAGTAAGTTTTCTTTTATGTGAGGTGGGCTGTGGTAGAAGATTAGGCCAGGTTTAGAGAACAAAGGAGCTATATTTTCTACATACCTCTGAGAACAGTTTGAGAAAATTTAAGAATCCTCCATGTGTGATGTTCTGTACTCATTTGGGTCTCATAACCATAGCAAAGAATTACTCATAGTGTAAGACAAACATCTTAATAACTGGAAACCTCTGCATTAAAAAAGGAAAGTTTATTAGTGTAGTAGGATTCTATTGCTTTAGAATGAATTATCACAAACTTCGCAGCTTAAAACATCAGAAATTTATTAGCTCATAGTTCTGTAGGTCAGAAGCTTGGGCAAGCGAAACTGAGTCTTTTGCTTAGTCTCCCAAGGTGGAAATCAAAGTGTCAGCAGACCTGGGCTCTTATCTGGAGGTTCTGGGGAGAATCCAGTTCTAGCTCATTTATGGTCGGCAGAATACAGTTCCTTGTGGATTGTAGGTCTGAAGTCCCAGTTTTCTTCCTGGCTGTCATGTGGGGACTACTCTCTTCTCCTTGAAGCCACTTGCATTCTTTCTCATGTGGTCCCCTCCATCTTCCAACCAGCAATAGCAAGTCATGTCTTTCTCATGCTTTGAATCTTTCTGGTTTCCTCTTCTGCTATCAGTTAAAGAAAACTATCTGTTTTTAAAGGATTCACGTGATTAGATTTGGTTGACTCACTGGAATAAGCTCCCTTTGGATTAACTAAAAGTCAACTAATTAGTAACCGTAATTCAATCTGCAAAATCACTTTTGTCATGTAACTTAACATAATCACAGGCATAATATCTCGTCAAATTTCCAGTCCTAGTCCTGCTGGATTAGGGTGGGAAGTCATGGGGGTAGGGAGTGGAGAGAGGAGAATCAGTTACGGATTCCTCCTAACACTACCCAAATTATCTTGTGTACATTTTTGTATAACAGCAGACCGTAGTAAGAGAGGTAATATTGATTAGGAAAGTAAATAATGCTGTTGAGGGCTTCCCTGGCGGCGCAGTGGTTGAGAGTCCGCCTGCCGATGCAGGGGACACGGGTTCGTGCCCCGGTCCGGGAAGATCCCACATGCCGCGGAGCGGCTGGGCCCGTGAGCCATGGCCGCTGAGCCTGCGCGTCCGGAGCCTGTGCTCCACAACGGGAGAGACCACAACAGTGAGAGACCCGCGTACCGCAAAAAAAAATTAAAAAATTAAAAAAATAATGCTGTTGATAACAGTCATGATCAGTTACTAATTATTAATAGTCATTATTATTACATATCCATAAATATTGTATATTGACTATCATGAACAAATATTTATTGAATATTATAGATTTTATTGTGTGCTGAGGGCATGCCCAAGCAAATTGGACACAATGTCATCCCCTATAAAGCTCACAGACTGCAGGGGAAGAAAGATGTATAGATAGATGATTACAGCACGATTGATAGAAATTATCATATATAGCCCATATAACTTATGCTATGGAAAGGCAGAATCCAGTGATGTCAGTGGAGAATTCTTTGAGAAAATCATATTACTTGTTTGCTCAGTCTAGAACTTTCCCTCTTAATGATTAAAACAACACAGGCCTATTTTAGAAAAATGGAAAATATAAAAGAGAATAGGATGATAATCACACACAATCCCATCCTCTAGAAATACCTTTATTTACATTTTGACACTCCTTTATGTCTTATTTTACATATATATTTCCTACGTATTTTACACAGTCAAGGTTGCACTTCATATACAGTTTAGTACAGCTCTTTTATATATAATGCACTAACATTTTTCTGTATCTTAAGAATTTTATAAATATTATTGTTGATTATTTAGTAATATTTCATCATGAGGATGGACCAAATTTTAATTAACCATTACATCTATTGTTGGATATTTGTTTTTTTTTCTGATATTTTGTAATTATAGGGAGCATGAAGTCCACTGTTTTTTCACATTGTGATCATGTGAAATTTGAAAAAATTCAAGTTATTCTAGGGCAAACTGTGTGTATCATTGGCCATATAGAAGACATGGTGAAAGGAAAACTCAACTTTATGTATGTTGAAACTAATTACAAATAATTATAGACTAATTGTTAGTATTGGTACAATTAATTACTTAAATGAATAAGTTTATATAGTTTATTATAGTTTATAACTATAAACTTATATAGTTTAAAATAGTCAAATAACTTCTTTTAACTGAAGCCATGATATCTAAGGATAGAAAAATGACTTTCTTCAAAAATTTATTTTCCTACTTTGTATTTATAAATTGTATTAGGGCCTTTCAGAGAAAAAGAACCAGTGGGATGTGTGTATATACAGATGGTCCCCAACATACAATGGTTTAACTTAGCAATTTTTTTGACTACGATGGTGTGAAAGTGATAAGCATTCAGTAGAAACCATACTTTGAATTTTGACATTCTCCAGGGCTCACAATGTGCGGTATGATACTCTCTCATGATGCTGGGCAGTGGCAGGGAGCCACAGCTCCCAGCCAGCCATGTGACCTTGAGGGTAAACAACTGATACACTCATAACCATTGTATTCTTCACCTTCAGTACGGTATTCAATAAATTACATGAGATATTCAGCACTTTATCATAAAATAAACTTTGTGTTAGATGATTTTGCCCAACAATAGGCTAATGTAAGTGTTCTGAGCATGTTTAAGGTAGGCTGCGCTAAGCTATGAGGTTCAGTAAGTTAGGTGTATTAAATGTATTTTCAACTTATGATATTTTCAACTTTTGATGGGCTTATTGGGACATAACCCCATCATAAGTTGAGGAAAATATGTATATTTTTATATACATATAACGATATATGTATCTATATATGTATATATATATATACATATTTTTACATATCCATATGTAATGTAAAATATATATAAATGAGAGAGGGAGAAAATAAAGAGAGGGATTTTAAGGAATTGGGTCAAGTGATTGTGGAAGCTGGCAAGTCCAAAATCTGTGGGGTAGGCCCACAGTCTGCAAACTCAAGGAAGATTTGCAGTTTGAGTCTACAGGCAGCCTGCTGGCAGAATTCCCTCTCTCTGGCGGTAGGTCAGTCTTTTCCTTAAGGCCTTCAATGGATTGGACAAGGCTCACACACATTATGGAGGACAGTTTGCTTACCCAAGGTTTACTGATTTAAATGTTAATCCCATCCCCAAAATACTTCACAGAAACATCTAGAAAAAAAATATCTGGGTACCATGGCCTAACCAAGTTGACATAAAATTAACCATCACACAGACTCATTATGAAGAACCATTGGTGATGGATATGGCTATTTGAGGTTTGATGTGAGTTCTTTGTATTCCAGAATTGAGTAGACTTAAGATTCCTTTCTAGAAGACATTATGACATGAGATGAAAAACGTCTAAGAAGTGGAAGGCATTAGTTATTGTTAATATACAGCTAGTAGTAGTAAATAGGACTCACAAGTGTCCTTAAAGGACAAAAATTATTTTCTACTCTTAATTGTTCTAGTAGGAAGATTAAGTGTTATTTACTGTTTTGATGAAAAATCTCTCCAATGAGGACTATTTGTAGTAAAGCTCATTTTAATAGATTAAAAATTGAATTAGATAATATTTAAAGGAAACACAATGTTTTATTCTTGGTTGCATATAATTCCCCACACAGGAGTAAATAAAAAAATTGACTGCCAGGACTTCCCTGGTGGTCCAGTGGTTAAAACTGTGAGCTCCCAATGCAGGGGGCCTGGGTTCGATCCCTGGTCAGGTAACTAGATCCCGCATGCTGCAGCTAAGACCTGGTACAGCCAAATAAATATATAAATAAGTAAATAAGTAAATAAAGAGTTTAAAAAGAAATTGACTGCCTTGATGCTTTTTTAAGTGCAAACCACTGGGGAACTTTCTTTTAAATAACTAGGGAAACATTGTAATTAATATATTTTTTAATGTAAATTGTTGAGAAGCTCTCAAAAATAGGTCTTTGACTTGCTTATTTAAAATAAATTCCTAGCTATTTTGTCCGTATCATACATTTATAGAATCTGAAAAGGATTGGATAGATAAACTTAGGTAAACATCAGCTTAAATCCCTTCTAAATTATTGAAAATTCCAAGGAACTGTGAGTTAATAAAATTTATCATGCTTGTGTTAATCTTTGGAATGTATTATTTTTTCCTCAGTATAATTCTGTGGTTTGTTTTTGGTCAAAAGATTTTTATATCATATATAGTAGCAGAAATATTATTGATAAGTGAAAAATTAGAAAAAAGCAGCATATAAATGTGATTTTTGGAAATTTGTCTAGAATTTTAACCTTATTTATAGGAATAAGTTTTAATGTGGGATTAGAAGTACTTGCTATGGGTAATAAGTCATCTTAAACTGATAGCATTTATATCTAATACTATTAATTGAAATGGGTCTTTAATAACTTTCCTCCAAGTGAAAAGAAATGCAGATTTAGATTCTTATGAGGGATAATAAGCTAACAGTATCAGGGAATGAACTTCAAAATCAGTAATGGAATTATTGGTTTCCTGACCTAACCAAGGACTTCTACCTTGACTAGAGCTTTTTAGTCCTCTGATTAGCTAGATAATCCTAGATTGTGTGGCCTTTATCTGAGTAAGCTAATAAAGGGTTAGTATATAGAATACAAATCCTACCAGCCATGTAAAAGGTCCAGGTACTTCAATTCTAAATAATACTTAAGGAAAGTTGATGACTTAAGACTAAGGATTAAAACCTACCAGAATGGTAGGTTTAATTTAGCAGTATGGCTACTCTGTCAGTTTTGAGATTTTGAAAACTGCAAATGAGTAATACATCATACATTAGTCCTAAATATTATTACTTCTTTTTAATTGTTTTTGGGTTTACATTCCAGAACAATGTTAATATTTTTGTAAGTGAAACCAAGAGGAAATTAGCATTCATGTTTTATTCTATTTTTTCCAAATTATAAATCTTTTTCTGATCTTTAAATACTAATGAAGGGAAATAAAGTGAACATAAGGTATTTGTCTTAATTGTTTTGTATTTTCTTGCTTCATTGTGAATCTTTTCTTAACAGCTTAATTATTCCCAGTGTCATTACATCAAGTGGGGAAAATATCAAGTGAGCCATTGAAGGGACACTTTTGGGGGTTTCAGAACAATTTCTGAAAGCCAAAGAGGATCACACAGGCAGCACGAATTATTAATATAGATAACTTGACTGAGTTACTCATAATGTAGCAGAATTATTAATTTTATACCAGTGTTTTAGGGAAAGAGGGAACTGTTTTCATACCATTCTTATAATGAATGAGGGCTACTTTTTCTGAGTCTGGTGGTTCCTCTGGAGAAACCAGAGAATTTGGTTTTTCCAGATTATGATTTGGCAAAGTATATTATACTTTCTGGGATTATTTTACAGTAAATGATCAATATCCTTTTCAAGGACTGAGGACATCGAGGTGAATTCTTTATCTGCACAGTTTTATATAAATACATATTTGCAAATAAAACCTTAAAAATTATCTCTAACTAGTGAATTCTGGATTTTTATGTAATACAGAGATATGTCCTTAGGGTATTCTGCCGTAGCTTTAAAAACTGCTTTTCTTTTACAAAGTTAGGAAATACGTCAAATATTTAAAAAATATTTTACATATGTAATATGCATCTGCTGGAGTACTGAATGGTGGGAAGGGACCAGCCACACACCAGCTATAACTTCTTGATTTATTTAGCCAAACAGCAGACAAGCATGAAACACGTTAGTATGGCTTTCCTCTTGTACTTTAGCTCCTGCTGGGCACATAGATGCTTTATGTGTGGGAAGGATTCTACCAGATTAAGAAAGAAGTCACATGTAGCTTTGTCTCTTCTCTTTTATTCTCAGATTTAAACTAGCATTCATGAAGAAAGTATATTATTTTCAAACCTCTATTTAATAACTACAATAACCATAATAGTATGAATATGGCTACAAATATAAATACTGATCTTACTAATGATAATGGTAACATTTTACCTTTACTGTTTATTAACATTTTACATTTGCTGTATATACACTGTTCTTTGGGCTTTACATATATGTATTACCTTATTTGATTGTGAAAACAGTCTAATAGATAAGTACTATTATTATTCTCTTTTTATGCATGGGAAGCAGAGACACTAAGAGCTTAGGTAAATTGCACACAGTAACTCAGTTTAAGTGGCTGGTTGGAAATATTGGACATTTAAAATTTATGAGTTAAACTTAATATTCTCTATAGCATCTGATTTTGTACCTCAGAGAGAGGCACATCTCATTAAAAGTGCTTCCAACTGCAGCATCCCTTTCATCCCTTCCCACTTTCTTTTCAACCATAGCCCACTGCCACACCTTAATCTCCAACACATTTTCCCTATGATTTGCTTTTATTGTATAAAATGTGATATGTACAAAACAATATTGGTAATACTTATTGTGGTGATCAATTTTGTGTCAACTTGATTGGCCATGGTACACAGATATTTCATTCTACATGTTTCTGTGAGGGTATTTTTGGATAGAATGAACATTTAAATCAGTAGACTTTGAGTGAAGTGCTATTTTGTTTTACTTAGTTTTTAACTTCATAGAAGTTTATCATACTTGTATATAATTTTAGTTTTCTAAAATTATTTCAAACCCCAAATTATGCTTTAATGATTCATCTGTGCTGTCAAATGTAGTTGTACATATTCTCTTCATATTAGAGAATGTGAACATACTCTAATTTTTAATTTTTTCTCTTGTTTTTGGACATTTACTTTGTATCCAATATTTTATACACCTCTGCAATCCTTCTTTTACATGTGTCTTAGTATACATGTGAATGAGTTTCTTGGAATGTACCTTGGAATCAAATTGTTGGGTGGTAGGGTATATGAATTCTTCCTTTTTCCAGAAAATGTCACATTGGATTTCATGAGTAATGTGTGTTTCCATTGATCCACATCTTTTTCCAACTGTAGATCTCTAAAATTTTGCCAAGCAAATAAATATAAAAAGGGACCTATTTGTTTTTTTCTTGTGGAATGTGAGCATTCTTTATTCTGGATACTAAATCTTTGTCAGTTACATGTATTACAAGTATCTTCTCCCACTTTGTGGCTTATTTTGTTCACTTCTTTATGTATTTTTGATGAACTGAATTTAATTTTAGTAGTCAAATTTATAGCTTTTCTTTGGGGGGGTTCATATTTAAATCACGATTCCCTCACCCCAAGTAAGAAAGATATTATTTAATAGTTTTATTCATAAAGATCTGCGTTTCGTTTTCCACGCTTAATTTTTTAATCCATCTGAAATTGATTCTATGTGAGTATGAGGTAGGGATTTTTCTTCCAAAATGGTTTCACCAATTGTGCTGACATCATTTATTGACGTCTCTTCTTGTCTCTCTCCCCACCTCACCTCTTCCTCATAATCTGGTATACTCTGTTCTCTATACATCTCAGTTCCAGGCTCTCTAACCTGTTGCATTGCTTAATTTTTATTTTTTGGCACAAATGTCCAAATACCATAGCTTTGTAATGGGTTTTGATATCTAGAAGGAGAAATTACCTCACTTTATTATTCTTTGTCCCAATTATTCTTGCTCCTTTATACTTCCACAAACGTTTTACAATCTGTATTTCAAATTCTTGTTAAAATTTGATTTAGTTGACTTTGTAGATTCACTTGGTGTAAATTTATATCTTTATCCTGCTTGAATAATCTTGTCCATGATTGCAAATTATCTCTCCACTTATGTCTTTATTGTCTGTCAATACATGTTATGAATTTTTTGTACAGGTCTTACATATCTTCTATTGGATATATTCCTAGGTACCTCTTCAGCTGCTAATATATATAGAATAATACTTAGCATAGGAAAAGATTTCACCATAGGCAAAATATCCAGAATCTGACCTCATCTCACTAATTGCCCAGTACCAACTTAGTCTAAGACATCTTTATTTCTTGCGGGAATTACTTTAATAGCTTCCTAGCATTTTATTGCTGCTACTTTTGCCCCTACTCCATTACCCACAGTCTATCCTCAGTAGCACAGCCATATCGTTTCACAACCCTCTAATGGTTTTACATTTAATAGAGAGTAAAAGCCAAAACATTACAAGATGTGCAATGCTCTATAATATCTCCCTTCCATTCATCCCCTTCCCCCCATCTTTTCTTCATTCCCCATGTTCTTGCCACTTGCAGCAGACACTGTTGATTCTCCACCCCATATTATCTAAACTTACTTTTGAGTTCACTTGTAGCTATGATGATGGGTATTTCAAATGTCCACTAGCACCATCCCACTTTAAATAATATCTCTTGACTCTTGCTTCTCTGCCCAAGGGCTGACTTTGGCAGCACAGAAGCTTGCCAAGCCTACTGAAGGACAGCCCAGAAGTACTGGGGTGGTGATGCTGCAAGGGTATCCCTTAACTTTTGAGGGATGGGAACCAGTGGATAAATACTTCTGCTTCCGTCTCTCTTGTTGGGGAATTCTAAGATGCCATGTACATGCATCCTGTTAGTCCCCAGCAGGATCAAGACTTAACTTTTAGCAGCCATTCTTCCTTCTCTGCCTTACATTTCTCCCATCCTCTTGCATGCTCCCCAGGATCACCTCTCAAATAAACTGTGAGTATCCAAATCCTTGATGATTAATTTCATCATTCCTTGGGATTAATTTCAGGGAAACCCAATCTAGAGTACCACTTGAGCCATGCTGGCCTCTTTGCCATTTCTCAAACATAAAGGCATGTTACTGCATTAACACAGTTTCACTACCAGGAATTCTTCCAGATATTTCTTTGGTCTCTTTCGTACCTCTCATATGATTGTTAAATAACTTCTTCTCAGAGAGGCTTCTCATGACTGCCTATTTAATGCTACAACCCGTACCACCTGATTTACTTTAATCTGCTCTACTTTTTCCTTTTTTATTGTATTTCAGATTCTAAGATGTATCATATTTATTTAACATTTATAAATATTTATGATATTTCAGGTTCTAAAATTCTATATAATTTATTAATTATATTTATTATTTGTTTTCTATCATCTCTTACTAGAATGTAAGTTCCTTGAAATCAGGGATCTTTGTTTTATTTCACTTGTATATCACAAATGCCTAAAAGAGTGCTTGGTATAGGTTCAGTCAACATGTTTTCAGTAAGTGAATCAATGAACATCTTTGTCTTATTTGTGATGTCAAAGTAAAAGATTTCAATGTTTCTCCATTAAGAATATTTACTGTAAGGTTTTGGTAAGAAATCTTTACCAGTTTAAGGAATTTCATTTGTAGCTATGTTTTGAATAAAATTGTCCTGTAATTTTTCTTCCATTACTCTCCTTGTATAATTTTGCTTTCATGAAATGAGCGGAGAATGGTCACATTTTTTAACTTTCTGGAAGACTTTACAATGATGGAAGGATGTATTATTTTAGGGTCTGGTAGAACTCTCTCCCCAAACTATACGATCCTGCAGGGTATGTTTGTATGTATGTGTGAATATACTTAACTGTTGCTTCTACAATTGTTAGAAGACTACACAGTATTAAGTTAACCTTGCTGTTTCAATTCTATAACAATCTGCTTATTTCATATAACTATTCAAATGAATTATCAGAAAATTGTTAATATTATTTTATTATCTTTGTATTCTTTGCTGCTCTATGTCCTCTTTTGTTTCCCTTATATTATTTATTAATTACTTCTCTCCTATTTTATTCATCAGACTTTCCAGAATTTTTTCTATCCTATTACTCCGTCCAGTGCCAAATGTTTTGGCTTTATCTTTGCTTCTAGAAATTTTATTTCTGTTCTTATCTTTACTATCTTCCTCCTTCTACTTTCTTTACATTTACTCTCTTTTTTCTCTAACATCTTAACTTGGATATTTATTTCATTAATGTTCTACCTTTTTCTTTTGAAATATAACCAAGTAAGGCCATAAAGTGGCACTGACTTAATCATATCCCACAAGTCCACCCCTCCCCCAACTCTCCCAAAAAACTGAAAAATGTTTTATTTTTACAAATATATATATTTTTATTGGAGTATACTTGATTTACAATGTTGTATTAGTTTCAAGTGTACAGCACTGTGATTCAGTTATATATATATTTCTGATTCTTTATATATATATTTCAGATTCTTTTCCCTTATAGGTTATTACAGAATATTGAGTATAGTTCTCTGTGCTATACAGTAGGTCCTTGCTTGTTATCTATTTTATATATAGTAGTGTGTATATGTTAATGCCAATCCTCCTAATTTATCCCTCTCCCACTCCTTTCCCCTTTGGTAACCATAAGTTTGTTTTCTATGTCTATGACTCATTTTTAGAATTTCAAAATAGTTTGAACAAATTCAGTGAAGTTTTTAAAAAATTTCCTACTAGGTGCTGTGTACTATGATAAAGAAGTTGAATAATTCATAATCTTACCTCCAAGTCCATCATGCTCATATTCTATAGTAAGAAACAGACACGTAAAGCACACAATTTATATGTGGCATAGGTGCTGCAATCAGGAGATAAAAGGTAGTGTGGAAGCACAGTTACAAATGTAGTGTCTTTTGCAAAGCAAGCAATGGAAATTAGAAACAAGTATTCAATTATTGAGGAGATATTTTGAAGTGTTTCAAATACGGCCATAGAAATGGAAACCAAAATTGCTGCTTTGGCATCATGATGAATCTTGATGGCCAGAGAAGAGGGGAATTCCTCACAGTTATTTCATAAGTTTTGGTATATGATATTATCTGAATCATTTAGTTTTAAGTATTTTAGTTTCCACTTTGATTTCTTCTTTTACTCAAGAAGTATTTAGTCATGAATTTCTTATTTTGCAAATGTATGAGGATTAAAATATATATATTTTATTATTATTAATATCTAATTTTATTAGTCAGGGTTCTCCATATAAATAGAACCAATAGGATGTATATCTAGCTAGCTCATGGGATTGTGGAGGCTGCTGACAAGTTCCAAGATCAGCAAACAGAAGACTCAGGAAAGCTGATGTTTTAGTTGAGTTAGAAGGCGGGAAAAAATCTATGTCCCACCTTGGAGGCAGTCAGACAGGAGGACTCCGCCTCTACTAGGAGAGGCTCAGCCTCTTTGTTCTATTTAGGCTTTCATTCTATTTGATGATGCCTACCCATACATATCAGGGAGGGCAATCTGCTTTACTCAGTCTACCCATGCAAATATTAGTCTCTTCCAGAAATATCCTCTCGGACACACCCAGAATGATGTTTGACCAAATGTCTGGATACCCTGTGGCCCAGTCAAATTGACACATGAAATTAACCATCACACTAACCTTATTTCATAATGAATGTGATCTCTATGACAAGTCTTTGAAATTTGTCAAGAGTATATTTATGGCCAAACTGTGATCATGTTTCATGTAGGCTTGAGAATAATATGTATTCTCTAATTGTTGGGTACAAAGTTTAAATATGCACGTTGTGTGTGTGTGTGTGTGTGTTTGTGTGTGTGTGTGTGTGTGTGTGTGTGTATGTAAATAAATGACTTTGAACAGGGTAGTCATTTTAGCAAATAGAAAATCTTGAGTCATTTTTGCTTAAAATTCATTGTGGCTAGGAACTTCAGAACTCAAACCAGCAAAAATGGTATTTGATTCCTGGACCTCTTCTCAATTATGTACTGCACTTCTATTAATCAAATTTTATATTTAAAAACAATTGAGTATGTGTCCTTTACTCATTTATTCAATTTTTTTCATGATATTTTCTGCATGATCAATTTTCTTTTTCTCAGTCAAATGTCCTTTCTGATTTCTTAAAGCCTAAGCATTGGAAACTTAAAAGAGGGAAACCAACTAACTACTCTCTGCTCTCCACAATTAGAGCTATTCCCTAAAGCAAAGAATACAGAATGGCCAGGGTGACTGGATGGAGAATCTGGGGAATTGTGGGGAAAGAGGAAATAAAAGGAAAACTAAACCCCAAAATATATATTTTTAATTACTAAGTTAGGTAGAACTTTCTTTCCCTACAACTAAGGCAAATTGACCATTCCTATGCTCCTTCTGAATATGAGCATGCCTTTGCAAATTCACATCCTTTTCAAATTTGTTCTGCATGTCAAATGAGCCAGGGTTTATCTATGTTCTGCATGTCAAATGAGCCAGGGCTGAGAATGTAATATAAGTTACCAGGAAGGTGTCTGGGCAGCCCGATAGGAGTCCCCTTTTGTTACCAATAACATGATCCATACTAATTTTTAAACTTAAATGTAAATAAATAAATGAGACTCATAATGCGCTGGCCAATATTGAGTCTAATACTTCTGCTGCTGTCTTGTTATGCTTCAGCTGGCAACTTGAGTTTCAAGCTAAAAATCATTTAGTTTTGAAATGTTTTAACCCTAGACTACAATGAACAATTCCATGACTTAATAGTATTTTTCTTTTCATGAGAGCATTACTGATATGTGTTTCTCAGACAGCTTAATCATACTCTGATCATATCTTTCCTTTTGGAATCTCTGCTAGATATACAAGCTTTGTTGTTCAAAAAAAAAGAATAAAACTCTCTATATGTATATATTCCAACTATAACAAATAGCTACTGGAAAATTATTTATTTTTAGCAACACTTTTTATATTCTATCTGCCTAATTTTAGTTGTATAAAATATTGTGATTGGCTAAATTTACATCTTGGAATGCAAATAAAAATTATTTTATGTGCTTCACCCAGATCTCTTAGCATTCCTTTTCCCCATGTTTGTGTGTGGAGGGCACCTTTTTGTTTGCTTTTATTTTCAATAGCTTGAGGCATTTAAGTAAGAAGGACTGCTTTGCATTTTGAAGGCCCCTTTGCCTACCTGTATGATGCTCCTTAAGAAATGACTGCTGGGGGTTGGTATGCACAAGCCCCAGCCCCCTTGCCTTGGCTCAGGACAACTGTCAACCACAACTAATACTCCAGAATATCTCTGTGAGGTCAGGCTGAAGGTACCAATCTGGGACTTGGGCTAAGATGGCCTGCCTACTCTTTCTCCTCCTGTTTCTCCTACACTTTTAATGGTTTCTCCAAGAACATTTCCTTATAAATCACTTGCACATAGATCCTCAAATCTAGGTCTGCTTGTGGGTACTTAGCATAAAGATATTTAACCTTAAAAATCACAGGGCAAATGTGTCTCTTGTCTTATCTTTTTTTTTTTTTTTTTTTTTTTTGCGGTACGCGGGCCTCTCACTGTTGTGGCCTCTGCCGTTGCGGAGCACAGGCTCCGGACGCGCAGGCTCAGCGGCCATGGCTCACGGGCCCAGCCGCTCCGCGGCATGTGGGATCTTCCCGTACCGGGTCACGAACCTGTGTCCCCTACATCGGCAGGCGGACTCTCAACCACTGCGCCACCAGGGAAGCCCCTTGTCTTATCTTTAATTTGATGGAAAATGTACCTGAATTTACTCTTTGGACTCCTAATAGTCTGTTTTGAGGCTTCATTTTTGCAATACAAATAGTAACACCATTTTATGTTTGCATTTCATTCATGATTTATCAATTAATTCTTAGCATGCTGATGTTGAAAAAGCCACAGGTTTTAAGGCCCCATTGTATCTATAGATATATAATAAACTGGACTTGAGAGTACCAGAAATTACCAAGAATTCTCTGATGTGTACTACAGAGTGTGCAGTGACTTGTTTGCATTGAATTCTATGTGAGAATGTGAAATTCTTTCAGACTTCATGGTCATTTTCAGAATTCTTGACTGTTGAAATAAACTGACAGTTCTATTAGTATGAGTATAGCTAGGCATGTCACTGAGAAAAGTGCAAAAAATAAATATTGTTTTATTTCTTTAAAGAATTTTTTACATAGCATATGGCTGGGGAAATGGTACTCTTGCATAAAAGTAAGCAATTAGTCTTCTGTTATTGACTAAGCTCAAATATTTGTAGTGGGTCAAGGTTATTGGTGGTTTCCTAGGAGGAGAGTGTACTGCTGGGAGAAACCAAACAGGAAAAAGAGGGTTTTTTTTTTTTTTTTTTACAAATGATCAAACATTGAAAAGATAAAACAGAAATCACACACCTAAAAATCATTCAACTACTGTCACAGAGTACAGAGGACTGAGTAGAATAGCAAGTGGCAAAAGAACAAAAGACCAGCAAATGAAATGAAGGCTCCTGAAGGTATTTGGCCAGATGGAAGAGATATTTATTTTAATCTATCACAGTGGTCATAACAGTATGTTATATGTAACAGATCTGACTTATATAATTAGCACTTTTTTATAGACTAACAATTTTTTATTGAAAAATCTAAATTCTGTTTCCTTTCCAAACATCTATTCAATACTTACGAAGCTCATTTCTACACAAGTCACAAAGACAGTCCCAGTAAATTATAAAACTTTAAGATCGTATCAGTCATGTTTTACATTATACAGATCTTTAAGTTTATTTTGGGGAAAAAAAAGGTAAATAAATAATAAATTTAAAAATTTACTGGGTGTAAAAAGAAAATACAAATTATGATAAACTTTCCTCCATTTTAGAGCATTCAAAACTAGATATGTACGTAATTTATTAAGAAAGATAATCATGTTTGATACCCTGTATCAAAACATGGGTAAATAAATATGATTTTTAAATCTTAGGTAAAATTACATTATAAATATGTGAACTGCTTTCTTATATTTGTATCTGAACATATTTCCAAATAACTGAACAACTACTGGTCCCATTTTTGTTGATGTAGTCATCAAAGTTCTAAGATTATCCCCAATAACACTTGCCATTGTATAACGTCTTCTCCAGGAATGTGTGTGGAACCTATGAATACAATAAGATATCACTTTTCTGGTCATGTTATATTGTACAGGAAAAAGGAACTTTTCCAGATTGAGCCTGAAGTAATCAAGTAAGTTCTATAAAAGCAGAGAGTTTTCTCTGGCAGGTAGCAGACAAAGGAGTCAGAGAGATACACTCTTCCTGGCCTTGAGGACACAAACTGTCAGGTTTTGAATGGCCTATGAGGGTCATGTGTCAAGGAAAGATGTGCGGTCTTTAGGACCTCAGAGCAGCTCATAGCAGAGCCACAGAAGGCAGGAACCTCAGCTGTATAGCTGTAAGAAGATGAATTCTGCTAAATCTGCTCTGAGTTTGGGAGCAGACTTTTTCTGAGTCAAGCTTCCATATTAGAATGCAGCCTGGCTGACACTTTTTTTTTTGAAGGCTGATTTAGATTTTATTTTATTTTTATTAATTAATTTAATTTTAAGCTCATTGACTTACAATATTATATTAGTTTCAGGTGTACAATATAGTGATTCAATATTTTTATAGATTATACTCCATTTAAAGTTATTATAACATAATGGCTATATTTCCCTGTGCTGTACAATATATACTTGTTTCTTATTTATTTTATACATAGTGGTTTGTATCTTTCAATCTCATACCCTGATCTTGCCCCTTATCCTTCCCTTTCCCCACTGTTAGCCACCAGTTTGTTTTGGGTATCTGTGAGTCTGTTTCTGTTTTGTTATATACATTAGTTTGTTTTATTTTTTAGGTTCCACATGTAAGTGATAACATAGAGTATTTCTCTTTGTCTGATTTATTTCCCTAAACATAATACCTTCTAAGTCCATCCATGTTGTTGGGCATGGCAGAATTTCATTCTTTTTTATGGATGAGCAATATTGCATTGTATATATTTACCACATCTTCTTTTTCCACTCATCTGTTAATGGACACTTAGATTGCTTCCATATCTTGTTTATTGTAAATAATGCTGTGATGAACATTGGGGTGCACATTGTATCTTTTCAAATTAGTGTTTTAATCTTCTTTGGGTATATACCCAGGAGTGGAACTGCTGCATCATATGATAGTTCTGTTTTTATTTTTTTGAGGAACCTGCATACTGTTTTCAATAGTGGTTGCATCAATTTACGTTCCAACGAACAGTGTAAGAGGGTTCTCTTTTTGCCACATCCTCGTCCACACGTTATTTGATAGCCATTCTGACTGGTGTGTGGTGATATCTTATTGTAGTTTTGATTTGTATTTCTCTGATGATTAATGATGTTGAGCATTTTTTCATGTGCCTGTTCGCCATCTGTATATCTTCTTTGAAAAAAGGCCTATTCAGTTATTCTGCCCTTTTTTTTTTTTTTTTTTTTTTGCAGTACGCGGGCCTCTCAATGTTGTGGCCTCTCCCGTTGCGGAGCACAGGCTCTGAACGCACAAGCTTAGCGGCCATGGCTCACGGGCCTAGCTGCTCCGTGGCATGTGGGATCTTCCCGGACCGGGGCATGAACCCGTGTCCCCTGCATCGGCAGGTGGACTCTCAACCACTGCACCACCAGGGAAGCCCTATTCCACCCATTTTTAATTGGGTTATTTGATATTGAGTTTTATAAGCCAGTTATATATTTTAGATATTAACCCCTTGTTGGTCACATCATTTGCAAATATTTTCCCCCATTCAGTAGGCTGTCTTCATTTTGTCGATGCTTTCTTTGCTGTGCAAAAGATTTTAAATTTAATTAGTTCTCATTTGTTTATTTTTGCTTTTATTTCTTTAGCTTTAGGAGACAGATTTAAAAAATATATTGCTATGATGTGTGTCAAAGCAGTTTCTGCCTATTGTCTCTTCTAGAAGTTTTATGGCTTAAGGTCTTACATTTCGGTCTTTAATCCATTTTGAGTTTATTTTTCTGTGTACTGTTAAAGAATGTTCTAATTTCATTTTTTTACATGTAGCTGTCCAGTTTTCCCAGCACTACTTATTGAAGAGACTGTCTTTTCTCCATTGTATATTCTTGTATCCTTTGTTATAGATTAATTGACCATAAGTGTGTGGTTTTATTTCTGGGCTCTCTGTTCTGTTCCACTGATCTATGTGTCTGTTTTTGTGTCAGTACCATGCTTTTTTGATTACTGTAGCTTTGTAGTATAGACTGAAGTCAGGGAGTGTGATACTCCAGGTTTATTCTTTTTTCTCAAGATTGCTTTGGCAATCTGGGATCTTCTGTGGTTGCATATAAATTTTAGGATTACTTGTTCTAGCTCTGCGAAAAATGTCACTGTATTTTGATAGGGATTGCATTAAATATGTAGATTGCTTTGGGTAGTATGGACATTTAAGCAATATTTTCCTGCCAATCTGGGAACACAGGATATCTTTTCATTTCTTTGTATCATCTTCAATTTCCTTCATTAATATTTTATACTTTTCAGAGTATATGTCTTTCACCTCCTTGGTTTAGTTTAATGCTATGTATTTTATTCTTTTCCATGAGATTTTAAATGGGATTGTTTTCTTGCTTTCTCTTTCTGATAGTTCATTATTAATGTATAGAAAAGCAACAGATTTCTGTATATTAATCTTATATCCCTCAACTTTATTGAATTCATTTATTAGTTCTAATAGTTTTTTGGTAAAGACTTTAGGGTTTTCTACATATAGTATCATGTCATCTGCAGATAGAGACAGTTTATTTCTTCCTGTCTAATTTGGATGCCTTTTATTTCTTTTTCTTGTTTGGTTGCTGTGGCTAGGACTTCCAATACTATCTTAAATAGAAGTGGTGAGAGTGGGCATTCTTGTCTTGCTTCTGATTGTAAAGGAAAGGCTTTCAGCTATTCACTGTTGTATATTAACTGTAGGTCTGTCATAAATGGCCTTTATTATGTTGAGATATGTTAACTCTATACCAACTTTGATGAGAGTTCTTATGAATGGATGTTGAATTTTGTCAAATGCTTTTTTTGCATCTATGGAGATGATCATGTGATTGTTATCTTTCCTTTTGTTAATATGGTGTATCACATTGATTTACTAATATTGAACAAACTTGTGGCCCTGGAATAAATCCCACTTGATCATGGTCTTTGAACTTTTTAATATATTGTTGAATTCAGTTTGCTAATATTCTGTTGAGGACTTTTGCATGTATACTCATTAGAGATATTGGTCTTTAGTTTTCTTTTTTTGTAGTGTCTTTGGTTTCAGTATGAGGGTAATGGTGGCCTCATAGAATAAATTTGGGAGTGTTCCTTCCTCTTCAATTTTTTAGAATAGTTTGAGAAGAATAGGTATTAACAATTCTTTATGTGTTTGGTAAAATTCCCCAGTTAAGCCATTTGCTGTGAATTTTTTGTTTTTGAAATTACAAATTCAACGTCCCTACTAGTGACTGAGCTGTTCAGATTGTCTTCTTCCTGATTCAGTCTTGGAAAGTTGTATGTTTCTAGATATTTGTCCATTTCTTCTAGGTTGTCCAATTAGTTGGCATATAACTGTTCATAGTATTCTCTATTTTTTGTATTTCTATGGTATTTGTTGTTATTTCTCCTCTTCCATTTCTTATTTTGTTTATTTGGGTCTTCTCTCGTTTTTTTCTTGATGAGCCTGGCTAAAGGTTTATCAATTTTTTTAATCTTTTCAAAAAACCAGCTCATTGAAATTTTCTATTTTTTTGCCTCTATTTTATTTATTTTCTCTCTGATCTTTATTAGTTCCTACCTTCTGCTAACTTTCAGCTTTGCTTTTTCTTTTTTTTTTCTGATTCCTTTAGATGTTAAGTTAGGTTGTTTATTTGAGATTTTTCTTGTTTCTTGAGGTAAGCCTGAATTGCCATAAACTGCACCCTTAGAAGTGCTTTTGATCCATCCCATAGATGTTGGAAAGTTGTGTTTCCATTATCATTTGTCTTGAGGTATTTTCTGATTTCCTCTTTGATTTCTTCATTAGCTCATTGGTTTTTTAGTAGCATGTTGTTCAGTCTCCATGCATTTGTGCTTTTCACATTTTTCTTTCTGTAATTGATTTCTAGTTTCATACTGTTGTGCTATAGAAAAAATGCTTGATATAATTTCTATCTTCTTAAATTTGTTGAGACTTTTTTTGTGGTCTAGCATGTCATCTATCCTGGAGAACATTCCATATGCACTTGAAAACATGTGTACTCTGCTGTTTTTGGATGGAATGTCCTGTAGATACCTATTAAAACTAACTGGTCTAATGTGGGCTGACACTTTCATTTCAGCTTTTGAAACTCTAAGCAAAGGACCCAGCTAACTCACAGTCCTGACTCACAGAAACTGTGAGATAACATATTACTGTTGTTTTAAGTTGTTACAGAGATAGAAAAGTAATACAGCTGGATAAGTAGTATCTTTACATGCCTTGCCAAGCCTTTAACAAGTTCTGTTTTGCTTCTTTTGAATTCATCACCATGGTAAGCTCTAAGGCAGTGGCAAGAAGGAATTTTATTTGGGTTACACACAAAATGAAATGAAATATTGATTATTCATCAAAACAATATTTTAGAAATATATTTTTGACATAAAAATATGTTCTCAGTATATTGTTAATAAAAAAAAAGTTCCAAACATATTTAGTCCTTAATTCCTTTTTACATTTTTTTTTTGTGTGTGTGTTAAACAAGTAAAGTGTTTTTTAGGAGGAAAAAGGGTACATGTGGATAGACACATAGATGGACTCAGACAGAGTCATGCCCTCAGTGTAGTTTGAATCACTTTTATGGGGCATTTCTTCTGGGTTTCCTTTGGCCAGTCATCTTGCTTTGCCTGATTCTGAGTCCATATCTGGTACATATCGGGGTCCTCCCATGTGTGTGCCCTCATTTCTTAGCCAAGATGGATTCTAGCAAACAGGCCTATGGGTAGGTTGCCATCACTTACTATGAGGTGACACCACCTCTCTTTTGACCTCCAAGGAGCCTTTCTGTGTGTGTGTGTGTGTGTAGTCGGGAAGGTCTCCTTGACTTCAAGAATGAGGAATATGTGGTCTTTTAACTCTTATCTGGGCAAGACTTAGCTTCTCCTCCCTCCTGCTATTTTGGAGGATCTGTCCACAGGGGATGAACTCTGGCTGCTCAGCCTGGAGCCCATCTATATCCTGCCCCAAATGCCCCTGAGAGAAGTAAACCCTGAGAAATCTTTATTGGGAGGATGAAGGGCAAACGTCTGCTTTCTGTAGCTTCTTCAGGCTGCCTAGGGGTTTGTAGACCCTACCTAGTTGGGGTCATGGAGCTCTCACCCTGTCTCATTAAGGGGTGACTTCTGTTGTTATTCCAGCAGGATATGTTCCAAGGAGTGGCTGGAATCTCTGCTTCACTGTCATCTTGTCTGGGAAACCATTGTGTCCTTAGAAAGAACAAACTAAACAAGTAGATTAAGAAGGTCAGGGACAAAGATAAGTAAAAGAATTATTGTAATCAGGGGCCCAAGCAGAAGTAAGGACCAGGTTACATTTGTTAGCAATTTTGATCCTGGTTTAGATAGAGTCAGTGCTTGGATTACCCTGTTCAAAGGAATGGAGCCATTTGGTGTGGTCATATATTTTTGATGTCCTCTTCTATTAGCCCAGTGTGATTGATGTAGGTGTAACAGACCCAGTTAGAAGTATTTGGAGGAGTGACAACCTGAATGTTAATAGACAAAACAGTTCTCATTTCTTTTCAGGAGAATAAGCCTGAAACCCAATCTGGACCTGGCACTTTGGGGAGACTTGTAGCCAGGCAGCCAGTTGTCTAGTTTTATCTAAATAGGTTTTAACTTTTGATGTGGTATTAACACATAGATAAAGGAGCTATTGGTCATCATACATGTCTCTTCTTTTTGTTAATGTATGATCTAAAGCAATTTCATTGTCTAAAAATATAATAGTTACAAGAGGAGACCTTTGAAAAATAAGGCTGTAGTCACCAGCTGCAAACAGACATCGTTTTGAGAGTGGGCTGGTGGCATCCCAAGTCTGACACAGCTCAGAAAACTTAGGTTCTCAGCAATACAAGGACTTGTCTGAAATTACATCCATAGTGTCACCTAGTTATTTCCTTGATGTCTGAACCACAGCTACTCCATTTTCACTTTTAATTGTGATTTTCTCCTTAATAGCCAAAGCAGATGTCACCATTAATGATGTCAGTGTTTCTCTAGGTATGAGAAGATGCAAGAATTAGGGCTCATAAAATCTTCTCCTGAAAGTATCTATCTGAAGGCCTGCTCTGCCAGTTTTTCCCAGAGCACAGAGTGCCTCATTCCTGATCTCCACCCTGAACTCCTTTCAGGGGGTGTTGAAGGTCAGCAGCTGCAGTGGCCATGATTTAATCTTTGTAGAGGTAGATAGCAAGTGCCAGTTTCCAGTTAGCAGGGCCCCTTCATGGTCATAAATTTGACCATGGTTTGGGGCCATTTCATTACCATTTTGTCCCATGGTGTTAGGAATGCTCATTCCCAGGTCTGCTGAAGATTTCCCTGATAGGCTACTCAGTGTGCTATTACTGGACTAGGCCTTATACTGGTAAGGCCTAGTGAGAATACTAGTCAAAAGTCTCTGGATCAACTGTCTTACTAGTCTCTTATGGTCCAGGAAAATATTCCCTTTTGTTGATTCTTCCCATATTTAGAGTTACATTATTACAATCATTGATCTCATGTGGAACTATGTATCATCATTTTATCAGAGACTCAGTCACACATTTGGTAATGCAAGAAACAACAATTTTGTAAAACAGGCAAAATACAAATAACATAGCTAGCAGTATTAGTAAAGTCAGAAGTAAGAATTAAGCCAAGAACTTCCATTAGGTACGGTACAGTATATCCCAGGTTGTTTGACTTAGTCTGTTCTGTACCAATCCTTATCTTTCAGGGAAATTATATATTGGCACTGTCCATAAGGCATCCAGCCCAGTTTCCTAGTGTTACTAGACTGATCATCCTTAGAATGATTTAATTGTTCCCAACGGAGAGAAGCCTTTAAAGTTAAATTACCATAGCCTGGTGTTAACTATATAAATCCATCCCATAATTGTGGGAGGTTTTATTCCTGGGTGAAAATTTTGCTTGTTGCTCTGATAGAGCTTGAGTAATAGAGGAAAATTCATATTTATGGCCAGGGTCAGAGCAGATATTATTAATTGACCAGGTGAAGGGATCCCATCTAGTAATATCAATAGTGGCCTGAACAGGACTGTAATTTTTTCTTTAAAATAAATTTCCTAAAGGCCAACCAATTAGAGCCTTGGAGTAGAGAAATCCACCCAGGTAATCCAGAGGTTCTAGATTCAGGTAATTGGCCACAAACTCAACAATTGGATTGATTTTTAAAACAAGCATAGGATCATGCCTATGATGGAAAAACGTTTGGTGCACATGAAAAGGTCCAAGAAGTCAAGAAAACATAAAGGATCATACGAGTCAGGTCGAGGATCTTGGGCAAGCAGTCTACTTCTGATGTTACATATATGTTTATATGATTGTAAGCATATATGCATACACATGCTCCAAACACAGTTGATACTTTGCAAGGTAAATACCAGAATGTTAATGGAAATTTACAATGGTTGGTGGAATTGAGATGATTTATATTTTCTTTTTTCTATAGTAAATATTAATTGTATAATTTAAAAATATATCCATAGAAAACTAATCAAATACTGTCTTATCAGAGTTTTATGATATTTAATGTGAGTCCTGGACTTTTACTTTTCTTTCCCTTTTCAAAAAAATGTCACTGTTATTATTTTCATTAAATTGCTAAAGGTGTTTGTAATATATGTGTATTAGAGTTCTCCAGAGAAACAGAGCCAGCAGCATATATAAGAGATTTGTTATAGGAATTGTCTTACACAGTTATGGAGGCCATGAGTTTCATAAGCTGCTATCTACAAGGTGGAGAACTAGGAAACCTGGTGGTGGAGTTCAGTCTGAGTCCAAAGGTCTGAGAATCAGGGGGTAGCTGATGTAGTTTCTGGAGTTAGAAGGCTCGAGAACGAGGAGCTCTGATGTCTGAGGGCAGGAAAATACGGATGTCGCAGCTCAAGAAGAGAAAGAGAAAATTTGCCCTTTCTTCACTTTTTTGTTGTATTTAGGTTCTCAATGAATTGGTTGATGCCCACACGTGTTTGTGAGGGCAGATCTCTATGCACTCTACTGAATCAAATGCTGATATCTTCCAGAAACACCCTCAAAAACATACCCAGTAAAAATGTTTTACCACCTATCTGGGCATCCCTTAACAGAGTTAAGTAGACACATAAATTTAACCATCACAATCTGTCTAATATCAGAATAATATTTATAGTAGGGGTCACCCTTGAACCACATATTGAACAGAAAGGCCACAAAATGAGTCCTGTGGTAGATCTGTCATATACAAATCAATAGCAAGGATGTATTAATGCCTCAACAGAGCTCTTACAAGCACTGGGGACAACAGTGAAGCAACAGTGTCCTTGTCTGGTTGACTTTAGAGTACTGTTTATGCACAGTACACATTTCTTTGGACTGTATTTACATAGCTTAATGGGGTTTTGAAAGGTCAGAATCAGAGCTGCAGACATTTGGAACTGTGAATTATATACAGAGGCACTGTCGAATTCTTAATTATATTGTTAAAGGGTTTACACAAGTCTAGTTTCTACTAAAGAATAGATTGCTCTTGGTATACATTAATTTAAAACTTGTATTTCCACTTATTTTTCAGACCTCTAAATCAGATGAGAAATTACCATGTGCCAGGTTCACATCAAATAAAAACCTCGTCCTCCTACACTATTTTACTTTTTCCTGCAGCGTATTTGACTTCTTTCTTTGTCTAATTGGTGAATACCAAGAATTATCACTGGAGCAAGATGAATGTGTTTTCTGAAAGTATTATGGGAAGACTTTGGAAATGGAATGTTAACTGAATAAAGATACTGATTAGTTTAATTTTTTTTTCCATTACTTTTTTTTTTTTTTTTTTTTGCTGTATGCAGGGGCCTCTCACTATTGTGGCCTCTCCCGTTGCGGAGCACAGGCTCCGGACGTGCAGGCTCAGTGGCCATGGCTCACGGGCCCAGCCGCTCCGCGGCATGTGGGATCTTCCCGGACCGGGGCACGAACCCGTATCCCCTGCATCGGCAGGCGGACTCACAACCACTGCGCCACCGGGGAAGCCCTCCATTACTTTTTAAGTTTCTCATCTGCATTTAAAAATAATCCCAGAATGGGGCATAGAAAGAATTGAAGTTTCAAATGACTTAAAGAAAAATGATGGGCTTCCCTCGTGGTGCAGTGGTTGAGGCCCAAAGTGAGAGGCCCGCGTATCGCAAAAAAACAAAACAAAACAAAACAAAAAAACAGAAAATGACTATGCCAATGAGAATTATGCAGAGAGTTTGCAACGACAAAACAAGCCAAATTTCTCCAATCATGGTGACTTTATTCTCATTTACGTTGTTCTTATTAGAGCACATATCAGAATAAAGTTCCCTGTTTTTAGCTGAAACTACATTTATTCTCTTCTAGGAATGATTTTTTCCTTATCTAGGAATCTCATGAATTGGAAGAGAATAGGTAAATAAGTCAGAAAGGAAGTGGGTCCTTACCAAGTAAGCAATTCCTTTGCAACTTTAATAGAAAGTGAATGTTTGAGAGGAAAATGAGTTTTCAAAACTGTTTTAAGTTTTAATAAGCTTTGCCTGACTGCTTTTGTGAGAATAAAATATAAGACGTTTTGGTAACCTTAGGCTGACCATTAGACTGAAAACATTGTTTTAGTTCAAGAATGAAATATTAATGAACAGAAATTGTTTGATGATAATGATAATAAGATAAACTGTACAGTGCTAAAAGGATAGCTAATATGCAGGATGAAAGAACAGAGTTCAGAAGACTTTAGATAGGTTAAATTGAATGGGATAAAATTTACTATGTATGAATGTATAGCTTTTATATGGGTCTAATAATATAACTATAAAGTAAAGATTTAGGGAGAGCTGATCGACAGAAGTTCGTGTGAATGTATTTTGGGGTTTTGCATTCTTTGGCTCTGTTAGAGCAACAATATTACTAATATTGTCTACCCAAGTTTATTCCACCTTCAATTAAATTAATACTGGTGTGGTCCTTAGATGAAGTGGGAAAATCAATCCTCAAGGACGGGCCCCATTTACACCGCATCTAACCCATTGTATTCAATTCTGAAACGATGCAGTTTACACAAAGGAGACTAAAAAAGACAGTGAGGACACTCCAATTCTTGATATATGAAACGTAGCTGAATTAAATGCACTTGTTTGAGAAATAAAAATTTGAAAATAATGTGAGAGCTGTATTATTACAGCACAATAGTTAGTTTTAAGAGTTGTACAGCCAGGGTCCTTGGATTTGATCCAGTGCCACTGGGCAAGTTACTTAACCTTTGGTAAATTACTTCCATATCCTTTCCCCATTTTTCCCATATCTGTAAAACACCATTAGTAACTGTGTCTACTCTGAAGGATTGTTGTTAGCATTAAAAGATATGTGCAAATCATATAGAACTGTTCCTGGAACATAAATACTCAATAAATATTAGTTATTATTATTATTATTGTTAGTACAGTTACTACTAAATATTTGGAGAGAAGTTCATGTGGAAGGGGAATCAAGAACTCTGGTTTCATAAGGCAGAACTATCAGTGGTGGCTTAAACTTAAAGTGAGGAAGATTAACTCAGTATAAGACTTTGAAAACAAAGCATCATGGTCTTCCTAATGAAATAATGAACTCCTATTCCCAGCTGAACTTAGAAGTAGACATTAGGGACATATAGAAAGTAATACTAGAATGAATGGGAGATTCAAGGAGATAATCTCTATAGTTCATTTCAAAGTCGAAAATCTTGTGTTTCCAAAATGTTTTAGAGAAATATTTTTTGCTTGAGAAAATAAATATTTAAATTATAGGTGAATTATACCTCAATGAAACTGAGAAAAAAGAAATAAAATAAGCTAGAGACTATCATAACTTATAGAAACTAAAATAGTACATATTGTGCCTTAAATATACTTTTCTTTGTTACTAAGCTGATAGTTTTTTTATGTTAAGTAACGTTGCTGTGAAGTCATTCTGGGCCTTGGCCAAAAGTAAAACATAGATGGCATTGATAAAGCAACCTTTCAGATTGTAATTTCAGTGAGGCTGAGTGAAGAGTTTAGTTGACAAAGAAAGGAAATTTCGATTCTCTATTTGTGCGTGCTTTGAGAAATCACATTTCTGAGTATAAAAAACCTCATATGTAAAAGAGATTATCGACTGTCTACTCTTCCAAGTTCTTTGAAAAATTAACAATCATATATACGGTTGCACGTGGTTGACTTTCTTATGTGGGTATTGTCAGATAGTTTCATTCAATGATAAAACTATTCTTCTTCACTTATGTAAATGCACCAACTTGCCCAATGGGGTTATCAAGTCAAAAGATATTAATTTGCATCTATATTTTAAATGAAATATAGCTTAAATTAGAAGGAAGGGTTCCATTTTTATTAAGGAAGTCTTGAGTCTGTAACCATAGCAGAAGAACAAAGTAATGAGTGTATACTGTATATACACTAATTTGTATGTGCAGGTAGTACCATATGTGCTTGCCCTAGCATGCACGAGCACGCTCGTACAACGCATACATGTTATTGCCTATGTGAACCCAGAGAGGACTTCTGAATGCTTTTAATAGACTGCATACATAGTATCTCTTGAAAGTTACTATAAATGGTCTTGTTACTCCTAATTCGAGTTGAATTCAAAGGGATTCATTCATGGAGAATTTTCAGATTCTTTCTAATTTCAAATTGTGTTTTCCTTCCATCTCTAAGGCATAGGAGGCAGCTGTGAGGCACCATTACAATAAAATGAAACAAATAGAAGATTATTTTACCACAAAAACTAAATTTTTATTGTATATAAAAAGCAAAGAATTTAGTAGATGTAGTTGCATTTTGATTTATCTTTTTTGACTTACATGAGATTTTCTCTTTAAAACAATGAAGATGAAACCAGTGGCTTGGAATTACACACATTACAACCAATAAAAAGAAAAAGAGCTAATTCCCTCAAGGGAGCATTACTTTTTTTCTGATTGCTCTCTGTATAGTGCTGTTCTCTGTGGAAATTTTAATAGTGTCACACAGTGAAGCAAGCTAGGGACCATAAAACCCTGCACCTTTCTGTGCTTGAACAGGAACCTAGCATTGGTCTTTCTGTGCTGCTATGCTAACTACAGGTGCAATTATGAGACTGAACCTAATTTAACATGTGGACCTACCAAAGTAGAATGCCAGCCAAAATCAAGTTCATATTCTCCATGCATTCTAAATTAATGCCTTTCACATTTGCATTTGAACAAGTATTTACCATCACACTTTTGAGCTCTATACTGTCATATACAGAAAAATTGCCAAGGCTCATATTAAAATTACTTTCATATTGAATTATCTTTGCATTGTCTCTGTCCTCACAGATACGTGCCTTTTCTTTGAGATGTGTTGCATGTGGGAAGATGTTTAATTTGGAATGATTTCCAGTTGTTTTTTTAAGTCTCATTATCAGAGTGCTCTTCATTTTATAAAAATACACCAGCAGAAATGAAGATGCAATTTGGATAAAAAAGGCTTACTCAAATAATTCTTATTTTGAGGTAGAGGGAAGAATAGATGTTGAAAATACAGTGAAAGCTTACTTAAAGGAAGGTTTTTTTAATATAAGACTTCTTACACTTGATAGCAATTAGTCTTTATTTATATATATAAAAATGGTTTTAATTCCCTAGTAAATTTTAAGTGTTTAGTTTCATACAATTAGACAGGGGGGAAAACACTATTTAAAGGCCAGAAGTAATTTAATTAGGTCAATTACCATAAAACAAAAGAATGTGAAAATTTTATTCAGAAAGAAATTTGGACAACAATATTCTTTAGTAATAATTGAATTATTATAACAATTCAGAAAGCAAAGACTTTGAAAATGGCATTTAAATCGAAAAGATTAGAAAAAGGAAGCACTCAATTTAGTCAAAACAGCCTATCTGTATAAATAAAGAGTGACTACAAAATATTATCAACATGTATGACCTAGATCATGTCCAGTTAATGAAGATGTTACCTTACTGAGGAGAACTGTATTACTTCTCTTCATCATTCAGTTATTCACTTAGTCATTCATTTATTCACTCATCCATTCAACAAGTCTTTATGGGATGGTTAATATATGTAATCTATCACTGTAGTTTGTAGTTTTCAAAAAAATATTGTCACAAAATTTTCCATAGTTTTATCCACACCACTTGCAATATGACTTTGTAACTCTTCCCATTATGTGTTGGAGTCTGTTTCCCCACTTCTTGAATCTGAGCTGGCTTTGTAACTTGCCTTGGACAAGAGAATTGGTAGAAGCAATATTGTACCAGTTCCAAGCACAGGCCTCAAGAGGCCTTACGCACAAGAGCCTCTCTGGGAAACCTGTCCAGCTACCTGCTGCATGATGAATTGCCATGGCCCAGTCTATTCTGTTTCCCCACATTATAGCGAGCCAACCCTCACAAGCATAGCTACCTCATAGGCTACAGAAATGGGCCCAAATGAAATCAAAAGAACTGCCTAGCTGAGCCCAGCCTTAGCTGACCCACAGAACTGTGAACTAAAGATTGTTGTTTTAAGCCACTGAGTTACCAAAAGCTAATTGATAGAGTTAATCTACTGATTTAGATTATGTATATGTGTGTGTATATATATATATATATATAATATATATATATATATAATTAGATAATTTTACTTTTTTGTGGCTAGGTTTTTTTTTTTTTTCGGTACACGGGCCTCTCACTGTTGTGGCCTCTCCAGTCGCGGAGCACAGGCTCCGGACGCGCAGGCCCAGCGGCCATGGCTCACGGGCCCAGCAGCTCCACGGCATGTGGGATCCTCCCGGACCGGGGCACGAACCCACGTCCCCTGCAACGGCAGGCGGACTCTCAACCACTGCGCCACCAGGGAAGCCCATGTGGCTAGGTTTTATACATTGTCCTTACTGAAGTGTTTTCACTTTGTGCAGCTAGGAGTATGGATTTAGAATTTGGCAAATAGGTATTTTAGCTCATTTTCTTCTTTGGATTAAGTTTAATACAGCCAAAGCATTGCTTCCTTCCAAAATTTGTCACTGTTTTCTCACCTCAGGAAGGAGTTTTCCTTATATAGCACGGAGAAAATGCACTATTGTAAACTGTAACTGAGAGCACAGCATGTGCTATTCAACAATTCTGGAATAAAAAACACAGCCATTGTTTTATATTTTGTGAGATCAAGGAATACTTATCATTTTTACATAGTCTCCTACTTTTCTACATTAATTAAAAAGCAGAGTTAAAAATTCTATGCCAACTATTTCTTTCTCAACAATACAAGCATATGTCAAGTTACTACTGTGGCTTATTTACCTTATTCAATGAGATATTGAAAATTCTCTACTGTAGTTCATTTTAAAAACTATTTAATTCAATTTTAAAACTCTGTATATTGGAAAACATCTTTAGTTTATAAGAAAATGAAATTTTAAATAACAAGGCAAAATACTGAGAGATAGATGATCTGTAACGTGTTAAAGTAAATTCACATAATAAATTCTCACAATCAGCCAGTAATTTTAATGGGGATTAAATTCATCAGTATTATTACAAGATTCGTTTATAGGAGAAGATATAAAATTGGCAACTGTGAAGTATGTGAACTTCCTAAATATCTGAAGGGTATAGTTTTCATAAAAAGACTTAGTCTGGACTAGCAATCTAAAATTATGTGTAGTTTATTTCCTTTTATTGTATTTCTTATGATGCATATACTTATTCAATGATATTTATAATATTACCAAAAATATTCAGTTGGTAAAGTTAATTTCTTTGTGAGATGTGCTGGGGTTAATGTAATTTATACCCTATTTTGTTGTTAATGAATTCCTTGAATGTGGATATTTTCAACTGTTGGTATTCTCTGTTGAAATTCTATTAAGGTTATGCTCTCTTAAAAATATCTTTAAAATGATGGTTGTGGAGGGGAATTGGGGATGGTGAAGGTGGTGGTAGTTTCGTGCACAAATGTGGATATGCACATGTATTTATATAACGAAGAAACAGAGCAAATCTAAGTGGAAGTCATGGCCTTTCTCTTTATAGAAGATATAGATGAGATTTATTTCATTTATTGATAGATAAACTAATTATAGTTTTCTAAAGTTTTCTAAATTATAGTTTTCTATAGTTTTTAAAAAAACTTTAAAAAATATCTGAAATAGTCTAAGATTTTAGCTTTTAGCTTTCTATGCAACGTCTTAGTCATCAGATTCATTTGGGATAATTTATAATGTCACATATGTTACATGTATTTAAATAAAAGTAGCAACACAGAAAACAAAAGTTTCTTAATTAGCCTAGTTTAGGAAGACATCTTACCTTCTGATTTGGGTTCAATTTTTATGGATGTTGTGAGTCATATATTTCATATTTATATTTTAAAATCATCAGAAAGATTTGCAAACACATATTACCATCTTGAGTTATTCAGCAGATTTTCAAAGTTTTGAATGGTTTTGAGTTTTAAAAGTTTTCTTCTCGGGGCTTCCCTGGTGGCGCAGTGGTTGAGAGTCCGCCTGCCGATGCAGGGGACACAGGTTCGTGCCCTGGTCCGGGAGGATCCTGCATGCCTCGAAGCGGCTGGGCCCTTGAGCCATGGCCACTGAGCCTGAGTGTCCGGATCCTGTGCTCCACAATGGGAGAGGCCACAACAGTGAGAGGCCCGAAAAAAGTTTTCTTCTCTTGCCAGTTGGAGAAATAGCAAGAATTTAAAGGATATTTTCATGAAAAAAAGGAGACTGTAGAAATAGTGAAAAAATGAACAGCCCTTTCTAGTACATTTTAAAATTAAACAATATATCCAGAGAAAACCATACTTTGAAAAGGTATATGCACCCCAGTGTTCATTGCAGCACTATTTACAATAGTCAAGGCATGGAAGCAACCTAAATGTCTACTGACAGATGAGTGGATAAAGAAGCTGTGGTACATATATAATGGAATATTACTCAGCCATAAAAAAGAATGAAATAATGCCATTTGCAGCAACATGGATGTCTCTAGAGATTATCATACTAAGCGAAGTAAGTCAGAGAGAGAAAGAAAAATATCATATGATATCACTTACATGTGGAATCTAAAAAAATGATACAGATGAACTTATTTACCAAACAGAAACAGATTCACAGATGTAGAAAGGGGAAAGGTGGGGGTAAGGATAAATTAGGAGGTTGGGATTAACATATACACATTACTATATATAAAATAGATAATCAACAAGGACCTACCATATATAGCACAGGGGACTCTGCTCAATACTCTGTAATAACATATATGGGAAAAGAATCTGAAAATGAATAGATATATTTATATGTGTAACTAAATCACTTTGCTCTACCCCTGAAACTAACACAACATTGTAAATCAACTATACTCCAACATAAAATAAAAATTAAAAAAATCAATACTGTCAGTCTTTAAAAAAATTTATTTATTTAGGATGTAAAACCCAAACAAAGTCGTTACTTGGTTTAACAAGGCTTGGAAATTTATGTTTGAGTCTTACTACAAAGCACTAAGCATTATTCTTATTTAATATTTTATAAACAGCAGTTCTGGGGTATTGATTTTTTTTGTTTGAAGAAAATGTAATTTTTTGAAAAGTTTCTCAAAGGCAACTTTTTTTTTTTTAAGGTAAGGAATCTTGAAAAGAAAGGTTGCATGGTGGTCTTGGAATAATGAGGTATCTTCAAAAACAGTTCTCTTAGCTAGAGGTTAAACATAAATTGAAACAAAGTTTTTAACTCCAGGACTAACTTACATTGTCATTTATTTTATAAATAGCTCTATAAACTATTAGACATGACAATCTTTAGTAATATAATCTGCTGATTTAGACACTCAAGAATAACATGTTTTAACACATGTTTACTCCAAAACTATTTTTGTTAGTAACTATAACTTCAAAAAAAACAACAACCACCATTTTATAAAATGCACTATGGAGATTTAAGAAAATTTATAGGTCAAAGTTGGACAATATACATTTAACTCTAGTTAATTGTCTTTCAAGGAAAGATATATCCTTTGTCTTCTTTTTCTTAGTCACCTTTCTTAATTTTTTCAAAGAAGGAAATTTCATTGGATTTTTAAGAAAAAACTGAAGTTGGATATATGTGAAAAATAACCGCTTGGGGCAAAATGACATGAATTCAAAAAACTAATATCTATAGTGCAACGAATATTTACCAGGGACGGTGCCAGCTATTTTGTTATATGTGACATTTATGATGTGCTTCAATGAATGAAAAATAAGAGGTAAAAAGAGATACATAGGGATTTGGGTCACTGATTGATCTCCATTTTAAAATCATATTTCTGATATTTATTTCTTCTTTTGTGTTGATATCCCCAAATCATTTCTGTGGAAGCAAAGCTCTGTTCACAATTAATGACCTTGAAAAAAGGCTAATCATTCAAGTCTGCTTAAATTTCAGATTTGATTATGTTGCAACCCTTTTTTTTAACTGTGTGAATGTAGTGAAAACAACTGGTGGCTTTGGTGAGCACTTTTGTAATGGTAAGATAAATAATAATGTTGACAATAAAGATAATGGTTTAAGGAAGAAAATGTGGTCTTTGGATGCCAAAAAATTGTCAGTAAATCAGTTTTGAAGCAAATCTCTTTGACAGCCTGCTGTTTTTCTGCTTTCTAATATCTATTCCAAAGCCTATTTTGTAATGCCACCTGTACTCGTTTGTAAACATTCAGGCGAAGACCACAGGTTTTGTTGTCACAGACAGGGTAATAGCTTGCACCTGAACCAAAAAAAAAATTCCCTAAGAAGAACTTGCTGGAAAGGAATTCATCCTATGAGGGGGTGGCTTATGTACTTTTCCCCTCATCAGACCTGTTGTTACTTATGCCTCTTTGGGGCAGGAGAGAGAAATTCTCCCTTCACAGTTATCAAGCCAAGACGTAAAGGGTAAAGAAGTTTCATTTTCTGCCTTTTACTGTACCTAGTGGAATTTATCATATTCAGCGCCTTGACAAAAATATACACAGCACACACACACATACGCACACACACACTACCAGTGACAATAAAGGAACAACACGCTTGCTCAATGTAGTTTGACTTAAGAACCAAAGCCTTCAGAAGTATGCGAGCTGAATACAAAACCAAATCAGAAATGTTTCTTTTAATGACTGTGAGTCACAGTTTGTTATTTTTAGTTGTTTTCTCCCTTGCATGTTTCAGAAGGAAAATGCAATTACCCAGGTGATTGGTCTGTGGGAGGAATGTTTTAGGCAGGAATGGGTGTTTGACCAAAAATCTCCAAGGGACTCAAAAGGAGGGGGAGAAAAACAATGTCCGTGATATTTTCACTTCCCAAGTGGTGGAATGTGCTTTTATTATTGCAACTTCTGGAGTCCAATAAGCTGACTAATAATTGTAGTCATCTCTGAATAGCTCAAGTGGGAGCAGTTGTTTCTCACAATTTCCCAAGTAAAATTCTGTAGTTGTGAACTGTTCCATTCTGGGTATACATGAGGAGTTACAAGTGCTGGGTTTTAACAGAGAATTAATTATTCTTATAAGAAACAACGGAGATATAGATGAGAGCTTTCCCAAAGAGGGGATTAAAAAGCAAACTTCCCAGACACCTTTTCTATTTTCTTTTGTTATATAGCTGATTTTGGTACCAGCAATTGGAAAAAAAAATAGTAAAATGAACAAACTTGATTGCATTGACTAACATCTATGCTGGTGGAAAACAGAGGAGTAGAGGGGAAGGAAACAATAAAGAAATATTACTTTATGAAAACATAAAATCAACACATCAGAAAAAATACTTCAATAACCTAGAGGTTAGACATTAACATGCTAGAAATTGCATGAATACTTCTAAAAGTATCACTGTTTATAATGTTGGCTTTGTATTTTATTTGAAAGAGTAATTTTAACACTGGCATTCCTCAATAACATTTGTAGCTGCAGTAAATTATGACAGAACATGGAATAGGATTGATTAATCCATGCTTAAGGGTCTCATTCCGCTTTCTGTGTTGTAGGACCACATGGAGTCTACAGATGGTACAGAATGAAGAAGGCTTCAATTACTGGTTAGAGCTATCAATAGGGAGATCACATCCTCCTAACCTTACATTGCCTATTCTGAACTGAATTCTTTACAAGGTACAGCACTTAGTAAAATAGCACCTAGTGGGATGAGACCAATTTATCATATTCTCCTCTTCCTCAGCATTCAACATTTTCTATTCACCATTTTCTTATATATCCTGCTCAATGCTATAATGAAGTCATTGACATCACTGAACAAATTATATCTTAGAGAGTATATGGTAACATCATCACCCTATTTTAGTAAATCATAGGGATCCGTGGAAGCTTAATATTCATTCTCAGCATAGCACCATAGTAGAAGATGAATTAAATATTTAAATGAATTATCAGACATACTGCGCAACTTAAGCTGTTCATAGCATTATACCAAATATGGGGTATATAGGGAAAGTGTATTATCTTAAATCCAAAATGATAATCAATGAAGTTCTCATAAAATATTCAGATACTTTAATTGTGGAAGCTTCATGTAAGGCATAATCATCTTTCTGAATGGGTTTTCAGGAACCATGGTATTCAAAATGTAAAACTTCAATATAAATTTGATGGATGAGTGGATTAATTCATGGTCAAGTTATCAATTACTGTATCTATAAAATGAGATCAGTACCTATAGAATGTGTAATATATGTTTGTATGTAAATTTATGTTTTATTATAATACTATCAGTGCTCCAAGTTAAGAATAATGGTTAAAAACACCTTGAATAGAGACCTTCAAAATGGTAGAGTGAGACATGCAGATCGCCTTCCTCCCCACAAATACATCAGAAATACATCTACACGGAACAACTCCTACAGAACACCTACTGAATGCTGGCAGAAGACCTCAGACTTCCTAAAAGGCAAGAAACTGCCCACGTACCTGGGTAGGGCAAAAGAAAAAAGAATAAACAGAGACAAAAGAATAGGGGCAGGACCTGCACCAGTGGGAGGGAGCCATGAAGGAGGAAAAGTTTCCACACACTAGGAAGCCCCTTCGTGGGCGGAGACTGCGGGAGGCGGAGCGGGAAGCTTCAGAGCCATGGAGGAGAGCGCAGCAACAGGGGTGCGGAGGGCAAAGTGGAGAGATTCCCGCACAGAGGATCGGTGCCGACCGGCACTCACCAGCCGGAGAGGCTTGTCTGCTCACCCGCCGGGGTGGGCGGGGCTGGGAGCTGAGGCTCGGGCTTCAGAGGTCGGATCCCAGGGAGAGGACTGGGGTTGAAGGCGTGAACACAGCCTGTGGGGGCTAGTGCACCACGGCTAGCCAGGAGGGAGTCCGGGAAAAAGGCTGGACCTACCTAAGAGGCAAGAGACCACTGTTTCAGGGTGCGCGAGGAGAGGGGATTCAGAGCACCACCTAAATGAGCTCCAGAGATGGGCGCAAGCCGCAGCTATCAGCGCGGACTCCAGAGACAGGCATGAAACGCTAAGGGTGCTGCTACAGCCACCAAGAACCCTGTGTGCAAGCACAGGTCACTGTCCACACCTCCCCTCCTGGGAGCCTGTGCAGCCCGCCACTGCCAGGGTCCCATGACCCATAGACAACTTCCTCGGGAGAATGCACGGCGCGCCTCAGGCTGGGGCACCGTCATGTTGGCCTCTGCTGCCGCAGGCTCGACCCGCATTCTGTACCCCTCCCTCCCCATGGCCTGAGTGAGCCAGAGCCCCTGAATCAGCTGCTACTTTAACCCCATCTTGTCTGGGCGGGAACAGACACCCTCAGGCGACCTACATGCAGAGACAGGGCCGAATCCAAAGCTGAACCCTAGTAACTGTGAACAAAGAAGAGAAAGGGAAATCTCTCCTAGCAGCCTCAAGAGCAGTGGATTAAAGCTCCACAATCAACTTGATGTACCCTGCATCTATGGAATACCTGAATAGACAAAGAATCATCCCAAAATTGAGGCAGTGGACTTTGGGAACAAAGATATATATATATTTTTTCCCTCTTTCTCTTTTTGTGAGTGTGTACATGTATGTTTCTTTATGTGATTTTGTCTGTATAACTTTGCTTTTACCATTTGTCCTGGGGTTCTGTCTGTCCATTTTTTCTTCTTTTCTTTTTTTTAGTATAGTTTTTAGCACTTGTTATCATTGATGGATTTGTTTTTTGGTTTGGGTGCTCTCTTCTTTCCTTTTTTTTTTCTGTTTTTTTTATTACTTTTTAATTTTTAATAATTAGTTTTTATTTTAATAACTTTCTTTTATTTATTTTTTCCTTTCTTTCTTTTTTTTTTTTTTCTCCCTTTTCTGCTGAGCCATGTGGCTGACAGGGTCTTTGTGCTCTGGCTGGGTGTCAGGCTTGTGCCTGTGAGGTGGGAGAGCCGAGTTCAGGACATTGGTCCACCAGAGACCTCCCGGCCCCACATAATATCAAACGGTGAAAGCTCTCCCAGAGATCTCCATCTCAATACTAAGACCCCGCTCCACTCAATGACCAGCAAGCTACAGTGCTGGACACCCTATGCCAAACAACTAGCAACACAGGAACACAGCCTCATTAGCAGAGAGGCTGCCCAAAATCTTACAAGGTCACAGACACCCCAAAACACACCACCAGACGTGGTCCTGCCCACAAAAAAGACAAGATCCAGACTCATCCTCCAGAACACAACACAGACACCAGTCCCCTCCACCAGGAAGCCTACACAAATCACTGAACCAACTTCACCCACTGGGGGCAGACAGCAAAAACAACGGGAACTATACACCTGCAGCCTGCAAAATGGAGACCCCAAACACAGTAATTTAAGCAAAATGAGAAGACAGAGAAACACACAGCAGATGAAGGAGCAAGGTAAAAACACACCAGACCAAACAAATGAAGAAGAAATAGGCAGTTTACCTGAAAAAGAATTCAGCATAATGATAGTAAAATTGATCCAAAATATTGGAAATAGAATGGAGAAAATATAAGAAATGTTTAACAAAGACCAAGAAGAAATAAAGAGCAAACAAACAATGATGAAGAACACAATAAATGAAATTAAAAATTCTCTAGAGGGAATCAATAGCAGAATACATGAGGCAGAAGAACGGATAAGTAACCTGGAAGAAAAAATAATGGAAATAACTACAGCAGAGCAGAATAAAGAATGAAAAGCATTGAGGACAGTCTCAGAGACCTCTGGGACAATATTAAATGCACCAACATTCGAATTATAGGGGTCCCAGAACAAGAGAAAAAGAAAGGGACTGAAAAAATATTTGAAGAGATTGTACTTGAAAACTTCCTTAATATGGGAAAGGAAATAGTTAATCAAGTCCAGGAAGCTCAGAGAGTCCCATACAGGATAAATCCAAGGAGAAACACGCCAAGATACATATTAATCAAACTATCAAAAATTAAATACAAAGAAAAATATTAAAAGCAGCAAGAGAAAAAAACAAATAACATACAAGGCAATCCCCATAAGGTTAACAGCTGATCTTTCAGCAGAAACTCTGCAAGCCAGAAGGGACTGGCAGGGCATACTTAAAGTGGTGAAAGGGAAAAACCTACAACCAAGATTACTCTACCAGCAAGGATCTCATTCAGATTCGATGGAGAAATTAAAACCTTTGCAGACAAGCAAAAGCTAAGAGAATTCAGCACCACCAAACCAGCTTTACAACAAATGCTGAAGGAACTTCTCTAGGCAGGAAACACAAGAGAAGGAAAAGACGTACAATAACAAACACAAAAAATATAAGAAAATGGTAATAGGAACATACATATCAATAATTACCTTAAATATAAATGGATTAAATGCTCCAGCCAAAAGTCACAGACTGGCTGAATGGTTACAAAAACAAGATCCATATATATGCTATCTACAAGAGACCCACTTCAGACCTAGGGACACATACAGACTGAGAGTGAGGAGATGGAAACAGATATTCCATGCAAATTGGAAATCAAAAGGAAGCTGGATTAGCAATACTCATATCAGAGAAAATAGACTTTAAAATAAAGACTATACAAGAGACAAAGAAGGACACTATATAATGACCAAGAGATCAATCTAAGAAGATATAACAAATGTAAATACTTATGCACCCAACATGGGAGCACGTCAATATATAAGGAAAATGCTAACTGCCATAAATGGGGAAATTGACAGTAGCACAATCATAGTAGGGGATTTAGCACCCCACTTTCACCAATGGGCAGATCATCCAAATTGAAAATATTAAGGAAACACAAGCTTTAAATGACACATTAAAGAAGATGGACTTAATAGATATTTGTAGGACATTCCATTCAAAAACAACAGAATACACTTTCTTTTCAAGTACTCATGGAATGTTCTCTAGGATAGATGATATGTTTGGTCACAAATCAAGCCTTGGTAAATTTAAGAAAATTGAAATCGTATCAAGTATCTTTTATGACCACATGCTATGAGACTAGACATCAATTACAGGAAAGAGTCTGTAAAAAATACAAATGCATGCAGTCAAAACAATATATTACTTAATAATCAAGAGATCACTGAATAAAACAAAGTGGAAATCAAGAAATACCTAGAAACAGATGACAATGAATACACAACGACCCAAAACCTATTACATGCAGCAAAAGCAGTTCTAAGAGGGAAGTTTATAGCAATACAATCCTATCTCAAGAAACAGAAACATCTAAAGTAAACAACCTAACCTTACACCTAAAGCAATTAGTGAAAGAAGAACAAAAATACCCCCAAAGTTAGCAGAAGGAAAGAAATCATAAAGATCAGATAAGAAATAAATCAAAAAGATGCAAAGGAAACAGTAGCAAAGATAAATAAAACTAAAAGCTGGTTCTTTGAGAAGATAAACAAAATTGATAAACCATTAGCCAGACTCCTCAAGAAAAAAAGGGAGAAGACTCAAATCAGTAGAATTAGAAATGAAAAAGGAGAAGTAACAACTGAAACTGCAGAAATACAAAGAATCATGAGAGATTACTACAAGCAACTATATGCCAATAAAATGGACAACCTGGAAGTAATGGACAAATTCTTAGAAAAGTACAGCCTTCCAAGACTGAACCAGGAAGAAATAGAAAATATAAACAGGCCAATCACGAGCACTGAAATTGAAACTGTGATTAAAAATCTTCCAACAAACAAAAGCCCAGGACCAGATGGCTTCACATGTGACTTCTATCAAACATTTAGAGAAGAGCTAACACCTATCCTTCTCAAATTATTAAAATGTAGCAGAGGGAGGAACACTCCTAAACTCATTCTATGAGGCCACCATCACCCTGATACCAAAACCATACAAAGATGTTATATAAAAAAGAAAACTACAGGCAAATATCACTGATGAACATAGATGCAAATATCCTCAACAGAATACTAGCAAACAGAATCCAACAGCACATTAAAAGGATCATACACCATGATCAAGTGGGGTTTATCCCAGGAATGCAAGGATTCTTCAATATATGCAAATCAATCCATGTGATACACCATATTAACAAATTCAAGGATAAAAAACATATGATCATCTCAATAGATGCAGAAAAAGCTTCTGACAAAATTCAAACCCATTTATGATAGAACTCTCCAGAAAGTAGGCATAGAGGGAACTTACCCTTACATAATAAAGGTCATATATGACAAACCCACAGCCAACATCATTCTCAATGGTGAAAAATTGAAACCATTTCCACTAAGATCAGGAACAAGACAAGGTTGCCCACTCTCACCACTGTTATTCAGCATAGTTTTGGAAGGTTTAGCCACATTAATCAGAGAAGACAAAGAAATAAAAGGAACACAAATCGGAAAAGAAGAAGTAAAGCTGTCACAGTTTGCAGATGACGTGATACTATACATAGAGAATCCTAAAGATGCTACCAGAAAACTACTAGAGCTAATCAATGATTTTGGTAAAGTAGCAGGATACAAAATTAGTGCACAGAAATCCCTTGCATTCCTATACACTAATGATGAAAAATCTGAAAGAGAAATTATGGAAACACTCCCATTTACCACTGTAACAAAAAGAATAAACTTACCTATGGAGACAAAAGACCTGTATGCAGAAAACTTTAAGACACTGATGAAAGAAATTAAAGATGATACAAACAGAAGGAGAGGAATATCATGTTCTTGGATTGGAAGAATTGACATTGTGACAATGACTATACTACCCAAAGCAATCTACAGTTTCAGTGCAATCCCTATCAAATTCCCAATGACATTTTTTACAGAACGAGAAAAAAAAACTTAAAATTTGTATGGAGACAAAAAAGACCCCAAACAGCCAAAGCAGTCTTGAGGGAAAAAAGCGGAGCTGGAGGAATCAGGCTCCCAGACTTCAGACTATACTACAAAGGTACAGCAATCAAGACAGTATGGTACTGGCACAAAAACAGAAATATAGATCAATGGAACAGGATAGAAAACCCAGAGGTAAACCCATGCACATGTGGTCACCTTATTTTTGATAAAGGAGGCAAGAATATACAATAGAGAAAAGACAGCCTCTTCAATAAGTGGTGCTGGGAAAACTGGACAGCTACATGTAAAAGAATGAAATTAGAACCCTCCCTAACACCAGGAACAAAAATAAACTCAAAATGGATTAAGGACCTAAATTTAAGGCCAGACACTATAAAACTCTTAGAGGAAAAGATAGGCAGAACACTCTATGACATAAATCACAGCAAGATCCTTTTAGACCCACCTCCTAGAGAAATGGAAATAAAACCAAAAATAAACAAATGGGACCTAATGAAGCTTAAAAGCTTTTGAACATGAAAGGAAACCATAAACAAAATGAAAAGACATCCCTCAGAATGGGAGGAAATATTTGCAAATGAAGCAACTGACAAAGAATTAATCTCCAAAATATGCAAGCATCACATGCAGCTCAGTATCAAAAAACCAAACAACCCAATCCAGAAATGGGCAGAAGATCTAAACAGACATTTCTCCAAAGAAGATATACAGATTGCCAACAAACACATGAAAGGATGCTTAACATCATTAATCATTAAAGAATGTATATCAAAACTACAATGAGATATCACCTCACACCGGTCAGAATGGCCATCATCAAGAATCTAGAAACAGTAAATTCTGGAAACGGTGTGGAGAAAAGGGAATCTTCTTGCACTGTTGGTGGGAATGTAAATTGATACAGCTACTATGGAGAACAGTATGGAGGTTCCTTAAAAGACTAAAAATAGAACTACCATATGACCCAGCAATCCCACTACTGGGCATATACCCTGAGAAAACCATAATTCAAAAAGAGTCATCTACCAAAATGTTCATTGCAGCTCTATTTACAATAGCCAGGACATGGAAGCAACCTAAGTGTCCATCAACAGATGAATGGATAAAGAAGATGTGGCACATATATACAATGGAATGTTACTCAGCTATAAAAAGAAATGAAATTGATTTATTTGTAGTGAGGTGGATGGACCTAAAGTCTTTCATACAGAGTGAAGTAAGTCAGAAAGAGAAAAACAAATACTGTATGCTACCACGTATATACGGAATCTTAAAAAGAAAAGATTATCAATAACCTAGTGGCAGGACAGGAATAAAGACACAGATGTAGAGAATGGACTTGAGGACATGGGGAAGAGGAAGGGAATTGTGGACGAAGTGAGGGAGTGGCATGGACTAATATATACTACCAAATGTAAAATAGATAGCTAGTGGGAAGCAGCCGCATAGCACAGGGAGATTAGCTCGGTGCTTCATGACCACCTAGAGGGGTGGTGTAGGGAGGGTGGGAGCGAGACGCAAGAGGGAGGAAATGTGAGGATGTATGTATATGTATAGCTGATTCACTTTGTTATAAAGCAGAAACTAACACACCATTGTAAAGCAATTATACTCCAATAAAGATGTTAAAAAAAAAACCCAACACCTTGAATAGTATTTACTCTGGATGTATATATCCACCACTCCCAATTGTAAGATATAAGCCCATTCACATATTATCTGCCTAGAAATATAAATCATTTTAATTTGCAAACTTGCAAAGCACTTGAGTTGTCAAAATATGAAATAGCGCTTCCCTGGTGGCGCAGTGGTTGAGAGTCCGCCTGCCGATGCAGGAGACACAGGTTCGTGCACCGGTCCGGGAGGATCCCACATGTCGCGGAGCGGCTGGGCCCATGAGCCATGGCCGCTGAGCCTGTGCGTCCGTAGCCTGTGCTCCGCAGCGGGAGAGGCCACAACAGTGAGAGGCCCGCGCACCGCAAAAAAAAAAAAAAAGAAACAGACATATTTAAAAAGCAAAATACTACAGCATCATATTCCTCCTTCCCCATTTGTTTATACCTATAGTATTCCTATAGTTTGTAATTTCTGGGGCATCACTATTAGTTTATTTTGCCTGAGAGATACTTTTGAAAATAAAAATATTGGTTGTTTTTCAGCTTAGATGTTCAGTCCATTTCAATCAACCATGTGGCCTAATTAAGTTTTCAAGGACAAAACTCAATTTCAAAACCATGTATATCCTAACAAATCATTGATATTGATACCTGGTAAAATACTTGGGGAGAATTTTAATAATCCCCACTGGATGTCTTAATGGATTTCCAACAGCATGCAGCTGCAGATAAAATGAACACAGCAGGTCTTATTCATTATTCCAGAGTTAGGTACACAGAGGTTTTCCTTAGATCAGTAAGGTATATGGATAATTTTAGATTTCTGTCTATTGACTTATTGGTTGTGTGACTTTGGTCAATTTATGTAACCTCAATAAGCATCAGTGTACTCTTCTAGAAAGAAATTGTTATGAGTATAGATAGTATGTGCAACGTGTGTGACATTTAGGAATCATTTCATGGATTGTGTTTCTTATTATTGGATAATTATATTGGAAAACAATGGCACATAGTCAAAGCAACAAATTAATCAAAGGCTTTGCTGTATTTTTTTCTGGTATGTGTTATGTGTTTGTCTAGTTCTATACATATATTTTTTATTCGTATTTTCCTCTGAGTAATATCACCATTAGTTTACCTTCTCTTAATACATGCCAACAGATGACTGGAAGGTAGTATCTTGAGTGCCAAAGTACTAGTGGACATTATTAAATGATTCCATGGACACTTTGTATCTGGATCATTAAGAATAAATTATATATTCTTGTCAATTCATATTACCAAATGACACCAAGATGGGGTTAAACTGGTCCACTGTAGTCTTACACCACCATCTGCGCCTGTGTTATGCCATTGCTCATCTGCAGTGAACAATAAGATAAACATAAATCTTGGTACTCAGCTCTGCATACAGTGGGTGCTAAATAAATCATGAAAATTATGAAGTAAAGAAGTAAAATGTTAAATCAAAAACTCCATCATTTATCCTATGAGTAGAGTAAATTCCGTACATTCTTCCTCTCATTGTGTTGCTTGTTACACTTAGATGGTTTTACGAGCAACATCAAACCCTATATATGTGTTGGTCATAGGCAAAGAAATGTGACCCACTGTAAATAATTTTGCTCAGTTAAAATGTATGATCCAGTTTAAAACAAAGATTCATTTCTCAGTGTTTTACTGTTTTGAAAAGGACTGCAGAATAGTCTAGATTTGACATGACAACAATATACTCTTACCACAAATGAGAGTGTTTATTGCCTCCTTTCCTCTCCAACCTTGGCACAATGTGTAAAATATAATTATTTCTACATTTATTGCCATCTGTTGTATGGCATTAAGATCAACTGCCCTTTATTTCTGTTTGTGGTGCTTTTTAAGGTTTTTCTTTGGCAGTCAGGTCATACCATCTGATTTTGCGGCTTTGTGCCCGTGGGTGGACATCTGGAATAGTTGGCTTAAATAAGTTTGTGCTTATTGCTAGTTATGGTAGAGACATAGTTCTCAACGGTTATTTCCTCAGATTATCTGCTGGAGTAAATTGGTTTCAGTCCAGTAGAATATCTTCCATTGTACATGTTTTCAAAGCCATCCAGTCCTTGGGTAAGATTTTGGTTTCTTTCCAATTCTTGCAGCTGTAGGCTAGTAGTATGATTACATTTGAGTTGAATATCCTGTTTTGTATCCATGCTTTTAGTTTTTGTAGACTCCTTATAAATAATTTAGGAAATAATTTCTCCTTTACTCTGAACATTATTTGTTCGATGAGTCTATAATATAAAGCGACTTAAGTTCTAGATTGATGTTAACTTGGGATCTGAAGAGTGTTTGGTTTGACATAATTATGAGATTTAGTAAGCTGGTTGGACTTTGTGAATCTTTAACTAAGTTTACTATCTTTGGATTTTCTCTGTAGGTTGCTTGCAAAGCAATAATATCTGATTGCACATGGTTTATTTGTACCTCCTTAAATGCTCTCCTTCTCATTGATGTCAACATAAAGGAAGGATATCCTCCATTTGAGGATTTGAAAATTCATGCCCTAAGAGAGAGTCAATGTAGAAAAAGAAAGGCAGCAGAGTGAGGACAGGCCCTTGTTACCACAGATCCCATAACAGGGAAGTGCTGTTTCAAAAAAGCCAAGAATAAGAAGGGTTTCAAGAAAAAGAGTCAGAGAAAAAATTTGAAATTATTATCGTTAGTTACGTTTCTTTATCTTGTATTTCAATATGTAGAGTAATGGTCATTCTAGAATCTAAATGATCAAAAACTATTATTTTCCGAGTACCCAGAGATGAGATTTTTCTTTTAAAATATACTAGCTACATTTGACCCCATCTGAAATAAAAATGTAAATACTTGGCTCGAAGCAGTGCCTGAATACATGCTGATTTATCAATTGCTCTGCCTTGAATTGCCTGAAACAAAGCTGATTCTGCATAAAAGGAACAGATGCTCTCCTGTTGACATGATAAGCTAACATTGTTGCACAGCTATCATGATTTGCACTCATTATCTTCTATGGAGCTCACATAATGCTAAGTTCTTGAATGTGACTTGTATTTGGTTGGCCAAAAAGTTCGTTTGGGTTTTTCCGTAACAACTTACGGCAAACCTGAATGAACTTTTGGCCAACCCAATAGTATACAATTTCTTCTGCTTCAGTTTACTCTCCACAGGTGAAAGTTCAGTATTCAGTGTTCTTCCTACATTATTATTCTTTTACAAATTAAATAGATGATTTCTATTGTTTACAAAGACTTTTATTTTTCTTCAGGATATACTTCAAAACACAGCAATTCAACCATCCATATAACCACCAGCAAATTCCAGTAACAAGTTAACAATGACCAATTTTATCATATTAAATAAATTATATGTAGATAGCATTAAGTCAGAGTTCTTATAATGATTTCAAGACTTTTTAGGTGTTTTTACTCACTCAACTCAATTATTCAGCAATTATGCATTGCATTGCTATCTTTGCAGATTTAAGTATAGATATAATAACAAAACATTATTTTAAATTTTATTTCATTTTCTACTAATTTATAAGCTAAATTTATGGCTAAATATATATTTGTAACATTCATTATCAAAAGTAAGCAATTTATAAATGGAGAATTCTCAAAGAAAAAATATGTATCTTTTGCCTAATCAGAGCACTGCTTTTCCCCAGATATTTTTTCTTGAAGATATGAAAAAATAAAAATCTCAGAATCTACTAGACAATTCTGATGATAACACCAGCAACCACGTAAGACAGGAAGAGACAGAAACTAATTAGAATTTTATTAGAACAGTAATTCTATGAATGGTTAATTGATTGCTGTTGCAACACCCCCAGGGAATGTTTGATTATTTCAAGAGATGGAATAAAATTCCCAACTTCACCAGGAAATATTAATTTAAATTTAATTAAAAATATATAGCATCAAACCCTACTTTTGAAATCAGACATCTTTAAATCTCAAACTTTGGAAAGATAAATTCAGAATTAAGGAAAAAAAGATAATCTGTAGGAGCCTAGGTACCAAATTGAAAGGAAAAACACTGTTTGCACACTGTTTACTTTCACCTATTGAATTAATTAATAGATGGTGCTTGAGATGAAAACTTTAATTATCAGGAAGATTCCATTACATTGAATCCCATTTTTGAGAGTGTTGGATAATAAATTAGTATTTGTGAATTTGTCATTAGAAAAATAAAGTGCCAAAATAATTTGGTAATTAGAAGGATTAAGTAAAAATTTTTTTAAAAATTTCTAGCTTGTCATATAGGTATAGATGACAAAGGGACAGTTTTCCCAGTCTGTACAAATGATCTAACATATTTGTGTAGGAGAAAAGTTGTGGATTAAAACATCCAGAATTGAAATATTAAGTATTGGAGGTAGTTGCAAGAGGAGTGTCTCATGAACAAAAATAATTTGCTTTAACTCAAATTTTGATAATATTCCAGATATCTGATTTTTAGAAATCTTATTGCTTTTGAGAGTGAATATCAGACATTTTACTTGGCTTATTTTGTAGAATTACCAGCATAGGAAGATTTAAAAAATGCACTTTAGTTCAGGTTTTTACTCAAATTGTGACCCATGTGGGTGATTTTATTTCTCAGAAATGTCTTCCTCATTCTTCTGACCCCACATGCTTTTCCAGAACTGCTGCTTCTACTAATTTATAAGCTAAACTAGTGGGCCCTGCCAAATTCAGTTTGGTGAGCCAAGTTAATATGTTATTTTAAGCTACTACTATTTGGTATAATTTGTTATGTAACTGTTTTTTAAATATGTTTTACTAGTATTTTGGTATGGCCAGTCCAAAAGATCAAAAGAGGACTGCCATTGAAAAAATTGTTATATGCACAGTTCCCAAGAGGAGGTGGCATGCCATGCCACAGAAGGCCACACGGGGAAGCACCAGGATCTGTTAGGGGGAAGTGTGGACAAGAGACTATTGTGCTTCCATAGGAGGGAATGGATGAAGTAAGTGGGCTTAAGGTTGGCTAGTTTGAATAAATGTGATGGGCTGTGGGGCAGAGTGCTGTTCTTAGTTGTGTGAGCTCCAGATTGTTGTATTTTCATTTGAAAGGCACACTCAGGGATGAGTTGTTTACTATCTCTAGGAATTGACTAGCTCTGGGAGGGACCGTCCTTCCAGGGACAGCAAGACCCCATATGTTAAAGCATAAAAATACAGAAAATAAATCATGGTTAATGGAGTAGCAGAATATATATCTATAGATATCTATCTTTATCTATCGTCTATCTATCTATCTATTTTTAACCAGAAGTATGTAAGGAAGCCTCAAACTTAGTCATGTGAATCTAGGACTGTGGTGTAGGCACAAGCTGGAAGAACAAAAGGCAAAAGACTGTTGGCATGTGAGTTGGCTGTTGATAATACCTTAAAGGAAAGGAAGATGTTATTTGAAGCTGGAGACTAGAGAAAACTTGTGTAGTGGTAGAAAGTTTCACAATTGCCTGTAGTAATGTGGAAAATACAAAATATAACTAATGAACTGATGACCTAGTTAAGGAGATTCAGGCAGAGTGATGAAGGTCATTCTTGGTTTTTCTTACGGACTATTATAAAATTCAAGAGGAAAACTATTAGCTAAGAAGGAACTAGTTAATACAAATGAGCAAGTATTTGTTGGGTTTGAAAATAAATTTGTTCCCCATTCCCAACCTCTCCAGTTGGGAACAATACTAAATTTAAGAAATGGCTTTCAGGCAAAGATTGTATCAGTGTATTGTCATAAAAACATGGTTGTAGAAGAGGACAAGGATGTAACTATATATCCCCTTGTTAAGAGCTCAGGAGGATTGGGGCTTCCCTGGTGGCACTGTGGTTGAGAGTCCGCCCGCTGATGCAGGGGACATGGGTTCGTGCTCCGGTCTGAGAAGATCCCACATGCCGCGGAGCGGCTGAGCCCATGAGTCGTGAGCCATGGCCGCTGAGCCTGCACGTCCAGAGCCTGTGCTCCGCAACGGGAGAGGCCACAACAGTGAGAGGCCTGCGTACCGCAAAAAAAAAAAAAAGAGTTCAGGAGGATTTAAGGTAGTACTTTGATTAGACAAAATTCCTTTTAGTATCTCATAGATCCTCTCTTAAAAAATAAGCCTCCTAAGACTATAAGGGATATTGCCCTAAAATACCTTGATCTAAAACCCACAATACACAAAGCCTTATTTCAAGATTTATGATATAATATCAGTGGAAACACTGCCAGCTTGGACTAAAAAACACAGGGGTAGTGTCAAATAAAAAGAGACCTTTGGATCCTCCAACTTCTGTAGGTAGAAAACAGGCTGAAAGAATCATTCATCTGCTAACACCAACAATTTTTTTTTTTTATGGCAAATGAAGAATACTTTAGAGGAAACTGTCAAAAGCCCAGAAAGCAAAGCCAAGAGATAGGGAGAATCATTCCTGTCAACCTGTGTCCAACTGGGATTTAGAATTTCTATGGACCTGTGATTTCTTAATGCCTTAGATTTTTCTCCCTTTAAAATGAAGGATCTATTGCTTGTCTAACCATGGTATGTTGGGATTGTGTGGGTCAGAGAGCTTGTCCTTTTAGTTTACAGCTCTTCAGGTCTACAGGATTGTTCTCTAAAAGTTATACTAGATAAATTGCTCCTGAGGAGCTTAATCTATAATTGGAACTGATTTAGAAGATCCTGGGCCTCAGTCCTGAAACAAAGGCCATGATGGGATAAGACTAGACTCATAAGAGGGATATGAATTATTATGACCAGAGAACAGACGGTGGTAAATTATAGTTTCCAAGAAATAATCTAAGCAGTATTTCCAATCCTACGTGGACTTTCAGAAGCTTGCCTATTGTTGTTGTTGTTTTTTTTTTTTTTTTTTTTTTGGTATGTGGGCCTCTCACTGCTGTGGCCTCTCCCGTTGCGGAGCACAGGCTCTGGACGCGCAGGCTCAGCGGCCATGGCTCACAGGCCCAGCCGCTCTGCGGCACGCGGGATCCTCCTGGACCGGGACACGAACCCGCGTCCCCTGCATCGGCAGGCGGACTCTCAACCACTGCGCCACCAGGGAAGCCCCTATTGTTGTTTTAAGCTACTAAATATGGGATCATTTTTATAGTTTGATGAATTAGAGCAGAATGATCCCTTTAGGGTAAATTAAATAAAAATTTTCGCTCTATCCTTACAACAGTGTGTTAAAATATGTAGATTTTGTAAATATCCTTTTGATTGATAGTTATAGGGTGATTAAGTAATATTTGTAAACTTTCATATCCTGGAGCCAGGATTCAAATCTAGTCAACCTTATTTCAGAGGCTCTTAGTAACAAAGCTATATTGTTTATTTATCATTTATGAAACACCTCTTTTAGATCATGTACTGTACCGTTTGCAACCAAACACAAAGAGCCCTCTTCTCATTTAACAGTTGGAGAAATATTACACAAAGAAGTAAAGTTTCTTGCTCAAAGTCACAGAGCATGAGAATGTCAAAACTAAGTCTTGAACCCAGGGAATCAAACTTTAGAATCCCTGCTTTTAAACAATGTCATATACAGCTGCTGTGGCTAGTAGTTTAGCATTCTTATCTTTTTTCTTTCCAGCAGATCTTAAATTCATTACTTTCTTTTCAGAAAACAGAATGGATAGAAAACTAACGCTGTAGCAGCACAATTTGGATGTCACCAGACCATTTCTCCTAATCATTGACCCTACCCTCAGGTAAGAGATGGTTTACTAAAATGGCCTTTCCCAGGAGGCTCAGTTTTTCTCAAATGTCTGCATTGTTTTAATAACCATTTAGATTGTGCTAAATATAAATAGTCAGATATTCTGGTGATTGTAATAACAGAAAGGTCCTAAATTCAGTGCTTGTCATTTAAAAAAAGATGCATCTTTTCTGAATTGCCATTCAGACTACTTCTTTTTCTTTGCTTCTTTCTCATTTTTCATAATATTAATTATTTTAAAAACACATACCCTGACTGCTCCACTGTTCTGTAAAATCCTTTCAGTAGCCATCCAGAATGTAAAGTTTCAATACAGATTTGATAATGAATGAGTATCAATAAAATGGGGTTAGTACCTCTCTCCCCGACCCTTTTTTAAAAATTAGACCCTGTTCTAATTGCTTTATAAATGTTAACTCATTTTATATCTAAAATAATTCTATGAAGTAAGGGCCATTAATATTCTCATTTTAAAACTGAAGAAACTGATACATAGAAAATCTGTTAAGTAATTTGCTCAAAGTCCCCAGGTAAGGGAACAGGACTTTAAAGCCAGGCAGTCTAGGTTCAGATTCTATGCTCTTAGCCATTACAGTATGATACATATGAAGTGACTCAGTATTGAATCAGCAGGCATTATATAAATATATTAAATTGAACTATATTTCTGATCCTTAAAAATGTCAATTTCACGTTTCAGCCAATAACATTTGAAGGTATACTTTGACCAAGAGAAAAGAGTAAATAGCTTTATTTTCTGTGAATGAGAAGTCACAATGTGAATAGAATAGACATGTTATAGAATAGTATATTCTCTACTGCTCCTATGATGGCTGTGTTTTCAAAAAATGATGGAAAGAGTAACTCTTTAGTGTCTCAACTTTCTAATCAATTTAACAATTGATTAGAAAGAGGAGGCAGCAAGGAGAACAGTGGATACGTAAATACAGCTGCAGTGATTCAATCTAGTGAAGAGTCAAAGACTGCCTTACAATTAGAGACAGATCCATGGTCAACAAGTCTGGGGGCTGACTGATCAATTAAAAGCAAATCCCTAAACAAATAGTTATTTACTTGGTGAGGTACTCTTATTTCAGCAGGAAATAACACAACAGCACAAAAAGCATTCTGCTTTGAACTTTGTAAGCTGATAACACAGTCTTTAGCATTGCTTGAATTTTGACATTAGAGATATGTATTTTTTCAGATGGTAGGCACTGAGCTCCAGCTCTCCATCTCCTTCCCCAGCACTCCCCTCCCCCACCCCACAGATAAATAACTTATCTTGGAAATATATTCTAGCTGAGAGAAAGGTTTGGTGTCGGCACTTCTAGAATCACCTTCACCACCTTTCTTGTGTGTGTGTGGTTTTTTTTTAGCAGTGCAACTTGGGACAAAACTAATTTCTCTATGTGTTAGTGTTCTCAATTAAATTTCTTTACTTGATTTTTCAATTACCATGTAATTGGTAACTGATCAAGTGATTAGGAGATATGTCTTTGGCTATGATATTGTCTCTGCACTCAAGGAAAATTAATAGAGGAAATCAAGACAATCTAAACAGATTATCTGCCTTGAAGTTTCAGAAAATTTTCAAAAACTATATGAAATAACAAATAAGGATTTTTTGGGAAACACACATCGTAATGTCACAGTATTTGAAAACATAAAATACAGGTGTAGTAATGAATAATAATAAACTTATTGAGCACCTACCCTGGGAAAGTCTCTAGGTCTCATCTTGGCTTTAAAGTGACAGTCATCACACATTTCTCTTTCATACTGCAGCATCCAGCCTTTTCCTGTGGACCCAACACTATTTGCCGACGTTCTCAGGGGTGGTACTGCTATAGAACAACAGGCATAGGTGGGATTTAGAATTAGTTACATAGCATACATAATTAATGCTTACTTTGACAATAAGAAAGTAAGAAAATGGATTTTGCATAAGAAATTTAAAGTAAACTTTGCCAGTGAGTGTGATGAGAAAGATGAGTTAGGCAAAATGTATTGATATATACTTACATTACATTAATAGGGTACGTATTTAGGCATTTATACTATGTAGTTGCCTAAAAATGTACCCTATTAATGTATTTCTAGATTAAAATATATTCATAAATTATCTTAGGTGTCTATTTATAACCAAGATATTTAAGACGTATTGTTACACAAGTTCAAATATATTGATTTTACATTTTTTTAATTAAAAAAAAATCAAAGGAAACCAAAGAAAAAATGAAGAATCCTAAAGACAAGCAAGGAAATTAAGCTTGTAAATAGCACGGAGGAAACTATCTGCCAAAGGCATATTGAGGAGTAAAGAAGATTGACTCAGGAAATGAGTCCAATGTTTAAGGAGCATGAAATGAAAAACAATATACAGTGTGCTGTTATAATGTTTTAAAGCACTGTGGGTTTTATGTTGGTGTTTATGGCAACATCCAATCTGCCTTAGAAACTTATTCTGACATTGTCTTGTACTAAGGGTGCATGTCAGAAAGCCTTTTCTCTCTCATGTCTACGGGAATCAGGCTCAGGAATAGATGTCCTATCTTAGTATCCTCAATAGTCATGCTTTATCAGATCTCAAGTATGGTGAAGTTTTTGGAGGATGTATAATAGGAGTTAAATAATAATAAATTTCACTCACCAGAAAGCATAACATAAACATGTTTGTGTGAAATATACCACATATTTGACTGGAATATCTCAGTAGACTTTCTGAGAATTTAGACTGCAGTAAAAGTAAATTAGCAATGACATCAAATACCTTCCTAAGTGAAACATAGTTCTCTATAAGTCTTTTTTAAGAGTAAAAATTATTCATTCATTCATTCATCAACATTTTTGGGGGTAAACTTAACAATAGTCAAGCACTGACTACCATACATCAGTTTCATTTTAAGGGGAAAATGAACAAGAAATCTTGAAAATTCATTCTGGCTATCTTTTGCTGCACTTTAAAAACTGGGGACCAACCAGCTCATTATATGTTGGGTGATGCCTTCACCCAACATCATTGAAACCTAAAAGCTTACTTTGCAGTGTCTGAAAACATAATTTATTTCAGCTTCAGTTTTATGAATTTATCTGTAATAAGAATCAACCAATTAATCATAATATGTGTGATTCAATTTAAAAGTTACTATCAAGCTTTTGCAGCATGATTCTATAGTGAAGCAAATTAATTAATTAATTAATTTAGGCCAAATTAATTACTCTTTGTTTATTCTAAAGATGATTTTGGCAATTATAATCCTAATTATAGAAATATTGAGGAAGAAAAAAGTTTTATCTTTTAAAAATTCATATTATGATCCTTAGTCATATTCAGTAGCTTCTTAGATATTTTATATATAAAAATAAATTATGTAAATATATATTATAATATTAAATTATAAATATTCCAAAATAATAATTTTCTTGTTTACTTGCTTTTGTTTTTATCTATCTTCCTCACTGTAATGTAAACTTGTTACGAATGGAGACCATGTTGATATAGTTCACTTGACTCATAGTTAACTATCAATAATTATTACTGAATGAATGAATTTGTGAATTCCTTCTGTCTTGTGATGTATTCTAAACAAAAACACACCAGAGAAGCTCCCATAGATTTAAAAAATAGCAAGCCATAATTAAAAAGGAATTTTGGACAGCCCAATTAAATTACAGCCCTAATGTCTAGATGACATACTAATAATAGTATAAGTCAAAAATTGCTTTAGTTACAAACAAAATCAACCCAATTCTAATTAGCAAAAAAAAAAAAAAAAGACGTTAATTGTTTATGTAATGAGATAAGCCAAGGGTTCATTTGAATCTGGTATGCTTGGATCCAGGGACTCAAACAACATCCATCAGTGTTCCATTTTCCTTTTCATCTATTGGACATGCTTAATTTCAATGATGGGATAGAGATTCTCTGATTTCCCAGGACTTACACCTGCCAGGTTGGTAATCCCATGAGAAATAAAATACTTTCTTGAATATCTCAGGTTGATTTGCCCAAGGAGAATTTTGATTAACCTGCACTAGTTATATGCCCATTTCGAATAGATAACCTTCCCAAGGGGTACTTCTGTTCCCTGGGTTTTAGGTCATGTTCTCATTTGCAAGGGCAAATTACACAAAATTGATTGACCCTAGAAAGGCAGGAATGCTATTGGATGAAAAATAAAAATGTGCTAGGAAAATTAGTAAATAATGTTTCTTCTACCCACTTCTTGCCAAAAACCAGTGCTAAGTTTCATTTTTAATTAAGGCTTTGCTAAATGAATACTTTAATTCCTTAATGGCTTTGATGAATGTCTTCTAATAGATAACTTTTTGTTATCCCCCTCATATACATTTTGCCTACAATGTTTAAGTCATATAGGCAATGGCTACTCTGTTGACTAGTAAGAATTAACCTTCTTTGTGTTTTATATATGAGACAAATATAAGAATGTTCACATAGAAATTTATCATTTAAAACAATGCATATGATTGGTCCGTAATACTCTTGGAATATCTTCCTATCCAAGGATACCAAGCAAAAATTAAAATTTAACCTTTTTATGTGATTTTGAAGATGAAAAATTTTGAATATAGACATCTGCCTGATTGGAGTGGAATCATTACATCTATTAGTAGCAATGATACAATGACCTTTGATAAACTAGATTTCCCAGAAGTTCATAGATATTAGTGTTTGGTTCTTTAAAAAGTAGCAATGATTAAGAGGCTGATAAAGTAAAAAAGTATGATTTTTTTTTCTATTGTGGTCTGTTGTGTTTTAAAAAAGCATCAAAGTGAGAAATGACAGTTATTAAGAATAGAAATATATATTTTCATTATTTTAGTCCTTCTTGTGAGAATGTGTTAAAGCAGATCTTGCCTAGGGCTCTAACATCCACTGTGTAACAGAGTAATACATTTGAAAACTTTGTATGTTTTTTGATATTTAAAAACGGCCTTTTTGAAATTTTGTTTCTAGGTAGATATTATTTACAGTTTGTGGGACACGATGAATTCAGTCTATAAATCAACCTCCAGGAACACAAATCTTGTTGGCTGCCATGTTAGTAAATCAACTCACCTAAATAATCCTGAGACTCTGATAATGATTCAGGCTGTGGGCTTGGAAATTTAGCTATTGCCTCACTGTGAACTTGATCTTCTGACGTTTTAATGGATTGAGGTCCTATTTCTGATGGTTCAGTTTATACATGCACATAAACTATTTTGAGCACATCAGAGCTGAGAGCTAAGAGCTAATGTTCAGGTTTGGAGTCAAACTGTCTGTCCTTTGAACTAAGTAGGTAGGGGTAAAGTGGACATCTAAGGAGTTTTCATTATAAGTGCAATTACTGCACTAGATAATATAATATATACATGTACAACAGAACAAAACAAAGTAACACTGAAACAATGGATACCCTGGAGGGGATGATATGTTTCCAGGAACTTCCCCATCTCTTCAAGTCAACTAATTTTATTATTTATTTATTGTATATGCTGTGCATGTGTGTATGTGTGTGTATTAAAACAAAATGAATGTTGTTACTCAAAGGCATAAAAGCAACTTCCAAGAACATGGAGTCTGATGTTTGAAGCACTTTAATTCCAATTTTTTCCTTGTGTCTGGAATTGTTCGGCAATAAATCGTGTTCTATACTACTTCAATTACTAGTGTTTTCAGATCTGACTGCACTTAATTGCTAAAGACATGATCTGCTAAAAGCTACATCTGGAAACAATGTCACTCTCTGTGTTTGGCATTTGAAAGTTGGACTTAGGTTAAATGAATACTTTTAACTACAAAGCTTTGGAAAAAAAAAAATTACTGCCGCCATACACTTTCTATGGATTTAACTTAAAACAAATTTTGTATGCTGTTTATTTATTCAGTATTTATTTTCTGAACTGCCTAGGTGTGTTCTACCTTTATCTTATCTTTATCTGTGTATCTAACCATAGTTTCCCAGATAATTGCCTCCCTGGTATTAAGAGCAGATCTGGTCTTTTCTATGCATCAATTTTATACATGAACGTGGTATGCAAAATGGCGAACTTAGCCTTTAGAATGTCAAAGGCAGTGAAGGGTGTTCCCATTCAAGAACAATTTTAATTTTACAAGTAGCACAGGAATTGTTTTGAATTTGTCTTATAGAATTAAAATTCATGCTTCTGTTCAATCCGTAATTATTTGGACTCTTCACAGAATAGCTGGTGAACATGGCTCATACCCCATGGAGCCCATCAGTTGGGCAGATTCTATATTTTGAACCATAGATTTGCTTCACACGGCAAAGATGCCTGGGCTTTAAAAAATTACTGTGGGTAACATTTTTGTCTTGCTTCCTTGAGGGTGAATCAATCCAAAGGTAGGAGTGATGTAAAATTGGCAGTATATTTAGTTTAAAATATATCTTTATAAAGTATGGGTAATCTAGATATTAGTGAAAGAGGACAAAATTTGATGTGAAAATAAAATAATTTCTATTGCCTTTTTCCCCTGATTAATGGCATTATTTCTGATGTGATTAATTTTCAGTGACATAATAAGAGACATGATTGTATTTTCCACTTCACTATGATATTAAATGTTTTGCTTATGGCAAAAAAATCTAGTTTTAGCAGAAATCCCTGGTTTTTTATTCCTTTCCCTAAGTGTTAAGTAATTTGACAAGGCCAGCCTTACGTTACATCTTCTTAAATTGATTGAGGCTAGAAAAACATTAGAATAAGATACCCTACAACCCAATTCATTTCTGACATGTGATTTATAAGCTAGAGTTAAACTTGTTGATTAAAAAACAAAGTAAAATCAGAGAAATCTGAATGACATCATTCACTGCAAGAGAAACAGCTTCCTCAACCATTTATATTCCTGATAGTAAGCTAATAGACAAATAAAGCTTACTAAAGAATCAGTGCTATGTGTCATTTTGGCGTAGTAATTAATGCTATATTTGACAGAAATCAGATGCTTATTGTTCACCACAGAGGATGAGCAGTTTATATCTTCAGAATCTACTAGCTGCATGGCAAGACATTATAGGGTAAATTGTTTATATTGTTAATTATATCAACAGAATATTGCATTATATCAGCCTACCCATTCTGGAATATTTGCTTTGATGGTAATGTATGCATTATACAGTTGAATCAATTTAAAATCAACACTGTGCTTCTGTGCGGATTGTTTAAATCGTATTAGTTTAGTAGAGCGCTTACTGATGGGAGATAAAGATTGAATGGTCAACAGAGGTCTTCTCTTTGAATGTAACACTTCTGAGTATTAATGAAATTATTCGTGGCCGAGAGATGAAAGAACTGATATCCTGATATCTGCATTTCTATTACAATGATGCTGCAATTGAGAAGCATTTTCCCTAAAGCCTGTAAAATTTACCATTAAAGAAAAGCCACTCCTTCAGATAATGTTTTATAGATATTTGAGGTGATTCTCTGAATACATTGAAGTTATTTTCCCAAGTTTTCTGTTAACTCTGATATGTATCTGCAGTACTCTCATGCTGTCATAAAGAAAAGGCTACTGACGTCACACATTTAAAATATCAGAATATCATGTAATAAATCTTTCCTGGACTTATGTGATAATGAGGTAATCAATTATTTTTGATCTGAAAAAGTGATGAGAACTTTAAAACTTCTAAACTTCTTTGTATTTTCTTGCTTCTGGTGAATTAAGAGTAATAGAGACAACCTTACATGTCTGGGTTCAATGACCTGAATCAAGTAAGAGTTGTGCAGAGCACTGGATTTAATACAGACAATTCCTCTAAAACGAGAAGGAAAATGTGATGCCATACAGAAAACTATGGGATATGGAGATATGGACTAGAGAGCGTGCATATAACCTACATATTCTGACTTGCAATTGCTATTCAGATTTAACTGCCTAAGTGCTTTCTGGTCATCTGCGTGCCTTTGACAGAAACAAAGCACAATGAATAAAAGTGAATATGTTTTTATATAACTTGCCATACTGACGTACAATATTGACTACCTTTACTTTTATTTGTAGTGGCTTTAAAGAGGAACAATAAAGAACAGAAAGCATTCAGGTATTTTAAAGAAATTTTCTGAATAATTTGGTATAATAGTAATAATGTTTAGCAAGCAGTTAAAGATATTTGGTAAGCATTTCTCTGTGATGTCTCTGAATGATTTACATTGATAATTTAATTTTTCCACATTGTTACAAGATTGTACCATTGCTAGGGGTGCAAGAAGTTAGAGCCATATTAAACTTGGAGTAAAATATCATGAAGAAACTTCAAAAAATGATGTATCTATACAACATGTTTTCATCAATTTTTTTCATTTCCATTTCTTGTAAATAGAAAGGAAATTTTATTCTGTTTGACTGACAAACCATCTCATACTGTACCTAAAATATTACTCTGTTTACCAGCAAGAAAAGAATCATTAGGCTATATAAACACAAACTTTAACTGTACATTTTATTTTCCTGTATTAGTCAGTACATGCAAATTTTATTTCTTTTTTCATTACTAGCAGTCTCTTCAGATTTCTAGTTTAACTGGCTTAAGAATTTTTTAACATATATTTGAGCTACTCTCAATTTTCATTTTTTTCAATGTCTCTTTACCTTTAGAAGAAATAAGTCTGTTTTCAACATGTTTTCTTCTGCTTTCTGATGGCGAAAAGGGGGATAAACACATCCCATCCTATCTCCTTGTTCCATTACCCAGTTGCCCTTTCGTTTCTCAAGAGGCAACAGTGTCTCTCATAAGGTTATTGCTGCTTTATTTATCTGTAAAACCTTTTATCATCTATCTCAATGCCCTTTGTATTCCCCATTTTATTTTGTGTCTTTACTTTCTGGATCGTTTTCGTGTGTTCCCTAAATCAAACAGGCTGTTTCTGCAAGGTTAATATCCTATGTACATTTTTTTTTTTCGGTCTTTGATCATTTTCACCATCTCCCTGGTCCTTCATATGGTTCATTTACAACTTCACATAAAAGTTCATTTCTTTGAATTCCCTGAAATCAACCCGTGAATACTTTATGTTTTCTCCTCAGCTCTATCTCGCTTACAACTTCGTTATTCAACGTATTTCCTTTAGCAGAACATACATTTATCCCACTGTGTCTTTTTCCTCCTGGGGTTTGTTTGGCCTCTCTTGAAGGACCTTGTGTAGGATTTTTGTTTTGGGACCAACAGATCCAGATACCATTCAGAATGAAAGCTGTTCTGATCTTTTATTTTATTTCAACCTGTTTCTTGTGAGGCAGCAGCAAACATTTCAAAATGGCTTTTACCTCTTCCTCACCACAAAGTAAATAGTCTCGGGCAAGGATGAGATCTCTCATTTTATATATTCTTTTCAGCTTCCTGCCTTGTAAAGGAATACTAGAGAAGCGATGAAAACTGTGTTTTCATCCAGCTGTGCACAGTATATGCAAATAATGCTGATGCTTTTACAAAGTATTGCTCAAATTTTAGGTGCATTACAGAAAACTGGAAAAAAATTCTCCAGGGAATATTGCAGACTGACACATGCTAATAATCTTCTTAGACTAAATGAACTGTGAGGTTGTGTTCAGTTCTCTTTCATTAACAGAAGATGAATTGACTGAATTATAGCTGAAATAGTTTGCAATTAGACTTCCAGAAAACCATATGATTTTAAACATAAGGATGTGAGGCTAAGGGCTGCGTTACACAAAGATATTGGAGAATTACCAACACTGGTGATTTTTAAAAGCAAGGAAGGTAAATTCTTTTGGAAGGTATGGAATGTCTCGATATAGGGGAGTAGACTCTATCTCTTTTGGGAATTCTGTTGTCCCTTCCAGCACTAATTTTTTTGATTTATTTGTATAAAAGTTTTCTTGATGGTGAGCCAGAAATTCTGCGTGTAAATTTTGCTCCTGGGACTATGTTCCAGCTGCAGGATGCTGAGTTTATGCTCCTGTCAAAACACTTAAATTTCTAGAGTAACTTTTGAACTAAGAGAATCTAACCAATGGAGTCATTAGCTTTTCCTCACTTCATTTAACCAGTATCTCTATTTAACTATTTTTCAACCCCAGTAAAAATAGTATGCCTCTTAAAAAATCCATATTGATACTTATTTCCACATTTACCAATATATAAACATATTTGGGGTGAGGAGTTAGATTTTTATATTTTCTTTGATATTTTCTGAGCTAAAAGTTCAAATTTCTTCATTTCCCTTCAACTTATTTACTAACTTAAAAACTTCATAAGCAGTCTGAAATATTGAAAAGACCTGTGTTTCAGTTACATCTGTGAGTTTCTAACATTGCTTTTTGATACAGCCCTAAATAAATGCAGCCTTTTATTTGGTAATTTAGTTTAATAGAAGTGTAGAAGCATTTATGTTTCTAAATGTTATTTTAAAAAAGCAAGTTTAAAATATTGTTTTAGGGCTTCCCTGGTGGCGCAGTGGTTGGGAGTCCGCCTGCCGATGCAGGGGACACGGGTTCGTGCCCCGGTCCGGGAGGATCCCACGTGCCGCGGAGCGGCTGGGCCCGTGAGCCATGGCCGCTGAGCCTGCGCGTCCGGAGCCTGTGCTCCGCGACGGGAGAGGCCACAGAGGTGAGAGGCCCGCGTACCGCAAAAAAAAAATTGTTTTAAATTTCATTCTTTAAATAAAAAGAATACCCCTATATATGATGTATATGCATAGCAAATTTTAACAAACACTTGGAAGTGTTATTAATGACTACTATTTGGGTTATGTGAATACAGTCTCGCGAAGGGAATAGGAAAGAAAGAATGTTTACTTAACATTAAATACACATTTATACTGTATTTTATCAGTACCATGAGTAAGTATTCAGTTTATAATTTTTATGAACTTTTTTTTTTGTTTTTGCTATAAAACACGACGAACTTTAGTCACCATTATGGAAGCAACTAATTTGCAGTAGTTTATAAGAGTCCTTTCCTACCAACTGCAACCAGAGAAAAAGAAAAATTGTTGGAGCATTTGTTTCTCCTTCCTTTACTTTAGGAATATGAATTTTCTAAAAGCAGAATCAAGTCACAGCCATATTTCAAAATCCTTTCTAAATAAGGCATATCAGTAAAACTATTCTATTCCAGCAACTTTTCCTCTCTCTTATAATTTTCTTTCAAAAGAGTTAGCATACAGTACTAACCATGGTGAATGAACAAACCCCTTAGTTATGTTTGTTTATTAAAATTCAGGGCAGAGACAAAGGCAGATGTCAGCTCTGAACTTGATGTACATGCCACATTGGAAAGCAGTTCTGTGTAGTTACTGCTGTCCACCTTTCCTCCAGATCTGCATGTAACTGTTGAACCTAAGAATGGGGAATATCTCTTCTCCCCATCTGTCAGTGAGGTGGGCTGGAGGGGAGGATTTGGGTTCTGAGTATTTGTCAGATAAAATAAGGTGATGATTGGCCTCAGAGAGGGCTGAATATGCTTCAATCTTGTTCAAATTTTAGCTGCAATGACTTCTTTGTTGCAGTAGTAGGGAAGAGGCCACGGAAATCTTGCGATATAACTTATTACCGCTCCTTAGAACTGACTTCCACCTAGACTCCTGGCCCTCATTATAGCTTTGTAACTAAATCCAGTCACATTTTCCTTCACTACAAAGGCCCTTCCTCTTAGTTTGGCCCTGGTTCCCAAATATACCACTCTACTCAGTTTCACTCCTCTAACAAGAATGTGAAACTTACTCTGCTTTAGTCATCACTATAAATGTTGGGGGGTTGTGTCTTGGCTTTAATGCATTATACCAAGGTTGCCTCCTTCCACCATCTTATCAGATGAGACTGGAAGATTTAAATGAAAGTTGAAAACTTCATACTAGTTTCAAGGTTGAATACTTGATTATCTAATCTGCCTTAAGAAAATAAATGTCCATCGACAGATGAATGGATAAAGAAGATATGGTACATACATACCATGGAATATTACTCAGCCATAAAAAGGAATGAAATTGGGTCATTTGCAGAGAAGTGGATGGACTTAGAGTCTATCATACAGAGTGAAGTAAGTCAGAAAGAGAAAAACAAATATATGTTAATGTATATATGTGGAATCTAGAAAAATGGTACAGATGGACCTATTTTCAGGGCAGGAATAGAGATGTAGACATAGAGAACAGACATGTGGACATTGGGAGAAGGGGGGGATGGGATGAATTGTGAGATTAGGATTGACATATATACACTACCATGTGTAAAATAGCTAGCTAGTGGGAACCGGCTGTATAGCACAGGGAGCTCAGCTTGGTGCTCTGTGATGGCCTAGAGTGGGATTGGGGGTGGTGGGAGGGAGGTCCAAGAGGGGGGGATATATGTATACGTATAGCTGATTCCCTTCATTGTACAGCAGAAACGAACACAACATTGTAAAGCAACTATACTCCAATTAAAAAAAAAAGAATAGAAATGAAAAGAAAAAACTAACCTCACAAGAAATTTAAGCTGTTAATTGAGAAAACATCTTAAAAAAATTTCTGGTTTATGCATGGCATCGTATATATGTTTGTATATGAACAAATCATTTTCCTTTTTCTCAAAACCATAAATTACTATTCCTGTGTTTTGAAGACAGAATGATGTCACTATGTTAAACCAATCTTCAGCTTGAGTACTGGATTAAAAAAGCCTTTTTTTCCCATCTTGCATCGAGACCCATTTCCTTCCAAGAACACAATATTTTTTTGCCCTGCAGCTTGCAGGATCTTAGTTCCCAGATGAGGGATTGAACCTGGACTCCCCAGCAGTGAAAGCTCAAAGTCCTAACCACTGGACCACCAGGAAATTCCTACAAGAACACAAATTTCTAACAAAGTAATTTCTATATAAAAGACCCTTTAAAATAATAACTACATTAGTTTAACAGGCATAGTCAGGATTCTGACAGTTTATTTATAAAATACACGAATGTATAAATAAAAATAGGCAGAATATAGTCTTGAACATAGCTTTAAAATATGGATAGATATGGTAACAGTTCCACCTTTGAAGGCTGAGACCAAGTAGGATATCTCTTTCCAGTTGCGATTCACCTATGATTTGCTATCATTTAACTGATTCAGTGTAGCTATATAGAAAGAAAAAATACATTCACCAAAGGAAAGTAGGGTATTGCAGGTTTAAAACGCATGCAAGGAATATAACAGAAATATTCTAGTCTTTGTTTTGTTGAAAAACACACAACAATAGATATATAAACCAACCAAAAAGTGTTCATTTGGGATTTGGCAGGATTAGTGGTATGTTAATCAATGAACTCTTCCAAGGTGGAGAGTAATATAGTCAAGTGCTAAGGATTTAAAGAGTTTGGAAAAGTGTTGCAGCGAAATAAATTTGCACTCCTCCATTTTTTTTCAATCTCTATTGTAACTGAACTTTTTTACTGTTATAATAACCTCCTCATTGACCTTATCGTTTCAGTCTTGCCAGGATATCTTTCATTCTCCAGATCTTTTTAAAAGATCACCTTGCTTTATTAAAGGCTTCTTATTGCATGTAGAATAAACCCAACACTTTTACCATAGGCTGCAACCCTAAAAGGAACTGTACCTACTTATCCCTCCAGTCTTATTGTTGTGCCTCCCTTCCCTTGCCTCCTATGCTGTAGAAATAGCTGCCTGGTAACTGTTTTAATTAACGAATCAATCAATTAATTAATTGAGATATAATTGATATCTAACTTTATATTAGTTTCAGATAATATATTAGTTTCAAGATAATGATTTGATATTTGTATAAATTGTAAAATGATCACCACAGTAAGTCTAGTTAACGCCTGTCATCATATATAGTAACAAATTTTTTTTCTTGTAATGAGCACTTCTAAAGAGCTATTCTCTTAGCAACTTTCAAATATGCAATATAGTATTATTAACTATAGTCACCATGCTGTAATTACATCCCCAGAACTTAATGGTCTTATAACTGGAAATGTGTACGGTTTGACCCCCTTCATCCATTTCTCCCACCCTCCACACCCTGCCTCTGACAACCACCAATCTGTTGTCTATATCTATGAGCTCAGTAAAAAAATATTCCACATATAAGTGAGATCATATAGTATTTGTCCTTCTCCTTCTGACTTATTTTACTTAGCATAATAGCCTCAAGATCCATTCATGTTGTGAAAAATGGCAAAATTTCCTTCTTTTTATGGTTGAATAATATTCCATGTTCATATATCTTTTCGAAGGAGTGTGTTCATTTTCTTCAGATAAATACCAAGAATGGAATTGCTAGATCATATGGTAGTTCTATTTTAATTTTTTGAGAACTGCCGAACTGTTTTCCATAGTGGCTGCACCAATTTACATTCCCATGAACAGTGCACAAGGGTTCCCTTTTCTTCACATTTTTGCCAACACTTTTTATTTTTTGTCTTTTTGATAATAGCTATCCTAACAGGTGGGAAGTGATATCTCATTGTGGTTTTGATTTGCATTTTCCTGATGACTAGTGATGTTGAGCACCTTTTCATGTGCATGTTAGCATATGTCTTCTTTAGAAAAATGTCTATTCGATCCTCTGCCCATTTTTTAATCGATTGTTTTGTTCTTGTTTTTTACTTTTGAGTAGAATAAGTTATTTATATATTTTGGATATTAACCCTTATCAGATATATGATTTGCAAATATTTTCTCCCATTCGGTAGGTTGTCTTTGCATTTTAGGGATGGTTTCCTTTGCTGTGGAGAATCTTTTTAGTTTGATGTAGTCCCACTTATTATTTTTGCTTTTGCTATCAATCCACGAACTATCACCAAGACTGGTATCAGGAAGCATACGGCTTATGTTTTATTCTAAGAGTTTTATGATTTCAGGTCTTACATTCAAGTCTTCAATCCATTTAGAGTTAATTTTTGTGTATAATATAAGACAGTGGTCCAGTTTCATACTTTTGCATGTGGCTGTCCAGTTCTCCCAACACTATTTATTGAAGAAATTGTCCTTTCCCCATTGCATATTCTTGGCTCCTTTGTCATAAATTAATTGACCACATATGTGTGGGTTTTTTATTGGGCTCTCTATTTTGTTCCATTGATCTATGTATCTGTTTTTATGCATATAACTTACTCTTTTGATTACTATAACTTTGTAATACACTATATTTTTAAATAAAGGAGAATGATGACTCTAGCTTTGTTCTTCTTTCTCAAGATTGCTTTGGTTATTTGAAGTCCTTTGTGGTTCCATACCAATTTTAGAATTGTTTTTTCTATTTCTGTGGAAAATCCTGTTGAAATTTTGATAGAAATTTCATTGAACACATATACTGCTTTGGATAGTATGTACATCTTAACAATATTAAGTCTTCCAATTCATAAGCATGGAATAGCTTTCCAGTTATTTGTGTCTTCTTCAATTTCTTTCATCAACATCTTACAATTTTCAGTTTACAGGTCTTTAAACTCCTTGGTTAAAGTTTTTCCTAGGTTCTTATTCTTTTGGTATAATTGTAAATGGGATTGTTTTCTTAATTTCTCTTTCTGATAGTTTGTTATTAGTGTCTAGAAACAAAACAGATTTCTTTATATTGATTTTGCATCTGATTATCGTTTTAAAACCGCTGCTAATTCTGCCTTAGGTTCTTTATGTTAGCTTTCCTGCTATCTGGATTCTAATCTGCAAAAACTCTGCATAGCTGGCATTTTATTTAAGTTTCAGCTTAGATGTCATCTTCTCAGGGAGGCCTACTTTCATCCTCAGACTAACATAGTCCCCCAGCCTCATTCCGTTTCTATCATAATACCTTGTTTTTGTTCTTCAAATTATTATCTGAACTGTTCTTTGCATCATGATTCTGTGTGATTCACTATTCATTGCCTGTCTTCTACAACTAGAACGTAAGAGTGAGTGTAAGCTCTGGGAGGGCAGGACATCTTCTCTGCCACATGTACCATGTCTCCAACATGCCTGACACATATCAAGTGCTCAGTAATTGCTGAATAAATGAAGCTCCACAATGACTCAATATTCCTGCCAAAGGCAGTTTTTCACCATATTTATACTCCATTAATTAAATATTTTCTAAAACATGGGATTCTGAGAAGAAAAGCAATGCATGGTTGTGCTCTCCGGCTGTTCATGATTTTAAGTGGATAAAACAAATACCTACAGATATGAAGAAATGATTTAAGAAAAGGAGATAGAATATTTCTTATAGAAAATAAAAAATATTTATCTCAAAGCATCAAGTTGTACACTTTAAATATACAATTTATTTGTTAATTATACCTCATGAAAGATGGAGGGAAAAAGGAGATTCAACTTTGTATTAGGGTCTAGTAAAAATCAACAAAAATTTATGTGTTAATTGATATGCACTAAAGAAGCAAAATTTGCAGCAAAGTACAAGAGAAGACGCTTAAGTAGAATAGAAAGACTGGGGAACTGTCATGATCCTCGGGTCAAGCAATCCTTAAGTGTGTGTCTGAGGATGAATTGTTAGGAATACCTAAAAATTTAAGCTAAAGTATCAGGTACATTTGAATTAAACAAAAAATTCCAGCATTTAGGGTAGAAAGAAAGAGTCCTCTTATGGATTAATATATAAATGCAAGTTACGGTATTAAAATATCTGTATATTTAAAAATTTCATTATTAGTGGGAAGTATTCTATATGAAAATGGTCACTAATTGTGTTTTTTGGTTGTCTATTTAAGTTTATTCTTGATATTTGCTTGTGCAGTAACTCTCAAGTGACTAGATGAACAGATTAATATTTTTCTTTGGCATGCAGTAATAATAAATAATGTTTTATTATTGAATAAATAATAATTCATTATTACTAAATGAGTAAGAAATGAATCAAAGAACAGCATAAGTGAGACAATACTGGTAGAAGACAAGACTGAGAGTAAGCTGGAATTCAAAAGTTCAGACAGAAGCCATCTGAGGATGTAGCAGTAGGTTTGTCTTGAATTATACTCATTGAGAAAACAGGGGACTACTACGTCATTCACATTGTCTGCACACAGTATTAGAACAAAGTGGAATAAAGTTAATGTCTTAAAGGAAGAGAAATCTTTCATTTTCCTGACTGCAAAACTGTATCCATAACTCTAACAGGACATCTTACAACTTGAAACATATGGCCAACAAGTGCTGGCATATTGCTGAAAGTAATCTGACTGAGCAGGCAACTTTCACCTTTCTAATGAAAGTAACCATAACTCCTGGAGTTGATGTAATTTTGGATTTAGGGGCCAATCTCAATCATACTTGGACATCTTGCTGCTTTTCCAAAAGCACTATGCAAATTGTGCAGTACTCTTTGTTCGGATGTTTTATTCTAATTGTCCTCAAATTGAACATAGCTTAATGTTACTTTTCTTTTTGCCTGCAAGTGATACATTCATATAGGCTTATGCAGGAAAAAAATTGTGGAAGTTTATTACCTTGAAATCCCAGTTCACTTTGAGAGGAAGTAGAGAGGGTGTTGATGATGTATGTAGTCTGTGAGTAATGCATATTAGGAAGATATTATAGAATTGTAAGTCATATCTGAGAAGTCTAATAGTCATTTGTAAGTAGAAAAATAAAATAATATTACTTTTTTGGTACACATTTTTTCATATGGTAGGTGAATGTTTCATTTTTAAGGATTTATGAAAAAGTTTAGAATTAAAATTTACTCAAAAATTGATAACTCTAAGGAATTTTTTTAGTATTACAAAGAAACAGGGCAAGCAAGCTGCCTTGAAAAATGTAGGACTTGGACAACTCATTGACATCTGCAGACTTATCGCCCTCTTATTTTTGTTGTTCTTAATTATTTTCTATTAAACTGTCTATTAAATTTCTATTTAATAGCTATCTATGAAAACATCAAGAAATATTTAGTGGCACATTTTCATCACGTTTTCTTAATTATCTGAGATCGAAGGTTGTGTTGCTCTAGACTTTCATTAACAGCATGTACAATATAAAAATATCTTTATACTTTTTAAAAATTGCATGTGTCATAGCTTTTAAGACCAATTGCCTTGATGGAGCACCCAGAATGAAAGGTGGAAATGATGTTCAGTGGACTGGAAGCCTGAAAGTGTCAAGACTGTTAAAAGGTGGCATTAAAGAAGAAGGAAATGGGATTGCTGTCTTATGAAAGCTCAGATCCAACTAGGAAAGGCAGTTTTGGGGAATTTCAAGCTAAAAACATAAGGTGAGAAACAGTAACAAGTTATAAAAATTCAACATTAGCATAAAAATCTGAGTTTGGGATAATGAAAGATCTGGTGTGGGTAGCAGATTGCGGGAGCCTGGGACATATTTAAGAGAATATTTTGAACAAAGTGTGCAGGTTTTAACAAGTTGCATTTTTTCAACATATAAGACAGCTAGTAAACTAGTACTGAAAGAAATCTATAAATATCTTAATACATATGCTCTTAAGATATTGATATCTCTGGGATAAATGAATGATTACTTCTAGTTTTAAATAAACAGGGGAGAGCTATCCTGCAGGAGCTGGCATCACAGAGGGGGCACAGCTCAGAAGGAGCTCTTCTGAATCAAAGAAGGCCATAATTTGGCCTCCCTGCCTCCCATCCTCCAGTCACCCAACCATCCTTCAGTTGGCTACATTTCCTAGAAGCCAGAGGAAAAAGAGCTGGAGATAGAGTAGAGCATACCATAGCTCTGAGAAGAAACAAGCAAGTAACTGGCCGATGTTATTTTTTGTATTCATTTTCTATTACTGCTGTAACAAATTACCATAAATTTAGTGGCTTAAAATATCATACAGGCATACCTCAGAAATATTGTGGGTTCACTTCCAGAATATCGAAATAAAGTGAGTTACAGGAATTTTTTGATTTCCCAGTGAATATGAAAGTTATGTATACTGTATACATACTCACTATACTGTAGTCTATTGAGTATGTAATAGCATTAAGTCTAAAAAAAACCATAGATACCTTAATTAAAAAATACTTCGTTACTAAATAATGCTAACCATCTTCTGAGCCTTCAGCGAGTTACAATCTTTCTGCTGGTGGAGGGTTTGAAATATAGTAAGAATTACCAAAATGTGACACAGAGAACAAAGTGAGCAAATGCTGTTGGAGAAATGGGGCTGACAGACTTGCTCAATGCAGGGTTGCCACAAACCTACAATTTGTATAAAACAGAATATCTGCAAAGTGCAATAAATTGAAGTACTGTAAAATGAGGTATACCTGTAACTCTATTAGCTTACAGTTCAGTAGTCAGAATCTGAAATGAGTCTTATGGGCTAAAATTAAGGTGCCTGCAGAGGTGAGTTCTCCCGGAGGCTTTAGAGGAAAATATATTCCTTGTCTTGTCCAGCTTCTGGAAGCCATCTACATTCATTGGCTCATGACAGCATCACTCTGACCTCTGATTCCATCCTCATATCTCCTTTTCTAAAACTCTGACCCTCTTGCCTCCCTGTTATAAGAACTCTTGTGATTATTGGGCCTACTTGGGTAATCCAGGATGCTCTCCTTTTTTCAAGGACCTTAACAATCACTGCTGAAAAGTCCTTCTTGACATGTAAGGTAATATGTTCATAGGTTCAAGGTATTAGGACTTTGTGATATCCTTGGGGTGGGGGGACAGTGCTCTGCCTACCATACCTCTTTTCTCAATTTTATAGGTTTTTTTCCCCCGTGTTTACCTATTATTGAGTCATTATATTGTAAGAAATAAGGTATGAACAGATTAATATTTTTCTGATTTTCTGGTATTTAGAAACTTTTGATTTCCAAATATAGGCCATCATTACTTGCTTAGCAGATTTTAAATGTAGAACCTAAGGATAAATAGGTCATCAATATTTATTGAATGAATTCTCTGACATCAACCTGTGATAAATTTCAAAGTAGAGGTTAGAAATATACAAAAACTTAAGTTATAATAATGTGTTAATTTTAGGATATCAAGATATTACCATTAATATATAACATTATACTACCTATTGAAAACTATTACAGAATAATTTAATAACTGAATTTACATGGTAATCATTCAAAACAGTTTTAAAAATGGTCTATAACTTCAACAGAAATCTCATGTACTAAAGAACTTGGCTTATGCTAAAATATGTGATTATCACATATATTTTTATTAAATGATAAATAAATAATATCATCAGGCTCACTTTTCTCAAGGACTGTAAACCCCGAACTCCTTTTATTTAAGATTGACGTGAGAGACTTAGTTTGTGCTATTTTTTAATTTTGTTTCCCCTCCCAACAGTTTTTGGATCTAAACTCTACACTGTTGATTTAAGATCTCCACAGTTAAGACTTACCTTTATGGTTTCAGTGAGTATAGATGAATGCATCTAAGCTCACAAAGCCAAAGGCAATATTAGAAGTTTTCACATTTCTTTCCATGAATACTTCTAGGAGCAGATTTACCCCCATTTCAAGTATAATTGTAGTGTCAGGATGCAGGGGGGTGGTCTGTGGAGCAAGCAGAGGTCCACGTATATCCAGCAGATGTTATTTCATTCAAGAGGTTCCAGAAAAGCAGAAAGGGTAAGGAAAACACCAGCAATGTTGGATGGGAGAAAGTAATGCTACATCATCTGTAACTTGTAACTCAGTTTCTCCACAAAAGGCAGGAAGGATGAATAATGCATCTGTCAACCACTTACTTGAAACTATTTTGTATGATACTATAATGGTGGATAAATGATATCATGCATTTGTCAAAATGCAACCTAAATAGGACACAAAGACTGAATCCTAATGTAGACTATGGATTTTAGCTAATAATAATGTATCAATGTTTGCTAATCAATTGTAGCAAATGTGCCAAACTAATGCATGTTAATAATAATGGAAACTGGGAGGGAGGAGGAATGGTATATTGGAATTCTCTGGGGAAAAAAAGCGCATCGATCTGAGGTCTTGTTAGTTGGAAATAATGTCCTAATCACAGAGTTGACCACTGGACTGACAGATTCTGAATATTACCAAAGGAGTGTGTTTCTAGGTTTTGATTTGGTGGGATATAATCTTGCTATGAAGAATTGTCATGGAGCCTGGTTTCTTGTCTTCGTGGGATATTACTCTCTTTGTTTTTTGCTACTACACTTTGGACACTCTCTTCATAGATTATCTGAAGGAAAATATTTTTATGTCCCTCACTAATCTCTTAAAGCAAGACCATATTCCATGAAATCAAGGCACGCTCTTTTGACTTCCATCTGCTCTCTACCTATGAGGGTATTTTACTAAAGTATTTGAGATACCTTGAATTTGCCGTTTGTAACCCAATTATTGCCATATATATCCCCCTCTTGTGTCAATTTCTTATGGTAACAGTTTTCAGATTACTTAAATTTGTTTTATCTTGGAGACACTACTAGTTCTCTTTAATTCATTTGTGACTTCTCTGCAAGGAGATGAAGTTTCCAGTGTTGATCAAGAGTAACCAATTCACTGTTAGAAAATATGGCTAAATTGCTGAGAGTAGGACATACATCAGTATGTCTAAATATTTGTTAGTCTGTGCTCTCTGGGTTAAATATCCTATAAATGTGAAAAAAAAGTTTTATATAAAAGTTAAATCTGCATTAAGTATGTATATACAACATAAGAAAAACAGACTAAATGTTGTTTCAGTAGGTTTATATCTGTAAATATGACAAAAATTTCTCTTAGGAATTAATTTTTCTTGATTTTTATAGAAAATTAATAGTGTATTTATCTAAAATCAAGATTAATAACATCTTTTCTTTAATCCTGTTCATAAATATTTATAATTAGTTTAAAAATTATAAAATTGTAAATACTGCTTAAAATAAAATTAACAATTCAAAGAAGCATATCGTGAAAAATAAAGATTTCTCTAATAAATCCCCAACTGCCCACTCATACTTCCCAGAGTATTTTCCACATAATAATTTCTAATGTATTTTTCCAGAATTATCTATGCATTTACAGACTTGTATATGTATGTGAGTGTATAATGTATATTTGAGAAAAATATGATGAATTACGTACTATATATAAATATATACATATTTGAGCATCACCATATGTAATGCTCCGTCATTCATGTGTACATGAGTATGAATGCGTGATGTGTGTATATACAAGTATGTTTTTGTAGTTCAGGAATATACTTGCCTTTAATTATTGGAATGTACCTCTAATGATAATCACCTGATATAGAATACAGCTTTGTCTAGAGTCACGTCGCTCATGTCTTGAGAATAGAGGAAAAGTTAATACAAATCACTAAGGTTCAACAATGGATTTCCTGAGCCCATGTCAGTCAGTCTTGGCTTCACAAATTTACTGCAGTCTTGGAGTACCCTGAACAGGATACTTACAACACTTCAAAGTTTACATCTGGCTGTTGGCCAAATTATACAATCTTAGTTTGACTGTCAGTGGAAAATATTCAATTAGACGAATGTACAGTGGAATGAGCTCTCCCTACAGGACTCAAACTCAACAAAACATTGCCATATAATTTCAATATGACTATAGTTCTTATAAAGAAATACCACTCTGAATGTTAAGTGAAATTAAATAGGCTTTATTTTCTGGCAATAGCCTTATGGATAGATTATAAGCTTCCTTCATTCCAAAGATGTCTTATTTTTATTTCAGAAATCCAGAATTAGAAGGCAGAAAATTGTGGTCTTTAATATCCTCAGGAGAGACCTCAGTAAGTAAAACTGTTTGTATTTTTTGGCTACATCATTGGCAGCTCAATACTTACTCAGTAATGTACTCCATTTTTCCAAGTAAGAAACCCTTTGCATATCTGTACAGTTTGGAAAGGGAAAGCAGGTTTAAAGACCAGTTCATGAGTATATATTTATAAGTTGTATTAATACCAATCAAAGTTTATTCACCATACAGGCAAAAGTGTTAACCATAACCATTTACTTTAGAGCCAGTGACTTTTAAAGGCCTTATGATCACCAGAATATTTTTTATTGCATACTGAGTTCTACTCTATGCAATAAATTAAACACACAGACACACACACTCACACACACACCCCTCAAGTGATTAACAAGGAGAACTCAATTTTAGTCAGTTAGCACAAATGAAAACCATTTGTTAAAAAGGAAAATGCATAAAATGTAGACATCATGGGAAGTGAAAGACTAGCGTTTAGTTGCCTGTATACTGTTTAATTTAGGGATGCTTTGAATTTCAGATATAAAACTTTTGCTGGTAGGATCACAACAGGGAAGGGGAACATGAATGAATCATGAGAGAGGCTCTTGGCTGGATGGGAGAGGTTTTTCCCCCCTATTTGCTTTTGTGTGTGAGATTCTTTTCTTAGGTGTATCTTTTGGCTTTTTCAAGCAGCAATTACATTGCTTGATGTTGTTTTATTGTTGAAACTGCTTGCAGAAATGGCTTGTGCTAACTCTGGATATCAGAAAAGAATGCCAGGAATTGGATACTTTATTCTATTAACAGGTACAAAAGCAATATATGAACTTACTTAATTTTAACATTGGTGTAGAAAAATACAGGACAGCTATATCATCTTATTCTTTTGATGTGATCCTCCTAATTCTGGCTTGTCAGAGGTTACTTTAAATGTTGTAGGATACCCAAAATTTTGAATAGTAAGCCTAGCTACCTGCAAAAATTGGGACATAAGCAAATTATTGTCCAAGTTTCTCTTAACCCCACTACACATCTCTTCTTCAGTTCTTTCTTCTTCACTAAGCACTATCCAATATTCTATTTTCCTGCCCTTTTATAAATGGACTTGTTCTGCATACCTTACTTCTTCTTTCTGAGATTATAAAAGTACTTTAAGTATTGACTGGTTAATTTTGCATAATCCATGTTAGAATGGCAGTGAATATCAGAAGACTGGAGAAAATCATCTCCAGAGAACCATTCTTTTCTCATTTTGTCCCCGGCTGTTGGAAAAATATAGGTGTATGTATACACTTAATTGTAGGATATTAAAATATAAAAATGTATAAAGAGGAAGCCTTCACATTTTTTCAGCTCTGAGTGATAACATCTGTTAACAATTTAATGTCTACACTTTGAGTTTTCTACATGAAAATAATAGAAATGAAATCATACTATATATGTTCTCTGTAATCTTTTCAATTATTTTGAACCATTTTAATATATATAAATCTTCTAAATTCCTTTTAACTACTATGTATATAAAGGCATTTACTTTAATTGCGCGATCTTCTATTAGTAGATACTTAGACTATTTTTACTTTGTCAACAAGCATCAGCAAAAGCAACAAAACTACTACAATGACCATATATCTCTTTGCACACTTCTCTGAATATTTTAGTTAAAACACCTACAGTGTGAATTACTGATTCAAGGAAATATAAAATGCTTATTTTGTAAACCATAATGGAAAAGAATCAGAAAAAGAATAAAGATATATACACATATATATATTTGTATACTTTGCTGTATACCTGAAATGAACACAATATTGTAAATCAACTATACCTCAAAAAGTGCTTATTTTGTTACTTATGATCAATTTTTCCTCCAGAAAATTTTCCCCCTGTTTACACTTCTATGTGCAAAAATTTTTTTCTATGGTCTTTTGGACAAAGGTCTTTTTAGAACCCTTTTGGATATTTGACACTAAGTAGTAAAAGCAGTTTACAAGGGTAAACAAAAAAGGTAAGGCAGATATTTTTGGTTGTGCTCTTTCAACTTCTCTTTTCTATTTGGTACATGTGCAGGGAGGTTTGTCATGTTGAAGACAGTGTCCTCCAGCCAAGAAACTTCAAGGCAACAGTGCTAGGTCTATTTTGGCAATTAAGCTTTGAAAGGTTAAATGATCTTTAGTTTTACACACTGCTAACCATTAAAAAGTCCCTGGGTTTGAGGGTGAAACTCAGCAGAGAAAGCCAAACATAGGACTTGTCAGTATACCAAGTGTTAAACGTATTCTTTGACTATGAATGAATTTTACCCATTCAAGTGTAAACTGTGTAAAATGAAAGATGGCAGCTCTTGGGGAATCTCATTATCAAAGTACATTATATCTATACCAAGAAATCCAGAATGTTCAAAATTGTTTCAATGTTATGAACTGGTGAATTATAGTATTTCTGACTGGACTATATTACTTAGAAATATATTAACATTGAGTATTGTGATTTCATTAATAAAAGAAAAAAAGAGAACATTTTAAGATGAGAAAGTTATATCATTTTCTTCAAGGAAGGAAACTAACAAAATCTTGTTACATAGGGTACTTATAATATTCTTTTTTTTTTTTTTTTTTTTTTTTTTTTTTTTTTTTGCGGTACGCGGGCCTCTTACTGTTGTGGTCTCTCCCGTTGCGGAGCACAGGCTCCGGACGCGCAGGCTCAGCGGCCATGGCTTATGGGCCCAGCCGCTCCGCGGCATGTGGGATCTTCCCGGACCGAGGCACAAACCCGTGTCCCCTGCATCGGCAGGCGGACTCTCAACCACTGCGTCACCAGGGAAGCCCTATTCTATTTCTTTTTGTAGGTGATGAGGACTGGAAGTTTTATTAATGGTTTCAAACTTTATTTATTACTTTTGAACTATTTTTTCTCTATGGCATTTCATAATTTTACAAATACTGAAAAATATGCTTCATATCAGAGATTTTGTGTTAAAGTTAAGGATGCAATTTTAATGCAGTTGTATTGCTGTCATTCCTAAGAACTCAGAAATGCCTGAACCATGAATCCTGCCAAATATCTCTCCTTATACTTCATGAGATTCCTACAGAAGCTGCTTAATTAATTAAATTACTTGTTTGGAATCAACTATTCCATAGCTGTGTAATTTCTTAATTCTCTAATGCAGGTTATTGGGGAAAATTTTAAATCATAGCCTTGACGTAGGCCTGAGGGCCAAAATGGGATCTCCTACTCTGCCCCACCTCTACTGCTATCTATAGAAATCTATGAGAAAGACTGAGTCAGAGCTGCCCTAGGAACTAGGCATGTTTTCCCTACAGCCAGGCCATAGTGAGCATAAAGTTCAAGAGGAAATGTGGAGCAGGGCTCTGGTCTTCAAGGCACAGTGGTAAAATGAGTGCCTCAGAGTGCCCAGGTTCTCAGCAATAATACTGATGAAAGTAATGCTTACACAGTGTTTCTCATGCACTCTAAAATACACATGCCGTATAGAGGTAGTTTTCTAAGTTCCTCACATATTGCAACTCATTTAATCCTCATAACAACCCTGCTGGGTAAGTACATAGAAGAAAACTGAGGTCCAATGAGGGTATCTGCTCCCAAATCATATTACAAGCTTGGATTTAAATATAGACAGTCTGATTCCAAAGCCAGTGCTCTTCACCATTTTACTATACTTTTTTGTCCAAAGGAGAATGTGAGGGTGGGACAGATGATGAAGAATTTTGTATAGGCTGACAGAAGGGTATTTAATCTGACATGAGATAATAAGTTTAATCATATCCAAAATTGATTGAGTCCTTATCACATACTCAGTACCTTCATTTAATCCTCACAACAAATGTTTGAGGTATATACTTATTAACCCTATTTTGAAGATGAAAAATCTAAGCAGAAGGAGACTAAGTAACTTGTCCAAGGTCAAAAAGTTGATAACTTGTGAAATTAGGAATCATAGCTATGTTTTCATTCATTATGCTAGATTGCTCTGCTAGGCTATGAGAAGGGGAATGTATTTTTTCCCAATGCTCCCTGATGCCTGTCCTCTCTTAACTCATTAGGATACCCAGAGAGACTATGGTCATCCAGCACGTGGCACCTCCTTTTGGTGGGGAGGAACCGGTAGTCTTTAAAGCGAGTCCTGGGTCCACCTTGGGCTTCTGGCTGAAGCCCACACTCACACACTTGAAAGTACCCAAATGGGTAGTTTTATTGTTCTCAGAAGTTTTTGACATGGATCTTAATAGGACATTAGTTAAAGCAAATTCAAAGAAATTTTGTACATTAGGCTAAAATTTTAACCCATTTGATTTAATATTTCACCTTAAAAACAAAACAAAACTGAAAACTTGCTATCCATCTTGCCCCATCAGAAGATTTGAGAGCCCAGAAAATGAATCCAATTATACTATGTAGGAGGGGCTGTTCACAACATGAACCACACCTCACTATAACATTTTCAGAGAGAAATTATAATACAAATGAAGTTCCCTTCCTGATTGGAGAAATTCAGTTTCAAAGATGTTAAACCCTGAATTCATCCATATATATTAACCCTTTCAGCAATACAGATCTTAATTATATGCTAATATTAGTAGCTTTAGCCCAAGCCTTCTTCCACTCCTAAGGGGAATTATTCTAACCCCAAACTTTTCCTGTTTTTCACTGTTCCAAAATTCCCATGACTGAATAAGAAACGAAACAGTTCTGCATCAGCTCCACACTTCAAAGCTGGGCTTATTGTGAGTTCTTTCTGGTATCTTCTATCTTCACTTGTGAGTAGAGTACTTCACCTTTGTAGCAGGCAGCTCTTCAAGTGATATTGTCGTGATTTCACACAAGCCCAGATGAATGCTCTTATCTGTATTTTTTTCAGCACAAATGGAATCCCCCATTTTTTGCCTTATGCTGTAGGGCCTACTGCTGCTACCTGCTAAGCTAAGGAGGCTTTCTCCTGGTATTCTCACTGGACTAACTAGAGGGCCATTCTTGACAGATCCCTGAATTTAAGGTGCTGTTATTGACATTTCTAAACTTATATGTTCTGTGACTTAGGGAACGAAAGAATACATATTTTTTTGCTGCTCCACAAAGTTGGGCTTCCCGTCAGAGTTTTAATTTGCCAAGCCGTAATATCTTTTATTAGCTATTTCAGAGGCACGAGAAAAACAGTTTACTTCTTTTACTTCTAAAACAAGGGTCCCATTTCCCAAGGCTTCCACTTTTCCCTGGTTTACGCCAATCTGCTTAAAAGTTTTAAGAAGTCCAATCTACTTTTTAACTGTACATATTTCTTTTGTTTTTGATAGAAAGGATACCATATTACTTGTAGAATTTTAAAAAAAGTTTCCATTTTCTTTGTTTCAGGTTTAGACACTTATTCTCTGAGCATACTCTTCTACATTCTGCCTTGTTGGTTTATTTGAAAGCCAACAAATCGTAGGTCTCTCCAAAGCATCTGTTACGTTAAACAGACAAACAAAGTAAACACAACACCTTCTCTTTATCCTCTTCCTGTCTGTGGCATTTACATACAGGAGATAAACTTTTATAATAGTTTTTGACAAATTGGTTCATCTGGCTTCTCCTAATGGGTTTGGTCATTCCTCTGTCTTCACCTTCCCTGAACCTTCACACAGCGCAGAACTGATTCCCCATGTACAATAACGCTATCCCTTTGAAACTACTAAATGGCTTCAGAAGTATTCATCCATGATATTCTAGCTTTCCCTCTTTCAAATATGTTCACCTCTAATGAAATTGATCCATTCATGAAAAATAAGTTCCCCAATTGCTCCAATTACTAACTCTTTTCTATGCTTTCAGAGAGAGCCTCAAAAGTGTCTTCATCTTGTCTCCCTCTTGGGAAGTCAATTCAGCTTACTTTGGAAAACCTTATTATTCTTTTAAATCAACTTGAATCCTGGGCACAAGTTGGATATCTTCACTTTTCTATACTCATCTTTAAAAGGATTTGTAATTGGTATATCACTTTTTCTTTTTCATAACTCTCTAGCTAGGCCTCTAAATCTTAAACTTTCTCCTTAGGAAATTTCTGACTTTTCACAGGTCAATAAGTGTGTCTACCTTCATTTTCCTTTCCCTTTCCCATTTTTCTTATTGAGAATGTTTAACAAATCTCTCTTTTTTTAAAGTATATTTTAGTCAGTATGAAAACAGAAGAAATGTGAAAGACAGAGATTGTTTGTTTTCCCTCTGTTCTAGGCCAGACCAGCTGCTATCTAAATTGGCTATCTAAATCTGGATTGATCTAAATGGTGCACTTAAATAAACTATGTAGTTTGTACTTAGGAGTGCCTATTAGAAGGGTTAATGCCCACTGGTTTACATCCTGACCTCAGCTTCTAGGAGAGTTGATCTCCTTTGATTGCTTTCTTCCTTAGAATTGAGTTTGAGTTATTAGAAATAGAAAAGTATCCATATTGCCCTCTATATCCTCAAATGTTTTGCTTAGTACTACTCTGCCTCCTTGTCATAAATGAAACTCTGAGTACTAATTTCCCCTGTAGTTCTTTTAAGTGAGTGTCTTTTTTTTTTTTTTTTTTATCATATTCCATGAACCTCAGGGCCAAGATTAGGGGTTGGTAGCTCTCTGTTGCTGCTTCCAGGTCATTCTTCCCCTAATTCCCCTGTATTAATTTGCTTCCATAACAAAGTACCACACTGAATGGTTTAAACAACTGAAATTTATGTTCTCACAGTTCTGGAGGCTAGAAGTCCAAGACCAACGGGTCAGCAGAGCTGTTTCTTCTGAGACCTCTTCTTGATGTATAGATGGCTATCTTCTCCCTATATCTTCACATTGTCTTCCCTCTATGGGCATCTGTGACCTAATTGTCTCTTCTTATAAGGGCACCAGGCATATTTGATTAGGGCCCACCCTAATTATCTCATTCAACCTTAATTGCCTTCTTAAAGAACTTATCTCCAAATATACTAACATTCTAAGGTACTAGGGGTTAGGACTTCAACATATAAATTTGGGGGAGCGTGGTAGCAATTCAGCCCATGGCACCCTCCTACTCATTCTTGCGTCTTTGAAAATCAAGCTTCTATTCCCTCTGTGTTGCTAATAATCTCTGATCTGATCATTCTTTCTTATCTAGAAAAAATGTAAGCATCTTATGTATAAACTTTGTCTTCATCTTGAATAATTTCAAAGCCACATCAATGCATCACTCTCCAAAAATCTGTTTCATGCAGTTATTTGACTTCTTCAGTTTCTCTCTTCCACAGTCACACTTTGGACCCTCCCATTATCCATAACTACTCTATCTCCGAAATATCTCACTTAAATGTTACTTTGCTCTCTTCCACCTTGCTTATTCTACAGCTGCCATTTTAATTCTTCCTCAGTACAAGAAAACATTTATAACTCTAATATTTCCCAGTATTTAAGGTTTCTCCTTCCTTCATTTTTCTTTTTATCCAAATTAAAATAATGATTAATAATTTCAATTGTACTCTTACAAATACACCAAACACCCTTGTTTCTCATTTTTTAAAAAATCATGTCTGTGTGAAAACTCCCCAGCCATGGATGAACCTAATTATATCTTGTCTATATCCCAACACTGAAAGAGAAAGTCCAGTGGAAAAAACTTCCACTGTAAATGCATGGTATTTATCTCCACATTGCTTGCCAACCTTATTATATTTCTTTGGGCAATTCATTGATTCAACTATTTAAAACTTTTGTTTTCTTCACAAACTCCAACTTCCTTTATTTCCTGCTCCATCCCTAATGTTATATTCCACTTCACAGAGAAAATAGAAGTGCTCATCTCTTTCAGGTCAGAAATACCAGTGTATTTGGAACACACTGTGTATCCAACTGCCTATGAGATCTTCTTCTTGTAGGTCTTAAAGGAACCTCAAAAATATGATCTTTCCCCAAATGAAACTGCCCCCTTCCAATGTTGCCTGTCTCAGTGAATGGTAGTTCTATCCATATAGTATTGTTCAAGACAGAAATCTTGATAATCTCTTTTCTCTCCCTTCTCTTTTACATTTTTCACAAAGCCTTTGTAACTTATGTCTTCTAAATATATTTATCTATTCTTCTCCATATTCTTCACTTCACTATCCTGATGCTTAATACCATTAAATATATCCCCTTAAAGCACTCTCCTATTTATTCCCTTAACAACTCTAAATCCATTTTCCCACATTGTAACCAGAATAACCTTTTCAAAACACAAATGTAGTAATGGCACTACCTTTCCTCTTCTGCTTAAAAGTCTTGGAAGCTTGCCAGTTTTTCTTAGATTAATCCTAATTAATATATTGAATATAGGACTCAGCATGGTCTCTCCAGGAGCTCCTACTTGCATGATATTTCCTTTGCATTTTCAGTTCTAATTCTCTACCTTTTTAGTTCACTGTACTTGCTGGGTCCCTCTTATCATAGTTGCACATGGTTTTCCCTCTATTATTCTGTTTTCAACCAGTTATGTCCTATTTACCCTAATTCAGTGTGAAACACTCAGAAGATTCTCAATAAATACTTGACAGATTAATAACTAAATGAATGCATGAATGAAGAATGGATCAATATTTGAATTTTTGGAGGGAATAAACTGTATATCAAATTAGTAAACAATTTTAGGTATAAAAATAATAAATATATGTGATGAGTGTTCATGTAGGTGAATGAGTTTTACATATGGTGAATTTGAATCATCATACAGATTCCTCAGTGTCAACTATAATATTCTTTTCACCGACCTCGAAATCAAATCACTTTAGTGCATCTTTTCTAACTCTTTGGATTCACCTCGTGTCAAATTACTTCTCTCCATTTTTATAAACATGGTTTTAGTTCCAGACATTATTCTTTGTCTTATTTCCTGAACGAATCCTCCAATTGGTCTTTCTGCTTCCAGTCTTCTATTTTTCTATAATATTTTCCATTGTTTCAATGAGAATGATCTTTTTAAAATGCAAAACGTATTAAGTTACTTCCCAGCTTATATACCCTCAGTGTCTTCCTATTGTCTACAAGATAGAATTTGAAACCCCTAAGCATGGCTCCTCCTCTGCATCTCCCCTCAGATGCCTCCCTTGATTCATCACCTTATATTGAAATTGCCTGTTTTCTTGTCTGTTTTCCTCTCTAGTTTGTTGGATCTTTATGCTCATCCACCACAGCTAGCTCAGAAATGTGTCACATGGTAGGTGTGTGATAACCATTTATGAAATAAATTAATGATGAATTAATACATTTTAAGATTTTGTCAAAACAGTAAAAAGCATTGTTATGAAGCATTGGGGTTATCCATGTTTCCTTCAATTTTATGATAAATAAAGTTAATTACATTGCTCTTTGCACAGGAAATTGTGTTGTTAGCCTTTATTGGTGACATGTCCAGTACTAGTGAATTAATATTGATCCTGAATTTCTATTATCGGTTGCCCCGAATCTAGACTTTTTCAAATAGGAGGCAATAAGGCATATCCTCTGTGACCTCAAATCAAACTGAAATTAATATGCCTTGACTCTAGAATCCTGAGATTTTAATAACATGTTTTCACATGTTAGTGGAGTGTCTTAGACACAGGAGTTAGTAATTGTGTATTGGATAAATAAAAGTTTTAAATGGAATAAATGAATAAACTAAGTAGATTCTGTCTTAAATTTATATATAAATCATCAGATGATTATTTTAAAGTTTGAAAAGATATGTCTCAAATTCATAATTTTTTGCTTATTTTTGATTTATATATGATTCTTTTTATTTGCTGTTTCTCGTTTGCTACCCATCAGGTAGAATATACCATCAACATTTTATAATTCACAATTTTCCTTTGTCTTTTTAAATACTTCAACTTGAAGAAGAGGGGATAGTCTTTATTTGCTAAATCATTTAAAACTGTTGGCAAGAATTGTACAATTCTGTTAAAGAGTGAAATAGAATTAGTGGTCCTGTATGTGAAGCTGCTAGATTTGAGAAATGGCACTTTTTTTCTGCTTAATAATGTGATGACATTGTTCTTTCTTGGAAAGAAAGCGTAGTCATGTATAAGTCAAGTCAATTTCCTTCTAGCAGTTCCAACTCAAAATAAACTATAAAGAAATGTATATCCCAAAATCTATGCTGACAAATGACTTCAGAAGACATCAGTTTGAAGTGGGTGATTACTTATAACCCTTACCTTGGCCTTTACAAGTTTGCTGAAGTGACCAGATTGCACTTTAAAAATCTAGTGTTAGGAGTTAAAAATCTGCAAAGATTTTCTAATCTTCAAACCTCTTTCCTGGATTGCCATCATCACTTGATTTGAAATCTTGATATGTGTTAAGCAAATATCCAATATTTTAAAAGTATCTTTTATATTGTTAAACATTATTATGGTATAAATGTATCAAGAAATTTGGAAAACAATACAACTTTGAGAGGGCTGAATTCATATTTATGTGTGACTTGAAAATTAATCATATGATAGAATATCCAAATAAAATATATTTACTTTTGCATTTTGAAGTATCACAATGTGAAAGGAAAATTCCCAAGACGAAAACAACTACTATTCTTTAATTTTAAATTTTCATTAGTTGAAAGGATACAAGAGAAAACAGCAATAACTAATTATTTTTATAGGCAAAAATAGTAAAGGTATAGAAATAAGCTCAGACAGAGTCTAGCTCATATGGAAAAATTTTCATTGGTGGCTATGAGAGTTGGTTGGCAGTGTTAAAAGGATATCAGCAGTATGAAACAAAAGGATGATGAACAGATAACAATATATAAAAAAGAATAATATTCAACAAAAAATTAACATGTGAGAAACATTTACAATAATCAGATATCGCTTGACAAAAATACAAAATCATTGATGGAATAAGGAGACGGTAAAATTACTGCTTTATTTTCCGCTAGCCAATTATTTTGGTGCAGCAAAAATGATTTTTGTTCTGTAGCTCTTGAATAAAAAAATATACCGATTTCCCAAACCAGAACGATAGTGAGATGAGGGGATGAGATGGGGAATGCTGGAGGATATAAGAGGGGGCAATTTGCACCATATGCTGTAATTTGGATTTGGACAGCTTTTTGGATATCTTTGGTAATAAACAGGATTTCTGCTTTTTGTCTTCTTGATGTGGGGTTTACATTTGGGGAGAAAAAACCTACTAGTTTAAGGAAACAAATAAAAGACCTTCTGGTTTGAATATTTATTTTAATGAGAAAAAAAGCCCATTTGGATGAAAAAGGTGAAGAAAAAGCAAGTTTATGCTCCCCTATTGTGCTCTATGATCACGTCTGTCTTATCCAGCACTAATTTTCTTTGATTTTAACTCATCTGTATGACCAGACATCTGTGAGTATTTATGCCTTTTTTGGCTATGTGCTGTCCCATTCTGGCTATCCATCAAATCCAGAACAGACTTCCCAGCAATGTTTTGTACAAAATGTAGAGTAGAATGATAACTGATTAGCATTACGTGATAAATGGACATTCTTCAGCTGAAACTGGAAAGTGCAAAACAGCTGAGACAACATATGAGCAGGAAATATAGCGCACAGTCTGTCTTTTGCTTCCTGTTCACACAGCTAATTTTTTTACTGCTACAATTCAAAACTATATACAGCTCAGGCACTGTATATTCTATCCAACAAATTAAAAAATGGGATAATGCCCTTTTGTCTGTACATATTTAGGGGAAAAAATTTCTTTGACATATTACTAGGATGATATGTTTCTTAGTGGCAGATAGGAAAAGGTAATAGACAAGGTTGCTGATTTCATGTCTTCTGCTAGAATTCCTGAAGGACATCACTCTCCCTAGTGAAATGCTCTAGGACCAAGTCTCATGTTATGTTATTCTCTCAACTCAAATTAATCACTTGATGAATCTCTGAAATAGATTAATATTTACAAACCCAAAACCTACCAAGTAAATGAGAAAGTGAGTCTGGGTGGGGACTGAGGTGAGAACTCCTCCTCTCTCAAAGGGCCCCAGCTACCTCCATCCGCCCATTCTTTCTCTGTATTAATGACTGGACCAGTGTTTCAAAACCTTTCCTTTTTTTCTAAAGAAGTTAGAATCCGTATTTTTTAATCATAAGTTTCCTAATTTAAAAAGTTTATTTTTTTTCTTTTAAACAAAGACAGTGAGTACTAAACATCAACTGCTGAAGAGGTTTAACTCATAGACTGTTGGTTTTTTAACCTCTATCTTAGATATTTTTAAAAGGCTTACAGCTACTCTCTCACTTTGTCCCAGCTTACCCTTCCCCCTCCCCGTGTCCTCAAGTCCATTCTTTAATAGGTCTGCATCGTCTTCATTCCCATCCTGCCCCTAGGTTCTTCATGACCTTTTTTTTTTTTTTTTAGATTCCATATATATGTGTTAGCATATGGTATTTGTTTTTCTCTTTCTGACTTACTTCACTCTGTATGACAGACTCTAGGTCCATCCACCTCACTACAAATAACTCAATTGCGTTTCTTTGTGTATATGTAGTTGATTCACTTTGTTATAAAGCAGAAACTAACACACCATTGTAAAGCAATTATACTCCAATAAAGATGTTAAAACAAACAAACAAAAAAAGGCTTACAGCTATATAGTAGTAACAAGAGCTGACAATTAAATATGTACTTGAAAATATGCCAAACAACTCTCAAAGTTTAAGCCTAAGTCTTACATTACATTGTGTTTATTATCAACTGTCTTGACTGATTTATTAAAGCATTTGTGTATGGTAGATTATTAAATCAATTGGTAGTCTAGTACAGTAATTTTTCATTAATTAGTACTTTGTCAGGTCAGCTGGAAAATCCTAATAAAGTCTCTTATTTAATTCCCTCACTGTAGAGATGAGAACAATTAGAGTCAAATATTAGGTGATGAGACCAAAGTATTACAACAAAGTAGTACTAAGCAATGACCTACACCCAGATGTCTCCCTCATGTTTCCTTTCAGTGCCCTTCTCACTACATCAAGCATCTCTAATTGTAATAATGGGAACAAGGGTTAGATTATAATTTACTTAGCACCAACTGTGACATCAAGCTTTCCTGTTTGTAATAATGAGAACACGGGTTAAATTATGGTTTACTTAGGGCCAACAGTGAAGAGATGGCTTTTGAAGCAAATAGCTATATTGTTTGTAGAGTTTTAAAAATAAATATTTATTTTAGGCTGCGTTGGGTCTTCGTTGCTGTGCGCAGTCTTTCTCTAGTTGCAGAGAGCAGGGGCTACTCTTCGTTGCGTTGGGTGGGCTTCTCACTGTGGTGGCTTCTCTTGTTGCAGAGCACAGACTCTAGGCACACGGGCTTCAGTAGTTGTGGCTCGCAGACTCTAGAGCGCAGGCTCAGTAGTTGTGGTGCATGGGCTTAGTTGCTCCGTGGCATGTGGGATCTTCCAGGACCAGGGCATGAACCCATGTCTCCTGCATTGACAGGCAGATTCTTAAGCACTGTGCCAACAGGGAAGCCCTGTTTGTAGATTTTTTGATGATGGCCATTCTGACCAGTGTGAGATGATACCTCATTGTAGTTTTGATTTGCATTTCTCTAATAATTAGTGATGTTAAGCATATTTTTATGTGCTTTTTAGCCATCTGTATGTCTTCTTTGGAGAAAGTCTATTTAGATGTTCCGTCCATTTTTGGATTGGGTTGTTTGTTTTTTTGATATTGAGCTGCCTGAGCTGTTTGTATATTTTGGAGATTAATTCCTTGTTGATTGCTTTGTTTACACATATTTTCTCCCATTTTAAGGGTTGTCTTTTCGTTTTGTTTGTGGTTTCCTTTGCTGTGCAAAAGCTTTTAAGTTTAATTAGGTCCAATTTGTTTATTTTTGTTTTCATTACTCTAGAAGGTTTATCAAAAAAGATCTTGCTGTGATTTATGTCAAAGAGTGTTCTGCCTAGGTTTTCCTCTAAGAGTTCTATAGTATCTGGCTCTACACTTAGGTCTTTAATCCATTTTGAGTTTATTTTTGCGTATGGTGTTAGGGAGTGTTCTAATTTTATTCTTTTACATGTAGCTGTCCAGTCTGTTGTGGAGAAAGGGAACCCTCCTACACTGTTGGTGGGAATGTAAACTGGTACAGCCACTATGGATAACAGTATGGAGATTCCTTAAAAAACTAAAAATAGAATTACCATATGACCCGGCAATCCCACTCCTGGGCTTATACCTGGAGAAAACTATAATTTGAAAAGATACATGCACCCTAATGTTCATTGCAGCACTATTTACAATAACCAGGACATGGAAGCAACCTGAATGTCCATCAACAGAGGAATGTATAAAGAAGATGTGGTACATATATATAATGGAATATTACTCAGCTATAAAAAAGAACAAAATAATGCCATTTACAGCAACATGGATGGACATAGAGATTGTCATACTGAGTGAATTGAGTCAGACACAGAAAGACAAATATCATAGGACATTGCTTATATGTGGAATCTAAAAAAAAGCGTACAAATGAACTTATCTACAAAACAGAAATAGAGTGACAGATGTAGACAGCAAACTTACTGTTACCATAAGGTGGTAAGGGGGGGATAAATTGGGAGATTAGGATTGACATATACATACTACTATGTATAAAATAGATAACTAATAAGGACCGACTGTATAGCACAGAGACCTCTACTCAGTACTCTGTAATGGTCTGTATGGGAAAAGGATCTAAAAAAGAGTGGATATGTATATACGTATAACTGATTCACTTTGCCGTGCACCTGAAACTAACGCAACATTGTAGATCAACTATACCCTAATAAAAATTTTTAAAAAAATTTAAAACTTGACATTGAATTAGACATTTCACCAGAGAAGATCTACAGATGGCCAATAAGCATATAAAACAATGTTTAACATCACTAGTCATAGGAAAATTCATATCAAAACCACAAGATACCACTTCACATGCATTAGAAAGACTATAGTCAACAAGACATATGATAGCAAGCATTGACAAGGATGTGGAGAAATTGGAATTCTCATACATTGCTGATGGGAATGTAAAATGCTATAGATGTTTTGGAAAACAGTTTGTCACTGTCTCAAAAAGTCAAACATAGAGTTGCCATATGACCTAGCAATTCCACTTCAAAGTATATATATTTTCAAAAGAATTGAAAATACCTGCTCCAAAAAAAGTTTAGATGTGAATGTTCATATCAGCATTATTCATAACTAAAAAGTGAAAACAACACAAATGTCCATCAATTGATGAATAGATAAACAAAACATAAACAAAACATGCCAGTCAAATTCCAACTCCATGATAATCAATATTAACAGTCTAGTGTGTATCTTTAATTCTTTCCTTGATTTTCATGCAAGCATATACAGAGATGTTTACCATTCATTTTTTCTTTGTGACTGCTAGGACTCTCATAATCATTCCACAAGCTTCCCACTAAAATATGTCCTCCATTTTTTTTCATTTACATGAATGACTAACCACTTAAGGTATTAATCTCCCAATAATAATTTATTGTTAACAGGCCAAAAAGCTGTAAATTAGAAGTTGAATTCTGATAGCAGAATCACAAGCATACATCAGTGTATAAAAGAGGATTGTGGATAATTGGAGCAAGGGAAGGGGCAATAGGTGTCCTTTCAAAACCTCAGAAATATCTTTGAGTTCTTATCCTTTCTTAAATATAAGACATATGTATGTAAAGTAAACTTTGAGCAATTCTTATTCACCAAGCGTGTATGATCTAGAAGGTTTCAGTTTCCTGACAGATGTTGCCATAACCTCACAGTCACATACATACATAAATATGTACCCAGTTATTCTTTCATCCATTTGCAGAATACACTAGTTCTTGCATGTTACTGAAGAGCAATACATGTTCATCAGTGAAAAGTGTCTTTGTGGTTTATGCCCTGACTTTTTATATGAGGACAAACCAGGAGGAAAATAACATGTAATGTATTAAACAATAAAGATGATTATGAAATAATAGAAAATAATGAGGAAAGAATGAGGTAATACAACAGCAATGTTTAGGTAAATCCGCTCACTCTATCTGCCCCAGGTAATTTGTGGGAGAACAGAATGCAAGGAACATCTAAGCTTTGCTTTTGTCTGTATCTTTGAAGTGCACACCTGCTTAATATAACACTATACCTTTAACTGTATAGCTTAGTTTAAGCAATTACTTATTGGGATTAGAGAAAATATAAACCCTGACTCCACTACATAGAGAACATCAATAGTTTTTCCTGTAAAAACAATCAAGATACCGTGCAAAATATACCATGGTTCTGGAAACAGTAATGAAGACGGTTTAAGCATTAAAATGAAATCTTACCAAATGTCATGGGAACATTGTTTAGAGACTTTCAAGACAGATAATATTAGAAGAGAGATGACTAACATTTCGTACATTCCTCTAGGAATATTTTTACTTACATTTCCCTGGAGAAGTCTCTGAAACCATTTCATGAAATAATAAACTAATTTATTGTGCAAGCATTAAACCAATATAAATCTTTGACGTTAAAGGTAGCTGAGTTCACTTTGGTTATACATGTTTACATTTTAAGTACAGAAGCAGTATTTCAACACTGGAAGCCTATGATTTCACTTTGTGTATTATTTTTCTAAAAATATTGTTGGTTGTTTCATTTTTGCTTCCATTTTCTCATCTTTCTTGCTTAACACAAACCTACTTTGTTTCAAAAAATCTAGTACAAATTGCAGTGAAAGAGGAAAGCTGAAGATGAAGATAAGGAAAACAGTACTAAAACCCAGGTTTGAGAGATAAAGTAAGATCCAAGATATTAAAAGTCTTCATGATAGGAGTGGCTGAGGATTTTAGAAACAATTTGGAACATAGAATATAAGGCAGAATAAGGTAAAGGTTACCAGGTCTATGACAAAAGAGACAAAGGATGGATTTTATTGTTTGGCAGCTAACAGCCCCGGGATGAACCTTCAAGGTTAACATAGCTATAAAACTGGATTTCTATGTTATATTAGAGTACTATTTGTGAATGTCCAAAGCTTACTTGACCTAATATTTTACAGTCATTAGCATATTAAAATGATTTATTATGTAATCTTTGGAAAATGTGGCACAAAATATGTGGTAGAGGTAAAGGTTAGGGCTAGAACATAAATCATACATAAGGTGAGACATCTAAAATGTGGAACCTGGTAAGTCCTGGGGCAGCATAAGGCAATCGATATCTCAAAAGACAAAATGTAAACATGATTACAGTCATCTTTTCTTATGTAAAAATACATGTTTTACTCAATAAATTTTCTTGGATATTTTTAGAACTGAAAATGGGCTTGATGAAAGTCTTACCAGATTACAAAAAGAACTTAGGAAAATAATATTTTAAGAAAACATTAACAAATTTTCAAATATTTTTTAACAAAGATCAAGTGTCAGACATAAGTATATCCTCAAAATTTCAATAGACAATATTGCAAAGGTTTTAAATGCTATTGCAAATTGTTCTCCAAACAAAACAAAAATATGCACAAAATCTAGTATAATCCTACCTGAAATTAGTGAGTGCATGATTTGAAAAATGTATATACTTTAACTAGAAGATACATGTCCACAGCCTGCATGTAGAAAAATACACTAGCATTATGTTTCACAGGAAAAGAATAAAATATATTTCCTGATGGAAGAGATGTAATTATCTAAATTTTAATTTACTCTGATCCATGGGAGGGAAATGAACACCCAGAGGTCGATGGAGAATTACAACAATTAGAAATGTTAAAGCTTTGACACAGTTATTAGATTTTAGACATTAATGAATGGACCACTGTGATGACAAATATGATTTGTCTAATCTTTGAAGCAAAAGAAATATTAATTATACAGATCAATTTTTCAAAGTTGTAAAATATTTCTAGTTTTGATTAGCTAAAAAGGTTAGTCTGTATATTTGAATTTAATTTTTCTTAGGTCTAAAATGTTATTTAAAGAAAATCAGTTGTATAACTTTTAAGAAAAAATAAATTAATGAGAATTGCAGCTTATTAAATTAAAAAAAATGTTTTATCATACTAAAGTACCATCCTGCCACTCAGGATCTGATCACACTAAAATGGCCTAAAATGCTTATAAGTAGTGGCTTCTTTCCTGAGGGTAAACAGGCTCCTCGACATTGCCATAGGCTATTTGCTTTATCTTTTTTTTTTTAATTTTTATTGGAGTATGGTTGATCTACAATGTTGTGTTAGTTTCAGGTATACAGCAAAGTGAATCAGTTATACGTATACATATATCCACTCTTTTTTAGATTCTTTTCCCATATAGGCCATTAAAGAGTACTGAGTAGAGTTCTCTGTGCTATACAGTAGGTTCTTGTTAGTTATGTATTTTATATATAGTAGTGTGTATATATCAATCCCAATCTCCCAACTTATCCCTCCCCCTCCCCTTACCACCTTATGGTAACCGTAAATTTGTTTTCTACACCTGTCACTCTATTTCTGTTTTGTAGATAGGTTCATTTGTACCCTTTTATTAGATTCCACATACAAGTGATAGCATATGATATTTGTCTTTCTATGTCTGAGTTACTTCACTCAGTATGACAATCTCTAGGTCCATCCATGTTGCTGTAAACGGTATTATTTTGTTCTTTTTTATAGCTGAATAATATTCCATTGTATATATGTACCATATCTTCTTTATCCATTCCTCTATTGATGGACATTTAGGTTGTTTCCATGTCCTGGTTATTGTAAATAGTGCTGCAATTAACATTGGGGTGCATGTATCTTTTCAAATTATGGTTTTCTCCAGGTGTATGCCCAGGAGTGAGATTGCTGGATCATATGGTAGTTCTACTTTTAGTTTTTTTTAAGGAACCTCCATACTGTTATCCATAGTGGTTATACCAGTTTACATTCCAACCAACAGTGTAGGAGGGTTCCCTTTTCTCCACATCCTCTCCAGCATTTATTGTTTGTAGATTTTTTGATGATAGCCATTCTGACTGGTGTGAGGGGATACCTCATTTTAGTTTTGATTTGCATTTCTCTAATAGCGATGTTGAGCATCTTTTCATGTGCTGTTTAGCCTTCTGTATGTTTTCTTTGGAGAAATGTCTACTTAGGTCTTCTGCCCATTTTTTGATTGGGTTGTTTGTTTTTATGGTATTGAGCTGCATGAGCTGTTTGTACATTTTGGAGATTAATCCCTTGTCGGTTGCTTTGTTTGCAAGTATTTCCTCCCATTCTAAGGGTTGTCTTTTCATTTTGTTTATGGTTTCATTTGCTGTGCAAAAGCTTTTAAGTTTAATTAAGTCCCATTTGTTTATTTTTGTTTTTATTTTCATTACTTTAGAAAGTGGATTGAAAAAGATCTTGCTCCAATTTATGTCAAAGAGTGTTCTGCCTATATTGAGTTGCAATGGTTCTTTATATATTGTAGATATAAGTCCTTTATCAGATAACTGATTGCACATATGTTCTCTGATTTATTGGGTTCTCATTTCAATTTCTTAGTTCACTTCACTGCAGTTGTTATGATAATAAAAATATATAAACTTATGCACACCATAATTTTACTTACAGGGATAGGCATAAAATCGGAAGGGGATAGTATAATAAAAATAATTATATTATGGTGCTGGAATGATGAGTAATTAAACATTTTTTGTGAATAATAATTTTTTGCTTATGAGTAAAAATAATCAGAGAGGTATATGCATATGAGAAGACTGAATATAAGAAGGAAGCTCAAAAATGTAAAAACTTAAAATATATTGTCCTATTTGTTTTATCTTTTGTTGCTTTTATTTCTGGTGTCATAGATTAGAAACCATTACCTAATAAAAGATCATGAAGATTTACATTTATGTTTTCATCTAATAGTTTTATATTTTTAGCTCTTGTATTTACTTCCATGGTCTGTTTTGAGTTACTTTTGTATAAGATGTGAGGAAGGGATTAAACTTCATTCTTTTACAGATTGATATCCAGTTGTCACTGCGCTATTTGTTGCAAAGACTTGTTTTTCTCCTTTAAATTATATTGGCACCCTTGTTAAAACCAGTTGACCAAAAATATAAGGGTTTATTCTGGATGCTCAGTCTGTTCATTGGTCTATATGTTGGTCTATTCTTATGCCAGTCCACTTGTTCTTAATTATTGTGACTTTGTAGTATGTTTTGAAATCAGGAACAAATTTGTTCCTCTTTTTTCAGTATTGTTTTGGAGATACTGAGTCCTCTGAATTACTCTATGAAATTTTTGGATCAGTTTGTCGATTTCTGCACAAAAGGCAGCTGGAATACTTATTGGAATTATACTGAATCAGCAGATAAATTTTAAGAGTATTGCCAACGGTATTAGTTTCTTGGGATTGCGGTTCAAAGTACCACAGACTGATTGGCATAAACAACAGAGATTTATTTTCTCACAGTTCTGGAAGTCAGAAGTCTGAGAACAAGGTGCCAGCAGAATTGGTTCCTTCTGAAGGCTATGAGTTAAAATCTGTTCCATGCCTCTCTCCTAGCTTTTGGTGGTTTGCTGGCAATCACTGAGGTTCCATGTAGATGGCATTCTTTCTATGCCTTCACATGACTTCTATACACATCTCTTTCTCTTCACATGGCATTCTTTTTATAAGGATACCAGGTTTTATTGGATTAGAAACCCATTCTATTCAAATATAACCTCATCTTATTTTAACTAGTTACATCTGAAAGTACCCTATTTCCAAATAAGATTACATTCCACTGAGGGTTAGGACTTCAACATGGAATTTTTAAGGGGACAAGCCATTACACCAGCTTAACAATATTTGGTCTTCTCATCCATGTACATGGAACATTTTTCCATTTATTTAGGTCTTCTTTATCATCTTTCAATGATATTTTATAGTTTTACAGTGTACAAGTCTTACTTTCCTGTCTTGAATTATTCCTAATTTTTAATTCTTTTGATGTTATTATAAATAGCATTACTTCCTTAATTTCACTTTCAGATTATTCACTGCTAGTGTATAAAAATACAATTTATTTTTTTATATTGATCAAGTATCCTGCAAGATTGCTGTGCTTTTCGATTAGTTCTAACCGTTTTTAAATGTAGATTTAGAATTTTCTTCATACAAGATTATGTTATCTGTGAATAGAGATAATGTTACTTCTTCCTTTTCTGTATGTAGGTCTTTTATTTCTTATTCTTGCACAATTGGCCTTGATGGAACCTCCAATTCAATGCTGAATAGAAATGGTGAGAACAGACGTAATTGTGTTTTCTGATTATAAAGAGAAATTTTTCAGTCTTTCTCCATAAAATATAATGTTAGCTTACAAGATTTTCCTTAGTGCTCCTTTATCAATCAGGTTGAGGAAGTTACCCTTTATTCTTAGTTTGTTCAGTGTTTTTATTGGGAAAGTATGTTGGGTTTTATCAAATACTTTTTTCTGCATCTATTGAGATGATCATGTATTTTTTTGGTTTAGTCATATGGTTTATTACAGTGATTCATTTTGTATGTTGAACAATTCTCACATTCCTGGGATAAATCCTACATGATCATGGTGTAGAATTTTTTTTATGTTGCTGGAATTAGGCTTGCTAGTATTTTGTTGAATATTATTTGCAACCATATTCACAAGGGATATTTTAGGAGATGCTTACTTAACTCTTCCAGAAGTAGCTCCTCAAAACTGACAATTCTTAAGAGCTGCTCAATTTTTTTTAGTCTTAGTTTAGTGAACAAAGTTGACCATATCTGTTATGTCACCAATTTGAACTATACTTATTCTTAACAAAGCAAGAAGTGCATTTCTTATTGAACCAGACAGATTTCTAGTATTTTAGTATGATTCAGAACTATTAGAATTTAGTTTTCTTCTCCATTCCCGAGCAGGTCAAACCTCTTTATCATACTTCTCCTGTATCCCTCTCTGGTTATTTTGTCTGTACTTGGGTTTTCTTTCTCATTTCTGCCAGAATCTCAGAACATGTTTGAATATATCCATATAGATCAGGGCCAACTTATTTTATGTTTATTGGAATAACCTAGCAATATTATTTTACTCAAATTATTACTAAATTATTACTAAACTTGATCCTGCATGCCCTACACGTAGTTTCTAACGTGCTGGTATGTTCAGGGTTTGCTTTTACTGGGAAAAGAAACTGTGCAGGAATTCTGTAATGTTCTTCTGCCTTTTTTACATTTATAACGATGGCCCAAACTGTAATGTGTTCAGTGACAAAATCAAACCCTGCATAATTGTTATTGAAACTAACTTTGAAGTCATAAAGAATCACCTTTTCATAATATCCACTTTGCATAAAGGTACTTTCTAATTGTTCTGAGTCATGTTAAAATACTAGAAATCCCTATTATTCAACAAGAAGTGTAGTCCTTGCTTAGTAAACAGTAAGCCTAGTTCAAGTATGTTAATGTATGATTCTCATTATTTTATACTGTTCCTTCTTACTTAGTTACTGAACACCCAAATGGGACAGGAATGCTTGACTTAGAACTGTGAAAAGCAAAATATGTCTTGGAAAAGGAGAGACTTTTTTTTTTTTTAGTTGGGTAGGTGGGGAGGATGGAGTAGGGAAGTGGTGGAGATTTGTTTGTTCCAAGAGTATCATACATATCCTGGGTATGTGTTCCCAGTGTAGTTGTGAGAAATGGCTTTGCCTGTCTCAATGCAGCTCTGCTGTATGGGCTAAATGTTTCCCAGTGTTCTGTGAAAATATTTCCCATGAATAAATGGATAAAAAATGCCATAGATAGATATTTCAATGGAAATACGGTATATTCCTTCAAGTGAAACAATGGATAAGTCTTCCTGATTACACCATTTCAGTAAAGGGATTAATACAAGGAATCTTGTCAGTGGAAAATAGAAGTTGAAAGAATTGCCAATAATAGCAGTAGTGAATCTCCAGGAGAACAATGAAAGGCTTAAGTCCATGTTACATGTTTTAGTGGGGATTTGCCAACAAGGCCTCTTTCATTTAAAGTATCTACAAGTTACTGGTGGAGGAAATCCTGACAGAACAAGATCGGGATAGGTTGAAAAATGCCTGTTACATACATATTGACCTGCATGTTTTGTGGGTTTTTTTGAATTTTTAAAAAGATTTTGTTTTGAGCAGTTTTATGTTTACGTCAAAATTGAGAGGAAAGTACAGAAATTTCCTATATACCCCCTACCCCCCCACATGCACAGCCTCCCCCATTATCAATATCCCCCAACAGAGTGGTGCATATGTTACAATCAATGAACCTACACTTCCATGTCATTATCACCCAATGTCCCTAGTTTACATCAGGATTCTCTCTTGGTGTTGTACATTCTATGGGTTTGGACGTATGTATAATGACATGAATCCATCATTATAGTATCAAAGTATTTTCACTGCCCTAAAAATCCTCTGTGCTCCACCTATTCATCCCTCCGTGCCTTCCTGCAATCTCTGGCAACCACCGATCTTTTTACTGTCTTCACAGTTTTGCCTTTTCCAGAATGTCATATCGTTGGAATCACAGTATCACACAACTTTTTCAGATTGGCTTCTTTCACTTAGAAATATACATTGAAGTTTCCTCCATGTCTTTTCATGCCTTGATAATTCATTTATTTTTAGTGCTGAATAATAGTCCATTGTCTGGAATGTACCACAGTTTATATCCATTTACCTACTGAAGGAAATTTTGGTTGCTTCCAAGTTTCAGTAATTATGAATGAAGCATACAGTTTTCCTGGCTCCTTTCATTTTTCTAGTTATTTTATTTTATTCCATGGACTTCTTTTTTCCACCATATTCTACTACTGGAAATACTTTTAAGTCAGCAATGACTTAATTGTTCAATCCAGTTCACACTTTCCACTCTCTCTTATTTAATCTCTTTACCACATTTAACACAGTTGATCCCTCTCTTCTTGAAACTCCTTTCCTTGGCTTCCAATCCTTTATTATTTCTCCTCTCTTCCCTCCACATTCACAACTCTTTGTAAGACTCTTTCTGACTTTTCTCCTTCCATGTCCCTTAATTACAGAATACTTAAGAGTACCATCCTTTATCCTCTTCTCTAACTATGAATTTACCTGGCCAATTTAAAGCTGATGACTTCCAAACTATAGCTCCTAACTATGAATTTACCTGGCCAATTTAAAACTGATGAGTTCCAAACTATAGCTCCTAAACTAAACATTTTTTTTTCCTGAGCTCTATACACATATTTCCAATAGTCTTTTTGATTGTTCCTTCTCAATGATAAATGATGTCATATCTAAAATTGAATATATTTCTACGTTCCAAATCCTGCCTCTCTTCCTGTATTTGTTAATATGTTCAATGGAATTACTCTCCAAAATATCTCCCAGACTACAGTCTTAGAAGCTGCTCTAGCCTACTATCTACTACTCATTTACGACCAATCAATCACAAGGTCATGTTTAGTCTATCTTCTTAATACCGCTTGAACCCATTCTCTTCCTTCCTTCACTGCTATGGTTAAAATAAGTTACCTGGTAAATTTTTTTTTACGGAATACAGGGAGTGAGAGTGAGGGAAGGAAAGAGAGACAATCAGTGGACACAATATCTAGCTGGCTGCCACTAAATGTGACTGCTAGACCTTGAAAAACCATCCCTGAGAAGTCCTATAACTTACATTTATGGGAAGGAGAGAGGTTAAGAAAATGTTGGAAGAATTTATTAACTTGTTCCCATCTCCTATTAGTCAAGGATTTGTCCCAGGGCTTTTACAGCCTCACACTTGTGGGTTGCACATAAGTGGTTATCAAATGGGACCACAAAGGTCAACAGGGAAGCCTCAGGACTAGAGGTACAAAGCATATGATCAGACAAGGCCATGTGAGAAAGTGTTGTCAGGCTGTAAATGCAGAGACATCTGAACCTGAGAGGATCTGAAGTGTTTCATCAGAGGTGTCTAACACATTTCCTAACTCCTTCTCCTTTACTTCATCTAGTCTATTTTCGGCAATGCCACCAGCTGGATCTTTTAAATTGCAAATCCTACCAATCCAATCTTAAAGTTCTTATGTAATTTCAAAAAGCTCATATGATAAATTTAAAAATTCTTAATATCAAATACAAGGGATTCATGATCCAATTCTTGCTTATCTTTGCAGTATTTGTGGTACTTATGAACATTTCTTCTAGGAGACAACCACAGGAAATGACCAGTATTTTATGCCTGCTCATTGATTTGTGGTTTGTTCTACTTAGGATGTTCTCTTATTCATTTACAGTGACTCCAATGTCATTTTTTGTATGCGACATTCTCTGCCATCTCCTGACTTAAGTAGGTTTTTTTCCCTGAACTTCTCTAACCTCTGGTTTACACTCAAAGACAGCACACAACAAACTGGTTTAAGAATTAGTTTACATGTAAAAGGTAGGGATTGCTTTTTTTTCATCTTGGTATTTTCTAGGATTAGCAGAAAACCTACAATATATCAAAAGGTACTTGATGAGGTAGGTTATACAAATGAATAAATCTTATATTTCCCTCTGCTAAAGTTTTTTTATCTTGAATTTTAACCTGCACTAATCACCCTTACTCTGATATTTCATACACATTTTTGTGTATTTTTATGGTATCCATAATTTGTTTTCTTTTCATTGATCCATTCATATTCCAATGTTTTGATTCTTCAGCCAGACTTTAAACTTTTTTGGAGATGTTTCTCCTACTTCTTTGTGTTTTCCATAACACTGTGCAGAGATAATAACCTCAACAGTCTCTACTGAATTCATTCAAAAGTGAAAAAAAATTAATATTTCACTTTCATTAACAGTTTTACTTAAAAAATTCCTTTTTAAAAAGAAAATTTCAAAAGTTTGAGGCTGAGTTAATGGAAAATTGCTTTTCAGTTCTTTCTTTTCCCAGTAATTCTGCTTTATTCTATTTGTAAGCTGGTAAAATTAGCTCTAAAATACCATCAGCAGTTTCTTCTGCATTCTATGATGGTTTTAGATATTGTTAACACTACATTAAGAGAACTGCAACAGTGTTGTTACAACCCTGGGGTGAATCCAGAATTTTTAGGGATCTATATAATAACTGGTGAGAATTACTATTATAGAATTGTGGGACTGAGTTATTGTTTGGGAATTTATTGGTTTAATATCTGCATGTCCATGAATAATAATCTCTCAATATTTTTGATATAATGAAGAGAATATCATATTCTCTCTCTGAATCAATTTATACGGAATTTTCATTGTTCTCACTTCAATATGTGAAAAAGTATCTCTAGAAAAACTATCAAATATCTGATATGTGATACAGAAGCAGGGCTAATTTAAGGAATTGGATAGTGCTATATGTATAGTGAGGTCACTGAATATGAATGTGTGTACTTTTTTTCTTTAACTACCAGTAGTAGAAAGTGGCTTATTGTTTAGGTAATTTTCAAGTTACAGGAAATACGATACCTAAAGTGTATGAGCCCTGAGATTAATTAACAACACCATTGTTAGTTGCGTTTTTAAATTTACATGTTAGAAACAGGGAGGGTAATTTTATAAAAGGATAATTGGGCCCTGTCTTACTTCTGTTCTATCTAAAATATACCAAGTTAAAAAAAAAAAACTTTTTCTTCCACTTTTTCCTTCTCTCTTGTTTTCCTCTTATCTTGTCTGAGGATAAGATTGATTTAGGGCAGCTTGGAGAGAATAGGGAATGAAAGGCTGTCAGAAAAAAAAAAATCCTTCTCTTTTAAACTCTGAATTTTTTCCAATATGTCATTTATTTTAGTTCTTTACTAATTATTTCTATTACTAGCTAGTTATTATTAGTCCATTATTGATTTTTTCCCATTTTTTTTCAAATAATACTTTTTTTAATTAATGAATTTTTTTTTTTTTACAGTAGGTCCTTTTTGGTTATCTATTTTAAATATAACAGTGTGTACATGTCAATCCCAAACTCCCAATCTATCCCTCCGCACATCCTTCCCCCCACTGGAAACCAATTTGTTTCAAATTGGTAAGTAATTTACTTTTGAGATTAGTAAAAAAAAAAAGGTGAAGTCCATCACTATTATTAAAAAAAACTCAGCTGACACTAAGATAGGGAGATTAACTCAAATTATCTGAGTAGGCCAAATGTAATCAAATAAGCATTTAAAAGCAGACGGGAAAGGCAGAAGAGTTAGAGAGATGTGTCAGAAAGTGAAATTCAAGAGATGTGAAGCATGAGAGAAAATCAACTGCTAGAGGAGGACCACGAGGAAGACATTAGAAGGAATGTGGGCAGCCTGTAGGAGCAAAGATCAACTCCCAGCTGACAGCCAGCAAAGAAACAGTCACAAGGAAGTGGATTCTACCAAAACCCTGAATAAGTTTGGAAGAGGATTCTTCCCAGACTTTTCCAATGAGCCCAGCTGGCCCACATCTTGATTCCAGTCTTGTGAAACTCGGAGCAGAGAAACCAGCCAAGCCAACCAAGACTTCTGACTTAAAGTAAGATGATAAATTTGCATTATTTTAAGCTGCTAAAAAAAACCAAAAAACAAAACTTTTCTGAGAACTCCATTGTCTGATGCTCTGTGCTGGTAATATATACTGGCCTTTAATAGTTAATCCCCTGCATTTGAAACCTATTGTGTAGGAGTAATTCCAAGTAATGCACACTAGATAATAGATGAAGATAAAATAGAATAATTAGGTCTAAGTATGAATGAGTAGAGGGGCCCATGGTTTGTACTTAAAGTCTAAAATTGTCTGACATTAACTGCTATTAAATCATAAACTTAACCAAGATGTGCCAGATCTTCCTAATCTTGACGCATTAGTGCATGGAGTAGTTTTCTATTTATAGGAAACTTTTCCTGTGAATCGTGGATGCCTCTAATTTTAGTGTGTAAATAATCTTTATATGAGCATAAATGAACCATTATAAGCCACATATATTTTTTTTCGCAATCACAATCATAAATGTGGCTCCAGAGCCAAACAATGGTTGTTATCATTGCACTCTCATTTTGTCTAATTAGAGAAAATGTAATGATATCTGGAGGATAGAAGTCAACCTGATTCTCTTTCTATGGACACTATATTACTTTACTAGCCTTTATCATATTATTTTCAACATTTTCTGTTACAAAAATATGTCTCAATGAATGCCTTTGTGAAGACATTTGTCAGCATCTCTGATTATCATTATCTGCTAAAGACTCCCTAATACATACTTTTAACTCTGCTCTCTCCATTGACAGACTCTTTTATCCAGCCATCATATTGGCATATGCTCTAAAACATAAAACCTACAGTAAATATTTCTTAAGTTTTCTTCCAAAGCTTTTTTTTGCCTCAGTATCCCATCTCAGTAAACAGTAACTGTCTACTTAATTAGTCAAACCATAGGTATTTTTCCTTTTTACTCATTCAATATCCAATCCCTTACTTCAAATATGTGTTCCATATTTATCCACTTATTTCACTTCTGCAGGACTATTTTAGTTTGAACCACTCTCACCTTGATAACCCTAATACTGTTCTTGCTAATCCCCCTAATCACACACTTCCCACCCCCTTCCTCTTCACCACAGCATTCACAGTGACATTTAAAATCAAAATTAGTCATTTTTTTCTTAAAATTCTCCAAATTAACTTCTCACTGGACTTAGAGCAAAGTTCACACTCCTCCTTATGTTGGCCTTTGAGGCTCTACTTGAACTGTTTCCTGAATAAATCTTTCCCTTTTCTCTTTTGCCCTTTGTTGAATTTGGCCACGTTGAACTTCCTGTTCAACTACTAAAACAAATTTGTTATGGTTTGAGTCTATAAATATCAGCTCCTCAGAGATCATCCCTAACTATCATACCTAAAGTAACTTCGTTCTGCATGCATACTTTGAATTGATTTTCATTAAAGTGCTATATTATCTGATTGTGTATATTTATGCATTTTTTTCTGCCTCTGCCCTCTTGAACACAAATTCCATATTAGTTATCTATTTCATTGTCTTTGTTTTCTCCTGCCATGTTCCCAGTGTTTTGTTTTGTTTTTTATTGGAGTATAATTGCTTTACAATGTTGTGAATGTACAATGAAGTGAATTGTACTGTACAATGAAGTGAATCAGCTGGACTAATGGCTAACCCCCATCCCCCATTCATTTTAATTTTATCAGTTTGAAGTCAATAATCATATTATTGTGAGCTTCCAATGTATACAGATTTTTGAGAAAGTGACTTTCTTCTTTTTTAAAAATTTTATTGGAATATGGTTGATTTACAATGTTATGTTAGTTTCAGGTATACAGCAAAGTGATATATACTGTTAGTTATATATATACATATATTCATTCTTTTTTAGATTCTTTTCTCATACAGGTTATCACAGAGTATTGAGTAAAGTCCCCTGTGCTTTACAGTAGGTCCTTGTTGGTTATCTATCTTATTTATAGTAGTGTGTGTTGGTTCATCCCAAGCTCCTGATTTATTCCTCCCCCCACCGACGTTTCCCCCTCGGTAACTGTAAGTTTGTTTTTGATATCTGTAAGTCTATTTCTGTTTCGTAAATAAGTTCATTTGTATCTTTTTTTAAAAATTAGATTCCACATATGAGTGATATCATATTATATTTGTCCTTGTCTGACTTATTTCACTCAGTATGACAATCTTTATGTCCATCCATGTTCCTGCAAATGGCATTATTTCATTCATTTTATGGCTGAGTAATATTCCATTGTGTATATATATATATATATATATATATATATATATATATATATATATATATATACCACATCTTCTTTATCCATTCCTCTGTCGTTGGACATCTAGGTTGCTTCCACGTCTTGGCTATTGTAAATAGTGCTACAGTCAACACTGGGGTGCATATATCTCTTTGGATTATGGCTTTCTCTGGTTATATGCTCAGGAGTGGGATTGCTGGATCATATGGTAGTTCTATTTTTAGTTTTCTAAGGAACCTGCATACTGTTCTCCATAGTGGTTGTATCAATTTACATTCCCCCCAACAGTGTAGGAAGGTTCCCCTTTCTCCACACCCTCTCCAGCATTCATTGTTTGTAGATTTTTTGATGATGGCCATTCTGACCAGTGTGAGGTGGTGCCTCATTGTAGTTTTGATTTACAATTCCCTGATAATGAGTGATGTTGAGCATCTTTTCATGTGCTGCTTAGCCATCTGTATGTTTTCTTTGGAGAAATGTCCATGTAGATCTTCTGCCCATTTTTTGATTGGGTTGTTTGTTTTTTTGACATAGAGCTGCATGAGCTGTTTGTATATTTTGGAGATTAATCCCTTGTCAGTTGCTTTGTTGGCAAATATCTTCTCCCATTCTGTGGCTTGTCTTTTCATTTCTTTTTTTAAGGTTTCCTTTGCTGTTCAAAAGATTTTAAGTTTAATTATGTCCCATTTGTTTATTTTCTTTTTTATTTTCATTACTCTAGGAGGTTGATCAAAAAAGATCTTGCTGCGATTTATGTCAAAGAGTGTTCTGCCTGTTTTCCTCTAAGAGTTTTATAGTGTCTGGGCTTTCATTTAGGTCTTTGATCCATTTTGAGTTTATTTTTGTATATGGCGTTAGAGAATGTCCAGTTTTTCCAGCAACACTTATTGAAGAGACTGTTTTTTCTCCATTGTATATTCTTGCCTCCTTTGTCATAGATTAATTGACCATTGGTGACTGGGCTTATTTCTGGGCTTTCTCTCCTGTTCCATTGATCTATATTTCTGTTTTTGTGCCAGTACTGTACTGTTTCGATGACTGTAGCTTTGTAGTATAGTCTGAAGTCAGGGAGTCTGATTCCTCCAGCTTCTTTTTTCTTTCTCAGGATGTTTCATCTATTCAGGATCTTTTGTGTTTCCATATAAATTTTAAAAAAATTTGTTCAATTTCTGTGAAAAATGCCATTGTAATTTGATAGTGATTACATTGAATCTGTAGATTGGTTTGGGTAGTATAGTCATTTTGACAATATTGAGTATTCCAATTCAAGAACATGATATATCCTTCCATCTGTTTGTTTCATCTTCAATTTCTTTCATCAGTGTGTTAAAGTTTTCAGAGTACAGGTCTTTTGTCTCCTTAGGTTTATTCCTAGGTATTCTTTTCTATGCTATGGTAAATGGGATTGTTTCTTTAATTTCTCTTTCTGATCTTTCATTGCTAGTGTATAGGAATGCAAGAGATTTCTGTGTATTAATTTTGTAGCCTGCAACTTTACCAAATTCATTGATGAGCTCTAGTGGTTTTCTGGTAGCACCTTTAGGATTTTCTATGTATAGTATCATGTCATCTGCAAACAGTGACAGTTTTATTTCTTCTTTTCCAATTTGGATTTCTTTAATTTCTTGTTCTTCTCTGATTGCTGTGGCTAGGACTTCTAAAACTATGTTGAATAAAAGTAATGACAATAGACTTCCTTACCTTGTTCCTGATCTTAAAGGAAATGCTTTCAGCTTTTCATCATTGACAATGATATTAGCTGTAGGTTTGTCAGATATGGCCTTTATTATGTTGAGGTAAGTTCCCTCTATTCCTGTTTTCTGGAGAGCTTTTATCATCCCACTGCTTCTAACACTATCAACCACATAATTACATTTCAATAATATTTGGTAAATAAATGGATGAATATTCTTGGAATGAATTCCTAGAAGTGGAATCCCTGGACCAAATAGTAAAAATTTTATTTCCTGTAACAAACAGCTAAATTTCTTTCATAAAGATTGTCTTATGTTTTAGTTCAATGGATGGGAGTATCTGTTTTCAAACTTCGTCAAATAAAGAGGTATTACATTAAAAAGGAATATAGTCACCTTCTTAGGTAAAAAAATGGTGTCTTATACACTTTGAATTTTCTGTATTATTGAGGTTGAATTATTTATATTTATTTTTGAGGTCTCATTTTTGTTGCCAATTTATTTCTTTTTTTGATCTAGTTTTATGAATGATTCTTAACTTTTGTTGAACATGAAAATCACCTTGTAAGTTATTTAAAACAAAATAGTATCTAAATCCCACTTCTAAAAGTTCTGACTTAATTTGTTCAGAGTGGACCCTAGCATTTAAAAGAAGTACTTCAAGTGTTAATAATCTTTACCCAGGGTTGAGAACCACTGAAATGCATTAATAAATATTTTGTGTTCATATACATGCAGCTTCAGATTTGAGACTTCTTCTATGAAATTGGGAGAATAAGTACTGGTGAAACAACCTATCTGAAGATTTTTATTATTTCTTTACTATCTCTTTATATGTCACAGTTATTAAACTACTGTGTCTTAGCTTCAAACCTACCCTTTTGTACTCTGCTTGGTGATGCTGGGGCTCAGACAGTGCAAATCATATTTTCCCATTAGCTAGCTGTTTCCTGCTAGGTTCTGCCAGTGGGGGCACCACAAGGAGACTTAGAGGGTTGGGGGATAGAAGAGATTTTCTGTTTTGTCAGTGTCTTTTATGCAGCAGTTTTTCACCTAATGGTGGTGGTGGTGAAGCAGTGCATTCCAGGTTCTGGTTTTCTTAGCAATCCTAGAGCCAGCCTCGTTAGAGACATCCTTTTCTGAGTTTTGAATTCTCAGCTCCTTAGGGTCCCTCCTCTGAGTTCCTGAGGCTCCAGAAAATCCAAGCAGTGCTCATTCCCTGCGTAGAGATCCTAGTCCTAGTTCCCCCGAGGCCTCTTCTCCAAGATTCTAAACTTTAAAGACTCCAAACTTTTGTTCTCACAGCCCTGGGTTAGCATCTGCTTCTTGCAGTTACTACTTCATGATACCCCAGTGTTCCTTTTTACCTTTTCAGTTCTCTAATACCTGGTTAACAATTATTAATATTAAATTTTCTCTGTTGACATAACTTGTGGCTTTTATTTCATGGCTGGATTCTGACTAAAACTATAGGACTGAATTATTGGCACTGCTAGTTAAAATGTCTAAGGCACAGACAAGGCTACATTTCAGTTTCTAATAGAGCTTTCAGAGTTATGGAAGAAAAAAGTTAAGTGGCCCTCTGATGTTGATCCTAAAGGTGCAAATTTCAACTCTTTGTTGAAAAGAACCTGTATCTTTATAGTAATTTCATCCCAGCCACATATTTCTATATTCTTGAATTGCCTGGTGAGGTTCTTCATTGCAGACTAGGTGGAGTAATGAGTAGCATATATTATAATAAGAGTACAGTGCAGAAGAAAGCATGATGAAGAGATTAGAGTATGAAAAAAGAAATCAGTAGCGTACACTATTTCTGAACTTATATAAGTATGTTTAATTTCTATTTGTTTCTTCTTCTAAAAGAGTAAATTAGATATTTTTGCCGTATTTACATGAATGTGTGTTTTGACAGAAATAATCCATCTAAAATATTTTGAGAAATAGGAATTGCTACGTTAATAAAAACTAGTTAGATGTATGTCAATAAAAAAAAGAATTTAAATTGTATAAGAAAGGGTCTAGGTGCATTATTAACCTTTTGTTGACGTTCATTTTTTCTTACTTTAAAAGGAAGAATTACAAATACAGTCGTATTTAGCATATCTCCCTATTAAAATGCATATAGACATTTATACCATTTTGAACCATGAGTATAGCATGAATTCTTTTTTTTTTGAGGGGGGGTGCGGTACGCAGGCCTCTCACTGCTGTGGCCTCTCCTGTTGCGGAGCACAGGCTCCGGACGCGCAGGCTCAGTGGCCATGGCTCACGGGCCCAGCCGCTCTGCGGCATGTGGGATCTTCCCGGACCGGGGCACGAACCCGTGTCCCCTGCATCGGCAGGCGGACTCTCAACCACTGTGCCACCAGGGAAGCCCTAGCATGAATTCTTATTTGAAATGCTAGTCTTTGGAAGTCAGGGACTTTGCCTCACATTCCTATTCAATTATCCGTGAATAATACCCTCTACATCATAGGATAAAAAGTGTTTTGTCCTGGTCATGATGATTGAAACCAGGAACTGAGTGGGGGCCTGAGAAATCTATAGCAGTTTCCAGGAAATGACTGAAACAATGTATAATGTTTAGATCCAAAATTAAATACAAAACTAATGAATTTGAAGTACTTCGTAAGGTAATTGGCACATAATAAACACTTTAAAAAACACTTAAAATGTTCGTTTCTAATGTTATTAATATTGTGTTCTCATTTGAAGAAATACTCCCATGACAGTATAGCAGTTTTAATGCTGTGGTCAAGGTTGGGCAGGTGGGACAACAATATAGTGACATCTAAGAACCTAAACCTAAAATGCCAGTTGTCCAATCAAGACCTTACTACTGATTTTGAAAAAAAAGCCTCTTCTGTCTCTCTTAGAAAAATAAATCAAAGATTATAGACTGTCAAATGCTTATATGCCATTCTGAGAGTTTAGGGGACTAAACATTTAGGAGCTGCTTTTGGATATAATTTTACCTCCTTCCTGCTTCTGGTAATTGGCTCTTGCTCTCTGCTGTGCATATCAGCTGTGGCTGCACCAACTGGCACCAAAGAAGGCTCATATGTGGAAATATATAGAAACTTTCCATTTGGAGCACAAATTCTACCTCTTTGCCAGATTTTGTGCCAAGAAAAAAAATATGAATGCAATCTTATCTATGGCACACCACATGTAGGAAAAAATTGTCCTAAGCATAACAGAAAACATTATTTATTGAACTTGTAATAATCCCATGCCTTTCCCAAATCAGCCTTTATAGTCTGAGGGGCATAGTCAGTTGAGAATCAACCCTTCCTGAACAAGAGGTACCAGAGCATGACACCTGACATTCTCGGCCCCTTCCTGCCCGGGACTGTGAAAACACTGCTGCTGCCATCCCCTTGTATGAGCCCTCTTCTGCTTCCATTCTGGAGAGGCCCTGAGAGCAGCAAGCCTCAGTTATTGCAGCTGTCTTGGCATGAACACTCAGCTGTTCTGTTCTCTGGCTGCTCCTCTGACTATTGGCAGACAAAGAATGAACAGGCTGCAGAATCAACCCCATTAGTGTCAACCTAATCCCCTGTAATGGGATCCACACAGGCCAAGATCAGGCACCATTCCCCATCCCCACCCTCATGTAGTATGTCTTAGCCTAGCACAATATCAAGCAGTTAATAGGAGAGATGATAACACTGCGTTTGCCGCCACCTTTTGAGGAAAACCAGAACAAGGCTGTTGGGAGTTTGCAAAGACGGGGGAAATTCTGTGTTTTTACTGTGAAAGGAGATTATTGAGATATGTTCACATATCTATACCTAGATGTACTTGTTTTTAGAACAATGCTATTGGAGCTACTGATATTATACTACCAATATTCAAGAGAAAATATTATAAGGTTTTTGAACAGAATTGTGTATGTGTGTGTAAGAGGGTGAGAGAGACAGAGAGAAAGAATGAGAATGGTGAACACTTAAATCACGTTTTCAACAGGGGGGGGACAGGCAGGAGGAGAAGAACAGGCAGAAATTTAATTAGAGTTTGCTGGGGATAGAGGCTTTGAGATTGACAAGAGGTGGTACATAGTATTACTGATTATTAAAAGTCCTTAGACTCTTCTATTAGGTGAGAAATGCAGTTTTTAGATTAAGGTCTGTTTCAAGAAAAGAGAATGATATTGATGAACTTTTGCAGCCCCTAAACATAGAGTTAAAATTGCCTTTTAGAACCCAGTAGACTTTTTTGCCTACTTTTTCTGCCTTTCTGGTTCTGGTCATTTTGAACATCAGAATACATAAGCATATAGAAACCTGTGTTTTTGGCAACAATACACAGCAGGCAAAGTCTAAATATTAACTGAAAAATAATAAATCACCTTGAATGTTGTTCACCAATGACAATGACCTTGCATTCCCCAAACATAATGAACAAGGGAGACAGAAGTCTAAGATGAACAGGGGACTTCCCTGGTGGTCCAGTGGTAAAGAATCCACCTTGTAATGCAGGGGACTTGGGGTTCGATCCCTGCTCAGGAAATAAGATCCCACATGCCCCCAGGCAACTAAGCTCGTGCCAAAACTACTGAGCTCACACGCCTCATCTAGAGCCCATGTGCCGCAAACTACAGAGCCCATGTGCTCTGGAACCCGTGCACCACAACGACAGAGCCCACATACCCTGGAGCCTGCGCACCACAAATAGAGAAGAGAAAACCCGTGCACCACAACTAGAGAGAAGTCCTTTGCACCACAATGAAAAGCTGGCGTGCCGCAAGGAAAGGCCCCGCATGCCTCAACGAAGATCTCGCATGCTACAACTAAGAGCCGACGCAGCCAAAAATGAATAAATTAAATAAATAAATAAATAAATAATAAAATCGTAAAAAAAAAAAAAAAGAAGATGAACAGCTTGCCCCTGGAATCTTCAGCAATGACAACAAGACTATTGGACTACTGACAGTCATAAGCCCTCGGAATTTCCACGGTCTGTTTATGGAGCTATAATCCTTACTGATACACTCTAGTAAACCCTGGACCCACTTGTGGTTCAGCTGCTCCTAGATGCAGCACCTGTGTGTGTACCTGTGGGCCTAAAAATATCAACAGCCAAAACTACATGGAAATCAAAAGCAAATCCTGTTGTATTCACAGTTTGTGTTTGCATCTAGCTCCTTGTAAGGACACCCACTTAACACACTTTCCCAGATTTTATAGGCAGCTGCAGTATTGGATTCTTATTTCTTCCCATGTGAGCTTTTTTTTGTTTTCCTTTAAGAATTTAAAGTTTTAGAGAGCTGAGTCATATTTGCCTAAATTTTCAGGATTATGTGGGTCTCTCTGGAAGCTTTACATAATAAAGGTTTTTAACTGAAAGATACAAGGAATGGTGGAAAGACCAAAGTTACTGTAATTAAAATTAAGTGAGATCCTCAGACACTTCTGAGCTCAGTGGGAAGAGCCACAGGACATACATGACAAGATCTCCATCTACGTTCCGACTTCTATCTATAGTTACTAAAACTGGGAAGAGTAAGAGAATTCTTGATTTTAGTGAGGAATATGCTCAGTTTAGACCCTTAGGAAAAGTCCAAAGACCCTGTTTGTTAACTTTTGTCCCTCAAGTTTGAGCATGGTTACATGGTTATGAAAGGGCTGAGCACAGAAATAAGACTTCACTAAGATTTTTATTTCCAACTTCAGCAGTCATTTCCTTCTGTAAAAATGTCACATTGTCCATCTGGAATTAAGTTTTGTGATAAGAACTATGCCAAAGAATCACAAGCTCATGAGCCAAGAAGATTACATCTCCCTTTTTTCCTACCAAAAAAAAAAAAAGTCAACCCAAATATGAATTGTGGTGAAATGAATTAAATAGTACCATATACCTCAGCAAGGAAGCCCCACATTTCCAAACTCAACACTGAACTCTTGATTCTTCTTGGGGCTCCTCCATCCAGCTTTTCCCTGCCTTCCTCTCTATTAATTACCCTCTGTGTTTGCACCTAGAAGTGCAGAACAACACAGATATCTCTTGGGTCATCCCCTAAATGACGTTCAGGAAGCACAGTTGGTATCATACACCACAGAAGCCTGGCAAGGATTGTCATACTAGAGAAAGCAACTAAACTACATGTAACTCTACCCTTCTCTTAGGTAGTTCAGTACTTTCTATGACATCATGACTGCAGAGATGAGAAACACTGTACTCAGAATAATCTGATCTGAACGAACATTAAAAAATACTCCATAGCTATCTTCTGCCTCTCCTGTGCAGATCTGTAATTAAGGGGAATTTAGACCATGGACATTTCTGACTTCTTATCACATATATTATTCAATAGTCGTAATAGTTCATTCCTTCTTATCATATTTATTGTTTAACCACAATGATAGCTCATTCCTTTTTGTGTTTAACATAATATTTTAGATATTTTTCTGTTGACAGAATCAGTAGTTCATTTTATAAATTGCTTATAATATATACATATACGACCTGCATTGTCCATTGTTGGACATTTGGGTAGTTTCTGATTGTTATAAATAGGGCAACTATAAACATTTTTGCACAACTCTTTCTGTGTACATATGTCTTCATTTCCCTTGAGTAAATAATTAAGAGTAGAATTATCAGGGCATAGTAAAGGTGATGAAATACCTAGTTTTCCAAGTAGTACCATCTTATACTTAAACAGAAATTTGAGTACTTAATTTTGATAAAGCCCAATTTATCTTTTTTTTTTTTTGTGGCTATAACTTTCAGTATCCTCCTAAGGAAATTTTTGCCTCCTAAGGAAATTTTTGTCAGGAAGTTATTCTCATATGGGTTCCCCAAGAAGTTTATATTTTTACTTTTCATGGTTAAGTTTGTGATCAATTTCAAATTAATTTTTGTATATAGTGTGATGTAGCTCTTACAGTTTATCTTGTTTCATATATTTATCTGGTCGTTCCAACATCATTTGTTGATTTCCCTGCTCCCTAAATTTCATTGCGCCTCTGATGAAAATCAAGTTTCTGCAAGTTCTATTTCTGAACTCTCTATTTGGGTCTACTGAATTATTTTTCTCTCCTTGTGCCAATACTTTACTGTGTGATTACAGTACCTTTTCAAAAATTCTGGAAATCAGGCAATGAAAATTCTCCAAATATATATTAAAAAAAAAGTTTCTCCGGTCATTAGAGGAATACTTTCTGGGGATGTTATGTGCAGCATGATGATTATAGTTAGTAATACTGTATTATATATTTGAAAGTCTCGAAGAGAGTGGATTTTAAAGTTTTCAACACACACACATACAAATTGTAACTGTATGAGATGATGGATGTGTAAACTAACCTTATTGTTGTAATCATTTTGCATTGTATATATACATCAACTCATATTGTATACTTTAAACATACACAATGCACAATGTTATATGTCATTTATATCTCAGTAAAGCTGGAGAAAGTGTTTTAAAGGTAGCTTTGTTTATGCTATATCTTTGCATTTTTATGTAAACTTTGAATTCACTTCTAAATTGCTACCAAAATTTGTGTTGGGCTTTTGATCGGGACTATATTAAAATGTTTGGATCAATTTGTGGAAACTGATATCTCAACAATATTGAGTCTTACAATCCATGAACATGGTATATTTCTCTATTTATTTAGATTCCCTTTAATTTCTCTTAACAGTGTTTTCATTGTAGATGTTGTGCTTGTCATTCATCAAATCCATTCCTAAGTGTTTTTATGTGAGCTTGTAATTTTTCTTTCTCTCAAGGATCAGGACCTTGAGCTGCCTCTTTTCTAATGTATGAAAAGTTACCACATCTATTTTGTCTAGTGTTTTGTTTATTCCAGTAGGGTAAGTCTGACACCAGTTACTTTCTCATGACCAGAAATGAAATTGCTAGAGCATCTTTTTGTAAGAGAAAACATTTGATATTTCTCTCTGTTCAAAACCTTGCGTGGATCCCCATTTCAATTACAGTGAAAAGTCTTACAAGTCCTCTAAGGTCCTGCACAATTCACATACTATCTTTTTCTAGCCAACTCGTTACTTTTCCTCCCACTGTTGCCATTGGTTCAGTTACATTAGCCTTACTGTTGTTCCTTAAACTTTCCAGGCAAAATCCAATGGGTCCTTTGCTCAAACGTTCCTTCTACGTATAATAATCCTACACAGATGTCTGTTTGGTTGATTCTCCCTCCTCCTTCAAGTCTTTGCATATGTCTCACCCTCTCAGTGAGATCTTCCCTTATCTCCCTATTTACATACTGGAAACTGGCATTTCCTCTGCCTTGAAATACCAATCTCTCTTACCTTATTCTATTTATTTTCTTTTTGCCAATAACATTGGTCACCTTCTAACATACTTGTAACTTACTTTTCTGTAATGTTTGTTCTTTATTGCCTTTCTTAGTATAGCCTATCTGTCAGTATCCTACCTATACCTAGGAGACCTTTTACTGTATTCCTACTCATACCCAGATGCCAGTTTCTGCATCTCTGGGATTTATGACTTTGCTCTGGATCTGTAGAAGGCTATTCAATGTGTGGCAAACTACATGTGTAGAGAAACAAGCACCCCCAAAGCAGCTCTCCACCAACTCACATGAGTTAGTTCATGAATATGTGAGTGTTCTCAGTCCTATTTTGGATAATTCCCAAACCTATCTTTTGCACTCTTTCCCAGACGTTCTGTAAAAGACTAGGTGACAATCTCCCATCATAATAATTGACATAAAAATTCATCATTAATTGGTTGCTTTTCTATTGCTAATTCAATTACCCACTACCATATCTTCCAGTTCATCTACTCCTAAACAAATTGTTTGCACTCAAATATCTTATTCACAATCTGCTTCTGAGGGAACCCAAACTAAGACATGAACTATAGTGTAAGTTTCATGAAGACAGGGATTTTTCTCTTTTATTATTATTAGTAGTAGTAGTAGTGTTTTTAATTGCCATATCTCAAATGCCTACAACAGCATCAGGTGCAGAGTACATGTGCAGACATTTATGGAATGAATTAATAAACTTAGAATATACTTTCCAGAAATGTTCTCTAGTAGTGATACTGACAAAAATGTCAGAGTTTTCATTACTTATGTTTAGAATTCTGAGTGCCAATATTAGAGGTATAGAAGTAAACCTCATTGCTGTGAACATTTTAAAATTTCTTTAATAATTAGTAATTTTTTATTTTAAAGTTTCTTGTGGGTGTTCATATTTATTTTGTGAATTGGCTAGTTCTTTGTAATTTTTCTTTTGGGGATGTAAAATATTTTTAAGATTTACTTCTTGCAAGTGTTTTTACTTATTTATTTTTATTTTTCAATATATTTTATGTCTAGAAATTTTATAGTTATGTAGTTAGAGCAATTGATCTTTTTTTGTGACTCTTCCTATACCTATACTCAAAATATTAACTTGTGTTTTCTTCTAGTGTTTAGCATATTTTTAAGTTAATGTTTATTCTTTATTTTACTCAGAATCTATTTTTATTTGAGATTTTTCCCTTTGATATAGACAACCAAGTACCACAGCACTGTTTCCTGAATATATTGAACTATATGTTGAAGAATGAATAGGGGTTAACTATGTAGACAAGGAAGGGAAGGGATTTTCCGCAAATGCAATCACATGGTGGAAGACAAAAGCACAATTAAGAAAATAGTGGGATCTTGGACCTATAGATAATTTAACACATAAGTGGAAAAATTGGTTCGGAGCTCTATACTTAGTTCTGGACCCCGTTTCTATTATACTACTATGTCTTTTAAAGGAACAGATGGTGCCTGTAGCAGAGAGAATAATGTTCATCCAGTAGTCCATGTGCTCACCTACATATCCTAGCCTCCTTTGCAATTAGTGTGTTAAAACCATATAATTCGTTTTGTACAAAAAACTGAGAGGAAACGATGCCTGTCCTGCCTGGGCTGATGCAGTAAAAAGCATATGGCTACTCCATTCCTATTTTCTCCTTCTGTGGACTCTTCAGAGGCCCTGTTTCAGATGTTAGGTAAAAGAAAGCATCCTGGGACTGTATACACAGAGTACCCAGACAATCTGTGTGGGACATTTAATGAGTGTGAAAAATAAACCTTCATTGGATTTGATTTCTAAAATATATACAGCCTAGCTTACCCTATTTTAACTAAAACTGTATCTAAAACCACGAAATTAAGACAGAACTCATTATCCTTCACTCCAGATCTACTCCTCCATTAAATTTTCTAATTTCTGTTAATGACATGCTAGTTCCTTAGCTTTGTAGGAATGGTCTCAGGGTTAAATAAATGAATACATCTGGGGCACTTAGAAACCTCTCAGAAAGTGTTTGGTATTATAGTTTTTATTGTTGTTAGTTACCTGGATACAGAATCTTGGACTTGCTTTGGCTTCAGCTTTACTCTCATTTAATTAGTTACCGATATATTAATTTTACCTCTAAATTTAGCATTAAATCAAGCTTGCTTCCATTTCCCTCCCTGCCATCTTAGTAGTCTTATAACTGGTGTGCCTTTAATTGTAAGATTAGTTTTCCCATTATACAGGCAGCCATACTCCTCTCAAAGTTAAATTGTTGAATGCTTACCTATTGCATATTAGGGCAAAATTTTCATTTCAGGTTCTCTGTGATCAAAGCCCAACTTACACTTAAGCTTGATCTTACACCATTCCATTTGGATATTTTCTTCTTTCCTTACTATATTAATATTCTTAAATACATTCCATTCTTTTTTTTTACTTATGTGCTTTATTGGGATACAAGCTTTAGTCATTATATCAAATATTCCAAATCTAATTTAAATTACAACTCAAATGTCATCTCTTCCTAAAAGTCTTCCATGATTTTCCTAGTTAGAAGAAACTTCTGCTGACTTCTTAAGGCACATTGCATCTTCCTGTATCACCATACATATCTATAAGATGCTATATATTTAATATAGGAACACATCTTTGGCTTTTATTATCACTTAAAATAGCATTCTAAATCTTCTGGGTAAACAATATATGTTTCTTGAATACAGACATGGGTGAAAGCCAAGAAATGATAAGTTAGAAACTTTGCAAGCTGAGTTCTGAAAGTCTTTGTTTGTTTTGCAGAACTTAGTTGTTATTTATTTATTTGTTTATTTGTGGCCTATTTTGAAATTCAACTCATTGAATTGAGTTCAGTACATTTTATTAGTTACAAAATAAAACATTTAAGTTATCTGCCTTTACTTTCCTACAAGGTGACATTCATGCCATTACTGTCTTAACAGAAAGTCAATGACAGAGTTAAATTTCCTTTGTAGAACAGCCTACATTAAGAAAATACACTTACAAAGGCAATATGGAATAGCATAAATTAGAAAAAATAATTAGGGGCATTAAAGATAAATACTGCTACACTTTGAGAAGAAGAGGGATGTATGGAAGGTCCTTTAAAGGAGCTGCAATTAAAAATGTCAATAAGAATTCATGAAAGAACAAGAACTGTAAATGAGTCTTTTAAGAGGTAGAGAAATATGATAAATTGTGGTACTCTGGATAATCACAATTGGCAAAATGGAGAATAATTAAAGAAACCAAATTAGACCACATATAGTGATAAATGAGGTTAGACTTGTTAAAGAACTGTGTCATTAGCAGGTTCTTTTCTGGTGAGGAAAAGAATAAGGAAAGAGAATTTTTCTGTGAAACTAAAAGAGGAGTGTTCATGCCCTAATACACTTGGTGGTCTAACAGTGAGACATCTACAGAGATGAGAATCTGCAAATAAGCAAATGCCCCTGAACCCTCAGCAGTGCAGCCTCTGTCTGATGTCTGCCACTCAAGCAAGTATTTGGAAGATTCAGGTCACTAAAGACTAACCTTTTTATGATAGTGTTTTTCTTTACCAAGTATGACTCTGAATTATACAGCAGGGAAGGGGTTTGTCTGTGCTTATTAAAGACACTCAAGGTTGATCACATATGGTTTCCAACACCTAAGGCTAACTATAGTAACTCTTTTGAATATTCCTAAGGACATAGTGTCCTGTAACATTAATAATCCTTAAACATATGCCCACAATGGTATAAATTATTACAGGCAATCCTAGATTTTTCAAAAACAATAGGAGAATTGACTATTGGCCTAGGAAATGTGGCCTAAACCCAAACCCCAAGATTTGTGTTGTGCACCTCTGAAAGTATGGAACTATCAGGCCTATGCCTGGAGCTCTCCAAAAGTGAGCTTATCAGTGCAATCTGTGTAGAAGTGGGTGTACTGACTTGTCTTATCCAGTTCTTCCTATTCAGGTTAAGTTAGAGCCAGAGACTTAACTAAGAAGTCACACTTATGTGCCAAGTGGCACAACTGCTAACAAGCCAAAAGTTATTGACCTTTAGACACTGATTTTCCCTAATGCCTATTGATTTTAGTGGCTGCTTACCTGTTAGAATTGCTTTGGTGTGGGAAAAACATTGTTCAGAAAATATATACAGGTTCCAAAGACAAAAAATTCATTATATCTATGCTGCTCACAGGTACTAAAAATTATTGATTTCTGATTATTACCAGATTACAGAAATCTGCTCTTAGCCCAAGCCAAGCTGCCATTTTATTAATTTCCTGGAGACTATCCAAGCCTTGTTCAAATATCTGATACCATTTTCATGCCTTTTGTGAGTAGATACATCTATATATACTTGCACTTTTTTCCTTCAACATGTATTGAGAGTCTCCTCTGAGACATACACTATTTTAGGCCTTAGGTATAAAAAATTCGATAAGATAGACAAGGTTCTGTCTAAAGATTTTATTTAACAGAGAAAGGCAGACAATACACAAATAGCTGAATATAAAACGATTAGTAGTATATGTTGAATATAAAAACAAGATGATGTGCTAGACGTTAAGTGGACAGGAGATACATTTCAACTGATTCCTGAATTTTGAGGAATCAGCCATTCAAATATACTAGGACAAGCCCCTAATATACGAATTATGTTGATATATTTAATGAACAGGAAGAAGGTAGAATTGCTAGAGTGTCCTGAACAAGGGACAGAGAAGTGGCAGATGTTGTCAGAAGTCAACAGGGGATAGATACTGAGGTCTACTGTATGTACATATACCATATTCTAAGTGTAAAAGGAAAGTTTTGGATGATTTTAATCAAAGGAACCATACAATTTGATTTATATTTTGAAAAAAATACTTCTAGTTCCTCTGTTGAGAATTGATTGGAAGATCACAAGAGTAGATGCAGAGAGATTAGGAGGTTTTTGCAATAATCTAGATGAGAGATGATGGTTTCAGTAAAACCTGTAAAGGTGATAAGAGGTTAAGTTCATCAGAATTGCTGGAGAGTGGGGCTGGAAGAGGGTAAAAACTGTTTTTCCTTAAACACGTTAATTTTGAGATGTCTGTTAGAATCCCATATGGATATATCAAGTAAACATTTGGGTATATGAGTCTGCAGTTCAGGTAATACCTCAAGTCTAAATGTGTGCATTTGAAGCTCAAAGGCATATCAGTGTATTTAAAGCTATTAGATAGATGAGATTGTCAAGGAAGATATGGAAAAAAGAATGGGTTCTAGATCATATCCATGAACACTGAGAAGTCTAGTAGAATTAAAGCTGGCACAGGAGATTGAGAAGGAGTAGCCCATAAAGAAGGAAGAGAACAAGGGAAAAGGTATCCTGGATGTCTAGAGAGAAAAAAGATTACAAGAGAAAAAAAAAAAAAAGGATGGCCAGCAGTGTCAAATATTGCTGAGTGGCCAAATCATATAGACACAGAGAAGTGATGCTAGGAGCAACAGGGAGGAAAATGGGGTAATGGTTATAGAGGACACGGGGTCTAGGGAGGGTTTATTTTATTCAAGGGTGTTTGCATGTGGATTGACTATGTTCCCATAGAGATAAATTGCTGATGCAGAAAAGAGAATCATTACAGAGTTTAAATTTTATAGAGTACATCTAATCCCAGATACTTGCTTTCTTTTGGCTGAGTTGATAATTTTAAGCTTGTACACTGTAAAATTAAGAACAAAACTCAGAGTTGCCCAGCACAGCATTAATCCCATAGCAACTAACCTCAAAAAGCAAGCCAGTGTGATTCACTACATTTCTACAATAGTAGGCAAGGTGAATGTGGTTGGCATGGATTAATTTATTATCCTACAGAGTGCTAATTTTGTGGGATAAAATTAATAGTCAAAGTTGTGCTTATTTTATATTATTTAATTAAGAAGAGTAATATAGTAAGGAGAGAACTTTTGGGTTTTAATATAACTTAGGGAACATCCAGTTCTATTTTCTTGCGTTATAATAGGTAGAAACTTGGCTGTAAATTGCTCAAAGCCACATGAAGCAGTCAGAACTGGTAGAGAGGTTATGGAAACATGATCATCATTTAAAAGGAATACGTTGATTCACATCTGTGAGTCTTCTAAATCTCCAAATACATCTTTGAAAAACATACTTGTGGTTTACTGTAAAAAATGAGTATTTTATACACACACACACAGAACTTAGATTTTTTTTATCCTCTTTCAGTGTTTTTGTAATATATTTTCAGAAATGTAAATAATTGTTTCAAAGTGGTAGCAACATCTAATGACTGTCCTTTTAAGTAGTATCTTTACTCAGCAATCTTGTTTTTTGGAGCAGCCATTTATTGAGCACTTTGACTGCTACTGTGTCCACATGACCTTGAAACTTGACAGTGGTCAGCTAGGTTAAGTATTATTTCACAGTTTTACAGATTGAGGAAATAGAAATCTAGGGGGTTGAAATAACTTTCCTAAGCTCATGTACATTGTTGGCCGCTGAATTTTTTTCTCTTATACCATCATTATCAATGACTGAATTTCCCACTGCAAAAGATTATGTAGCTGTACATAAATGCCCTTAGATTTGGAACATTTAAAGATAATTTTTATTCTGAGAGAAAATGATATAAAGGAGGAAAAAATTTTAAAATTCTGGCATCTTAGAAATATTATAACATTCATCTGTTGGAAAGTGGTGTAATAGGACAAAATGTCAGATCTGGGTTTGTGTCCTTGCTTAGCAACTTAACATGTGTGTAATTTGGGGCAAATTACTTTAACTCTTTGAATCTGAGTTCCTCATCAGCAAAAGTTTGTTATAATAACTACTTGAGAGTTTGTGAAGTTTAAATTACATATACTTTGACAGTGCATAAGGACATAATATGCTATTCCTCAAAGTCTGAGGATAAGGTTACATCTGAAGATAAAATTATGAACCATATACATGGAAGTAAGATTCATCAAAGGAAATGAAAGGGGGCATATAAGAATAATTTAATGGTGGCTGGAGCATACTGGACTATTCTAATACCAATCAAGTTGTAGACTCTCCAGTTTGTAGACATTCTTTAAAAGAAAAAAAATGTGAGGGAAAGCATCCACAGAATGATTCAACCATTGAAATAAGAAAAATTTAGTCTCACACTTTTTCAGGTTAGTCTATAAAAATGGATTTAAATATTCTAGGCATTGAGTATGTATATATTTTTGAGAAGTGGGGATAGGTAACCAGGCTGCACTATATCTTGAATAAAATAGCTAAGTTTTTCAGGGTTATTTTATTTTATTGCAAGTTAAGAGATGTATAATGAGTAAGTTCATACTAGAAAAACAACATATTGTACAGCTATTTCTTTTTCTTAACAGCTATATTGAATTTTAACTGACATACTAAAAACTACAATATTTAAAGTATACACCTTGGTATGTTTTGACATATATATACACCCAGAAAACCATCATTACAATCAATAAAGTGAACATATCTATCACCCCCCAAAGTTGCCCCATGCTCACTTATAATCCCTCTCTTCTGTCCTTCTTTTCTACCCCCCCAATCCTCAAACATTCCTCTCTTTTCTTTCACTATAAATTAGTTAGCATTTCCTACAATTTTACATAAATGTGAAATTTACATTTTAATTCATTTTAACCTGGCTTTAAAAAATTTATCATAATTAGTTTTAGATTATCCGTGTTGCATGTATAGGTACTTCATTATTTTTATAGCAGAGTAATATTCTATTGTGCAGATTTACCAAAATGTTTTTATCCATTTTCCTATTGGTGGATATTTGTGTTGTTTTCAGTTTTGACTCTTATAAATAGAGCCATTGTGAAGATTTAGGTACAAGTCTTTATATGCTTTTATTTTTCTTGTTTAATGCCTAGGAAAATATTGCGTTAAGAGATGGGTATGTATTTAATTTTTAAAAATACTTCCAAAACGTTTTTCAAAGGGTTAGTAACATTTTACATTCTCGTCAACAACATAGGAGAGTTCCAGTTGTCCATATCCTCACCAAAACTTGGTTATGGTCAATATTTTAAATTTATCTATTCAAATAGATGAGTAGTGACATGTCATTGTCATTTTAATTTGCATTTCCTTAGTGTCTAATTGTGTAGAGCATCTTTTCATGAGCTTATTTGATTTGACATCCCTATGTTGTCTTTGCTGAAATGTCTGTTCAAATCTTTTGCCCATTTCTTGAATTGGATTGTTTATAGTTATATTGAACTTTTAGAATTATTTATACATTCTGGATAAAAGTCCTTTATCAAATGTGTGTTAAGCAAATATTTTCTCCTAATAGTGTCTGTCTTTTCATTCACTTAACAGAATATTTGAGAGAGCAGAAGTTTTTAATTTTATGAAGTCCAATTTATCAGTTTTTTGTGAATTGTGCTTTTGATACTATAAATAGCTTGGATAAATGCCTAATACAAGTTGAAGACTACTATGATTTTTCTAGAAATTTGATTTTTTTACTATGAAAATTTCAAACATACACAAAAGAAAAAATGGTAATGAACTGCCATGTATTCATCATCCCTCTTCAACAGTTATCAACTCATAGCCAATCTTGTTTCACCTGTATTCCTTCCTACTTCCACATACTCCCAAGTTATTAATATTTTTAACACATATTATTGATGTACACACAGAAATCTACAAATCATAAGTGTCTACCTGAATAAATTTTCACAAAGTGAAAACATTTCATTGTATCTTTTATTGTATGTATGTTGATATATTCAGAATCTCAGTCAAAAATTTAAATAGTACCAGCTCCCCAGAAGATGTCTAATGTCCTCAAAGGAATCTCTATCCTTACAATACCATTCATGAAGTTTGCTGGTGGTTAACCATTTATAATGGATTCATACAATGTGTCCTACCTTATGTTTTAATTCTTTGGTTCACTCTGTGTTTATGAATTTTTCCATGGTGTTTCATATGGCAAATCTGATTCACCTGATTGCTGTTTGGTATTCCATTGTATGAACATACCACAATTTATTTTTCAATTCTGGTATTGATGGACATTTAGATTGTTTTCAGTTGTTGACTTTTCACATAGTATTGCTCTGGATATTCTTGTACATTTTGTTGTTGCTAGTGATCATATACAGAGATTTTTGTTGGGTACATAGCTAAAGATGAAATTGCTGGATGACCAAATCTTTATCTATACCTATATCTATATATCTACATCTATGAGATTTTAGTAGACACTGACAGTTTTTATAAGTAGTTATACCAATACTGTATGAAAGAATATTGCATAAATACATACCATATAATATTCTGGGTAATAAGTTTTTAATCCCCTAATTGCCTTGTTAGAGTATTCCTGCACCGGTAGCCACTGGAAAAAATACTGTTGTAGTCTATTACTCATTTATCTGCCATTTGCCCTTGTTTTTCATGAGTAATTTCTGTGAACTTATTCAATTCTTCGATTCAACAATTGAATTTCTGGAGCTGCAAAGTTGAAGGCTAGATTCTTAAATGAGGAAACCAACCAAAGTCCCTCTACTTTCTGTTGTTTTAACAGAGTGTTATTTAGTCTCCCTAGATATTATTTTTTGATTGATTTCGTTATAACTGCAACAGTTTTTTAAAAAATAAAACAAAACAAAATACTATCCTAAAGCCTGGTACCTAGATGTACAATAAATGTGATTCTCTTTCCTCCTATTACAGTAATCTTTTTACAGTTTCCTTTAGCCTTTTCATTATTGTTAACATCTAGCCTTTTACAGAAAGTGCCTCCATGGCTACAGTTTTAGTACCATCTAGACAAAAAGTAGAAATCCACTGCCATGTAAGCCTTCAAGCTTCAAAGACAAATCAATACCACATCTCTATGAAACAAGTATATCTTAACAGTTTTTTCACAAAGGACCTGACCTACCCCATCTTTATGTAAGTTTGGGACTAATCTAAAATCAGTATAGATCTGAGTAAAATGTTCCCATGTCAAGAAATGCTATTGAAGGCTTTGAAATAAGCTGATAATGATAAGAAATAAAATAGTCATTGTGAAAATTTGAAACCTCACTTTTGCTCTTGGAAATAAACCAGTTACTGATTCATGATTTTCAGTATAGTGAACAAAATTATTTGAATTGCACATCTAGAATTATCCTATGCTTAATTAGTTATTATTTTAAAACCATTGCATTTTTGTGTGTTCATGCCTGTCTAGATTTGATATTTACTCCAGTGAACTGAGAGAAGGCTAGAGAATTCAGTGAACACAGGAGTATAGTGTACTGTAGTATTCTGTATGACTTTGCTAATTATTGCCACTTGTGAATAAATATTTTCACATTGGGTAATGAAAGGCTAAATTGATTGTAGGTTATAAACCAATTTTGTGGCACTGAAGTGATTGAAGAACACAAGATTAAAGTTGAAATAAATATGAAGTCTGATTTGCACATAGATAATGTAACCAAAGAGATTATTATTATCAGTAAAGTAAAACCACTTACCCTTTTTCTCAGGAAACTCACTAATTTATGTGTAGTCCTCTACTCAAGCCTATTGTAAAAGGAAAAGGCAAATGATGGAACTTTGTCCTTTGATATTTATTGATCCCAAGTAAGTACTAATTATTGTTGGAGCCTCTATTAGAGGAGATAAAAGTCCTCTAAGAGTTTATACTTCGATTGATCATATGTAGTATGTATTTATTATAGAAGAAAATTAAAGAAAACATGCAAAACAATCAAGCATTTCTGAACTGCTGAGTCTAACATTCATTTTATTGAATTTTTAATGAGATAGATGAGATGTGTTCTGTTTAGAATTTAACCTATTTTTTAAAATCTTCTGATTTAGTCTGTGCTATAAGGACGATCCCCATTTCCCATTTTTGTATGTTATTAGGTCTGTTCAGTAGTCTAGTTAGTCAGTAACTGTAGAATAATTACCCTGCCTATATAGCAGAATCATCTGTGTAACTATAAAATACAGATTCCTTAGTTCTATAGCTGGATATTTAGATCAAGAAGGTTTAGGAGAGTGGTTCAGGTATTTACATTAAAAAAGAAAACTCCATAAAAAATTCTGATTCCAAGAGCTAGTTAACCATTCAGTTCACTCATTTTGTGTGTGTGTGTGTGTGTGTGTGTGTGTGTGTGTGTGTGTATAAGAGAGGGGGAATAAATTCTAGCAGCTACACACCAGAATCACTGTTCTTTTCTTCCAGACAGATTGCATTTCTCAGTCTCCTTTATAGTTAGGTGTAGCCATGTGGCTGAATTCTGGCCAATATGGTATGAACAGAAGTGATTTGTGATTTCAACAAAGAAGATCTTTCTATTAAGGCTTTTCCATGGCCTTCCCTTTCTGTCAGTTGTATGTTTTTTCCATGACCAACCTTTATTACCATTTGAAGATTCCAGCTTCTTCTTCCATCCATGTTCGTAAATCAATGTGTAGAGCAGAGCCTCCCTGGTGAGGTAGAAATTCCTTGTGAGCAAAAACCAAACACCTACTGTGTTTAAACCATTATTTAAATTTAGGACAATTTGTTATAATTAACCAGATCTAATTATTATAGTACCAACAATCTACTTGGTACTAAAATGTGCAGGAGAAGGCATTGGTTCTGTCATTTAAGAATACCAAAGTTTAAGAGTAGACTAAATAGAAGTACAAATAATGAGGATAAAATGTGAAAAGCCTTTTAATAGGGTGAAAAATGCAGAAAAGCAATCAACTTTCTGAGAGAGTGAGGGTAGGTCATCAAGAGAGTCAGGGAGCCATATGGAGAGGAGATGTATTTGGGATGGGGACTAAAAAATGATAGGTCCTTCCCAACTAGACAGGGTACTTTAGACAAAATTTTCAGGCACAGAGTTATAAACACATGGTCTAAGTGAACAGGAGTGGGACATAGCAACATAACACTAGGAAAAGATCAGACTATGACCTTTGTACCATGCTATGAAGTTTGGAATTTAATCTAAAGTCAATCAGTAGACACCAGTTTTGAAAGAAGTAACATATCACATTCATGGAAGAAGAGAGAATACAGACAGAGAGCATGATTAGGACGTTTTAGAAAAATCTTCTGGCAGTAACTGATGGAATTATGGCATTAACAAAAGGATAAAAAGAAGACATCAGTAAGAAATCTTTAAAAGTAGAAGAGGAAGTATTTAGTAAAGAATTGAGTATCTGGGCAGTGATAAAGTTGGTAGAATTACTTCAAGGTCTCAGCTTGGGTAAATGTGCAGATATTGATGGTCTTCACTGAGAAAGGGAAGTTTACAATAAGAACAATAAAAATGAAGATAGTTCTCTTTTATCAGGCACTTAACATGTACTGTGCAAAGCAATTTATATGTATTAACCTATTAAAACATCACACCTATTTTATGAAGTTAATGCTATTCTTTCTGCCCTTTGCAGATATAGTAACTGAGGCCCAGAGAAGTTCAAAGCTTGTTCAAGGTGATAATAAACTAGTAGATGGTGGGACAGCTTGGGAGAGTGTAGTTCTAGGACCAAGTTCTTAATCAATCACCACATTGTAATGCTTCTCAAAAGAAAAGATGGAAAATTTACTTTGGATTTAATGTGTTGGAGATGTCTGTGAATCATTTGGCTAAGAACTTGTAGGCAGTTTAAATACAGCCATGTGTTTCATGAAAGATCCTTAAGCATAACTATGATAGTTGAATATGCAGAGGTAAATGAAATTTCACAGTGAGAAAATTTATAAAGATGAAAGAAGGGGATTGAAGATACGTATAAGTGAATACAAATATTTATGGACATGGCAAGGAAAACAAATCAGTGGGAGTGATAAGTATCAGCACATCAGGAATCAAAAAAATTAAAAGGAGAATCAAAAGGGCAGAATTTGATGTCATGAACATTTAGGAAAGGAGAATTCTTACAGGATAAGATGATAAAAATTCCAGATATAGCAGATACTACAAGTAATATGAGAGTAGAAAGAAATCAGTGATGATGGTGGTCAGATTAATTTTAATATATGGGAATTGAAGTGGAAAGAACTGAAAATTCCTTTGGGGAGGGGTGAGAAAATGAAGGCAACAAAAGTCTTTCAAGACTTTTGGGGAGATGGAAGTCTCCAGGGAAGGCATTTTCAAGATGAACACAACTTGAGCCTATTTTTAAGATGTATTTTCATAATTACAGAAAACTATCAATCTTCCAACATCCTACATATCTTCAGAATTTTGACTCTATAGTATCAATTGCTCATAAAATCTGTTTTGTCATATAGCTCTAAAGGATCGTTCTTTCAGTTATTTTACTTAAATCTCTCCCTCTGCAGTTTTACTCTTATTGTTTTATCTTATATGAGAGAATGGTTGGCTACTGTCCCTAATAATTTACCACGTCTGGGAACATTGTGAATTTCTACTAATTTAAATCAACTTCCAGAGCTAAGAGAATGCTAACTGGAAAGAGTTTAAACCTAGTGGTCCATTACACAGTTTTAATTTAAAAACAGACACCAGGGGTTTAAAACAACTTGAAACAATGGGAAAAGAGGTAAATAGAAATTAAGGCTAAATGGATTAAAATAAATTCTTGAAAGAGTAAAGCTTTATTAATTTGTATAAAGATTATCATAAATAATTAGTATATTGACAACCAAACCAGTAAAAACTTCTCTCCCTTAAACTGCTGAAATTTACCTCTCTGGTTTAATATATGATTAGATTGCGCAAATACAATTATGTATACATGAAAACTCTAGGAGTTTTATATGAAGAAAAATCATATACAAGATATCCTTGGAAGTTGACTTTTGCTTTTGGTTTATATTTTGGTGTGTAAGAGTGTGTGAAAAAGGAAATAGTACTCAGGAAATTGCCACTTTCGTTTTCTTTATCATTAATTCAACACTTTATATATTTATTGATCTGTTAGGCCACAGAAATAAAAATGAAAAACCTTTTTTGTCTTCAAGAAAATCATACAGTAATGGTGATGACAAACAGGTTAAAAAAAGGAAGAGATTTAATATACACCATGACACATGGCATATGAAGGAAAGGATAGTGATAAATTAGTTCTGGAATAAATAGTTCTTCTCCAATACATTCTGTTGTAGCCTCAATGGACAAATTGTAAAGGAAAACAGTAACTTCCATAGATAATTATATTAGAATCTAAAAGAAAGTTGGGGAGGGAGATAGCACTGAGACACAAACACAAGTGAGGTGCTGGCCAACTTTCTTTCCAAGCAAGAGAGTCTAAAATTCTTAGGTACAACATTTGTGTACCTTTCCTAGCTCTTGAGCTTTTTCTAAATATCTGAATATTTAGGAACAGTAAGGAGAGAGTAAACAGCAATTCCTGGGAAATTATTAAGCAATTAAGAGAACTCAGCAAGGATTTAAGTGAAAAACCATGAAAGTGAGGGCTAGTGGTGGAAGTTTAAAGAAAAAGAAGACTTGAAAAACAAACAAAAAAAACACCAGAGAAAGCAAGATGTCAGAGGAGTAGGAGGACATAGAGTTCATCTGTCTCCACAAATGCATCAAGAATACATCTACAGGGTGGTGTTAAGATGGCAGAGGAGTAAGAGGATGTGGAGTTCATCTCTCTCCACAGATGCATAAGGAATACATCTATGGATGCAAGAATTGTCACAGAACACTAGATGAACACTAGCAGAAGACCTTGGACACTGGAAAGGACTATAAACATCCCTGAATAACTGGGTAGGATGAAAAAAAAGAAGGGAGAAGGAGGTAGAGATGAAGTGGGATGGGGCCTGCACCCCAGGGCAGGGGAGCTAAAGCAGAGGAGAGATTTCGGAATTCAGGGAAAGCCCTTCTCCAACAGGGAAATTGATTCGGACAGAAGGGAAGCATTTAAGGCTCTCAGTATAGCATGAAGTGGCCAATTTGTGACAGACGGGACAGAGTGAGACATACATAGGTGGTCTGTACCACGGCCCTATGTGCCCTGGACTGGGACATGCGTTCACAGGTGTGCAAGGGGGCTGGGAGCCGGAGCGTAGGGATTGGAGAACAGGCCCAGAGTAAGAACTGCTGTTGGCTGTGGGGAGACAGACTGAGGGAACAGGAGGGAGGAAATCTGCAGCAGGGAATGCCTACAGAGGAAGACCAGACTGCCGTGGGAGCAGGGCGCTACTGCTGAGTCACACGCAGGGGGAGGAGCCACTATTCTAGCCTCTCTCTCCCCACATGCCAGCGCAAAAAAAAAAAATACTCTAGAAGGAATCAATTGCAGAATAACTAAGGCAGAAGAACGGATAAGTGAGCTAGAAGATAGGGTGGTAAAAAGAACTGCCACAGAGCAGAATAAAGAAAAAAGAATGTAAAGAAGGGAGGACAGTCTCAGAGACCTCTGGGACAACATTAAGTGCACCAACATTTGAATTATAGGCATCCCAGAAGAAGAACAAAAGAAAGGGTCTTTGAAAATATTTGAAGAGATTATAGTTGAAAACTTCCCCAACATGGGAAAGGAAATGGTCAATCAAGGCCAGGAAGCGCAGAGTCCCATACACGATAAACCCAAGGAGGAACACGCAAAGACACATATTAATCAAACTAACAAAAATTAAACACAAAGAAAAAATATTAAAAGCAGCAAGGGAAAAGCAACAAATAACATACAAGGGAATCCCCATAAGGTTAACAGCTGATCTCTCAGCAGAAACTCCAGAGGCGAGAAGGGAGTGGCAAGGTATATTTAAAGTGATGAAAGGGAAAAACCTACAACCAAGATTACTCTACCCAACAAGGATCTCATTCAGATTTGACAGAGAAATTAAAACCTTTACAGGCAAGCAAAAACAAAGAGAATTCATCACCACCAAACCAGCTTTACAACAAATGCTAAAGGAACCTCTCTAGGCAGGAAACACAAGAGAAGGAAAAGACCTACAATAACAAACCAAAAACAATTAAGAAAATGGTAATAGGAACATACATATCAATAATTACCTTAAATATAAATGGATTAAATGCTCTGGACAAAAGTCAACACTGGCTGAATGGATACAAAAAGAAGAGCCATATATATGCTGTCTAAAAGAGACCCACTTCAGACCTAGGGAAACATACAGACTGAAAATGAGGGGATGGAAAAAGATATTCCATGCAAATGGAAATCAAAAGAAAGCTGGAGTAGCAATACTCATATCAGACAAAATAGACTTTAAAATAAAGACTTATTACAAGAGACAAAGAAGGACACTACGTAATGATCAAGGGATCAATCCAGGAACAGGACATAACAACTGTAAATATTTAGGTACCCAACATAGGAGCACCTCAATACATAAGGCAAATGCCAACAGCCATAAAAGGGGAAATCGACAGTAACACATTCATAGTAGGGGACTTTAACACCCCACTTTCACTGATGGACAGATCATCCAAAATGAAAATAAATAAGGAAACACGAACTTCATGACACATTAAACAAAATGGACTTAATTGATATTTATAGGACATTCCATCCCAAAACAACAGAATACACAGTTTTCTCAAGTGCTCATGGAACATTCTCCAGTATAGATCATATCCTGGGTCACAAATCAAGCCTTGGTAAATTAAGAAAATTGAAATCGTATCAAGCAACTTTGCTGACCACAATGCTATGAAACTACATATCAATTACAGGAAAAAATCTGTAAAAAATATAAATGAAAAAGGAGAAGTAACAACTGACACTGCAGAAATACAAAGGATCATGAGAGATTACTACAAGCAACTATATGCCAATAAAATGGACAACCTGGAAGAAATGGACAAATTCTTAGAAAAGTACAACCTTCCAAGACTGAACCAGGAAGAAATAGAAAATATGAACTGACCTATCACAGGCAGTGAAATTGAAACTGTGACTTAAAATCTTCCAACAAACAAAAGCCCAGGGATAGATGGCTTCACTGGCGAATTCTATTAAACATTTATGGAAGAGCTAACACCTATCTTTCTCAAACTCTTCCAAAATATAGTAGAGGGTGGAAAAATCCCAAACTCATTCTACGAGGCCACCATCACCCTGATACCAAAACCAGACAATGATGTCACATAAATGAACATTAGAGGCCAATATCACTGATGAAGTTAGATGCAGAGATCCTCAACAAAATACTAGCAAACAGAATCCAACAGTACATAAAAATGATCATACACCATAATCAAGTGGGGTTTATCCCAGGAACACAAGGATTCTTCAATATATGCAAATCAATCAATGTGATACACCATATTAACAAATTGAAGAATTAAAAACCATATGATAATCTCAATAGAAGCAGAAAAACTTTTGACAAAATGCAACAACCATTTATGATAAAAACTCTCCAGAAAGTGGGCATAGAGGAAAAGTACCTCAACATAATAAAAGCCATGTATGAAAATCCTAGAGGAAACATCATTCTCAATGGTGAAAAACTGAAAGCATTTCCTCTAAGATCAGGAATAAGACAAGGGTGCCCACTCTCACCACTATTATTCAACATAGTTTTGGAAGTTTTAGCCATGGCAATCAGAGAAGAAAAATAAATAAAAGGAATGCAAATTAGAAAAGAAGAAGTAAAACTGTCACTTTTAAAACTGTTTGCAGATGACATGATACTATACACAGAGAATCCTAAAGATGCTACCAGAAAACTACTAGAGCTAATCAATGAATTTGGTAAAGTAGCAGGATACAAAATTAATGCACAGAAATCTCTTGCATTCCTGTACACTAACAATGAAAGCTCAGAAAGAGAAATTAAGGGAACAATCCCATTTACTATTGCAAAAAAAAGAATAAAATACATAGGTATAAACCAACCAAAGGAGGCAAAAGACCTGTATGCAGAAAACTTTAAGACACTGATGAAGGAAATAAATGATGATACAAACAGATGAAGAGATATACCACGTTCTTGGATTGAAAGAATCAAAATTGTGAAAATGACTCTACTACCCAAAGCAATCTACAGATTCAATGCAACCCCTATCAAATTGCCAACTGCATTTTTCACAGAACCAGAACAAGAAATTTTACAATTTGTATGGAAACACAAAAGACCCTGAATAACCAAAGAAATATTGAGAAAGAAAAACAGAGCTCGAGGAATCAGTCTCCCTGACTTCAGACTATACTACAGATCTACAGTATTCAAGAGAGTATGGAACTGGCACAAAGCAGAAAAATAGATCAGTGGAATAGGATAGAAAGCCCAGAAGTAAACCCACACACATATGGTCACCTTATCTTTGACAAAGGAGGCAAGAATATACAATGCAGAAAAGACAGCCTCTTTAATAAGTGGTGCTGGGAAAACAGGACAGCTGAATGTAAAAGAATGAAGTTAGAACACTTCCTAACACCATACACAGAAATAAACTCAAAATGGATTAAAGATCTAAATGTAAGGCCAGACACTATAAAAGTCTTAGAGGAAAACATAGGCAGAACACTCTATGACATAAATCACAGCAAAGTCCTTTTTGACCACCTCCTAGAATAATGAAAATATAGACAAAAATAAACAAATGTGACCTAATTAAACTTAAAAGATTTGCACAACAAAGGAAACCATAAACAAGACAAAAAGACAACCCTCAGAATGGGAGAAAATATTTGCAAATGAAGCAACTGACAAGGGATTAATATCCAAAATATACAAACAGCTTATGCAACTCAATATCAAAAAAGCAAACAATCAAATGAAAAAATGGGCGTAAGAACTAAATAGACATTTCTGCAAGAAGACATACAGATGGCCAACAAACACATGAAAAAATGGGCAACATCACTAATCATTAAAGAGATGCAAATCAAAACTACAGTGAAGTATCACCTCACAGCAATCAGAATGGCCATCATCAAAAAAAATCTACAAACAATAAATACTGGAGAGGATGTGGGGAAAAGGGAACCCTCCTGCACTGTTGGTGGGATATAAATTTGTACACACGATGGAGAACAGTATGGAGGTGCCCCAAAAAACTAAAAATAGAACTACCATATGATCCAGCAATCCCACTCCTGTGCATATTCCTGGAGAGGACCGTGATTCAAAATATACATGCACCCCAGTATTTATTGCAGCACTATTTACCATAGCCAGGACATGGGAGCAACCTAAGTGTCCATCAACAGAGGAATGGATAAAGAAGATGTGGTACATATATACAATGGAATATTACTCAGCCATAAAAGGAACAAAATAGTGCCACTTGCAGAGACATGGATAGACTGAGAGACTGCCATACAGAGTGTCGTGAGTCAGAAAAAAAAAAAGAAATATCGTATAATGTCATGGAATGTAGAAAAAGTGCACAGATGAATTTATTTGCAAAACAGAAATAGAGACACAGATGTAGAGAACAAACTTATTGATACCATGGGGGGAAGTGGAGGTGGGATAAATTGGGAGATTGGGATTGACATATATACACTACTATGTATAAAATAGATAGCTGATGAGAACCTAATGTATAGCACAGGGAACTCTACTCAGTGCTCTGTGGTGACCTAAATGTGAAGGAAATCTTAATAAATGGAGGTATATGTATACATATAACTGATTCACTTTGCTGTACAGCAGAAACTAACACAACATTGTAAAGCAACTACACTCCAATAAAAATTAATAAAAAAGGAAAAAATACCCACTATATATATCAATAGTAGTAGTTTACAGATAAAATTAATTTGTTGAGGAAGAGTGAGATGTTCAGGAACTCCCAAATTCCTGTCTTGGGTAGTATTAGAAGCCAAGGGATAGATGAGTTTGGAGAAGGTACTTTGAGTTGGAGGTGCCTGTGTGTAATCTGAATGCCTACTGTCCTTTTCCATTTGGACTGCTATAACACAAATGCTATGGACTGGGTAGCTTAAACAGCAGTTTATTTCTCACAGTTCTTCAGTCAGGGAACTCTAAGATCAACACGCCGGCTGACTCAGTGCCTGGTGAGAGCTCACTTCCCTGTTCACAGGCAGCCATTTTCTCACTAAAACCTCATGTAAAGGAAAGGGTAGGGAGCACGCTGGTGTCTCTAATAAGGCACTAAACCCATTCATAAGGGCTTCACCCTCATGATCTAACACTTCTGAAAGACCCCATGTCCTAATAACATCACAGTGGTGGTTATTTTCAACATATGAATTTAGAGTGGGACACAAACTTACAGTCTAATAACACTGACCTAAGATAGGTAGTAGGTATTAAAATGTGAGTTACACAGTTGCTGATGGAGCTCTTGATATCTACCAATAGTAAACAAACTAGACCTTAATTTATGAATAAGAACAAAGAAAAACAAATGAAAAAAAAAGAGCAATCTAAACAAGACTTCCATTGAGACAAAAGAGAAAAGAATTAAAAATAATTATAGTATTTATTCTCAGGAATATTTGACTCATAAACTGATATCAGAAAAATAATTTCAGCATCTATGGTGAATTGTTTTAAAAAATATAAAATATATTTTGTGAATTGGAAAGTGACATTAATAGGGAATAGTCAAATAAATAATCCTAAAGAGTGAAGAAATTTAACAAGGAAGAAATAGTAGAATTCTACTTGAAAGATAAAAGAAAAAGAAATTTTAAAAGAAAAGAAAAAACATGGAATTTAGAACCAGATGATTTGTTATTTATGTACTTTGAAGAAAGGAAGAATGAATGAAGTGGAAGACAGACCATAATCAAAGATATAAGAGAAGAAAACATTACACAATAGCAAAAAAAAAGAATAAATAAAGGACTTGCTCTTTACTTGCTGGGCAAGATTAACAATAAAAATAGCTATACTAGACATTTCCTAATGTCATGTCTTTATTTTTTAGATAAATAGTTCTTTCAGATAAATTAAGAAAAAATTTCTACAAAATCCCATTCAGTAAACAAACAAACAAGAAACAAATATAAAAGAACCTGAGATTCAGACTGACTTCAGGTATCTGATATGGTAACAAAAGTTTAGATGGTGTGGAGCAATAATTATTGACTTTTGGGTTTATTGATTTCTATACCCAGAATATCTATCTTCCATTTGTGAAGCTGATTTTAAAAGAATATACAGTTCATCCTCATTTGTGGAGTTTATATCTGTGAGTTTGCCTAATCACTAGAATTTATTTGTAACACTGAAATCAGTATTCATGATTCTCTCATAATTATTCAGGGATAGGCACATGTACAGAAAAGCAAAAAAAAAAAAAAAAAAAATTGAGGCACCCAATGCAAACATTCTCATCTCAAGTCGAACAAGGAGGCTTCAGCCTTTAGGTTTCAGCTCTAATACTGCAAACAAGTATGATTTTCACAGTCTATTTAGTGCCGTGTTTTCTACATTTTTGTGCTTTTTGTTGATGATTTTGCTGTTTAAAATAATTCCCAAGTGTAGTATTGACGTGCTGTCTATTTTTCCTAAGTGAAAGAAGGCTGTGGTGTGCTTTAACAGAAAATGAATGTTAGGTAAGCTTTATTTAGGAGTGAGTTATAGTACTATTTCTGTTAAACTCAATGTTATTAAATCAAAAAAATATATTAAATAAGGTGTCTTTAAACTGAAACACACATAAAACAAGGTTATGCATTTATTGAGTAATAAAAATGTGATCTGAGGCTCATAGGAATCTAATTCTGTATTTCCTTTGAGGTAATAATTCAGTATTTGCTAGTTCTGTATTTGCCACAACTTTATAAAGCAAATGCTGTGAATAATAAGAATTGTTTGTACTTGTGGAATAGAAGGATTAGCCATTTCTAAGAAGATATCTAGAGAATGAACAATGAACAATCTTCAACAAGAAACAATGCTGATGAATCTCACAAACATAATATTAGATAAAAGAAGCCAGACACAAAGTAATACATTCAGTGTGAATCCAGTTATATAATGTTCAAAATCAAGTATGTAACAGTACACTGTAGTGGTAGAAGTCAGGATAGTGATTGCTATTGTGGAGGGCATGTGACCAGAGAAGCCACAAGTGCTTCTTGGATGTGGTAAAGTTCTGATATTAATCAGGTGCTTGTTACATAGATATGTTCAGTTCTGGGAAATTCATTGAGATGTACAATCATGATTTGTGTCCTTTTCAGTGTATATTAAAGATAAATTTTAAAAGTTGATAAAATTGAATATGATGCAGAAGTGAAAAGAGTGAACTAGAGCTGCATATATCAATATAAGTGAATGTCACAAACGAAATATTAAGCCAATAAACAAAAGTGATTGCAGTGTGTAATACCATTTATATAAATTTTAAAAAATAGCCAAAATGCTATATATTGTTAAAAGATAAATATGCATAAGTTAAAATTTTGAAAGAAAGCATGTAAAGGATAAACATTATATTCAGGAGAGTAGATATTTTGGGGAGGAGAAGAGAAAATTAAGCAAAAGTATTTAGGAGCTTTCAATTATATTATGATGTGACACTATTTCTTTAGATGGATGGTAGGTAGACAGATGATTTGTCTAGCCATATCTTGCAATCATTTCATATTTCAGATGAAATGTTTCATCATATTAAAAAGGTACACCTTAAAATAAATTTTACAGAAAATTCCTGATTATTTCACCAAATGTAGGCAGCTCAAATATACAAAAGCAAAGTGTTTAGAAGCTAGTTTTTACTTCTGTATGACACTAAGGGATGGCATTAAAAGTAGGGGTTAGATACAGTTTCAAATTAAAAAAAAAACGTTTAAAATTCAGCTTTGCCAAATGAGTTAATGAATGCTCAGGTAGCAGTAAGTGGTCACCTCAAGAAATTTTCAGCCGCACAAAGCATACATTGCCACTTAGTGGGCATTTAGTCATCATATGATTACTAATAGAATCTTGAAACTTTATGATATAGCACAAATAAACCTCCCAGAGTATTATTTACATGTAAAGATTATTCTGAGTCTGTTTCAATCGCAACGTATTCATTTATAAAACTGGTATTGAAAAGCATTTACCACATGAACAGGTAATGAGGATTAAGCAACAAAGAACAAAAATACTAGAGTCTAAAAATGCCACATGAATTCTAAAGATTGATTTTATTTTATTTTATTTATTTACTTTTTGTTGGGTTAATTTTTTTAAACATCTTTATTGGAGTATAATTGCTTTACATTGTTGTGTTAGTTTCTGCTGTATAACAAAGTGAATCAGCTATACATATACATATATCCCCATATCCCCTTCTCTTGCGTCTCCCTCCCACCCTCCCTATCTCACCCCTCTAAGTAGTCACAAAGCACCTGAGCTGATCTCCCTGTGTCATGTGACTGCTTCCCACTAGCTATCTATTTTACATTTGATAGTGTATATATGTCAATGCCACTCTCTCCCTTCATCCCAGCTTACCCTCCCCCCTCCCTGTGTCCTTAAGTCCATTCTCTATGTCTGTGTCTTTATTCCTGTCCTGCCCCTAGGTTCTTCAGAACCACGTTTTTTTTTTTTTAGATTCCATATGTATGTGTTAGCATACTGTATTTGTTTTTCTCTTTCTGACTTACTTCACTCTGTATGACAGATCCTAGGTCCATCCACCTCACTACAAATAACTCGATTTTGTTTCTTTTTTATGGCTGAGTAATATTCCATTTTATATATGTGCCACATCTTCTTTATCCATTCATAAAGATTGATTTTAAATGTTTGTTAACTATAGGAGTTTCTTATATTTGTTGAACATTATGTAACGAACATTATGAAGTAATCTGTAGACAGACCTGGGATAAGCACAAATCTTATTCATAAAGTCATCTTGCCAATTATCCTTCCTTTGGTGGTTTAGCTAGTTATTCATCATGCAACTCTCTGCCACTGCCGACTACTTAATACTACATGTTAACTTTTGTAGCATTATAGATGCCACCCACAGAGAAAAAATAAAATATATGTCATGAGGAATCTGCAAATAAAGTAAAAGGGTTTTTAAAAACTTTAAAAAGTTGGCCTAACATGCTTTATATTCCGCATTTGCTTTTGGCTATTGTTACACAGAACAGCAGGCTAAATAAGACAGATTTTCAAGGAGCTGAGCTATAAATTTTTTGCTATATTATTTGATGAAGGTATATAGTGTCATTTTCTACTTTATTAACTTCATGTGATATGAACTCTGATCTTAAAAAAATTATTATTTTGGAAGAGAGGAAAGAGCTTGTTGAGAATTCCCTCTATCCATAATTTATTGGGCCTCCTACTACTGTTATGCATCTCAAAAGCTGATCTGTTTATATTATCTAATACTTGGCTAACGGGATACATTTTGGTTTTTCTTTATCTACAGATGTGACATAACAACACTAAGAGACGTCTTATTGAAAGGCAATGGGATTTATGAATAATCAAACAGGTAAATCACTTCTTTCTTTTATTGTTTTTTTTTTGGCAACAATCCATTTCTATTTAAAAGATTGTCATTATCATAGTTCTGTCATTGCTTTTTTCTTATTGTAATTTCCATCATTTCCAAGCAATATGTGTGAATTTGACATTGACATCGTTAATGCTGGATGTGCTTTGTTATAACATTATCTTCATTTCCTTCCAAACAGCCTCAGTAAGTAGATTGTGTTTAACTAGGCAACAGAATAATTTTCAGCTTATATTCATTTAAGCCTAAGCAGTCGATGTGCCTCTTAAGTCCTTGAGAATTATTAAACAGGATGCCCACTAATATTAGTGACACTATGCAACAATTTTCCTTAATAAGGATGCTGAGTGTATATTTTCAATAAGGAGGGATATTTCTCTAGATCAGTTGTCCTCACCATTTATTATTTTCTGCAGAAACACACATGAAAGATGATGCTCTTGTAACCAGCACGATCCCATGGATTTATGCTGGAGAGCTCTCAATCCCCCATATGAGTTTACTGTTTTCCACTTGTTCAGAAATGTTCAACTAAATGGCAGTTAGCTACTATTCTAGGAATAACTACAACCAACTTTAAGCGTTTTTTGGCAAATTAAATTATTTGGGAAAAGCAATATTTTAAATATGATCAGCAACAAATCTTTTAACATGCCTTTCTCTCACCAGCAAGGCATATCAATATCTTGGTTGAGGATTGCTGTTCTAGATGATCTCTAAGACTGTAGGCCTGAACTTGACACTGAAAACTCAGAGATTGGTAAATGGCTATCTTTGCATACCTCATTTATAGAATATGCTCATATGACATTGGTAACGATTCATGTTAGGAGGATGGGTAAACATCCAATTCCTAGACTTCTTGATAACCCCACTAAAGAAATGAAAGAATATTAACACTTATTATGATTTTGTTTTTTCTTATACTAAGACTTCCAACACTCAAAATAAAAGAATGAGGATCTTATCAACCTGGAGTGGTCTAAGGGTGGAATGGGCTTGATCACTAAAAACAAACAAAGGCAACACAAAATTGAGTTTCCTCATTACGATGAAATCCTGATTACTGAAGGAATTATCTGCCTGAAATGATATCTCAGGCAAAGAATGCTTTTAAGTATTTGCTGAATTACTAGGTGCTGTGTTTGACTAAAGTTCTCTGACAGCCTCTACTATGTCATTTAACAGTGAGTTAGACACAAAAGCCATTTAAAGCCAATTTGTGCATTCTATTAGATGCACAAAACAAGTGAGAGCCAGAGAGACAGCAAATCTAAAAAGAAGAGAAGGGATTCTAACTCTCAGGTCTCAGTGATTTCATAAGCCCTGAAAATGTGTGCAAAATCATCTGTACATGCACATTTTTAACAAGAAAAGAGTATATAACCTTTATTGGTTTCTTAAATGGGGTTCATGATCTATTTAAAAACATCACTTTAGTATTAACATTTTATAAGGGACCGAGATGAACAATTTTGGTAGACTGGGGAATGCAAAGGCCGTAGTTGTCAATATAGATCACTTTCTGGCCAATCTGACTAAATCCACCTCAATAGTGTTTTCTTTTTAGTTGAAGGAAGTTGGACACCACACGCAAAATCACAAAACTTTTCATAATATCAAATAAAAATAATTCTAGGGCTAATCATCTTGTGAGTATTGTTCTGTTGCATCTCTCCATTCAGTCGAACCAAGGATAAGCAAACTATGCCCCATGGACCAAGTCTGGCCTACAGTCTGCTTTCATACTGTCTGCCAGCCAAGAAACTTTTATATTTTTAAAGAATTTGCAACAGGAACCATATGTGGCCTATAAAGCTTAAAATATATACATTTAGCACTTTATAGAAAAAGTTCACCATTGCCAATCTGTGAATTAGACAACTCATTAAGTCTTTTGGATGGTATCTAAAATTTATTGATGGCTACCAACTGCCTAGTTAGGACCCGGAGTTGGTTACACATTTGTAAGCAAAAATGATCCAAATTACTTGCTTTCATGAATCTCACATCTGTTTAGAAGACACAAAAATAAAAGAAGTAAGTGAATAAATTGAATAAATTATATAATATGTCAGAAAGTAATAAATGATGTGGAGAAAAACAGAGCAAGGTATGGAAATTTGGGAGTGTTGAGGGGCAGGTGAGATGTGCTCTTGAATAGGGTAGTTAGAGTTGACCACGCCGAGAAGGCGATATTAGTGTCCATTTGGAAGAGATAAGGTAATGAGGCCTTGGAGGAAGGGTGCAGCAAATAGCCAGTGCAAAGGCCCTGTGGTGGGATCTTGTGTTCAAGGAAGATGGAGGAGAATTAAGAACTGACTTTGTATATCAATAAGACTTGTTTTAACTCTCTCTTAGATATGGTTGATCTTAAACGTGTTTACTTTAAATTTTACCACACGTATATCTAACCTTATGTTATTAAAATTCACCCAAGCTTAATAAGACATTTGGATTTCCAATTTAAAATGTTATACACAAGTATTCTGATCTGGTAATTTTGCTGAACTGCTCAGTTCCTAAAGGGGTATCAGTATGATAAGGCATAGATGTGATTTTTAAGCTGACATTAATTCTTGTGTTTAGGGTAATACAATATGAAATAATAAATAAATAACTGCTGCAGAATATCTAATTGCATAAATATGATTAAGCACACAAAAGATTTTTATTTGCCTTAAGACTCATGCCTGAATGAGTTGCTGAGAACTTGTATGGATGTCTTTTAACTCTGCACTGTCCAATTTAGTACTAGCCATATGTGACCATTTAAATTTAAAACAAAATTAATGAAAAGTAATGCTAAATATTTAGTTTCTTAGTTGCACTAGCCACCTTTCAAGTGCTCAATAGTCACATGTTGGCTAGTGGTTACTGTACCAGTATTGCTATAACATTTCCATCATCACAGAAAGTTCTATTGGAGAGTGCTGCTCTAACAAATACTAAATATGAGTACAATTCATAGAACTTTAATGGAGAATTGGGGCAGAGAACTTATAAAAATTAAGATGTATCTAAGAACAAATATCCACCTACGGGAATAATATACGGAGGAAAATTAGTCAATCAACTATTTATTTATTTATTTTTAAACACCTTTATTAGAGTATAATTGCTTTACAATGGTGTGTCAGTTTCTGCTTTATAACAAAGTGAATCAGTTATACATACACATATGTCCCCATAACTCTTCCCTCTTGCATCTGCCTCCCTCCCACCCTCCCTATCCCACCCCTCAAGGTGGTCACAAAGCACCGAGCTGATCTCCCTGTGCTATGCGCCTGCTTCCCACTAGCTATCTATTTTATGTTTGGAAGTGTATATATGTCCCTGCCACTCCCTCACTTTGTCCCAGCTTACCCTTCCTCCTTACCGTATTTTCAAGTCCATTCTCTAGTAGGTCTGCATCTTTATTCCCATCTTGCCCCTAGGTTTTCCTGATCATTTTTTTAAGATTCCATATATATGTGTTAGCATACAGTATTTGTTTTTCTCTTTCTGACATATTTCACTCTGTATAACAGTCTCTAGGTCTATCCACCTCACTACAAATAACTCAGTTTCATTCCTTTTTACAGCTGAGTAATATTCCATTGTATATATGTGTCACATCTTCTTTATCCATTCATCTGTTGATGGACAGATAAGATTAGGTTGCTTCCATGTCCTGGTTATTGTAAATAGAGCTGCAATGAACATTTTGGTACATGACTCTTTTTGAATTATGGTTTTCTCAGGGTATATGCCCAGTAGTGGGATTGCTGGGTCATATGGTAGTTCTATTTGTAGTTTTTTAAGGAACCTCCATAATGTTCTCCACAGTGGCTGTATCAATTTACATTCCCACCAACAGTGCAAGAGGGTTCCCTTTTCTCCACACCTTCTCCAGCATTTATTGTTTGTAGATTTTTTGATGATGGCCATTCTGACCAGTGTGAGGTGATATCTCATTGTAGTTTTGATTTTCATTTCTCTAATGATTAATGATGTTGAACATTCTTTCATGTGTTTGTTGGTGATCTGTATATCTTCTTTGGAGAAATGTCTGTTTAGATCTTCTGCCCATTTTTGGATTGGGTTGTTTGTTTTTTTGATATTGAGCTGCATGAGTTGCTTATAAATTTTGGAGATTAATCCTTTGTCAGTTGCTTCATTTGCAAATATTTTCTCCCATTCTGAGGGTTGTCTTTTCGTCTTGTTTATGGTTTCCTTTGCTGTGCAAAAGCTTTTAAATTTCATTAGGTCCCTTTTGTTTATTTTTGTTTTTATTTCCATTTCTCCAGGAAGTGGGTCATAAAGGATCTTGCTGTGATTTATGTCATAGAGTATTCTGCCTATGTTTTCCTCTAAGAGTTTGGTGGTGTCTGGCCTTACATTTAGGTCTTTAATCCATTTTGAGTTTATTTTTGTGTATGGTGCTAGGTAGTGTTATAATTTCATTCTTTTATGTGTAGCTGTACAGTTTTCCCAGCACCACTTATTGAAGAGGCTGTTTTTTCTCCACTGTATATTCTTGCCTCCTTTATCAAAAATAACGTGATCATATGTGGGTGTGTTTATCTCTCGTCTTTCTATCCTGTTCCATTGATCTATATTTCTGTTTTTGTGCCAGTATCATACTGTCTTGATTACTGTAGCTTTGTAGTATAGTCTGAAGTCAGGGAGCCTGATTCCTCCAGTTCCGTTTTTCTTTCTCAAGATTGCTTTGGCTATTCGGGCTCTTTTGTGTTTCCATACAAATTGTGAAATTTTTTGTTCTAGTTCTGTGAAAAATGCCAGTGGTAGTTTGATAGGGATTGCATTGAATCTATAGATTGCTTTGGGTAGTAAAGTCATTTTCACAATGTTGATTCTTCCAATCCAGGAACATGGTATATCTCTCCATCTATTTGTATCATCTTTAATTTCTTTCATCAAAGTCTTATAATTTTCTGCATACAGGTCTTTTGTCTCCTTAGGTAGGTTTATTCCTACATATTTTATTCTTTTTGTTGCAGTGGTAAATGGGAGTGTTTACTTAGTTTCACTTTCAGATTTTTCATCATTAGTGTATAGGAATGCAAGAGAATCAACCATTTAAATCTAGGTAATGCTTTAGATTAATGAACGACATCTAAATGAGAAACAATTTTGCATTATCACCAAATTATCCTAATAACTTTCTTGAAAGCTACTCTAGCATTATCCTCTTTTTCCAGAAAAAACATCACTTTCAATAAATTTAAGTAAATTGAGTATTGCCATTAGGACTTGTTTATTGACTCTATCCTCTTTTGAATCTGTAGTCTGCATCTTTCTAATTAGACAGTTTCTAGATACTTACATGTGCTATTTATATATGAAGTAGGTAGAAATAAATTATATTCCAAAAATCCAGCCAGAACACATGTAAAAACAGAATATTTTATATTTATCTGAAGATGTAAATTGAACTGGAATGTTCAGTGCTCCAAGACATCACTGATTTCCTTAATTAAGAGAGGATAATTTTCTAGCACTATAATTGAGGCCAGCACTGGAGCAGGAAGTCATTTTGGCTCTGGATTAAAGCAATATTAAATTCTTACCCCCTGGGGATTCAAAGGACAAGTAGAAAAAAGATACACTTCAAAGTACCATTCCCTGGATTGTGATGGTCTTTGAAGAAATCTAGACATAAGAATAATGGCTTCACCCTAGACATTACAAAGTTCTTCAGCTACTGAAAAATTTAAGGTGAATAAGGGAAAGATAATGCGATAGGTTTTCATGTAAGGAGCAATTAAATGTTAAAGCCCTGTGATTTGTATATTTAATACAGGCATATAATAGCATTTATAAAGTAGTACATACCACACTGTGGCTCACATTCAGACCATAACTCAGTGTACCAAGAGACATGGCCACATACTGATTAACAAACGGCCAGAACCCTGATGATTTGATGTGGGAAGATATTTTCATATTAAAATGTACACTTGACAAATGGAAATGTTAACAATAGGATTGTAGGTAACCTGTCATAAGTTTCACACAATGAGCACTTAGTTAATTTTATAAACAGAGGAGAGTACAGGACTGAACATATTATAATTGAAAGCTCAAAACTCATTTTCTAATGTAATTTTTTTTCTTCTTAGCTTAATAGAAATATCTGGAAAAATAAAAAAGGGCACAGAACTTGACATTTCTGTCAGGTTGTACCACAATAGGGAAGTGGATGCTGCTATGTGACTGAACATACCTTTCAAGGTGTACCTGAAATGTTTATATTATTAATATGTCCAAAGCTTCCCAGATGAGTAGACTTTGAAACATAAACTACCAGATTTCCAGTAAAAGCTTAAAACAGAACAAAAAGATGAAACAAAATATTTTAGCTAATGAATATTTTCTCCCCAAACCTTGTGTCTCACCCTTTAGTTGGTCAATAAAACGTAGCTAGAAAAAATGAACTTCCTAATACTTTCACTGAAATATGCTACATTTATGCCCTGGTTTTCAAATGATGGGGCAGGGGGAGAAGTAGACCATCAGGAAAAATTATGAAAACACACACACAAACAACAACAAGTAATTCCTAGGCAGCCTTGCACACTATAGATTTAAGATGAAATTGCTACAAAATGCTTTTGTTGTACTACAGAAGATGGTGGGAGAAAATACAGTCTTAATTCAGGTCCCATAATCATTTTCTGTTACATGTTTAGAAGTCCTGCTTTCTTCCACTGCACAACAATTACACAGCAGAGCATAATTATTTTACAGTCAATTGAGTACATCAAATGGACATATTTGTGAAACCTGATTTATACTTCATACTTGCAGCACTATAATGAAGCACAACTTTACCTCCCACCAGACTTGCAGCCAGTAAAACGGTCAGAAGGACTCTTTGCTTTGGCTCCAAAGCAAAACAATTGAAGTTTGAGCAGTTCTTTTGAAGTGAAGGTATTGCACTTAGCTTTTTCCTATCAAGTGCACTGCAGAGAGTGAGGCAAAGAAAGCAGTGTGGTATCTGTGGAGAAGCTCCATAAAAGTTTTATGGCTTTAGTTCATACCCTGATTCTTGCTGTGGTGAGCAAGTACATTTTTCATTAGCCTATCCCACAAAGCAATGAGATGGTCTACATTTAAGTTATGACCTTCTCCATATAAACTCAAACTTGTTTTCCTTGTACTTCAATAACCAATAATTATTTATGAAGGTTTGCATAATTACCCAAGATAGTACAGGAGCTTGGTCACATTATGACCTTCATAAGAACTTCTGTGAACATGTTATTCCAAGTTTCTGAAGACATACCCAACTTCTATGTCTTTCTCACACATTTGTACAGTTTGCAAGGCTTCATCTATTTGCAGAGATGGCTTCTTAGTGCCATCAGTGACTTTGACATGGCCTCCATAAAACATGTAAATCAGGTATTTCTCTTTTAGATGAAAAACAGTTCTAGGATGGGGCTTCCCTGGTGGCGCAGTGGTTGAGAGTCCGCCCGCCGATATAGGGGAAACGGGTTCTTGCCCCGGTCTGGGAAGATCCCACATGCTGCGGAGCGGCTGGGCCCGTGAGCCATGGCCGCTGAGTCTGCACGTCCGGAGCCTGTGCTCCGCAATGGGAGAGGCCACAACAGTGAGAGGCCCGTGTACCGCAAAACAAAAACAAAAACAACCCCAAAAAACAGTTCTAGGATGATGTTCTGAGGCAGTTTCAGAACAAGTCACAGAATTAAATAATAGGTGATATTGTTGAATTTGCTAATTAGCTACATGCAGTGTATATGTTTTCTTTATTAATTGCTTCATTTTAGCCAAATGGACAAGAATATAAAGTCTTCTGATTTCACTCAGGACTAAAGGAAGGGAAATAGGTATTTAGAATTAATGAGAGCACTGTGTGGTCCCTGGTTTTTTCTGTAATTCCTTACCTTCAGGGTCTGAGCACGGGACTAATATGGGGACTATAAAACAAGATTCCTTTATCTACTGTTGACTTCCAAATGAAAAAAGATTATTCATTCCTTTCATAATACCTGTGCACAGCAGCTCATGTTGATAGCCTCCAAGCACACTAAACTAACACATTAGGGTAAACAGATGTTTTCTCTATTAACAGTATCAACCATCTGGCTGCAGGCCAGATCAAGTCTTGGGAGTGATTTCAACTGGTCAGCCTGTTAATGCGAAAACTGTCTAAACAGTCTCTCCTGCTAATCTTCCCAGTTCTACAGATGAAGTTTCTTCCAGTGTATGATTCAGCAAGAACAGGAAGGAGAGAGATTTTTTCAAAGATTTAATTAATTCTTGCTTGCAATTTTATTCAGTTACCTGTTTAAAATATAAAATGTACAAGCTTTCAAGATGCTAAGATCTAAACTGAATGTGATGAGGAGAATTAGAGAAAACCTAGAAATAATTTCTTTTAAATACTGGAGTCAGCTGTGGTATCTAATTTAATCTTTATTTAAAGAACCCCAGTCCCTGAGAGACCATGAAACTAGGTTGCAGACTGCCTACTAAAAAATAAAAGAAGAAAAGTAACCTTTGCTAAAAAAATGGGTAGAAACATGACCATCTCACATATTACTTACTTTTAGTCATTAAATATTGTTTTCTCATATATAATTGCCTTAGTTCATTTTACTCTTTCCTTTAATGATTCTTGAATTATATAAACAAAATATTACTACAGACTTTGCATTCCTTGTCTAACCTAAAACAAAGAAAAATTATAATTCATAATAGCATTATTTTCATAGATGTAAGATCCTCAAACAAGATTTATTAAAAATTAGTTTCTTTAATTTATTCTTTGACACTTGTGGTAAATACTCAATTTTGGACAATTTCCTTTTGTTCTTGCTTTTTAGTCAATTCTTTGCCTCCCAAATCGTTTTAGTTTTATTACCAGATCAACTATGCACAGTCAGAAATTATAACCCAAGAAGACACATTTTTATAAATGGATGATTCTTTGGGGCTAGAAATTATTTAACTGATATCAACCCACAAAAATGACATCGTCCTGTGGCTAATACCTAATATAAATATTTCTTATCCTGTGTTTGAGAAACTACAGCCTGGAGGAATGATTAGAAATTGTGTTTTAAGACTTTTAGCTTCAAGTTTATTTTTAATGGTTTTCTACAGGTTCCATGTGATTTCTTGCATGAATCAACTAACACAGAGGTGCAGTGCAATGAATGCACCAACAAAGCATGTGTCATAGTGTGCAGAGAACTTGAAGTGAGTGGATATAGATGTAAATCCTGAGTTAGGCACTTACAAGTTGTCCATTCATTGAACAAATGCATAACAAAACTCCTAAAAAAATTCATTAAAATGCTTATTATGTGCTGGGTACTGGATTCAGTCCTTGATATACCATAATGAAAAAGACTGACATTAGTCTTGACCTCACTATCTAGTCTACTAGAGAAAACAGACACAAGCTGGCAACCAATAAGATAAGTATAAATAAACATTGAGATCCATGCTATGAAGGAGAGTGATGTGACAGAAAGTAATGGGAATGCAAGAGATTTCTGTGCATTAATTTTGTATTCTGTTACTTTACCAAATTCATTGATTAGCTCTAGTAGTTTTCTGGTGGCATCTTTAGGATTCTCTATGTATAGTATCATGTAATCTGCAAACAGTGACAGCTTTACTTCTTTTCTGATTTGGATTCCTTTTATTTCTGTTTCTTCTCTGATTGCCATGGCTAGGACTTCCAAAACTAGGTTGAATAATAGTGGTGAGAGTGAGCAACCTTGTCTTTTTCCTGATCTTAGCAGAAATAGTTTCAGTTTTTCACCACTGAGGACGATGTTGGCTGTGGTTTTGTCATATATGGCCTTTATTATGTTGAGGTAAGTTCCCTCTATGCCTACTTTCTGGAGGGTTTTTATCATAAATGGGTGTTGAATTTTGTTGAAAGCTTTTTCTGCATCTATTGAGATGATCATATGGTTTTTATCCTTCAGTTTGTTAATATGGTGTATCACATTGATTGATTTGCATATATTGAAGAATCTTTGCATTCCTGGGACAAACCCTACTTGATCATGGGAGCAACCTAAATGGCCACTGACAGATGACTAGATAAAGAAGATGTGACACATATATACTTGGAATATTACTCAGCCATAAAAAGAAATGAAATTGGGTTATTTATAGTGAGGTGGATGGACCCAGAGTCTGTCATACAGAGTGAAGTAAGTCAGAAAGAGAAAAGCAAATACCATATGCTAACACATGTATGTGGAATCTAAAAAAAAAGAAAAAAAGTGGTTCTGAAGAACCTAGGGGCAGGACAGGAATAAAGATGCAGATGTAGAGAATGGACTTGAGGGCATGGGGAGTGGGGAAGGGGAAGCTGGGACAAAGGGAGAGAGTGGCATGGACATATATACACTACCAAATGTAAAATAGATAGCTAGTGGGAAGGAGCCACATAGCACAGGGAGATCAGCTCGGTGCTTTGTGACCACCTAGAGGAGTGGGATAGGAAGGGTGGGAGGGAGATGCAAGAGGGAGGAGAGAGATATGAGGATATACGTATACATATAGCTGATTCACTTTGTTATAGTGTAGAAACTAACACACCATTGTAAAGCAATTAGAGTCCAATAAAGATGTAAAAAAAATTTGTTTTTAATAAAAAAAAAAGAAAGTAATGGGACTTGGGGTTTTTAGCTCAGTTGGTATCGGTGGATCAGACAGTGCTTCTCTAAAGAAGGGTCATTAAACTAAGGCTCTGAGAAATAATGGAGGCAGCCATTTGGAAAGTGGTAGAGTGACTGAGACAATGGGAGTGAAATCTGTAAGCCCCATGAGAAGAAACAGCTGAGCATGTTAGAAAATTGAATAAAAGAAAGATACCACCTTTTAGGCAAGATTTTAAATCTCCCACAAACTTCACTGAGAATGTGTAAAAATAGGTCTAATGTGATCTACCCTATATATTTCTTTTTTTTTTCCTTAGAAGCCCCATTACAAGTTATTTTTTTAACATCTTTATTGGAGTATAATTGCTTTACAATGGTGTGTTAATTTCTGCTTTATAACAAAGTGAATAAGCTATATGTATACATATATCCCCATATCTCCTCCCTCTTGTGTCTCCCTCCCACCCTCCCTATCCCACCCCTCTAGGTGGTCACAAAGCACCAAGCTGATCTCCCTGTGCTATGTGGCTGCTTCCCACTAGCTATCTATTTTATATTTGGTAGTATATATAAGTCCATGTCACTCTCTCACTTTGTCCCAGCTTCCCCTTCCCCTTCCCCTTCCCTGTGTCCTCAAGTCCATTGCCTATGTCTGTGTCTATTCCTGTCCTGCCCCTAGATTCTTCAGAACCAATTTTTTTTTAGATTCTATATATATGTGTTAGCATACAGTATTTGTTTTTCTATTTATGACTTACTTCACTCTGTATGACAGACTCTAGGTTCATCCACTTTACTACAAATAACTCAATTTCGTTTCTTGTTATGGCTGAGTAATATTCCATTGTATATATGGGCCACATCTTCTTTATCCATTCATCTGTCGATGGACACTTAGGTTGCTTCCATGTCCTGGCTATTGTAAATAGAGCTGCAATGAACATTGTGGTACATGACTCTTTTTAAATTATGATTTTCTCAGGGTACATGCCCAGAAGTGGGATTGCTTGGTCATATGGTAGTTCTATTTTTAGTTTTTGAAGGAACTTCCATACTGTTCTCCATAGTGGCTGTATCAATTTACATTCCCACCAACAGTGCAAGAGGGTTCCCTTTTCTCCACACCCTCTCCAGCATTTATTGTTTGTAGATTTTTTGATGTTGGCCATTCTGACTGGTGTGAGGTGATACCTCATTGTAGTTTTGATCTGCATTTCCCTAATAATTGGCAATGTTGAGTATCTTTTCATGTGCTTTTTGGCCATCTGTATGTCTTCTTTGAAGAAATGTCTATTTAGATCTTCTGCCCATTTTTTGATTGACAAGGGATTAATCTTCAAAATATACAAAAAGCTCATGCAACTCTATGTCAAAAAAACAAACAACCCAGAAACTGCTTTGGGAATACTGATACCTAATGTACATTGAGAAATCTTATTTACCATGTATTATTTTTAAGTATTTGATCTGAATTTACTCATTTAGATCTTATAAATAAGATACCCTTCTCTCTCTCTCTCTCGATGAGCAACTGAGATTTCTGTTTACTTACATAGTTAGTAAGTGAATGGCACAACTAAGTTCAAATCCAGCAATCTGACTAAAGAGATCATCCTCTTAGCAACAGCACTGCATTCCTGAAATGCCATAATGTAGAAAAAGTGTCTAAACATATCAAATTTGCTCTCATAAATGTAGAAATTGTTATTATCATTATCAATGCTTTACATGACACATAAATATCTCAGCCTGGCCCAGCACTGACCTCTCCTACACGTATATTTTTACAGTTTATCTTTCAATAATTTTGAGAGTGAAAGTGTTTAATTACAGAACTTGGGGACCACAGGCGTAAACTAACACTGTCTTGGTCAAACAGTGACAGATGGTTGGCATATATAAAATGTGAATTTGCCATCATTGGCCTGATGTTGTTCTTTTAGTGGATACAGCAGCAGTGTTACTACTTCATGAATTTCTTAAGTTGGAAGGGAATTTAGAGGTCATAAAATCCAAATTTCTTATTTATTGTTAAGACCCAGAGAGATGAAATTACTTGCCCAAGATAAAATATGGTTAGTACTATAGCTACACTAGAAACCCAGTGATTTTTTAGGTATTCAAGGCAGCTTTAAGGCAAATGTGTATTTCTTGAGCTGGAATTAAGTGGAATGGATAGAACCTTAGTTATTCCATCTCATACTTATTCCATCACATACTGGCAGGGATGTTTTTCTTTTCTCTTTTAAATTAGTGACCTCTGTGATAGAGCTGACTAGGACTCACAGGCAGTCCTAGGAATATTTTAGAAAGAGACCATGGGCAGTTTCATGGGTTGTGGAATCAGCATGCCTTAGACAAAGGTTGTTAGCTTTGACCTCATCATTGTTTAATTTAATGGTCTTAGGTCAGTCATTTTCTCTTTAAAGCTTCAATTTCCTCACATAGAGACAGAGGAAGTGAAAAAAAATATTTAAAGTCCTTTTTTGCTTTAAATTTTATGAGAACAATAGTCTGAGTTTCAGAAAGAAGACAGAGGAAGTGAAAAAAAATATTTAAAGTCCTTTTTTGCCTTAAATTTTATGAGAACAATAGTCTGAGTTTCAGAAAGAAGACAGAGGAAGTGAAAAAAAATATTTAAAGTCCTTTTTTGCTTTAAATTTTATGAGAACAATAGTCTGAGTTTCAGAAAGAAGAGTTGGTAAACAGAGAAGTGAAGACACCACAGATTTCAATTTTGCCAAGGGCTAGTCTTGAGTCTGGTGCATCTTGAACTGGATTAGTGAGTAGGTAGATAGAGATATTGATTAGGACACTAGTGATTATCCAGTAAATTATGCATGGCTGAGTTTAAGTAGACCAACAGGATACTTTTGGACTGTTTCCCACAAGACAGACTAATACTGACTGCTCATTTTCCAGAATCATGTGGGGCAACTCAGGGCTTTACATATGGGTAACAATGGGAATTTTAAAATTTAGATTCTAAAATAAAAGACAACTAAGGTACTGGAAAGTGAGTTCTCATATTTTGGGATTTTTTTTAAGTTATTAAGATCCTGAGACATCCATTTGTTACTATATTTTATATATAATATTGAAGCAACTGCTAAATGTTTGTGCTGTTCAATATTTGGTAATGATAGTAAAAGAAATACAGGTAAATTTTAGGTACATAGTTCTGGAGTCAAATAGGGTTAAAGAGTTGATTGCCTGAGTTAGTAGATTGTGGTGAGAATCAAGTGGGAAGATGTGTATAGAGTGCATACTCACCCTCATTGTGCTTCAGCTCCATTGGCTTTTTTCAATTTTTTGATCGCATTACATTTTGTCCAGCCACAGACATTGTGGACAATATTGTAGATTGGCTCATTCAACCCCAGATGTCCCTCTTATAGCCTACATTCCTGTAAACCAGAGGCTAAAAAGCTAAAACTGCATTTCATAGTGAGCTTCAAGATGGCGGAAGAGTAAGATGTGGAGATCACCTTCCTCCCCACAAACACATCAGAAATACATCTACACGTGGAACTGCTCCTACAGAACACTCACTGAATGCTGGCAGAACACCTCAAACCTCCCAAAAGGCAAGAAACTCCCCACGTACCTGGGAGGGCAAAAGAAAAAAAAAAAAAACAGAGACAAAAGATTAGGGACGGAACCTGCCCTACTGGGAGGGAGCTGTGAAGGAGGAAAGGTTTCCACACACTGGGAAGCCCCTTCGCGGACAGAGACTGTGGGTAGTGGAGGGGGGAAGCTTCGGAGCCACGGAGGAGAGCGCAGCAACAGGGGTGAGGAGGGCAAAGTGGAGAGATTCCCGCACAGAGGATCGGTTGTCTGCTCACCTGCCGGGGCAGGCGGTGCTAGGCGCTGAGTCTCCGGCTTCGGAGGTCGGATAGCAGGGAGAGGACTGGGGTTGGCTGCGTGAACACAGCCTGAAGGGGCTAGTGCACCATGGCTAGCCGGGAGGGAGCCTGGGAAAAAGTCTGGACCTGCTGAAGAGGCAAGAGACTTCTTCTTGCCTCTTTGTTTCCTGGTACGCGAGGGGAGGGGATTAAGAGCGCCATTTAAAGGAGCTCCAGAGACGGGCGTGAGCCGCGGCTATCAGTGCGGACACCAGAGACGGGCATGAGATGCTAAGGCTCCTGCTGCTGCCACCAAGAAGCCTGTGAGCAAGCACAGGTCGCTCTCCACAGCTCCCCTCCCAGGAGCCTGTGCAGCCCGCCACTGTCAGGGTCCCGTGATCCAGGGACAACTTCCCCGGGAGAACGCATGGCGTGCCTCAGGCTGGTGCAACATTGCCCCGCATCCATACCCCTCCCTCCCCCTGGCCTGAGTGAGCCAGAGCCCCCGAATCAGCTGCTCCTTTAACCCTGTCCTGTCTGAGCAAAGAACAGATGCCCTCAGGTGACCTACACACAGAGGCGGGTCCACATCTAAAGCTGAACCCCAGGAGCTGTGCGAACAAAGAAGAGAAAGGGAAATCTCTCCCAGCAGCCTCAGGAGCAGCGGATTAAATCTCCACAATCAATTTGATGTACCGTTCATCTGTGGAATACCGGAATAGACAACGAATCACATGAATGAATGCTCAACATCATTAATCATTAGAGAAATGCAAATCAAAACTACAATGAGATATCATCTCACACCAGTCAGAATGCCCATCATGAAAAAATCTACAAACAATAAATGCTGGAGAGGCTGTGGAGAAAAGGCAACCCTGTTGCACTGTTGGTGGCAATGTAAATTATCTCCACTATGGAGAACAGTATTGAGGTTCCTTAAAAATCTAAAAATAGAACTACCATACGACCCAGCAATTCCGCTAATGGGCATATGCGCTGAGAAAATCATAATTCAAAAAGAGTCATGGGGCTTCCCTGGTGGTGCAGTGGTTGAGAGTCTGCCTGCCGATGCAGGGGACACGGGTTCGTGCCCCGGTCCGGGAAGATCCCACATGCCGCAGAGCGGCTGGGCCCGTGAGCCATGGCCGCTGAGCCTGCATGTCCGGAGCCTGTGCTTCGCAACGGAAGAGGCCACAACAGTGAGAGGCCCGCGTACTGGGGAAAAAAAAAAAAAAGAGTCATGTACCAAAATGTTCATTGCAGCTCTTTTTACAATAGCCAGGACGTGGAAGCCACTTTAGTGTCCATCAACAGATGAATAGATAAAGAAGATGTGGCACATATATACAATGGAATATTACTCAGCCATAGAAAGAAACGAAAGTGAGTTATTTGTAGTGAGGTGGATGGACGTAGAGTCTGTCATACAGAGTGAAGTAAGTCAGAAAGAGAAAAACAAATACCGTATGCTAACACATATATATGGAATCTAAAAAAAAAAGAAAATGGTCAGAAGAACCTAGGCCCAAGATGGGAATAAAGATGCAGACCTACTAGAGAATGGTCTTAAGGATACGGGGAGGGGGAAGGGTAAGCTGGGACAAAGTGAGAGAGTGGCATGGACATATATACACTCCCAAATGTAAAATAGATAGCTAGTGGGAAGCAGCCGCATAGCACAGATAGATCAGCTCGGTGCTTTGTGACCACCTAGAGGGGTGGGATAGGGAGGGTGGGAGGGAGGAAGTCGCAAGAGGGAAGAGTTATGGGGACATATGTATATGTATAACTGATTCCCTTTGTTAAAGAGCAGAAACTAACACACCATTGTAAAGCAATTATACTCCAATAAAGATGTTTAAAAATAAAATTAAATTAAACTGCATTTTTTAGAGATCAGTGCATCAGAATTCCAATGAGACTTTTTTCCACCAAATAGACACACATATATGAGACTAGGAAGGCAAAAATAAATACTGGTGGGGAAGCCTACTTGTTTCTTTTCATGAACATAGTCTGGGAGTCCTTTTATTTCTACAACATCTGTTAAGAGTATTCTTATGTTTGAATATATGAACCTTTGCTTTTCATGCCGTTGAACAGCCGATGGTAAATCAACACCATTTCGGATGGTAACATTGAATATATCTTCTGGTTGGGTTAGCATCAAGTTTAGCTCCCTGGACTTCCTCCAATTCTATGAGTTAATAATAGGTGTTAATAAGGGCTCTTCTGCTTAAACTAGCTAGAATGGACTCTGTTGTCTGCAGCTAGGAATCCTAAAGTAATATAGTAACTTTGAACATTGAAAGAAGGGTGCCTCATTAAAGTTTATTAATATAAGATAATCTTTTTCATATATGTATCCATTAAAGGTAATTATTGAGCATAAGATACTGGGTTAGATGCTGCACATAAACTGGTGAATTAAAACAGGTAACCCTAGATGTGGAAGTTAAAATTTATTGGGGGAGATATAATTAACAAGTAAAGAAACAAATAAATATATGCTCAAATAATAATTAGTGCTAAGAAGAAAATCAGTGAGATGAAGCGATATAATAAAGACACCTATTTAGATCAGAACTGGTTTATGAAAAGAAACCAGCTAGCAAGAATGTGGGCAGTACATATCTATAGGTCTGAAGGTGAAAAATGAGTTTGGTGCCCTCAGAAATTCTGGTGAATTTTCCATTCATCAGTAATATAACAGATAGTTAAAAAAAAAAGAGTGGTTAAATAAGTAAAACCTATAATTTGTCAGAAATTGATGGATAATAAGTCAATTAAAGAAATGTAATTCTGATGCCATAGCAAAACCAGCAATAATAATTTATTTCTGATGACTGACTACCTATGTAATGATTGTAACCAAATACCATAAAGAACCTCTTTTTTCTTTTTCTTAAAGAAAAGGGGATGGTGATGATCTCTTAGATGACTAGATTCTCTGAAAAATATGACTCAAGTGAATGTCATACTTTCATGAGAAATTGTGTGACATATTATGGGGGTGGAATTCCTATAATCTCATAAGGTGAGGGACTAATATAATTATAGATAGCAAAATGAGCAAGCTAAAGAATGTAGAATATAGAATGATTGCTTTGAACATGATCATTTAGCCACTATCAAGAAGACTGTTATTCTTCTACAACACTATTAATTTTACATATTAATATTTCTTTTATAATATAAATTTTCCTTTTATAAGGTCTTACTGCTCTTAAAGTCTAAGCAGTGTGCTGAAGAGTCAGCAGTTAGTTCCTGCAGTTTTAATGAAAGAGACCTATTATTAACACATTGGGGAACAAACTGAATCTTCAAGCTTTTGAAGGCTATTGATTATGGTGATCAAATGGTGTGAAATGTTTTCAGTGTTCACAGTTCAGATGTGATATTTTCTAGGATCAGGCACATTTTCTTAGTTTAGCGTATTCATTTGCATGTGAAGCAAATTCCCTTTCTAACCCCTCCTTGTATGTACCTTTGTCCAGCTAAACCTGGCAAAGCATCTTGGGCACGCTGCCATAATGGCAGATGGAGCTGGGCAAGCACGTTCAAGGGCCAAAATGTATGTCGTATTTGACTAAGAAAGGCACATTGACAAGAGTGTGTAGTGAAACAGCCTTTGGTGTACAACCTTGCCCTCTATGGTTGAGAAGATATGACCTACCACTCTAGCTGAGCAATGAATTAACTTCATAAATCTCAAACATTTAAGCTTCATCAATACAGATCTATTGTGTAGGAAATTAAGGCTAGAATTCAGGGCTTGTTGGAGGAGAGAAAAATGTTAAGCTTTGCCCTCAAGATGTTGTTTGAAGGAAATATTGGATGTAGATGTTTCTTCCAAATAAGTATCATCATCAACTACAAAAATCATACTGAACATTTATTCTATCCATGCTACTTGTAAGGTAGTACATCTTATAAACAATTTTTCAGAGAAAAGATTTATGATTTTCCTCTTCACATAAGCATAAGTACATTATCTGAGCAGTAGAAATTTTATGTCTCTTTCATCTTTATATAACCTATTAATATATTCAAGCTATTCTTTTCTATTTCTTCAGTTTTACCTTTTCTCTCCAACTGCACTATTGTAATTTACATTCCACTTCATCGGGAATGAATGTTCTAGAAACATATTTTAAATCATTATCCACCTCATCTCCATCCTCTTAATCCTGTTCTTGTGATCTCTGCCAATGATGTTACAATTACTCTGGTTAAAAACATTAAGTTCGTCTTAATTAATTATCTTTTTTTAAATTAAGATAATTATCTTAATTATCTTTTATTTCTATATTTATTTATTCTTCAAAATTTGCCAGTGATGTCACCAATTTACTTGTTTAATCAATCCTCTGCTATCTATACACATTTCTGTTACTTTAATTCTTAGCCTCATTGTATCTCACCTGGACCAGGAAAGCACTCCCTTAAGTATTTAGCATAATGGCTTCAAAGTCAGACAGCCCAGGTCATAAATCCTGGCACAGCCATTTAATGTCTGTTGGATCCTAAAGAATCTCCTAAACAGTACTTATCTCTAAAGAATGTGAGAAGGAATAAAATGACATTATATATACAAATATAAATGTATAGATATTTCCTGTAAAAAATAGTTACTATATAGTATCTTTATAAGCATCATTATTGTTTTCTGACTGCCCACCTATCTGTGACAAAATTCATTACTCAGATGCCATATCTAGCCATAAAATGACCAAACACTACTCCCACCCCACTTCAAATTTCTCTGAGTTATTCCCCTATTTTCACAAAATAAAACCTAAATATCTTAACATGTACTGCAAGAGATAGTGAAGTTTTGATTTCTAGAAGACTGGATTTAGATCTAAGCATGACCACGTAGTCAACAAATATTTATTGGTGACCTAGTGCATACCTGGCGCTTCGAAGGCTGAGGATAGAACAAACAGATGCAACCTTCCCTTATTATAGCTATCTAATGTTGATTGACTTAGTCACTCTGAGCTCTAATTTCTTCATTTATAAGATAGGGATAATGGTACCTAGATTTTGGGCTTGTTTGAAAGTTTCAGTGTGATAGCAGATGGATTATTGTAATTTTGTAAAAATATTCCCAGTGATAATTAAGAGTAATCAGATTGAAGTCAGGAACAAAAGTTAAGATTCATAATGTTGAGAGAGTGTTCTAAATGGAAGAAAATAACAAAACTGAGCATTTTGTTTATGCCCATAGGTGTAAAAGTAGTCTTCTTATTCTTTGGATACATACACAACATCAGTTTCTGTTCATTTGTTTATTTGTTTTTTTTTTTAAGGCAACCATCCCTAATATATGTGTATTTGTTTTCCACTTATATAATGTACTGTTTTCATTCAACATTTTAGTATTAGTAAACTAACATATTCTTATTATTATATATCAATAAAATGTAAATATAATTATAATGTTTTCTTTCGATCAATGGATCATTTTTCTCCTAACCTTTTTGGAGAATAATGGCCTAAAGCATACTGTCCTTTGAAAGTTGGAAGGGATTGGTTTCAGGATATTTCTGGGTTACAAAGAGCAAAGAGGAGAAAAGAAGAGAATTAAAGGGAGAAATGAGGTCATCAGAAAAGAGTGGAAGGAAAGAGGAGTTCATGTAAGTAAAAAAAAGGAAGAGCATTTTTTCACATCTATGACATGGTAGGAAAATAGCCCTTTATTTAGTGGTTTTCTTTTTAATTTCTAGATATAATTTCAATATTTTATTTCACATTCTCTCACTGTGGAAATATTATCCTGAAATTTCTAGAAAGAAACAAGAACAAAAAACTAATTAATTCTTCAAAGTCAATTAATTGGAAGACCTAGGGTAGAACTTTATACCTCTACCACTCTGAGCAAATCTGTTTGAGGTAAACAAGGTATACTATGAGGAAGTTATAAATAGTTGTAATTTGCATGTATGCATGTGATTTGGTTCATTAACATGTATTTTTCTCACTAGATTGTCAGTAGATCAGGGCTTGAGAAATTTTGGTCACTATAGTATTCCTATCTTCTGCCACAGCTCCTGAAACTAAGTAGTCAATTCTTAGAATTAAAATCCAAATTTCTTATCATATCCTAGAAGATTAATATAATCTCACTTGGCAAAAACTTTGACTATGCCTCCTACTACTTCTTTCTCTCTCTGAAGCTATAATTATACTTTGCTCTTTGCTAGATTCCTAGAAAACACCAAGCACACACGTGTCTCATTCCTTTTGTATTGCCGTTCTCTCTCCCTGGAACTCTCATCCCCTAGATATCTGAACGGCTTTGTCCATTACTTGATTCAAGTCTCTGCACATATTTAGAGAGGCCTTCACTGACTCTCCTGTCTAAGATATCACTTCCCGTCACTCTATATTTAACTGCTTTATATTTCTTCCTAAGTTTTATAGTTATTTTATTCAGTGTATGTTTATGGAGAATCTACTTTATAGCAGATACTTATCTAAACACAGGGATATGGCATATACAAACATACAAAACCCACTGTTCTTGTGGAACTAGAATTCTGGCCCAAAGATATATAAGATAAAAAGTTTAAACTAAAATATATAATATTTTTGTTAGTGATAAATACTCTATAAAAATAAATGAAGAAGGGGCTTAGAAAATGTTGGGTAGCCAGGGAGGCCTTCATTTTCAGGTGATGTTTGAGTTAAGACAAAAAATGTGAGGGAGCAAGCCCTGCAGTGATCTGACACATGAGCTTTTTAGGAAGAGGACACATAAAAAGGCCCTCAGTTGAGGGCCAAGCAAATTTAATCCACGTTCACAGAAGAGGCCACTATAGCTAGAGCAGTGATATTAAGAGAATATTAAGAAATGAAGTAAGAAAAAAGCGGGTTAGAATAAAAAGAGAGTCTCCTGGGCTTGGGAGACCATGACTTGTTACTCTGAGATGGTGGGTTTTAAACAGAGAAGTAGTATGATTGAACTTGGGTTTTAACTAAATATCTTAAGTTGGTGGTGCAGTGGTTAAGAATCTGCCTGCCAATGCAGGGGACATGGGTTTGATCCCTGGTCCAGGAAGATCTCACATGCCACTTAGCAACTAATCCCGTGCACCAAAACTACTGAAGTCCACGCACCACAACTACTGAAGCCCGCGTGCCTAGAGCCCGTGCTCCTCAACAAGAGAAGTCACTGTGATGAGAAGCCCACGCACCACAATGAAGAGTAGCCCCTGCTTGCCACAACTAGAGAAAGCCCATGTGCAGCAATGAAGAACCAATGCAGCCAAAAATAAAATAAAATTTAAAAAAATATATGGCACAGGGATATTGGCTCGGTGCTTTGTGACAGCCTGGAGGGGTGGGATAGGGAGGGTGGGAGGGAGGGAGACGCAAGAGGGAAGACATATGGGAACATATGTTTATGTATGACTGATTCACTTTGTTATAAAGCAGAAACTAACACACCATTGTAAAGCAATTATACCCCAATAAAGATGTTAAAAAATATATATATATATATATAGAATGAAGTGGGGCATAGAAGTAGCATAAAGAGCACAGGAAGCTCCTTCAGTAATCCACCAGGTGATGGTGTAACAGTGGAAATAGTAAGAAATAGTGATATTCTGGTTATATTTTGAAGGTAGAACCAATAGATTTGTTGATGGATAGGCAGCGGGATTTGAGAAAAATGTGAGAGCTAAAGGATGACTTCAAGTAACCAAAAGTAAGGAAGTGCCATGGTTAGACTGTGACAGGAGCAGACTGTGGACAGTGAAGTGGATGCAAGTACATGCCTCGAGTAATGGTGAAAGAACAACACACAAAAGCAAGAGGTTATCTAGAGTCATTCAATTTATGATCTACTGAGGGAAACAGACAGCAGATAAATGGAGTGTATTAGAAGGAGATGAGGGGCTTTCTATTGTACATAGGATGATGTCTCGCTTGAAGTATATAGTAGATTTTGTAGCAGATAAACATCAGTGACTTATACAAATAGAAGTTTCTTTTTCATATATAAGTATAAATGGTGGTAGTGACAGTGGGGTGCTCTGCTCTTTGAAGTCATTCTCTACCCTCCACTATCTTCAAAGTGTGGCTCCTGATATCACCTGGAACATCAACATCTAGATGGTTGGTAACAGGAGAAAGTGTAGAGATCTCACAGGAGAGTTTATAGGGTCAGCATAAATGTGATGGACTTTACTTCCTCCCTCACTGATTTCACTGAGTGTTATACAACCACATGGTCCCATTAGATGAAAGCGTACTTGGAAAGTGTGGTCCATGTCTGGGTAGCCACTTACCAGCAACAGCTCTACACCACAAAAGAGGAAATCCATCTTTGGTGGAGAGCTAGGTCTCTTTGTTGCAGGCAATCAAGACATTTTTGACCAAATGGTTAACATTTGAGCAGAGACTTGAAGGAAATGGTAAAGTCAACCACATAGCTCTCTAAATGAAGACATTTTAGGCAGAGGAAATAGCAAATGTAAAGATCCTGAGCAGGCAAGAGGGAATGTACTTTCAGAGTAATGGCAAGAAGGTCAGTGTAGTTGGTGTGCAGTGGCCAAAGGGAGAGTCAAAGAAGCAAAAGTCAGAGATGACCAGGGCAAATGCTAGATCCTTTTTAGTTATGGTCAAAATTTTGACTATGACAGAGATAAGAAGCCATTGAAAAAACTTTTAAACATTGGATGATGTGATACAGTTTTGAGGAGAATTATTATTGCTGCTATTGAGAAGAGATTATGGAGACATATAAGCAGAAGAGAAGAGTTATGAGACTACTTTGATAGCTTAGGCAAGAGAAGAGAGTGGCTAAGAACAAGCAGGAAGGGTCGGTTGGAGATGGTAAGAAGTGGTTAGATTCTGGAAAAAAATTGTGTATTTTAGAATCAGCATTTCTCCAAACTTTATATTCTAACATTTTAAACCTATAAAAAATTGAAATACTAGTAAAATGAACAACCAAATATCTTTCACCTAGATTCACCTATTATTATTTTGCTATACTTGCTTTACATCCCTCTATTTATGTGTATATGTAAGTATGTGGGTATATACACATTCAATTTTTTTTTAGCTGAACTCATTTAAAGGTATTTTATAGAAAAATCATGACATGTCATTTCTTAACTTCAGTGTACAGCACTAAGAATAAGAACAGTAGCTTACATAACAATAGTATGGAAATATTTTGAAGACAGAACTGAGAGTATTTCCTGATGGATTATTTGTGGGATGTAAGAGAAGAGTCAATGAAGTTTCCAAAGATTTTGGTGGAAGCAACAGGAAGTATGGAGATACCATTTACATAGATGAGGAAACCTGCAAGAGAAACAGGTTTGGGATCATAGAGATTTAATTTCCCACCATTCTTATCTAGATATTAGTTGGGACAGGGCATAATCTAAAAGTTTGGGGTGTGGAAATTTTCTTGAAATCAAGGAAACCTTGTTTGTGGCAGGATGAAATAGCAAAACCCAGGTGCCAGTATATTTTTAGTTAAATAATTTTACAGGAATCCCAAATGAAGAATGGAGCCATTCCATTTAGCATGCTTTGGCTTTCTGCAGCAGACTACCTCACAGAGACTGCTGTAGAGTTAATAAAATGTATAAAGTTCAATATGAAGAAGTACAGAGAAAGGTAGTCTACAGAGTTAGTTAATGGCTAGACTGTGACCAAAACCCAAGTTCTTTTTACATCTCTGTTCTGTCATTCTAATTGTAGACTTCACTTTGATACTGGCTCCCATCGTATTCTTAAAATAGCTGATAGGAATACCTAAGGTAATTTTTATTTGTTCATGTCCTGTGGAAGAGCAACAGAGAAGGCTCTAACCTAAACATAGATTGTAATTCCATCTTTTAAGCATGTTAGGTCCACTTGAGTTGCCATTTCAACAATTACAGTCATCAGGATCCCTCTCTGGAACTAGGGATGAGATAGATAACTATGAATGAATGAATGAAAAAATAAATTAATTAAATTAAAACTAAAAGATTTTATTAGGGAGAAGAAAGGGTAGGCAAACAACAGAATGCATCATCCAGAAAGTTCTCTTACCTCTCCAAATGCAATCAATTCCCTAAGACAAATATTCTGAATTGTTTCACCATAAATTATTTTTCCTGTTCAAGAAATTCACATAAATTGAACCATACAGTATGTACTCATTTGGGTATGGCTTCTTTGATTCTGCATAATGTCTGTGAGATTTATTTATGTTGGGTATGTATGTACTGGTTCTTTTTATTGTTGAGTTGTACTCCATTGTATGAATGTATCACATGGACATTGGGTTGTATACAGTTTTGATAACTTTGAGTAAAGCTGCTATGATTATCTTAACAAGTCTTTGGTGAAGGGAGATATACATATATTTATTTCTCTTGGGAAAATATCTAGAAGTAGAATTGCTGTGTTATAGGACATGTTTAATTTTATAGAAACTACCAAACTTTTCTTTAAAGTAGCTGTGCATACACAGTCCTAAATATAGTAGAGACAGAAATAAGGTCTATAGCATTATCATTTATGGTTATAGATTTGTAAAATACAATTTTTAAAAAAATTTTATTGAAATATAGTTGATTTACAATATTGCATTAGTTTCAGGTGTACAGCAAAGTGATTCAGTTATACATATATTTATATCTAACCTTTTTTAGATTTTTTTCCATTACAGGTTATTACAAGATATTGAGTATGGTTCCCCTCTCTGAATTACAGACCAATAGGCATACAGACAGAGTTAGTGGCTTCAATTCTAAAATTTCAACCATGGGTCAAGAGTAAAATACAATTTAAATGATTATGAACTTTTAGTTTTTCATTTCCAAATTACAGTGGGAAGAGAGAGGTGAGAGATATGTCTTATATACTGAGAAGGTACACTAAATCTGTCCAGGGTTGATGAACATTAAACTGCTGGCATGTGATATTTGAAGCTCAGAAAAGAAAGTGTGTATGTATCTTCCTGTTTGAGTGAGTACTCAATACTCTCTTACAGATTCAGAGATGGAGTCTTCAGGAACACTCAGTCACTAGAGTAAAGGAAGGGCCAGGACACAGGACTGAAAACAATTCTTCATTTTTAAATAACATGAAACTCCAAGAAAAGTTATGTCCACTGTATGACATGTGTTTTCACTTAGGAAGAGCCTGGTTCCTTGTTAAATTATGGCAATAATCAGTTTTACCTCCACCCTGTGAACAGTCAGGCTATGAACCATCACAGCCTCTCACTCGCCTGTACAGTCCTTCACTAGAAACTGACCAATAACTTCATGTCTATTTATGTGACACCATTTGCTAGGTACTGAACGTTTGTGTCATCCCAAAATTCATATGTTGAAATCCTAACTCCAGCACAATGGTATTAGGAGGCAGGGCCTTTTGGAGGTGATTAATTAGGTCATGAGGGTGGAGCACTCATGAGAGGGGTTAGTGCCCTTGTAAAAAGAGACTCCAGAGAGCTCTCTCACCCCTTCTTCCACATAGGACACAACAGCAGACAGCTGTCTGTGAACCAGAAAGTGGGCTGTCACCAAGCACGGTATCTGCTAGTGCCTTGACCTGGGACTTTCCAGTCTCCAAAACTGTGAGCAATAAATGCTGTTGTTTAAGTCACCCAGTCAATGGTATTTTTGTTATAGTAACCCAAAAAGACTAAGACACCATCCATGTGGGTGGGGTATGGGTGAAGTCTAAGACATGCATTTCTAATACAAATATATAGAGTTCAGTCTATTTGTTATGGCCTGATAGTTCTACTTATTATCTTGTCCTACATTTTATCTCCCTAAAAGTCCTGAAAAATAGACATTTGCATATAATAAACTCTTTCCTTTCTCTCCTCTTTTTAAAAAAAAATTTCTTTTTTTTTTTTTACTAACTTTATTTAAGCTGTGTTTTCATCTATATCTTCTTGTGTTCATGAACTTGTAAACATAACACTGTGTCCTTCTCCCTTCATTTGTCTTCTAGATAAAAACTGGTCTGTATGACTATTTTTTTTCTAATGTACCTAAAAAGTTTCATCCTCAACTCAAAAGTATATTCTCATTACTTCATTTATGCATGCACTCATGGGCATCCTGGTCACTAAATGAAAGCTGATGCACAGCCAGATTTTAAAAGTGTCAACTCTGTCTAAAATTTGTTTCCTTTCCTTAATGTACATGATACTTCTATTTGTTATTGGCAGACAAAGCTAAACAATTACAGGCCTAATGCAATATTTTTTTCTACTCTGTTTTGAATAAAACCATTGGATTGAGGTCATTGTTTTGATTAGAGAAAAGATGATAATGTGATTATCATATTTCTAGTTTGGGATCTGGGTCTGTGTTTTGATGCAGTGAATAGTTTGGGGGTCATCTGCTCTGGCTCTTTCTATAGTTACTCGTGGCAGTAGGGGGAGGCGGGAGGCTGGACATCATCCTTTGTAGCCCCTTTACTAAAATAATTTAAATTCCTTTAAAAAGAAGCACTCTCTCTTTTTTTTTCTTTATCTTTTTCTCTCTCTCCTTTCCTTCTACCTTCCCTTCCTCCTTCCCCCACTCTTTCTTTCCTTTTTTCTATATCTTTCTTGGTCTAACTTTCTAGGGTCACATCACTTTCAGGAGGCTTGCAATCCTCTTCTAAAAGACACTGCATCTGGCTTCACCATTTGAGCTCATTCTTATCACCACTCTAAGCTCCTACAACTGCCATCATGTCAGACCCAGCCAATTTGATCCTTCCCTTCATTTTCCTAAATCACCGCTCACACGAGGTTATTGTGTAGAATGGACACTTACCAAAGAGGTAGCAAAGAGTAATTAGAGCCCAAGGAAGAACAAAATTCAAATTCAAATAGAAGCCACTGTCCTAAATTTTATCATCTCTTCCATGCCCTAGGAATTTCTTGATGGCTATATTCTTCATTAGAGCTCAGCTTATCACCAACTCCCTGGGCCTCTTTCTCTACCTGATACCCTTGCTACTTGCACTAGGCCACCAAACTCCAAACCTCAACATTGTTCTTACTTTCCCATGAAGAACAATTTTATCTCCTTGTCTTTCTCTCACTCATGCTCAGACAGACCATGAGACCCTCAACTTTCCTAACGTTGTGGACTCAGCAGATTTCTATTAAGTGTTTAACATACTAAAAGCCATGAAAATCATTTTTTTAAAAAAGCAGTACTTGATCCTGCTACATTTCTAGTTAAATCTTTACCTTTTTTCCCTACCTATTGAGATTGCTTATCCATTTCCTCATTCCAGTTATAATTTGAATCAGAGCTCTGAACTTAATGATCTGAATCATTTTTGAATAATCTTAGTAAAAAAAGAAACAGTGAACATGAACCACATTGCATTCAGATTAAATTTTCCTTCAGATGGCTCAAAGTAGTTTCTCCTTCATATTTAAATATTAAATTGGGCGTACAAGAAGAGAGTGCCAAGCGGGATAAAACAAATATTAACAAAATAGTGCATCATAGTGAATTGAAAGACCAATTTTGTACTATTTTTCCTAGCTTTGTAAGGGGCAAGGTTAACTGATAGCCTTAATGATGTGAACCAAGGGCGCTATTTTCATCCAGCTACACCATATGTTTGCCTCTTCATTTCTAAAGTCCATCATGGAAAAGTAGACTGACAGCTATACTGGCTTCCACCACTTTTACATGACTCGAATATCTGGGAAAGTAAGGTTCTTTCCCAGTCTGCTGAGCAAATTGGAAAGAGACAGCTACTCATGGCCCCATGTCTGCAGAATATTTAGAAAAACCCTGGAAAGTGCTTAAATAATGTTGGCTATCATTATGAATGAGAGGAAACAGAGTATAGGAGTTAAGAGATGAGGCTCTGGAATGAGACAGCCTGGATTGAATCCTGACATACTGCTTACTTGTTGTGATCTTAGACAGTTAGCATCAATTTTCTGGGACTCAGTTTCCTCATCTGTGATAAAAATGTCAATAATGATGACAACCATATTAGGAGGTTGCTCAGAGGTTTAAATTACTTGATACATGTAAAATGCTTAGGATGGTGCTGATGCATTTAAGTACTTAATAAGAGTCCCCTTCCTTTGTTTTTGCTTTCTCCAGTGGTGGCCTGGACTCCCTTCCTCTGTACTTAATGGCTTTGATCTTTAAGAGGTTGGTGAAAAATACGGAACATGGGAAAGAGCTGCTGTTAAAAGCATTGCCGCTACTACAGATTAGGTATGGGTCCGTCGAAAAACTTTAGAAAGGGGTCCAACTGGGGAATCTGAAGTATGTGTGTAACTAATGATACTAGTGGAGATTGGCAGTGTATACCTAATGTCCAAATCGAAAAAAGGAAAAGAGTCCAGGCCTGAATAAAATCAAGTGTCTTTCATCTGGGGATCTATGGATAGTGCCAACTTGAAACAACTCATTATAGAAAGAAAAAAATGTAAATCGTGCCATGCCAACCATCTCTCCTACTTTTTCTTTAATGCTCACATTTGGAAATTTTGCTCATCTAAATGTGTATAATCCATCACATTTATTCATCATGCTCATGTTTTGGCAAGTGGGAGTCATGAGGATGTATTAGGGTTTTCTAAATGGGTTGTGGGAAGCCTCTTTATTCCATTCTGTCTGTGTTTCCCCCGGCTTCTGGCCCTTGTTAGTGATGTTTATACCTGGAATGTGTCAGGTGAACCTTGGTAACGGTTAGGATATCTCACTGGGAACTTATTTTGGTTGTATCCAATTCTATGAGTCTCTCATTCTTCAGTTTCCGGAATTTGTGTCTGGAATGCATTGGCTCTGTTTGGCAGAATGCAGGTTCCGATTTGTGATGGACGGCTGGGGAAATATTCATACATCTGCTGGGCGGTAGAAATTGAGCCAGGGCAACTGCTGAAAGCATTTGACTTTTGACAACACAGAACAGTTGTGTTCCACATATGCGGCTCTGCAAACAAAGCCAGAGAAAGGAGGAGTGAGTGGTATGTGGCCTCTTATTTACCAGGAAGGGACTCTGCATTTTACTTGCATCTCCAAAATTCTAGCTGTGTGACTCTGTGGTTATATGCATGAAAGTGGGTATAAAACTAAGCAAATGGGTAACAATGAACAAAAATCACAGAATTTTCAGATCTTGGCTGAAATAAATAAAGTGGCCTCTGTATGAAACAAAACAAAAAATAGATTCAAAAGAGGAAGAAAGCTCAGGTGATACAAATCCACAAAACCCAAACAGAATGTCTGATTTTTTATCATACTGCTCTAATATTTTAAAAGCAATGAGCATCATAGAAGTGTTATCGGCAGGGTTTTATCCAAAGGAAACTTTTCCTTTACATTATCTTGCAATCAAGTTACATGTTTTAATTGAAATCAGACTTTCAACCTTAATATATGCAGATTTACATTCTTAAATGAAAATTCCAGGATAATTTTTTGATTGTGTCAGGCAGGGTACTATGTGAATTACTCATTAGTTCATTTCACTGATGGTAAGGAATAGATTTACTTCAGCCCAAGAAAAGAATGTAATTGGTGGAAATTTAAGTGTTTAATGTTGGGAATAGAAATGGCTTTAGAATCTATTCCTTTGGTTGTTTTTAAGAAGGTGAAAATTGAGATACGCAGTTCGATTAATAATCCATCAGCATGACTCCTCAGTGACAGGCACTTCACTGGCTCTAAAGTTACTACTGCGTATGGCTTGTTGGCCTGGAGAGTATCACAAACTAAGGGAAAATGAACACTCAACAAGTAATCATGATAAAACAGAATTATTCAGTCTCTGACACAGGCATCAAATATGTATTACACACTGTCAGATGGTTGGGGTTCGACTCCAGCTTCCAATGCTTACAAATGCTTTGATCTTTGGTTGGTTATTCACCTCTCTGAGCCTCAATTTTGTATCTCTCAAATGGAGATAAAATTAGTACCTGACTCTTAGAGTTATTGCGAATATCAAATAAATCAATCCCAAATAAATCAATATGTAGCAGTGCCCAGCACATAATAAGTCCTTAATATATATTTTATTAGTAGTAGTTTGATAATCTCAGAAATTGGAAACATATTACAAATATCTAGCTTTTCCATAATATCCAATACATAATAATCTCACCCATGCATTTATCTCATTGGTTGATTTAAGAAATGTGATAATGATGACTGTATGCATTCTAAATATTCATCCATTCCATGCCTTTGAATAGTATCTATGTGCTATTTGTAACTACAGGCTATACATATAACTCATATCTAATGTGAATGACCACAACTCCTCTTATATCTAATTAAAATACTCAACATTTTTACTTGAAGGTTTCTTTAGGTAGGATTAGTTTGGCTACATGAGACAAAAATCACACAAATAACAGTGCATAAATAAGATAGAGTTCATTTTTTCCTCAAGTAAGAAAAGTCTGGAGGTAGGATATCCAGAGCTGGTTATGATCAGGGACCCAATCCCATTCTAACTCTCCTTAAAGTGTAGGTCTTTTCTGCTGGCTCCAAGAGGTCTGCTCAAGCACCTGCCATCATGTCTGCATCACAACAATCAGGAAGAATAAAGAGATAAAAAAGAAGGATCAAAGGCACCCTCTAGATATCTGGTGAGGAAGTTTCTCTTTTAGCTTCCTTAGAACAATTCTTCTTACATCTTTTTGGCCATAACTTAAGGACATGACCACAACTAGCCCCAAGAGAGGCTGGACAGTATGGTCTTTATCTGAAGTATCCATGTGTCTTGCTAAGGGTGGGAGTCTAATATTAAGAGGGCAAAAGAAAAAAAGATAGTGGAGAAGAATGCATTCATCAACCAGGCAGTTTAGACCCAACTGAAGCACCTCTGCTCCAGAGTTGACTGCTACCTACTGGTTAGGTGACTTTGGGTAAGATGCTCCATTTCTTTATGATTTAATTTACTCATCAGGAACATAGGTATGTTTCAGGAACAAATAGGTTAGCGCATGTCAGCAGTTAGAACAGTGCACGTGAAACATGCTTTTTTCAATGTATGGGAAGCCACTGAGTAGGACTGAGTAGTAGCCACTGAGTAGTAGCTGCCACTGAGTAGACTGAGTAGGAGAATGCTCCCATCTGTCCAAAGTGTTAAAATGATCACTCTGGGAAATTATATAGAAGGAAGAGAAGTTTAGATATAGGGAAAATAGTTAGAAGACCACTGCTATAGGAGCAGCGATAAGGGAACAGGATGGTGCCAGCGGAGTTGTGAGAAGTAGTTGTATTTAGATTTATTTTGATGGTGAACAAATCAGATTTACTTATGGGGACTGGGAGACAGTTAAAATGACTATTTATCCTTTTATCCTTTTTATCACCATTGTAGTATAACTGTTATCTCCCTCACTCATGTTAAGTACCACTGCGATGTCTTGCACATGATAAGGGCTACATAAATGCTTTAAGCCAATTCAGTTGGAAAGTTAGCTGCCCCTAGTTATTTTGGGTATCTCACATTCATTCTCAGACACATATTGATTTATACAATGATCATAAAGTTATAATATTATAATGAAAGGTGCTGTGATTAATATGTAAAGAAATTATATAATTTAAGTGAATTGAATTTTAAATAATTATCTAAATCCTACTAAAAACTTAAAACCACTGTTCTAGTTTTTGCTGCTTTACCATACTTTTAATACAAAGACATCAAAAATAGATAACGTTACTCTTAATTTTAGAGTCAATATGGTGGAGTGAAAAGACTTTATAAACACATTGATTGCAGCTCAAATACCAGCTAAAATATTTAGTTTTCAAAGTTTCTTTATTATTTGAGTCTTTATTCTAAAAGCGCTTCCAATTCAGGGCCCTGTATGGCACATTGTCTTGTATGTCAGGGATTTTTGTTGTTGTTATTATATCGTCCATTTAAATTATAGGATCAAACTGTTGGCTCAATACCCTTTTCTTTTAATATTTTAGAAATATTATACTATCTTCCTGTATCCATTGACTTCAGAAATTCTTTGATCCTTGTACTTTTGTAGGTGATCTCTTCTGGTAGGCTTATAGAATTTTCTTTTGTCTTTGGTGTTTTTACATTTCACTGTATCTATCCTCTTTTTTAATGTATAGATCATTTAAAGCTGGCATTTTTCATCTTTTACCTGTCTTTTCTTATGCCTTTTATCTTCTGGGAATGATATTATCTGATATCAGCATATCTATCTCCTTTTGTATGTCTCTATATCTCTTTATTCATTTCTGCTACGTTTGTCATGCATCAGATCTTCTAACTCATGTTCTTCATCAGGCTTCATCTTTCTACTTGCTTATCTAATACACTGTTTCATTTGTTTCACCTAATTTTTCTTCTTTTTGATTGTTGTATTTTCTTTCTGATTTAATTTTACTTATATTGCTTCTTATCTCCTAAGAATAAATTATATGTCATTATCATTTAAAATTATTTGTGTGTCGACTGCAGTAACTCTACTTTGAATGATATGTTTTCCAGTGAGCCATTTTATATTTAAGGTAGTTATGTACCTCAGGTGTGACTTCATGCTGCTCTAGGGAGGAGTGTCAGCTACACCATCTGGATTGTGTATGAAAAGGGCTAAAGACAGGCATTAGTCTGTGGTGGACTCATGGAGTTTAGGAATAAGGGAACACTGAGTGCTGGAGTGAACAACTCCATAGCCATAATATACCAAGAATTGTCTTGGGTGAGGTTTTCATTATAAACCCTTAAAAAGAAGCAGCTTTGTGAGAGCCATTGTCTCCAGGCTGTAACTCAATCATACCGGTATTTGAACGGGACATTGTGGAGGAATGAATTCTCATGGTTTTCTGGTCAGTCCTCTTCTGTTTCCTTCAACTCCTGTTGTAGGGAATAGGGCTTTTGCTCACCTGATAATTCTCCCTTGGACTTCCATGCTTAAGTCTGGATTGCTCTGGTGAAGGGCCCAGTATAATTTTCTAGAATCTGCTGGTGGAGAGGCAAGAACAGAATGTAAACCTCTATGACTATCCTTGCGCCGAGGTGGTCACACTGATCCTCATTCTTCCTGCATCTAGTACACACCAGTTCAAGAAAATGGTCTATCTCCCCAGGGGTTTGACATTTCTGTTGTTGCTATGGGTGTTTTTGTTGTTTTTAATTTTAATTCCTGGTTTAAGTCCAAGTTTTCTTTGGCTTCTATAGCTTCTCCAGATTACTTTCATCAGAGGAAACAAGTAGTTCATGCCAGTTCTTTATCTTGTGTGAGGCCTTACTCTTTAAATATAGGAATGCCCAGGCCTTCAAAACTCTTTAGAGAACACATTCTAAATTGAACATATCAACTTATAATGATGTGACCTTTTATTTTCACATATTTAGTCTTTGATTTATTTTCAAAATGTTGCTTAAACCCCTCCTCAACATTTTCCCTCTTTTTTTCTAGTCATTGGGCAATAAGTGTTCAATATTTGCTTGTAAAACTACCCATACTTATGCACCTTGAAATATGAATTAACTTTCTAAAATATAAGCTCTATTTCTATTGTCACACTTGTGAGATAATAAAACAGCAGGCCTGCAATGTGATGCACTATAGTTATATTCTATTTGTTTTTACTGCCATGGCCTTGCAAAAACAAATAACTTCACCAACAAATAATGTAGACAAAATAGGTTTGGCTACAGAAATATTGCAAATAAAGTTGGAGAAAGTGACAGCTTTCTGCTCTTCCAAATATTGTAGGAACAATTGCCATGAAAAGACATTTTTTGTTCTACCTATCCACTTATGTCTTCCTCCTTAAATTTGTTGAAATGGGTTTTTGTTTGATTATCGAATGGTACATATTTCAGTGACCTAAGCACAATATAGGACATCAGGTACTTAAAGATTCATTTAATGCTTGACATTTTTTTTTGGTTTTAAGAGTCCAAAGCCAGTTATAATTATAATATATTCATTAAGGTGTTTATCTAGATGAAGCTAATGGACATGATTCATTGGAATTTAAAGAAGCACATTAAATAATAATGGGAATTTCTTAATGATTAAGAAACATCATAGGCTCTATTAGAAAGAGGGAGGTCGAAGTAGGGAAAACAAATATGTGCCAGCTTTCTAGGCTAGCTCCTTACTCTACTGTATAATTTGGAGGTTAACCTGCCACATTCTGTAGTTGTTTAAGACACATTTATTGAATGTTTTACAATTATGTGTTTTCCCTGTTTGCTTGGGTAGGTGACCTTTGGTTCAGCTTCAGTGTAGGTACACAATTTAATTGAAGCTTTTAGGGAGTTCTAAGGAAATGGAATTAGTTTTCAAGTTGTTGTCTCAGAGAAATCTAGCCAGGAGGCGTGAAGGTTCTGGGGTTAAATAGCTGCCTATGTAATGGTGGGACTGTATCATTTATTTTCTCTACTCCATTTTCTTTCCATTTCTTTCTTGCCATGTATTTTATATTTCCCTTGTTGGTAAGTACGTATTGTGAAATAACTAGAAACCAGAATTAAAAGAATGTGTTACAGGGCTTCCCTGGTGGCGCAGTGGTTCAGAGTCCGCCTGCCGATTCAGGGGACGTGGGTTCGTGCCCTAGTCCGGGAGGATCCCACATGCCGCGGAGCGGCTGGGCCCGTGAGCCATGGCCGCTGAGTCTGCGCGTCTGGAGCCTGTGCTCCGCAACGGGAGAGGCCACAACAGTGAGAGGCCCGAGTACCAAAAAAAAAAAAAAAAAAAAAGTGTTACATAGGATGTAACATGACCTTAAACAAATCAGTTTCAGATTATATGTGTGTTAAGGAAAAGCAATTCATTTTATATATTATGAATAATACAACCACGAATTTTGGTACAATCAAATGACACTGGTTTCAAAAAGTCACACAGTAAAATTTATACTTAGGAATTATTTCCAAAGCCAGTAATATTTTTAAAAATCCTTTTTAGGGGAAAATACATTTTTACAATATGGCTTCATATTTTTTTAAATATGCAAAAGTTATACACAACCAAGTCTGATAAATTTTATAATTAAACTATATTATTTGGGTAATATTTTTATACGGTTGGTAAAAAATTGAAATTTCACTTAGAGAAAAGAGAATAACTTTTTAGGCTCTAAACTGATTGAGAAGGTAATTTCTGAAAGTTCCATATGTGATCGAACACAAATAGCATCATTAAAATAGCATATTGACCCAAAGGAGACAACTGTTACAGCACTTATTTGAATATTTAAGTACCATTATGTTTGTAAATAAATCAGACTCGTCCTCATAGATTCACATTTTGTGCGTATGTGCTATGAATACAAGATACTCCCTATTGGTTTCATTTATCGGGAGAAGAGATTGAAAAAAGAGAATGAAAGGAGAGTTGTTAAGTCCTATTTATGTGCAATAAAGCTCATCTGGACTGAAAACTTTGATGTGAGGAAACAATCTTCCAGGGGAGAATAAGATATTACCCAACGATTATACATGATGCATTGAGTTTGCTGGTTGTTGCATGACAATAGAAGTTCTCTATGTTGACTCACTCTGCCTATCAGATCTTTTTTATTAGAGTCAAGAAACATGGGGAAACTGAGTAAAGTTAGATGTTAAAAGAAAAGAGAAAAGAAAAATGCAATCTACTCTGTTCAAAGTTTATCCACATGCAGAACTTGGATACGAGTTCTAAAGGAAATCTGTAATTATGGGCTGGTCCATAGGATTATTAGATTGTTTGGTCATGTAAAAGATGAGTGAGGTACCATTCCCACTCCTAAATGCCTCCTGTTAATATATAGTAATGATATCTTGGGCCCAGCCGCTCCGCGGCATGTGGGATCTTCCCGGACCGGGGCACGAACCTGCGTCCCCCGCATCGGCAGGAGGACTCTCAATCACTGCGCCACCAGGGAAGCCCTAGTAATGATATCTTATTCATCTTTTCATCCTCAGATAAAAACTCAGGCTTTGGTACCAAATAGCTATAGAGGACATTAGTCTCTTTCTTTCTTCCTTCCCCTCCCCGCCTCCTTCTCCTCCTCCTCCTGTTCTCCTTCTTTTCCTTCTCCTTCTCCTTTTCCTTCTCCTTCTCCTTCTCCTTCTCCTTCTCCTTCTCCTCCTTCTCCTTCTCCTTCTCCTTCTTCTTCTTTCTCTTTCTCTTTCTCTTTCTCCCCCTTCCTTTTCTTTGGTCGGCCCAGCATATGAACCCCCTTCTTATATTCGGGGAATTTTCTACTCTGTGTGCCTTGGTTGCATAGAACTTACCTGCAATTATAGAACCTGAGCAAGATCTTTTGAGCTTTATGCCAGTTAAGGCATGAATTTGTGACTTTTCATTAACAATCAGGGTGTGGTAATGGGGGCAGGGAGACTGAAGTATTCAACCTGGCCATGGAGGGGAAAGCCATGTGTTCCCAGCTGCAGATGTCCTGCAGTGCCAGGAGCTGCATCCAATGTCTGGCAATAGAAAGTATGAAACCAATGGAGAGGAGATAGAGTGGTTGTTATCCTCAGACTGGCAGGATTTTCATTTGTTCATTTTAATATTTATAGAGATATCACTGTTCTAAACACGTTACACTGGTTAAATTCATCTATGCTTTATAAAAATTATCTGAGATAGGCACTATTTTTACCCTCATTGCACAGATGAAGTAACAAGGAACAGAAAAAAAATAAGCAGTGTGCCTCAAATCAGGCAGCTATTAAGTGGCAAAGTTGAGATTCAAACTCAGGTAGCACGGTTTTGGTATCTGAGTGTTTAGTCAATTTGCTGTCCAGCATCCCTTTGCTCCTGCCCATTTCAAAGCCTGGTACCAGAGCCGTCCAATAATTCTATGAGTTACCCAATATTTTTTAATATGTTATCTTTATGCTTAAAATATCCAGATTCAGTTTCAGTTGCTTACAGCTAAGGATGCTGCTGATACCATAGTTATCATAGTGATACCATAAATGAATTAGCTATATGATCATTAAGAGGTCAATTAAACTCTCGATTCTCATATATAAAAATTTACATATTTTAAAAATATTACTTATTACCTTATCCTTCAAGCATTGTAAAAATCAAATAAAATAATGTTTGGGAAATTACTTTGTAAACCAATAAGATTAAATTCATTTAATTTCAAATCAACAAATATTATTCCTAACCTCTTAGATGTAATCCCCTTCAGGTAGGTATGGATCACATAATGGTAGATATCACCCACGGTACATCTGTCATTGTCCAGACAGGAAAACAGAAACTATTGTACATATTCAGATAAGATAAGAATTTATTGCAAGAAATTGGTTATAATAGTATTGGAAGGGTTTCAAAAGCAAATGGGGGGACTGTGGCGTTACTTAGACTTCAGTAATTATAGGAAGCCCCTACTGTGCCTATTGCTGGATGAATAAAAGTGAGAAGGAAGCACGATCCAGAGATCAGTAATTATAGAAAGCTCATTCACTCCCTGGAGCTGAAAGCCTGGTTTGAGGTTGACTACCAAAATATATCTGACACATCACATTAAATTCTAGAACCATTTTAATTTATATCCATTAAAATATTATTTTTCTTAGCAAGTTATTTTTATTAACGAGTTGAGTATATTGTTGTTGGTTGCAATTAAATTTTTAGATGGGATTCTACTAAGGACGACCACCATACTCTGCTTCTCATCTCAATGACAAAGCTGATAAAACTATTTAAAACATCTGTTGTCATTTCATCAATGCCATATATTGGATATGTCTTTTGTTCAAGCTTTACAGTTTTGGCTAAGGGTGCAATTATTCTTCAAATCCACTACCTTAATACTATCAAGATTCATAGTGGGAAAGAGGTCTTTTAGACTTCGTGTTGTAATTTAGCATGGTACAGAACTGGGTGATTTCTGATTCTCTCTTTCTTTCAACTTAGATCTGCAGATACTGACATAATTGACATAAAGTAACCAAAATGATTTCTCCATATCATAGTATGTAGAAATTCTTAGATTCTTCTGTATGCTGATGACATGCTTTATTATTAATAAATAAATGTGGACTTAAAATGTAGTTATAGCTGTCACCTTATTAGTATCATGAAAAAATTTTCATGTCAACTCTACTAACAGTGTTTTTTGGGGGAATTATCCTTCAACACCTAAATAAGCAAAATAATCTATCTAAAATGTAATTCAAAATACCATGTATTAATAGTTAATAACACTGTTTATATATTTGGAATTTCCTAACAGAGTAGATCTTAGAATTTCTCATCACCAGGAAAAAAATTGTAATTATGTGTGGTGACAGATGTTAACTAGACTCAGTGTGGTGATAATTTCACAATATATACAAATATTGGATCACTATGTTGTACACCTGAAACTAACATATGTTATATGTCAATTACATCTCAATTTTTTAAAAATGCTATTTGAGAGTGTATTTATAATTCACTGTGCTGGACACTTTAAGATAGAGTGCCATCAAAAATCAACAGATCAACAGGTTATTTTATTGATAAGATAACAATAAATTAATAACACTCCTTTCTTCTCTTCAGATAAAAATTCTAGTCATCTTTTTAATGCGTATTTGTTTACTCTCAACTTAGGAAACAAAATGCTATTAACCTTTGTTGAGTGTATACAGTTGGGGTAGGTGCATTCCTAGGTATATTACATATGCTATCTGATTTTACTTACTAACAATCCTGTGGGGATATTAATAACTGTTTTTACATTAAAATGGAAACTCAGGGACTTTAGAGCTAGGAAGTGGAGGAGCTGAGATCAGAACCCACATTTCTCTGATTTCAAAGCAAATACAAAATTCAATACAACAAGCTACATGAGAAATTCCTGGGAGGGAAAACAAATTAAAACTCAAGGACTTCCCTGGTGGCTCAGTGGTTAAGAATCCGCCTGCCAATGCAGGGGACACGGGTTTGATCCCTGGTCCAGGGAGATCCCACATGCCGCAGAGCAACTAAGCCTGTGTGCCACAACTACTGAGCCTGTGCTCTAGAGCCCGTGAGCCACAACTACTGAGCCCTCATGCCACAACTACTGAAGCCCATGTGCTTAGATCCCATGCTCCGCAACAAGAGAAGCCACTGCAATGAGAAGCCTGTGCGCTGCAATGAAGAGTAGCCCCCGCCCGCTGCAACTAGAGAAAGCCCATGTGCAGCAACGAAGACTCAACGCAGCCAAAAATTAATTAATTAATTATTTAAAAAAAACCTCTTTCAGATAATAGGCTCATATAATTTGGTTCATCTGTTTCCAAAACACAAAGGAAATTTTATGGTATCTAAAGGACATGTATTTTTTTGTAGATGAGAAATGGTGGAGTTGGGAGAGCATCCTTATTCTAGGACATATCGTGACCTCAAGGTCACACTGCTGAAGTTTCTGTTGTCTGCAGAGGACCAGGGCAGACCATCCTGGGACCTGAATTCAGAATTATACAAGGGAGTGGAAAAGAGGCCACAGAAACAGTAGCAGGTGTAAAGAAGTTGAATAAAGTAGAGAGAATATGGTTCTGGGGAATATAGCAACAGACAGAAGTCCAGACCTGCTCTAAGAACAGGCGGTTGTCAAGAGCTGGCCTGAGCCAGAACTGCCAGGGGTAAACAAACCAAAATGAGAGCAACAGTCACACCTTTAATCACTTACTGTGAAAGTATAAGCAAGAGGTTGAACAGGAGAGAGTGCTGGCTCTCCCAGTGTTTCATTTTTCCCCATGGAATGTCACCAGGTGGGGATGTCTCACTCCTAATGGCACTCTAAACAAAAGGCTTCTGACGTTTTGTATCACTGTGGGCTGGGAAGAGAGAGAGAGAGAAACAGACAGACTGACAGAGGGACTAACAGTGGAAAAGTACTGAGCACTGAGTCAGAGTGGGGAAAAGTGTCTTCACGCTTTCCCTTCCCATAAGGCTGTCTCAGCAGAAGCACCTGGGAGAGGCCGCAGCTGAAGGCACCCTATAAAGAGGCCTCTGAATGAAGGCGCCTGGGCTATAGGAACAGAGCAATGAGGCGTCTCAACGTTGAAGGACCAGAAGTATTATATCAAATAACATTTTGAAACGGTAGAGTTTATGTTTTCCCCCTTTCATTTATTTAGAAGATGGATGGGGAAAGATGGAAAGAGTTTTTGTGGCTTTTTTTTTTCTCTAAAAAATTAAACCCTAAATTAGGAAGAGGATTTAAAACTAATACGATGATGGGAAAAGGATATTTTTCTTGTCTAAAAGGAAATTAGTCTGGGCTGTGGATAAATAGAAGGAAGAGCACATGGAAATATGTGGGTCCTGGAATAGAGAGATAGCAAAGCCTAAGAGAGAGATGGTGTCAGCAGACATCTCAGAAGAGAGAATCCAAGGCAGCCACGACCACGATTTCCCAGCCACAAGTGCAGCACAGAAGGTAAGGGCAATTAACAGAGTCACTGATGACTGAGGACCTTATTTCTCCAGCCTCCTCCCTAACCAAGAGCTTGCCACTACAGAGGGCTCCAGGCCCCTAGCATAACCCTGGTGTAGGGATGAGAACTGAGGTTAAATGCTTAGCCATCTGAGCAGAATAGATTTGGCGTAGGTAATTAAGTTGTGTTGGAGAAAATTAACTTCTAATGTAAGCTGAGATTCACGTGTGCTGCTGTGCTACTGGCAGGGACTAAGGTAATAAAAAGCACTTTGTTTTAATGAGCATTTGTTGTGTGCCTAATGTTTTAAGTAAAGTATTAGATCTGATATTCATGAAAATCCTTTGAGATAGATATTGTTAATATCCACTTTTTACAGACGAGGACATTGAATCTTGGGTATGTAAAGTAATATTCTCATATTTTGGAAAGTTGGTTAGTGGCCGACTACAGACTTGAATATAAGAATTTACCTCTAGAGATTGTGCTGTTTACATTCGCAATGATGTAAAGAAATCAGGTGAAAAATGGAATTAGTCTTGACCAATATTAGAGACAAATTTTCAGTATATGTTCTTCGGTGCTGTAACTCAGATGTATCTGTAGAAATTTGTCTTGGCCTAGAGATGAAGGGTATGCTGGGCCTTGCAGTGGAAGTCAGATAACCTGATAGAGGAAGGAATGATTTATGTGGTGGGCCTGGCTTAGAGACCACATCTGTCTTGCCATCACTTATCAGTATATCTCCATTGCAAACACAGTGCCTAGAATGGGGTGGGGGGAAGGTAGTGAATAGATACTTAATGCCGATTTGGTAAATAAAAATGATCTGGAACAATCCACTTTTCTCTATAGGCCTCAGTTTTCTTGTCTGTAAAATGGAAAATAAAATGTCTATAATCCAAAATTGTTTAGATAAGATGAGATCATGTGAAAGTTTTATAAAATATAAAGATCTATAAAAATATAAGATATTGCTCTTGTAACTATTTTACAGGATAAAATTCTATAGAAATAGAATAGAAAATTGAACTTTGAATCATATGTAATCTAGCACTTGCCAAAATCTCTGTGCAAACATCTGGTGTCTAAAACAGAGTCTTAAGCAGCAGGTCAACTATGTCATCCTCTTTAAAGAGTAGTTTATCTAAATGTATTCCTTCTATTAATTTAGAGCATGATAATTAAAATACCTGGATGATATTATTTTAGTTGCTTATACAAAGGCCTTTTTTATATTATCCTTTAGTTTCACATCCTGGACTTTATCTTCCAAGGCTTATTATAAGACATGGTCTTTTGAAGAATGCTTATAGATCAAATCTGAAAACACTGTTCATTATGATAACCTTATATTGAGAAGCACAGTGTGGGTGTTGCCTAGACTTTAGTGTGAAGAATGTACTTGCTGTCAAAATGCACTTTGATGTTCCCATTTGTCCAACAATGAAATCTGTATTTACTGTATTTTCCTTATTGCCTTGGTTGCCAGGAAAAACAGGAGCTAAATCCAGAGCTTACTTGCAATAAGTAGTTTATCCCACGTCCCTGATTTAGTTTTGTACTGTTTGGTTCACGTACAAAATTTCTAGTGTATCTTAGTCATTTGCTGTTAAACAACAAAAAATCATTATTGCTAATTATTGTTCTTATATGTGCTTAATTTCCATATGACTTTCACAATCTTTAAGTTGTTCACACAAAACAAATATTCAACTCAAGCCCTAGCAGACTGTAAACTTTAGAGCAAAAGGCTTTATTCCCCTCCTAGTCTGGTTCTCACAGGTCTCAGGTCTTAAGTCTTACTATCTTGTTTCATTTTTCACCTTACTTAGTGACCTATTTGTCATACGATATTGGGAAAAGATAATTTTGTAAATTATAACACTCAAAGCACCAGAGGTCTTAAATTCTAGGAGCAATATAAATAATACATTATAGTAGAGTCCCAGTTAATTTCCATAAACACAGAAAATAGTGAGTATATATAAAGTTTGTAAATTATTATTATTTTGAGAGGAGAGGGTTAAAAAAGTATAATGCTACCTTTGGGTGTATTATAGGGCTAGACAATGCTATTAATATGCTCGCCGTGATTATAGTCATGCCATGGAAAGAGATGCTAGAAAGCAGAAAGCCCAACTAATTGAAGAAGTTGCAAAGTAGCTCTAAGGTAGTATGTGAGGATACTTTTGCTAGGTGGGGATGGTGGATCCAGGTTAGAGGACACTTTAGAATGACCATTTATACTTGGTTGATGCTCTCTCTTTTTTTTTTTTTTTTTTTTTTTTTTTTTGGTACGCGGGCCTCTCACCGTTGTGGCCTCTCCCGCTGCGGATACAGGCTCCGGACGTGCAGGCTCAGCGTCCAAAGCTTACGGGCCCAGCCGCTCCGCGGCACGTGGGATCCTCCCAGACCGGGGCAGGAAACCGCGTCGCCTGCATTGGCAGGCAGACTGTCAACCACTGCGCCACCAGGGAAGCCCGATGCTCTCTTTCATTTTATTAATCACTTAGCAAGCAAACAGTAAAAGAGATCAACATTTAAGTGTGGGCCAGTTCTGCTGCCTGCCCTATTCCTCCTGAGGGCACACTCCAAGTTCAATGGGCAGTGCAGCTCCTATAGAGTAAGGAATCTATCATGTTAAAGCAGATCATGAGAGCAGACTTTTTTTTAAAAAAAAACAAAAACATTAGCCTGAGGACAGGTCCAGATTGTAATTAAACGTCTCCCCTGTTACCAGTAAGGTCATTCTACCATTCTTGCTTTGCCAGTATCATCTAGTTTTGTATTCTGTTTCTTAATGCTATCATGTGGCCTAAGGCAGGCTTGTCCATAGCCTACCATAAATATAAAAATGAAAAAAAATGGAAAACAAAGCAAACCCTATTGGATAGAGCTGTAAATATACTATTATATAGATATTTATTTTCTGGGGTTTCTCTACCCAGAACAGAAACAAAGCTTGTTTGAGCAATGCAATCTATTGGTACAGGTGAATAATTTTCTCCAAGGGGAAAAAAGACACTAGATAAAGATATTTCTTGCAACTAAAGATTCTTTTAGTTCATTCTACATTTAAAAGGTTTAAAATTGAATACTTTGATTTGCAAAAATGAACCACATAAGGATGTGATTTTGACTCTTTTCTCTGAGAGATTTACTGTAAGACTTTAGACAACTTCTTGATTTTTTTAAGATCCTCTTGGTGCTTGTGATTATAGCAATTATAATAATGAAAAATACCAGTAGATATTATGAAATTCACAGCATGGTTTATAATAATTGGTATTATTTATTGACCAGAGCTAAGACTTAGAAGTCTATGAAACATTACCTGGCCAGAAGAAGATATAATCAAATGAACAGTGATTTGGTTATTTTTCTTAAGTAGTTAAATTATGGACTCATCATTTTCCAATAATTTTCTTATTACAAAAGGCTAAAATGGTTTTCAATTACAAAGCTCTGTAAATGTACTTTTTGTATTAAGTTCTATTATAACTTTCTGAGTAGCTAGTTTTTATAATGGTTATTGTTAAAAATTCATATGATTCTATAAAGCACATTTGCTTTCTGAGGTTCTAGAAATATATACAGGCATTATGATCAGATTAAGTAGTAGATCAATGACAATGATAGCACTTAAAATATGTACTTAACAACTCTTTTCTTCTGGTTTCTGAATTTTCCCCTCATTTCATTGGGCTTTCTTGGGTGGTTTGAGATTTTGGATAGACATTATTTTGATGGCTGAGATTAAAAATAAAAAAACACATAGGGAAGAATAAAGGAAGTTAAAGGATAGTTACATCTTGGTGGCAAGAAACAAGATATAACTTGTTAATTTGAAGCTGTACATGGCACCATTGTGTTTTCTACCTGTTCATAATACAAAAAGCAAGCAGTTATCTGTTCTATCAGTTATCTATTGTTGCATGTCAGACTAGCCCAAAATGTAAAACAACCACCATTTCGTTTGTTCACAATCCTCTGGGCCAGCTTCTAGGTAATTCCACTGGTCTGGGTTAGCATAGTTGATCTCTATGGTGACTTGACTGTGGCTGAAGAGTTTAGGATGATTTTGACTTTCATTTTGGCAGTTGACAGGTCTAGGGGGTCTAAACTGTTATGGCTTGTTTCTGCTTCATGTAGTTCCTTATTATTCATTAAACTAACCTGGGCTTCTTCACAGGGTGATTGAAAGGTTCCCAAGAGCAAGATGGAATAAGCCACAGTGTAAAAGTGGTTTTAAAGACTCTTCTTACATCCTGCTAGCTAATATCCAGTTAGTTAAAGTAAGTGACCAAATGCTGATGCAACAGGTAGAGAAATAGACTTCACCACTTGAGAGTAAAGTCACAATGCAAAGATGGTTGCATAGAGTAATTAGTGGCCACTTTTTTTTTGCAATCTACCAACATATGGTTATACACAATAGAACACTCTCCTTCTATAGAATTACTTATACAATTCTTTGTAACAGTCAATAATATTTTGTTTCTATGTGTAATCAGCTGGTATCTGAGTATAGCTTTATTATATAGGGCATTTGTTTGTAGTTGTAGACATTCTAATGGAACTCTCCCCTCTTTTAATCTATATTTTTCAAGAGAAAGCATAAGAATAAAATAATGTTATGAATAAAGTGAGATAAAAGCTAAGGCCTTTGAGTCAATTGAAAATGAGATTCTCAGTAGTAAATTTTGATTGCATTAAAAAGAAACACCGATAATGTATTCATAGGAAGAAATGGCACAGAAGTTGAATGAACTTAACTAGTCTGTCCAAATTGAAGCCTCATCACCTAAAAACAATAAATGAGAACTGATAGAAACAAGCTAGAAATTATTGTCAGAAAATACCACAGCGGAAATGAAATACCTAAACTAACTGTGAATTAACTATAAGGATTTTAGTATGTAGGAGGAAGAAAAAAACTATATAGCATAGCACGTAGACATACATAGTTTAGATGAGGATGACAAGGAAATTGGACTTTCTACCACTTTGATGCAAATGTGAGTGCCCACAATGATTGTGACATTGTGAATCATAATTTGCTTTGTAGCTCTGTTCATGTTGTTCCTTTACATTACAGCTACCAGATGGTTATTATTATTTACTGTTTAAGGCAGGAAATATACATGGTGACCAGTCCTAGACAAATAACAGGTTGCTGCCCCAGAGAGCTTGCAGTTAAGAGACACGAGCAGGTATAATGTAGAACAAACAAGGTAAGAATACTGACTGTCCCCTGCAGTGAATACTTAATGAGGCAGGGAAACATTTTGGAAATCAGTGAAAGAAAAGAGAGAAGAATTTTGGAAAAAATATATAAGGGATTATTCTTAATCCTTCCTCAGTGTCTATGATTTATTGTACTACATAGAATGCTGAAGTGTCATGTTACCTAGGCCAAAATGTCTGTATGTCTAGGAATGTCAAAATCATCATTGAGAAAAAAAAAAAGGTGAGCAAAAAAAAAAATATGAAAAGTTTATGGGTTTTATGAATAGTTGTAATAGGGAGTTAATCTGATGATAATGTTAGAATCATGGAAGAAATTATCCTACAATTTATTTTTAATAGATAACTCATGATATATATATAGTAGATAGCTCATATTTTATAACAAAATTTTGGGAGTATTTATAAATTCTCTTGGGAGCTATAAATTCTTTATAAAGCTGGATATTCTTAATCTAAAAGATTATTAGAAGGTACCTTAGAGTTTAAAATTTATCCTAATGATATTAAAGGATTCTAAAAAGGGTAAAACTAGTCAAATTTCATCCTAGAGAGATCACTGTAGTAACAATGAGATGAAAGTTAGTGGAATTAGAAGGTTATGACTATAATCCACTTAATAAGGAATGAGAGCCTGGAGAATAGCAGGAGAAATAGCAAAGGTGAAATGATGTCAAGGTGTTTAGAAAGGGAGAATCTATAGGTCTTTGTAATTAATAAAGAGAGTCAATAATTAAGAAGGGGGAAATCTAGGGTAATCAAAAGTTAATGACATCAGTTGTGGTGGTGCCATTTATTAATATAAGGAGCACATGCTTTGAAACTTTGAGGTGTCTGTGAGACATCTAAGTGAAAAATGTTCAAGAGGTATTGAATGTACAGATTGAGATCAACAGAGAATTCTAAACTAAGTGCACAATTATTGGAAAGAGGAGGTATTCAGTCCAGATTATCAAATGTGTACAGTGTGCCATAGGTACTGAACTAGGTGCTGATGAGACAATGGTGAACTAGACACCTCTTCTCAAATTGCTTACAGTCTGCTGGGCAATGAGAACAATGTTTAGGGGTACAATTAGAAATTGTTGCACATGAAAAATATGCTTGAATTGACTGGGTAAAAATGAACATCCTTATTCATCTGTCTTGCAAAAACTTAATTTGGGGCACCATAGGACTTATCAAAAAGCTGAGTATTATTGTTTCCTTTTAATGTTTGGGGTTTTTTTAGTGCAAAAGTAATACATACTCATATGCAACATATAGATATGCAAAATAAAATAATTTATTAACAAGTATTTACAGTGTGCCTAATACATATGAGGTGTTATGGTGTGTGCTGACAATTCATTTCTTGTCCTCTCTGCTCCAGTCAAAGAGAAGTGTGATTCCTTCCTGTCATTCTAGAGTTTTGCACACGTTGTATCCTCTTATTCCTTCTTTTCCACGTTTACCTTGTTTACTCCTATTTGTTCCTCCAGTTTCCACCTTATGTGTTTCTTCCTCTGGGATTTCTCCTTTGACCCATGGTTTCTCCCAGGCAGATTGGGTTATGAGCTTCCATGGCATCTTACCCTTACCCAGCTCTTCGTGTATTTCCCAATACATTGTAATTGCCTGTTTTCTAGCACCGGGTGATTTGGCTAAAAATAATTTGCCCAAAATCATATTGGTCAACTGGACAGTATGTCTAAAATGAATATTTGAAAATCAATACTTCTAGTCACAGGATTTTATTTTTTTCTATTTATACTTAAAATACAATGTTATTAACTTTCTGAAAAACAATTAAATTAGGAAATTCCAACTAAAAATTAAGAACACAACTCTCCCCAAATGTCAAGTTTCTCTTCTTTATATGCATTTTGAGCATTTTATCTTTTGACTTAGAAGGCCAGGGAAGTGCCTGATTAACAATGTTTAACTTCTGCTTTAGATGACACTTTTTTTTTTTTCCTTAAACTCAGGAAACATTAAAATTTAAAGTACTTTCCTCCTGCAGAAGGAGTATGGAGGGAACCAAAATATTTGTTAAACTGGTTTATTCTTCTGTTAGTTCCTCAGTGAGTACCTGAACCCAATATTTTATAAGTAGGTATGCTCATGATTCTAATATTTCAGTTTTCATTGTACTGCATGAAGTTTCTACGTAGTCCTGGGAAATGGCTTCCTAGGTCATGTTTCCAATTTGCAACACCTCCAATTTTGTAGTCCCCACTGATTACAATTCAGTGCCAAGTTCTGAGGTTGGCAATACACAAGAACTCTGAACTTGATGTTTTATTTAATTTCATTCAATATTTAATGAATGCTAACAGGCATTGTACACTTACAATGCTTCTTCAACAAAGTCTAATGCTCTAATCTTTAATGCCTTCATATTTTCATTCTCCACCAGCTCCATTTTATCTTTTTCTAAAATTTTATATTGGAGTACACTTGATTAACAGTTATGTTAGTTTCAGGTGTACAACACGGTGATTCAGCTATACATATACATATATCTATTCTTTTTTTAAATATATCTATTCTTTTTCAAATTCTTTTCCCAATTAGGTTGTTACAGAATATTGAGCAGAGTTCCTAGTGCTATACAGTAGGTCCTTCTTGGTTATCCACTTTAAATCTAGCATTGTGTACATGTCAATCCCAAACTCCTTAACTATCCATCTTCATTTTCCCTCACTACCAGCTTAGAATTCACGTTTCACTATAACAATCATTGAGTCATTACTGTGAAAACACCTGGTATTGCATTTCCCTTTCTGTTTCCATCATCATTGCAAAAAAAACTCAGTCAGATTTTTAACTCTGATTTTGGCACATGTAAATGTCATTTGCATCTCTTCATGAATCATCTTGCATTTTGCCCATTCTTTTACTGATCACTTCTTATTTTTCTTCTTTTAAATCAACTTTTTCTCACTTTTCAGCCAATCTTCCTGCTTTACATTATTTGCAATTGTAAAATGTTGACATATTTACAGAATTATTTCAAGAAAATTAAATGATCAATTATACTGACCGAGATGAGAAGCTGAAAAGCTTAGCAGGTCTTATAAGCCATTTGAGATGTGGATTTCAGCAGATGATTTGATCAACTTCTAGTATTTGACCTTCACTGTTGTCACAAACCTGATGACATCAAAAATACGATGGCAGGCTCAATAATGATACATATTATTTGTCTTCATTAAATGTATAATCAACATCAGGGAACATTTAGCATTTGACTCATTTAAAAGAGAGTTATGAGTTGATGTTCAATCTTTTAAATTCAGTTGGCTTGAATATGAAACCCCATGGTCAGAGAACAAAAAGAGGGTGAGAGCCAGTATTCAAAAGCCTCATTGTCCCCAAATCAAGGTCACAGCCTCAGGTCCAGAGAATGGGTTATCACCAGGAAAGTGAGTTTGGCCTTTTTGCTTGGTTATACAATGGTTCTTTCTATAAGATTTTATCCAACTGGGGTTTATCTCTACATCACTCTTGACCTAAATTATTCTGTTGGAACGTTGTAAGAGGCAATAGGACCTTTTAAATCTGGAGTTCCCCAATTATGTCTGTGTTAGCAACAAATATGCCTGAGTCATAGATCAAAGCCAGAGTGATGCCACTTTCTGCCTTCCTGGAATGATAGGTACACTGAGCTTTATCACCAGCTCCAGAGTCCTGACTGATGGCTTAGAGATACACAGAGGCCCAATGCCTGGGCACTTCAAATAGCCAGGATGCATTTCTTTTCATTATAAGTATATTCCAGCACATCTGAACTGTTGGTATCTCTTTCTATTTCAAACAAAGGACTTTAGATACAATTAGTGCTTTTTCTTTAGTTAAAACATTGGTCAGAACATAGACACTTGAGTTCTATGTTGCACATTGAGAGGAAGACAAAACCAAGATCTTGTTCCAAGTTTTAGAGCCTCATCCCAAAGGATAGTGCCCTGAAGGTAGAACTAGTGATTTACTCTGTATCATGGGGGTTAGAGGAGTGCCTGGTGCTTCTGAAATGTAATTATCCATTCTCTCCTCTGCATCCCTCTAACAGTGTGTTCATACTCCCATGTATTTGTTAAATCAACAAATATTTATTGAACCCCTAGAATATGCCAACAATTATTCTATGTGTAGGGGATACAGTAGTGACGAAAAAAGACAAAGTTTCTGCCCATGTGGAGTTTATAGCTTTCTTTTATTCAGAAATAAACATTTATAGACCATGCTTTAATGCTTTATGAGGACATATGTCTATTATTCAACTGTGATTGCTTAAAAAACAGGGACATCACAAATTGTCACATTTCTCTTTATGATCTGGATATCAAATATGTGGTCAAAAGTAATTTGACCTCAGGGTATCAACTCTTTTGAGAGTTTTAGTTTAGCTTGTGCACAGGAGCTGGTAAGCTGGTAGGACTTTTTTCTTGGCATTCTCTTTGGATGTCAACAGGTGTGTGACAAGAATGGGTTAGAGTCAGGGAGCATTTGTCATTGAACTAAAGGTTCTAATACTGATAGACAAGTGCTAGAAGGTGATGCTCAGGTAATCTGCTGACATGAGTGCCTCACAGTCATTGATGACAGAATGGTAGGCCATTGGCAAAGATTCTCACTTCTATCCTTAGATCTCTACTCAGCACAATGACTGCGAGTAGTGTTACTGTAGGAAGATCTTAAGTTTTCTTTCTTCTTCATTTAGGTTATTCTTCTCAGGCTTTTCTTTGTCTCCTTCAGTAATTTTTCATAATTTGATCATTTTTATTTTTAGTGGTGATGGTGAGGATGAGAGAATGAGCCACATTCTGCTGCAGGAGCTATTTGATCTTGTGATTTTTTTGCCCCCCTATATCCAAACACTCCAGATAGACAGGTTTAGCTTATAGTTATGTAAGAGTACAGTGAAACCTAATTTGCCCAGAGTGTGAGGTGTATTTTTATTCTCTGGTTCCTGATGACAAGTGATGACCCTGTGCCTCCTTTGTCCCCAGTGACTGAACTAAACTAGAAAAATGATGTCAGATTTTTTAAAGTCACCCTAGAGTAGCTGGGGCCCCAGCCATGCTGGAAGGAAGAAGAAGATAGGATGGGAGGAGAGGATAGCTCAGATTACAAAGGGTGTCTAGGACCAGAGTCATATGATAACATTACCCAAATTATGGGACAAAAAGCCACTGGAGAAGAGGGATATATATATAACAATGAGATGTAGGTGACCATTCTAAGATTTGGGGGTTGGTGATTCTATTGAGTTATCACAAGGGTGATAAGTCTGCTCACAGGGACAGAAGGGTTTGCTAAGTAGAAAAACAATAAAGGTGTGGAGGTTGATGTCTTACTATTCCACTGCAACCACCAGGGTTGAGAAGGAAGAGGGCAAGGCCACTAACTGATTTTAAGCATGAGAATGATATCATCATGCTTTAAAAGTATGTCTTGCTCCAGAGTGAAGACCTGTTGTGTGCTAGTAAATCAACTAAAGTGTTTATTAATTTCTATGATGCAAATACTTGCTCCATGGACAATTTCAAGCGACCAATGGTTTGACAATTCACTAAAAAATATCCCTGAATATTTAACAACTGGTTTTCATGAACCAGTAAGAGCTGTCTCCAATATACCGCTGGCTAGAGAGCGGAATTTTAATTATTATTGTTCTTTGTTTTTTTTAATACCTCAGGTTTAGAGGTAGGACATTCAGGTAGAAGGCTGTTGCAGTTATTCAAACAAGAGTATATGGATGATGGTAAATGAGGTAGTGCAGTTTTAGGGAAAGTGGGGAGAATATTTGGATCTAAAGCAAAAATAAAATTATAGATTAAAAGTGCCAAATTATGGAGTAACAGTATTCAAGGATGACTTCAGGTTTAAGGTTGGGTAACTGGATAGATGGTGGTCTCCTTCATTAAGATAGGAAAAAGAGGGAGAAAATTGGCTTTCTGGGATTAATAATCAAATCCAGTTTGGGATATGCTGAGCTTGAGGTACTTATAAACCTCCAAGGAGATTTGTTCCACTACAGAGTTGATGATAGAACAGAGTCTCTAAAAAGTTGAGTGATGATGACACAGAAAACACAACTGTTGAATATTGTCTCATTGAAGGAGCAGGAAAGAAAGAAAGGGAAAGTGTGGATTCTAATAGCTTTGTTCTTAGCCTGGAAGAAGTTGAAAGAGTGCTTGGTTGCTATCCTTGATTTACTGAGTAAAGTAGACTGAGGCTAAGGAATAAATAATATAGCACTGTGAAAAGACAGGTGAAATTTTAGGAATATCTACTAAGGATAATGAATAGGAGAGACACCTGAAAGAGTTTCCTAGGAAATATTAGAGACACAAATGAAATTTAGATTTGTAGTGCTTTTTACTCAATGTTTTAAATAACTACATGCCTTTTTAGTAATCATATTACATTATATTATATTATAAAATAGTCTCTAATTCACACTTTCCACTCACTCTCGTATAATCTCACAGTAAGGACAAACCACCATATGTTGAAAAAAACAAACACTTTTTTGCCCACAAATATTCTTTAAAAAAATTTACTTAGTTGTAATTGACATATAACATATTAGTTTCAGGTGTACCGCATAATGACTTGGAGTCTGTATATACTGTGTAACCATCAGCACAATAAATCTAGTTAACATCCATCACCATACTCAATTACAAAATTTTTTTCTTGTGAGAAGAACTTTTAGGATCTACTCTCTTAGCAACTTTCAAATATACAATACAGAATTATTAACTATAGTCACTATGCTGTACATCACATCCCCATGTCTTATTTATTTTATAACTTGAAGTTTGTACTTTTTAACCCCCTTCACCCATTTTGCACCCAGGACCCCCTCCCTGGAAACCACCAGTCTATTCTCTGTATCCATGAGCTCAGTTTTTTGTTTTGTTTTGCTCTGTTTTTTAGATTTCACATTTAAGTGAGATCATACAGTATTTGTCTTTCCCTCTCTGACTTATTTCATCTAGCATAAAGCCCTCAAGGTCATTCACATTGCTGCAAATGGCAAGATTTCCTTCTTTTTTTTATAGCTGAATGATATTCTAGCAAACACTTTTATGGTGCTTACCTTATAAGAGTTTTATATATTATACACTCATTTAACCCTCATAGAAATCCTAAGAGGCAAGTACTATTATTATTTTTCATTTTGCAGATGAAAAAATTTAGTCATAAAAAAAATCTAGTCATAGAGGATTAGCAATTTGTCCAATGTCATGTGACACAACCAATTACAACCAGTTCCACTGGCTCCAGATCTGATGCTTTTAATCACTTTGCCTGCCTCTCAGTGTAGACTCTCTATAGTCTATTCACAAATGTCACTTATTTTATTTTATCATTATGTAAACTATGCTAAGAGGATATAAAACAAAAAAACGTAAACCAAAAGAAGAGTGAGGCAATAAGTGAGCACATTTCTTCAGTTTTATTGATTGTAACTAGAGGAAATACTAATTGTTCAACACAGGATATAATCTCAGATGGCATAACCCGTAAGAATGGAAGAAACATCTTCTATGATGCTATCTGTGGAAGGTGTTTTACTCTCATCGAAAGTTGAGAAAAATCTATAAATTCTCTTTCATCTCAGCATAGAAGTCATTCCCAGGCAATCATGTACAACCATGGTACTTAAGGGAATCCCTGCAGGATCAGTAGCAACATGGATAAAATGTTAGGGTCATATAAGCACACATGATGAAATCTGTATCTTAAGGACTAGGTATTCTGTAATAGATTGAGATGTCTCTGAAATTAGCATGTCGTTCTATTATAAAGATATGGTCAATTCAAGTTAAGCAGAATGCAAGAGAAAAATTTGACAGTTCCCTAATGGCTCATGCATGTAAGTTTTACTAACACATAAGAACAATGGATTTTATATCACATATATTTTGTGGTCTTTATATATACCAGTATACTAACATTACAATTTATTTTTTAGATAGAGTTATAATGGCTATTAATTTCAACTCATCAATTTAAAAAACTAACAAATATTTTAAATTTTTTTTAAATTTTGACATTAAACATACTTTAAATATTTTTAAAAAGAAACAAGCAGACCAAACTGACATTAATATTTAAGATTCTAGTGGCCAGAGATAGCTGATCAACTAAGTTGCATTCCTCAGAGAATTTTTTTCTAAGTCTGGTTCATAAATCTCAAAAGGATTACAATAGCACCACACTTTGTCATATTTTAGGTTATATTAATGTTATATTTAAAAATTATATCTGACTTAGATTTAGTGTATGATTATCTATACAATTAAACTTTTGGTATCTCAGCCTATTTTTCTGTGATACCACTAAGCTTGCTGAGAGTACATCAGCTTTAGTCTCACAACTATTTAAAAGCATCAGTCCAAAGAACACTGTGCTTTTCAAAATGGTCTGTGGCATCCCAGACTCATTTATATTGCATTAGCTACTAATTCAGTAATGTGCTGCTTTTTTGTTGATCTGATAACATGAACAATGAGTTTGAAAAAAACTTTATGGTGCTTATTTAAGGACAAAAGTTTGGTACATTTTTAAAGAGTTTTCCTACTTCTATTTTCTCAATATGTTAATCTGTACCACATGTCAATTTAGTTCAAGGTGTGCTATGAATCCAAAAATGAGTTAAATGCTGGTGACACAAAACTGGGTGAGACAGAATAAAAGTATTCCATGAGTTCATTGTGTTATAAGAAAGATAGCGTGAAGCACTCTATTGTAGAAGTATATTCACTAAACACATAGTTATTGGACACCTGCTATGCACCAGACTCGTATACATAGTGTTGTCTCTGAATAATGAAATATTTAACCTTGAGAAAGTTAGGTGAGTTTTCTTGAAGAAGATGATATCTAAGCTAGGTGGTACTGCAATTAAGGGAGCAGCATATGCAAAGATATAGAGATGTGAGAGAGCAAAATTTGGGAATATTTAAGTAGTTTGACATTGCTGAATGATGGAGTATGAAAAGCAGAAAGTAGATCAAGAGTCACATCATGAAGAGGTATAAAATCTTCCTTAATTATAACCATAATCACTACCTTCTGCTCTCATACCTTCTGGTATTCTCCATTCCATATCAAATCAATCCTGAATACTTACATATGAAATTTTTTGTAGAAATCTGATACTAGCCTACCCTTTCATTCTTGGTAACTCATTCTTTTACTCCAGGCAAATTAGTATTGGCTGTTCTCCTAAAATATTTAACACTCTCTCACTTTTCCTCTTCATTCATGCTATTCCCTATGCCTGACAAGCTATGTGTATTTGTTATAATGCTATCCTTCCTTGAAGCCATAGGTCAAAAGGCACAACTGCAAAAAACATTCAAAGATTTCCCAACTGGGTATTGTCTTTTGTCTTCCTGGAAACCCCTTGAGTTCTGATAATTCAAGATATTTTTCTTTTGGAAATTTCTCACAACATTAAGCTTTTAATTTATGTGTGTTTCTGCCTCTCATAAGCTTAAAAGTTCCTTTAATGAAACAATGTGTATTATTGATCTTTTATTTCTTGCTATCTATATTAATTAGAAGAGCATAGGATATAGTAAAAAAAAAAAAAAATCCCCCAAAGTAATGCCTCTACTCAATAGAAGCTGATTTCATGCCTGTGGAAAAGTCCTGGGCAAGTGTACAGGTTAGCTTGTACACATTTAGGAACCCAGGCTGTCAGAGATTCTGCAATTTTCACCAAAGTACTTTCCAAAGCTAACATTGGCATTGACATTCCAGCCAGCCGAAAGGGAGAATGAGCATGGGATGTGAAGAAGTTTTTATAGAACTGGCATACCTCATTTATATTCCCTTAGCTGTAGCTTTGTCATATGGCTACACTTAACAGAAAACGAGTCATACATTTCTAGTCTACATAATTTGGGTATTCACCTACTAATCTCTGCCATGTTGGGTGATTATAACACCTTACATATAATATTAGCCAATATTTATAGAGCATTTATTATGTCAGTTTTTCCTAAGTGACTTACATGTGTTAACTTATTTACAAAACCTTATAAATGTAGGTGCTCTCATATCTCTTATAGTTGAAGAGATTGAAAAAGAGGAAGTTTAAAAAAACTGTATGAAGTTCACATAGCTAGTATGTGGTAAAGCAAGGGTTTGATCCCAGAGTCTGTATGCCATACTGCCTTTAGGTGACTAAACTCTCAATAGATGTCCACTGAATTAATACAATGTAGGTATTTCAAGTAACTAATCAGCTCCAGGACTCAGGGTTGAAACACTAACATTCACATTTCAATTTCCATACATGCAAAATGGAGAAATGGTTTATTTGAGCAAACCTCAAGAAAAATGTTAGGGGTCTCCTTGTAAAATGTTTACAAAGCACTTTTAAAAGGACATTATGGAATGGTTTATAGTATCAGATTGAGTTTCATCATCAGCATATTACATGGAGATTTTAGGCAATAGGCCATTTTTCATATTTCATTATTCACTATAATTCTTAATCAATAGATGAAACTCTACAAAAAATATAAAGGCAGTTTACCTACCCTTCATTTAAAACACTGCCTGGAGGTGACTGGTAGGCCAGACATCCCGGAGACGCTGTATTGATAGCCAAGCCTCTGAGTGAATCAATGAATTTGTGCCTTGAAACCAGTTCAAAAAACATTTTACCAATTCATTGAAGAATACTGAAGGTAAAAGTGTAATGGAAAGGCCTTTAGTGAGTGGGGTCATCCATTCTTATAGTTTGTTTTTATTTTTATTTTATTTTATTTATTTTTTTTTGCGGTATGCGAGACTTTCACTGCTGTGGCCTCTCCCATTGCGGAGCACAGGCTCCGGACGCGCAGGCTCAGCGGTCATGGCTCACAGGCCCAGCCGCTCCGCGGCATGTGGGATCTTCCCGGACCGGGGCACGAACCCGTGTCCCCTGCATCGGCAGGCGGACTCTCAACCACCGCGCCACCAGGGAAGCCCTGTTTTTATTTTTTAATAAAAGGTATCCAATATGTCTTAACAGGTCATCACTTTTTTAGTTTGCTTCAGTCTTAGACTCTATTCTGTGTGATCCCCTCTACCAAGAAAAGCATTTATTGAGTTCACTTCAGCAGCCAACTGCAAACTTGGAGACTCCTGACTCAATCAACCAAATCCAAAGCATTTTGCAAAGCATTAACCCTGATGTTTCTTAAGTTTTCCCTTTATTAATTGAGGGAAGTGTATTTATTGCTTCATAGGCATGACTTAAATATTAAGATTGGGTTTAGTATGGCTATTTTTATTATACAGATATACAGTAGTGACTGCCACCTTTTGAGTTCCTAACAACTATACCACATTCTTTTGATAACGATACTTCAGTTTTCATCTAGGGTACTACCCATTCTTCCATCCTTGATTGAGGTAGGTTTTTATCTTATAGGTTGCCCTATACCCGGGTCTAGACAGAGAATCACATTGTTTGGTTCAGAGATGGTCCAAGAGAATTCATGAGATTTGGAATAAGGGTGCAGAGACAGATGGACAAACTCTTTTCTGCTGAATTGAAGCTGGGAAGATGGGAAGCTGGCATTACTACAGCCATGTCTCTTTAATTCACCCATTAACTTATTTACTCACTCAACAAAATGTTATGCAACACCTACCATGTGTCTAGCACAGGCACTTAGGATACAGAAATAAACAAAATGGACAAAAATCCTGATCAGTTAGGTAAGAGTCAGCCTGGGAATGGAGGTAACACAGATGAAGTAGAGCTGAGAAATTAGGGGATTAGCATTTTTTGACATTTTTTGTGTCCCAGGATCAAGCCCACTTTAGAAGTTCATACTGGCAGGAAAATTCTATTTCACAAGGCAATACATTTCCTTCTTAAGTTAGTATAAGTTAAATCTGTCACTTGTATTCAAATATTGTTTACTTTGTTGGATTATGCAATTAAGATATGCTATCACAGAAAGTACAGAAAAGTTTAAAGTAAATAAAAATCACTTCTAATGCTGCAATCAACTGATACTCTGGTGTATTTACTTCCAAGAAGTATATTTAAATAAATAGATACTTATTAAATATTTTTAAATGACTTCTCACGTAAAGTATAAATGCTTATTTTTATCACGTACTCCTACGTTTTGAGCATTTTCTCTTTTTATTGTAAGAAAATGAGATTTTAATGCCCCCCTCATCATTCTATCATAAAGTTTCCCTAGCATGGACATTTAGATCGTTTTTAATTTTCATCATTTTAAACTACTACTACGGTCTTTCTTACACCGTCTGTTTTTCTGCATGTCTAATTATTTAATAATGAAAATTTCCAGAAACTTATTTTTAAAATGTGAAGGGTATTTTGTCTTAAATTCATGTCTTAGTTTATTACTAAATAAATTGTCTTTTGAAGTTCTCTCCTCATTTTTCCAGTGACATGCTTTCCTTTTCACTTTGTATTCTGTGCATAATTAAATTAACCTTTGTTTCTCATATTCACTGCCAATATTTCTCTCAATTTTTTGTCTCCAATCTGATAGAAGAGGTTGTAGGGGAACAAAAAAGGGCTTACATTTGCATAGTGACAAAATTTACTTTTCTTTGTGATTTGTTGCAGTGACTTTTTGTTCAAAAAAGTCCATGCCATTTTTAAATCATTTAGATAGTGTTTAAATAGACCCTCAACTAATCCTTTAGTATATGTAATATCAATTTCTAGGTTTAGTTTGTTAATCAATCTGGAACTAAATTTGAATTGTGTAAGGCAAAACTTGTGCTTTTTGTTTTTTTATTTATTTTCCACCAAATCATTTATTGCTTAACATATTTTCCTTATTGATTTTGATGATTCATTTACTGTATAATCACCTAGATATAACAAAAAAATTTTCTGTCGTTGATTCTGGCTTTTTGCATCTATTTACAGACTTTTCTCTACTGTATTAATATCTCTAGATATGTCTTAATATCTAGTACAATACCTATATCACTTTTCTTTTTTGAATACTTTCTATCTATTCTTAACTATTTATGTTTACAGGAACACTTTAGAATCATGTTTTAAAAGTTTCATAAAAATTCCCTTAGTACTTTGATTGGGATTTATATAATACTACATGTTCATGAAGAAAACATTTCATACCTTTCCTGAAACATGATGTGTATCTCCATTTATTTATATCTTCTATGATATATTTATGTATATATTTTTATATGGATGTATGTATTTAGGTTTCTTTGTTAATATCCAGTATATTTTTCTTTCCTATCAGTAAGAATAGAGTACAGGAAAATATTGCCCCTTAGATATTTCAATTACTAGGAATTTTATACATATAATTAATTGCTTAGAGCATGACTGGAAGGGCTGGAGGAGTGAGAATTAGGGGGCCACCTGATTTCAAGAACACTCCCATGCCTGCAACCCAGAGATCAGGAAACTGCTGCTACATTTGTCTATAACTACCTCTGTCTCCTGTGAAGGTTTGGCCATGAGACACAGAGTACGACCACTAAAATTATCTCTCAGTACTCTTGTCACTATGATATTGCTTGTTGTCAGAAGGAACGCCTGGAAGAGGGCTTCTGCTTGATTTCTGTCTTCCAAATCTGACTGGAATGCAGTTAATCAGTGAAATCAATTTTACCTCCAAAACCTTAGCTTCAAAGTAGTGTAGGAAATGTAGTTTTTACGTCGTGAGTATCTATAGAATTGTGAGTGAGTCAATATGTAAGATCAACCATAATGATCTTTCCCATTAGGCCTTTGACAAGTTACTTGTGATTCATGGCAAATCTGTTTGAATATTTCTCCTGTTGTCTCTATTTTAATTCAAGTTGGTTTTATGCAACACAATTTATAAAAAACAATATAAATAATTTATAATTATGAAAGAGTATTTGCACATGAAACCTACTAAATTTAGGTTAATTTATAATTTAGACTATAAATATGTAATTTAGGTTAATAAAGCATGGCAAATTATAACATGAAAAATGTAAGAGTGAAGTCAAAATGGGATTCATGATTGGTACTTATTTGATAGATTTCATTCTCTTCTTTTTCATTTTTCTTTTCCTCTTGACCTGAAAACTGGTTATTTGTATTCTTGACTGTGTAATATACGAGGGGACTTTGTTGCTGTTGTTTTTTCATCTGCTGTGTTCTTATCTGGTTTAGTTTACTGTGAGTCTTGAAAGACATCAATAATGAATTTGATAACGTTTTTCCTACACATTGATTTGATATCCCAGAAACCAAATTATCTTTTATTGTCAATACAATGAATACTCTAAATGTGACAGGGTTACATAAATTCCGCTTCAGCAAATGATTGGCTTGTAGATGATTTACTCAAGTAAGTGTTAAAATGTTTTAAAATTTGTATTTTGTTAATTAAAAAAAGAAATAGTGTTAACATATCTTTTTTGAGAAGGCTTTTATTTTTCAAGCTAACATATAATATAAAAGTTAGGAAAAATATTGTGATAGAGCATTGCTCCTATATTTTCATACTTCTACATTTTAAAAATACACATTTTAAAAATGAGTGTTACAAGGAAGCATTCTATCCTGATATTTATTATTGACCATTCTTTATAGTGGTTGATGTTGTGATGGAGAGTGGATTTAGAACCTGCTATTACCAGTAATTTCCCTGGTTCTCTGCTATACCCCTGCTTTCAATTCACACTGTGATCAACAAACAAAAAAAAAGCAAGGATGGCACCAACTATCAACTTAAAAGAATTTCCTTTTATGAAAATGCCTCTGTCTTCTTAGTGTGTCATTTTATTTTGTAATATTTATGTGAGTAATGCAAGTAATATTCGGATACTGTTCAGTGTTCTGTAGAATTTCAGTATAGTTCAGTGCAGCATCCTTATAATACAGTAATATTTGATGAGGTGTGATGATTCAGTGTTTGTAATTTTACTGTCAGATGGAAAAGTTTACCAGTGGAAGGCTTGGTTTTTAACTTATTAATGATGTGCTTCAGAAGGTATTATCTTGATTATATATGACAGCTGGATATTTTTATGTATAGTTATGTGTGTGAATCCACAATTATAATCCTTTACCCAGGCATTGCCTTTATTTATTACCATTCCTATTTTCTTATTCCTAACCATCAGTCCTCTGTTCTGTTTATTTTAGTCTTTTCTGAGTCAAACACCCTAGCAACTTCAAGGGACAATACCATGACAACTGGGTGTGTAGAGTTCAAGTGTAAACTGAGCTGAAAGTTTATAAATCAAATCCCCACCTAAATACATTGCTCACAATTGTTTTGTTTTTCCCTTATTCCCTTTTGTTTGCACCTTCTGAATTTGAAGAAGACTGTACACATGTTGATTTGTGACTATGAATGTCAGAACTTTATGTAGATATAGTAGCTAAAGTTCACTCAGTGGTATTATGTTTGTACTACAGAGAAAACCAACTGGGAGTCAGTAAATTGAATTTCTAGCTTCCTCTGATGTGTCGAACTGAAAGAAGCTGTGTTTTCTTTTCTACCTCTCATATTGAAAAGACAGTTAGAGCTGGAGGGAGAATACTGTTGAGATTAATACTGTGATTGAATATGACAATTACATACAAGTTGAAGACAAAGGGGTTTTCTAAAGAGGAAAAAAATTGTAGAGTAAGCCTTCATGATGGGAAATATAGATGGAACCCTAGAGGTTTTCTATGTGAAGAGAAAACGATTAAATAATACACTTAGCACAAACCTGCTCTAGCTCCTGGATAATCAATTGATTTAAACAAAAGACAACTAATCAAAGAACTAAAGCTTTAAGATAGATTCCTACATATAAATCCTAGCTTGATATATACCTGTTTCCATATGTAGTTTACTATGATTAAGGTTCTTATATTAATTAAATATTTACTGAAAATTCACTAACACAAGTACTTACTGGTCTAGGAGCTGAGAATACGATATTGAAAAACAGAAAAAAATCAATATTGCTGGTCTTGTAGAATTTATATTTTAGTGGATTTCAAGTGCCATATGTTAAGAGTTCCAAGATCAAAAATTCTGAGACTCTACATGTTGAAATTATAATAGAAAAATGGACAAAAACTTGAATATTCACCTCACAATAAAGTCACAAATGGCCAATAAATACGTGAAAACATATTCATCTTCGTTAGCCATCATGAACTAATTTCAGCTGTATAATATATAAAGTCAGGCAAAGCCCCTCTATGTTGCTATAAGTAAGTCTGCAGTTATCCTTAGAGGCAGAGGTATTGTGACTGGAAGGGAACATGAGGGGTACTGCTTGGGTGCAAGTGATGTTAGGGTTTTTCACGTATGGATTTTATACAGTCCTTCACAGTTTGTAAAATTGTACTCACATGAAACATTTACTTTTCTATATGTATATTATATTTCTATTAAAAAATCTGACTATATCCTGACTATATCCTACTGAGTTCAGTCCATTCAATTAACTGGTTACAATTTCTTTTTCCCCATTAAAAATGGAGATAATTCAAGATCTGGGGTAAGCTTGTGACAGACTTATAAATCCTCATTGTTTCATGAATATTGACAATCATGATTCTAAACGTAATGACAGGACTGTTGAGCTCTTAAAGTGTTTTCATCTAAATATTAACCACCTAAAAAGACTAGTAGTAATAATGAAAAAATGTTGTAAATCCCAAGAAGTTAAAATTCATTATATTTTTAGCAGAGGTAGTGATAATTAACATTATATAGGAAATTATTTATATGAAAATAAAAATGAAAGTATGTGAATATCTTTGGATATTTTGGAAGAAAGGTCTAACTTAGAGGGGCTTTGAAAATACACAGTTCTAGTTCTAATCTGGCTGTGCCACCAGAGAGTTGTGTAGTTCTTAGTAAGCTATTAAACCATCTGAACCTTTGTTTCCTGTAAGGTATATATTAGAATGACTATATCATGAGGGACACATAACAGACAATCTGTTAGATCTATGAAGGCTGTATTGTACTGATTCACTTCTGCATGTCTTGAGAGCAGGTTTTTTTTTTGCCTGGTAAACAGTAGCCCTACTAAATTAATATTTGGGAAATAAGTGAAAATTGCATATAGGTGTTCCACAAATGGTTTATTATATATATCATATTTTAGATTTATATATCTTCTTGAATCCTAACTGACTGTTCTCTGAAGAATGTATTAACACTTCCAGCTATAATAATCCAATTTCTCAAAATTAGTGTGCAGAATCACTACTCCAACTAAAGACGTCTCATACCAAATTTATACTTTTCTGACTCTAGAGTAGCGAAATGGATAGTTGTTGTAAATATGTGGAAAGAAACACAGTCTTGTGGACTTTTAGGGTTACGAACGGTCTTCATGAATATTTATTCAATTCTCTGACTGTCAAGCATTCTTGTCAAACTTTTCTTGAATATATCCAGTACCAGGGAGTCTCCTTCCACCCGTGGGTACTCCCTCTGTACATCCACCACTACAGCTGTTAAATATTCTTCATATTGATTTCAAAACAGCCTCCAAAATAAATTATACACTCTGGAGCAACAAAGAATAAATCATATTCACTTCTACATGACAATCTTTCAACAATTTAAATACAGCTAAATCTTCATTGGTAAGAATTTCTAGATTGCTCACTGTACTGTTTGCCTACCTTTGATTTTGTATTTATCAGAACAGGCAGAAATAAAGACGTAGACCTAGAGAATGGACTTGAGGACACGGGGTGGGGGGTGGGAGGGGGAAACTGGGGCGAAGTGAGAGAGTGGCATGGACACATATACACTACCAATTGTAAAATAGATAGCTAGTGGGAAGCAGCTGCATAGCACAGGGAGATCAGCTCGGTGCTTTGCGACCACCTAGAGGGGTGGGAGGGAGACGCAAGAGGGAGGGGCTATGAGGATATATGTATGCCTATGGCTGATTCACTTTGTTGTACAACAGAAACTAACACAGCATTGTGAAGCAATTATACTCTAATAAAGATGTATTACAAATTTTTTTAGACTATACTAAGACTTCTAAAAAATATTCTTATCTGAGCTTAGTCTTGTCTTTGGTTCAGCCTATAAATCTTTTGATATTTTTAGTAGCCACATAGCAATATGGATCTATATTATCTGCATTATAGGATTTCTTTCTCAAACCTTGTTAAGAGACAATTCACATAGGTTCTACTAGGATTATAAGTTCCACAGTATTATTTAAGAAAAAAAGAGAAATTAAAAAGATTTTTATACCACCTTCACCCGTTTCACCTACCTCCTACCCCCTGCCTCTGACAACCACCAATCTGCTCTCTGTTTCTAAGATCTTTTTTTTTTTTTTAGATTCCACATATATGTGAGATCATACAGTATTTGTCTTTTCTCTGTCTCACTTCACCTAGCATAATGCTCTCAATGTCCATCCTTTCTTCAGTTAAGTAATAGTCCATTGTATATATACCATGTTTTCTTTATCCATTCATCCATCAGTGGAGACTTAGGTTGTTTCCATGTCTTGGCTGTTGTAAATAATACTACAGTGAACATGGGGATGTGGATTTTTTTTCAAGTTTGTGTTTTTGTTTTCTTGAGATAAATACCCAGGCATGGAATTGCTGGATTATATGGTAGTTCTATTTTTAATTCTTTGAAAACCTCCAGATTGTTTTCCACAGTGGCTGCACCAATTTATATTCCCCCAAACAGTACACAAGTGTTTCCTTTTCTCCACATCCATGCCAGCACTTGTTATTTCTTAGCTTTTCAATAATAGCAATTCTAACAGGTTTGTAGTGATATCTCATTGTGGTTTAGATTTGCATTTCCCTAATGATTAGTGATGTTGAGCATCTTTTCATATACCTGTTGACCATTTATATGTATTTCTTGGTAAAATGTCTGTTCAGATGAAAAAAATGTTAATATTCAAATTCATACTTTTTGTGAAAATCATAATGGTTGCATTCATTCATTAAACAAATATTTAATGATTGTCTATTATGTCAGCACTTTTCTGGTGCTGGGGATACAGAAGTGAGTAAAATAAAGATCCCTGCCACCAAAGAACTTGTATTCTACTTAAGGAAAGCATCATCTAAGACATAAAATGGTGAATTGTCATGTACTTTTTCAGAACTATACATTTTTTTATGATTAATTTTAGTGGTCTAAGCATCAATTATTAGCTATTATAGTTAATAAAAGAATGCTCTGATATTTAATGAAGGTTATTAAGAATCATGCTTTAGTGAGCAGAGACCAATGAGTTAATAGCTTTATATTGTTTCTAGTCAAATAAACTTTTTATGTAATTTCATTATTCTTTGAGAAGAACTATAATTAAAATTCCAATTTTCATACTCTCCAAATAATGTTGATTCTGGAGTGGGTGGAAATCCTTGTGAATTCCATTTAAAATAAAATGAAAAATTATTTCAATGATTCTTTTGAATTAAGTCAAAAATGAGGGCATATATTTAATGTTAAATGAGAATAAAGAGAGACACCATACCTCCAAGCATCATTATTTGAATTTGTACCCAGCAAAACTATGACAGGTTAATTTAGTATAATATAAAATTCTAGTTATTGTTCTAGTTAGGGTATAACTTCTCATAAATGAGAAATGTGAATAAATGTGTAATGGTAGTGAGACTATAAACTTTACATACTATTTTAAGACTATATTTATCCCAAAATATCAGGAGGAAGAGGAGGCTTATCCAAAGGTATAGGCACATGAAAATACTTCCTACTTTGAATAAATAGTTAAGTCATAAGTGAGGTAATTATTTGACTGTCAAATTAAGTAGATTACAAAGGTTAATGACTCTTACTAACTTCAGTCACCACTACATGTTTAAAAATAACATACCATGTTTGAATGAAGTAATATATGAAATACAACCCTTTAGTACTATGAAATGCAAAAACACACAGCAAATAACAGATTGTGAGTGAGTTATAGTTCCAATTGCTGCCTAAGCACAATTCTTTTTCTCTGAATACTAAGCTTGTTCATCATTCAAAATCAGTTCCCCAACAATTGGCACATGCATTCTATTTTTATTTTAGTTGTACCTCTAATAGCATATCTGTTAATATCCTCAGAGGGAGGGGGAGAATGAAGGTGGGGGAGAAAGAGGGAGGGAGGAGGGAGGGGGGGAAGAAGGGAGATCTCTGGTGTCCCTTCTTTATAAGGATACTAGTCCTATCAGATTAAGGCCCTACTCTTATGACATTTTTTTAACCTTAAGTACCTGCATAAAGACCCTATTTCCAAATACAGTCACATTGGGGGTTAGGGGCTTCAACATATGAATCTGCAAGAAGGGTACACTCAGTCCATAATAGATTGTTTAAATAATATTAAAACAATTTTAATTTTAAAATAGTTTAGGTATATAGAAAAATTGTGGAGATACTTACAGAGTATTCCCATATGCCCCTCACTCAGTTTCCCCTATTATTAACATCTTACATTAGTATGATACATTCATTACAATTAATGAATCAATGTTCATACATTATCATTAACTAAAGCCCATAATTTACTCAGATTTCTTTAGTTTTTACCTACTGTTTTTCCTCCTCTGTCTATGTCTCTCTTTCTCTCCTTCTTTTCCTTCCATTCTTTCTTCTTTTTGGTCTCATTGTCTCATTCAGGACATCACATTACCTTTGGTAGTCATTTCTCATGAGTCTCCTATCGGCTGTGGCTCTTTCTCAGATTTTCCTTGTTTTGGAGGATTTTTTAGCCTTTTCAGAAGCACTAATTAGGTGTTTTGTAGAATCAATTGAAATTTGTCAGATGTTTATCTCGTAATTGGTCTGGGTTATGCATTTTTGAGAAGAAGACCACAGAGGTAAAGTGTTGTTTCCGTCACATCATATCAAGCATATATACTGTCACGGTGACATCACTGTTGTTGTGAACCTTGATGGCCTGGCTGTGGTAGTGCTTGTCAGGTTTCTCCACTGTGAAATTACCCTTTTGCCCCCATTTTTTTCATGCTGTATTCTCTGGGAAGAAGTAATTATTCACTGCTCACACCTAAGGAGTGGGAGTAATGCTCCATCTCCTTCAGGTAAGAATATCTACATAAATTATTTAGAATTCTTCTGTACTGGAAATTTGTTTGACAAATATTTATTTAATCATTTATACCAGTATATACTCATGGGTAATTATTTCATACTTTGGGTTATAACTTAATACTACCTTATTTTCTTTCACACTTTCTTATAGCGTTGGCCATTGGGAGCTCTTTCACTTGTCTCTTGTACCTTTTTGGCATACTCCCATTATTCTGCTCTTTTTTAAACATTTAATTGTTTCAGCAATTTCTTATTCCCTGGCACTACAAGATGCTTTAGGCTCATCTTATATATTTCCTGCCCTCATCTTAAAACCAGCCATTTTTCCGAGGAGACTTGGTTCCTTTTATTGGAAAATCATATTGGAAATCAAGATCTGGGTGTTACGTGTGCTCATTACTACTGGGATGTTGTTGCTTCTAGGTCCTGTCACCTGACAGAGTAAGGAGACATATTTGTGTATATAATAATACACATCTAAAAATATCTATAGGTGTATATTAATAAACATTAAAGTTCATATTGATGCCTCCAATTTTAATCAGTTACCACATGGATCTTTCCCACTATGTGTAACTTCCCACTACAACAGTGAGAAACCTTGTTCCCATCATTTGCTATCCATTAACTTAATTATTACATGCCAGTATACATGTATAAAAATATCATACCTCTGTAGTTTATCATCAACAGGACAGTGCTTATGTACCGTTCCTTTTGGCTTTGTTTTAAAGATTCTACTGATTTTCAAAATTATTTAGGTTATCAACCTTTCTTCCCACCATGTGAGGGACGTTTTATATGTTTATAATACAGTCAAATTGTCTTGTCATGGTCTAGAGTATATCCTGGGGTCCTCTAGTCTCCTGAATGACTTGTTTTTTTAACATCTTTATTGGAGTATAATTGCTTTACAATGGTGTGTTAGTGTCTGCTTTATAACAAAGTGAATCAGCTATACATATACATATATCCCCATATCTCCTCCCTCTTGCATCTCCCTCCTACCCTCCTTATCCCATCCTTCTAGGTGGTCACAAAGCACAGAGCTGATCTCCCTGTGCTATGTGGCTGCTTCCCACTAGCAATTTATTTTACATTTGGTAGTGAATATATGTCCATGCCACTCTCTCACTTCATCCCAACTTACACTTCCCTCTCCCCATGTCCTCAAGTCCATTCTCTACATCTACATCTTTACTCCTGTTCAGCCCCTAGGTTCTTCAGAACCCTTTTTCTTTTTTTAGATTCCATATATATATGTTAGCATACAGTATTTGCTTTTCTCTTTCTGGCTTACTTCACTCTGTATGACACACTCTAGGTCCATCCATTTGACTACAAATAACTCAATTTTGTTTCTTTTTATGGCTGAGTAACATTCCATTGTATATATGTGCCACATCTTCTTTATCCATTCATCTGTCAGTGGACACTTAGATTGCTTCCATGTCCTGGATATTGTAAATAGAGCTGCAGTGAACATTGTGGTACATGACTCTTTTTGAATTATGGTTTGCTCAGGGTATAGCCCAATAATGGATTTGCTGGGTCATATGGTAGTTCTATTTTTAGTTTTTTAGTAACCTCCATACTGTTCTCCATAGTGGCTCTACCAATTTATATTCCCACCAACAGTGCAAGAGTGTTCCCTTTTCTCCACACCTTCTCCAGCATTTATTGTTTGTAGATTTTTTGATGATGGCCATTCTGACTGGAGTGAGGTGATACCTCATTATAGTTTTGATTTGCATTTCTCTAATTATTAGTGATGCTGAGCATTATTTCATGTGTTTGTTGGTAACCTGTATATCTTTTTTGGAGAAATGTCTATTTAGGTCTTCTGCCCATTTTTGGATTGGGTTGTTTGTTTTTTTGATATTGAGCTGCTTGTAAATTTTGGAGATTAATCTTTTGTCAGTTGCTTCATTTGCAAATATTTTCTCCCATTCTGAGGGTTCTCTTTTCGTCTTATTTATGTTTTCCTTTGCTGTGAAAAACCTTTTAAGTTTCATTAGATCCTATTTGTTTATTTTTGTTTTTATTTCCATTTCTCTAGGAGGTGGGTCAAAAAGGATCATGCTGTGATTTATGGCATAGAGTGTTCTGTCTATGTTTTCTTTTAAGAGTTTTTTTTGTGTCTGGCCTTACATTTAGGTCTTTAATCCATTCTGAGTTTATTTTTGTATATGGAGTTAGGGAGTGTTCTAATTTCATTCTTTTACATGTAGCTGTCCAGTTTCCCAACACCACTTATTGAACAGGCTGTCTTTCTCCATTGTATATTCTTGCCTCCTTTATCAAAAATAAGGTGACGATATATGTGTGGGTTTATCTCTGAGCTTTGTATCCTGTTTCTATTGATCTGTATTTCTGTTTTTGCGCCAGTACCATACTGTCTTGATTACTGTAGCTTTGTAGTATAGTCTGAAGTCCAGGAGCCTGATTCCTCCAGCTCCATTTCTCTTTCTCAAGATTGCTTTGGCAATTCGGGGTCGTTTGTGTTTCCATACAAATTGTGAAATGTTTTGTTCTAGTTCTGTGAAAAATACCATTGGTAATTTGATAGGGATTGCATTGAAACTGTAGATCGCTTTGGGTAGTATAGTCATTTTCACAGTGTTGATTCTTCCAGTCCAAGAACATGGTATATCTCTCCATCTGTTTGTATCATCTTTAATTTCTTTCATCAGTGTCTTATAATTTTCTGCATACAGGTCTTTTGTCTCCTTAGGTAGGTTTATTCCTAGGTATTTTATTCTTTTTGTTGCAATGGTAAATGGGACTGTTTCCTTAATTTCTCTTTCAGATCTTTCATTGTTATTGTATAGGAAAGCAAGAGATTTCTGTGTATTAAGTTTGTATCCTGCTACTTTACCAAATTCCTTGTTTAGCTGTAGTAGTTTTCTGGTAGCATCTTTAGGATTCTCTATATACAGTGTCATGTCATCTGCAAACAGTGACAGTTTTACTTCTCCTTTTCCGATTTGGAATCCTTTTATTTCTTTTTCCTCTCTGATTGCTGTGGCTAAAACTTCCAAAACTATGTTGAATAACAGTGCTGAGAGTGGAAACCTTGTCTTGTTCCTGATATTAGAGGAAAAGTGTTCAGTTTTTCACCATTGAGAATGATGTTGGCTGTGGGTTTGTCATATATGGCCTTTATTATGTTGAGGTAAGTTCCCTCTATCCCTACTTTCCAGAGTATTTTTATCATAAATGGGTGTTGAATTTTGTCAAAAGCTTTCTCTGCATCTATTGAGATGATCATATGGGTTTTCTCCTTCAGTTTGTTAATATGGTGTATCACGTTGATTGAGTTGCGTATATTGCAGAATCCTTGCATTCCTGGGATAAACCCCACTTGATCATTGTGTATGATCCTTTTAATGTGTTGTTGGAATCTGTTTGCTAATATTTTATGGAGGAGTTTTGCATCTATGTTCATCAGTGATATTGGCCTGTAGTTTTCTTTCTTTGTGACATCTTTGTCTAGTTTTGGTATCAGGGTGATGGTGGCCTCGTAGATTGAGTTTGGGAGTGCTTCTCCTGCCGGTATATTTAGGAAGAGTTTGAGAAGGTAGGTCTTAGCTCTTCTCTAAATGTTTGATAGAATACACCTGTGATGCCATCTGGTCCCGGGCTTTTGTTTGTTGGAAGATTTTTAATCACAGTCTCAATTTCAATGCTCGTGATTGGTCTGTTCATATTTTCTATTTCTTCTTGGTTCAGTCTCGGAAGGTTGTACTTTTCTAAGAATTTGTCCACTTCTTCCAGGTTGTCCATTTTATTGGCATATAGTTGCTTTTAGTAAACTCTCATGGTCCTCTGTATTTCTGCAGTGTCAGTTGTTAGTTCTCCTTTTTCATTTCTAATTCTATTGATTTGAGTCTTCTCCCGTTTTTTCTTGATGAGTCTGGCTAATGGTTTATCAATTTTGTTTATCTTCTCCAAGAACCAGCTTTTAGTTTTATTGATCTTTGCTATTGTTTCCTTCATTTCTTTTTCATTAATTTCTGATCTGATCTTCGTGATTTCTTTCCTTCTGCTAACTTTGCTGTTTTTTGTTCTTGTTTCTCTAATTGCTTTAGGTGTAAGTTCTGGTTGTTTATTTGAGACGTTTCTTGTTTCTTGAGGTAGGATTGTATTGTTATACACTTCCCTCTTAGAACTGCTTTTGCTGCATCCATAGGTTTTGGGTCATCATGTTTTCATTGTCATTTGTTTCTAGGTATTTTCTGATTTCCTTTTTGATTTCTTCAGTGATCTCTTGGTCATTTAGTTGTGTATTGTTTAGCCTCCATGTCTTTGTATTTTTTTACAGATTTTTTCCTGTAATTGATATCTAGTCTCATAGCATTGTGGTTGGAAAAAATACTTGATATGATTTCAATTTTCTTAATTTTACCAAGGCTTGATTTGTGATGCAAGATATGATTTATCCTGGAGAATGTTCCATGAGCACTTGAAAAGAAAATGTATTCTTTTGTTTTTGGAAGGATTGTCCTATAAATATCAATTAAGTCCATCTTGTTTAATGTATCATTTAAAGCTTGTGTTTCCTTATTAATTTTCATTTTGGATGATCTGTGCATTGGTGAAAGTGGGGTGTTAAAGTCCCCTAGTATGATTGTGTTTCTGTCGATTTCCCGTTTTACAGCTGTTAGCATTTGCCTTATGTATTGTGGTGCTCCTATGTTGGGTGCATAAATATTTACAATTGTTATATCTTCTTCTTGGATCGATCCCTTGATCATTATGTAGTGTCCTTTTTGTCTGTTGTAATAGTCTTAATTTTAAGGTCTATTTTATGTGATATGAGAATTGCTACTCCAGCTTTCTTTTGATTTACATTTGCATGGAATATCTTTTTCCATCTCTTCACTTTCAGTCTGTATGTGTCCCAAGGTCTGAAGTGGGTCTCTTGTAGACAGCATATATACGGGTCTTGTTTCTGTATCTATTTAGCCAGTCTATGTCTTTTGATTGGAGCATTTAATCCATTTACACTTAAGGGAGTTATCAATATGTATGTTCTTATTCCCACTTTCTTACTTGTTTTGGGTTTGTTATTGTGGGTCTTTTCCTTCTCTTGTGTTTCCTGCCTAGAGAAGGCCCTTTAGCATTTGTTGTAAAGCTGGTTTGGTGGCGCTGAATTCTCTTCTCTTTTGATTGTCTGTAAAAGTTTTAATTTCTCTGTTGAATCTGAATGAGATCCTTGCTGGGTAGAGTAATCTTGGTTGTAGTTTTTTCCCGTTCATAACTTTAAATACGTCCTGCCATTCCCTTCTGGCTTACAGAGTTTCTGCTGAAAGATCAGCTGTTAAACTTATAGGGATTCCCTTGTTTTTTATTTTTATTTTTTTTCCCTTGCTGCTTTTAATATTTTTTCTTTGTATTTAATTTTTGATAGTTTGATTAATATGTTTCTTCACGTGTTTCTCCTTGGATTTATCCTGTATTCAACTTTCTGCACTTCCTGTAGTTGATTGACCATTTCCTTTCCCATATTAGGGAAGTTTTCAATTATAATCTCTTCAAATAGTTTCTCAGCCCCTTTCTTTTCTCATCTTCTTCTAGGACCCCTATAATTCAAATGTTGGTGTTGTCCCAGAGGTCTCTGAGACTGTCCTCAATTCTTCTCCTTCTTTTTTCTTTATTCTGCTCTAACATAGTTATTTCCACTATTTTATCTTCCAGGTCATTTATCCGTTCTTCTGCCTCAGTTATTCTGCTATTGATCCCTTCTAGATAATTTTTAATTTCATTTATTGTGTTGTTCATCACTGTTTGTTTGCTCTTTAGTTTTCCTAGGTCCATGTTAAACGTTTCTTTTATTTTTTCCATTCTATTTCCAAGATTTTGGATCATCTTTACTATCATTATTCTGAATTCTTTTTCAGGTAGAGTGCCTATTTCCTCTTCATTTGTTTGGTCTGGTGGATTTTTACCTTGCTCCTTCATCTGCTGTGTGTTTCTGTCTTCTAATTTGCTTAACTTACTGTGTTTGGGGCTTCCTTTTCACAGGCTGCGAGTTCGTAGTTCCTGTTGTTTTTGGTGTCTGCCCCCAGTTGGTAAGATTGGTTCAGTGGGTTGTGTAGGCTTCCTGGTGGAGGGGACTGGTGTTTGTATTCTGGTGGAAGAGGCTGGATCTTGTGTTTCTGGTGGGTAGGATCGCATCTTTGTGTGTGTTTTGGGCTGTCTGTGACCTTATTGTGACTTTAGGCAGCCTCTCTTCTAATGGGTGTGGTTGTGTTCCTGTCTTGCTAGTTGTTTGGCATAAGGTGTCCAGCACTGTAGCTTGCTGGTCGTTGAGAGGAGCTGGGTCTTAGCATTGAGATGGAGATCTCTGGGAGAGCTTTCATCGTTTGATATTATGTGTAGCTGAGAGGTCTCTGGTGGACCAATGTCCTGAACTTGGCTCTTTCCCACCTCAGAGGCACAGGCCTTACACCCGGCCAGAGCACCAAGACCCTGTCAGCCACATGGCTAGGAAGACAAATGGAAAGTACCCAGCGAGGAAGATGAACTGCAGCAAAGCCTTTGTCATATGATAGTGACCTCACGGGCTTGCCGGGCGCAAGGGCGTGTGTGTGGCTCACACTCAGAGGCCAGTCAGGGGTTCTCTATTGCAAAGTGGAGAGGAGCTCACGGAGCCGCTCTGCCTCCGCTTCACTGTACACTGCTCCACATACCCTGAATGACTTTTAAACATTTTATATACATTTAGGTTCATTCTTCATGCTATAATGATTTGTGGGTTGTCACAAATGCAGTGTCACATATTCATCATTATGGTGCCATACAGATAGATTTATTCTCAAAAAATTTTTAAACTGTTTTTAACCTATTCAAACAGTGCCAACCAGCGACCTATTTATCATCTCTTTAGTTTTGCTGTTTCTAGAACTAATATATTTGAATAATTGAATATTTATGCTTTTCAGACAGGCTTTTTCTGCTTAGCAATATGTATTTACAAGTCATCCATGTGTATTAATAGCTTGATAGCTCATTTCTTTTTATTGGTGAGTAATAATCTTTTGTATGGTTACATGATCTACATTTCTGATACTGGAATTTGTTTCCATCTTTCTCTTTTCTCTCCTTCTCTCTCTGATCATCCAGGCAATAGGTTTATCAATTTATTTGTCAAATAATTATCTTTAATTTTTTAATTTTTTGGTTTTCATTGTCATTGATTTCTGCTGACATTTTTCTTTTTTTTTTAACTTGCTTTAAGCTAAATTGCTCTACATTTTCTAGTTTTCTAAGATGGAATCTTAGGTTACTGATTTTAGATCTTTCTTATTTTCTAATACATGCATTTAATGCTATATTTTTTCCTCCAAGCACTGCCTACACTGCATCCCACAAATATTGATAGGTTGTATTTTTATTGCCATTTAACTCAAAATACTTTTTGAGTTTTCCTTGAGACTGCTTCTTTGATTCAGGTTCTCTTTGATCTCCAAATATTTGGGCATTTTTCAGGTATCATTTGATTATTGATTTCTAATTTAATTCCATTATGATCTGACAATATATCTTCTATGATTTTTATTTTTAAAATTTGTTTAGTTGATTTTTTTATTGTCTAGAATATAATCTGTCTTGGTGAATGTACCTTTTTGTTGAAAGCTGGACATGTTGTATCAGATGATTAAAACTGAGGTAAATAGGCCTATAGTGTGTGGTTTTATGTTAATCCGGCTAGTAATTGGGCTGTGTTTAATGTTTACTGTAAGGATAGGTGCCACAAACTTCATTTATCTTGTTTTGTTTCTACTCTTAACTTTGGGCTTTCTTAAGTATTCCTCTTCAGAGACGGGCTACGTCTTGCAGTTTGGTCAGTGGTAATTTTCCTTTATTAATATAACCCTGTTGATGTGGTGGCATGGAAGTTAGGGAGGGAAGTGTTCTGTCATCTTCTGATTAAACCACAGTCCTTTAGTTGGCCTATGTCTCTATGCTGATACCCTCACAAATATTTTTCCAGTATATAGTATCTCCCCTACATTAGGTGAGAAAGGAAAGCTTATGGGGAATGGAGAGGAGGAATTCTCTCCTGCAACTGGGATAAGACTTTGGTAAAGTTTTTCCCCTGGAAAGTAGGTCTTTGTTATAGAGAATAATCTGAGCGATTTCCCAATTAACTGTTTTCCTCCTCCTGCCAGAACCATGCTTAGTTCTTCACCATGGGATCCTAGTACAGAACCTGAGTGTAAAACCTATGAAATTGTGGAGAGCTCCTTAAGACTGCAGCTTCCAGGTGTTTCTCACTCTCATGCTAGTCTATGTTCAGTCTCCAGCAGTTCATCATTTAAGTGTTCCTACCTATTTGTGGCTCTAGCAGCTTCTGTTCTAGTTAAACATATCTCCACTGTGACTCTATATTTTCTTGTCCAACTTTTGGGGTGATAATTTGTCCTGATACCACAATTCTCTGATGAGTTAAAAATTATTAATTTTTTTGTTTATTCAGATTTTTCTTAGTATATGAATGGAAGTGACAGTTTAAAATCTATTTATATGCCAGAGCTAAAATCTGCAATCTCATATTTTTCTTTTAAAGATTTAAGTGGCCAGATGTTTACCTAGACTCTCAATGTAAACATCTGTAGCTATTTAGACAATTTAACACAATGCTAGTAATTTTACATATGTACTCTGAGCGAATAACAATCATTGATTGCTGTTGTCAATGAAATTGTATATGATCACTCTAGGTAGCAACTTCTGAGTTCATGTTAAAAGCTAAATTTTTGTTCTTGAATCTTTGAGAGTTTGTGGTTTAGCAGCTATCATAAACATCCAAGTTAAAATTTCAAAATATCCAGATTACAGCTGTAGTAGGTAGAATCTTAAATTTGCCCCCAGGATTCTCACCAACCTGGTGTACATATCCTGTATAACATCTCCTCCTTTTGAAAGGTACTTGTGATCTATCATGCCTGTGATTGTTACATTATATGGCAGAGAGATTTTGAAGATATAATTAGGGTTCCTAATCAGTGACTTTGAGCTAATCAAAAGAGAGATTATCCTGGTTCACCTAATTTAATCATGTGAGCCATTAAAAAGGGGACTAAAAAGATTTGAAGCAGGAGAAATTTCTCTTGCTGACCTTGAAGAAGCAAAATCCACATTTGAACTGCCTATTGAGGGGGATACATGGCATGAAATTGAAGCGTTCTCCAAAACTGAGGGTGATCTCTGGTCAACATCCAGAAGAAAAGGGGGATTTCAGAACGATCATTGTCAGGAACTAAAATCTGTCAACAATCAGTAAGATCAGAAGGAAAACAAAATGATTACCAACATCTTGATTTCAGCCCAGTGAGACCTTGAGCAGAGGTCCTAATTAAACCATACCCAACTTTTTGAACCATGGATAATTAATATATGTTGTTTTGTACCTCTATGTTTGTGGTAATTTGTACACAGCAATAGAAAGCAAATACAAAAGGTAAAAAAAAGCACAACGTAAAAATATTTTGATATTTTGTTAACGTTAGCCCTAGTGGGAACATGCTCAAGATTTTAGAATTAAAAGAATAAAGTCCCATTTTTTTATTCCTATAATTACAATAACTTACACAAAAAATATATTGACTTAATTTATCTAAAGATAACATGCTTAGGCATTGTCTTCATTCATTCAGGCTGCTATAACACAATACCACAGACCAAGTGGCTTATAAAGAACAGAAATTTATTTCTCACACTTTTGAGGGCTGGAAGTTCAAACTCAAGGTGTCAGCATGGTCAGGTTCTGCTGAATGCCCTCTTCCAGGTTACAGACTTCCACTTCTCACTGTGTCCTCACATTGTGGAAGGGTCAAGGTTGCTCACTGGGGTCTCATTTACAAGGTTACTAATCTCATTCATGAGGGTTCTACCCTCATGATCTAATCACCCTAAAGTTCCCACCTCCTAAAACTACTACTTTAGGATTAGGTGTTCAGCATTTGACTATGTTGTACCTGCTGATGAAAGTTGTCTAGGTGATCAATTTGGAGTATTTGCACATTTATGATTGCTTATGTGTGCTCAAAAAAATAAAAGACCTAGCAGAGTTGTAGACTGAAAAGTCCAAAGAACAACAATGTAACAAAATAGTAACAGTATAATAGTACTAATATTTTACAGTAATAGGAAGAGTAATAACAGCTCTTTACTTCTTGAATATTTGCAATGTGTATTAATGAGTACTTGAAATATTCCAGGTATGGTTTTGATCACATGCTTTTTCTAATAAGCATTAACTAATTTATTTTTCTCAATGATACTATGCAGTAGTTACTATTAATTTCCCACTGTAGTAGAGGAAGAAACTGAAACAGAGAAAAATCAAGTTAACATATGGAAGGAAGCTCTTGCTAACAGGTGACCTGAGATGGCTTAAACTGGCCTCTCTTTTCTCCCATGCAGTAGAGAGCCTAACTGGGCCTGACCTTGGAGTTTTGTGCAAGGATTTCTACATGCACTGGGCTTACTGAAGATGTCCAGCAAAGATCCATGTGAACAACATAAGGGGCTCACTGGACAAGGCACACAGAATTCTGGTTATGTGTCCATTCTGAACCCTTTTATGCCTTGGCCTTGGGACCACGTCTACATAGGTCTGGCCAAGAGACCAAATAATCTATACCTGTTGAGCACTAGATTGATCTGGCAGCAAATAACATCATACAAATAATACCACTGATACCTAGCATTATGATTAATAATAATAACTGATAAGATCTCATAGAGAAATAATAGTAACTCATGTGTATAGTGTTTATAGCTTACAAAATAATTCCCAAATTCCTTATCCATTATTTGATTTAACTATTAAAGCAAAATTATTTAATATATTTTATTACTGTCCTAAGTTTAAAGAGGAGGAACTAAGCTTTCCAGGGGCTGAGTCACACAGCCCAAACTTGGTAGAACTAGGACTTTTAATTCCAGACTTTTAGTAAAAAGTTCCCCCAAGACTTTACTGGCTTAAAACAGCATGGATGATTCTGCAGTTCAGCAGTCTGGACTGGATTCACCTGGATGATTATTCTGCTGGTCGGGCCAGGCTTACTCAAGCATTTGCAGTCAACTGTTAGTTAGCTAGATGTCAGCTCTGAAGGTTTACTGGCTGTCAGCTGAGGTGTTGGGGAAGATTGAGCTATATTCTTCTCATCTAGCAAGGTTCCAAAATCAGCAGAAAAGAAAAACCTCAGTGATCAATCGTGTTTCAAATCTTTGCTTGTGTTTCATTGCTGCTGCTTCATTGGTCAAAGAAAGTAACATGGCCAAGTCTAGTGTCAGTGTGTGAAGGGATCAAGGGCATTAGTACAGAGAGGTATGAACAAATTTGAGACCATTATTGCAGCAATCTACCATAGTTACTTAAAAGAGAAAGCCCCTCTGTTCCAGTAGGTTCTATTAGGGTTATTGCTTTCTCAGGGTTCATTGATTCAAAAAGAACAATACTTTTCAAAGGTTCTGGAGAGAGTGTGATATAATTTAGTAATTCTCTAAAGTCTCCAGTAACAAATCTCCAAGATGTTCTATAGAACATTGGTTCTGAGATTTACTCTTCAAAGGGATGGAATTTGTCATCAAAAATGTATAGAAAATACCCATTTCCCTGGCTCACTTCGGTCCCAAGGTTTACATATTAGCATGTGTGATGGTTAATTTTTTTGATCAATGTAACTGGGCCATGGGATGCCCAGACATTTGATCAAACATTGTTCTAGGTGTGTTCTGTGAGGGTGTTTCTGAATGGGATTAACATTTGAATCAGTAAACTAAATAAAGCAGATTTTTCTCCCTGATGTGAGTGGGCCTCATTCAATCAGTTGAAGAACTTGACAGAATAAAAAACCTAAGCAAAAGGAGCTGATGAGCTGGGACACTGGTCTTTTTCATGCCTTCAGGATCAACCTGAAAAATTGTCTCTGTGGGGTTTTAAGCCTGCTGGGTTCTGGGCTAGAACTTACACGATTGGCTTGCATGGTTCTCAGGCCTTTAGAATCAACTAGAATTATACCATCAGCTCTCCTGTGTCTCCAACTTGTCAACTCCAACTGAAGATCTTGGGTCTCAGCCTTCATAATTCTGTGAACCAATGCCTTATAATAAATCTGCCCATCCATCCGGGATGTGTGTATATATATATGATATATAAATTATATCTACATATATGAATGCTATCTATCAATATATATCATTCATATATATAACATAATATGTATATTATATATTATATATATTATATATATATATATATATATATGGGAGAGAGAGAGGTTATATGCATTGGTTCTGCTTCTCTGTAAAACCCTAATACAGCATATTACACATTAACATGTTAATATATTAATGGCCCTAAGACTGTCTGGAGTAAAAAAGAAGAACTCTTTATCTTTTAATGTAAAAGAAATTTTAAAATAAATAGAAAAGCCTTGATTTAAGTCTTGGTTCTACTACTATGTGACTTTCAACATTTATTTAAAGGCTCCAAATAAATTTCTGATTCCTCACCTGTAAAATGGAAAGATTGAGAAAATATTTCACAGGCTGTTTTGTTTGTTCTTTTTTTTGTTTTTTGTTTTGCGGTGCATGGGCCTCTCACTGTTGTGGCCTCTCCCGTTGTGGAGCATAGGCTCCAGACGCACAGGCTCAGCGGCCATGGCTCACGGGCCCAGCCGCTCCACGGCATGTGGGATCTTCCCGGACCGGGGCACGAACCCGTGTCCCTTGCATCGGCAGGCGGACTCTCAACCACTGCGCCACCAGGGAAGCCCCACAGGCTAAGTTTTTTCTAGAAACTTGTGAATAAATTATAGTTATAAAAATTATTATTACTATGCTTATATGACTGCTTGAATCTAATACATTTTTAAACCACAGAACCCCTTGTTGTATGATATCTAATATCCTAAGGAATTATGTTCCAGTGAATATATTTTATAAAATATATTTAGAGAAGTGGAAAGTCCAGGAAAATGGTAGTTTAAAACTATTGTTGATATGGTGAAACTTAGATCTGCCATTATTTTCGCACTTAATTTAGCCTTTGTGTGTGAGAGACACATTTGGGGACAAAAGGAAATGGCAGGATGTGCTTATTCTAGACACAAAAGTTTCTCAGTAAAACAGACAAAACTGAGATTTCGACAGAATTCTTAGCTACTTCTTTTTTTGAGAAGGCTGATTTACTGGATGTCTTGAGGGAAGATTTATATGTACAGTAGGAAGATAATAATAAGAAAATAATAGTAATGGCAATACCACATAGAGCTCTCAATCTCCATTTTGTTTCAGAGTACTTTCATATCTCTTACCTGATTTCAAAAATGATTCACGGACAAAGAAACAGTACATTTGACCCAGCCACATAGTTGCAGACTACTAGAAGATTTTGGACAGATAAACTACAAAGGAAGCAGAAAGAGGTTTGCTCCTTTTGCTCAAAGATCACAGACACCTTGCCTGTGCAAGAGTAAAACTCAGGCTGGCAAACAGCAATTAACACTGACAAAATGGATCATACCAGAATATAAAATCTAAACCTACAGTTTCTTCCTGAATAGTTTTTCTGTCACAGATAATAACTGGAGATGACATTTTGAAAATATTCCCCTACTCCAACAAATTTTAAAAAATGAAATCTTGGACGTTACAGTGCCTTAAAGTGTTTTTTTAAGGGAATATATCTATTCCCTTTAATACCCCTCCCCAATAAAACATATTTTATCAACAACCATTTCACTTATATATCAAAATATGATGACTCTAATATTCATAATACTCATTTTTATACTACTTCTCCAGTTATCTTAGAATTAATATAGGCTTCTGTCCTTTTGTTCATTCTTTTGCTCTCTGTGACCTCTTAGCATATTAATGAAACAGCAAGAAAACTTTTCCAGCCATTATATTAAGGATCATAAAAAGTTGCTATTATGTTCCTAACTGAAAATATATTACTTTTCAAAGGATATGAGCTTAAAAGTAAAAAGAGGTGCAGAAATATGGACATTTTTGTATACTATTTACCAATGAGAGTAAAAATGCCTAGTACAAATGATGTTTACTTTTTTTTTTTTTTTTTTTTTTTGTGGTACGCGGGCCTCTCACTGTTGTAGCCTCTCCCGTTGCGGAGCACAGGCTCCGGATGTGCAGGCTCAGCGGCCATGGCTCACGGGCCCAGCCGCTCCGCGGCATGTGGGATCTTCCCGGACCGCGGCACGAACCCGTGTCCCCTGCATCGGCAGGCGGACTCTCAACCACTGCGCCACCAGGGAAGCCCGATGTTTACTTTTTTGAACCCTATAGTTACATTGTCCTGTCCTATGATCACAGACTAGACCTACTCTAGAATAATTATTTTCTACCTTCTCATTTTTTTTCTCAAAGGTGCCAGGCAAAAAGTTAGTTAAAAGAGGAATCTCTATGAACTCAAAATCTCTCCTGGTACAATAAATTAATGTGAATACCATATTGAGAGGGAGGACATGAGAGTTTTATTTATTAAAAACCGAAGAAAGATTGTCTATAGAATTCTTCAATATGAAACTTGATATCTAGTCACCTCTTTTCCAAACATATTTCGTTAATTCACCCTGCCATTCATTTCCTCTCCACAGATCCCGGGATCCAGTTCAAATCCTACTTCCTTTGCAAAACTTTTCCTGAAGAGTCCACTGGAAGGTAATCTTTTCCTTTTCATCTTCCATATCAAAATTTTCTATCCTGCCTATGTCTTTTTTAATATGTAAGTAATGCCATAGTTCAGGACATGGGCCATTGATCTAAAGAGTTGAAGTTCAAGTGCTGGCTCTATATTTATTCACTCTATACATCTGGGCAGGTGTTTGGTATCCTCAGATCTGCCTCGTTTGATCATCCATGGGGTAGGAAATGTTTATATGCCTTTTCAAGTCATTATAAAACAGTATAACAACTGGTACATAATCTACTTTTTACAAGATGATAGTGTTGTTATTTTTTTTATCATCATCATTCTCAACATCATTTCTGTAACTACATTTAACGTCCAAGAATATAAGGATAAGCTGTTGCAGTGTTTTTGTAATCTCCACGTTGCCCAGCAGTATGTCTTGCCCATGGTACATACACAAAAAATTGTTATTGATTAATAGTTTTCTGACATTGATGAAGAAAGAGGAGAAAAAAGGAAAGATAAAAGGTAAGATGACTTTATATGAACAGTGGTAATGTTAAAATTAATATCCTAGAGTCAATAGTTTCTATATTAAATCAACAAAGTAAATGTTTAAGTTGTAGACAAAGACTCTTTCAGCTCAAATAAGCTGTGATTCTGCTGCTATGAGTAAACCATTCTTTAAAGTAGCAGAGTGCAAATGAAGAAATGATGTGTAGTGTTATGAATGTGTAAAATGCGAAGAATATATAAAGTTACACTTAGATAATCATCTGCAGTTTTCTAGGCACTGTGGTCAATGATGGGAATTAAACGATTATAGGACATTGCCCTAAAGCAGCTCAAATCAAAAGGGCAGATGACTAAGCAATGTGTTATGAGAGGCTGATATGCCTCATATAAATGCTTATGCAGTGTGCTAAGGAGGCACAGAGGAAGGGCATGCAAGCCAGGGAAAGGAGACTGGGAAGCATTTAGAAAAGATTATATTTAAGCTAAATCTTCAATATTCAGGGAAACAGGCAGAGAAGCTGCTGTGGTTGTCCAAGAGAAGTATGACAAAAGTCTTGAAAAAGATGCTAAAAGGTAAAATTAAGCATAAGCCAGAAAATTAATATAGCAAAACCCTGTGATAGTTTGCCCTGAGTTAATACAAGTTAATCCAGTTTGGAAGTAATGGCATTAGTGATTAGCTCTCATTCTGTGCCCAAACCACATTCTCGAATGGGAGTGGTCTAAAGTCTTTTCCTTCTAGAGGGAAGGCAAGGCCAAGGGGGAAAACAGCAGACGGCTGTATCTTGAGAAAGTATGTCCTCATATCCTCATTATTCTGGCCCAATCCCTCCAGGCTGGGTCAACAAAATGAGTCCATTCCTAAGCAGATTCCTGGAATCACTGCTTCTATCCCAGAAGTTCCATCCTGTCACAAGACCCAACTTATTATTTAAGCTGCTTTGGACAACTGCCACCAGGTGGCACCAAACTGCAGGCAGGACTTGGAGGGATTTGGATTTCCCAGACTTCGATTTTCTGACCAATTAGCTGCACAGGTTTATCCCCAGTCATTTCATTAACCTCACAACAACATGACCCAGCATTTTATCTGATTAAATTTTTAGACCCTGCATCTCACATTTTGGTAGCGCTTTTACTGCATTTTCAAATAAGAGAAAAAAATTAAAGCTTGGAGAAGAAAGACAAATGTAAGATAATTTGAAATTACTGACTCCCCAATGGATAAAGTGGTTTATTGGTTCATTGGTAGGGAGGCAAGAAGATTGGGTTCACAGGAGAAGGAAGGATGGAAACCTGGCTGTTAGCGTTTTAAAAGTTTTTGGACTGGGTATTCACAAAGGAGTGAGAAGCAGGAAAGGGGTAAGAAAGGCCATTGGAGTGAGAGGAAATCCATTCTACTGGTTTATTTCATAAGCAATAGACAAAGACTAGAGAAGTTCTAGCATATCACTAGGAAAAACAAGAGGTTTTAATGGTCATTTTGTTTTGTTTTGTATTGTTGCCCAGTTTCAGGAATCTGTGGTTAGTTTTGAAATGTATAAAATGACTTCTATTTGGTTCTCTCTCAGAGAGTGACATGTGAATCATTTCTGTCCTTTGATAATAGAAATTTGCAATTTTGGCAACCCCAGGTCTTAATGCAGGATAGTTGAAGATGCCTAATTTTCATTTCCCCCTAAATCTCCATGTCTCTCTCTTTCCAGTATAGTATTGGGTATGAGCTCTGCCTGGTGAGATGGTTTTTTTATAGTCTCCTGATCAGGCATTTCGTGTCCTGCTCATTGGCTAAAGTTATCATCTCGTGCTATGGAATTGCTTATGCTGTGAAACTTGCCTCCCAGGGAAACTTGGCCCCTAGGCCCCATAATTGATTCTGCTGTGGAATTATCTCCTGAAGATTTCTAAATTGAAGGAACTCTTAATCCATCCAAAGGTGTCTCACTAGCGGCTCAGCAGTGCACAACAACTTTACCATGCCTGTCTCAAGACGTTGTCTTTTCTCAGCTTTGTAAGTAGCATTCCAACTCATATCTTTATGCAGTAGCAGAATCTGCCTCTAGTGTGGTGCCTCTGAACTCTGACTGTATTTGGAAAGCATTACGGGAGTTCTTTAAAAAAAAATCTCACCCCCACTCCCCCAGAGATCTTAATTCAATAGATCTGAGCTATGACAGGAGCCTTAATTATTCTTTTAAAGTACCCCAGGTGCATCAGTATGTGCAGACAGTGTTAAGAAACACTTTCCTACTATTTTAGGAAGTATCAAATGATCCTTCTTAACATTTTAACCTGCATCTTAGGTTGACCCTTTTTTCCTTTTCTTAGCACATGTAGGCATATTCTTTGCTGAAACTAAATGCCTACTTTTGTTTTACAATTTCTGTGCTTTTTGTCTTATATGTTGTTGTTTGTTCTGTTTTAACATGCTTTTCTAGTTTTATTTCCTTGGGGTCTTCATGAGAAATACAGGCCTGTCAAATATATCCACCGTTCAAAAAGTCTTTTCCCACTGCCTCATCCTGAGTCAAGTAATCCCACCTAGGAGCTGTTTTCCTGTCACACTAACATCTACTTCAAGCTTGAACTGTATTTACTACAGTTCTTCCTGACTTACCTTTGGTATGGTTAATTTCAGAGCTATTGCATTTGGTTTTTAGGTGGTGAACTGCAAAAGGAGGTATTCAACCTGCATCCCCATCATAGAGCTCTGTGCCCTTACATGACACTGTGTGTACCCAAAGCACAGAACAATTTATTTTAATTTGCACCGTTTTGCCTTATGTGATAGTCGTGGCCCTGCTTAAAGTTTCTCTACATTTTATTGGAATCCTAATTTAATACACTTTTCATCATGTATGTCCGGGGCACAGGTAACCCTGTACTCCACCCACTAGTAAAGGAACCACTTTGGTATCAACTCAGTTTTTCTTTCAGCACTGTACAGTGATCTTTCTAGTCTTCTCTAAAATCTGCTCAAGTTTTCAATAACTACTTGATGCGCTATATTAATCCTTATGTTTTTAGTTGCTCGTATATTAGGCGCTGCATCTGCATGTATAAGGGGGAAATTCTCAATTTTTCCCTCGTCTCTAAATCTTGCTTTGGAAATCATTTTAGTCTATCTTGACATTTTTGGGCCAGAGTCATATTATTTCATTGGTAACAACTAGAACAACATAATCTTTCCTGGTACTCTCTTTAAGAGCAGTTGTTACATTCAGGTCTACCTCATTTTCCCTTTTGTATCTCTCTATCCTGGCCTTGCAGATCATTTTCCAGTTTATATCTGTCTAATTTCTTTCTAAGATTCAACTTTTCCCCTGAGGAAATTTCTCTTTCCCATGTTGACCGAAGGAAAAATGCACAATGTAAAAGTTGTGAGTTAAGTTTTATTCTGGGGCCTTACTGAGGACTATAGCCTGTGAGACAGCCTCAGGGAGAGCTGTGATGAACTGCTCTGAAGAAGTAAGGGAGGAGCCAGGATATGTATGAACTTTTTCACTGGGAAAAACATGTAGCTAAGCATAAAATAATTACTGACAGTCACAAAAAACAGACATCTCAAGTAATGATTTTAGTGTTTTTTCTTTATGGGAAAATGCAAGCACCTGGGGTCATAAAAATTATCCTCAGATATATATCTTGACTATCTAGGGGCCATTATATCCAAAGCACAGAATGCTTCCTGTTTTTCTCCATCCTCAGTACGGCTCAGGATGCACTGTTTGTGGACAACTGCAGTGGCTAATGGCTTAATCTTGTACAACTGGAATGGCAGGCAGCATTTTTTCTTTATACCCAGAATAATCAGCATTTCTTTTGTTTTAATTATTTTGCTATCTTATATCTGATGAGAGAATTGAACCATGTTTTTGAACCATGTTTTCCAATCACCTCAGTTTCTCCTTGATTCTCTGAGCAAGTATTATTCTTAGAGGCATACGTACCAAGCATAGGTTTTGTAAGAAACTCTTCAGCCTTTGGAATTCCAATAATTTCAGTGAGTTGTTTATCTGGTTAAATACAAGTAGATAGGATATTTTCATAGGTCTCCTTCTTTATTGCTATATTTGTTTATTAGGAAAATCTACCACTTGTGAAGGAAGCTACATTTTACTACTAGAAAATTAAAGCCATGGTAAGAGTTACATTGAATTAAATTTAGTGATCAACTTGAGACCAAGAAGAGGGTAGGACTTCTGCTGCCTGGCAGATCCCCCATATGGAGAAGCTAGATATCATAGATCTATCTCATTCTGCTAAACCCCATAATCAGATACATCAAGTATTTTCTGGGGAAACGTGAGTGAATAGGTGGTGAGAGAGTACGAGAGTTTTTCTAATGGAAAATGCTGTTATGTAGAAAGACACTTTAGGAGAGAAACACATAGGTTCTTCTCTAGTGCTTAGTACTAGGTCTAATGGTGTCTCCTCTGAATGAATGGGATGTGGAGTACAGAGGTGGGGGGCAGAGCTCCATAATATTAAGTGCCTCAAAGTCATTCTGAAAGTGATCTAGAAACATTGTTTTGCCAGAGATTAATGACAGGAGAGATCATAGCATATAACTGTTGGTAAATTAGATTTTTCTTCAGTCCTACAGTTGAGAATTTTCTCAGTTGTAGTGATAAGGAAGAATGCTAACAGAATTCAAGTATATGTAGAATATGATAACATTTACAAATATATTAGAACACATTCTTTCATATTTTATATTATTTCAAATTACAAAACAATAGATTTACTATAGAAAATGTGAATAATCTAAAAAATAATTTCATCAAGCTATTAGAAATAATACAGTTCATGGTTGCTATATACAAGATATATTTACAAAAATTGATTGCATGTACATACTATAGCAAAAACTGACAAGAGATTATAATAAATAAAAAGACACCACTAACATAAGCACTCATAAAAATAATACTGGACTTTACTAATAAAATCTAACTTATATGGAAAAATATTAAAAATCAACCAAAAGACCTAAAGATTTAAATAATAAGAAGTAACATTATCGTAAATTAATCTAAATTACAAAAATTAATTTGTAAATATGTCACTCCAAAATTCTGGTTGTATTTATTTGAGATATTGAAAGAACTTATTTTAAAGTTTTATGGGAGAATAAAGGGCTAAAATGGAGTGAATTAACTCCAAAAACGTGTTGGTAGAATGTGGGGATATGGGAACCCATGTGCACCTGATAGAGCAAAGCATTTACACAAAGCAACACGTCTAGATTTTCAAAGCATGTTGCTGAGTGAAAAATGCAAAACTTATTTCTATAGCACAGCATTAGGCATACAAATGAATATAAATATACATGAAATAATTATACATAAAATAAGAGAATATGCTTTAGAAGATGTATTATATGCCAGAATAAAATGATGTAAATAAATAAGTAAATAAACCAAAAGACAATTCTTGAACTCACAATAGAGGATAGTGGACAAAGGTGTATACTTAATGCAATTTCCTTGACAAAGTCCCAAATATATAAAACAGAGTTTAACTATGCATTTCCATTTATATCTATCTTAGTTTTCTCCTGGTTATAAAAGTACTAAGTTCTTTTAGTTGAAAATCAATAGAATTATTGAGAATCAGTACACAAAACTATAACCACCCCAGTCTTCCCACATCCTTGCAATGGGAAACACTATTAAATTTTAGCTATATTTTTAATTCAGGCTTTCCTATAGATGTTATTCTATGTTTTCCTCATAATATTATTGATTAAATATTCTCCAATATTAAAAAAATAACATTCCCTGGAAACATTTCAATGGCCGTATAATATCTTAGTCTCAATTACTAGGCTCAGACTAAATGCTACATAGGCCAAATAGAAGTTACCCATTAATTATGAATCACATTAATCAAAATTAATTATTTTCTTAGAAAAATTTGGAGTTTTTAGTTCCACATGATAGTATATCTGTGGCAGAGGAGAATAGAATTTTATAACGTAAGGTATATTTATATAGAGAGAAGCCTTATATACAGATACTGTAGAAATAGAATTTTCCTGTTCATTTCAAGATGGTTAGCATGTGAGAACCACCGGAACCTCAAGGTTGCAAGTCCTACTCCATACCTCCATCTCCACCAGAAGTGCCCACTTCTTTTGAATCAGAAGTAAAAAAATTATAGGAGCTCAAGCACAGATTATCGGTATTAATTTTTACTTTGTACTTTTAAGTTTGCAACTGGGTTATACCAAATACCTAAATTTATGGAAAAATTGCTGTCTACTGACAGGAATGTGATTACCTGGAAAGGAATTCAGTTTGTGTGGGTAGGAAATAACAGGGGGAAGTGGAAAGAGATTTCTTAAAAGATGATTTGTGAATCACCTACTTAGTAGTAACCACTGAGAGGACAGAGTCAGTGACTCACAGAGAGAGTCCTGAGAAAGAAAAGATACTAGAGAGTGGGTAACAGCTTTGGAGAGAAGTAGGTGCTCTTCTAGTTAAATTTCGGAATGAGATAAAGGAAAGGAAGCATTTAAAAACAAGACCTACTAACCTGGAGGATATACAGTAATGTGCAGTAGCACATTACATGCTGTCAAGACTGTCAAATATCAAGGAGAAATCAAAGAGAAGGAGAGCTTAAGAAATGTCACCTGTATTTTAAGATCAATTTTGGAAATGCATAGAATGTGATGCTAAACCTTATAGAAAAGAAGAAAATACATTATGCTGGGAATTGATACCTTAATTCCACATTTGAAACTCCCAGATTTTTGAGACTTGGGAAAAAAAGTCCCATATTTTGCTACATATCTTAGCTTTTCCATTTAAAAAATGAAGGATTTAATTTCTTGATTTCCAAGACTCATTTTAGTTGTAAAATGTTAGACTTCTGTGACAAAATGCAAGACATTAAATTATATATAGTAATGTAAATGAAATAATTTTTTTTAATTTATTTATTTATGGCTGTGTTGGGTCTTCATTTCTGTGCAAGGGCTTTCTCTAGTTGTGGCAAGCGGGGGCCACTCTTCGTCGCACACACAGGCTCAGTAATTGTGGCTCACGGGCCCAGTTGCTCCGCAGCATGTGGGATCTTCCCAGACCAGGGCTCGAACCCGTGTCCCCTGTATTGGCAGGCGGACTCTCAACCACTGCACCACCAGGGAAGCCCATGAAATAATTTTGACTCATCATGCACATTAGATTGACAAGCATACATAATGGTTTTAATAAGATTACTTATCCATTTTCTTATATAAATATGAGCTATACATATTCTATAAAATTATTTTTTATACCTTTGTATCTTCTACCTATAATAAAAGAATATCTTAGAACTTAGACCAAACATAAAAGGAGAGAAAAACAAGACTTTGAGTCATATTAGCTTCATACTTTACTCATTTGGAAGTAGCCAAGGGACAGACTGGGGACATAGTCCTGGGGTGAAGCCACAGGACATGACAACGAAAGTCGCTGAGACTTTCCTCTGGCCAGACGTGTACAGAAGGCACATTCTTCCTTTGTATATTTGTACCCAACCCTAGGGAGGATCCAGGGAAAGAGGTACATGCCTGAGATACTTGAGTGACCGAGCAATTTTTCTAGTAAGACTGATCATTATCTAAATGGAGTCTTTAAATCATGGACTTGGATTTAAATTATTTAAATTATTCAGTAGACTCTTTAAATTATTGAATTGCATTAAGTTTTAAACTAGAAGTATCCAAAGTGAGAGTGTTTTCTCTAACCCATGAGTGGAAACATGGGGAGTAATGGTCATTGTTTATAGGCAAACTAAATTAGGCATATTTCTCTTAGTATATATGAAGTATTGTGAGTTAAATTTTGACACCCACATATGCCATTTTATACATCAGAAATCTCAGGCTCTATTCTGTTCCTGCTGTGTTCAGGTAAATTGCTGCCTTCTAGAATACAGCTTATATAAACAGAAATAGATTCTCATATTTGTCCAAGCTGTGAAGTCCAAGGCAAGGGACCTCAGTGAGATCAATCAAAGATGCATTTTTTGACAATCACAAACAGGCAGTTTGAACAACATGGCAGTGCACTCTAATAGCTTATGTAGCTGCTTCATTTTATGCTGAGGAAATTCCTTCTTAAACTCTTGCTTTAATTTATTCTTGATGAGATGCTTACCGTTTCCTAAGAACAGTCCTGTTATTAGAGGATAAGTATCTAAGGAAGTTACGATGGAGCAGACAGCAAGATATAAGGAGGTCATGTATGGCCCTTTATTTATTTATTAAATAAACAACTATTGATCACCTAGCACATGTCAGACACTGTTTTGTGTGGTGGGAATAAAAGGATGATTAAGACTGACATGAAGTTTACATTACAATGAGGGGGGATAGAGACAATAAAATAATAAATAGGATGATTTCAGATTGCAATCAGTACTATAAAGAAAATAAACTCTTATAGCCAAGAGTCTGAGGGGTGTGGAAATTTCTATGGAAGGACTCTGTTAAAAGAAACCATTTCAACTTAAGTTAGAATCAGACACACGACAAGGGGGTCAGTGAGTTCAGGCAAAGGGAATAAAGCCACATGGATCAAACTTGGTTGGCTAAAGCAAGAGAATGTACATTGGTTAGTTTGCATATGGTGAGGGATGGGGTGGGAGATGATACAAGATGAGGCTGAAGAAGAGTCAGGGCTAAATCTCACAAAGCCATAGTAAGTAGTTTAGACTCTTTTCTCAGTGAGATTATGTAATGAATAATATTGGTGCCCAAATTCTCTCAGATCTCTATGACCATTTTTGTGCATATTTCAGCTTCAGTGTGCTTTTTTTCCAAGAACTAGTGCCTGTGACTCTTTTTTTAGATGATTGCTTTTCAGTGGCAGTGGCCTGCCTTATCCACATTGCAGAAAAGCATCTGAAAATTTATTTCTGTGACCTCCCTACCAATAATTAGATGATTCATGGGTGCAGCCTCTGGTTGAGAAAATACTGAGGGTTAATTTTCTCTTCAGAGTTCTTTGGGATTAGGCTGAAAGGACCCTCTCTGGGACTTTGCCTGTGATAGAACCTTGCTTGGATTTCTCCCTTTCTCTGTTCTGCTCTCCCAGTTTCCCCTGGGAACAGTTCCTTACCAGTTTCCCTGGGAACATTTCCTTATAAAATCACTTGCATACCAAACCTCATCTCACAGTCTACATCTGGGAAACTCAAACTCTGACAGTTGGAAGATTTGGAGGAATCTAAAGAGAAGGACAAAAACTGACTAATGTTTTAAAAATATCACTGCGGCTGCTGTATGAAGAATGTTAGTAGGGCTGGGGGAGGCCAGAAAAGAAGAGACAAAGGCAGAAGGCTGTTTCAGTAATCTGGACTAGATAGCAAGCTATATGTTACCTGAAGTTCTCCAAGAGGTATGTGCATTGGAGAGACTGTCATAAATAATGCATTGAGGTATAAAAAGAAAATAATAAATTCTCTTTCTTTGTATGAGTCTAGAAATCGAGAAATAGATTGTGCTTCACTACTCTAATTTGTCAGTACACACATTTATACTTTGAAATAAATTTTTATATTGAGGGATGCACTCAAGATTTTGTACTGAGGAGACAGGCCATCAAAAATTTTTGAAGGACACTGGTTTTAGACATCAGCCAACTTTATGTTTTCTTTTTTTTATGCAGTCTATTCTTGGTAGTCTTATGGAATGTTTTTCTTGCATATGTGTCTCTAGAAAGATGTCTTTGCTTTTAATTCTTCATTTTGAGGAAGGGGATTTAATTATTTGGGTGCTCCTCTAGGTTAGCTATTTTGAAGAATGAGACTATTCAATTTCTTCTGAAGAAATGCATAACTAGTTACAGGGGCAAGTCTGATAATTCTCTATTATTTTCTGAGGATAAGAAAATTAAAAGTGCTCCAGATGCTTTAAGTGTAATATTCCATCTACTATAAATTGACTTTAGAATGCTTTCCTTACACAAGGTTAGGGCATGAGTGCCCATTAAGGACTATATACATTCATGGCTTGAGAATTCATCAGAACACCAATTAAACTCAAAGAAAGTCTACAAAAAAAAATATTGTAAGCTGACTTTTTTCTCTCACTCAGCAGTCCTTTGCCACCTTTCACATCAGATATTACTATTTTAAAATGTGGATTTTATTATTCGGGTACAGTCAGGACAACAGATCTGGTGGCAATTGCCATTGAAGAGATAGTTTGCTTCTCACAGTTCCCAAGAGGAGGGACTTGCCATGCCATGCAGGGCCACATGGAGAAACATTGGAGTCAGGCAGGAGGCAGAAGGAGCAGGAAGAAGCAGTGGTAGGAGCCTTTATTGTGGTTTCCACAGGAAAGACAAGGCAGGGTGAGCAGGTTTGGGACTGGCAAGTTTGAATAATTTCAGTAGGCTCTGGGGTATAAGGGCTGTCCCTAGATGTTTATTTCCTGGCTCTGGGGTGATTAGGACAGAAAGAAAGTGACATGAGATCTGGACAAAAGAGAGGGTTGATAGTATAGGCTTTGGATTGGCTGATTTGCATGTGAAAGGCACACCTGCATGCTAGTCCATTCCTATCGCTATAAATTGGCTAGCCCTAGGAATGTCACTCTCTTCCATGTCAAAGCATCAGAAAATTAAAAGCATCATCAATGCATTCACAATGAAAGAAAGAAAATGGTTCTAGAATAGAATGAAAGAAGAAAGAGGAAAGTGAGAAAGAAATGGAAAGTAACAAAGAGAGTGAATAAAGAAAGGAAAAGGAAAGGGGTAACTAAAGAAAAGGACACAAAAAAAAATCAAGAGAAAAGAATGGAGAAAACAAAGAAAAACTGTTTCCTTTGGACTAATTTTTTTTTTTTTAACATCTTTATTGGAGTATAATTGCAATACAATGGTGTGTTAGTTTCTGCTTCATAACAAAGTGAATCAGTTATAAATATAGATATGTTCCCATATCTCTTCCCTTTTGCATCTCCCTCCCTCCCACCCTCCCTATCCCACCCCTCCAGGCAGTCACAAAGCACCGAGCTGATCTCCCTGTGCTATGCGGCTGCTTCCCACTAGCTATCTACCTTACGTTTGGTAGTATATATATGTGCATGCGTCTCTCTCGCTTTGTCACAGCTTACCCTTCCCGCTCCCCATATCCTCAAGTCCATTCTCTAGTAGGTCTGTGTCTTTATTCCTGTCTTACCGCTAGGTTCTCATGACATTTTTTTTTTCTTAAATTCCATATATATGTGTTAGCATACGGTATTTGTCTTTCTCTTTCTGACTTACTTCACTCCGTATGACAGACTCTAGGTCTATCCACCTCATTACAAATAGCTCAATTTCGTTTCTTTTTATGGCTGAGTAATATTCCATTGTATATATGTGCCACATCTTCTTTACCCATTCATCCGATGATGGACACTTAGGTTGTTTCCATCTCCTGGCTATTGGAAATAGAGCTGCAATGAACATTGTGGTACATGACTCTTTTTGAATTATGGTTTTCTCAGGGTATATGCTCAGTAGTGGGATTGCTGGGTCATATGGTAGTTCTATTTGTAGTTTTTTAAGGAACCTCCATACTGTTCTCCATAGTGGCTGTACCAATTCACATTCCCACCAGCAGTGCAAGAGGGTTCCCTTTTCTCCACACCCTCTCCAGGATTTATTGTTTCTAGATTTTTTGGTGATGGCCATTCTGACTGGTGTGAGATGATATCTCATTGTAGTTTTGATTTGCATTTCTCTAATAATTAATGATGTTGAGCATTCTTTCATGTGTTTGTTGGCAGTCTGTAAAGTTTCTTTGGAGAAATCTCTATTTAGGTCTTCTGCCCATTTTTGGATTGGGTTGTTTGTTTTTTTGTTATTGAGGTGCATGAGCTGCTTGTAAATTTTGGAAATTAATCCTTTGTCAGTTGCTTCATTTGCAAATATTTTCTCCCATTCTGAGGGTTGTCCTTTGGTCTTGTTTATGGTTTCCTTTGCTGTGCAAAAGCTTTGAAGTTTCATTATGTCCCATTTGTTTATTTTTGTTTTTATTTCCATTCCTCTAGGAAGTGGGTCAAAAATGATCTTGCTGTGATTTATGTCATAGAGTGTTCTGCCTATGTTTTCCTCTAAGAGTTTGATAGTTTCTGGCCTTACACTTAGGTCTTTAATCCATTTTGAGCTTATTTTTGTGTATGGTGTTAGGGAGTCATATAATCTCATACTTTTATGTTTCCCTGTCCAGTTTTCCCAGCACCACTTATTGAAGAGGCTGTCCTTTCTGCACTGTACATTCCTGCCTCCTTTATCAAAGATAAGGTGACCATATGTGCGTGGGTTTATCTCTGGGCTTTCTATCCTGTTCCATTTGTCTATCTTTCTGTTTTTGTGCCAGTACCATACTGTCTTGATTACTGTACCTCTGTAGTATAGTTTGAAGTCAGGGAGCCTGATTCCTCCAGCTTCGTTTTTCGTTCTCAAGATTGCTTTGGCTATTCGGGGTCTTTTGTGTTTCCATACAAATTGCAAAATTTTTTGTTCTAGTTCTGTGAAAAATGCCAGTGGTAGTTTGATAGGGATTGCATTGAATTTGTAGATTGCTTTGGGTAGTAGAGTCATTTTCACAATGTTGATTCTTCCAATCCAAGAACATGGTATATCTGTCCATCTATTTGTATCATCTTTAATTTCTTTCATCAGTGTCTTATAATTTTCTGCATGCACGTCTTTTGTCTCCTTAGGTAGGTTTATTCCTAGATATTTTATTCTTTTTGTTGCAGTGGTAAATGGGAGTGTTTTCTTGACTTCACTTTCAGATTTTTCATCATTAGTGTATAGGAATGCCAGAGATTTCTATGCATTAGTTTTGTATCCTGCTACTTTACCAAATTCATTGATTAGCTCTAGTAGTTTTCTGGTAGCCTCTTTAGGATTCTCTATGTATAGTATCATATCATCTGCAAACAGTGACAGCTTTACTTCTTCTTTTCCAATTTGGATTCATTTTATTTCCTTTTCTTCTCTGATTGCTGTGGCTAAAACTTCCAAAACTATGTTGAATAAGAGTGGTGACGTTGGGAAACCTTGTCTTGTTCCTTATCTTAGTGGAAATGCTTTCAGTTTTTCACCATTGGGAATGATGTTGGCTGTGGGTTTGTCATATATGGCCTTTATTATGTTAAGGAATGTTCCCTCTATGCCTACTTTCTGCACTGTTTTTAATCATAAATGGGTGTTGAACTTTGTCAAAAGATTTCTCTGCATCTATTGAGATGATCATATGGTTTTTCTCCTTCAGTTTGTTAATATGGTGTATCATGTTGATTGATTTACGTATATTGAAGAATCCTTGCATTCCTGGGATGAACCCCACCTGATCATGGTGTATGATCCTTTTAATGTGCTGTTGGATTCTGTTTGCTAGTATTTTGTTGGGGATTTTTGCATCTGTGTTCATCAGTGATATTGGCCTGTAGTTTTCTTTCTTTTTGACATCCTTGTCTGGTTTTGGTATCAAGGTGATGGTGGCTTTGTAGAATGAGTTTGGGAGTGTTCCTCCCTCTGCTATATTTTGGAAGAGTTTGAGAAGGATAGGTGTTAGCTGTTCTCTAAATGTTTGATAGAATTCGCCTGTGAAGCCATCTGGTCCTGGGCTTTTGTTTGTTGGAAGATTTTTAATCACAGTTTCAATTTCATTGCTCGTGATTGGTCTGTTCATATTTTCTATTTCTTCCTGGTTCAGTCTTGGCAGGTTGTGCATTTCTAAGAATTTGTCCATTTCTTCCAGGTTGTCCATTTTATTGGCATAGAGCTGATTGTAGTGATCTTTTGTATTTCTGTGGTGTCCGTTGTTACTTCTCCTTTTTCATTTCTAATTCTATTGATTTGAGTCTTCTCCCGTTTTTTCTTGATGAGTCTGGCTAATGGTTTATCAATTTTGTTTATCTTCTCAAAGAACCACCTTTTAGTTTTATTGATCTTTGCTATTGTTTCCTTCATTTCTTTTTCATTTATTTCTGATCCGTTTTTTATGATTTCTTTCCTTCTGCTAACTTTGGCGTTTATTTGTTCTTCTTTCTCTAATTGCTTAAGGTGCAAGGTTAGGTTGTTTATTTGCGATGTTTCCTGTTTCTTAAGGTAGGATTGTATTGCTATAAACTTCCCTCTTAGAACTGCTTTTACTGCATCCCATAGGTTTTGGGTCGTCGTGCCTCCATTGTCTTTTGTTTCCAGGTATTTTTTTATTTCCTCTTTGATTTCTTCAGTGATCACCTCGTTATCAAGTAGTGTATTGTTTAGCCTCCATGTGTTTGTATTTTTTACAGATCTTTTCCTGTAATTGATATCTAGTCTCATAGTGTTGTGATCGGTAAAGATACTTGATACAATTTCAATTTTCTTAAATTTACCAAGGCTTGATTTGTGACCCAAGAATGATCTCTCCTGGAGAATGTTCCATGAGCACTTGAGAAAAATGTGTATTCTGTTGTTTTTGGATGGAATGTCCTATAAATTTCAATTAAGTCCATCTTGTTTAATGTATCATTTAAAGCTTATGTTTCCTTATTTATTTTAATTTTGGATGATCTGTCCATAGGTGAAAGTGGGGTGTTAAAGTCCCCTACTATGAATGTGTTACTGTCGATTTCCCCTTTTATGGCTGTTAGTATTTGCCTTATGTATTGAGGTGCTCCTATGTTGGGTGCATAAATATTTACAATTGTTATATCTTCTTCTTGGATCGATCCCTTGATCATTATGTAGTGTCCTTCTTTGTCTCTTGTAATAGTCTTTATTTTAAAGTCTATTTTGTCTTATATGAGAATTGCTACTCCAGCTTTCTTTTGGTTTCCATTTGCATGGAATATCTTTTTCCATCCTCTTACTTTCAGTCTGTATGTGTCTCAAGGTCTGAAGTGGGTCTCTTGTAGACAGCATATATATGGGTCTTGTTTTGTATCCATTCAGCCAATCTGTGTCTTTTGGTGGGAGCATTTAGTCTATTTACATTTAAGGTAATTACAAATATGTATATTCCTATTCCCATTTTCTTAATTGTTTTGGGTTCGTTATTGGACTAAATCTTAAGTTGGGATGATTTTAATAAGATATTTTAATAACTGTTTTAAAAGTTGTTTTAACTACTTTTATTTCTGTGTGGACTGACTCAATTATGTGAAGAAAAATGTAGCTAAGTAGATTTGAGACAACTGAATGACTACATAATTCATAAAATTACATTGAAATATACTGAATGGATTTCAATTTAGGATTTTGCATAATTTATTTTTGTAAATTGTGTATGCTTGAATGATTTCTTCCTTAAATGAATAATGGAGATTTCTGGTAGTCAAGAATTGAGAACTTGACAGGTGTTTGAGAGAGAAGCTAGAACTCTTGTTTCTGATAAAATATGGAGAAATTATTTAAAAAATATATATTTTTTGTTACTGTTTTTATTTTTTCCTTTTTCTTCTCTCGTTGCACCAAGATTATTTACATTAGCTTGAATAAACACCATTTAATGACTGTATATATTCTAGGTTTTACAGGTGTCACAATTTTCTTTTGAGGTCACCTTGGGTTTTGACTCCTATTGAAACTTTTGCCACTACATGAAAACCTTCCAGTGTACTTGCTTTTTCTCATTTATTACTAATCTGATATTTCTAAACATTTCTCATGTGCCTGAGAGAATGAATATACAATGGAGAATACATGACAATTGAACTTGGACCTGTAAAGCAAACAGCCCAAGAAGACAAACCACAATCTCTGAAGCATTCAGCACAGAACAGTCAGGACTTGGTCAATGACTGCCAGATTCCCTAATTTTTGTTCCTCAGGACCAACGAGAGAGAGCCAAGTACAGTCCCCAAACCAATCACATAGGAAGATAGGATGTTCCATTTCTAGGTAGCCTGCCACTAGCCTTCTATGCCATCAACCCCCAATCAGAGCACAGCATAAGCCTTCTCTATTTCCTTTTACTATAAAGCTTTCCCACTCCCCTCCCTGACTTAGAGTCTTTGCCAAGGCAGATGATGGTAGTTGACTCCCTTGGCCAGCAAGCTCTGAGTAAATAGTCTTTGAATGGTCTTCACTATTTCCACATGCTTTTTCTTTTCCTGAGACTAATTTGTTTTTCTCTCACTAGTCTTCATAATTCTTACTTATACTAAGGTGAATGATGTTGTCTTTCTTTAGTACTAGGTATTTCTTGAAAAATGGAATGATATTATACCAGGCAGGGAGGAACACAGGTAAAAGTGTGACTGGAGGTAGGTGGATTTTTTCCCCCTTTAAATATCTTACAATTTTATTTGGAAGTTATTCCTCAATAAAGCTGAAAAAAAGGCAAAAAATACCATATAAAAATAAAATACATATTGTTTGAATATTACAATTGTGTACAACACCTTTACTCAAAGAAAGAACATAAAAAGCATAAGAATTTGCTGTCAGGGCTTTGAGACTTTTTACAATTATTTGTTCTTATGGACTTTTGACATACACTTTCTAACACTTACTCAATGATAAAATCTTTTCCTTCTCGTAGTACCAAAATATGTTTTCAAAACATTTTGGGGGTAGTATAAAAAATATGGGATTACATATCAAAGGTCCTGAATTTAAAAGTTTTCCCATTTACAAATCTATTTAACCTGTGGCAATTCATTTAACTGCTCTAAGTTTCCAGTATTTTAATCTGCTAATGAAACTAACATTGCTTTCTTGGTATAGATCACATTTAAAGAACAATGAAAAGTGTTTTGTAAACAGTTAAATGACTCACAAATATGGCCCCTTCCTTTTTTTTTTTTTTTTACTTAAAATTTTTTAATTGTGGTAAAGTACACATAAGATTTATCATCTTAACAATTTTTAACTGTACAGTTCAACAGTGTTAAGTATATTCACATTGTTTTGCAACCAATCTCCAGAATTCTTTTCATCTTGCAAAACTAAAACTCTATACCCATTAAGCAACAACTCATACCATATCATTTCTAAGAATATTTGTAAATTAATATGTGATAAAGGCTGTAAGGTGAAAGGATGTTGTCCTGACTGTAGATTCAGGATTCACTCTGAAGGACAATTTTGATGGGCATGGAACAACTTTACCCTGCTCCGTAAAATGGCTCAATTCTGGCTTCATTTACCATTTATTCATTTTGACAACTGTTGTCTCACATTTTTCTTATCCTATTCCACTTCAGCCAAAATGACATTTCCAAAACTGAAGTGAGAGCATATATTTCTCAGTTTGAAATCCTTGGGTGGCTTCCTGGTATTCTGAGAATAAGAGCAAAATCTTTAATATGCCCTATTAGACCTTGCAAGCTCGAATTAGCTTATATCTTTGGTTTCATGTTCTAATAATTTCTGTTATATACTGGTTCCACCTTACTGAATTTCGGTTCCTGGGGAGGGTTCATCTGTTTTCATAGGTCCTTCTTTTGTATATATACATACTATGAAAGCTTTTTGCCAGCCCCCTTCACTTAGGGTCATTTCCAGAAAGCTTGAGAGAAGGTTTAGAGCATTTCATGAGATCTACTTGAGATCATCTTGTAATAACAAGTTTCCACTATTCTATGTTATATTACCAGTTGGGTCCAGAAAAGCAAATACAACTTTCATGGAGTGAGGTGTTAATGGAGTACAGAGAGACATTGAATTACAATGTTTACATCTATCAATGGCAACAAGAATGAAAATAGCACCTAAATAACTTTACATTAGAACATAGACCAAGAACTCAAACTCTATTAGAATTACAGTGGCTACATGTCAGTGGTACTGTTGTAAAATGCTAGGTATATAGGTGTCAGCTGAGGAAAACATTTTTAGGTACAACAGAAAAACGACCAATTGTTTAACTCACTCTCTGGTTTAGAGATTTGACCTTTTCATGTTAATAAGTATTCCTGAAGCCAAGAGTTTTTAATGGTGAATAATGCCATTTATTTTGTAATTCCCTTTTCTAAGTATGGATGATAAACCAAACCAAAGCAAACGATATAAAGTATTTTCATAAAGTGTAATACACAGGTTGAAATCGAGGTTACTGTTTACCAACCTGTGACATGGAAGGCAAGGTTTTTTTTTCACATAAAAGAGAGAGTGGTATGAAGTATTAATACCATGAGAAAGGTAAAGTATTTCTTTATACTCTGGAAAACCAGCTGTGCTGAAGCTTAGCAACAATCTTAAAATAGAATGGAATGTGTGGAAATCTGGTTATTGTTGTCAACTGTTTTTTTACGTTCTTCACTATGATTTTCTTATTGAGGAGGTATCCACTGCAAAATAATCATGTGCTGCTTGTCAGAACAATTTAAAGTCATGGAGATACAGAGGCAGACAGAAGAGAGTCAGGAATATTTTCTTCAGGCAACTAGCTATAACTTTTTGATTTATATTAACAGACTTGGTGGCCAGTTACCATGGTGGTTAAACCACATCCAGAATTTTGACAGATTCCTGGAAAGTGAAACCATATTGTTCTAATTAAACATAAAAAGATGAAACTGGTAGGCTTTTAAGTATTTTATCATTTATGTATTAATGCACAGTAATTAATTATTGACCTTTGAAATAAAGAAACTAGAGGTGATTTTTCTTCAATAAATTATTATTTCAATTCAAGGAATAAAAATTACAAAATTGGGCAGGAAATGACAATATTTACAATAGTTATGATTCATTTTTGTCAATTCTAGTGATTTTTTGGTTGAAAGTATATACTTACCTTTAAAGAGTTAGCTATTTTGTTGTGATTTCCCATAGTCTATCAAGAGATTAGTAATTTCAAGGCTTTAGACATAAAAATCCACCATTAAATAATTTGGTTTTGAGAGAATAACTGATTCAAAAGTCAAGTCCATGTTACTCAATATGGTGGACAAATTTCTCCCAGAAGCCCCAGCCCATACGTCCCTCACCCTTTATACCCCAGAAACAACAAAGTGCTATCATTTTATGCCCATATTTTATGCTTCTTGAATCTAAATTTCTCTTGATAATCTCACCTGTGTTTGAGTTTCTTACTGCCTTCTCATTACATCACTGAGAATAAATTGGGATTGAAAATAGTATCAGCAAAGTAAATGAAAAAAACATGTAAAATACATTAACAATTGTATAATTCCTCACAATATCAAAAATTTAGAGTAAAATTAAAACATAATGAAATAAAATTTATGCTTTGTGTGATGCACAGAAACTAAACTTCTCTGAAATCTCCTAATTTGTAAAATAGCATAAGGTCACTGAACTTGAAGGGCTATTTTAAGATTAAAAGAGAAAGTATGTGAGTAAAATCCACTGTTTGTTATATTATAAAGCTTGGAGTTATCTTGGATTTGTCACATTTTTTTCAACCCTACCTCTTATCTATCAACAAAGCAAATTGATTATGGTTTCAAAACATATCTTTGAAATTACCACTTCTCAACACCTGTACCAACATTCCTTTTGTCAAATGAACAGCCAATGCAAATGACTCCTACCTACATGCTTTGTATTCAGTCTTGCCCCCTACACCACTCTCCAAGATCCTTTAAAATAAAGCTGGTTTACATCATTATACTTTTAAAATATCTAAAATGTTTCCTTTTCAACCTTAAAATAAAAAGTAGTCTACTTGTACTTTGTAAGACTACATTGTTAGGCCCCTGGCTCACTAGCTAATCTCTCAAAAAAAAAAAAAAAAAAAAAATCAAAAAACACAAAACCAAAGCCAAAAACCAGCCAAACAAAAAAAACAGAAATAACACTAACCTCAGGTCTTTTTTCATTGTTACCTCTGAATGGAACATTCTGTTCAGATATTCCAGTGGTATATTTCATCATTTCATTGGGTCTTTATATAAATATTACCTCATCAAGAGTTCTTTGATTATCCAAACTAAAAAGTATGCCCTCTTAATTTTTAATTTTATTTCCATTATTTGTTTTCATAATGTCACTTAATGCAACCTGACATTAGGTTATCTATCAATCTATTTATTTACTTACAGTTTTTTCCACCCCCAGTATCTAGGCTCTAGGAAGGCATTTAAACTTGTTTTTGTTTTCTAATTAATCACCAGCATCTGGCATATACTAAAGGCTCAATAAGTACCTATTTAATTAATAGAAAAACAGATGAATTAATGAATAGAATATAGCTAGGATGTGCTATTATAACAAAAAACCCCACCTCATATACATTACCACATATATTCTTTCAAATAATAATGTGAGGTGGGCATTCATTATATTCCAGGTTTTATACATAAAAAGTGAGAACAAGAAATCTTAAATTACTTGCTCACTACCTTGTATCAAATAGCTTTTCTAAATTTAGCTTTTTGTTTTTTGGTCTGTAGAAAAACATCTTTTCTTAACAGGGATACCAGTTTCCTCCAGAGAAATAAAGGTAAAGCAGGAGCTAGTCAATGATTCTGAGATCAGGCTGTACATTAGAATTATCTGAGGCAATTAAAACAAAAACTATTGAGTGTTAAACAGGATTATAAGACAACTAAATCAGAAAATCTAAGAGTAGGGTGTGGGCATTTACCTGGTTTATATGCAGTGAACATAGTCGTGCATATATCTTTTTTGCATTAGTATTTTTGTTTCCTTTGGATAAATACCAAGAAGTGGAATTGCTGGATCATATGATAGTCCTTTTTTTTAAATGTTTTGAGGAAACTCCATAATACTTTTTATAGTGTTAAACAAATTTACATTCCCATCAATAGTGCACAAAAGTTCTCTTAACATCCTCACCAACTCTTGTTATACCTTGTCTTCTTGATAGCTATTCTAACAAATGTGAGGTTTTAGTTTTGGTTATAATAGACCTTTCATTTACTTGGATGTATTTATTCCTAGGTATTTTTATGCTGTTGTAAATGGGACATTTTCTTTATTTCTTTTTCAGATGTTTTATTATTAATATGTAGAAATGCAACTAATTGTTACATGTTGATCTTATATCCTGCAACTTTACTGAATTTGGTGATTAGATCCAACAGTTTTTTGGTGGAGTGTTTGGGATTTTCTATTAAAAAAATGATATCATCCGTAAAAGAGTAAACAGTTTTACTTTTTCCTTTCTAATTTGGATGCCTTTTATTTCTTTGTCTTGCCTAACTATTCCAGCTAGGACTTCCAGTACTATAGTGTATTGTATAAGAGTGATAATAATGGGCATCCTTATATTTTTCCTGATCTTAAAGGAAAAGATTTCAATTTTTCAATATTTAATATAAGGTTAGCTGTGGGTTTGTTGTCCATGGCCTTTATTATTTTGAAGTTTGTTCTTTCTATACCCAAACTGTTGAGGGTTTTCTTCATGAAAGAATGTTGTATTTTGTCAAATGCTTTCTCTACAACTATTGAGATGATCATATGATTTTTATCTTTCATTCTATTAATGTAATGTATTACAATTATTGATTTGTGTACGTTGAACCTTCCTTTCATCTCAGGGAAAAATCCACTTGGTTACTGTACATAATCATTTTAATGTGGTCTTAAATTTGGTTTGCCAATATTTTGTTGAAAAATTTTACATTTATATTCATTAGGGGTATTGATTTATAGTTTTCTTTCTGTGTTTCTTTTGATCTTATGTATTTCTTTAGTACCAGCTGGAATGTCTCCCCTTTCATTTCTTATTTTAGATTTTCACTCCTTTCTTCTTAGTCTAGCTAAAGGTTTGTCGATTTCATCTTTTCAGAAAACTAGTTTTTAGTTTCACTGATTTTTTTTTTCTTGTCTCTATTTCTTTGTTTCCAGCCTGATATTTATTATTTCTTTCTTCTGCCAAATTTGTGCTTAATTTGTTCTTCTTTTTCTAGTTGCTTGTGGGGTGTAAAGTTAAGTTGTTTATTTGAGATCTTTCCACCCTCTTAATATATGGATTTGTCACTATAGACTTTCCTCTCAGAATTATGTTTGCGGCATCCTATAGGTTTTGATATGTTGTGTCCATTTTCATTTGTTTTGCAACATTTAAGAATTTCTCTTTTGATTTCTTCTTTGACCCATATGTTGTTCAGAAGTGTTGTTTAGTTTCCATACATTTCAGATTTTCTAGCTTTTCTCTTGTTCATTTCTAGTTTCATAACTTTGTGGTCAGAAAGGATAGTTGGTATAATTTCAGTCTTAAATTTGCTAAGACTTGTTTTGTGTCCTATCACTTGATCTATCCTGGAGAATGTTCTGAGTGCATTGAAAAGAGTGTATATTCTGCTGCTGTCACATGGAATGTTCTGTAGTTGTCTATTAAGTCCATTTAGTTTAAAGTATGTTTCAATTCCAATGTTTCCTTGTTGATTTTCTGACTGGATGATCTATATCCATTGGTGAAAGTAGGGGTACTGAACTCCCCTACTATTATTGTAATGTCTATTTCTCCCTTCAGATTTGTTAGTATTTGCTTGATATATTTAGGTGCTTCAATTTTGGATGCTTACATATTTACAATGATTTTTATATCTTCTTGATGCATTTTTCAATATATAATGACTTCTTGGTCTCTTATTACCATTTTTGGCTTAAAGTCTATTTTGTCTGGTATATGTTTGGCTATCCCTGTTTTCTTTTGGTTTCCACTTGTGTAGAATATCATCTTCCACTCCTTTACTTTGAACCTATTGTGTCTTTAAAGCTGAAATGAGTCTCTTGTACACAGCATATAGTTGGGTTTTATTTTTTTAATCCATCCAGGCACTCTGTGCCTTTTGATTGGTGAATTCAATTCATTTACATTGAGTGATTATTGATATGTAGGGACTTACTAAAATGATCTTATTAATCATTTTCTGGTTGTTTTGTATTTCCACTGTTTCTTTTTCCCTCTGTCTCTGTCTACTTTTGTAAATTGGTTATTTTCCATGGTGATATGCTCTGTTTCCACTTTCTTTGTCTTTTGTAGATTTACTCTCCTTTTTTGCTATGTGGTTAACTTAAAGATTATATAAATAATCTTTCAGATAAAACAGTCCATTTTAGCTGATAGCAACTTATCTTCAAAACCTCTAAAGGCTCCCCCCTTTACTATTCCTTTTTTTTTTTTTTTTTTTGGTGGTACACAGGCCTCTCACTGTTGTGGCCTCTCCCGTTGCGGATCACAGGCTCTGGACGCGCAGGCTCAGCAGCCATGGCTCACAGGTCCAGCTGCTCTGCGGCATGTGGGATCTTCCTGGACCGGGGCACGAACCTGCGTCCCCTGCATCAGCAGGTGGACTCTTAACCACTGCGCCACCAGGGAAGCCCTACTATTCCCTTTTATGTTACTGATATTACAATTTACCTATTTTTAATGTCATGTATTGGTTAACAATTTATAGTATCTATAGTTATTTTTACTACTCTTTTCCTTTAAGTTTCTACTGTAGTTGAGTGGTTAACTCTCATTCTAAAAGAGAGTTACTGTTTTCTAAATCTGACAGTCTATTTTTTACCTTTACAACTGTATTGAACACTTTCATATGTTTTCATGTCACTGATTAGCATCATTTCATTTCCTCCTGAAGAGCTCCTTTCAGCTTTTCTCTCAAGACAGGTGTAGCGTTGGTAAACTCCCTCAGCTTTTGTTTTTCTGGGAAAGCCTTTATTTCTTTTTTATATCTAAAAGATAACTTTTCTGGATAAAGCATTCTTGGCTGGTAAATTTTTTCTTTCAATACTTTGAATACATCATTACACCTTTTTCCTAGCCTGTAGAATTTCTGCTGAGAAATTGCTGATACCCTAGTGGAGGTTGCTTTGTAGGTTACTTTCTATTTTCTATGGCTGCCTTTAAGATTCTTTCTTTATTATTGATTTTTGACAGTTTCATTATAATGTGTCTTGGAGAAGGTCTTTATGTATTTAGATAATAGTGTGTTCTGTTAGCTTCATGAATGTGTATGTCCAAGTCCAGCCCCAAGTATGGGTAGTTCTCAGCTATTATTTCTTTATACATATATTCACCTTATCCCTCTCTTCTCTTTCTGGAACCCCAATTATTTGATTATTTGCCTTTCTGATCATAATCTGACAGCTCTCTAGGTTTCCTTCACTCTTTTAAAATCTTGGTTCCCTCTCTTCTATTATTTCTATATTCTAATCTCCAAGTCATTTGTTCTTTCCTCCATGTGATTTGCCCTGATACAGATGTTCTCTGTAGCATTCTTCATCTCATTTGTTGAATTCTTCAACTCCAGAATTCCTATTTGGTATTTTTGTTTTGTTTTTTATATATAATTTCAGTCTCTTAGGTAAAGAACTCCTTCTGTTCATTGCTTTTATTCCTGATATCATTGAATTGTTTTTCTGAGTTTTCTTATAGTGTGTTGAATTTCTTCATAACAGCTATTTTAAATTCTTTACTAGTTAGTTCACAATATTCTGTGCACTTCAGTTTGGTTGCTGGAGAATTATTATTTTCTTTTTGTGATACCATTTTCCCTTGGTTTTTCATATTGTTTGTTCCTATGTGCTTCTGCTTTTACATTTGAAGTAGCACATATCTTCTTAACTAAACTTTTCGCTTTTGTATTCAAGAATTCAGTGCTATAGTTTAATTTTGCTGTTCTCCCTTGTCCACCAAGCTTGGCTTATTTCCTGAGCAAGGTCCCTGTCTATCAGAGCTTACTCTCATGGGCGTACTCGGTATCATGCACAAGAAGCCAGCAGCAGAGTGGAGGGAGGTGTGGGTTTAGCACTCACGGCTTAGGGGGTGCTCAGGAATCCAGTGGGAGATGCTCTAATGGGGCCTTCCTAGAGGTTTGTGGGTGGACTTCCTGTTGAAGTCCTGAAGTAGACAGCAGGAACCATGTTTCTTTAATGCCCTTTGATATTCTTATCTGTCTCCTTCCTTTTCTCCTCCTTTCCCCCAGTCATGGAGGTTGTTCCTCGGAAATCAGGGTGGTTCTGGGGAGAAACAGCTTTCTCCAGCCACAGCCCGTGCAACTGGGGTAGCCAGAGTAACTCATCACTTTCACTTTTCACCTACTATGTGGGAAAGGTCTCTGCTTTCCACCTCCCCTGTGGGAAAGGTCGCTACTGCCACTGCCAAACATCTAAGCCCTTTGAAGTGTCACCCTAGGGATGGGGGCAACTCTGGTAAGTTCCTCTTCTTCCTCTGCATCCAAACTCTCTCTATCCAGTTCCAGTGGTATGCTGGAATCTCCCCTCAGGCAGGTTGCACTTCTACAGTTTGTCTCTCATCTGTGAGTATCTGTTCAAGTTTGCTCTCTCCAGGTATTTTTCTGATCATGGTGAGTGGAGATGGGGTAGGTTCACTGAGTTTTTTGGATCCAAAGCCCCTTCTGAAGCCTTGTTTGTTTACTTTTGGATGCATAGATAGGCAAGACTATTACTTGATCCCTTGCTTTAAGGTATGAGGCACTTTTGTTCAGTTATGAATATCTCTAATTGTTTAAAAAAATGGGGGGAGAGAAAATAAGAATGACTTAAAGCTCCACAATGCTGACATCACTCTTCCTGAGGTGTCATGATTAACAGTCTCACTTTGGTGATGTTGTCATCACACTTCTGGCCTGTGAACAGTATTGATGAAGCAAGGCTGAAAGCAGTATTTTGAAAAATCATGGATTCCAAACCAGAGGCTGAAAGCCTATATTTATATAAATATAAATTTACTTTTAAATTTATTTTTAAATTTAAAATATAAAATTAAAATTTAGACTTCCCTTTAGACTGAGCCTAAAGAGAAGATCTAATGTTTTTAGGAAAATTAAAAAAAAAAAAAAAAAAAAAAAAGGTTCATGCAAATGGTCATGAACCTGGTACTGGAAATTTTCAGCTGCTATAGCCAGAAACTAGAAATATAGAGAACAGCACTTTCAGAATTCTGTGAAAATTATTACATAACCAAAATATCAATCAATATTTCCATAGTCAAAAACTGTAAATATTAACTAACAAGTTAAAATAATTTTATCCTATAAATATATAAATATTTATATATTTATATTGTTCAGTTACAAGTGCCTATCCTGAATAGTTTGCGTTAGAAAGAAGAGAATTCTAAGTACAAAGAAAAAAAGAGAAAAAAATAGGTATTGTGATCTCTACTTAAGAGATGATGTCTAAACATCTTTCTGAGGTCTGACTTAAAAGGAGTGTTGTGTTTGTTTCTGTGTTTGTGGGTAGGCTAGTAAATGGATGTTTAAATCAACAGTGAATTGAGTATTTAAAATAAAGGTAAAGGAGTTGAAAGAAAAGACTATTCAGGTTAAAATGAGAAACACATAAGATAAATGAAAATGGAAAGTTGAAAGGAACAAAGTCAATAAGAAAACAAATATTCATGCCCAAAGCAGCAGGGTCAACATTAGTATCTGATAAAGTATTTGAGAAGGAAAGAAATATGCAATAAGAAAAGGGTTATTTTACAGGAATAAGTAGAATTGTCCATACTGAAGATATTACAGTATCCAGTATACTGGATAACATAACAAAATATATAAAGTGAAAACACTTAAAAATACAGAAGAGAAATGACAGATATATAATAACAGTAAGACCTTGACCACCACCATCCCTGCAACATAAAATGCATAGACAAAAAATAAAAAATTATAGTTTAAAAATATATCTAGTATTCTTTATTTAAGTGTGACTTGGCTGTCTGACATGGGAGTTATTCTACTGCAACTTTGCATTGTTTCACATTCTTGTCAACTCTTGTTATTGTCAACTTTTAATTTTAGTCATTTGGAAGTATCTATAGGAGTAGCACATTGAAGTTTTTTTTTGCATTTCCCTCATGATTGATGACACTGAACACTATATGATTATTACCTATTTAGATACACTTTTTAAAAGTTCTTGTTCAATTATTTCATCCATTTTTAATTTGGTGTTTCTCTTATCTTGCTGATTTGTAAGAGTTCTTTATGTATTCTCAGATATGAGTTATTTGAAAAAAAACATACAAATTAAAGGAACTGGCTTCCCTGGTGGTGCAGTGGTTAGGAGTCTGCCTGCCAATGCAGGGGACATGGGTTTGAGCCCTGGTCGAGGAATATCCCACATGCCATGGAGCAACTAAACTTGCGAGCCACAACTGCTGAGCCTGTGCTCTGGAGCCCGCGGGCCACAACTACTCACACCCACGTGCCTAGAGCCTGTGCTCCGCAGTGAGAAGCCCGCACACTGCAACAAAAAGTAGCCCCCACTTGTCACAATTAGAGAAAGCCTGCGCACAGCAACAAAGACCCAACACAGCCAAAAATAAATAAAATAAATTAATTTAAAAAAATATAATGAATTGTAAGTTTAAAATAAATAAATAAATAAATAATAAAGGAACCAAGAGGAAAAACAGACAATAAGAGAAGAGAATTTCAAAATCTGAATAATCCATGTGAAGAGATGAAGCGTTAGATATTCACCCATAAAATAATTGCAAGCTGATATAAAATAGAATTACAACAGGTAAGAACAATTTGAAAAAAAAGTAATAGTGAAAATTAAGCATTTATTAGTAGCTTTGAACAAAGATTCAAGGAAGTTCTAGAAAAGAGAATTAAAATGCAATAGGAAAAATAGAAATAAATGCAGGAAAAGATACAAAAATTAAATGACAAATTCAAGATGTTAAAGATTCAAATTTAGATAAAAAGATTCAAATTTTAAGAGTTCTAGGAAGTGAAGTTATAGAAAATTGGTGATACATTACACATTGCAGGAGACTGGGCCTAAAGAGAAGATCTAATGATTTTAGGAAATTTTTAAAAAAATGGTTCATGCAAATGATCATGAACCTGTTACTGGAAATTGTCAGCTGCTATAGCTAGAAACTAGAAATATAGAGAGCAGCATTTTCAGAATTCTGTGAAAAATATTACATAACCAAAATATCAATCAATATTTCCATAGTCAAAAAATGTAAATATTAACTAACAATTTAAAACAATTTTATCCTATATTTATATGAATATTTATATATAGACATTTGAGGAATGTTGGGAGGAGTAGTGAGAGGAAGATGTTTTTAAGAGAGCTAAATCATCATCTGTCATAAAGGAAGCAAATGAAGTTTTAAAATTAAGCAACATCATCATATTGTTTAAATTATGGAGTTGAGGCACTAGGAACAGCTAAGAGTTGAAAATGGTTGTTGAACTGAGTAGGGCTAGGGTCCAGGGAAATTATTTTTTATTATAATCTCTTTAGGTCAAAATGATGTAAAGATATATACATATATGTATAGTATTACTTATTAATTTAAAACTATCAATATTTTCAATAAATTCCTAAGTGTTATGTTATAACTTTATAATTCCACTAAAAATAATGTGCATGCATATATATATATGTATATATATATATATAGTGGGAAAATCAGCCACCAAAATATCAATAGGGAAATATTTATTAGACCCTTGATATAGCAGGTTCTTATTAACTTGAAGGTATTTGCACATTTTTGTAGCTAAATCTGAGTAGAATTTTTACAAACAGTGACTGGTACCAGTGACCAAGACTGAGAAAATAGAAATGACTGATGGGAGTATTAATATTTGGAACATCATTCTGGTTAATATACTTTTGCAATACTTAAGGGAACTGGAAAGAGTGAAGAACGTGAGTAATTGAAGTCATTTCTTATATGAATCTGGAAGTTTGCAGAACTCACATAACTAGAGAGATTCCTTTGAGTTTGCTGTTATAAGGCGAGAAGTAGCACTAATTATTAGAAATAAGGGAGACTGTGAGGAGATAATATAATGATTTATGAGCTTTCTTTATAATTTGGTAGAAACATGACCCAAATGCAGAAACATTCATAGGCACTGGACAAATGAGATTTGGTCATTTTTTGTTATTGAAGAGTTAATTGGATAAACTTCAAGAAACTTCTCAGAAAATATCTGATGTTTGTAACATATCCCTGATCTATTCTGTAATTTTTAAAAAGTTTGTTATTTTAATGGAGGATTACTTTTTTTTTTTTGCTGTATGCGGGCCTCTCACTGTTGTGGCCTCTCCCATTGCGGAGCACAGGCTCTGGATGCACAGGCTCAGCGGCCATGGCTCACGGGCCTAGCGGCTCCATGGCATGTGGGATCTTCCTGGACCGGGGCACGAACCTGTGTCCCCTGCATCGGCAGGCGGACTCTCAACCACTGCGCCACCAGGGAAGCCCCAGGATTACTATTTTTTTCATTTCAATAAATTCAGTTCAGTAAATTAGATCCTTAAATATGTGCTTATATACTGGGAAGCAAATAGTTCTTTAATCAATGCAAACATTAACTCACTTCATTTCTTTTTTCCTTCCTTCCTATTAGTCACTATATTGAGCACCTATTAGATGGCAAGCATTGTGCTCGTGTTTTAAAATACACCAATACATATTACAGCAACACAGGGAGTTTCAGGAATATTCTGCAGATGAGGAAATTTATGTTCAGAGGTGTTAATTAAATTGCCCAATACCACAGTGCTAGCAAATGGAAAAGTATATCTTTCTAAATGCAAATGCAAATCTTCTCCATTACATCATGGTGTATTATTTTAAACACAAGTATTTTTTAATCTGCAAGTGTTCATTGAGTGTCTATTATCTGTCATGCTCTATTCTTGACACGAGAGAAATAAAACGCAGTCCCTTTTCTTATGATTCTTATAGTCTGGTGGAGAGAGTACTCACATAAATATTTTGGGGAGCATGTAAATTTGGCTTTGACCTTGGTATTTCTTTTTGGGAACGCTGTACAAGTAGAGAAAGTGATTTAAGAGCAGAATGCCATTACAAAATTTCATGAGAAAGAAAGCCCCACAATACCTATGATAAATAATCTTTAATTATGACATTAAAACAGTGGGTAAGAATTTCTAAAATTAGAGAAAAATGGTGTCCTAAAATCATATTTTGTTTTCATTTATAAACTTCAAAACAGATTCATCACAAATGATTTAATGATAGATCTTCTGATGATTTTAAGCCTATAGAGGCAAAAATTTTGAGCAAAGCCTTATTGAAATGACTGCAATAGAATAGCAAGCATTTTCTGTGGATGAATATCAAAGAAGTTTTAGTTTAACCCAAGCTGTAAATTCTAAGTAATAGAATTCTATCTATAAGACATATCGCTGAAACACTAGTTCTTGACTTATATTCTGCTGTGCATACCAACAAAAATGTTAGCAGTGTTACTGAATCAATGTTTTTCTTTTTTTATAATCACACATTTAGACATAAAGATACAACCATATGTATTTTTAAAATTTTTACTATGTTGAGTTAATGAAGAATTTAGTCATTCTTCTGCTTTACTTTTTGAGAAATATCTTGGTCTCACATAGCTAATGACTGAGTGGATCTGACTGATGTACTATTTATGGAATGGAAAATCAGTAAAGCAAATGTCTTATAACTGTGACTGACAATGAAACACAAATGTGGTGAAAGCTAAGAATGACATGTAAATAAGGAGATGATGGATTTTTTTTCACATCTTTCAGTTATATGTTAGAAAAGTAATTATAACACAGAAAAATGTAATAGAATTACTGCCCTTAGACAGGAAAATAGTGACCTAATGTTATCACTGTACTTAATTCAAAAACATCTACATGACATAAAAGAGACGATGGAACTGCTTTGTCAGATATCAGATATTCAAACAAGATGGAATAGAAGCTATTACATTTTTAAAAAACATTGAATTAAAGAAAGATTTAACACTGCACTCTGCCAATAAGAATGCCAGCTTTCAAGACAGCTTGCTTGTAAAGAACATGGTTTATTTGTTAGAATTGGGTAAAAAAATAATCAAACTGGTGTGACTTGAGAGCAGAAGTACTTCTTACATCGTGCCTTCTATAAGGAGTCTCCCAACATTTTGCTTCACAGAAAGTGCTGCAATTAATGTGCATGAGATAAAAGTTGAGATGCAGGTGGAAATTTGGAGATTTGTCATATTGAAACCAAATTTCTCCATGGCTATATTTCAAGATCCAAGATTAAGGGAGATTTTATCTCAGGCAAGTAAGTGTAAAACAGCAACTAAGCAAAAATATTCCTGATAAAATATTATGTGAAGACATTTTTAAGTCTTCTGAAAATATGGAGAATCTTCTTCAAGCAGTGCAACAGTGCAAACCACTCTAATTTGAGCGATTGATTAGATGAAGTTACAGGAATTGAAGAGCTGATAAATCTTTACTTAGATGATGGAAAACTTTCAAACTTAGTGGCAATGTTACCATCAACAGCAGCCTATACTGCCAGTAGAGGCACACCCACTGACCCCATTTGGAAGTGAGTGGACAAATCGTTTTTTTCTAACTAAATGTTCAAACTATTAGAATTGGCTTTTAACAATTTTAGTAGTGAAAATATAATCATAATTACCTTTTTGGAAATATATTCATATTTTTCTTCAAGTCCCAAAAGTTTATTCTGTTATGGTATTAGATGGCTTCCCCTAATATTGATTTTAACATTCAATTATTTGGCTTTCAACCAAAGAGTGTATTGAGGGCAAATCTCTGATTAAAACATGGTGTAATAATTTTAGCAATAGAGACTTTAGTGCAAAGTTTTCAGGTAGTAGATATAATAGGTAGTGGATTCTGTGGTAGAGCATCAAAATAAGCTCTACACAGTGTTTTATGATAGTATTTAGAAAGAAACAAAGAACCCATGATGGTAACCAACTTGACAGAAAAAGCTAATATAATTGTAAATACAACTCTGGTGAAACTGTATTCCTTTTGGATAGTTATCACTATGTCTTCTATGTTGTCTGTAAAACCAATCAAATATATATTATAAAAATAAAATTCACATATGTAGTATAATATATGTAATATATTGCATCCAAATATTTACATGAATATTTGGTCTTACCATTAAAGGAAGCAGGACGGTTCCATTTGTGTCTGTTGTGAATAACCAAACATTGTACATTTACTTGCATATTCCAGAAAATACTAATATCTTTTATTCTTTTTAGGCTCAAATAAATAAGCTTGTTTCTCCTGTGATCCTTGGAATTTATGGGAATTGTCAGGGTATACAAATAAAATCTAGATAAAATGGTACTACTATATTTTCTCTTCATTAAGTTAAAGGAGAAGTTTCTATTTGCTGTCCTCTACAAGGAGGAGGACAGATTAAGGGAGGAAAAAAAGAAAGACAAATATGTTTTTGAGCAGTTAATTTTCAGTTCTAATCCCACAGCCATCTCTAGTGTGAAAACAGACAGGGAGAAGACTGGAAGTAGCAGGCTCCCCCATCACGCCATCCCAAGAAAGCTAAGTGAGCTTCTGCTCTTGGCTAGCCCAAGGTCCTCTTCAGGCACTAGTGACATTGGTGAAACCATGTAAAGATCAATTATGTTCTTTGCTACTTAAAGTCACTTCACAATGCTCAGAAGGAGAAATAACTTGCATGGATCTAACCCAGTTCTTTCATTGTGAGGATTTACATTAATATTTTGTATATAGCCCAATTTGTTTTCCTCTTGACCTGAGATTTTGAATACAATAAAATTCTTTCCAAACCCTTCCAGACTTCATACAAAGTAGAGTCAATTGGAACACTAAAGTAAGCTCCATTTCTAACTCTTCTTTACTTATTTGTATGTGATTATTCTTTAGCAGTGAGAGAGAGACAGGACCCCATAATTAGGGCTTCTGGGAGTGAGCGATCCAGTATTTGGTTAAACTCCTACTGTGTTCTTGATTTGCTTCACTTTTGTGGTCACAAGAATGTAATTGTTTTACAGTTCCCCTCCCCTTTTATTTTGGCTATTTTTCTCAAGGTCTTGTGAACTCTATGTGTTTCCAGAATGCACTGACTCCTCACATTATATTTCTAATAACCAAACTCTGATAGCTTGCCCTCCAGCAAAACAATAGATTTCTAGGTTGTCACCACTACCTATTCTATACTAATATATAAAGAGATTTGCAGAATCTCTCTGTATATCAATAAGATCAGTAACCCCCTGTAACAAGACATGCTTCATTAGAAATCATTCTCCTTATCCATTATGCATATTTTATTAAGAAACAACAAAGTTTTTGTGGTAAATTAAAACAGATAATAAATAGCAGTAATAAATGTTACTCTAGACTTCCCAAATGGTTTATCATATTATTTTGTTTCCTCATTTCTAAAGCTCTCCCTCCCCACATATAATCTCCTATATTTTGTCTCCTTTCAAGCATGTTAAGATGACTTAACATGACACAAACTAATGTATTTATATTTAGCCAACAAAGGCCTCCATTGTTTAGAACAGATTTTTGAAAAAGGAAGCAATGGTGCATTAGTTCAAATGCAAAAGTTTTATCATCAAAAAGTGTGATATTTAATTTAAAAATATACACTATTCCAAAAGGCCTCTACAGCATGAATGCTTTTCTCTAAATCACTGTGCCATTGTTTTCCAGACAGCCTGGCCTGAAGTAATTAGTTTTGCTTCTCTTTGTGAAATCCATTGAGAGCAGGTCAGTGGATAATGAATGTGAATCAGAAAATCTTCAGCACATTCATTTTTAAACAATTCTCCACAATGACTAATTGTTTTGGTGTGGTGGTCCCCACTGAACAAGAGCAGCACAGTGGGCCAGCATGCCTGACGGGGCTCCTCAGAGCTGGATGATGTGAAATCAGTTTTCAGCAGGTTGTTTTAATATTTCAGCTTTTTCTCTAGTTAGGCACACATAGACATTTTCTCTTCATTAATTTAATTTAAATCTTATGGAAACAAGATGAGATTGAAATCAAGTAATTTAAGAAGTTTTTTGGAAACATAACTCCTTGCAATCATTTGGGGACCAGGAGACTTGAATATTGCATTTAAATTGAACAGTATGGAAAATGGTCTTAAGGGGAAAATGAGGGAGTAAAGTGGGTTATGTGGCACGATTCATGACTTAAAATAATATTAATTTTATTTATGGGCTCCTTTGAGTGAAAAGAGTAGTAAAGATCATTTACAAAAACACTCCATAGTGATTTGGTTATTTTCTCAAAATAATTTTCAGGATTTCTTAGGAGGAATCTTTCATACAAAGCAAATATGAGAAATTTTAGATGATCTACAAATGCTGATGATTTCAGAAATTTTAGTGTAATTGTATTATATTAATTTCAATAATTATAGTTAAGTAACTAGTAACTTATATTTTGTTTGTGGCTACTTATGAGAAATATTTTATTTATTTTTCACTTAAAGTAGTTGATTTAAAATATTCTGTTAGTTTCAGGTGTACAGCAAAGTGATTCAGATATACATATATAGATATACAATTTTTCAGATTTTCCATTATAGGTTATTAGATATTGAATATTGTTCTCTGTGTTATACAGTAAATCCTTATTGCTTATCATTTTATGTATAGTAAAATTGTATGTGTTGTAACTCCTAATTTTTCCCTCCCCTGCCCTTTCCCCTTGGGTAGCCATAAGTTTGTTTTCTATGTCTGTGAGTCTGTTTCTGTGTGTTTCTCTTTTGTAAATAAGTTCGTATGTATCATTTTTTAGATCCCACGTATAAGTGATATATATTTGTCTTTGTCTAACTTACTTCACTCAGTATGATAATCTCTAGGTCCATCCATTTTGCTGGAAATGGCAATATTTCATTCTTTTTTAATGGCTGAGTAACATTCCATTGTGTGTGTGTGTGTGTGTGTGTGTATCACATCTTTTTTTTTTTTTTTCTGTACGCGGACCTCTCACTGTTGTGGCCTCTCCCGTTGCGGAGCACAGGCTCCAGATGCACAGGCCCAGCGGCCATGGCTCATGGGCCCAGCCACTCCGTGGCATGCAGGATCCTCCCGGACCGGGGCATGAACCCTTGTCCCCTGCACCGGCAGGCGGACTCAACCATTGCGCCACCAGGGAAGCCCTATCACATCTTTTTTATCCCATTCATCTGTCAGTGGACACTTAGGTTGCTTCCATATCTTGGCTGTTGTAAATAGTGCTTCTGTGAACATTGGGGTGCATGTATCTTTCAAATTAGAGTTTTCATCTTTTCCAGATATATGCCCAGGAGTGTGACTGCTGGATCATATGGTAGTTCTATTTTTAGTTTTTTAAGGAACATTCATCTGTTTTCCATAGTGGTTTTACCAATTTACATTCCCACCATACACTGTAAGAAAGTTCCCTTTTCTCCACACCTCTCCAGCATTTATTATTTGTAGACTTTTTGATGATAGCTATTCTGACCAGTGTGAGGTGATATCTCAATATGATTCTGACTTGCATTTCTCTAATAATTAATGATGTTGAGCATCTTTTCATGTGTGTGTTGGCCATCTGTACGTTTTCTTTAGAGAAATGTCTATTTTTTAAAAAAATATTAACTTGTATGAGCTGTTTGTATATTTTGGAAATTAAGCCCTTGTTGGTTGCATCATTTGCAAATATTTTCTTCCATTATGTAAGCTGTCATTTCCTTTTGTTGATGGCTTCCTTTGCTGTGCAAAAGTTTTTAAGTTTGATTAGGTTTGTTTATTTTTGCTTTTACTTCTTTTGCCTTGGGAGCTTTATCTAAGAAAGTATTGCTACAATTTATGTCAGAGAATGTTTTGCCTATATTCTTTACTAGGAGTTTTGTGGTGTCATGTCTTATATTTAGGTCTTTAAGACATTTGAGTTTATTTTTATATACAATGTGAGGGAGTGTTCGAATTTAACTGATTTATATGGAGCAGTCAGCTTTCCCAGCAACACTTGCTGAAGAAACTGTCTTTTCTCCGTTGTGTATACTAGCCTCCTTTGTCAAAGATTAATTAACCATAGGTGTGTGGGTTTATTTCTGGGCTCTCTATTCTGTTCCATTGATCTATATGTCTGTTTTTGTGCTAACACCATGCTGTTTTGATTACTGTAGCTTTGCAGTATTATCTGAAATCTGGGAGGGTTATGACTGCAGGTTTGTTCTTTTTTCCCCAGGATTGCTTTGGCAATTCTGGATCTTTTATGGTTCCATATAAATTTTAGGATTATTTATTCTCGTTCTGTGAAAAATGTCATGGGTAATTTGATAGGGATCACATTAAATCTGTAGATTGCTTTGGGTAGTATAACCATTTTAACAACATTAATTCTTCCAATCCAAGAGTATGGTATATCCTTCCATTTCTTTGAATCATCTTCAGTTTCCTTTGTCATTACTTTATAGTTCTCAGCATACATATCTTTCACCTCCTTGGTTAGGCTTATTCCTAGGTAATATTTTTTTGATGCTATTTTAAATGGGATTTATTTTTTTTTACTTTCTCTGATGTTTCATTGTTAGTGTAAGGAAATGCAACACACTTCTGTATATTAATCTTGGGTCTTGCTACCTTGCTGAATTTATTTCTTCTAATAGTTTTTGTGTAGAGTCTTTAGGGTTTTCTATATAAAGTATCATGTCATCTGCATACAATGATAAATTTACCTCCTCCATTCTTAATGGGAAACATTTTAAATAAGGAAATTAATAAATGTAAATAGTATAAGTAATAAATAATAATTAACTTTCTGATTTTAGGAAGCCAAAAGAAACATATTAAATACTCCCATTTTACTATATCCCTGTGTTTACGTTTTAGAATTATGTGATGGCAAGGCTTTTTTTTTTTCAAAATGGGGTTTCCCATTCTCTTTCTTGCCTCCATCCTAACTCAGAAGTGTGGCTATGGGAGGCATTTCGTGATCTAGGCAAAGACGGTTTGCAGGCGAGGGTCTATCAGTGCAGGAATTGAGATTGGACCTGGTGAGGGAAGCTTGGTATTTATGCCAATTACTAATGCCAGGAGATTGTTTGGAGGCTGGCATGCCTAAATTTGCTTCCAGGTGAAGACAACATCTATGCTGAGGAAGCTATTACCCACAATAGATACATCCAATGACATGAGTCATGGACAAAGAGTAATAATATCTATGCCCCCAGATTCTCATTGAAGGTGTATTAGTCAGCCAACTGGGCAATACCAAAGAGAGTCTGAAGGGTCTAAGCTTATCCCTAGACAGTATGGAAACTCTAGTGTGCAGAAGAATCAGCTGAGGTGTTCATTAAAATGTACTTTCCCTTGTGCCACTTCAAGAAATTATGATTTAGCAGATGTAGTTTGGAACTTAGGGAGCTTCATTTAAAACATTTACTTTTAATTTTAGAAAAAGCTTAGATTTATGGAAAACTTGTGAAGAGAGTACAGAGAGTTCTCCCGAGGGGACTGTGTTTTTACTACATAAACATAATTCTGATGCATGTGTTTTGAAACTCTCATATTAAGAAGTATTGGGTTAGACTATTGAGGAAGCAGAGTGGGGAGTGTTTAGATTTCAGGCACAGCTTGCTCTTTCTGGGCACATCATAACCTGGATTGCTGGAACAAAAGTCCTTGGGGTGATCAGGCTGCTGTGATGGGAATTGTAAAGAACCTAATAGTCACTGCCCACGAAATACCAGGGCTAGAAATGTAAATAAATTGTAGGTCCTTCAAGATTTTTGAGAGGGCGGTAGCTGATATATTTCCCTCTTCATATAGGAATAGTACTGGCCTAAGCCTGTGGTGGGAGAGTTCTGTAGATCCAAGTAATAGTAACCAGGAGAAGCCAAAGGAGTAAGGTTTTCTTTAAATATATTGAGCTAGTTACTAGACATGCCTTACTAAAAGATCTCATTTATAAAATTCTTTGATATAATGATATCACTTACTCATAGGGTCCTCTAATTAGCCAGGAAGCTTCTGTTATTATAAAATGACAAGAAGTCTTCAAACTATAAATTATGTTCCAATTTTATTGCTTTCAGAATACTATTTGTGTATCATTCTGTATACTTTGTTTTGGACTACAGGTAAAATACCCCTTAAAAAGTGAGAGTTGGGGATCAGAATAACCTAAAAGGGAGCTAAGAAGTATAATCTATAGTTATGTTTATAATTTCTAAAGGAATGCTGAAGAGGTACGTCTGAACATGTTTATTTTTTTATAAAATAATTTCATACTTTATATGCCAGTTTAATGCTTTAATGGATGTATCATAGAAATGAATGTAAATTCATCATAATGAGAGAACTGAGAGATTTCTGACAATGGTGTGACAGCTGAATTAATCTGTGTGAAATGTCAGTAATAATGATAACCATTAATAAATACTGCATATGATTGAATTAACAACGATGTAAAACCATCTTTTGCTTCTATGAAATCCCATTTAACCAGGCAGAGATATTTTCTTATGCTTAGTATGAACACTTAATTTCAAAGTAGAGCACCTCATACAAGTTTCTCAAAAAAGATTTCATTTATATTGCCTAAGCTTACATTTATAAGAAGTAATTTTTTATGTGACTTTTTCAGAATCAAAACTTTAGTGATAGTTGATATTTACACATTTTTATTTTTGAAAATAAATTAAGTAATCATAAAGTACTGAAAGTGTATAAAATCTATAACACCTACCAGTCTTTGACTCCCTTTTTAAAATAGTAGAATGCTAATAACAGCCACTATGCCAGCAAAGTCTACATTTCAGTAAGGGGCTACATCATATATTAGTTTTGAGTTGTTTCAAACCAAAGGTACTTTGGATTATTCCAGTATTATATTATTTTTTGTGACAAATGAAAGGAGGATAATGTTAAAAATAAAGCATACCTACCATTCCCATTAATCCCCAGTGAATTATGTAGCATCAAAAGCAGATGGTGAAGCTGAAACACTATCTAATTTGGAATAGCTGAGTCTTGCCCATGGATGGAAGGTGAAGTGAACTTGATATAATTTTTTGAAAATTTGAAAGAATCATATGGTAACAGTTTACCCCCTCCCATATTATTTGAAGATAGATATGTCTAAAAAGACCAAATTATGACTGGAATCCAATGCTGTACATGATTTTGGATTAACATTGTTTGTAGATTTTGCTAGATTTAAAATTCCAGCCTCTGCTGAAGTACACATTCTTTTAAAATGAGTCAGCCATTGCTTTTGCTACAGGGTTGAGTTTGTCTGATCTTGTTTTTTACCCCAGCATTCCACAGCTATGCTTCATGACTCACAGTAGGTATTATACAAAATATTTGGGAAAATCATACAGTATTGTTAAATGCAATGGAAAATAATTTCATGTACATATAAATTTGAGGCAAATATGCATACAGGTGAGAAGTTTAGGCTTACCCAACATCTACTGAAAAAAATTAAATCTTATGAACTTAATTTATCTCCTCCATTAGAACCTAAATATCATTTTTTCTTAGATATAAATCAATTTTAAGTGTAACTTTTTTCAGCATTCTAATTCTCATAATAATTTGTCGTAAATGATACTTCTATTATGGAAATTTTAAACCATACATTGAGAAAGAATAGAATAATGCATATAACCATGACTTAGAATGCACCTGTGACTGAGTTTTAGAAAGAAAAGATTGATTAGTTTCAGACTGATTGCTTTTTTTCTAGGAGTTTTAATATATCCTTTTGCATTTATCTTCTCCAAATCCTATATGGTTAATATTATTATATGTTTTTAATGGGGAAGGTGAAAAGTAAGTAAAGAGAAGTGAGCCACTAATGGATACACACTGAATCTTTCAGAATCTGGTGCCTGACCCTGTAGTTTCAGGTCTAATTTTCCTTCTGTGGCACCTGGGAGAGAGCGTCAGATCTTCATTAACGATCAAAGGATGGAACAGGAGGGCGAAGAAAGAAATTAAGGGAATGCTGGGAGACCAAGAAAGAGAGAATAAGTCTGTTTTGCCAATCTTGATCTCCTTTGAGAGAGGATTAATATTCTTGGGATACAGGATTCTAAGCTATCACCTCCAACAGTACTTGAGGAAGATGGTGACAGGGGTGGGTGGTTTCATGAGATTTTGTTATTCACCTGATTGGGAAAACAGAGCAGGGTAATTTTCTTCCTAGACACAGATACTTCTTAAAAATGTCTGAATCGTAAATTATCTTACATATTACTAAAATAGATATCTGTGTAGCTAAGAGTGTCAGGTGTCAGTGAGTTGGATTTTGTTCTTTAATGACTTTATGTTTATACATTAATATTTAATGGGGAAAATGACTTTCTATTAAGTTGGAAAATTTCAAATAACATATTAATAGGTTTTAATGAGTGAGAGACCAAGGGAATTGTGAAAAGTGCTTTGCATATTCCACTACTTCATTGGGACCATTTATTCTGCTTTTTCTCATGAGGTTAAAAGCTCAAATACTTGACTTTTTGGATATTTAGCTTGTCTTCTAATTATGGAAATAACTAAACTTTATTGTGTCATAAAACTATCAAACAGTGGATCTTATTGAAATTAAAGAAGTTGATTTTTTTGGCATTACTCTCTGTTTATCTGGGTATGACAAATTCATAGAATTTTACTGTGGAAACTGACCTTAAGAGTCTCCTCTTTTCTGACAATATGGCAAGTTTTCATTCAGCAAGATGAACATCTCTAATGTTGAGAAACATCATGTACAGGAGTTAGCAAAGACTCTGAAGTCAGCTTCTTTTGTCTGAATCCCAGTTCTGCCACTTACTATATCTCATTATTGTGATGATTTAATGAAATAGCATGCCAAAATTACTCAGAATAGAGTGCCACATGGTAAATACTACATAAGTATTATTATTACATCACAAGGCCACTCGTTTCATTTCTGAATTGATATACTTTTAAGTACTCACAATATATCTTTAATTTGGGATATGGGTTGGCAAACTTCTCTTGTAAAAGGCCAGGTAGTAAATATTTTCAGCTTTGCAAGCCATAGGATCTCTGTTGCAACTACTCAACATCTGCCACTAAAGCATAAAAGCAGTCTTTGAAAATAAATAAATGAATGTGTGTGGTTGTATTCCAAAAAAACTTTATTGACAAATACAAGTGATGGGCAAGATATGGCCCACAGGCCATAGTTTGCTGACCTCTTATTTAGGAGAGTATTTCAGTTCTTTTATGAAGATGTCATTCAGACAAAAAGTGCACCTTAAACCCGAGTTGAGAAAAATATTCCCTATGAAAGGAAATCATGAACTCCATGCTGCCTTGACAATTAATTCTTTAGGGCCACCCACGTGATCATGATTGCCTACACAGTGGCAGAATAATGGCATTTAGAAGGTCATGATCAATTAGACTGAAAACTTGAAAAAGGAATATCAAGTTTGAGTTTATAACTAAAATATTAAGAGTCTATCAAAAGAATATGTTGAAAAAATTTAAGCTAGCTTTTAAATGAAGATGTGACACCTGCTGTATTATCATTTTGAATAGCAAAAACCCTACATATTTATATGGTGTATGAAGACCTTGTCTGCCAGTTTATTAGAAGAACTCATTAGTATAGATTCATAGCACTTTAATTAAGATAATAATATTTTATATAAATAGAGGCTTAAACACAGCATACAATGATTTGCAATTTAAATTAAAAATGTAAAATAGACAATTTTTAAAAGCTCAATAGCAATTAGATGTCCTATTTCAAAATTAGACACAAAGCAGCAGAAAACAAAAGGAATTCATTAATAATTTAAAATAGTATTCTATTAAAAATAAGTGGTCAAATGAATTTTGAGACTGAACATTAGGAACAGCACAAAATATTAAGATTTGAAAGTAACTGGTTCAACATGTATAAGAATAGTATTCTGAGAAACTTCTAGTCTTAATAAGTAGATCTTGAAAGTGCTTTCAATAGCTGATATTATAGTTATACACTTAAATAAGCTTTGGAAGTTCTGTATATACACGAAGGAACTTAAATCTAAAAGATAGCAGGCTGCATTGAAATTACAGTCATTTTCCTAAGTATTAACTGATCTGTTACAATACTTAATGCAAATTATTAATAGAATTGGGAGTGATATTAAATATATTGTACTCTACTTTTCTTACCTTTCTCTGTAAAATGTACTGGATTTTTTATTAGGCTACTCAGGCATCAATCTGTGGGGATGGATGGAAGGAATAAGAGGAGATCAGAACTTGGAACACAGTGAATGTTCCAAGAGAGAAATAGGTATATTAGTAATAGTAATATTCAGCTTCTGTCATTCAAAATAAGGATCATGCAATTGGACAATATTTCAAGCTAGATATTCTTTCAAGGGAGGTTCTCAAATTTCTTTTACCCCCATTTATTCAGTAAGTCAATTATCACCTAGTTTGGAGTATTAAGTGCACAGAGGTCAGTAGTATAGGGGAACACTCCAGTATGCTCTTAGAGCTTAGCTAGGGTATGGAGAGAGAAGATGGTTTAGGCATTTAAAGAAAGCTCAATTATTAATGCCTCTGGGGAGTGCTGTGAAGGAGAAGAGAAGTAGGAGATTGGATCAACCAGGCCAATGTTCAGTTTCCACCCTTCTAACTCTGGATTGAAAGAAACAAAGTGTATAAAGTGAAATTAAGAGGAGAGTAAGGGGCAAAGGTGGTTGGACTCACCTCTGGCTCCTCTTTGGAACTCTGGAAAGAATCCGAATTTCAAGCTTCTCTATGTTAATCTGGGATGTAGCCCCAGAAGTCAGACAAAAGGATTTCAGAGTCTGCCCACTGAACCAAACCAAGTTAATGTTTATCAGTGACACTGAGAACTGAGCTAAGAGCTACTGGATCTGCTGTGATGCTATGTGGGCAGACTTGGTGACCTCTAGGCTATTAGGCTGGTTAGGAGACGTGGTTATAGATTTAGGTATCTGAAACCAAAGGTTTCACTTCTGAAAGGGAATATCTCAGGAGCATTTCCTGGTTCAAAAAAGACTTTAAGTTCATCATTTTCAGATTTTAGCATCAGAAAATGGCAGGAGAAAGGACATGTGGCATTGTCTAGCAGACCAGCTGATGCAGGCAGCATATGACCAAAGTCCAGGATAAAGTTTCCCTTAACTCACAGTGATGCATAGCTACACACCAGTACACTACACACCCTTACTCCCAGAGGCCATTTTGGGGAGGAAACAGACTTAAGGGTAAATTATATGACAGGCTGAACATTCTTTTATTTAAGAAGATTGAGTACTAGTTGAAGAGCCTTATGTAGTTATCACATTGATTTAACTTTAAGCAGAATTAGATACTCAGGAGATGTTCCCCACCTCAGCCATAGGCACATGCTTTGATGGAAGACCAGGTTGATTACAGATTAAATAAGAAACTGCACAACTGATATGTAGTAAATTTATATATTGTGACCCTACTTCAAGGTCACAGTTGCAATTTATAAATGTCTTCTTGATAGAATCTCATAAAAACCTCAATAGCGTTTATACACTACAGATAGAAAAACATACAATTTGTTAATTATGGTAACCAAAGATAAAGAACATGGAACTTATTTAACAAATACATAAGTGAAACTCATATTAACATAATGCTTTAAAATTCTGTCAAATATTAATTTATCCAATGAAAGTAGTTATTTTAAATGCCTATTAGTATTTCATGACTGCCCTGTTCTATCATGGACATTAAAATGATATAATAATAAAGTCCTCACACTCGGGAAACTTCTTATTTTAGAAGCCAAAATTTGAGTGCTTGTGAACTTAGATGTTAACTCTTAGAAATATCAGCAGATAATATAAAATATTGTATAAATAATTGTTGTAGAAACTCAGGAGGAAAATCACCATCAGTTGACCAAAATTCATATGTGATTTGTAAGTACACATAGGAAAAAATTTAGATTGAGGTAGACATGGGGGGAAAACAAATATGGAGATTGACAAAAATGTAGAACTTAGGAAAGGCATGGGAATGAGCTTGGCTTAGTAAAAATCTTTGTTTGGAATGAATACTAAGTTCAAAAATAATAGCAATATTTGCAGTGTACATATTTAATATTACTGGTTCTATTATTGAATTATTTTCTTGTATGTAACTTGTCATAGAGCTAGTAAATAGAAGATTCATGTTTAAACTAAAATATTTTAGATCCTTGTTTCAAGCATTTTCCAAAACTGAAAGACTGTGTCAAGTAAGAGTGGCATGTATGTCAGGTTGAAGAGTTTGGAATTAATGAAATAGGAAATGTGGTAACAAACATATTTGAATAACAGTAACTTCTACTGGAGTTTATATTTAAAAGGCATGACAAGAAAAAGATAAGTAATGAAAGCTTTTGGGATATCAGACATGGCTCTGAGTCTTGGTTTGCTGTTTGCAAGCTTTTTTATATTGATGTCACTTTCCTAATCTATAAAGTGACCATGATAATATCTACACCATATTATGAGAATCCCAACACATCAGTATCAAATAAATGTGAAAATGTTATATACATTTGAAGAAATATTAGCATAGTTTTCTCAAATGCAGAATGTTATTTTATAAAGTCTTAAACGTGTGATTAAATGTGACAGTCCTAAAAGAAAAGAGAGGGACTCAGAGTGGCCAAGGCTGTGTACTCAAGATTATGATTCTCGCGACTCCAAGAATAAGTGATGGTGCAATTTTAACCAGATGCCCTATTATTTGGTAAATAAAGAATAAGGATTTTAGCAGGTGATATATTAAGAATAACGCTTGTGATTCCAGGTAGGATAGGATTACTTGGCATGATGTATAAACCACTCACCTTACTAGCTGAGGCATGGCCCTAGAATTGTAATGCGTGTCTTAATTATAACTCTGATTGAGTTTATCCCAATCATCCATAATGGAGGAGTTTTAGAATTTCAGTATTTAACCTTTGGTGGGAGGGCAATGATGAGATCCAAAAATAGAGGTGTGGAATGTTAAGGATATTACTGAAGACAAAACCCCAGGACCCACTTTGCTCTTCGTAAGAAATAGCTAAGACTATCTGAACTCTATAGTGAAAGGGGAGTAGAATAAATTAGGGGTTGAGATTGAGGGAACATTGTCAGACACCAATGACAGTGATTTTCAGCAACACAGTACACAGGTATAGGCATTTGATGGAAGCACTGAAGCAGTCACGTCTTCGGGTCACTGCTTTGAGTATAATTTGAAGGCAAAGAGGAATTTCAGCAAGCTTAGCAACGCTAATTTGAGACATAGAAAAAATGTGAAAACATGATTCTTTTTTCTGGTATCCCCTTGTTTATCAGTGCTGGGGGAGGGGAATATTTATTAAGAATTTTAAACAATGAACATAATCTTTATGAACCAAAGAGGAAGCTCTTTCCCATACTTTTCTCTCTGATGTAATTATTTAAGGTAACATTTTTTTTTAAGATTTATTATTTATTTATTCATTTATTTATTTTATTTATCTTTGGCTGCATCGGGTCTTAGTTACCACATGCTGGATCTTCGTTGGGGCATGCGGGATCTTTTGTTGCGGCGCGAGCTCTTCATTGTGGTGCGCAGGCTTCTTTCTAGTTATGGCGTGCAGGTTTTCTCTTCTCTAGTTGTGACACACAGGCTCCAGAGCGCATGGGCTCTGTAGTTTGCGGCACATGGGCTCTAGTTGAGGCATACAAGTTCAGTAGTTGTGGCACGTGGGCTTAGTTGTCCTGTGGTATGAGGGACCTTAGTTCCCTGAACAGGGATTGAACCTGCGTCCCCTGCATTGTAAGGCAGATTCTTTATCACTGGACCACCAGGGAAATCCCCTTAAGAGAACTTTTTTTGAAAAATAGAACTTGGGGTGAGTCTAAGGCATTTGGAAAATGCTATGGCATATTTTGCAGTACACAGCACACATTTCCACTGTGTTAGGAATATTAAGAATCCTTCCATAGGGAGTGGCTTTAGAAAATATCTTTGGAGCTCCTAGAAAAGAAATGAAATGAAATAAAACTGAAATTCTCAAATGGTTGGGCATTTACAGATTAACAACACTGGCAGAGAGGTTCCTATGCCTTGAAAATATTATTTGTAAATTTGATAATGTCACTCTTTATGAACTACTTATCACCAGGCCTTATTAATGTTATCTCATGAAGCATTCATCTAATAGCTAGACAGGCACTGAATTTCCTAGATCTGAGAATCAGCCTGGGTTATGGTAAAAAGGCAGTCATTCAAAATATATTTGTTATTTTCCAAGTATATATTAATCAAATACATATAGTATTTTGTGTAATATATTGCTGGATATTGTAAGAGATGGTATAATATTAGAAAATTCCATTATCCTCATATTTTTTAGGGTTTGTCTCTATATGCCAACATTTCCAATTTTATGCGTTTTTTTTAGCTTAGCATTTGAGGCAACATTCAATATTTTAAATCCTTTGTGAGAATATATAGTTAACCTGAACGTATCCTTAAGCAGAATTAATCTAAAGGAGAAAGAGTAAAGGAAGTGGATATGAAATTAGATCAAGAAAGAATAGTTTTGGAAAAAATGATGAAATACCAAATACATTTGCATCTACCAGACACTTGAGTCACCAACATGATCTCAGTAGTGCTTTAATCATTCAACATCAATATTAACATTTCTAAAACACTTGATCATCACCATTTTCCTATTCCCCATATCAGCACTTTAAAAATGGACTTTAATTAAATGTACTTGAATAAGCAAATACCATTTTCTTACTCTTTTGTTTATTTACCTCGAATCCTAAGACCTTGCTGTGATTCACTTAACATTTTTAGGATGGCTTGGAATTTTTGATATAAACAATCATATCCTCTCTCTATGAATAAAGACAGTGTTACTTCTTCCTAATTTTTATGACAGATTTCTTTTTCTTGACTGTGAAGCTGAATAGAGGTGATGGAGGTGGACATTCTTGCCTGGCTAAACAATCTTGCATTCCTTGAATAAATAAAATTTTGTTGGGGCTTCCCTGGTGGCGCAGTGGTTGGGAGTCCGCCTGCCGATGCAGGGGACACGGGTTCGTGCCGCGGTCCGGGAGGATCCCACATGCCGCGGAGCGGCTGGGCCCGTGAGCTATGGCCACTGAGCCTGCGCGTCCAGAGCCTGTGCTCCGCAACGGGAGAGGCCACAACAGTGAGAGGCCCGCGTACCACCAAAAAAAAAAAAAAAAAAAAAAAAATTTGTTATAATGGATTTTTGTACTTTAAAAAATTGCTGGATTGAGTTTGCTAAAAATTTATTTATGATTTTACATGTATGTTTGTGAGAAAAGTTGGCCTGGAATTTTTTTTTTGTAATATCACTTTGCTTTGAGATCACTCTTATGCTGGCTTTATACAATAAAATAATCCTTACATAAATTTTGTACAAATTTTATATAAAATTTCATTAAATGTAAGGATTTACTTGTGGAGCCGTCTGGACATGGAGTTTACCTTTTGTGAAGAGATTAAATTATTCAATTCCTTTAATAGGTAAAGGGCTATTCAGATTTTTAAAATTTCCTATTAGTTTTGGTAATTTGTATATTTTTTCTAGAAATTTTTTCATCTTATTCAAATTTATAAATTTATTGAAAGAAATTTATTCATAATATTCTCTCATTAATTTCACTGTCTGGCACTCTCTATTCAAAATATTATATTCTCTTTCCTTTTTTTTCCTTGGTTCTTACTAGTGACTTTAAAATTCTATTGTTTCAATAAATTAACTTTTGGCATGATTGCTTTCTATTAGATATTTCTTCATTATTTTCTAGTCATTTCTTTCTAACATGTTTTTTAAAGGTACATATGTCTTAGAAATCACAGATTCAGCTGAATCCCACAAATTTTGATTATTCTAATAATTAAAAAAATTTTCACTGTGAGTTCTTTCAGCATGGGTTTGAACAGTATTGCTTACTTTCATAATATTTGGAATTTTTAAAGTTATCTTTTTATTGTTTTATTGCTTAATTTCAGAGTGCAATACATGATACTGAAATTTGCTAAATAACACTATTTGAGCGTACAAATTGCCAATAAATATAAATGTTCCAAGAACCCTAAAAATCAATTTTCATTCTGAAATTCTTCAGTGCAGCATTCCGTATGTCAGATTAATTTGGTTATACTTTTTCAAACCTTTTACATCTATGTCTCTTGTCAGTTTTTGGAAAAGATATGTTAACCCTCACTTTTGCTGTACTTTTAAATGTATCTTCTTTGTATTCTCTTAATTTGTGTATTTTGAAGTTATGATATTAGGTGCTTATAAAGTTAGAATTTTTGTGTCTTCCTGGTAGATTGGCTCCTATATCATTAAAAAACTATTTCATTTTATTTCTAGCGATGACTGTTGCTTCAAAGTCAACTTTCTATTAGTTATTTATACCTTTTTTCTCTGCTTACTGTTTGCCAATTTGTATCCTGATAATTAGGGATGTCTCTTAAAACAAAAACTAGGTACTGTTTTTAAATCCAGTGTGAAAATTTGTTTTTTAATTGGCATGTTTAGCCCTTTTATATGTGTTTGGATTTAAACCTACAATCTTATTATTTATTATCTATTGGTGCCACTTGTTCCATACTTTCTCTCCTTCCTTGACATTTTTGGGATTACTGAGGATTTATGTTAATATATTTTCCTCTTTATTACCTTGTTACTTATATATTCTATAACTACTATTTTGAGAGTACCGTGGAGATTACAATATGCATTGATAACAAATTTTAACCATTGTATGTAATAGTATATTAACACATTCCAGATTGTGCTAGAACATTAGACTCTTGCTCTGCAAAGTGCAGTCCACGGACCAACAACATTGGCATCTTCCAGGTCCTTGCCTAGAAATGCAGAATTCTCAGGCCCCATCCCAGACCTACTGAATTAGAGCCTGTGGTTTTATAAGAATCTCAAATGTAACTTATGCTCAGTAAATTCAAGAGGGTATTACCTTGGAACACATTTAATTCTAGTTACTCTCCTTCCCACCTTTTTCTGTTATTATGGCTATGTACTTTAATTCTAAAATACTTTTAAACCCCAGAAGCTATTATTTAATTAGCAAACAGATTTACCCACCTATTTACCCTCATATTAGACTGAATCACATATGTACTCTTTTGCTGCTCTCCCTCCCTCCCTCCGTCCTTTGTGGTTTTATATGGAATAATTTTCTATATGCTAGAAGAACTCCTTTAATATTTCCATTAGTGTGGTTCAGCTGGTGTGTAATTCTCATTATTTGTTTTCAAAAATGGGTTTATAACCTTTAATTTGGAAAGATACAGTCACTAAGTATAAAATTCTAGTTAATGTTGCTAAGAGTGTCTAGCACAATGTTTATGCCATAGTAGTTGTTCTATATATTTGGTAAATTAATTATTATTAACAATACAATTGCTTAATTGACTTGTGTTTGACACACAACAGAGAAACAATGTTTTTCTTATTAGAAAAAAGTAAGTTTTTGCTGAACATGACAAAGCAATGAATTCTACTTTTTTTTACCTCTTTCTGATTGTGGAAATAATCTTTAGAAAACCTCATACTGATTACAAGCATCTCAAGATCTGTATGGAGATCATAAAAGTTAAACAATTGACTATATTTAATTTCAAAGCTTTACAAAAGCAAATGAGTATGTAAAAGTATACTTCTATGAAGAAAGATTTAAGTTAGGGCTGGAATACTAAAATACAATGTTGTAAATTTTATGATGAGCTCAAATTTAATTATAGTTGATCGTGAATAGCCCTCAGCAAATAAGGACCAAAGTATAATTTATACAAGGAATCACAGTTTCCCATGACATGCACACCTTATTTGGAAAAAAGTGGTTGAGCCCTGTAGGTATATTGAAGAATTGTTAAGTACAAAATGCACTAAAAACTTAAGCTACTGCTGCAACTCTTACTGCATAGGAAAGGGAATATCTAGATTTGGCAATATCTAGTTTTTTGTTTTGAGCATGTGTTATTTATATCATCTTATGACCTTTTCTTTTCACAAGTGACAGCTGTCAGTGCTCAACAAACAAAAACCCTTAACATGTGTCCTTGTTAAGCTAATAATATTCTAATAGATTGTATTTTATATCCTTTATAATGGGAAAAACAAGAAAATAGCAAATTAATATTTTTCCCTGAAGCTAATTTTTATTACTATTTTTAGTCTGAGTAACTAAAGCGATCACAAATAAGCACCCATTGTTTATTTTTAACAAACATATTGAACATCTATTTTGTCATAGGTAGGTAGAATTTTGGATAATTGTCTGATAAAGCTTAATTTCCACCAATTTAGATTCTAATCTGTTTTGTAAGACAGCCAAGAAATTTTGTCATTCTAATGTTTGACTACTATTTTAAGAAGTAAATTCTTTATTCAACCTAATTGTTACATGGTGTAATTTAAGGTCTTTTTCCTTGATGTGAAAAATATTTGAAGTTAATAAGAATATGAATGACTGTTATCACTTATTTTTACATACATTTTTACAGTTTTACCAGATGAGTGAGATGGCTTTCCTCAGAACCATTTAGGTCATTGATATCAGAAATAGGAATATAGTTCTCTCGAACAACATGGGGTTTGAACTGTAGGGTCCACTTATATGCCAATTTTTTATCCAGAGTGGGTTGAATCCACTGATGTAGAACCATGGATATGGAGGAACTGTGGATGCAGAGAGATGACTATATATTATGCAGAGATTCTTGACTGCATAAAGGATCAGTGCCTCTAACCCCTTCATTGTTCAAGGGTCAACTGTAGTTTTGAAATTTTTACTCCTAGTCAAGAACCACCTACAACACCACTGGTGTCTGTCATCTCAATGGAGCTAATGAAGATGTGGTTAACTTTTATATATGATCCCTTTTGGGTGACAAGATATGGCTTCTTCTTTGTCAGCAAGCTACTATGCAGTACCAGTATGTAGAAAGTTAACTTTTTGGAATTATATAATTACAGAACAAGAAAGGATAAGTAACAAGGTACTAGAAGTAAAAAAAAAAAAAAACCCAAAACAATGAGGAATAGTATCATTAAATATTATCCCTTGGTTTTCTCTTATTTTGTTATGGTGTTTTTAGTGTTTTCAATGTTTATTCTTTAATCATGGTTAAAAATGATCTGTGAGCACTCCCCAACTCCTTCCCATGTTAAATTACAAATCTCTTAATTAGGTTCTATTTTAAATAGTGTTAATAAGAACTTAAAGTCATGGATTGATGTCTCATTTTCCTAATTATTGGTAGTTATATTTAGTAATTACTTCTATTTTCTTGAATCACCTATGCGTCAGGGACTTTATATGCATTTACCAAAAACAGAAACAAAACAAAATAAAAACAAAAAAATACAAAGAGTATTTTATTCCTGACTTAAGGAGGAAACATCCTCCAAGAAGTTGTGATACATCTCTAATCACTAGATAGCTATGAAGGCATCTCATTGACTCCAAAACACTGAAATTCAGCTACATTAATTTTTTTCCATTGCATCATATTTCTGAGGAGGAAATAACGTCAATCTGAATCAATTAAATTTGCATAGTAACATTATTGAGAAGATCAGATAGAAAATTGGACTCAAACATATTCTTTCCATTGAAACTTGAAATTTAATAGCAAATTATAAGGACTCAGCTTATGTTTGAATATTTATTCAATCTTTCTGGAAATAATATAGAAGTCTTACTTTTGCATTCAATGAATTTAAACAATAAAAAAACACTTTCTTATACTTTAGAAAAATATTCCTAAGAAATGCTGATATAAACAAAAGTATAGTGGAGTCTGCCTTTTCATCCAAACTGCCAAAATTTTAATAGGAAGAGTAAAGATGATTTATAAAGCCATTGGTTGGCAACATACGTAAGAAAGATTTATGTTTTATACCTACTTTTATTACTTAAAACTTCTGCTCTTTAGTTTTTATTAGTTTGTTTTTAGTTATTATTGGCAGCAAATGAGTAGTGATGTTAGTGGAATAAAAGTTACAAATAATGAAAAAGGACATAATTATTCTCCAAACACTAAATTATTGGCTCTACAATTTTCAAAGTTTGACATTAGGTGATTTATACAATTTAAGATAAAGCCATTGTAAAAAAGAACATTTATATTGTTCTTCCATTCTATTTAAGAAAAGAATATAGATGAGTATAAGATATACTATTACTAATAGTGATACTATCAACATTAATAATAAACTTAATATTCATTAAGGATTTACATTTTATACATGATATCTAATTTAATCCTTAAAGAAAAGCCTGAATATAATTACTGTTATTCTCCCCAATTTACAAATGAGGAAACTGAGCCACAGAGAAGGTAAGAAATAAGTGGAACCAAGACTCAAATATAGGTAGATTTCAGAATACATGATTTTAAGCATAGCAGCACTGAATTATGATACTATGTTTATATTTTCTTTATAGTTGTTGGATCATGGTGAAGGTTACGGTGATATTACTCTTAGGCAAGATTCTATACTGCATCATTATTAGTTTTTAAAACAGTTCTGACTGATTAGCAGAGTTAATGCGAAACATCAAGATAAATTATGTTTGAAAAATTCAAACAATTCATGTCCAAATAAGCCACAGAGCTGAAAATGCCAACATAAGCCCTGTATTAGTTATGTTTTGCTGGGTAAAAGTGTATCACAAATTTAGTGGCTTAAAACAAGACATATGGATTATCTTATAGTTTCTGTGAGTCAGTAGTCCAGTCACAACTTAGCTGGGTATTCTGTCCAGAGTCTCCCAAGGCTGCAATCAAGGCATCGATGAACTGTTCTCATCTGGAGGCTCAGCTGGGAATATTCTACTTCCAAGCTCATTCAGCTGAGCTTCAGTTGCTGGCAGAACTGAGCTTTGTTTGTTTTTTGGAAGAATTTCTTTCTTTGTGGTTTTATGACTGAGGGCCCTGGCTTTTTACTGGCTATTGGCTGGAGGCCACCCTCAGATCCTAGAGCTTATTGCAGTTCTTAAAAGCCACCTGTAGTTCCTTACTATATAGGCTTCTCCTACATGTTTACTTACTTCATCAAGAATATGTGAGATTATGCTTCAAACTATAATATTGTACATTCATGACATAACTGGAAAATCACAGAAAACATACTGAGAACCTACTACTTAATTCCCAAGGGCAGTGAGTCTCAACCTGGGATATCACTTGGAATCACCTGGGAATATTTTTTTTATTGAATGTAATTGAGTTACTGTGTAAGTTTAAGGTGTACAACTTGTTGATTTGATAAATTTATATCTTGCAATATGATTACCACCAAAGCTAACACCTCTATCACATCACATAATTATCATTTCTTTTTGTGGTGAGAACATTTAAGATCTAATCTCTTGGCAACTTTGAAGTATATGACAGTATTGTTAACTACGATCGCTATGCTGTGCATTAGATCTTCAGAACTTATTCATCTTCTGGTTGCACATTTGTAACCTTTAACAGCATCGACTCAATTCCCCCACTCCTCCAGCCCCTGGTAAACATCATGCTACTGTTTCTATGAGTTAGGTTTTTTAGATTCCACATATAGGTGATATTATTCCATGTTTGTCTTTCTCTATCTGACTTATATCACTTAGCATAATGCCCTCAGGTTCCATCCACCTTGTCACAAAAGGCCGGATTTCCTTCTTTCTCATGGCTGAACATTATTCCATTGTATATATATACCACAACGTCCTTTGCCATCCATACATCCAATAATGCTGCAATAGACATAGAAGTGCAGCCATCTGTTTGATATTATATTGTCATTCCCTTTGGCTATATACCTAGAAGTGGGATTGCTGGATCATACCATGATATAGATCATTATAGTGCTGTAATTTTAATTTTTTGAGGAACCTCCATATTGTTTTCCATAGTGGCTTGACGGTGTAAGACTGTTCCCTTTTCTCCACATATTCAACAACACTTGTTATCTCTTGTCTTCTTGATGATAGTCATTTGACAGAGTGAAATATTTGCATTTTCCTGATGATTAGTGATTTTAAGCATCTTTTCATGTACCTGATGTCCATCTGCATGTCCTCTTTGGAAGAAATATCTATTCAGTTTATCCACCCATTTCTTAATCAGATAGTTTATTTTCTGTTATTGAGTTGTATGAGTTCTTTATATAATTTGGATATTAACCCCTTATCTATAGTTTGCAAATATTTCCTCCCATTCTGTAGGCTGCCTTCTCATTTTGTCAATTGTTTCTTTTGCTGTGCAGATTTTTAGTTTGATATAGTCACACTTGTTGATTTTTGATTTTGTTGCCTGTGATTTAGGTGTCATAACCAAAAAAATCATTGCCAAGACCATTGTCAAAAAGATTTTCTCTATGTTTTCTTCTGGGAATTTTATAGTATCAGGTTATGTTTAAGCCTTTAATTCATTTGAATTAATTTTTGTGAGTGATATAAGGGCCCAGTTTAGTTTTTATGCATGTGTTTATCCAGTTTCCCCAGAACGATTTGTTTAAAAGACTATCCTTTCTGCATTGAGTGTTCTTGATTCCCTTGTTAAACGTTAGTTGACTGTATATGTAAGAGGTTGTTTCCAGGCTCCCTATTCTGTTTCATTGGTCTATGTTTCTATTTCTATGCCAGTACACAATGTTTTATCTACTATAGCTTTGTAGTATAGTTAGAGATCAAGACGTGTGATGCCTCAGGCTTGTTCTACTTTCCCATGATTGCTCTGGCTATTCTGAATCTTTTGTGGTTCCATATGAATTTTAAGATTTAAAAATTTTTTTTTGTAAAAGATGTCATTAGAATTTTGATATGGATTCAATAAATATATAGATGGCTTTGGGTAATATGGATTTTAACAGTACTAATATGATCCAGGAAAATGGGATATTTTTCTATCTCTTTGTATCTTTTTCAAATTCCTTCATCAAAATATAAGTTTCATTGTACAATTCTTTCACTTCCTTGATTAAATTTATTCCTAAGGAGTATATTGTTTTTGACACTACTGTAAATGGGATGGCTTTCCTCATTTGTTTTTCAAATATTGTTGAATATTTGAACAATCTTTTTCAAAAATTGTGTCTAGATTCACAATTGACTTGTGTATGTCGATTTTATATCCTGTGACTTTACTGAATTCATTGATTAGTGCCAACAGTTTTTTGGTTGAGTCTTTAGGATTTCCTATATATAAGATCATATCATCTGCAAATAACGACAATTTTACTTTCTCCCTTTCTGATTTGATTCCTTTTATTTCTTTATCTTGCCTGATAGCTCTAGCAAGGACTCCCAATACTATGTTGAATAAGAGTGGACATCCTTGTCTAGTTCCTGTATTTGAGGAAATTCTTTCACTGTTGGGTATGTTAACCATGGGTTTGTTTTATATGACCTTTATTATGTTGAGGTGTGCTTTTTACACTTAAATTCTTGAGAATTATTATTATGAAAAGATGTTGTACTTCGGCAAATAATTTTTCTGCATCTATTGAGATGATCATGTGTTTTTTTACCTTTCATACTTTTAAAAAAATTTTATTTTCTATTGGAGTATAGTTGATTAACAATGTTGTGTTAGTTTCAGATGCACAGCAAAGTGATTCAGTTATACATATATATATATGTTCTTTTTCAAAATTTTTTCCCATTTATGTTATTACAAGATATTAAGGAGAATTCCCTGTGCTTTATAGTAGGTCTGTGTTGGTTATCAATTTAAAATATACCCGTGAGTACACGTCAATTTCAAAGTCCCAGTCTATCCCTCCCCCCAGCCATTCCCCCGTGGAAACCATAAGTTCATTCTCTAAGTCTGTGAGTCTGTTTCTGTTTTGTAAATAAGTTAATTTGTGTCAATATTTTTAGAATCCACATATAAGCAATATCATATGATATTTGTTTTTCTCTGTCTGACTTACTTCGTTTAGTGTGATAATCTCCACGTCCATCCATGTTGCTGCAAATGGCATCATTTCATTCTTTTTAATGGCTGAGTAATATTCCTTTGTACATATGTACCACATCTTCTTTATCCATTCATTTGTCAATGGTCATTTAGGTTGCTTCCATGTCTTGGCTATTGTAAACAGTGCTGCAATAAACATTGGGGTGCAAGTATCCTTTTGAACCATGTATTTCTCTGGATATATGCCCAGGAATAGGATTGCAGGATCATATGGTAGCTCTATTTTTAGTTTTGTAAGGAACCTGCATACTGTTCTCCATAGTGGCTGTACAAATTTACGATTCCCACCAATAGTGTGGGAGGGTTCCTTTTTCTCCACACTCTCTCCAGCATTTATTGTTTGTAGACTTTTTGATGATGCCCATTCTGACAGGTATGAGATGATCATTGTAGTTTAGACTTGCATTTCTCTAATAATTAGACATGTTGAGCGTCTTTTCATGTGTCTCTTGACCATCTGTATGTCTTTTTTGGAGAAATGTCTATTTAGGTCTTCTTCCTATTTTTTGATTGGGTTTATTTATTTATTTTTATTGAGCCTCACAAGCTGTTTGAAAATTTTGGAGATTAATCCCTTGTTCGTATCATATTTGCAAGCATTTTCTCCCATTCTGTGGGTTGTCTTTTTGTTTGGTTTATGGTTTCCTTTGCTGTGCAAAAGCTTTTGAGTTCAATTAGGTCCCATTTTTTTATATTTGTTTTTATTTCTAATTACTGTAGGAGACACATCAAAAAAGATATAGCTGCAATTTATGTCAAAGAGTGTTCAGCCTATGTTTTCCTCTAAGAGTTTTATAGTATCCAGTCTTACCTTTAGGTCTTTAATCCATTTTGAGTTTACTTTTGTGTATGATATTAAAGAATGTTCTAATTTCATTTTTTTACATGTAGCTGTCCAGTTTTCCCAGCACCATTTATTGAAGAGACTGTCTTTCCTCCATCATATAGTCTTGCCTCGTTTGTCATACATTAATTGACCATAGGTGTGTGGGTTTGTTTCTGGGCTTTCTATCCTGTTCCATGGATCTATATTTCTGTTTTAGTGCCAGGAACATACTGTTTTGATGACTGTAGTTTTGCAGTATAGTCTGAAGTCAAGGAGTGTGACTCTTCCAGCTCTGTTTTTCTTTCTTAAATTGCTTTGGTTATTTGGGGTCTTTTGTGTCTTCATGCAAATTTTAAGATTTTTTTGTCCTAGTTCTGTGAAAAATGTCTTTGGTAATTTGACAGGGATTACACTGAATCTGTAGATTTCCCTGGGTAGTATAGTCATTTTGACAATACTGATTCTTCTAATTCAAGAAGATTGTATATCTTTCCAACTGTTTGTGTCATCTTTAATTTCTTTCATCAGTGTTTTATAGTTTTCTGAGTACAGGTCTTTTGCCTCCTTAGGTAGGCTTTTTCCTAGGTATTTTTTTCTTTCTGATGTGATGATTAATGGAATTGTTTCTTTAATTTCTCTTTGTGATCTTTAGTTATTAGTGTATAGAAATGCAACAGATCTCTGTATTAATTTTATATCCTGCAACATTACTGAATTCATTGATGAGCTCTAGTAGTTTCTGGTAGCATCTTTAGGATTTTCTATGTATAGTATCATACCATCTGCAAACAGTGACAGTTTTATTTCTTACTTTCCATTTTGGATTCCTTTTATTTCTTTTTTTCTCTGATTGCTGTGGCTAGGACTTACAAAACTATGTTGAACAAAAGTGGTGAGAATGGGCATCTTTGTCTTGTTCCTGATCTTAGAGGAAATGCTTTCAGCTTTTCACTGTTGAGTATGATGCTAGATGTACGTTTGTCATATATGGCCTTTATTATCTTGAGGTATATTCCCTCTGTGCCCACTTTCTGGAGATTTTTTGTCATAAATGGGCATTGATGTTTGTCAAAATCTTTTTCTGCATCTATTAAAATGATCATATGGATTTTATTCTTCAGCTTGTTAATGTGGTGTATCACAATGATTGATTTGCAGATATTGAAAAATCCTTGCATCACTGGGATAAATTACACTTGATCATGTATTTTTCAATTTGGTTTGCTAGTATTTTGGTGAGGAATTTTGCATCTATGTTTATCAATGGTGTTGGCCTGTAATTTTCTTTGATCATAATATCTTTGTCTGGTTTTGGTATCAAGGTGATGGTGGCCTCATAGAATGTGCTTGGGGGTGTTCCTTCCTCTACAATTTTTTGGAATAGTTTCCAAAAGATAGGTGTTAACTCTTCTCTAAATGTTCGCTAGAATTCACCTTTGAAGCCTTCTGTTCCTGGACTTTGTTTCTGGAAGTTTTTAAATCCCTGTTTCAATTTTGGTTCTTGAGATTAATATGTTCATATTTTCTATTTCTTCCTAGTTCAGTCTTGTAAGGTTGTTATCTTTCTAAGAACTTGTCCATTTCTTCTAGGTTGTCCATTTTATTGGCATATAGTTTTTTGTAGTAGTCTCTTATGATCTTTTGTATTTCTGTGGTGTCAGCTGTAAATTCTTTTTCATTTCTAATTTTATTGATTTGCATTCTCTCCTTTTTTTTCTTGATGAGTCTGGCTAAAGGTTTATCAAATTTGTTCATGTTTTCAAAGAACCAGATTTTAGTTTCATTCATCTTTGCTATTGTTTCCATTGTCTCTATTTCATTTATTTCTCCTCTGATCTTTATGATTTCTTTCCTTCTACTAATTTTGGGTTTTGTTTTTATTTCTTTCTCTAGTTGCTTTAGGTGTAAGTTTAAGTTGAGATTTTTCTTATTTTGTGAGGTAAGATTTTATTGCTATAAACTTCCCTCTTAGAACTGCTTTTGTATGTCCCATAGGCTTTGGATCATCTTGTTTACAATGTCATTTGTCTCTAGATATTTTTAAATTTCCGCTTTGATATTTTCAGTGATCCATTGGTTGTTTAGTAGCATACTGTTTAGCCTCCATGTGTTTGGGTGTTTTACAGTTTTTTTTTTCTTGTACTTGATTTCTAACCTCATAGCCTTGTGGTCTGGAAAGATGTTGACATGATTTCAATTTTCTTGAATTTACTGAAGCTTGCTTCATGACCCAGCATGTGTTCAGTCCTGGAGAATGTTCCGTGTGCACTTGAGAAGAATGTGTATTCTGCTGCTTTTGGATGGAATGCTCTATAAATATCAATTAAGTCCATCTGGTATAATGTGTCATTTAAGGCCTGTGTTCCTTATTGATCTTCTATCTGGATGATCTGTCCATTGATTAAAGTGGGGTGTTAAAGCCCTCCACTATTATTATGTTAAAGTCCCCCACTATTATTGTGTTACTGTTGAATTCTCTTCTTATGGCTGTTAGCATTTGCCTTATATATTGAGGTGCTCCTATATTGGATGCATATATATTTACAATTGTTGTATCTTCTTCTTGGATTGATCTTTTTTCTCTTAACATCTTTATTGGAGTATAATTGCTTTACAGTGGTGTGTTAGTTTCTTCTGTATAACAAAGTGAATCAGCTATACATATACATATATCCCCATATCTCCTCCCTCTTGTGTCTGCCTCCCACCCTCCCTATCCCACCCCTCTAGGTGGACACAAAGCACTGAGCTGATCTCCCTATGCTTTTCAAGTTTGCATCTTTGAAAGTTCACAACTTGAAGGTTCATATGTAGGAGACTTACTGTATTGCTACTCCAGCTTTCTTTTGATTTCCATTTGCATGGAATACATTTTTCCATCTCCTTACTCTCAGTCTGTATGTGTCCCTAGATCTGAAGTGGGTCTCTTGTAGATAGCATATATATGGGTCTTGTTTTTGTATACATTCAGCCAGTCTATGCCTTTTGGTTGGAGCATTTATTCCATTTATGTTTAAGGTAATTATCACTATATATGTTCTATTACAATTTTCTTAATTGTTTTGGATTCTTTTGTAGGTCTTTGTTCTTCCCTTCCTCTTTCGTTTTCTTCTTTTGTGATTTGATGACTATCTTTAGTGTTGTGTTTGGATTGCTTTTTTCTTTGTTTTTGTATCTATCGTAGATTTTCAGTTTGATGTTACCATGAGATTTTGATATAACAGTTATATATAAACAAGATTTTTTTAAGCTGCTGGTCTTTTAATCTCAAATGCATTTCCAAAATCCTGCATTTGTGCTCTCTTCTCACAATTGCTGGTTTTGATATTATATTTGTGTGTAGATGATTTCCTACCTTTATGTTACGTTTCTAGTTGTGGCCTTTTCTTTCCCACTTAGAGAGGCTCCTTTAGCATTTGTTGCAAAGCTGATCTGGTCATATTGAATTCTGTTAGCTTTTGTTTGTCTGTAAAGCTTTTGATTTCACTTTTGAATCTGAATGAGAGCCTTTCTGGGTATTCTTGGTTGTAGGTTCTTCCTTTTCATCACTTTAGATATATCATGCCACTCCCTTCTTGCCTGCAGAGTTTCTGCTGAAAAATCAGCTGATAACCTTATCGGAGCTCCATTGTATGTTATTTGTTGCTTTTAATATTTTATCTTTGATTTCTGTCAATTTGATTACTATGTGTTTTGGTCTCTTCCTCCTTGGGTTTATCCTGCCTGGGACTCTGTGCACTTCCTGGACTTGGGTGACTGTTTCCTTTCCAATGTTAGGGAAGTTTTAAGCTATTACCTCTTCAAATATTTTGTCAGGTCCTTTCTCTCTTCTCCTTCTGGGACCCCTATAATGTGAATGTTGGTGTGTTTAATCTTGTCCCAGAGGTCTCTTAGACTGTCTTCATTTCTTTTCATTCTTTTTTCTTTATTTTATTCTGTTGCAGTGATTTCTACCATTCTTTCAGCTCACTTATCCATTCTTCATCCTCAGTTATTCTGCTATTGATTCCTTCTAGTGTATTTTTCATTTCATTTATTGTATTGTTCATCTCTTTTAGTTTGTTCTTCTTCTAGGTCTTTGTTAAACATTTCTTGTGTCTTCTTGATCTGTGCCTCCATTCTTTTTCTGAGATCCTGGATCATCTTCCCTATCATTACTCTGAATTTTTTTCCCAGTAGACTGCCTATCTCTTCTTCACTTAGTTGTTTTTCTGGGGTTTTATCTTGTTCCTTCATCTGGGACACATTACTCTGCTGTCTCATTTTGTTTAACTTTCCTTGCTTGCGGTTTCCGTTCTGCAGGGTGCAGGATTGTAGTTCTTCTTATTCTCCTGTCTGCCCTCTTGTGGATGAAGCTGTCTAAGAGGCTTGTGCAGGCTTCCTGGTGGGAGGGACTGGTTCCTGCCCAGTTATGTGGTGCTAGGTCTTGTCCCTCTGGAATGGTGGCCATGATGGCTCACCAATGAGTACTCCCCAGAACTGCTGCTGCCAGTGTCTTTGTTCTCACAGTGAGCCACAGCCACCCCCACTGTCACAGGAGACCCTCCAATACTAGCAGGTTGGTCTGGCCCAGTCCCTTATGAGGTCAGTGCTTTTTTCCCTGGGTCCTGGTGTGCACGAGACCTTGTGTGCACCCTCCAAGAGTGGAGTTTCTGTTTCCCACAGTCATGTGGAATTCCTGCAATCACACCCCACTGGCCTTCAAAGTCAGATTCTCTGGGGGTTCCTTCACCTGGTGCCAGACCCCCAGACTGGGAGGCCTGATGGGGGCTCAGGACTTTCACTCATATGGGAGAACTTCTGTGACTTGTTTTTCAATTTGTGGGTCACCCACCCAGTGGGTATGGGATTTTATTTTATCGTGATTGCGCTCCTCCTTCCATCTTATTGTGGCTTCTTCTTTGTCTTTGGATGCAGTGTATCCTTTTTGGTAGGTTCCAGCGTTTTTTCCTCAATGATTGTTTAGCAGTTAGTTGTTATTTTGGTGTTTTTGCAAGGAGTGAGCTCACATTCTTCGACTCTGCCATCTTGCAACTTCCCAGAGAGCTTCTTCTCTTTCATTCTTTAATGTGATGTTTCACATTTATTGATTTGTATATGTTTAACCATCCTTGCATCTGATGGGTAATTCCATGATGTTTGATCAGCTTAATGTGTCATTGAATTGTGCTAATATTTTGTTAAGAACTTCTGCCTCTATATTAATCAGGGATATTGGTCTATATATCTCTTGTTGTGTCCTTATCTGACTTTGTTGTCTAGATAGTGCTGACTTTGTCAAATGAGTATTCCCTCCTTTTCCATTTTTTGGGAAGACTTTGATAAGAGTTGAAATTAATTCTTCTTTAAATGTGTGACAGAATTCACCAGTGAAGCCTTCTGGTCTTGGGGTTTTCTCTGTTGGGAGGGTTTTGATTATTGAGTTAATCTCCTTACTAGTTATTGATCTGTTCAGATTTTCTACTTTATCATGGTTCAGTCTTTGTAAATTACATGCATCTAGGAATTTATCCATTTCTTTTGGTTATCCCTTTTGTTGGCATATAATTGTTCATAGTAATTTCCTATGATTCTGTATATTTTTATGGTGTCACTTACGTCTCCTTTTTTAATTTTTATTTTGAGTCTTCTCTCTTTCATTTTCTAAGTTAGTCTAGCTAAAGGTTTGCCAATGTAACCAGCTCTTAGTTCTGTTGATCTTTTGATTTTTTTCTATTCTTTTCCTTATCTCTCCTTAATTTCCACTCTCATCTTTGTTTTCTTCTTCCTTCTGCTAACTTGGGCTTAGTTTGTTTTTCTTTTTTTAGTTTCTTAAGGTGTAAAATTAAATTGTTTATTTGAAAAGTATTTTCTTGATATGTGCATTTATTACTCTAAACTTCTGTCTCAGAACTGCTTTTTGGCCTCCTAAATGTTTTGGTGTGTTATGTTTCAAGTTTTACTTGTTTTGATATATTATTTTATTTTCCTTTTGATTTCTTCTTCAACCCATTGATTTTTCACAGGTGAGTTGTTTGGTTTCCACATGTTTGTAAATTTTCCAGTTTCCTCTTTGGTTGATTTACAGTTTTATACCATTGTGGTCAGAAAGGTATCTGGTATGATTTCAGTCGATTGAAATTTGCTATGACTTGTAAGAGCCTTAGTCACTTTCAGTTCAAGGATTTTTTCTTCCCTCTTCTTTCTCTCAAGGGAATATTAGTTGTCAAATATAAGTTTACTTTTTAAAGCAGCATTCAGTAATGTTGAAACTGATTATTCTTAATCCATTCTCCTAGCCACTTCTCAGCTATAGACTATTTTTACTTGATCTTGGGCATTGGTCTCTCCTCTGAGCATCTGCTGCTGTTTTACAAACTTCTGTCTTGATTTTAGGTTCACTCAGCATAAGGTACATCCCATGAAAATGTCTTTCTTTTCCAAACTTGAGAGTTTTTCCATTCTACTGGTCCTTTCGGACACTCACACACCACTATTTAAGGACAGAGCATAGAAACTCTCAGCAAGGGATGGTGGGATTCTTTAAATTGCCCTCAAGATTATTTTACCGATTACTTCACTCAATACTACACCATTTTTCATACTGGTACCTAGAGAGAGAAATTGTGAGTCTGTCCCTTATATCTAAATATTTGAAGACATGCTATCTAGAGGAGATCATGTATTATTTCGGATAGCAGAACTAGGATGGGTATGTGGTACCTTATCTGCCTTCAATCTCTAAGCTTCAAACTCACAGCTTTGTTTCTGATAGTTAAGCATGACACAGTATTTGCTATACTGGGTCTTAATTCTAGCTTTTCCTCAGTCTGGGAAACTCTCCTGTAAGACTGTCTTCTATTTATTATGCAAATCTTAGCTCAAATATTCCTTCTTCCAAAAATCCCTCCCTAAACATCTTATCTCAGAAGCCCCCCCCAGTCACTCCCTATCATTTCACCCTGCTTTCATTAAAGAATATACATTATATTTGTAAATTATTTTGTCTTTCTCCACTTCATTGTGAGATTAGGAGCTTTTTCCTGTGTCTCATTTGTCTCCCAAGTACAGACCAGGGTCAGGCATATAGTTGATAAATGGTTGCTTAATGAAAGAATGACATATGAATAAACATATGTGGATATTATCTCTTGTTTAATTGTAACAAAGGCATGAGAAACACGAACAGTTTGGAAAATATTTTGTACTGACTGCTGTTCAACTGTATATAATAGTTTATATTATTACGTATTTTGGATAACAAACACAACTAAATCTAGTATACCAAATAGGTTGCTAAATTTACGATTATAGAAGCCTGATTGCAAATAGGCTTAGCACCAGAAATTACTTTGTTTTAACACAGTAGAACATTAATTTTAAGTATCAGAGGAAATATTTGACTTCAATTAGAGAAAGTTGGGGAATTAATGCATTTATAATATGTAACAAAGTAAAGTACCAAAATCTAGAAAATTAGAAAGATATTACATTATAAAATATACTATATTATGAATAGATTAAATTATAATTTCACTTTTAAAAAAGTGACTTATCAAAAAGCTGCTGTAGAAGGAAAGGGGAATAGATATTCTGAAAATGGAGGAAAGAGATGAAAAGAAACAATATAAAGAGAGTGTAAGAAAGCACAGTGAAGTAAAAATCTAAATATAGAATTACTTTATTGTTCATAAATGGCTTTTAAGATTATAATAAAAAGCATTTGCACGTACTCACTCAGGGGAAATATTCTAACAGAGAAATACTCCAGAAAGAACATTAATGATGATGTTAAAAGGGAACAGTATTGTCATGTTATTTGTCAATTTTGTCATTAAACTGTAGACAGACAAGTGAGAAATAAAGAGCTTGAAAACTTGTCCATTGAAAAAGTAGATAAAAGAGTAGTAATTAGAAATATTTGCTATATGCAGATCAGTGGGACCTGTTGACCTTATTTTCTATGATTTTTCAAAGGATTATTTTATGCATTTACCATTTCTGAAAAGTCCTCAAGGCTTTTCAGAGGCTGTATTGGCCTGTATATGAAAAGTAATTTAGTATTGAAAAAAAAAGTATATGAAAAGTAATTTAGTATTGAAAAGCTCCTGAAATCTAGAAAAAGCCAAAGTGAATCTAATTAGAAGGAGAAGTCTAGTGGGGTACCAGAGATTTGTTGCTACATTGTCATGGTTAAAATATGCAACAGTTTGGAAAAAGCAAAAGCTAAGTATTCAAATGATATTTGTAAGTGTTTGTTAGTAAATAAGCAGGAACTAAAACAACTAGTGGAAATAGAAATACTATAAAAAGCTTTAAGCTATTAGTTCAATTTGTAAAATTTTGACATGCTGTAAATAGCAACAAATCTAAATCTCACAAAGATTTCTGAATGGAGGAGCTTCCAGGAAGATGGTGGAAGAGTAAGACGCGCAAATCACCTTCCTCCCCACAGATACACCAGAAATACATATACACATGGAACAACTACAGAATACCTACTGAACGCTGGCAGAAGACTGCAGACCTCCCAAAAGGCAAGAAACCCCCCCCCCCACGTAACTGGGTAGGGCAAAAGAAAAAAGAATAAACAGAGACAAAAGGATAGGGACGGGACTTGCACCAGTGGGAGGGAGCTGTGAAGGAGGAAAGGTTTCCACACACTAGGAAGCCCCTTCGTGGGCGGAGACTGCGGGTGGCAGAGGGGGAAAGCTTCGGAGCCGCGGAGGAGAGCACAGTAACGGGTGCGGGGGGCAAAGCGGAGAGATTCCCGCATGAAGGATCGGTGCCGACCGGCACTCACCAGCCCGAGAGGCTTGTCTGCTCCCCCGCCAGGGTGGGCGGGGCTGGGAGCTGAGGCTCGGGCTTCGGTCGGAGCGCCTGGAGAGGACTGGGGTTGGTGGCATGAACACAGCCCTGCAGGGGGTTAGTGCGCCACGGCTGGCCGGGAGGGAGTCCGGGGAAAAGTCTGGACCTGCCAAAGAGGCAAGAGACTTTTTCTTCCCTCTTTATTTCCTGGTGCGCAAGGAGAGGGAATTAAGAATGCTGCATAAGGGAGCTCCAGAGATGGGCGTGAGCTGCAGCTAAAAGCGTGTACCCCAGGGACAGGCATGAGATGCTAAGGCTGCTGCTGCTGCCACCAAGAAGCCTGTGTGTGAGCACAGGTCACTATCCCCACCCCCCTTCCGGAGAGCCTGTGTAACCCGCCACTGCCAGGGTCCGGAGAACCAGGGACAACTCCCCCGGAAGAATGCATGGAGAGCCTCAGGCTGGTGCAATGTCACGCTGGCCTCTGCCGCTGCAGGTTCGCCCTGCACTCCACGCCCCTCCCTCTCCCCGGCCTGAGTGAGCCAGAGCCCCCGAATCAGCGGCTCCTTTAACTCCATCCTGGGTGAAGAACAGACGCCCTCTGGCGCCCTACATGCAGAGGCGGGGCCAAATCCAAAGCTGAGCCCCTGGGAGCAGTGAGAACAAAGAAGAGAAAGGGAACTCTCCCAGCAGCCTCAGAAGCAGCAGATTAAAGCTCCACAATCAATTTGATGTACCCTGCATCTGTGGAATACAAGAATAGACAACGATCATCCCGAATTAAGGAGGTGGACTTTGAGAGCAAGATTTATGATTTTTTTCCCCTTTTCCTCTTTTTGTGAGTGTGTACGTGGATGCTTCTATGTGAGATTTTGTCTGTATAGTTTTGCTTCCACCATTTGTCCTAGGGCTCTATCTGTCCATTTTTTTTCTCTTAATTAATTATTTTTTTATTTTAATAACTTCATTATATTTTACCTTTATTTTATTTTACTTTATCTATCTTCTTTCTTTTTTTCCTTCCTTCCCTCCTTCTTCCTTCCTTCCTCACTCCCTCCTTCCCTCCTTTTCTTCTTTTTTTTTCTATTTCTACTAATTCTTTCTTTCTCCCTTTTATTCTGAGCCATGTGGATGAAAGGCTCTTGGTGCTGCAACCAGGAGTCAGTGCTGTGCCTCTGAGGTGGGAGAGCCAACTTCAGGACACTGGCCCACAAGAGACCTCCCAGCTCCACATAATATCAAACAGCGAAAATCTCCCAGAGATCTCCATCTCAACACAATCACCCAGCTTCACTCAACGACCAGCAAGCTAAAGTGCTGAACATCCTATGCCAAACAACTAGCAAGACAGGAACACAACCCCACCCATTAGCAGAGAGGCTGCCTAAAATCAGAATAAGTCCACAGACACCCCAAAACACACCACAAGGTGTGGACCTGCCCAGCAGAAAGACAAGATCCAGCCTCATCCACCAGAACACAGGCACTAGTCCCCTCCACCAGGAAGACTACACAACCCACTGAACCAACCTTAGTCACTGGGGACAGACAGCAAAAACAACGAGAACTACAAACCTGCAGCCTGCAAAACGGAGACACCAAACACAGTAAGATAAGCAAAATGAGAAGACAGAAAAACACACAGCAGATAAAGGAGCAAGATAAAAACCCACCAGACCTAACAAATGAAGAGGAAATAGGCAGTCTACCTGAAAAAGAATTGAGAATAATGATAGTAAAGATGATCCAAAATCTTGGAAATAGAATAGAGACAATGCAAGAAACATTTAACAAGGACCTAGAAGAACTAAACAGGAAACAAGCAATGATGAAAAACACAATAAATGAAATGAACAATACTCTAGATGGGATCAATAGCAGAATAACTGAGGCAGAAGAATGGACAAGTGACCTGGAAGATAAAAAAGTGGAAATAATTACTGCAGAAGAGAATAAAGAAAAAAGAATGAAAAGAATTGAGGACAGTCTCAGAGACCTCTGGGACAACATTAAACGCACCAACATTTGAATTATAGGGGTTCCAGAAGAAGAGAAAAAGAAAGGGACTGAGAAAATATTTGAAGAGATTATAGTTCAAAACTTCCCTAATATGGGAAAGGAAATAGTTAATCAAGTCCAGGAAGCACAGAGAGTCCCATAGAGGATAAATCCAAGGAGAAATATGCCAAGACACATATTAATCAAACTGTCAAAAATTAAATACAAAGAAAACATCTTAAAGGCAGGAAGGGAAAAACAACAAATAACACACAAGGGAATCCCCATAAGGTTAACAGCTGATTTTTTAGCAGAAACTCTGCAAGCCAGAAGGGACTGGCAGGACATATTTAAAGTGATGAAGGAGAAAAACCTGCAACCAAGATTACTCTACCCAGCTAGGATCTCATTCAGATTTGATGGAGAAATTAAAACCTTTACAGACAAGCAAAAGCTGAGAGAGTTCAGCACCACCAAACCAGCTTTACAAGAAACGCTACAGGAACTTCTCTAGGCAAGAAACACAACAGAAGGAAAAGACCTGCAATAATGAACCCAAAACAATTAAGAAAATGGGAATAGGAACATACATATTGATAATTACCTTAAATGTAAATGGATTAAATGCTCCCAGCAAAAGAAACAGATTGGCTGAACGGATACAAAAACAAGACCCATATATTTGTTGTCTACACGAGACCCACTTCAGACCTAGAGACACATACAGACTGAAAGTAAGGGGACGGAAAAAAGATGTTTCATGCAAATGGAAACCAAAAGAAAGCTGGAGTAGCAATTCTCGTATCAGACAAAATAGACTTTAAAATAAAGACTATTACAAGAGACAAAGAAGGACACTACATAATGGTCAAGGGATCGATCCAAGAAGAAGATATAACAACTGTAAATATTTATGCACCCAATATAGGAGCACCTCAATACATAAGGCAAATACTAACAGCCATAAAAGGGGAAATGGACAGTAACACATTCATAGTAGGGGACTTTAGCACCCCACTTTCACCAAAGGCCAGATCATCCAAAATGAAAATAAATAAGGAAACACAAGCTTTAAATGATACATTAAACAAGATGGACTTAATTGATATTTATAGGACATTCCATCGAAGAACAACAGAATACACATTTTTCCCTAGTGCTCCTGGAACATTCTCCAGGATAGATCATATCTTGCATCACAAATCAAGCCTTGGTAAATTTTAGAAAATCGAAGTTGTATCAAGTATATTTTCCGACCACAACGCTATGAGACTAGATATCAATTACAGGAAAAGATCTGTAAAAAATACAAACACATGGAGGCTAAAGAATACACTACTGAATAACGAAGTGATCACTGAAGAAATGCAAGTGGAAATTAAAAAATACCTTAGAAACAAATGATAATGGAGACACGACCACCCAAAACCTATGGGATGCAGTAAAAGCAGTTCTAAGATGGAAGTTGATAGCAATACAAGCCTACCTTAAAAAGCAGGAAACATCTTGAATAAAGAACCTAACCTTGCACCTAAAGCAATTAGAGGAAGAAGAACAAAAAAAAAAAAACACCAAAGTTAGCAGAAGGAGAGAAATCGTAAAAATCAGATAAGAAATAAATGAAAAAGAAATGAAGGAAATGATAGCAAAGATCAATAAAACTAAAAGCTGGTTCTTTGAGAAGATAAACAAAATTGATAAACCATTAGCCAGACTCATCAAGAAAAAAAGGGAGAAGACTGAAATCAATAGAATTAGAAATGAAAAAGGAGAAGTAACAACTGACACTGCAAAAATACAAAAGATCATGAGAGATTACTACAAGCAACTCTATGCCAATAAAATGGACAACCTGGAAGAAGTGGACAAATTTTTAGAAATGCACAATCTGCCGAGACTGAATCAGGAATAAACAGAAAATATGAACAGACCAATCACAAGCACTGAAATTGAAACTGTAATTAAAAATCTTCCAACAAACAAAAGCCCAGGACCAGATAGCTTCACAGGTGAATTCTATCAAACATTTAGAGAAAAGCTAACACCTATCCTTCTCAAACTCTTCCAAAATAAGGCAGAGGGAGGAACACTCCCAAACTCATTCTATGAGGCCACCATCACCCTGATACCAAAACCAGACAAGGATGTCACAAAGAAAGAAAACTACAGGCCAATATCACTGATGAACATAGATGCAAAAATTTTCAACAAAGTACTAGCAAACAGAATCCAACAGCACATTAAACGAATCATACAGCATGATCAAGTGGGGTTTATTCCAGGTATGCAAGGATTCTTCAATATACACAAATCAATCAATGTGATACACCATATTAACAAATTGAAGGAGAAAAACCACATGATCATCTCAATAGATGCAGGGAAAGCTTCCGACAAAATTCAACACCATTTATGATAAAAACGCTGCAGAAAGTAGGCATAGAGGGAACTTTCCTCAACATAATAAAGGCCGTATATGAGAAACCCACAGTCAACATCGTCCTCAATGGTGAAAAACTGAAAGCATTTCCACTAAGATCAGGAACAAGAAGGTTGCCCACGCTCACCACTCTTATTCAACATAGTTTTGGAAGTTTCAGCCACAGCAATCAGAGAAGGAAAGGAAATAAAAGGAATCCAAATCGGAAAAGAAGAAGTAAAGCTGTCACTGTTTGCAGATGAAATGATACTATACATAGAGAATCCTAAAGATGCTACCAGAAAACTGCTAGAGCTAATCAATGAATTTAGTAAAGTAGCAGGATACAAAACTAATGCACAGAAATCTCTGGCATTCCTATACACTAATGGTGAAAAATCTGAAAATGAAATCAAGAAAACATTTCCATTTACCATTGCAACAAAAAGAATAAAATATGTAGGAATAAACCTACCTAAGGAGACAAAAGACCTGTATGCAGAGAATTATAAGACACTGATGAAAGAAATTAAAGATGATAGAAATAGATGGAGAAATATACCATGTTCTTGGATTGGAAGAATCAACATTGTGAAAATGCCTCTACTATCCAAAGCAATGTACAGATTCAATGCAATCCCTATCAAACTACCACTGGCATTTTTCACAGAACTAGAGCAAAAAATTTCACAATTTGTATGGAAACACAAAAGACCCCGACTAGCCAAAGCAATCTTGAGAACGAAAAACGGAGCTGGAGCAATCAGGCTCCTGACTGCAGACTATACTACAAAGCTACAGTAATCAAGACAGTATGGTACTGGCACAAAAACAGAAAGATAGATCAATGGAACAGTATAGAAAGCCCAGAGATTAACCGACGCACATATGGTCACCTTATCTTTGATAAAGGTGGCAGGAATGTACAGTGGAGAAAGGACAGCCTCTTCAATAAGTGGTGCTGGGAAAACTGGACAGGGACATGTAAAAGTATGAAATTAGATCACTCCCTAACACCATACACAAAAATAAGCTCAAAATGGATTAAAGATGTAAATGTACAGCCAGAAACTATCAAACTCTTAGAGGAAAACATAGGCAGGATACTCTATGATATAAATCACAGCAAGCTCCCTTTTGACTCACCTCCTAGAGAAATGGAAATAAAAACAAAAATAAACAAATGGGACCTAATGAAACTTCAAAGCTTTTGCACAGCAAAGGAAAACATAAACAAGACCAAAAGACAACCCTCAGAATGGGAGAAAATATTTGCAAATGAAGCAACTGACAAAGGATTAATCTCCAAAACTTATAAGCAGCTCATGCAGCTTAATAACAAAAAAACAAACAACCCAGTCCAAAAATGGGCAGAAGAGCTAAATAGACATTTCTCTAAAGAAGATATATGGACTGCCAACAACCACATGAAAGAATGCTCAACATCATTAATTATTAGAGAAATGCAAATCAAAACTACAATGAGATATTATCTCACACCAGTCAGAATGGCCATCATCAAAAATCTAGAAACAATAAATGCTGGAGAGGGCGTGGAGAAAAGAGAACACTCTTGGACTGTTGGTGGGAATGTAAATTGATACAGCCACTGTGGAGAACAGTATGGAGGTTCCTTAAAAAACTACAAATAGAACTACCATATGAACCAGCAATCCCAGTTCTGGGCATATACCCTGAGAAAACCATAATTCAAGAAAAGTCATGTACCACAGTGTTCATTGCTGCTCTATTTACAATAGCCAGGAGATGGAAACAACCTAAGTGTCCATCATCGGATGAATGGATAAAGAAGATGTGGCACATATATACAATGGAGTATTACTCAGCCATAAAAAGAAATGAAATTGAAGTATTTGTAATGAGGTGGATAGACCTAGAGTCTGTCATATAGAGTGAAGTAAGTCAGAAAGAGAGAGACAAATACCGTATGCTAACACATATATATGGAATTTAAGGGAAAAAAAATGTCATGAAGAGCCTAGGGGCAAGACAGGAATGAAGAGCCACACCTACTAGAGAATGGACTTGAGGATATGGGGAGGGGGAAAGGTAAGCTGTGCCAAAGTGAGAGAGAGGCATGGACATATATACACTACCAAACGTAAGGTATATAGCTAGTGGGAAGCAGCCGCATAGCACAGGGAGATCAGCTCAGTGCTTTGTGACTGCCTGGAGGGGTGGGATAGGGAGGGTGGGAGGGAGGGAGACGCAAGAGGGAAGAGATATGGGAACTTATGTATATATATATAACTGATTCATTTTGTTGTAAAGCAGAAACTAACAAACCATTGTAAAGCAATTATACTCCAATAAAGATGTTAAAAAAAAAAGATTTCTGAATCTTCACTGTGACTTTAACTGAACTGATGATTGAATGTGTTCTTGTATTTTACATCTTATCTCCATTATCCCCTTTGGAGGTGAAAGACAGTTAAAAAGATAATAAAAGATAGTATAAATGAAATTTGAGCAAATAAGGTGATAGGGTATCACATGCTACATGAGAAGCAGTTTCTGTTTTTATTGCTCAACTCTTTGGTTGGATTTTCACCAATTTTATTGTTCCTAAAGAGAAAAGTATATTGTAATAATCTAAAGGATAGAAGCAAAATTCTCCATCAAACCACCTTCCATGAAAGATTGGAATGCACATCTACCAATTTTATAACAAAACAAGATCGAAAGGGAAATAAATAGATGAATAATGAAGTCATCAAGCTTGTGAAAGACATCTGCCAAATGGAATCAAGATTTATTTCGTTTGCACTGAAGCCGTAATCCCCAGTGTGATGATATTTGAAGGTGGAGCTTTTGGGAGGTAGTTATGTTTAGATGAAGTCATGAGGGTGGATCCCCTATGATGTGATTAGTGTACTTATAACAAAAAGTTGACATGCTCTCTCACTCTCAGTCATATGAGGATACCACAAGATGCATCTGTCTGCAAACCAGAAGGAGGGTCCATACCAGATACTGAATCAGGTGGAACTTTGATTTTGAACATTTCAGGCTCCAGAACTGTGAGTAATAAATGTTGTTGTTTAAGCCACCAAGTCCATGGTAATTTGTTATAGCAGCTCAAACTAAGATAGCCTGAATATAAAATGGTAATACATAGTCTCAGTAAATTTAAGAAGACCAAAATCATATCAATGATCTTTTCCAAACACAATGGCATACCATTAGAAATCAACTACAAGAAAAAAGCTGCAAAAACCCCAGAACACATGGAGACTAAACAATATGATACTAACAACCAATGGGTTACTGAAGAACTCAAAGAGGAAGCAAAAATAAAATACCTGGAGAAAAAAAGAAACCAAAAACACAACAATCCAAAAATCTACAGGATGCAGGATAAGCAGTTCTATGAGGGAAGTTTACAGAGATAGAAGCCTACATTAGAAAACAAGGAAAATCTAAAATAAACAACCTAAACTTATACGTAAAGGAACTAGAGAAAAAAACCACAAAACACAAAATTAATAGAAGTAAATCAATCATAAAGATCAGAGTAGAAATAAATGAAATAGAGACTAAAAACAGTAGAAAATATCAATAAAATGAAGACCTAATTTTTTGAAAAGATGAAACTGACAAACCTTTAGCTAGACTCATCAAGAAAAAAGAGAGAGGCACCAAATAAATAAAATCAGAAATGAAAAAGAAGTTACAACTCATACCACAGAAATACAAAGGATCTTAAGAGATTATTACAAACAATTATAGGCCAATAAAATGGACAACCTATAAGAAATGGACAAATTCTTAGAAAGGTACAATCTCCCTAGACTAAAGCAGAAAGAAATAGAAAGTATGACCAGACCAATTACGAGTAATGAACTTGAATCAGTAATAAAATAAACTATCAATAAACAAAAGTCTAGGACCAGATGGCTTCAGGAGTGAATTCTACCAATCACTTAAAGAAGAGTTAACACTTATCTTTCTCAAACTATTGCAAAAATTTACAGAGGAAGGAATGCTTCCAAACTTGTTCTATGAGGCCAGCATCACCCTGATACCAAAACCAAAGATACCACAAAAAAATAAAATTGTACACTAATATCACTGATGAACATATATGAAAAAACCTGAATAATATATTAGCAAACCAAATTCAACAATACATTAAAAGGGTCATATACCATGATCAAATTGGCTTTACGCCAGGGAAACAAGAATGGTTCAATATCTGCAAATTAATCAATGTGATACACTACATTCACAAACTGAAGACTAAGAATCATATGATCATCTCACTAGATACAGAAAAGACTTTTAACAAAAGTCAACATCCATTTATGATAAAAACTCTCCAGAATATGGGTATAAAGGGACAGCAACATAAAATAAATGCTATATATGACAAGCCCACAGCTAATATCATTCTTGTCAATGAAAAGCTGAAAGCATTTCTGCTAAGATCAGGAAAATGCCAGGATGCTCACTCTCACCAATTTTATTCAACACAGTAATGGAAATACTAGACACAGGAATCAAATAAAGAGAGATAAAAGGAATCCAAATTGTAAAGAAAGAAGTAAAACTATTACTGTTTGCAGATGACATACTATTATAAATAGAAAATCCTAAAGACATCATCATAAAGCTATTAGAATGCAACAACAATGAACCCTGTAAAGTTGCAGGATACGAAATTAATATACAGAAATTAATTGCATATGTATACACTAGCAACAAACTATCAGAAAGAGAAATTAAGAAGAGAATCCCATTTATAATCCTATTAGAATGAAAAAAAAATACCTAGGAATAAGTCTACCTAAGGAGGTAAGATATGTGTATTCAGAAAACAAAGAGATACTAATGAAAGCAATTGAAGACAACAGTAACAAATGGAAAGCTATACTGTGTTCATGGGTTGGAAAAATTAGTGTTATTCAAATGGCAATATTACCCAAGGAAATCTACAGATTTGATGCAATCCCTATTAAAATACCAATGGCCTTTTCCATAGAAGAACTATAAAATTTGTATGGCAACATAAAAGGCCACAAATAGTCAAAACAATTTTGAGAAAGAAGAACACAGCTGGAGGTATCATGCACTCTCATTTAAACTCTATACTATAAAGCTACAGCAAGCAAAACAGTATGGTGCTAGTACAAAAACACACACATGTATCAGTGGAACAGAACAGAGAGACCAGAACTGAACCCACACTTATATAGTCAATGTACAAAAAGGAGACAAGAATATATAATGGAGAAAAGATAGCCTCTTCAACAAATGGTGTTGGGAAACTGGTCAGCTACATGCAGAAGAAAGAAACTGCATTTCTTTCTCACACCATATAAAAAAATAAACTCAAAATGGATTAGAGACTTAAATATAAATACTGAAACCATAAAACTTCTAGGAGAAAACAAGTTGTTACTCTTTGATATAGGTCTTAGCAATATTTTGTTGGATATGTCTTCTCAGGCAAGGTAACAAATGCAAAAATAAACAAATGGGACTATATCAAACTAAAAAGCTGTTGCACAGTGAAAGAAAATATTAACAAGATGAAAAGGCAGCCTACTGAATGGGTGAAGATTTTTAAACAATATATGCAATAAGGGGTTAATATAAAAAATATATGAAGAACTCATACAACTCAACATCAAAATACCAAACAACCCAATTAAAAATTCAACAGAGGGCCAGAATAGACATTTTCCAAAGATATACAGATGGCCAACAGGCACATGAAAAGATGCTTAACATCACAAATAATCATGGAAATACAAGTCAAAAACAGTGAGATATCACCTCACATCTTCAGAAAAGCTATTATTAAAAAGACAATAGGGCTTCCCTGGTGGCACAGTGGTTGAGAGTCCGCCTGCCGATGCAGGGGACACGGGTTTGTGCCCTGGTCCAGGAATATCTCACATGCCGTGGAGTGGCTAGGCCCGTGAGCCATGGCCGCTGAGCCTGCGCATCCAGAGCCTGTGCTCCGCAATGGGAGAGGCCCCAACAGTGAGAGGCCCGCATACTGCAAAAAAAAAAAAAAAAAAAGACAATAAAAAACAAGTGTTGTCAAGGATATGGAGGAAAAGGAACACTTGTGCACTATTTGTGGGAGTATAATTTAGTGCAGCCACTATAGAAAATAGTATGGAGGTACCTAAAAAATTAAAAATGGAACTATAATATGATTCAGCAATTCCAATTCTGTGTATTTATCTGAAGAAAATGAACACCATAATTCAAAAAGATATATACTACCCCTTTGTTCTTTGCAGCATTACTTAAAATACACAAAATATAAAAGCAACCTAAGTACCACTGGACAGATTAATGGATAAAGATATGGCATATAAACAAAGGAATATTACCGAGCGATGAAAAAGAATGAAATCTTGCCATTTATGACAACATGGATGGACCTAGAGGTATTATGCTAAGTGAGATAAGTCAGAAAGAGAAAGAGAAATACTGTATGAATCCATCTATATGTGGAATTTAAAAAAATAAATACAACAAAACAGAAACAGAGTCATAGACACAGAGAACAGGTGGTTTCCAGAGAGGAATCAGGTAGAGGGATGAGAGAAATAGGTGAGTGAGATTAAGAGGTACAAAATTCCAGTTACAAAATAAATTAATGACAGGTATGAAATGTATTGTGTGGGGAATATAGTCAATAATGTAATATCTTTGTATGGTGACAGATGGTAACTAGACATTTTGTGGTGATAATTTTGAAATGTATAGAAATACTGAATCATTATGTTGTACACAAGGAACTAACATAGAGCTGTAGGTCAATTATATTTCAGAAACAAATTCACTAACTCAGAAAAAGAGGTCAGATTTGTGGTTATCAGAAACGTGATTTAAAAAACTCCCAACAAGCAAAATTCCAGGATCAGATGGCTTCACAGGTGAATTCTATCAAACATTTAGAGAAGAGTTAACACCTATGCTTCTGAAACTATTCCAAAAAATTGCAGAGAAAGGAACACTGCCAAACTCATTCTACCAGGCCACCGTCAACCTGATATTAAAAACAGACAAAGATATGACAAAAAAAGACAATTACAGGCCAATGTCACTGATGAACATAGACACAGAATTCCTCAACAAAATACTAGCATACTGAATCCAACAATACATTAAAAGGATCATACACCATGATCAAGTGGGGTTTATCCCAGGGATGCAAGGATTTTTCAATATTCACAAATCAATCATGTAATACACCACATCAACAAACTGAAGAATAAAAACCATATGATCATCTCCATAGATGCAGAAAAAGTTTTTGACAAAATTCAGCACCCATTTATGATAAAAACTCTCCAGAAAGTGGGCATAGAGGGAATATACCTCAACATAATAAAGGCTATATATGGCAAACCTACATCTAGCATCATACTCAATGGTGAAAAGCTGAAAGCATTTCCTCTAAGATCAGGAACAAGACAAGGATGTCCACTCTCACCACTTTTGTTCAACATAGTTTTGGAAGTCCTAGCCATGGCAATCAGAGAAAAAGAAAAAGAAATAAAAGGAATCCAAATTGGAAAAGAAAAATTTAAACTCTCACTGTTTGCAGATGACATGACAGTATACATAGAAAATCCTAAAGTTGCTACCAGAAACTACTAGAGCTCATCAATGAATTCAGTAATGTTGCAGAATTCAAAATTATACACAGAAATCTGAAAGAGAAAGAAACAATCCCATTTATCATCGCATCAGAAAGAATAAAATACCTAGGAACAAGCCTATCTAAGGAGACAAAAGACCTTCTCTCTGAAAACTATAAGACACTATTAAAATACCAATGGCAATGTTTTCAAAAGAAATTTAAGGTGACACAAACAGTTGGAAAAATATACAATGTTCTTGGATTGGAAGAATCAATATTGCCAAAATGACTCTTCTACCCAAGGCGATCTATAGATTCAATGCAATGCCTATCAAGTTATCAAAGACATTTTTCACAGTACTAGAATAAAAAATCTTAAAATCTGTATGGAGACACAAAAGACCCCAAATAGTCAAAGCAATCTTGAGAAAGAAAAATGGAGCTGGAAGAATCAGGCTCCATGACTTCAAACTATACTACAAAGCTACAGTCATCAGGACAGTATGTTACTGGCACAAAAACAGAAATATAGGTCAATAGAAGAGGACAGAAAGCCCAGAAATAAACCTACGCACCTGTGGTGAATTAATCTATGACAAAGGTGGCAAGACTATACAATGGAGGAAAGACAGTCTCTTCAATAAATGGTGCTGGGAGAACTGGACAGCTACATGTAAAAAAATGAAATTAGAACACTTTTTAACACCACACACAAAAGTAAACTCGAAATGGATTAAAGACCTAAATGTAAGACTGGATACTATAAAACTCTTAGAGGAAAACATAGGCTGAATACTCTATGACATAAATTGCAGCAATATCGTTTTTGATCTGTCTCCTACAGTAATTGGAAATGAAACCAAACACAAACAAATGGGACCTAAAAACTTCTGCAGAACAAAGGAAACCATAAACCAAATGAAAAGACAACCCACAGAATGGGAGAAAATGTTTTCAAACGATGTTACCAACAAAGGATTAATCTCCAAAACTTACAAACAGCTCATGAGGCTCAATATCAAAAAAACAAACAACCCAATTAAAAATGGGGAAAATAGACATTTCTCCAAAGAAGACATACAGATGGTCAAGAGGCCACATGAAAAGGTGCTTAACATGTCTAATTATTAGAGAAACGCAAATCAAAACTACAATGACGTACCACCTCACACCAGTCAGAATGCCATCATCAAAACGTCTACAAAAAATAAATGCTGGAGAGGATGTGGAGAAAAGGGAACCTTCATGCACTGTTGGTGGGAATGTAAATTGATGCAGCCACTATGGAAAACTGTATGGAGGTTCCTTAAAAAACTAAAAATAGAGCTTCCATATGATCCAGCAATCCCACTCCTGGGCATATATCCAGAGAAAAACATGGTTCAAAAGGATACATGCACCTCAATGTTCATTGCAGTGCTGTTTACAATAGCCGAGAAAAGGAAGCAACCTAAATGTCCATTGACAAATTAATGGATAAAGAAGATGTTGCACATATACAATGGAATATTACTCAGCCATTAAAAAGAATGAAAGAATGCCACTTGCAGCAACATGGATAGACTAAGTGAAGTAAGTCAGACAGAGAAGGACAAATATCATATGATATTGCTTATACGTGGAATCTAAAAAAAAAAGGATACAAATGAACATATTTACAAATAGAAACAGACTCACAGACTTACAGAGTGAACTTATGATTACCAGGGGGAAAGGGATAGGTTGGAAGTTTGGGATTGGTTATCTATTTTATATATGGCAGTGTGTATATATCAATATATAGATATCTTGATATATACACACTGCCATATATAAAATAGATAACCAACAAGGAATTACTGTATTGCAGTGGAACTCTTCTCAATATTCTGTATTAACCTAAATGAGAAAAAACTTGAAAAAGAACGGATAAATGCATATGGATAACTGTATCAGTTTACTATACACCTGAAACTAATGCAACATTGTTAATCAGCTATACTCCAATATGAAATAAAAATTTAAAACAAAAAGAATAGGGGGTGGGAGGAGTATGAAGTGGATCTAGTCAAAAGGTACAAATTTCCAGTTGTAATATTAATAAGTACATCATGAGATGTGATGTACAACATGATAAATATAATTAACGCTGCTGTGTATTATATATGAAAATTGTTGAGAGAAAATCCTGTGTTCTCATCACAAGCAAAAATTATTTTTTTCTTATCTGTATGAGATGATGGTTGTTCACTAAACTGATTGTGGTGATCATTTCATGATGTATTTATGTCAAATCATTATGCTGCATACCTTAAACTTTTATAATACTGTATGTCAATTATATCCTAAAAAAACTGAAAGGAAAAATGGTAACACATCACTACAGGTATGTATAATTGCTTTTCTTTGCATAGTGTTATGACTTGCACACCTATCTTAAGCTATCATGGAAAGCTGAATAAAAAGCTAAGAATTTCCTTTAAGCAGCAGATTCCTGTCCTATCTTGTCCAAATTCGTTGACTTCAAATCATGTTTAAAATAATCATCAAGGATGATTAACAGCTGTCACAACTAGTTCAGTTGGTTCTAGTCAACATCATTTACATTTTTAGATATTTTATATATTACTTTCTTGCCTTGTTGGTCCCTAAATAATATCTTTCAATTATCTCTTAATTAAGATTACAAAGTAAAAGTCAAATACTTAACATCACAACTTGTGATGGTTAGTTTTGTGTGTCAGCTTGGCTAGGCTATGGTGTCCTGCTGTTTGGTCAAACACTAGTCTAGATGCTTCTGTAAAAGTATTTTGTCAATGTGATTAACATTTATAATCACTTTTCTTTAAGTAAATCAAATTACCCTTGATAATGTGAGTGGGCTTCTTTCAATTAGTTAAAGGCCTTAAGAAAAGAAATTGAGGCTTCCTGGAGAAGAAGGAATTCCTTCTCAATACTGTAACATAGAAAGTTTGGCTGACTTTCTAGCCTCCTAACCTGTTCTGTGGATTTTGGATTCAAGACCTCAATGTCAACTCTTACTGGAATTTCTAGCCTGCCAGCCTGACCTACAGATTTTGAATTTACCCATTTCCACAAGCGTGAGGCAATTCCTTAAAATAAATCTATATATTTCTCTATGTACATATGTGTATTTGTATATCTATATCCTAGTGCTTTTGTTTCTTTAGAGAATCCTGACTGATAAAGGGCTCAATGCTTTTTTAGAAACTCTGGGATACACTAACATCTGTAAACAAAATTTCCTCCTTACTACTTTTACATCATTTAAGCAGTGTTGCAGTAGCCTGAAGCCCAGAGACAGAAAGTACAGTGGCAGATTTCTTTCTTTCTTTAAAAAAAATCTTTAAAGTGAACATGAAGGTAATGCTACTGCTATATAAATACAAGGCTCTGTTATTAATAATGCTAATGATAGAACATCTAAGAATGTAGCATTGGCACCTCATTATGAATGTCCTCTTTTTTCTACAAAACAAAGCACCTTTAGTAATTATATTATCTACACCCACAAAATCATTAGACACTTATGAATTATTCACATTTTCCATTATCCTTTCTAATTAACATTCTTAGTGAATGGAGTTTTTAAAACATACCACTTTCCTCAACTTTGCCATATTTATTTAAACTGCCAATAAAAAGAAGAACTTGTGAATATTTTGAACAGTGACTAAGAAGAATCAAATGATTTATGTCATAATTTTGTCTATCAGTAGTGGGATAATATGCTAGAAGAGTGTTATGTATTATTAAACACTTTAAACACTTATAAAAATTCTTACTGGAAACATTACAGAATGCCAAAATTTGTTTCTCAATTTAAGGCAAGAAAGAGTGTATGAAAATATTTTTTAGAACAGATGGTAACAAGGGACTTCCCTGGTGGTCCAATAGTAAAGAATCTGCCTTGCAATGATGGGGAAGTGGATTCAACCCCGGTCAGGGAACTAAGATCCCACATTCCATGGGGCAACAAACCCAAGGGTCACAACTACTGAGTTCACATGCCTCAACTAGAGCCTGCATACTACAAACTACAGAGCCCACATGCTCTGGAGCCTGTACACCACAACTAGAGAAGAGAAAACCCACACGCCACAACTAGGGAGAAGCCCAAGTGCCACAACGAAGAGCCCATATGCTGCAACAAAAGATCCCGCATGCCTCAATGAAGAGCCCACATGCCGCAACTAAGACCTGACACAGCCAAAAATTAAAAAAACAAAACAAAAAAACATAGTAATATGTGGGAGGGTAAGAGAAGTCATCCCCAGTTACTGTTTCTAAGAAATAAATTTGTATGGCACTTTAAAGTTTACAAAACACTTTTACACACATTGTTTCCTGTTTTTCATATGTACCTATGATGTACAATAAGTTCAGCCAAACAAAATACTTTTTAAATAATTGCCCCAATATAGACAATAATTGATGAGTGGAAGTGGGTATTACCCAGGATGTTCTACTCAAGGAGACATTTGTCCACACTTTACTCTTCAAGAGAAAATGCTATAGTATTGTATGTGAGCTAATGTATTGTCATTCCCTAAAAATATAGTGCAGAATAAACTTACAGTAAAACATCAAGCACAGAAAAAGAGCTAAGGTTGTACATTTTTCTTATTCCTTTCTTTATGTGAGTTTCTTCTTGTGGTAAATAATCTTTATTCATTTCAGCAGAAAGCTGCAAAGATTATTACATCTGATGGAAATAGGAAAATGTTAGGGTCACGTGGTACACACACTTAATCAGTCCTTTACTTCTTGGAAACGGTTCCTAACTTAGCACTCTCATAGACTATTTCTCATGGATTTTGAGCTATTTCCTGTACTAGAAGCCATTGCTTTTAAACTTGACTACCTTGGATAGTAATTGTTTTGCCAAACTAGGCTTCTATTAGATTTGCTATCAAGATCACCATCCATCTTATTCATAAAACATTAATAGATTATAACTTAATTTCCCAAGATTGAAATGTTAGCTGCAAGGACAGCTTTGTATTGTCAACATTGATAAATATTTTGTTAATTTTTCAACTGTTTTCATGTCTTTGTGTTCTTGTTCACAGTTCACATTCTGATCTTCACTGTAGTCAATTTTCATGAGTCTTTTCACTTGTCAAAAGTCCAGTTACAATGAGATTGACTACTTTATTCAGCTTTGATGAATGGAAGTACACTAAAGCTATTTTACATCAACTTGTACAAATCTTTTCAAATTGAGATCATTTAATAAATGATTAAAGAAGAAAATGTAAAATTCCATGGAGGCTATATATTCTAGGTAATTCAGGGAAGATAACTCCTATTTTGCACCCCTCCCCTAGAAGGCCTGCAGTATGTTATTAAATCATCTGAGGAAGGCAAGGCCTATTGCCTTCTATCATTCACTTCTGAAATGTTTACTATTCATAGCATCTGGGACATTCATACAGCTGTTATGGTCTTTCTTCCCTCTCACTCTCAGGTAAACAGTGCATTGCATGATAACATTTTTCAAACACATCCTTAGAGACCAGAATGTATGAATCCCAGAAAATGTGTGAAAATTTTGTATACATTTGCATAGTTGCATTATTAAAATTTAAGATGGATGTATGATATCCCTACTTTCTCACTACTACCAGTTCACAAGCATTTTTCTAGAGAACACAATAAGATTGTATTATTAGTATATTAAAATAATATAGTCCATCTAACTAGTTAATATGGCTGGTATAGGAAAATATCTTTGTAAATTAATTATTGGAAGTACCATGGTAGAAACGTGAAGGTGCAGATAAAGGTTATACAGTAATTTCTTTCTCTTAAATTTATATCTATTTAGATAGAGAAAACATATTTGGACACCCACAAAATGTTTTAAAAATGCCTTTAATTAGGTAAAAAGATATGGTTTAATAAATATTATATGTAACTCATACATTTTATAAATTTATTTTGTGATCAAATTCTATACTAAAAATGAAGAATTACTATTCTAGTAGATATTTAATATATGACTGCTAATATTTAATAAATCATTGCAAGGAGGTTTGGTTCAAGATGGTGATGGAGGAGGATTCTCCCCCATAGACACACTGAAACTTCAGCTACATACAAAAAATTTCCTCTGGGAAAAAATCCCCCAAAATAGCTGAGCAACTCCTACATATCAGGTGAATGAAAAGAAACCCACATCAAAGCAGATAGGAGAGGCTGAGACACAATTTTGCCATAAACTCCACCCCCTGGCATGGCAAATCAAGTCTCTAGGGAACTCACAAGCCTGAGCATCTCCCTGAGAAGCAAAGGTTTAAACCCCACATCGGGCATCCCATGTTTTAAGACCTGCACTTGAGCGATGATCCCTCAATACATCTAGCTTTGAAAGCCAATGGAGCTTCTGTTCATGAGACTCACAAGTGTGTAGGAAACTGAGAAACAGTTCTTAAATGACTCACATACAGACTCACCCACCCTAGGGACCAGCACAGAGGCAGGCCATGGAGAGGTGCACAGACTTTCGGTGAAAAAGTCTTGTTACCTGAAAGCATCTGCCCGAGGGGTAGGCGTTTAATTTAAAACACATAGAGAAGGCTACTGAAATATTCTCCTAAAGATGGAGGCCAGAGGGGACCTTATTTTCCCTCTCCCTCTTTCTCTCCTTCCCCAGAAAGGAGCTTGTATTTTTGTATGGCAACCCAATTTTTGTGACTGCCACCCATGGGACACCTCTAGATCACCTTGTTCTTGTGGTTAACAGGGCTTATGCTCACAGGTTCCACAGGACTAAAACAAATGGAGAAAGAATTCTCAAATAGCTACCACTCTAAGGACACAGCCAAGAGACAACAGACTGAGGAACCCAGTCTTTCTGTGAAAGGGGCCTACTAGCTTATCTTCATAGCTGTGGGCTAAGGGACAGGCTTCTAATTAAACACACAGCTAAGGCCTCACTGGAATCCTCTCCAGAGACCTGGGAGGGTCGGTTCTATCTTTGCCCACTCCCTCTGCTGCATTCTGGAGTGCCAGAATCTCCTGGAGGGGAGTATGTGCACACGCCTAATACCCTAGTTGTTATGTATGGTACCTTGGCTTTTGCAGCTGCTACCCAGGTGACACCCCTTTATTGCCTGGCTCTGTTGGCCAGCAAGGTTTGTGCTAACTAGTTAAATGGGGCTGTAGCAAAGAAACAAACAGTGATTAACTGGTTATCAACCCTCAGCTCAGTGTAGAGGGAGCAGACAGAAATGTTCATCTCTAAGTCTTCATTTGAAGAAGGTATATTTGCTGCCTGAGGGTCTGGCTTCCAATCAGCCTGAATCTAGGTGATAACCAAGATTGTCCCCTTTGGGACACTAAAAGGTTTTAACACATCCTGAACTACTGAGAGTCATTAAAAGTAAAGGCTACTTAGAAAATCACCAAGGTTTGAGAGACAACAAAGTGCTAGAGTAGGGTTGAAAAATAAGGTTTATCCCCTACATGAGGTTACTCCTTCAAGACTGAGAGAGGTGGCTCTTTTGCATAATGCACAGAAACCAACACAGAGAGTTAAGGAAAATGAGGCAATGGGAATATGTTCCCAAAAGAAGAACGAGATAAAACCTCAGGAAAAAGTCCTGAATGCAATAGAGATAAATGTCTTACCTGATAAAGGGATTCAAAATAATGGTCATAAAAATGCTAACTTAACTCAGAAAAAGAATGGATAAACTAAGTGAGAATTTCAACAAAGAGAGAAAATACAAGAAAGTACCAAAGAGAAGTCACAGAGCTGAAGAATACAATAACTGAAATGAAAAATACAATTTAAAACTTCAAGAGGGGCTTCCCTGGTGGTGCAGTGGTTAAGAACCTGCCTGCAAATGCAGGGGACACAGGTTCGAGCCCTGGTCTGGGAAGATCCACATGCCGTGGAGCAACTGGGCCCATGGGCCACAACTGCTGAGCCTGTGCTCTAGAGCCTGTGCTCCACAGCAAGAGAAGTCACTGCAATGAGAGGCCCGTGCACTGCAATGAAGAGTGGCCCCTACTCTCCGCAGCTAGAGAAAGCCCATGCACAGCAACAAAGACCCAATGCAGCCAAAAATAAATAAAATAAGATAAATTTATTAAAAAAAATTCAACAGCAGACTAGATGAAGCAGAAGAAAGCATCAGTGAACTTGAGACAGGGCAGTGGAACTCACTCAATCACAGCAACAGAAAGAAAAACAGAATGAAAAACGTGAATATAGCTTAAGGGACTTGTGGGAAAACAATCAGACCAACATTCACATTATAAGAGTCCAAGAAGGAGAAGAATGAGAGAATGAGGCAGAAAACTTAACTGATGAAATAATGGCTGGAAACTTCCCTAACGTGGGAAAGAACCTGACATCTAGGTCCCGGAAGAACAAAGAGTTACAAAGATGATGAACCCAAAGAGACTCACACCAAGACACATTATGATTAAAATGTCAAATGTTAATGAGAAGGAGAGAATCTTGAAAGAAGCAAGACACTAAAAGAAAACAAAACAAAACAAAAACAAAAAACTTGTTATATAAAAGGGAACTTCCAAAGGACCATCAGTAGATTTTTCAGCAGAAACATTGTAGGCCAAAAGGAAGTGGAACAATGTATTCAAAGTGTTGGAAGAAAAAAAAACCTGCCAATCAAAAATGCTCTACCTGGCATAGTTATTGGTCAGAATTGAAAGAGAGAGTTTTCCAGAGAAGGAAAAGCTAAATAAAGGAATATATCACCACAGACCAGCCTTTTAAGAAATGTTGGGGGCAGAGTCAAGATGGTGGTGGGGGAGGACACAGAGTTTGCATCTCCCCACAACTAGGGTGCCTGTCATATGCTGGTGGGGGACCTTAATGCCCAAGGAGATGGGAGGAACCACCGAGCAACTGGGTAGGATGTGGAGGGAGTGTGGGGAGAGGAGAAGTGGAGGTTGGACAGAACTGGCACCCCTGAGGGGTGGCTGGGAGGGGGGAGGAGTTCCCACGCCTGGAGGGACCCTTGGGGGCTCAGAGGATTAGAGGGGAGAGCTCCTAGCATTTCCCCTACCCAATCGGGCCCTGGGAAGGCTGAAATACTCATATCAGATGAAATAGACTTTAAAATAAAAACTGTTACTACAGATAAGGAAGGACACTACATAATGATCAAGGGATCAATCCAAGAAGAAGATATAACACTTATAAATATTTATGCACCCAACATAGGATCACCTCAATACATAAGGCAAATGCTAACAACCATAAAAGGGGAAATCGACAGTAACACAATAATAGTAGGGGACTTTAACACCGCATTTACATCAATGGACAGATCATCCAAACAGAAAATAAATAAGGAAACACAAGCTTTAAACGACACAATACACCAGATAGATTTAATTTATATTTACAGGACATTCCACCTGAAAGTGGCAGAATATATTTTCTTCTCAAGTGCACACGGAACATTCTCCAGGATAGATCACATCTTGGGTCACAAATCAAGCCTCAGAAAATTTAAGAAAACTGAAATTCTATCAAGCACCTTTTCTGACCACAATGCTATGAGACTAGATATTAATTACAGGAAAAAAAAAAAAAAAGACAACACCCAAATACATGGAGGCCAAACAGTGTAGTACTAAATAACCAAGAGATCACTGAAGAAACCAAGGAAGAAATAAAAAAATACATGGAAAGAAATGACAACAAAAACACAACGACCCAAAACCTATGGGATGCAGCAAAAGCAGTTCTCAGAGGGAAGTTTATAGCAATTCAATCTCACCTCAAGAAAAAAGAAAAATCTCAAATAAACAATCTAACCTTACACCTAAAGCAACTAAAGAGAGCAGAACAAAGAAAACCCAAACTCAGTAGAAGGAAAGAAATCATAAAGATCAAAGCAGAAATAAATGAAACAGAAACAAAACAATACCAAAGATCAGTAAAACTAAAAGTTAGTTCTTTGAGAAGATAAACAAAATTGATAAACATTTAGTCAGACTCAAGAAAAAAAGGGAGAAGATACAAATCAATAAAATTAGAAATGAAAAAGGAGAAATCACAACTGACACCAGAGAAATCACAACTGACACCACAGAAATACAAAGGATTATGAGACTACTACAAACAACTCTACACCAATAAAAACCATATGATCATCTCAATAGATGCAGAAAAAGCTTTAGAAAAATTCAACACCCATTTATGATAAACACTGCAGAAAACGGGCATAGAGGGAACCTACCTCAAAATAATAAAGGCCATATATGACAAACCTACATCTAGCATCATACTCAATGGTGAAAAGCTGGAAGCATTACTTCTAAGATCAGGAACAAGACAAGGATGTCCACTCGCACCACTTTTGTTCAATAAAGTTTGGGAAGCCCTACCCATGTCAATCAGAGAAAAAACAAAAGAAATAAAAGGAATCCAAATTGGAAAAGAAAATGTAAAACTGTCACTGTTTGCAGATGACATGATACTATACATAGAAAATCCTAAAGATGTGACCAGAAAACTACTAGAACTAATCAGTGAATTTGGTAAGGTTGCAGGATACAAAATTAATGCATAGAAATCTCTGGCATTCATATACACTAACAACAAAAAATCAGGAAGAGAATTTAAGGAAGCAATCCCATTTACCATAGGAACAAAAAGAATAAAATACCTAGGAATAAACTTACCTAAGGAGGCAAAAGACTTCTACTCAGAAAACTATGAAACATTAATGAAAGAAGTCAAAGATGACATAAACAGATGGAGAAATATACCATGTTCCTGATTGGAAGAATCAATATTGTGAAAATGACTATACTACACAAAGCAATCTACAGAATCAATCCCTATCAAACTACCAATGGCATTCTTCACAGAATTAGAACAAAAATTTTATAATTTGTATGGAAACACAAAAGACCCCAAATAGCCAAAGCAATCTGGAGAAAGAAAAACAGAGATGGAGGAATCAGGCTCCCTGACTTCAGACTATACTACAAAGCCACAGTAATCAAGACATTATGGTACTGGCTCAAAAACAGAAATATAGATCAATGGTACAGAATATAATGCTCAGAGATAAACCCATGCACATATGGTCACCCAATTTATGACAAAGGAGGCAAGAAAATACAATGGAGAAAAGAGAGCCTCTTCAATAAGTGGTGCTAGGAAAACTGGACAGGTACATTTAAAAGAATGAAATTAGCACACTCCCTAACATGGTACACAAAAATAAACTCCAGATGGATTAAAGACCTAAATGTAAGGCCAGACAATATAAAACTCTTAGAGGAAAACATAGGAAAAAAATTCTTTGACAAAAACCACAGAAAGATCTTTTTTGACCCACCTCCTAGAGTAATGAAAATAAAAACAAAAATAAACAAATGAGACCTAATGAAACTTAAAAGCTTTTGCACAGCAAAAGAAACCATAAACAAGATGAAAAGGCAGCCCTCAGAATGGGAGAAAATATTTGCAAATGAAGCAACAGACAAAATATTAGTCTCCAAAATATACAAAGAGTCAATATCAAAAAAACAAGCAACCCAATCCAAAAACAGGCAGAAGACCTAAATAGATTTCACCAAAGAAGACATACAGATGGACAAGAGGCACATGAAAAGATGCTCAAAATCACTATTAGATAAATGCAAATCAAAACTACAATGAGGTATATCACCTCGCACTGGTTAGAATGGCCATTATCAAAAAATCTAGAAACAATAAATGCTGGCAAGGATGTGGTGAAAATGGAACCTTCCTGCACTGTTGGTGGGATGTAAATTGATACAGCCACTATGGAGAACAGTATGGAGGCTCCTTAAGAAACTAAATAGAACTACCATATGACCCAGCAGTCCCACTACGGAGTATAAACCCTGAGAAAACCATAATTCAAAAGGACACATGTACCCCAATATTCATTGCAGCACTATTTACAATAGCCAGGACATGGAAACAACTAAATATCCAATGATAGATGAATGGATAAAAAAGCTGTGGTACATGTATACAATGGAATATTACTCATCCGTAAAAAGGAACAAAACTGGGTCATTTGTAGAGATGTGGATGGACCTAGATTCTGTCATACAGAGTGAAGTAAATCAAAAAGAGAAAAACAAATATCATATATTAATGCATATATATGGAATCTAGAAAACTGGTATAGATGAACCTATTTGTAGGGCACGAATAGAGATGTATACATAGAGAACAGACATGTCGACACTGTGGGGGAGGGGAGGGTGGGACTAATTGGGAGATTAGGTTTGACATAAATACACTACCATGTGTAAAATAGATAGCTAGTGGGAACCTGCTGTATAGCATAGGGAACTCAGCTCAGTGCTCTGTGATGACCTAGATGGGTGGGATGGGGGTGGGGCTGGGAGGGAGGTCCAAGAGGGAGGGGACATAGGTATTCATATAGCTGATTAACTTCATTGTACAGTAGAAACTAACACAACATTCTAAAGCAATTTTAGTCCAATTAAAAAATTAATTAATTAAAAAGGAGAGATGTTAAAGGAATTTTTTTAAGCTGAAATGAAAGGATACTTATTAGTAACAGGAAAACACAAAAAAGCATAAATCTCACTGAAAGATGTAAGTATATAGTAAATATCAGAATAATGTAAACTTGGTGGGTTAATTATTTATAAACTACTATGAAGATTAACAAAAGTAGTAACAATAACTATAACTACAATAATTGTTAACGGATATACAAGATAAAAAGGTGTAAACTGTGGTATCAAAAACATAAAAATTGAGGGGCTGGGGGAGTAAAAATGTAGTGCTTTAGAATGTGTTCATACTTAGTTGTTATTGACTTAAATTACTGTTATCAGTAGTTTTATGTAAGCTTCCTGGTAATCACAAAGCAAAAACCTATATTAGATATATAAAAGAAAATAAAGGAAGGAATCTAAACATATCACTACAGAAAATCATCAAATCACAAAGGAAAAGAACAATAGAAGAAAAAAGAAACAGAAGAATTACAAAACAGCCAGGAAATAAATAACAAAATGGCAGTAAGTTCACATTCATCAGTAATTACTTTAAATGTAAATGGACTGTATTGTTCAATCAAGAGACACAAAATGGCTCATAGATTAAAAAACAACAACATAAAACAAGACATCTGGGCTTCCCTGGTGGCACAGTAGTTGAGAGTCCACCTGCTGATGCAGGGGACACAGGTTCGTGCCCCGGTCCGGGAAGATCCCACATGCCATGGAGCGGCTGGGTCCATGAGCCATGGCTGCTGAGCCTGCACGTCCGGAGCCTGTGTTCCGCAACAGGAGAGGCCACAACAGTGAGAGGCCCGCGTACCGGAAAAAAACAACCAACAAAAATACAACAAGACATCTATTTGCTGCCTACAAGACACTCACTTCAAACCTAAAGACACACACAGGCTGAAAGCCAAGAAATGGAAAATGATATTCCAAACAAATGGAAACCAAAAGAGAGCTCGTGTAGTGATATTTATATCAGACAAAATAAACTTTAAGATAAAGATTGTAATAAGAGATAAATAATGATAAAGGAGTCAATCCAACTGGAGGATAAAATATGTGTAAGTATTTCTGCACTCAACATAGGAACACCTAAATACATAGGGAAAACAGTAATAGACCTAAAGGGAGAAAGAGACAGCAATACAATAATAGAAGGGAAAATTAATAACTCACTTTGATCAATGGATATATCATCCAGACAGAAAATCATTAAGGAAATATTGGCCTTAAATGACATGTTAGGCCAGATAGACTTAACAGACTTATACAGAACAGTCCATCCAAAAGCAAACAAATACACATACTTCTCAAGTGCACATGAAGCATTCTCCAGGATAGATCACACGCTAGCCAGAAAACAAGTCTTAATAAATTTAAGAAGACTGAAATTATATTAAGTATCTTTTCTAACCACAATGGTATGAAACTAGAAATTAATACAACAAGAAAACTAGAAAATTGACAAATATGTGGAGATTAAGCAACATGCTACCGACCAACCAGTGGTTCAAAGAAAACAACAAAAGAGAAATAAAAAATACCTAAAAAATGGAAACACATCATACTCAAACTTACGGGATGCAGCAAAAACAGCTCTAAGACGGAAGTTCATAGTAATAAATCCCTGCATCAAGAAAAAAAAAGATCTCAAAAAACCTAATTTCATACCTCAAGGAAACAGAAAAAGAAGAAGAAACAAAGACCAAAGTTAGTAGAAGAAAGAAAATAACAAAGGTGAGAGTAGAAATAAAAATAAAATAGAGACCAATAGAAAATATCAAAGAAACCAAGAATTGTTTTTTTTAAAAGATAAACCAAACTGACAAACCCTTAGCTAGAATCACCAAGGAAATGAGAGAGAAGTCTCAACATCAGAAATGAAAGAGACTTACAACCAATACCACAGAAATAGAAAGAATCACAGAATACTATAAACAGTTATACACTAACAAATTGGACAACTTAGAGGAAACAGATAAATTCCTAGACATATAATGTCTACCAAGACCAAATCATGAAGAAGTGGAAAATCTGAATAGACTAATTACTGGTAAGGAGATTGTATCAGTAATCAAAAACCTCCCAACATACAAAAGTCCAGGACCAGATGACTTCACTCATGAATTATCAAACATTCAAAGACAATTAAAAACAATCCTTCTCAAATTCTTTCAAAAAAAGAGAATAGGAGTGAACACTTCCAAACACAATTTATGAGACACCATTACCCTGATACTAAATCTAGACAAGGACACTACAGGAAAAGAAAATTACAGGTCATTATCCCTTAGGAACATAGATGCAAAAATCCTCAAAAAATGTTAGTATAACAAATTCAACAATACACTAACATCACATATACCATGACCAAATGACCTTTATTCCAGGCATGAAAGGATGGCTCAATATCCACAAATCAATGTGATATACCATATTACTAAAGGACAAAAATCATATGATCATCTAAATAGATGCAGACAAAAAAACATTTGACAAAACTTAATATCCATTTATGATAAAAACTCTCAAGAAAGCAGTTTTAGAGGGAACATACCTCAACATAATAAAGGCCATATGTAACAAGCCTATAGCTAACATCATACTCAATGGTGAAGATCTGAAAATTTTTCATCTAAGATAATGAACAAGAAAAAATATCCACTCTTGCCACTTTTATTCAACATAGTTTTGGAAGTCCTAGCCAGAGCAATTAAGCAAGAGAAAGAAATAAAGGCAACCAAATTGGAAATTAAGAAGTAAAACTGTCACTATTTGCAGATGACATCATACTATATATAGAAATCCTTAAGGATTTGACGAAAAATCTGTTGGAACTAATAACCAAATTCAGTACAGTTCCAGGATTCAAAATCAATTTCTACAAATCACTTATGTTTCTATACACTAATAATGAACTATCAAAAAGAAAAATTAAGAAAACTTTCCCATTGACAATTGCATCAAAAAAATTCCTAGGAATACATTTAACAAAGGAGGTAAAATACCTGAACCCTAAACTATAAGACACTGATGAAAAATTGAAGTCACAAAAAAATGGAAAGATATTCCATGCTCATTGGTTGGAAGAATTAATATTATTAAAATGTCCATACTACCAAAATCAATACAGATTCAATGCAATCCTTACCAAAATTCCAATGGTATTTTTCAAAAATAGAACAAACAACCCTAAAATTTTTATGGAATCACAAAAGACCCTGAATAGCCAAGGTAATCATAAGAAAGAGAACAGTACCATACTGTTTTGAATACTGTAGCTGTATAGTCTGAAGGCAGGGAGCATTATTCCTCCAATTCTGTTCTTTCTCAAGTTTGTTTTGGCTATTCAGGGTTTTCTGTGTTTCCATACAAATTAAAAAATGTTTTTGTTCTAGTTCTGCAAAAAATATCATTGGTATTTTGATAGGGATTGCATTTAATCTGTAGATTGCCTTGTGTAGTATGGTCATTTTAACAATGTTGATTCTTCCAATCTAAGAACATGGTATATCTTTCCATCTGTTTGTTTCATCTTAAATTTCTTTCATCTTCATCTTATAGTTTTCAGAGTACAGATCTTTGCCTCCTTAGGTATTTTTATTTCTAGGTATTGTATTCTTTTTGATGTGATGGTTGTTTCCTTAATTTCTCTTTCTGATTTTCCATTGTTAATATATAGAAATGCAACAGATTTCTGTATATTAATTTGTATCCTGCAACTTTACCAAATTAATTGATGAGTTCTAGTAGGATGGTACTGGCACAAAAAACAGACACATAGATTGATGTCACAGGATAGCGAGCCTGGAAATAAACCCACCCACTTATGGTCAATTAATCTACAACAAAGGAGGCAAGAATATACAGTGGAGAAAAGACAGTCTGTTCAATAAATTATACTTGGACAATTGGACAGCTACATGTAAAAGAATGAAACTAGAACACAGTCTAATACCATACATGAAAATAAACTCAAAATGGATTAAAGACCCAAATGTAAGACCTGATACTGTAAAACTCCTAGAGGAAAACAAAGGCAGAACACTCTTTTACATAAATCAGAGCAATATTTTTTTTTGGATCCGTCTTCTAAAGTAAAGGAAATAAAAGCAAAAGTAAACAAATGGGACCTAATTAAACTTAAAGGGTTTTGCACAGCAAAGGAAACCATAAACAAAATGATAAGACAAACTACTGAATAGGAGAAAATATTTGTAAATTATGTGACTGATAAGGGATTAATATCCAAAATATATAAACAGCTCATACAACTCAACATCAAAAAAAAAAATTAAAAATGGGCAGAAGAGTTGAATGGCTATTTCCCAAGAGAAAATACAGAGGGCCAACAGGCACATGAAGAGATGCTCAACATTACTAATCATCAGGGAAATGCAAATCAAAACCAAAATGAGATGTCACCTCACATGGATCAGAATGGCTATCATCAAGAAGTTTACAAATAATAAATGTTGATGAGGATGTGGAGAAAAGTGAATCCTTACACACTTCTGGTGGGATGTAAATTGGTGCAGCCACTGTGGAAAACACTACAGAGGTTTCTCAAAAAACCAAAAGTTGAACTACCATATAACCCAGCAATTTCAGTCCTAGATATATATCAAAAAAAATCCCCCCACTAATTCAAAAAGCTACATGCACCCCAATGTTCATAGCAGCATTATTTACAGTTGCCAAGACATAGAAACAACCTAAGTGCCCATCAACAGATGAATGGATAAAGAAGATGGGTTATGTATATACAATGGAATACTACTTGGCCATAAAAAAGAATGAAATTTTGCCATTTTTAGCAACATGGATTGACTTGAAGGGCATTATGCCAAGTGAAATAAGTCAGGCAGAGAAAGATAAATACTGTATGGTATTGCTTATATGTGGAATCTGACTAATGAATATAAAAGAAGCAGACTCACAGATATAGAGAACAAATTAGTGGCTACCAGTAGCGGGGGCAACATAGGGGTGGGGAAGTGGAAGGTACAAACTATTGGGTGTAAGTCAGTCTCAAGGATGTACTGTACGACATGGGGAATATAGCCAATATTTTATAATAACTGCAAATGGAAAGTAACCTTTAAAATCTGTATAAAAATTTATAAGTTAAAAAGGCAATCAGGGCTTCCCTGCTGGCGCAGTGGTTGAGAGTCCACCTGCCAATGCAGGGGACATGGGTTCGTGCTCCGGTGCGGGAAGATCCCACATGCAGCGGAGCGGCTGGGTCCGTGAGCCATGGCCACTGAGCCTGCGCGTACGGAGCCTGTGCTCTGCAACGGGAGAGGCCATGACAGTGAGAGGCCCGTGTATCACAAAAAAAAAAAAAAAAAAGGCAATCAACCATGAATATAGATAGAACTTAAAAAAGATCAATAAAAGGTAAAAAAAAAAAAAAATAAGAAACACTCACCTGCACTGTTCTTCATAAATGACATGCATTGGCCACATGATCTTGGGGATACCTCTTTACTTCTTAATAAAATGGGATGAATAATAAATGGCAGGAAGGATTAAATGAGGTAATATATGTCAAAGCTCTGTAGAATGTTATACTTCACAGTTAGCTCATACAAAGATTTTTTAAAAAATTGTAAATAACCTGGCCCCCTTTTTAGGATTCCTTATGTCTAAGACTTTTCGATATGGCAAATACTTTTTAGTGTGTTCTATGTGCCAGAAACAATACTAAGTACCTTCTAAATATTAATTCATTTAATCCTGTGTCAACTTTATTATGAAATAAATATTATTATTATAATTCTCATAGATTAAGAATCTAAGGTAGGGACTTCCCAGGTGGTGCAGTGGTTAAGAATCTGCCTGCCAATACAGGGGACATGGGTTTGAGCTCTGGTCTGGGAAGATCCCACATGCCACAGAGCAACTAGGCCCGTGTGCCACAACTACTGAGCCTGTGCTCTAGAACCCATGAGCCACAACCACTGAAGCCTGTGTGCCTAGAGCCTGTGCTCCGCAACAAAGAGAAGCCACCACAATGAGAAACCCGCACACCACAATGAAGGGTAGTCCCTGCTCATTACAACTGGAGAAAGCCCCTGTGCAGCAACCAAGACCCAATGCAGCCAAAAATAAATAAATAAATAGATAAATAAGTAAATAAAAAAGAATCTATAAAGCAGAAACTAACACACCATTGTAAAGCAATTACACCCCAATAAAGATGTAAAAAAAAAAAGAATCTAAGGTAAAGGGAAGTTCAATAGCTTGCCAGAGATTAAAACCACATGATTAGGAAGCAATGTCTTATATTTGGAAAATAATGGCCTCATTCTAGAAAATTCTACATCTTGGCTAAAACTCCACCTGTCTAACTTACCTTTCACCCATAAAGGCATGAACTTTATGAGGGGAAAAAAGAGACAGCAGAAAGCTGAAGGCATCATGCTTCTTGATCTCAAACTATATTACAAAGTTACAGTAATCAAACAGTATGGTATTAGCATAAATATATACAGATCGGTCAATAGAACAGAACAGAGAGCTCAGGAAAAAACCTCACATATATATGGTCAATTAATTTATGACAATAGAGCCAAGGATGCACAATGGTGAAAGGACAGTCCCTTCAATAAATGGTGTTAGGACAGTCACATGTAAAAGAATGAAACTGGACCATGATCTTACACCATACACAAAAAGTAAATCAAAATGAATTGAAGAATTGAATGTAAGACCTGAAATCATAAAACTACTAGAAGAAAACATGGATGTTAAGCTCCTTGACATTGACTTGGTGACAAGTTTTGGATTTGATACCAAAAGCAATGGCAAAAAAAGCAAAAATAAGAAAGTGGGACTATATTAAACTAACTAGTTTCTGCACAGCAAAGAAAACCATCAACAAAATAAAAATACAGTCAACGAATGGAAGAAAATATCTGCAAATCATATATCTGATAACAAGTTAATATCCAAAACATATAATATAAAGAATGCATACAACTCAATAGCAAAATCAAATGATCTGGTTAAAATTGGGCAGAGGTTCTGAATGGACATTTTTCCAAAGAAGAAATACAGATGGCTAACAGGTACATGAGAAGATGCACAACATCACTAGTCATCAGGGAAATGCAAATCAGAAGTGCAATGAGATATCACCTCACACTTATTAGAATGGCTACTGTCAAAAGGACAACAGATAAATTTTGGAGATGGTGTGGAGAAAAGAAAACCTTTATGCACTGTTGGCAGGACTGTAAATTGGCGCAGCCACCATGGAAAACAGTATGGAATTTCCTCAAAAAACTAAAACAGAACGACTGTGTGATCTAGCAATTCTATGTCTGGGTATTTATCCAAAGGAAAAAACAACACTAACTTCAATAGTTATATGAACCTCCTTGTTTACTGCAGCATTATTTACAGTAATCAAGACATGGAAACAGCCTAAGTGTCCATCAATGCATGAATGGATAAACAAGATGGGATACACACACACACAAACCCCACAATGGAATACTATTCAACCATAAAAAAGAGAAATCTTGCCACTTATGACATCATGGGTGGACCTTGAGGTCATTATGGTAGGTGAAATAAATTGAACAGAGAAATACAGATACTGTATGATCTCATTTATATGTGAAATCTTAAAAAATAAACAACAGCAAACAAAACAAACTTTAAACTCATGGATACAGAGTACAGATTGGTGGTTTCCAGAGGAATACAGTGGGTGGTGGACTAAATGGGTGAAGGGGGCCAAAATATACAAGCTTCTGCTTATAAACTAAATTATTCATGGGGCTGTAATGCACAGCATGGTGACTATAGTTAACAATCCTGTATTGTACATTTCAAAGTTGCTAAGAGAGCATATCTTAAAAGTTCTCACCACAAGAAAAAAAATGTAACTGTGTGGTAATAGATGTAAATTAGTCATATCATGGTGATCGTTTTTGAAATATATACAAATATCAAGTCATAGGTTGTACAACTGAAACTAATACAATTTTACATGTCAATTATATCTCAATAAAAAAATCATTGCTAAGGCAAATGATTACTTCACACATGAAGCACAAAGGTTTTCTACTTAAAGAACAGGATGTTTAGAGCATATCTGAAATTCTTTTGTTAAATATACTTTAATAGTTATGACTTTAATAGGTTATGACTCAGTCTAGAACATGTGCTTTTTATCTTAGTGCACAGTACTAGATTAATTTTCTAGATTAAGGTATTTTATCTGATAATATGAAAAAAAAGTTGCTCAGGGGAACATCCACTTGTGAAGATTGGGGGACAACATTTTCATAGTCGAAGCCAGTATTTTTTTACTCAGGAAATGCTATGTTTGGAAATTTATAATATATATGCATGATATTTTGACAATTTAAGTGGTCCATCTGTCAGAATATTCTTTTCAAAGAGCCTTCTCTTTGTGGAAAAAAATGCCGTAAAACGGATGTTGTAGTTAAATATTTTGGTAAATATATACACACTACTTACTGCTAAAATATGTGAATGATCCCAGGGTTTAGTTTTTTGTTTTAAGATATAAAAATGTGCTTTTCTTATGTAATACATTTCTGATAGAGCACTTATATTTCAGTGATAGTCTGAACATATTTTTTTTACTTTGAAATGGATAGTTTTAATAATGAAGTACTATTTAGGAAAAGTTCAATATTCCAGGGAAGATACTATGCATAACATTTGGTTTTAATGTATGCATATTTCAGTGTTCTAATAGTTTAAACATTGCAATTGTTGGTATACATATTTTTATAATGAAGAAAGAATTTTATTCCATCATACTTAAAACAAGAATATTGCCTTTCCACAAATTTATCAACAATATTCAAATATAGTATACATATAGATGGAGAAATAAACTACAAGAAAACTAATGAATACTCTCAGAAAATTTACCCAGAGTAATTTTCCTTCACAACATTTCCATCATAGACAAGCACTTAAACAATAACATCATTAAAATTTTATACTCAGTGTACATGAAGCAACCCTTCATATTTAAGAATTAGGTGGTTTATTGCTTTCAGGTCTTGAGAAGACAAAAGAAACAGGCTATTATTTCTGTCTTACAGTAAAGAAGTTTTAGTGGTGCATTCTAACAGGAATTCCCCTCTGAAACAAATTGAAACAGCTAACCATTTCTATTTAATATCACCCTGACTGATAATTCCTCCTTTGCAAAATTCTACTGCACTAAGCATAACTCTGTATATCTATTTTAAAAATAGAAAACTTCAAATTAAGATTTAGTGATGTAAATGTTTTACTCCTGTGTATAAGGTTGTTTGGGAAAGATGACAGGGAATTAGAAGATACAGGGACAATAATGTTAATGATAGAGAAGTAGCAGATGTAGTTTTCAAGGAATGTCTCAGAATTTCTAGGAAATATTTGGAAATAATAGATTCATTTTGAAGCTGTTTGCTTTTTTTTTTTTTTTTTTCCGGTACGCAGGCCTCTCACTGCTGTGGCCTCTCCCGTTGCGGAGCACAGGCTCCGGATGCGCAGGCTCAGCGGCCATGGCTCACGGGCCCAGCCGCTCTGCAGCACGTGGGATCTTCCCAGACTGGGGCACGAACCCGCGTCCCCTGCATCGGCAGGCAGACTCTCAACCACTGCGCCACCAGAGAAGCCCAAATGTTTGCATTTTTAACGTATAGATGCTTGTTTTGCAGCCTGGGGGAGAATGATGGTCATCTGTGATAGTGGCTAAAGTCAGCATCTACTTCTTAGAATCACTCAGTGCAATCTTGGGAGAGACAAGGAATCTGAATCTTGACACTGCAAGCTATGTAGAAAGGTGCTGGGGATTGACTGTACAGGGCGATATTGGTTCAAGGCAGACTCCTGCTATGTGATCTCTGGAATGACAGCATCATGATCAGAGCTGAAGCCATATAAATCTTATTGAGAAAGGAATTTGAGTATTTCTCCTCATTGCATATAAGTTAACTGTTTCTCCAAATACTTATTTCTAAAATTTTGCATCTTTTGGGGGTCCTATAAGATCAGTCAGTAACCCCTAGTCACACAGTTTCAAAAGGCATGTTTAACGTCAAAATGGCAAACTAGGCACATGTACTTAGCTTCAGTTTTTCGTCTAATTCTACTAAAATAAAAAATTATGAAAATGATTCAATTTCTGCAAAGAGAACGGGAAGTTGGTAGGCTATTCAATAGTGAATAGTGGATGAGACATTTCAGCACATTTCTGTAGGAAGAAAAATGTAGGGAATGATTGAGGTTAAGCAGAAAGGAAATGGCTGCAAGTGGGTGGTGGAGGAGGAACAAAAAAGTGTGGCATTGGAACCCCCAAGATGCTCTTAGGTCTGTGGAGTTTAGAAGAGAGAAGCAGGCAGAAAGGAGAGATATATGTCAAAATATTAAAGCAAATTGGAGAACGGTAAAGCCTTTAATGTATATGTTGGTGTTCCAGATTTTAAAAAATACAGTAAATGAGTAGGAAGGGAAACCGTCTGAGGAGAAAAATACTTTAGGGGAATGAGATATTAAAAAAAGAAAGCAAAATAGCAAAGCAAATTTGGTGTGAGTCTGAAGGGACGCGAATTGCTGCCTGATAGGAAGCCTATTCTAAAATAAGACCTGTGAGACTGGCATAGCTTGTGTGCCTCACACTACATATACAGCACTCCAATCAGGTCGATAACAAAGAAAGTGATTCCTACACACCCAACAATAGGCCAGTCTTTCATAATGGAAAATTGAGGATCCCCAGGCATATAAAAACAAAGACTAATATAAAACACAATGGAAATAAATAGAAAAACGAAAGGAACTCCAGAAGAAACTGTTCAAAAAATTGAAAGAAATTATGGGTTTTTTTGGTTAAATTAACATATTCAGAGAAATTCAAGAATAATTATTTTCATAAATATAAGAACAAACTGCTATATTAAAAAAAGATAAATTTAAGGAGATAACAGCTTTTCCACATGTAAAAGAAGACAGCCAAGTTGAAAAATCAAAATAAAGAAAAATATATTTGAGAAATATCCCAGAATATAGAATTAAAAAAACCAAGACACAGAGATAGATAATGGGAGAAGATAAAGGACATGGAGGGTCAATCCAAGAGGGCCATTATCAGAAAAAAAACCAACCCAGTTTTCTTTGCAAGTAGTGGGAAGGTAACTAAAGAAGGGGATTTCTCAAAGTTGAATGCACATATTCAATTTTTAAAAATCTAAATTAGTGCGAGCATAGTAACAGAATACATACCTACATTTAATTACATCAACAGGAAATTTCATAACACCAAAAATTAAGAAGAGATTCTGAAAGCTTCCAGAGAAACCAAACCAAATAATGTTAAGCTAAATGAAATTAAACAAATTTTCTGGACAACAACAAAAAACAGAGTGGTATATATCTTCCTATTAGGGCCACTAGATGTTTAAAGACAAAGGAAATACTAATTATTAGCCGAATTCTTTGATCTTACATTAATTGTCTTAAATGTATTTGGCCTTGGACATAAAATATTGTTACACTGGTAAGATACAGATAATTAAAGTCTATAATCTCAGGAGCATGGTAAAAACAGGTTGCTATTAATATATTAGGCAAGTGCAAAAAAGGGTCTTATTTAAATTGCAAAACATATTGTTCATTTAATCTATAGATTGTTACAGGAAAATAAGTTAATGAACTGTGTTAATCTTACTTGGGTCTATAAAAAGAGTTTAGGCTTTTCTATTAGTGGAGAATATCAGTCTCTTGTGTCTAGTTTTTATCCTATTGAGATATTAAAGAAAAACAAATGGTGGTTTTAGCAGATTCAAATTTAAATACGACGCAAAACTGATTTCTTCGGCACTGTAGCGATATTTTTTAAAATCCTACGGAAAAAGAAATTCTCACCTACAATTCACAAAACATCATGGACTTAGTCCTTTTACCTGACATGTACCCTTTCTTAGGGAACTATTTTGGAATATATCCCAGGAAAACTAGGAAACGAATTAGGTGTATTTTGTAGAACTCAGGCACAGGCCAATCAGCTTGGCCACCAGCAAGTGTGCTGTAGCAGTGGTTCAATAATTAGCTCTGGATCTAATCCAGAAGAGTACTATAAGGAGGGCAAGGGGATTATTGGAGGGCAATGTCAGCCAGCCCATATTTTGAACATTAAAAATTGGGACAGCAAGAGCACTAAGAGAGGTTTCTCTGGGGAGGGAGTCAGTGTAAAATGTGAAGGAGGGCTTAAAAGAAAAGATGTGTGACTATGTAATTTAGAGTTAGAGTAGCAGGGTTCACTTCAGATCATCAACTCTGTAGCCTATGTTACATTCATCAACAGCTCTGTGCCTCAATTTCTTTATGCAACTGGGATAATAAAATTATTGTAAAAAACAAAATTACTGTAAACAATGAGAACAATGCATGACACTGGGAAAACATTATTTAAGAGCTGAAGGAAAGATGAGGATACGGTAATAAGAAAAACAAAGGATTAAGAAAAACTATGTACAAGAATCACTAATTTTCTAAAATATGGCATCAAGAATAACAAAATTTCCAATTGGCTTTGATCCTAGGTATAAGGTTCTTTTAGAGGGACAGGCTTATATTTTTCTAACGGATACAGAAATATAATTTTAACTCACAATTTGATATTTGAGTAAGAGTCATAAAATCATAATGATATGAACATAAATTACTGGGAGATAAATTTTAGAGCAAACTTAAGAAAAAGTAAGTTATTGGAGAACAAAAGGTAAATGATTATCACCATGACAATGTAAAAGTGAAATCAGATGCATAGCTGAGAGAATATGGGCAGATAACATTATCTGACAAAGTGTAGATCCAAAAAGAACTTTTCGTATACTGACGGAGGTTTAAGAATATCATTAACAATTATAGGGATAGCCAATAGAAAAACAGTAATATATATATATGTGAAATCCTCATTTAATGATACAAAGTATTGAAGACAGCAAAATCGTCGTCATTCATATCAAGGAGTCAGTAGGCACTGCTTGGATTTCTGGTTTATCACAGAATAGTGGTAATACCCTAAATTTAAATCTCTCTACCCACTCCTACCAATAAAATAACGCATGTATTCAACGTAACTATGAGATGGAGAACACTGTGAACTTCAAACTACCTGTACATGAGAAAAATAAATACCCCAATCTACCAGAAACTCCAGATCCCACATGTAGGTGTGACGGATCACAGGTACAATCACTTTCAGAAAGACAGATCACACACTGAATGATAAATACTGAGAAGATATCTGATGTCTGATATATCAGAATAGTAGCTATTGAGAAATCAAAAGGAAGAAGGTGGAAAGGTTGTGGGGCCCAAGGGAACAGTACTAGAAAGGCACCACTTCTGTATCATAAAGGGCTAATTTAGAAGAAGGAAGCATCCCTTGAAGATTTGGAGGTAAAGAAAAAGAAGCAAGCAGGAAAATTGATTATATTGCTGTACACATGCAAATTACAAACTTGTAAGTCTCACCCTTTATGAGTTTCCCACTGTATTGGTGCTGTAACAAATTACCATAGCTTGGTGGCTTACAACAACACAAATCTTTTCTTTTACAGTTCTGGAAGCCAGACGTCTGAAATTAGTTTCACTAGGCTGAAGTCAAGTTGTTATTCCAACATATCATAGGATTAATTTCTTTTTGGAAATCAGAAAGGTTTTTGGAAGAATCTGTTTCTTGCCCTTTTTTTTTTTGTTTGCGGTACGCAGGCCTCTCACTGTTGTGGCCTCTCCCATTGCAAAGCACAGGCTCCGGACGCGCAGGCTCAGGGAACCTCTGTTTCTTGCCTTTTTAAGCTTCTAGTGGCTGCCTGTGGCCTTGGCTTGGGGTTCCTTTGTCTATCTTCAAAGCTCATCACTCAAAAATTTGCTTCTTGGCTTCCCTGGTGGCGCAGTGGTTGAGAGTTCGCCTGCCGATGTAGGGGACACGGGTTCGTGCCCCGGTCCAGGAAGATCCCACATGCTGCGGAGAGGCTGGGCCCGTGAGCCATGGCTGCTGAGCCTGTGCGTCCGGAGCCTGTGCTCTGCAACAGGAGAGGCCACAACAGTGAGAGGCCCACGTACCGCAAAAAAAAAAAAAAAAAAAAAAAAAATTGCTTCCATTATCACATTTCTTTCTCTCTGATTCTTCCTCTGTCCCTCTTATAAGAATTGTTGTAATTACATTGGGTCAACTTTTATAACCTAGGATAATCTATCCATCTCAAGGCCCTTAATTTAATCATTAAGTCTCTTCTGTGATGTAATGTAATGCAGATTCTAGGAATTATGACATGGACACGTGTGGGCCATTGTTCAATGTATTCTCCCTCATCAAATGAAGTAGCACCATAAATAAAAGAAACTATACTTTCAATGCAAGAGAGCAGTCTTGAACTTAGGAACCTAGTTAGACCCCCATACTTTTCTCTATGACTGTGCACAAGAGTAATAGCTGGTCCCGGTGGGAAATAAAATTAGGAAATGAACAGGAAATGAAAAATGACATTTATACAAGGATTCAGAAGGAAAAAAAACCCTAGAAAACTAGAATAAAAATGTTTCAAATTAAGAACTTTCTTCCACCAATCACAAATACAAGATTGAAGAAAAGTACATCACAACATTCTAACCTGAATAAAATATACTACACATTAATTTTCAAATATAAAGAATGCCTTGAGTCAGGAATTCAAAAACCTGATTCAAGAACATGTATGTATTAAAAACAAAGATATGAAACAATTATTATTTTGTTTTTAACATCTTTATTGGAGTAAAATTGCTTTATAGTGGTGTGTTAGTGTCTGCTTTATAACAAAGTGAATCAGCTATACATATACATATATCCCCATATCTCCTCCCTCTTGTATCTCCCTCCCACCCGCCCTATCCCACCCATCTAGATGGACACAAAGCACTGTGCTGATCTCCCTGTGCTATGTGGCTGCTTCCCACTAGCTATCTGTTTTACGTTTGGTAGTGTATATGTGTCCATGCTACTTTCTCACTTCGTCCCAGGTTCCCCTTCCCCCTCCCCAAATCCTCAAGTCCATTCTCTATGTCTGCGTCTTTATTCCTGTCCTGCCACTGGGTTCATCAGTACCGTTTTTTTTTTTTTTTGTGGTGCTCGGGCCTCTCACTGTCGTGGCCTCTCCCGTTGCAGAGCACAGGCTCCGGACGCACAGGCTCAGCAGCCATGGCTCACGGGCCCAGTCCTCCGCGGCATGTGGGATCTTCCTGGACCGGGGCACGAACCCATGTCCCCTGCATCGGCAGGCGGACTCTCAACCACTGCGCCACCAGGGAAGCTCAATACCGCTTTTTTAAATTCCATATATATGCATTAGCAATATGGTATTTGTTCTTCTCTTTCTGACTTACTTCACTCTGTATGACAGATTCTAGGTCCATCTACCTCACAACAAGTAGTTCAATTTTATTTCTTTTTATGGCTGAGTAATATTCCATTGTATATATGTGCCACATCTTTATCCATTCATCTGTCGATGGACACTTAGGTTGCTTCCATGTCCTGACTATTGTAAATAGAGCTGCAATGAACATTGTGGTACATGACTCTTTCTGAATTATGGTTTTCTCAGGGTATATGTCCAGCAATGGGATTGCTGGGTCATATGGTAGTCCTATTTTTAGTTTTTTAAGGAACCTCCATACTGTTCTCCATAGTGGCTATATCAATTTACATTCCCACCAACAGTGCAAGAGGGTTCCCTTTTCTCCACACCCTCTCCAGCATATATTGTTTGTAGATTTTTTGATGATGACCATTCTGACTGGTGTGAGGTGATACCTCATGGTAGTTTTGATTTGCATTTCTCTAATGATTAGTGATGTTGAGCATCCTTTCATTTGGTTGTTGGCAATCTGTATATCTTCTTTGGAGAAATGTCTATTTAGGTCTTCTGCCCATTTTTGGATTGGGTTGTCTTTTTTTTTTTTGATATTGAGCTGCATGAGCTGCTTGTAAACTTTGGAGATTAATCCTTTGTCAGTTGCTTCATTTGAAAATATTTTCTCCCATTCTGAAACAATTAACTAAACTCAGGAAAAAATATTGAATAAAAATACCACAACATCTTAAAAATGACTACTAAATTACAAGCTGCCAAAGGGAGGCTATACTCAGTTAAAATTTAATGAATGCATTGAGGAGATGCTTGAAGACTAAAAAGAGCATGATGACGAAGTGGAGAAAAGTATAAATATCGGTATGAAAGGACATTTATACATAGTTCGGACAAAGAAAATCTATAATACATGCAATTAGAGTACCTGGGAGAAAAAAATCCCCAAAACAATGTAAAATAAATAACATATAATAAAATCAATCTTCACAGCAAAAGGGATTAAAAAGAAAGCTAAGAAATTAAACCATTTTTAAAAAGTAACACAATACATATATACAGAAAATAGATGTAACAATAAAATGGTAGTTAGAACAGAATAAATCATATGGTTAAATGTGAATGGATTTAACTCACTTACTTAAAATATTTTCAAATTGACACACAAACAAAATCCAGCTTTGTGTTGTATACAGGAGACCTACCTAAAATAAAGGGACTCATGGAGTCTAAATATACAAGGGCAAATTTATAACAGAAAAATATTTAAACCTCAAGAAAGTGGAGATTGCATTCCAGGTATTAAGGTAATTCCAGATAAAAAATGATTAAATGTATCAAATAAGACAATTTGAAATTCTGAAAGCCCCAATTCACAATGAAGTATTAGAATATTGAATATCTATACACAAAATAACATAGCAATAATCTTCATAAACATAAACTACAGGAGATTCAAGAAGAAATATACAGAATCAGACTAACTGGAGACCAAGCCACTTGCAGTTAAAAAGAGGTCATGAGACCCAAACAATAAGGATATAAAGTCATCCACAGCATAATCTTTAAGGCCAATTTTAAAGCAATGTCTCCAATATTATACCCTCTAAGAGAAAATATATCTTCTGCTCAATCACACATAGAACATTGACAAAAAAATCACCTATACCCAAGAATATAAAATGGAGAAAAGATAGCTTCTTCAATAAGTGGTGCTGGGAAAACTGGACAGCTACATGTAAAAGAATGAAATTAGAACACTCCCTAACCCCATACACAAAAATAAACTCAAAATGGATTAAAGACCTAACTGTAAGGCCACACATTATAAAACTCTTAGAAGAAAACATAGGCAGAACACTATGACATATCACAGCAAGATCCTTTTTGACCCACCTCCTAGAGAAATGGAAATAAAAACAAAAATAAACAAATGGGACCCAATTAAACTTAAAAGCTTTTTCACAGCAAAGGAAACCATAAACAAAATGAAAAGACAACCCACAGAATGGGAGAAAATATTTGCAAATGAAGTGATGAACAAGTGATTCATCTCCAAGATATACAAACAATCATGCAGCTCAATAGTAAAAAAACAAAACACAATCAAAACTGGGCAAAAGATCTAAATAGAGATTTCTCCAAAGAAGACATAGAGATGGTCAAAAAGCACATGAAAAAATGCTCAGCATCACTGATATTAGAGAAATGTGAATCCAAACTATAGTGAGGTATCACCTCACACCATTCAGAATGGCCATCATCAAAAAATCTACAAGCAATAAATGCTGGAGAGGGTGTGGAGAAAAGGGAATCCTCCTACACTGTTGGTGGGAAAGTAAATTGATACAACCACTATGGAGAACAGCATGGAGGTTCCTTAGAAAACTAAAAATAGAACTACCATATGATCCAACAATTCCACTCCTGGGCTTATATCTGGAGAAAATCATAATTTGAAAAGATACATGCATCCCAATGTTCATTGTAGCACTACTTACAATAGCAAGACATGGAAGCAACCTAAGTATCCATCAACGGAGTAATGGATAAAGAAAATGTGGTACATATATACAACGGAGTATTACTCAATCATAAAAAAGGATGAAATAATGCCATTTGCAGCAACATAGATGGACACAGAGATTATCATACTAAGTGAAGTCAGACAGAGAAAGACAAATATCATTTGATATCACTTATATGTGAAATCTAAAAAAATGATACAAATGAACTTATTTGCAAAACAGAAACAGACTCACAGACATAGAAGACAAATTTATGGTTATCAAAGGGAAAAGGTGAGGGGGGAAGATAAATTAGAAGGTTGGGATTAACATATACATGCTACTATATATAAAATAGATAATCAAAAATAACATACTGTATAGCACAGGGAACTGTACTCAGTACCGTGTAATAACCTATCTGGGAAAAGAATCTGAAAATGAATAGATATATGAATATGTATAACCAAATCACTTTGCTGTACACCTGAAATGAATACAACGTTGTAAATTAACTATACTCCAACATAAAATTAAAAATATTTTTAAATTGCCTATACCTTATATTTTGAAACAACATTATCGAGTTCCAAGTTACAGTAAAGATATAAACACTCTGGTAAAAATATAAGAAAATGGATATTAATAAAATAAAAATTCAAAAAGGACTTTTCAGCTGGAAATTTGAAAGCTTTCTATTAAAAAACTTCTGGTTGAAAGTGAAATGCAAACCAAAATTGCAGAAGTTGTGAACTGTAATAACAAACATTTCATACCAACAGGATACATTTAAAGCAGTGACAAAAGAAAAAATAATGCTTTAAATACTCTACCAATGAAAATTATAGAATGTAGGTATGAACTAATTACGAACTCAAAATAGAAAATGGACAAAGTAAATCAAAAGGAAGGACAAGATAGGGTGTATTATAAATAAAAGAAAAAACAAGTGATGCAGAAAAAGTAAAAACAATATAAATAATTAATATATTTAAGTGCTTATTATTATTTTTTTCCACTGTACCATGTGGCATGCGGGATCTTAGTTCCCTGACCAGGGATGGAACCCATGCCCCCTGCAGTGGAAGCACTGATTCTTAAACACTGGGCTGCCAGAGAAGTCCCTGAGTGCTTATTTAAAAATTAATCAAATAGACAAATAAAAACAAAGGAAAATTGGGAAAACAACAAATATTCAAAATAAAAATTACAAAGGAAAACTAAACATAACAAAAGGAAATTAAGAAATATGTGATATTTTGCACCAGTCAAAAAAAAAATTGAAACTCTAGATGAAATGGATAACTATTAAGGAAAATACATGAATCAAATTTGATGACAGTTAAGGGAAGAAAATTAAACAAAAATTCCATAGAAGAAATAAATAAAATTATTACAAATATGCCCCCCAAAAGTGTATCAAGTTCAGATCATTTATTGGGGGTCATTAGCAACACTTAAAAGATCAGAAAATTGCATTGCCACATAAATTGTTCCAGTTTACATAAAACTGATACTTAAACCTGAAGAATGGAGTCCCCCAAAGAAAACTATACACTAATCTTGTTATGAATATTGGTGCAAAAATCCTAAATAAAACATTGGCAAATAGAATCTATGTTAACATTCAGACAAAAATACATTATGATTGAAATCTATCAATCATCTTCAGTTGTTTTTCTCAGAGTTGTTCATTGTTGTTCAGAAACTAGAATGCTTCTCTGCAGTCACTGTTCATACAAAGGATTCATACAAATGACTCAAAGACAAAAACATGGTGAAGTCATGCTGAATGACGGTTGAAACTTAAAACTAGACTTCTGCAAATGAAACCTTTCTTCAAGAAGAATCAAAAACATTAGTGAGATCTGGACCATCCCTGATATTCTCTACCACAACTTTGACCAAGAACAGAACTTAAGACAGAAAAGAAAGAAAGAAGTCCCCACATACCTTGAAAAACATCTGCTTCAGAACCATATAGATGTTGTGGAATTGTGTTGCCTGCTGAGGAAAGATTGGGTTGATTCTGCCTTAGAAGGATATTTGTGTTGGTTTAAAGGCATGAAGGGATTAAAATTACCTACAGAATTTTGTTGACTGAAGTTGAGTCCACTATAGATCCGATGACTTTCAAAATATGAGACAGCTATGAATTGATCTGGTTTCAGAAAAATGTTTACTGTAGTGATCCATCATTAATTATACATGGAAGTCAGTTATAGTATTACTTGTCATGGTTAAATAACTGCAATTAATTAAAAGTTTTCAACTTCTTTTCATATTCACTTAAAATCATTGGTATAGATGATCTCTCTTTTTTAGAACTGTGGGAATTCAATATTTTCATCATCTTGACCTTGTTGTAGACAGGAGATGCACCCTCTCTAGCCGAGTGGAATTAGTTTAATATTTTGTGTTTTCTGGTTAAATGATTTATTTTCTCATCATCTGCTTGGTCCTGTTGATAAGCATAGATTGCCTCATCATGCCTTCTTCTTCCCACGAAAGTTTAGGGATTTATCATTGCAGTATTCTAGTATAACAAAGTTTATCTTTTAAGCTCAGTGTGAGTTATATTATGTAAACTTATTGAGCTCAAGTGTTATTCCCTTTTTTTTCTAAATATAACATAGAATCCAAGATATTTTGTTGGTCATGTACACCTTCCCAGTTTTCTATTCATACATGTTTATACATTCTCTCAACCTTTAACATCTACTCATAAGATAGTATGCTTAGTTTGCATTTCACTGTTTAATAAGTGACGTTTGGTTAATTAATAAATATATGTTATTTCTTTGGGGGAGAACTGGAAAGAATGTACACTTATTTTTCATTCAGTTAGATTTACTTATTTTGGATATATTAAGTATTTCACCATGGTACAGCAGAATGATAAAATACTGTGGCAATATTAGTAATTACTTGCCCAATATCTTCTCTCTTTAAAGTCAGAATCCCAATCTGAGTGGAAGTACCCACTAAAATCCATGTCACTCCTTTAGCAGTTTTTGCCAATGAGATGTAATTCACTAGATGGAGCTTAAGGAAAACCCCTTTAAAATTGGGCTGCCTACTGTCTCATGAGCATTTGCTATTCTCTTATTTCCTTTTTACCTTTCCTAGATTGGTGATGTAAATCTGGCAGTGGAGAACCACCTTCCGAAATGCATTCTCTGAAGATGCTGAATAAAAATAGGAAAAAAAAATAGAAGGTATGCATGACAAAGCATATGTCATAACACCACTAAGCCAGCTCGGCACTGTTTTCCTCTGAATTTGTCATTAAATGATAGGGGAAAAACCCTATTAATTTGTTTAAATGAAGTTGTATGTGTGTGTGTGTGTGTCTATTATTTGCAGCTAAATGTATCCCTAACTGCTACAAATAGCTCTGATTAAATGCTATTACTATACTCAGTAATACCAACTTATACTCAGTGGTCACAAAATTATAATAAATTATATTATTTTACAGTGACTTCATGTCACATACTGTGGGCATTAGTAAGTATACTCAGAAGTGTTATACTAGAAGAAAATCTAGGAAATAGATAATTATAGGATATACCTTTGTTTACATATGTTGCATGGAACTTTATTTTCCAAGTGTTTGAATATCTTATTTTTATGCTTAAGGTAGCCAGGATGGTGTCACTGGTCACTACGGTCAAACAAAAGAATCAAGTGTGATTCATACCAATTGTTTGGAATATACAGATAAAAAGTCAACTAAACTTTTCACATGTTAAAACTCTTTGGCATCATGTAGACATAGTAGATATAGGGTACTACAGAAAATAATAATGATATACTTTTTTTTTTTTTTTTTTTTGCGGTATGCGGGTCTCTCACTGTTGTGGCCTCTCCCGTTGTGGAGCACAGGTTCCGGACGCGCAGGCTCAGCGGCCATGGCTCACGGGCCCAGCCGCTCTGCGGCATGTGGGATCTTCCCGGACCGGGGCACGAACCTGTGTCCCCTGCAGGCGGACTCTCAACCACTGCGCCACCAGGGAAGCGCATGATATACTTTTTAATGATTCTCTATGGAGAGGACATTGGGATCTCTAGTCATGAAATATTCAATAATCCTTTGAAACTGCACTATGACAAGAGATATAGCTTTGAATTTATTATCCTTCTACCAAGAGCAAAATTTACTCTTATTAAGTCCCTCTGCTTAACCAACCTTAAAATAATTTAATTTTGATCATTAATTCCTTATTAACATACTAAATATAACAAAAGAGGGACAGATTTTATTGAAATTAAGGAACCCTTTGATTAATTCTAAGCTAAAACCTTGCTGTCTCATCTTTTGCTTGGAATAAGAATGCTCTACTTTTTCATTATGTAAAGTTGCTTACATTGGAGCATTTATTTAGTAAAGAGTGAAGCAAAATCTTTGTGTTGTAGTCACTGCATTCAAGTTTTCAGGCCTTCTCCTGCTTCTCAGGAATTCTTCAAATTGTGAATACTTAAACATGTAAATGGTTATTATTAGATATATAAGCAACCACTTAAGAAGATATATTTCAAGGCACATGAATTGTGCCTGGATCTAACAGCCTGTCACACTTATGTTAATTTAGAGGGCATTATATTAAAAAATGAGCATTTACAATGACACAGACACACTTCTTCCTAAGATGAGAATCATCCTACCACAGGTATGACCTCGTAGCTTTCAGAGCAAAGTATGTCAGGAGAACAGAATCCTAGTTTTGCATCTGTGTGTACAGTAGCTTTTGGAACTTGAGAAACACTTATAACTTTATAGGTTTAATTTCCAAAACAGTAAAAAAGGATGTTGATGTACTACAGTGTTTAGAGTTTCAACCATATCTGGAAGGCAATAAAATTTATGGGAAGATTGTAGGAAGTATAGTTCTATTCTTAATATATTTTCCTTCCAGGCCACGTTTGAGCTTCATAAGTTATCTCACTTTTTTGTGTTATAGCACAAGCCAGTAGGGAGGGTATAAAGAATGTTGACTTTGGAATCAGATGATCAGAAAAGAACTGGACTGAGTAACAGTTTTACTGCTTACTGCCTGTGCAAACTTTACAAAGCAATTAACCTTTAGACACTCAGTTTTATCATCTGCTAAATGGAGATCACTATTCCTCCAGATATAAACAATAAATGAGATAATTTTTCAAGGCACCTAATAAAGCAGCTGGCACACCATATAAAGTTTATAAATATTAGACTAATTACAAGTGTATTTTAAAAACATACAGATAAACTCTGACATGGAATACATTGGCTTATTATGAATCAGTGATAAGTAGCTCAAATGACTTTCTCAGATTCCAGGACAGCAGGAATTATGTTCGTTCTTATTATGGCGCCAGCATCTTGAATTATGTTTGCCCCTAAAAATGTTCCCTTCCTGAACTTGAATAATATTAACAAAGTAACCATACTCTGAATGAAAAAGTGGGACAGTTTGTATAATTTGATGGGGGGGAATCTTAGGAAAAGTATGTATGATTTAGGGCTACACAGAAAAGTTTTGCTGAAGGATAAGTCTATGCTGGGACATTCTGGGAAGACATGAATTAGCATGAATTGAAGAGGCACATCTCAAGGGGAAAGAAAATAAATCAAGATAAGTAGAGTGCATTGAAACAAAATTTTCCTGTTTCATTTCTGGTTAGCCAAATGCATTTGGGGTTTTCATTAGAGGATGGAAGGATTGTTATTACTGCCTCTTGTGATTTAAACTGCATATATATTATATGAATATAAACTACAATCAAGGCAAAGTTTTAAAAAAATTTTCTCTGAAAATTGGGTGAAATGAAATACCATTTGTAATTTGCTAATTGTCTTTCTATAGAGTTGAAATTAACTCACTTTTTGCTCTTTTGCCAAGATGTATTTATACCACAATATTGATGAGGAAGGGATTTTTAGACTTCTGTGGCCATTGTTACCAAATCCACTTCTTCTTATCTTGGATGTTTTTTATTTTAATACACTTTACATATTAATTTTTTAAACTATCTGTGACACACAAACCAGATGTAGAGTTTTATGAAAAAGATTTTCTTGCTCACTGGTCTCCAAACAAGAGTAACAGAACCAGCATTTTTCAAGCTAACCTCTATGATTTGGTAATCACAAAAAGCTGTGCTAAACCAGCTTTTCCTGCTGTCCTAGAGTCTGATAAAGTCATGTGAACCACTTACCAGTGATTCATAATAAACCAATATATTCCACATCAAGGCTTATCTATATGTTTTAATATCTAGCTTAGCACAGATGAATGCCAGTCCAGTATCTTTTTCTCCTTTCAGGTATAGTTACTGTTCCCATTTTTATGTCTGAAACCTATCTATTCTGGTCTACTTTTAGAAGTTTTTGAAGATTCATGATCTTATACAGGTCCAAAATAGAATTTTGAAATTGCTTGTATATAGCAGCTGAAGTTAGATCAAATATTGTCACTGAGGGACTTCATGCTTTATTTTTATTGCATTTCTATAGATATAAGATTTTTTAAAAGGGTTTTTTTTTTTTGGTAAAGTATTATATATCAGGACAATAACTGTTAAAATCTTTATGTTCTTAATTAGATGCTTGTGAGAGACTAGGTATAAAAACAGATGATGGCCAGATCATATATAAAAATAGGACTCTGACCCACAATCTTCAGTTACTTGCCCAGGAAACCAGTTCATTATCTACAGTAACTAGTCCAGGAAGCCATCTTATTATCTATAAGTCAAACTTAAAGGAAGTCATACCACTATCTCTAAAAAATAATCTATATAGACAAACAAGAACCCCTGTAACAATTGGCTCCAAGTGGCCAGGACTTGACTGGCAATTGATTGCTTTCCTAATATTTGTCCTATTTCCATTTTAGTACCAACCAGAGAAAGCTAAATATGCACTCCTACCCAAACACAGAGGATGCACCTACAGCTTGCCTACAGCTTCTCCATGCCAACAGCCTCCAATTAGGGCATAACTGAAGGCTTCCCTCTTTTCCACCATAAAGCTTTCCCATTCCTCTGTCTGCCTTTGAGATTCTGTCAAAACGCAAGTGATTATGGTTGACTCTCTTGCTAGAACAAGCTCTGAATAAATAACCTTCGCCTGTACTCATTTGGTTGTTTTTTTATTTCCACACTTGCCTACCCTACATAAAATGAGTTTAGTTTAATGTCTTTGGTGCAAATTTTTTTTATATGTTAGGCTTTGTGCCAGGTACAAACTTATGGCACTAAACTACATACTAAAGTTCATGTCCTCACTCAATGTAAAATTGGCAAAGTAAATAAGCAGGTAAATAGAAAATATTAATATCATGGGTTTGACTTTGAAGTTAAAGCCAGGCATAGTTTGTCAGTGGAATACAGAGCGATTAGCAAAAAGGAAAGATTGTGTAACTAGAAAAGAATAGTACATATGTAACATGCTTTTAATATAAATATTTAGCAAACTAATAATAGCCTTTATGTTTTATTTTCAATTAATTCTTTATTTACAAAGTATTATCTTTTCATTATTATGGCTTTAGAATATTTGCATTATACATTTGTCAAATATGCCTTCAGATTTGCATTTATGCTGATATATATTCAGCTCAGCATTTATGTTTCCTTTTGGACTAATGAGATTAAACATTCCCTTGATGATTATTTAATAGATGTCTTCTCTTAGATTCTCAGATGTTTTTGACATATATGGACCAAAAGGAAGATTTTGATAATTTGGATTTGGTAATTAGTATTCTCCAACTGTTTCACATTTAAATAAGACCACTTAATTTTAGTTTATAAAATATTCTCTGCAAAATTTTGAGCATAATATTAGGCAAAAATTCCTTCTCCTCTTGGGACTAAGATTTGGAATTTGCTATCCAGTGTATTTCTAAATTGCTGAATTCTTTTTGAAATCCTAACACTAGTCAAATGTTAAAATATTGCCCCTCAAAATCTGTACTTTATAAACAATTTGAAATATATCTAAAATTTTGAATTTTGAATTATGCCAAATTCATAAACTTATTTTTGGATCCAGTTGATTAATAATGAACTGCAAAAAAGCCTAATGTTTGGTCTTCATCAAAGACTACACCAATTTTTTTTTTTTCATTTTGTTATTAGTACCTGGACAAATGAATTGTAGCTTCAACTGGGTAATATGGCATTTTTAGTGATTAAAAATGCTTCTCTCTTATTTAACCTATCTCTGATGATATACTCTATTTCCCATACTTGGTTATTAGTAACTAAAATTTGGGGATGTGCTAAGTGTCTTGAGAACAAAGAGGAGTTAAGAGAGTTAAGGTGGGTTTAAAAAGACATAGCTGGGCCACAAATTTTAAGTAAGATTTTATAGGAGAGAAAACAAAGGAAGAAAATTTACTTTACAGAAATATGATTTCTAGATATCCACTGACTGTTTAGTTATAAAATATACAAAAACATTAGACCACACATATTTTTAATCAAGTAATTAATGATGAAATCAAAAAAAGGGGAATCACTTAGAAGATTAGAACTAATCATACACATCAATCCAAGGAGATAACATGGTGATGGACCCCAGTACTTTTGGACGGCATCTTTAGAATCAAGTAGCTTACTAGCTTCCAAAGACTAAGTTTTTTGGATGTGGCTGTGGTTAAACTATCCTCACCCTTAGGATGAAAAGCTAAATAAAAGTTCCCTTGCCACCCCCCTGCACCTTCAACACACACATATAAAGTCATGATTCTGAAAATGCCAGAGCCTGAGAAAAAGAAAAAAAAAAAAGGTGAGTCAGAATAAAACTTACGCAGTATACACACAGATAGGCTGGGTACTTTTCTATCTTGTACTTACCTTTGGATGGAGATAAAACGTGAAATTTGAAAAGGCAGAAACAACAGTAACAACAACAAAACTCTTGTGGAATTTTTAAAAAGTCACTAGCTTGACCTCACTCAGGTTTTGAATTTCCTTCACTCACTACATTTAAAATTAAATCATGAAAAATTTTAAATTTTCCAACAAAGAAAACACAAATCTGAGATAGTTTAGAATGTGTATCATATTCTATCAGACAATCAAGAAACAGTTCTAATATTTCACAAACTCATCAAGAGAGTAAAAAGAGTAGAGGAAGTAGAAAAAGAGGGAATTCAAATTCTTTAATGCTAGTATAAATTTAATTCTAAAACCAGATGTAAAAATTCCCCAAATCTTAGTGATTAGAATAATAAACATTTATTATCTATTTCTGTGGGTCACGAATCTCAGAGATGCTTACCTGTAAGGTTCTGACTCAGGATCTCTCTCTAAGCTGCAATCAAGATGTCAGCAGGGGGCTGCAGTTACCTCGGGACTCACCTGGAAAACTAGCCACTTCCAAGTTCACTCCTGTGGCTCTTGGCAGGCGTTGAGTACACGCTGATCACTGGAGAAGGACATCATTGCCTGCTGCATGGTTCTCTTCATAGGGCCACTCACCTCATAGCAGTTTGCTTCTCCCAGAGACAGGTATCTGAGAGAGAAGTATGCATGACAGTAACCAAGACAGAAGTCACAATATTTTTAGAACCTGATATTGAAAGTGGCATCCCATCCCTTCTGCAATACTCTGTCCACAATCAAAGAGAAGGGTTACACAAATGTGCGACTACTAGGAGCCAGGGATTCACAGGAGACCACTTTAAAGGCTGTCTACCATACCAGGTAAGGAAATTCAGAAGATTGCAGACAAGTTCATAAACATAGATGCAAAAATCCTTAATAAAATAATAGTGATTAGACTGTATCAGTGGTTTAAAATTAAATTACATCCTAGCCAAATTGGTCTTGCCCAGGAATACAAAGGTGGTTTAAAATTAGAAAAAAAAATATTGACTACACTGTAATGTATTACATTGACAATAAAAAGGTAGGAAAAATGATTAATGAACTGGTGCAGAAAATAATCCTATGATAAAATTCAACATCCAATCATGAGAAAAGTAGCAAATTAGGACAAGGAGAGAACTTCCATAACCTTATAAACAATGTCAGCCTGACATTTATAGGAAATGTTATGTTCAATGAGGAAATATAAAAATCATTACCTATAAAATCAAGGAATAGGCAAAAATAGCCAATACCATTGATTTATATTCATACATTTTTGAATATTTATTCAATATTTTCCTGGAGGTCTTAGCCAACCCAGTAAGACAAGAAAATTAACTGAAAAATATAAACATAGGAAAATAAGGAAAACTAATATTTCCATATTATATGATTATATATATACATGAAACTACAGAAAAACTTTATAATTAAAAGTTTAGTAAGTTTGTTGAAAATTAGGCAAATAGAAAAAGTGAATTTTCCACACCAGAAATAACAGTTAAATATATAAAAAAATAAGATAATAACTATAGAACAACAAATACCATAACTAAATAGGAATTCATTTTTAAAAGAATACACATGAACTCTATAGCAAAAACTGTAACTCTGATAAGGATTACAGAAAATTATCTGCATATATGGACAACTATTATATTAAAAAATAAAGCAATAAGAAAACGCAAATGTTAAGAAAAATTACATCATTTAATATGAAAACATTTAACTTTCTATCTCCATTTATCTATTATTTCATAACATTAATATTAAGCAGTCTTGCTTAGTAAAATAAATTTTTCAAGTAAAAATTTTAAAAACCTAGTCATTTGAAGACATAAATTGGAGATCTTTTAATGAAAAACAAGAACTGTTTTGAATGAATGTCTATTTAAAATATAATAATCACAAAACATATTTTTTTAAAACTCTGTTGTTTAGAAATTTTTGAAGGATGAAATCTTGTACTACAGACATAACTGGAGGAAATCATGGCAACTGAGTAATGAACAGTCTAAATTAAAATAATACAGATTCATTTTACTCTTAGGAGTCAATCGCAATCAAAATTCCTTTTTTTGTACAACAACTACAAAAATAAAAAAGAAAATCCGGAATTACATTTGCATATTCCATTCAATTGAAGAAGTTAATCACCTATTCTGAATTAGGGTCCATATTTTGTATCCTCTCCTTTTCATTTTGTCCTTGCTATATAATCTATAATAAATTGTCATAGACAAAAAAGAGACAGCATTTTGTGAACTGAAATGGAAGAGATTTACACTGTTATTTGTTCAGAAGCGTGTGAACAAAAATGATTTAGCTCTAAGGATTTGTGCATAGATGTGTAACACATTGACCACATTTTAAAGGTGACAATTCAAGTCACCAAAAAAGTGCATTTTTGGATTTATAATTTCATTATGTAGAAAGCTAATTGATGAAACTAAGGAAGGTGAAATTTTTGAATTGATGTCTTTTAAATTTTTATTTCTCCTTTTCTCTTTTTTCTTTGTAAGGTTTTTTTTTTTCCTTAACTATACTGAAAGACAACAGTATTGTTTAAGCACAGATCTTAATGGGTGTTAATGAAGCAGGAACAAAGATCTTCTGATAGATTCAGACATCTCTATAGAGGATTTTCTTGCAGGGGATTAGTGCCAGTTATGCTTTCTTCACATTGATAATAAATAAAGATTATATGTTACTTCTCTTTGATTTTCCTTGCCATATTATGATAATTGTTATGACGCTAATTAGCAAATTGTGTGTTTGTTCATCAGTTTAATTTATTTTGATTTTTTTTTAAGTACAGGAACAAATTAGCATGGCATATGACACAAAATCACCATAATAGCATAACAAGCAAAATAAAATGAATGAATGGTTGAAGTTACTTGGAAGACAATTCTATTTCATTTTTCAAGATGCATGATGATGATTTATCTACTCTTGGTGGAAATTTTAAGTAAAATAGGCAATACTGTAGACCCTCCTGAAGTCTGAAATTATACTTAACGTTACTATGACAAAGGTGAATTATTTTTAATTGTATGAGGGTTTCCTGCATTGCTGTCATTGAAAATGTATACCACAAGAGGTTTGTCTGTGCTAACATTCTAGAAACTCTTTGCATGAAGAATGTGTCTGCACAAATTATTTATTTAAGGTAGATAAATCAAGCATTATGTTAGTGTTTTATGTACAAGACTAAAACAATTAAAAATCCTGTAAAATAAAATTTGTTATTTTACTAAAACTAAATTTTAAGAATAATGAAGTCAGATTTGTAACCTCTTCATACGTGACGATACCTGGCATGCAGGAAGCATGCAATTATTAAAAAATTAATAAATACCTAAATGGATGAATGGCATCCTAGTAACTATAAATGGTTCTTTCTGTTTTTGTTAATTTGCTGTTGCATTAGCAGACCTAAGTTTCATAATGTACATAGTGTGACATCTTCGATTTGCTTTGGGTAGAATGTACTGAAAGGGAAGTGTAATCTCTGGGTGACCAGTCACACATTATAATGGAATAGCATAAAATGATGCACAGAAATAAAACAAGAGTATTGGCAGCCTGTCTGGCATATCATGTGCCAATTCTTTTCCCTTCGGGAAGTCTCTTTTTAGTGAATGTTCAGTCCATTGGTATTGCAGTTTGATTTGTGACTGATGAAGGCAGCTCATGTGTGGGTGCCAACACAATCACCTGGAAAGGAAGGAGATCTGTTGTCATATAGACCCATAACAAAACCTGATGTTTACACAAAGACCCTTGGCACAGGGCATGGATCCTTGAAGCCAAGCAACCTCTGCAATAAAATGGCTTAAGAGAGGAAGAGAGATTGGGATGCTTTGTATTCTTTGTTTCGTTTGATCAAGCTCGTGTTTCAAAGGTAATTGATACCCCCAGAGGCATGAACGGCCTGCCACCTCAGACTGAATTTAGATTTTTGTTGCTGATGTCAATTTTTCTGAGAATTTATTCATTAAAATAGTTTGTTTGTTTTTTTTTCCTTTTACATAGTAAGAGAGTCCGGACCTGGCCCTCTAAACCCTCATGTTTGGCTCTCCTCCGTAAAAAAGAAGACCCAAACATGACTTAAGACTTACATAAAGCCTGAATTGTCTTTTTTTAGAAAGGGATTAATGAATGTTAACAAGAGTTGTCTAAATCCTTTTGCTGGGAAAGTTAAAATTTTAGAGTTAGGCTATTCCAAAAGGAATTTCCATAAGTTTCTCAAGACAGTTTTATTAACTTCTATACTGAATTGAAGAGTGTCCCTGCAAACTACGTTCATTTGGAACTTGTGAGTGTGACCTTATTTGGAAATGGGGTCTTGCCAAATGTAATCAAGTTAAGATCAGGATAACCCATAAATCCAGTATAAGTCATGTCCCTATAAGAGGAGGGAAATTTGGGCACAGAGACACAAACACACAAGGAAAAAGGTCATGTAAAATTGAGACAAAGAAACAATGAAATATCAGAAAGAGAAGTTTAGGAAACAATCCCATTTACCATCACATCAAAAAGAATAAAATATCGGGCTTCCCTGGTGGCGCAGTGGTTGAGAGTCCGCCTGCCAATGCAGGGGGCACAGGTTCATGCCCCGGTCCGGGAAGATCCCACATGCTGCGGAGTGGCTAGGCCCGTGAGCCATGGCCACTGAGCCTGCGCATCTGGAGCGTGTGCTCCACAACGGGAGAGGCCACAGCAGTGAGAGGCCCGCGTACCACAAAAAAAAAAAAAAAAAAAAAAAAAGAATAAAATATCTAGGAATAAATCTACCTAAGGAGGCAAATGACCTGTGCTCCACAAACTATAAGATGCTGATGAAAGAAACTGAAGATGATACAAACAGATGGAAAGATATACTGTGTTCTTGGACTGGAAGAATCAATACTGTTAAAATGACCATACTACCTAAGGCAATCTACAGATTCAATGAAATGTCATTTTTCACAGAACTGGAACAAAATTTTTAAAATTTGTATGGAAACACAAAAGATCCTGAATAGCCAAAATGATCTTGAGGAAGAAGAACTGAGCTGAATGAACAAATCACCCTCCCTGACTTTAGACTATACTACAAAGCTACAGTAAACAGAATAGTACTGGCACAAAAACAGACACACAGACAAATGGAACAGGATAGAAAGCCCAGAAACAAAGCCACACAGCTATGGTCAATTAATCTACAACAAAGGAGGCCAGAATATACAATGGAGAAAGGGCAGGCTCTTCAATAAGTGGTGCTAAGAAAACCAGACAGCTATATGTAAAGAATGAAATTAGAACATTCTCTAACACCATATACGAAAATAAACTCAAAATGGATTAAGGACTTAAATGTAAGGCCAGATACTATACAACTTCTAGAGGAAAACAGAGGCAGGACACTCTTTAACATAAATCACAGCAATATTTTTTGGCTCCATCTCCTAGAGTGTTGGAAACAAAAACAAAAATAAACAAATAGGACCTAATTAAACTTACAGTCTTTTGCACAGCAAAGGAAATCATAAACAAAATGAAAAGACAACCTACGGACTGGGAGAATATATTTGCAAACAATGCTGCCAACAAGTGATTAATTTCCAAAATATACAAATAACTCATACAGCTCAACATCAAAAAAAACCAAACCACCCAATCAAAAAATGGGCAGAAGACCTAAGTAAACATTTCTCCAAAGAGATACAGATGACCAACAGGCACATGAAAAGATGCTCAACTTTGATAATTATTAGAGAAATGAAAATCAAAACCACAATGAGGTATGACCTCATACCAGTCAGAATGGCCATCATTAAAAAGTCTACAAATAATAAATGCTGGGGAGGGTGTGGGGAAAAGGGAACCCTCCTACACTGATCATGGGAATGTAAACTGGTGCAGCCACTATGGAAAACAGTATGGAGGTTCCTTAAAAATCTAAAAATATGGTTACCATATGATCCAGCAATCACACTCCTGGGCATATATCTGGAGAAAAACATAATTTGAAAAGATACATGCACCCCAATGTTCACAGCAGCACTATTTACAGTAGCCAAGAAATGGAAGCAACCTAAATGTCCATAAACAGAGGAATGGATAAAGAAGATATGCTATTTATATATATATACACACATATGTATATATGCAAAGGAATATTACTCAGCCATAAGAAAGAATGCTACTTATAGTAACATGGATGGGGACCTAGAAATTATCATACTGATGTATGCCAGACAGAGAAAGACAAATATATATCACTTATATGTGGAATCTAAGAAAAGTGATACAAATGAACTTATTTACAAAACTGAAACAGACTCACAGACATAGAAAACAAACTTACCAAATTTACCAAAGGGGAAAGGGGGGAAAGGAATAAATTGGGAGTTTGGGATTAACATATACACACTACTTTAAGTAAAATAGATAAACAACAAGGACCTACTGTATACCACAGGGAATTATATTTACTATCTTGAAATAACCTATAATGGAAAATAACCTGAAAAAGAATATATATATATATATATATATGTATAACTGAATCACTGTGCTGCACACTTGGAATATTGTAAATTAACTATACTTTAATAAAAAAAGTTTAAAAAATGGAAACAAAGATTGGAATGCCAATGATTGCTGATAATTAACAGAAGCTGGGAGAAATAAAATTAGAATTCACGCCTCCCTCACCACCCCAAGCCTCAGAGCGAACATGGTCTTGCTGACAACTTGATTTGAACTTCTACATTCCACAACTGTGAGACAAAGATTCTGTTTTTCTAACCCACCAAATTTGTCTTAGGAAACAAATTTAGACTTCAGTGCTGGGAAGTTGAGCACTACTGTGCCAAATACTCAAATGTGGAAGTGTGTTTATTAAACGCGTGGAGATATTTTTCATTCGCAAAGAAAGTATGTTCTCTTAAAGGTAACAGATAGAGGATGGAAGTGTTAGGAAGCACATTAAAATCTAGACCGCCTTGAAGGGACTGTTGGTAGAAACAGAGACATTAAAGTTAATTCTGGTGAGGACTCAAAGAAATAAAGAGAACTATACAAAAGTTTCTACCACCTTAGAGAATATTAATTTGCTGTTAATGTGATAATATTATCATAAAGAGAATGTTGCTAGAAACATGAACATTAATGGCTCTTTTGGTGAGGTCTCAGATGGAAAAGAGAAACATGCTATTGGAAACCGGAGGAAAATCCATCCTTGTCATAAAGTTACAGTTCTGAACATGTTAGTTTCCTGCAAAAAGATCTTGATAGGATTTCCCACTAAAAAGGGAAGAAAGTTCAAACAACAGCCTCCCAGCCTCCAAACCTCCTTAAAATTACCTCCTCCTATGCCCCTTAATACATCTTATTAAACGGAAATACTGCCTCATTCTCTTTGGTCATTCTTTTCCTTCCAGTTTGATATACCCATATTCACAGCTAGCTGAAATGATACTTTTCCTCTTTCCCTAATGAAATTGTTCTTCATCCCCCAATTAGATGTCTCTCCTGTTAGAATTCCCACTGCATTTGTTTTATTGATATTTATACTTTTCTTTTGCATTTCATTATTATATTCTACTCTTATTCTTTGTGTAATACATTATCTCTTTTATTATAGTAAGATTTTTGAAGATAGGGCTGGTACCTGACTAATCCTCATCTGTTCCCAAAGTATCTAATGAGGTGCCAAATAAATACCTTTTCTGTGAATCAATGTATGAGGGAAAACTGTGATACAGCATTATTTGAAGATCTGATTCTATATTATTTTATTTATAGACTTACTCTAAATCACCCTATTTTGCCCAGAACTTAAATCATTCTTCGTGAGGCTTTTTTCTTGCTGTAGCTATTTTATTCATTAGACACACACACACACACACACATTCTTTGTGTTCTTAAAAAATATTGCATTAAATATAGGAATCCTTAAAGAAGAAAGACTCTGGTTAGAATAAAATGAGGGGGTATTCAAGAACAGGACTGCTAAAGTCAACAACCTTGTTTTTCATCTTGACTACTTCATTTATCTACTGGCTGGTCAAGGGAATTTTCCTTAAATTCTTCATTTCAGACTTTTAATCTGTAAAATGGATAATAAAAATATCTACCTCATAGGGGTTCTGTTAGAACTAAGAGCTCAACATAGATGAGACATATTATTGATACTTGAATTAATTTTGGGTTTTTGTATCATTCATCAATAGTAAGTGGCAACCATATATATATATATATATATAAAATGTTATACATAATTCTAAATTTGTATACATATCATTAATATCACTGTAATAATTTTCACTTTTCAAACAGCTCAAGCTAGATTTTCATTTGTATTTGTTCCTGTGCTCTATGACAACAGCTGTTAACATACTCCAGGAGTATAATGGCAGCAAATACCATATATGGTTCCTATGTGCTGTCAATGACAGCACTTCTAAATACATTAATATGTATAGAGGCTACAGTAACTACTGAACAATTTAAGTATAACACAAATTGTAATAAGTTAGCATTACTATTTATATTGAGTAAAGCAATTTACACGAGAATGCAAGAAATATTTAAGGATTGAAAAATGATCACAATCTATTTTCAACAGAAAAACACTACAATTTTTCATAGTTTTTTTTTGTCTTTTTCTTTGAAAGTAAACCAATATGAGATGCTTCTTGGGCTTCATTTTCTCACAAATTGAAGAAAAAATACTTAAATTCATATTTAACACATTATAGTTATCTTACTTTAGTTCATAAATATAAATCATTAATAAATAAAACATCATAGGCCACAGCAACAAAAACACAGTACATGATTAAAGTCTGGAAAATTATTCCATTTTCATGCTATACTTAGGCATTTAATATTTCTTTTCTACAGTGAATAACACAAACTTTCTATTTCAAATATGCATCCCTTGAGGATTAGGATTTTGACAGCTGAGTTATTTTCTGGTTTGTGAAGCCATTGCCTCTGTTAGAACTTACAAGCTATAAAACATCATAAGTCCACTGGTTGGTATAAGCTTATTAATATAAGATTTAAATATTTTAGTACTAGCTTAATATGTACTAGTTTAATGGTGAATCACATTCTCTACCACATCAAAGTAAAAGAACCTTTTCTAAACATTGTGTAAATACATGAACATTTTGTAAGCTATTCTTACCAAGCAGTAGAATTTAAAGTACAAATTTTGAAAAGTATTACTTTTGAGTCAGCCAGGCAACATATGCTGCTATTAAAATGCCTCAGGGTCTTCAGTGAGGGAATATCTAGTTAAATGCAAAGGGCATGACAGTAAATAGCATGGTGAAATAGTGTAGGCCAGGCACCCTGAAGCTAGGTAGTAGGCCAGAATTGAAGGAGTGGCAGCCTTTGTATTTCAAGGCCTAAATGAACAACCTCCAAGGATCGCAGGAGTGTATTGTGAACTGAGGTCAAATATAAATGTAGTAACCTTCTTGAAGCCTGTAGTCTTATGAGTCAAGAGACCTCATGTCAAAAATAAATGTCTTCTGTTATAGATATTATATATTTTTTAAAGCCAGTAGACTCAAAATCAACCTGTTTACCTCAGTCATTACTGGCTAGCTACTTAAATGGTTCTCAATTGTCTTTATCAACCTAAAGGTCTGTCCTGGAGATTAGGCATTTGGGCTTGCAGAATTCTCACTCATCACTTTCACTTGGATTTTATACTATAGTGATCCAGATAAAACTGAAGAAATTGCAATTTAAAAACAACTGTAAAATAACTTGTATATATATGTGTAAACATACAAGCTACAGAAAGAATCCCCAAGACATCACTTGATAAAAATATCTGCAATTAAATAATATGAAGGAATCTATAGCAGTTTATCAATATGTTTCAATTTGTTTGATATTGAAAATATATAGAATAAGCTTACTTAAGGAATCGTGATGACTATATTCATTAACTTGTAGATACGAATCTGAATGAAATGAAAACAGTTGAGGACATATGCATTTGTCTCATAATTTTATTTCCTATAAATAATATTTTAGCATTTATTCACACATGGGGAGGGTGGAGAGACAGAGAGAGAGAGAGACAGAGAGAAGCTGTGTAGGAGAGAGAAGAAAGCTGTGTAGGGGAAGAAAAAATATCCTAACTCGAAGCAGGAGAATTATGACTCTTACGATATCACAATGAAAGTAAGAAAAGTGCTAAGAGGTCAGTTATTATAGGTTATAGAAGCTATACCTTCCATAGGTTTGTGTTTCTTTATTAAGGACATAGAGTTTCATATCAGGAACTCTAACTTAGAAAGTTTCAGAGTTTGACAGACTTTGGTTAAATCTTACTCCCTTTACTTACAGCTTTGTTTGCTTGGCCAAATTTATTAAACAACTTGAGATTTGGTTTGTTCAGCTGTACTGTAAAACTCAAATAATTTTATCTACCTCAGTTAATTATTATAAAAATTAAATGAAATAACATTGGCTGTTCTGGTGACTTTAACATAGTGCTTGGTATATAATAAATGCTGGGGCTCTTTCTTTTTCTCTTAACTAATGACAATTAGGACCATACACAGAATTCAAGATTCACTTTCACAAGTCTATGGCTGGGACTGTCTTTGTGTTGATTTGTATAATAATCCTACTGTCAATGTGACAGACCTGTGACTTATCCTTTTGGGACGCTTCTTCATAGTGATTTAGTTAATATTTCTAGTCATCAATCTCTTTCACATGAATAGCAACAGTAAGCTAGTGTTCTCATCATGGAATGTTGCTATTTAAATATATGGCTAATTATGTATAATCTCATTTGTTGGGTTAATATTATCCTGATAATGTAGAGAAGTCTTTTGGATTTTGAATTTTTTGTCTTTTTCTCGATTTGTTACTATGCTTAAAGGTGATATGTGGGCCATGTATATCATTGTGGTAAATACATAAAAAGTGTGTCCTAAGTTTTTGCAGTGGATGAAGCTTGAGCCATAGTGCTCTAGACTTTCTTCCCAATTGACCTGAGTGTGTTCTTTTTACATGAAATTTCGAACTTCACCATCATCTAGCTCATGGATTTTACCTTGTGTGTATAATTCCCATGAGACTTTGCTAATGTCTTGCTGAAATTCTGAACTACTCTGTGTATGGGGTCCACTTGATCTGTCATTCTAATGTCTGAACCAACATAGGAATTGATGTCAGTCTAGCATTCTAATATCTAACCAAGTCTACCTCCCTTTCCAAATATTTACAGGCTCTTCTTTAAATAATCCATTTGAAGATTTGGTCTGGTTCCAGGTTCACTGGTCTGTAAATTCTTCTATTATTTTTGCCCTTTCAAAAACTGAAATATCATTCTCCCATATCTTTTCTTTCACACTTTCCAGCTAGCCATGATTACTCAAAAATTACTACCAATGCCTTTATAGTCTCACTACAAATCTTTGTGGTGACCTGGTAGGATTGTTTCTGTGGTTGGAGATTGAATTCACTGAAGAACACGTGAGTTTCTTTTACTATTTCCTCAATCATCTTTAGTTTCTGTTCATATTATACATCTACCCTCCTTTTTCTAGGCTGAAGGGGTCTGCTCCTTGGCAGAGGCAAGGGAAGCAAAATTCAGGACTTATAACTCCCTCTGTCTGCTAAATTTAGTCCAAGCTGTGAGTATATCCTTTCTTTGTTCTTCTTAGTCTAGTGTATCTAGCAACATCTCATCCTCTTTCCCTTTTCTACCTTATTTTTTATAAGGCAAGTCATTCTGGGTAGGTATACTTGTCCCTGGCTATACATCATATTTCCTTTCACAAAGGAGTCAATCTTTAAGTATAACCAAAGATGTCTGGCATCTAATTTTAACTGTAATGTATACTCCAATGCTTGTTCTCTGATAATTATTAGAGATGCTGGCTATATTCCGTGTCAAAGAAAATACTATTTGTGGGCTTCCCTGGTGGCGCAGTGGTTGAGAGTCCGCCTGCCGATGCAGGGGACACAGGTTCGTGCCATGGTCCAGGAAGATCCCACATGCCGCGGAGCGGCTGGGCCAGTGAGCCATGGCCGCTAAGCCTGCACATCCGGAGCCTGTGCTCCGCAACGGGAGAGGCCACAACAGTGAGAGGCCCGTGTACCGAAAACAAAAAAAGAAAATACTATTTGGACTTCCTTAAATATGGTTTGAATGGGTAACTTTGAAAGGAATTGTGCATTTCAACTTTAGTATTTAGAGTTTCCTCAGCATTATTATATGACAGTATGTCCAAAATTATTTTAAGAATTCTGAAAGTAAAAATTAATAACCCCTGTCTTAAGTAGTTTTTCCTGGGGAACAGACTCTGAGATGGAGATTTGCATGCCTGTTGTTTATTAGGGCGTGTTCTCAGCATCAACTCCTATTATAAAGTGAAGCACGAGAGACTTGGGATGACGGAGGTGGTAATGCTCTACAGGAAGCTCTGAATCTGAGATGCCCTTATTTTAGGGAAAGTGATTGAGATTTCATTCCTTTGTGTTTATCGGACACAGGTGAAGACTGACCCTGGGAAGAGGAGAAAATCTCAGGTGAGGCAGTTCGCTTTGGTTGAGGGCAGTTTTTGGAAAATGAATGCTTCAGTCCTAAGGGTTATCTGGAAGGAACACCATAGCATCTACCATAATTCACCCTTTGCACTACAAAGACCCATTTGCTTCACATAATCAACTGATTCCATCTTTGAAGTGATCCTCTGAAATTCTGATTAGTTCCAATTCCTGGGCAAAATTACAGGAGAAAGTTAATGGGACAAAATATAAACCACCCACCATAGTTTGTCTTAGGACAACAACTGATACTCATCTTTTCTCTACTTTACTACTCATTCTAGAGTCTCCTCATCTTTTTAATTTATTTATTATTATTATTATTTTTGCGGTACGTGGGCCTCTCACTGTTGTGGCCTCTCCCGTTGCGGAGCACAGGCTCCGGATGCGCAGGCTCAGCGGCCATGGCTCATGGGCCCAGCCTCTCCGCGGCATGTGGCATCTTCCCAGACCGGGGCACAAACGCGTGTCCCCTGCGTCGGCAGGCGGACTCTCAACCACTGCGCCACCAGGGAAGCTCTAGAGTCTCCTCATCTTTGTTTAGAAACTCTGATGGTCTTAGGTGTCTTACTTGGTGGGGTGACCCAGACCCTCATCCCTAAAAGTTCTGCACCCTCACTTATGCATTTCTCATGCTGTACCTGCTATATTTGTCAATTGATGATAAAATCTGAGCAGGAGAATACCCATAGAAGCTCCTATGGATCAGTAACATGGCAAACATATTCTTTCTTGGCCCGATAATATAATAGCAACCTATCTTCTCCTGACGATTCTGGTCACAGAGTATCAATTTCAACTCAGACCCTGTACCCAATAGCCCTTCAAATGTCATGGTATTCACTGCTCCCTTTTTATCCATGCACACTTTGTATGAATAAATGACCATAGGTCCCAATGGGGAAGGAATGTAAGATTATTACCTTGTACATTTGTTGCAGTCTTGCAGGGTCCTTGTTTTTGGGGAATCTTGTCTCTCAGTCAAGAGAGTCAAAGCCTGATTGGCTAGAGTCTTCAAATTTTTGAGGATCAACTGCTCTAAGCTCCTGATATTCAACCTTGATTTCTTATACATTAACATCTTTGTTGCCCTTCTATTTTGTTCCTAGGGTTGTTCTGTTCTAGAAATCATTTTCATTATGCTGTGTATCTCAGACTACCCTGGATGGCATCCGACACGGCCACTCATCTGATAATTATGCTGAGTTATTGTGCCTCTACTTGGCCTCTGTTATTAGGGAACTCAGTTCTGTAATAGCATCATCTACTTTCATCCCTAGCCTACAGAGGACAGCCTCTATTGAGATTATCAGTACAGCTGGTGTTCTCCCTAGAGCATTCCTTATCACTGTAATAAATGGAGTGTCCTCTGGATTCTCTCATTGATGTTAGTTTGTGGATCTTCTAGCTTTATGCTGTACATCTATACTGGCATGTCAGCTTCTCTGAGCCCATGATCTCTTCTTCTATTCTCTACCATGGCAGTCCTGGCATTTCTGCTTTACATAGGTCATCAATCACTGCTGCTTCCAAAAGCCATCCTAGCTTCGTATTAGCACTGTGTCCTGGGGCCTTATCAGTGTGTTAAATTCCATATTGTGGTAGAGTGCCCCCATATTGATAAATTGTCACTTATCCAACTTTATATACCACCCTCCTGATCCAGCACCCTCAGGGTCCTTTCTCAAGCATGTTTTCTCTACTCAGCTGGTACATGTACTACAGCTCTTCTGGGTTATAATCACTTCTCTCTTAGGAGACCTGACATTTTCCTGACCTAATTATATTGCCACTTAGTTCTAGTTATTGGTCAAGTGGCCGGGATGAAAGATGAGGATAGAGCCTGAAGGTGAGCAGCACATTGTCAGTTAAGGCAGGGGCCTCTGAATCATCTTCATGGAAGGAGGGGATATTAACTTAACTGAGAGAAGTGGGTCACTTCTGTAAGCCCAGAGGGTTCAGAGGGACCTAGGGTTTCAAAAATTTTGATTATGATAATCCTAATGCTCCTATTCCAAATTTCTGAGTCTAATTCTTAACCAGGACCCTGATTTCAATCTATTAGCAATACTACCCTTATAAGAAAATTTTAGGTAAGATCTTAAATTTTCTGTTGTTTGGTTGCAGGAGACAGTAGTCTCTTTAATAAGCTCCCAAGGGAACTATGTCACCCTCACATTTTACCTTAAGTTGATGAGTTATCACCTTTTATTGTCTATACACACACACACACACCCCTACAAAATAATCATCAATTTCCACAGTTCTTATAAGTACCTTTTCTTCCCCAAACTTCACAAACACCTGTGATAGTCTATCTGCCAGTGCATTCCTTTACATTGGTATAACAATCCCAGTTTATCACCAGTGAGAGCTTCAACAATTTCACCAAGCCTACATGCTAAGGGCTATCAGTATTCCTCTTACCAGTGAGCTGAATGACTGGAAATCCAGCTTCCAAAAGCCAGTTTAGAATCTGCTTCCTATGACTCCTGGCACCAAATGTTGTAGGTCAGATTTCCCAGAAATTGGAATCTGCAAATAGGTGGATTATTCCAGTGTGCTCTTAGAAACACCTGTGAGGGAGAGAGGGAGGCAAGATTGAAATAAGACAAAATTTGAACTTTGATACAAAGACAACAGAGAATTCAGCCAATCCCACAGGGAGCACTGAAGTTGGGATCATTCTTCAGTGATGTTCTGCCCTCAAGACGGCATATTCTTGGAAGAGGCAGCTCTCCTGGTCAAGGAAATTCTTAGCTGTGAACTGATAGCCTGCAGCTTTCCCAGCGGCTGAGCGAATGAATGTCTCAATCTGTAAGGGATTATCTGGTCAGTGCAGTACAGCATCCACTCTCTGATCTCATGATGCTTACAACACAACAGAATAAAATTTGTTTCCATGGGGTAAAAATATAGCATAATAGGGCAATAGAGTGAAATGTAATATTTTTAGCCTGTATGGTAATGATATATTGAATGAACAATTATAAATCTCAAATAATGTATCTATAAAAATTTTAATGTTGATAAAAAGTTTTCTCTTTCCATTTATCTGGTTTTTAAAGAATATTGAAGTAATATCAATTATCATGCTTCCAGCTTCAAGTAAGAGACTACCCAGAAAGTAACTCATATGATGTAGACTTCACTTAACAGTGATGTGTGAGACAAGCATTTTAGAGGATTAGTTCAGAAACTCAACATATCAACGGGAGGCTAGTCTTCTACATTTTCACCATTCTTGGTAGCACTCCAAGCATTGCATCCTGACAAAAGTGGATGGAGGAAAATGCTTGCCTTTCTTTTCTCCATTTATGTTAGAGATTTAAAAATTTTCCTAAGTCCTTTATGCTCCTTGTCCAAATATTTTCCACTTGATTATTCCTAGAATTTCAAGGAGGAATGAAATTAATACAGTTGGCTTAAACCAATTAATTAAGCGCCTGGGACAGGGCATATTTTTTCCCACCCCAACTAAATCAGCATCTATAAGGAAGGAAAAGGGGAAATAGATGTTGAATAGGCAACTGATTTTTTTTTTTTTTGGCCACAGTTACTGTAGGGGAATCAAGCTGATGTCTAAATCAGAATGTAGACGATGAAATGTTCATATTTAAGGAATGATGAAAGAGTAGGTGGGACTGTATTAAACAAAATTTTATTAACTTGAGCAGGAACAATTTTTTTAAATGCTGTAGAAAACATTGCTTCAGAAGAATATGAGTAAACCTAATGTCTTGGTGATTATTATATGGCATATTATTTTGCATTAATATACTCCTAGTTTGTCATCATTTCAACGTATGACAAATCAGTATGTCAGCTGAAAATGATGACAAGTAAATGTTCACTTCAACACTGTTTTTCTCCATAAGTATCAACATATTCTGTTATTTCAGGAAGATGATGGAGTATATAGTTCATTACTGAGACCACTGTTCTTGTTTTTCTCTGTCCTACAGTACACACACACACTGTACCACTGTCCTTTGATAGGCACAGTCTTCAGCTGGGGCCTGTATGTTTTAAAAGAATTATTTTCAAATGTATTTATGAATGAATGAATCCAATGTCTATTTAACTTTTCTCTCACCCTCTTCTTATGGCTCTCTGACACAACTGGAGTTTGACTTTCTGCTAGACAGAGTACATACGACTGGAGCGTTTTGGCTTCTGTTGTCCAAGATCTCTCTGCTCTTTTAACATTGTTCCTCATTCTTACTTCTTTGGCTTCAGTTCTCTGCTTTGGTAACTAAAGCAACACTCACTTGAGTGTGACTGAAGGTTTCTCATCTACCGTTCCTTTGAGATTCAAGTTCAACATCTTTTACTCTAAGATTTTAAAGATTTCCCCCCCTTACATTTAATCTTTTTAACTAATATTCTAAATTTTTAAACATTAAACAAACCAATATTCAGAAAGATTTGCGTTTCCATAAGAAAATCTCTCCAAAGGGAAACTTCTATATATATTTAAATTTCAATCTATATTTTTTCAATAAAAAGTAATGGCTATCTTGCAATTAAATTGTTTCTCCTTCCATGGTAATATTTTAAGAAGACTCTGTACAGTGTTATATTTTTTGAAGAGACTGGTTAGTGATTATATTTTCATCTCATAGTATTAAGATATAAATATGCATATGGGTATATCACATATAATATGAATAGTGACTAATACAATTTTTAAAATTTAAAATATGCCGTATTTTCATTCATTCACCACTTTAGTCATCATCCATCCATGAGTTATATATTGGGAACACAAAGAAGAAATGTGACTTGCAAATGAAAATTGATGTGGAAGTTTCTGTAGTGAAGAATCATGTATCAATCTGTATTCCACTCAAATGGACTTCCTCCAATTTAAGTTTATGAAATAATCAATTATTTCCACAAAGACTGGATATAGCTGCAATAGCTGTAGCAGTGTAATCTTGCAAAGCATATGATTATTTTCATTAGAACAAGTTGATTCTGTATTGTTTATTCTAAAGATCAATTGGAATCACTGAAGATTTATAGGCAAGGGTAACACAATCAGTTAAGTTATTCCTGTGGTATTGTAGATGATGGATCAGAGGAGTGACAGGGTAAATAGAACAGTTAGGGAATAACACTAGTCCAACAATGGCCAGATAATCCACAGCTTAGGTGCCTGAGAAGTGCCTAAAACCTCCTTAAATTGTACAGTTTCAGAGAAGACTAACAAGCTGAGGGCATTCAGCCATCATGTAGGTATACTGCAGTAATTTCAGGCACTAATAAATACAGCCTATTAGTAGTACAGGCTCTGGAGTCAGATGACTTCAGTTTGTATCCAGCTCTTCCACTTACTTAACCTATGACCTTAGAGAGGATATCTAAACTCTCTAAACTCTGTTTACTCATTCGTAAAATCAAAAGAATTGGAGTAGGCACTCCATTAACCAACACTCATATAGTGATGGTGAAGATTAAATTAGATTAAACCAGGAATCCTTATAATGACACTGGGCAAAAACTTCATCACTATTGTTTTAAAGATGAGTTTATTTCATGCTTTGCATTTTGTTCTATGAAGTAAAATCTTACTGAAACAAATGTGATCAAACATTTTCATGTCTTTTGCACTGAATCACACTTTCCTCATGCTTCTGTTCCTTCTCTTATTTTATCTACAAAAACATATCTTTCCTTAAGTTGTAAATTAGGAATATGAAAAACTGATATAGTCTGACACATTACTATTAATTTTGGAAATATGACCGATAATCTTGAAAGGATATATAGGTGAATAATTATGACACACTTTACAATTACTTTGAAACTATTCAATATTTGTTATTGCATTAGCTATTTCAACTATATTTTATAAATTTTTGCTGTTTCCTTCATTTTCAAGCATGTTTCGGTAATATTTCTCAGCATTTGATAATTTGACACATTGAAATATATTTAGTTAGTAATTAATATTTGTGGTTCTTTGTTTTCAAATGCAGTTTATCAAGTTCTTGAAATACTGTTTTATCTTAGTTTACAAAAGCATTATTTTAATGATTTCTAAGACTACCATATTAGATAAAACCTTGTGATATTCTTTTCTTTTTAATCTCTAGCATTCCTATTTGATTCTTAGAATTTCCATCTGTCTGCTTATGTTACCCATTTGTTCTTGCATGCTGGCTACTTTTTCCATTAGAGCCCTCAGCCCATTAATGATAGTTGTTTCAAATTCTTAGTCTGATAATTTTACAATACCTGCCATATCTGAATTTGGTTCTAATGTTTTCACTGTCTCCTTAAACTTTGATTTTTGCCTTTTAGTGTGCTTTCTAATTTTTTGTTAAAAGCCAGAAATGATGTACTCAGTAAAGGAACTCAGTGAATAGCCCTTTAGTAATACGGTGTTCAGGTATGGGGGGAAGGGAAGCACTATGTATTGCTATGGTTAAGTCTTAGTCTTTTAGTGAGCCTCTGCCACTGGGCTGTGAACTTCACAAGGGCTCTCTGTTTGCTCCCTCACTTGCTCCTTCCTCCTCCACCCTCATCATTAGGTGGGACAGGATTGCTAGAGGAGACTGGAATTGGGTTTTCTTTTTCCTCCATGTTCAGTTAGGCTTTGATTAAACTGCAATATGTGAGGTTCTGACAAAATAGTTCCTCCTCAAGGCAGGTCTTGTTAGAAGAACAGCATGCCCGGGTGCATTACAAAATGGTTACTTTTCCTCACCTACTGCTGGAATCACAAGGAATTTTTCTCCAATCTTCACCAAGACAACCTGGTAGAAATCCTAGAGGTAAATCTCACAGAAGTTTGGAGACCCCCCAAGAACTCATTCCCCCTGAAGTTTTTTTAAAAATAAATTCATTCATTCATTCATTCATTTATTGGCTGTGTTGGGTCTTCGCTGATGAGCGCGGACTTGCTCTAGCTGTGTCGAGCAGGGGTTACTCTTCATCGCGGTGCGTGGGCTTCTCGTTGCGGTGACTTCTCTTGTTGCAGAGCATGGGCTCTTGGTGCGTGGGCTTCAGTAGTTGTGGCATGCAGGCTCAGTAGTTGTAGCTTCTGGGCTCTAGAGTTCAGGCTCAGTAGTTGTGGCACATGGGCTCAGTTGCTCCGTGGCAGGTGAGATCTTCCTTCACCAGGGCTCGTACCCGTGTCCCCTGCATTGGCAGGCAGATTCTTAACCACTGAGCCACAAGGGAAGTCCCCCTGCCACTGAAGTTTTTAACTTTTGGAATTGTCCACATTGAGCCTCCAGCAATTTGTCAGTTACAGTTTAGATTTTCCTACCTTGGCACTGGTTATCCCAGATGCTTATGCTTGTGGGTTTCTTTGCTGGTAGGTTGTGATTCTCTGTATTCACCTATCTTTCTCCCTAATTTGGGAGCCAGTGGTTTACCCTGTGACCTAACTTCTCAGATGGATCTAAGAAGTATTGACTTCTTAGGGTTTCTTTTTTCAGATTTTTACTTGTTGTTAAGATGGGGTGATGATTTCTAAGCTCATTATGTTCTGGACAGGAAAACAGAAGTCTCTTAGTTTCTTTATAGGTCAGTTATGATGACTCAATTGGAGATATTGCATATGAATGGAGGTAAGGTAATAAGGAAAAATTAAAGTTAGTTAGATTGAAAAACATAAACCTGAAAGGTATCTGCTGGCCTATGATATAGAAAACAAGACAATGACGATCCAGAAAATGTTTAAAGTAAAAGAATTATGTTAATGATAAAAACTCTTAACAATTTAGATATGGAAGGAATGTACCACAATGTAATAAAGGCCATATATGACAAATGCACAGCTAACATCATACTCAATAGTGAAAGATTGAAAGCTTTTCCTCTAAGATCAGGAACAAGACAAGGGTCCCCACTTTTACCACTCCAATTCAACATAGTACAGAAGCCCTAGCCAAAGCAATTACTAAGAAAAAGAAATAAAAGGCATCAAAATTAGAAAAGAAGAAGTAAAATGGTCTCTATTTGCAGATGATGTGATTTTATATATAGAAAATCCTAAAGACTCCATAAAACTGCTAAATATAATTAAACTCAATAAAGTTACAGGATACAAAATAACTTACAAAAACCAGTAGCTTTTTTAAAATTTGGATATGGGAGGAGGAATCAAGATGGCAGAGTAGAAGGACATGCTCTCACTCCCTCTTGCAAGAACACCAAAATCACAACTAGCTGCTGGACAATAATCGACAGGAAGATGCTGGAACTCACCAAAAAAGATACGCCACATCCAAAGACAAAGGAGAAGCCACAATGAGATGGTAGGAGGGGTGCAATCACAATAAAATTAAATCCCATAACTGCTGGGTGGGTGATTCACAAACTGGAGAACACTTATACCACAGAAGTCAACCAACTGGAGTGAAGGTTCTGAGCCCCACATCAGGCTTCCCAACCTGGGGGTATGGCAAGGGGAGGAGGAATTCCTAGAGAATCAGACTTTGAAAGCTAGCGGGATTTGATTGCAGGACTCTGACAGGACTGGGGGAAACAGAGACTCCACGCTTGGAGGGCACACACAAAGTAGTGGGCGCATCAGGACTCAGGGGAAGGAGCAGTGACCTCAGGGGAGACTGAACCAGATCGACCTGCTAGTGTTGGAGGGTCTCCTGCAGAGGCGGGGGGCAGCTGTGGCTCACCGTGAGGACAAGGACACTGGTAACAGAAGTTCTGGGAAGTAGTCCTTGGCGTGAGCCCTCCCAGAGTCCACCATTAGCCCCACAAAAGAGCGCTGTTAGGCTCCAGTGTAAGGTTGCCTCAGGCCAAAACAACGAACAGGGAGGGAACCCAGCCCCACCCATCAGCAGTCAAGCAGATTAAAGTTTTACTGAGCTTGGCCCACCAGAGCAACAGCCAGTTCTACATACCACCAGTCCCTCCCATCAGGAGACCTGCACAATCCTCTCAGATAGCCTCATCCAACCAAGGAGAGACAGCAGAAGCAAGAAGAACTACAATCCTGCAGCCTGTGGAACAAAAACCACATTCACAGAAAGACAGACAAGATGAAAAGGCAGAGGGCTATATACCAGATGAAGGAACAAGATAAAACCCCAGAAAAACAACTAAATGAAGTGGAGATAGGCAACCTTCAAGAAAAAGAATTCAGAATAATGATAGTGAAGATGATCCAGGACCTCGGAAAAAGAATGCAGGCAAAGATGGAGAAGATGCAAGAAATGTTTAACAAAGACCTAGAAGAATTAAAGACCAAACAAACAGAGATGAACAATACAATAACTGAAATGAAAACTACACTAGAAGGAATCAATAGCAGAAAAACTGAGGCAGAAAAAAGGATAAGTGACTTGGAAGATAGAATGGTGGAACTCACTGCTGTGGAAGAGACGAAAGAAAAAACAATGAAAAGAAATGAAGACAGCCTAAGAGATCTCTGGGATAACATTAAACACAACAACATTCACATTATAGGGGTCCCAGAAGGAGAAGAGAGAGAGAAAGGACCAGAGAAAATATGTGAAGAGATTATAGTCAAAAACTTCCCTAACATGGACAAGGAAATAGCCACCCAAGTCCATGAAGCGGAGCGAGTCTCATACAGGATAAACCCGAGGAGAAACACACCAAGACACATAGTAATCAAACTGTCACAAATTAAAGACAAAGAAAAATTATTGAAAGCAGCAAGGGAAAAACAACAAATAACAAACAAGGGAACTCACATAAGGTTAACAGCTGATTTCTCAGCAGAAACTCTACAAGTCTGAAGGGAGTGGCATGATATACTTAAAGTGATGAAAGTAAAGAACCTACAACCAAGATTACGCTACCCAGCAAGGATCTCATTCAGATTCCATGGAGAAATCAAAAGCTTTACAGAAAAGCAAAAGCTAAGAGAATTCAGCACCACCAAACAAGCTCTACAACAAATGCTAAAGGAACTTCTCTAAGTGGGAAACAGAAGAGAAGAAAAGGGCCTACAAAAACAAACCCAAAGCAATTAAAAAAATGGTCATAGGAACATACATATCGATGATTACCTTAAACGTGAATGGATTAAATGCTCCAAACAAAAGACACAGGCTTGCTGAATGGATACTAAAACAAGACCCATATATATGCTGTCTACAAGAGACCCATGTCAGACCTAGGGACACATACAGACTGATACTGAGGGGATGGGAAAAGATATTCCATGCAAATGGAAATCAAAAGAAAGCTGGAGTAGCAATACTCATATCAGAGAAAATAGGCTTTAAAATAAAGAATGTTACAAAAGACAAGGAAGGACACTACATAATGATCAAGGGATCAATCCAAGAAGAAGATATAACAATTATAAATATATATGCACCCAACATAGGAGCACCTCAATACATAAGGCAAATGCTAACAGCAATAAAAGAGGAAATCAACAGTAACACAATAATAGTGGGGGAATTTAACACCTCACTTACACCAATGGACAGATCATCCAAAATGAAAATAAATAAGGAAACAGAAGCTTTAAATGACACAACAGACCAGATAGATTTAACTATATTTATAGGACATTCCATCCAAGAACAGATTACACTTTCTTCTCAAGTGCGCACGGAACATTCTCCAGGATGGATCACATCTTGGGTCACAAATCAAGCCTCAGTAAATTTAAGAAAATTGAAATCATATCAACCATCTTTTCTAATGAAAACACTCTGAGACTAGAAATGAATTACAGGGAAAAAACAACGTAAGAAACACAAACACATGGAGGCTAAACAATACGTTACTAAATAACCAAGAGATCACTGAAGAAATCAATGAGGAAATCAAAAAACACCTAGAGACAGAAGACAATGAAAACATGACAATCCATAACCTATGGGATGCAGCAAAAGCAGTTCTAACAGGGAAGTTTATAGCTATACAAGCCTAGCTTAAGAAACAAGAAAAATCTCAAGTAAACAATCTAACCTTACACCTAAAGGAACTAGAGAAAGAAGAACAAACAAAACCCAAAGTTAGCAGAAAGAAAGAAAGAAGTAAAGATCAGAACAGAAATAAATGAAATAGAAACAAAGAAAACAATAGCAAAGATCAATAAAACTAAGAGCTGGTTCTTTGAGAAGATAAACAAACTTGATAAACCATTAGCCAGACTCATCCAGAAAAAGAGGAAGAGGACTCAAGTCAATAAAATTAGAAATGAAAACGGAGACATTACAACAGACACTGGAGAAATACAAAGCATCCAAAGAGACTACTACAAGCAACTCTATGACATTAAAATGGACAACCTGGAAGAAATGGACAAATTCTTACAAAGGTATAACCTTCCAAGACTGAAACAGGAAGAAACAGACAATATGAACAGACCAGTCACAAGCACTGAAATTGAAACTGTGATTAAAAATCTTCCAGAAAACTAAGGTCCAGGACCAGGTGGCTTCACAGGTGAATTCTATCAAACATTTAGAGAAGAGCTAACAACCATTCTTCTCAAACGCTTCCAAAAAATTGCAGAGGAAGGACCACTCTCAAACTCATTCTAGGAGGCAACCATTACCCTGATACCAAAACCAGACAAACATACTACAGAAAAAGAAAATTACAGAACACTATCACTGAGGAATATAGATGCAAAAATCCTCAACAAAATACTAGCAAACAGAATCCAACAACACATTAAAAGGATCATACACCACAATCAAGTGGGATTTATCCCAGGGATGCAAGGATTCTTCAATAAATGCAAATCAATCAATGTGATGCACCATATTAACAAACTGAAGAACAAAACCCATATGATCATCTCAACAGATGCAGAAAAAGCTTTTGACAAAATTCAACACCCATTTATGATAAAAAGTCTCCAGAAAGTGGGCACAGAGGGAACCTACCTCAACCTAATAAAGGCCGTATATGTCAAACCCACAGCAAACATCATTCTCAATGGTGAAAAACTGAAAATATTTCCTCTAAGATCAGGAACAAGACGAGGATGTCCACTCTCACCACTAGTATTCAACATAGTTTTGGAAGTTGTAGCCATGGCAATCAGAGAAGAAAAAGAAATAAAAGGAAAACAAATTGGAAAAGAAGAAGTAAAACTGTCACTGTTTGCAGATGACATGATACTATACATAAAGAATCCTAAAGATGCCACCAGAAAACTAATAGAGCTAATCAATGAATTTGGTAAAGTGGCACAATACAAAATTAATGCACAGAAATCTCTTGCATTCCTATACACTAATGATGAAAAATCTGAAAGAGAAATTATGGAAACACTCCCATTTACCATTGCAACAAAAAGAATAAACTACCTAGGAATAAACCTACCTAGGGAGACAAAAGAGCTGTATGCAGAAAACTGTAAGACACTGATGAAAAAAATTAAAGATGATATCAACAGATGGAGAGATATACCATGTTCTTGGATTGGAAGAATCAATATTGTGAAAATGACTATACTACCCAAAGCAATCTACAGATTCAATGCAATCCCTATCAAATCACCAATGGCATTTTTTACGGAATTAGAACAAATCATCTTAAAATTTGTATGGAAACACAAAAGAGCCCGAAGAGCCAAAGCAGTCTTGAGGGAAAAAAACGGAGCTGGAGGAATCCGACTCCCTGACTTCAGACTATACTACAAAGCTACAGTAATCAAGACAATATGGTACTCCAGAAAAACAGAAATATAGATCAATGGAACAAGAGAGAAAGCCCAGAGATTAACCCACACACCTATGGTCAACTAATCTATGACAAAGGAGGCAAGGATATACAATGGAGCAAAGACAGTCTCTTCAATAAGTGGTGCTGGGACAACTGGACAGCTACATTTAAAGGAATGAAATTAGAACACTCCCTAACACCGTACACAAAAATAAAGTCAAAATGGATTGGAGACCTAAATGTAAGACCGGACACTATAAAATCAGAGTAAAACATAGGAAGAACACTCTTTGACATAAATCACAGCAAGATCTTTTCTGATCCACCTCCTAGAGTAATGGAAATAAAAACAAAAATAAACAAATGGGACCTAATGAAACTTCAAAACTTTTGCACAGCAAAGGAAACCATAAAGATGATGAAAATACAGCCCTCAGAATGAGAGAAAATATTTGCAAACGAATCAATGGACAAAGGATTAATCTCCAAAATATATAAACAGTTCATGCAGCTCAGTATTAAAGAAACAAACAACCCAATCCAAAAATGGGCAGAAGACCTAAATAGACATTTCTCCAAAGAAGACATACAGATGGCCAAGAAGCAAATGAAAAGGTGCTGAACATCACTAATTTTTAGAGAAATGCAAATCAAAACTACAATGAGGTATCACCTCACAGTAGTTAGAACGGGCATCATCAGAAAATCTACAAACCGCAAATGCTGGAGAGGGTGTGGAGAAAAGGGAACCCCCTTGCACTGTTGGTAGGAATGTAAATTTATACAGCCACTATGGAGAACAGTATGGAGGTTCCTTAAAAAACTAAATATAGAATTACCATATGACCCAGCAATCTGACTACTGGGCATATATCCTGAGAAAACCATAATTCAAAAAGACACATGCACCCCAATGTTCATTGCAGCACTATTTACAATAGCCAGGTCATGGAAGCAACCTAAATGCCCATCGACAGATGAATGGATAAAGAAGATGTGGTACATATATACAATGGAATATTACTCATCCATAAAAAGGAATGAAATTGAGTCATTTGTTGAGACGTGGATGGATCTAGAGACTGTCATACGGAGTGAAGTAAGTCAGAAGGAGAAAAACAAATATCGTATATTAACTCATGTATGTGGAACCTAGAAAAATGGTACAGATGAACCGGTTTGCAGGGCAGAAGTTGAGACACAGATGTAGCGAACAAACATATGGACACCAAGGGGGGAAAACTGCAGTGGGGTGGGGATGGTGGTGTACTGAATTGGGCGATTGGGATTGACATGTATACACTGATGTGTATAAAACTGATGACTGATAAGAATCTGCAGGACAAAGAAAAACAAACAAAACAAACAACTAATACTAAACCTCTTTGGGTTATTTGTATGGAAATACGTTAATATAAATGTTTCAGACATTACATGAAATTTCTAAAAATCTTATATGTTCTGGTATAATATTATAAGTCATAATTCTAGTTATTACTTTAAAATGTATATCTCAGAAATAACTAAATTTACTTGTCAATTGCATTATTATGAACTTTCATCAAATCTTTAACCGTGGTCATTTTTAAGTCTTTTGTCATTTACAGACAGTTCTGGGTGTACTCTGATGCTTTTGCAAAAATGTTCCTGTAAAAGGGTTTCATCTTCAAGGAATTCACTGAAAAGACTCTGACAAGTACAGGTTTCTGGTAACTGACTATACTGCTGAACTGAATGAATAAGCATTTTCAGAACTCTAATGGGTAACTGATGAATTCATAAAAGTGCTAACAAAGATCAAGATGAAACAGAAAATTAATTACATGGGACTGAGTGAACTGATGAGGATGATTATAATTTTTGTGACTTTCTGTTTGAATAATAAAAAAACAAAATTCGGGACTTTCCTGGTGGCGCAGTGGTTGAGAGTCCGCCTGTCGATGCAGGGGACACGGGTTTGTGCCCCGGTCCAGGAAGATCCCACATGCCGTGGAGCGGCTGGGCCCGTGAGCCATGGCCGCTGAGCCTGCGCGTCTGGAGCCTGTGCTCTGCAACGGGAGAGGCCACAACAGTGAGAGGCCCACATACCACACACACACACAAAAAATTCCACAAGGACTCAGAGGTAAAAAATATACAAATCAATTTTCACTGCAAAGTAAAGGAGCTGTTACAGTGGAGGATTACTGGACTGAATGTCAATATTATGACATAGTATGAGTGTGTTTCGTGTTTGGTAATTGCAATCATTGTTGCTTTTTTTTGTGGTCATCCATTTACAATGCTTGGTGTCAGTTTATTTATCTCTTGTAAAGATAAAATACAGTGTGTGTGTGTGTGTGTGTGTGTGTGTGAAAAATAAATAAATAAATAAATTTGGATATGGTTTTAAACCTAAAAAAAGAAAAGTAGCTTTTCTGTACACTAACAATAAATTATCTGAAAAATAAATAAAGAAAATAATCCCCATTAACAAGAGCACCAAGAACTATAAAATACTTAGGAATAAATTTAACCAAGGAGGTGAAAGATCTTTACAGTAAAAACTACAAAACAGTGATGAAAGAAATCAAAGAGACACAAATAAATGGAAAACTATTCGTGGATTGGAAGAATATTGTTAAAATCTCAATACTATCTAAAGCCATTTATGTATTCAAAGCAACCCCTATTAAGATTCTGATAGCATTTTTTACAGAAGTAGGAAAAACAATCCTAAAATTTATATGGGCACACAAAAGATCAGGACTAGCCAAAGCATCCTGAGAAAGAAGAACAAAGCAGGAAGCATCACACTTCCTGATATCAAGCTATAGTATAACACTATAGTAATCAAAACTGTATGGTTCTGGCAAAAATCAGACACACAGACCAATGGAACTGAATCAAGAGCCCAGAAATAAAACCATGCATATATGGTCAATGAATATTTGACAAGAGAGCCAAGAATACTCATTATAGGAAAGACAGTCTCTTCAATAAATGGTGCTGAGAAAACTTCATATTCACATCTCAAAGAATGAAACTAGACCCTTATACCACTCATAAAAACTAATTTGAAATGAATCAAAAACTTAAATATAAATCCTGGAATCATAAAACTATTATAAGAAAACATAAGCCATTATACTGTACATCTTAAAACTTATACCCTGCTGTACAACAATTAAATCTAAATAAGCTGAAAAAAAGGAAAAGAATCAGAAGGAATATGAGGACACTTCAGGCATGACATTTTTTTCTGTGTAGTTTACATATATGATTGTGTGTATATGTGTGCATGTGAGTGCATGTTTATATATTGGTTCACGATATAAAATGTAATTCTTGTAGACTGTGATTAAGATGTTTTGAAGTCACTAGAATAAATTATATATTTAAAATTTTATGCTTATTTAACCTCCAGGTCAGAAATAACGTAAAAGTATTTTTATCAAATAATAACAGAATAATATATCTGGAAGGAACTTCATACAATCAGTATCTCCCAACCCATCTCAAAATATGTTAACTAAAATTGTTTAGAAAGTCTAAATATGATTTGAGTAATTAATAGACTATGATAAAGATTTCTTATCGATAGTGTATTATATTCTAAAATGATAATAGCTGACAAATCAGCAATATCAGTATTTTACAAATAGACAGATTTATTTATCTGGTGGCAGAACTAGAATTAAAACAAACACATCTCATTTCTAGTCTCAGGTGTATTTAAAATAATAGTGTCATCTAATTTTCAGATAATTTAAAATAAGTTAACTGACATACCTTTAAAATACAAGATAACATTAAAGCTCTGTGGCAATTTGCATTGTGTTTCATTAAACATGCTAAAAATTATAAACACTTATTTTTTTTTCTGGAACTTGAAATATTATTAACTCTATTTTTGATTTTCTAGATAAACCATCAACTAACAAATGAGTTTTAATTATTCACAGAATGTTAACTACACATTTCTATACATTCTTATATGAAATTTGCAAGGTTACTTTTAAAATTTGTTAAATAGAATTTATTTCAAGATGTTTAATTGAGAAAGGTGTGAGAATTTGGCCTATATCAAATGAGTCAAAGGGAAAGCCATATGGAGTTAATTATATAATATGTTTTTCATTTTATTTTAGACAATGATTCATAGCATACAGCAATTTCAGCATTCCTTGGCAACCATATGATTATCTGGGTCAAAATGCCCATTTAACAAGAAGTCAGTGTGGAATCACACATGGATTTTAGTAAAGATTTTTATATTTTTCAAGGTATAATGAATAATACCACTCATTAAAAGTTAATTCACTTTGTTAATTTAGTGATCAAATATGTAATTATATTTACAGGTCAATAGATCTGAACTGAACTGGTAGTGGCACAGCTTGAAAGAGTGTGTATAGAAAAAAAAACTAAATCCAAAATGAGAACCAGCCATGTTTCCTCTTAAACTGTACTAGCCATGTGCCTTCATTTTCTGTTATAGTTCATGTTTCTTCACCAAACATTGTAGTGGTTGCCTATACTACAGATAGAATGTAAAACAATAAAATTATGATTGTTGGTGCACATCTTGAAATAATAGATTTCCTTATTAGTACTTTGTATCCAGGTGTGATGTCTGAAAGAAATCGAACATAATTTCTAACTGGGTTGGCTGGATCCATGCACATATAACACTTTGGTGTCTCCAGCCGAGCCCATGTGTAACTTCATTAATAGCTGCTTATTCATAGTGGGTTCTTTGTAAAACTGCATGAAGTTCTTTTAAAATGACATCCAAGAACAAAGACCTATTTTGTTTAACATTTTTTCCTCTTCATTTAGAACACAGAATAGGCTATCTGAGCTTAAATTTTCTTGGTATTTTGAAAACAAATTAGTTGATTTTTTCTTCTGCATTAGCTATGGGAGAATGGTGACAACTAATGTTTGGAAGCCATGGAAACTATAACTTAATACTATCCACAAAATCTTTTAAAAATAATTGCATAAGTGATGAATGAAAATAAGAAATATTATAAATTAATATGGATATAGGGGTACCTTATGAAAAAACAAATTCAAATATTAAACAATTATATAACTGAGGAAATTTTCTTTAGGGAAAACAAATTTCTAAACAGTAATTCTACTTATAAAGATTATTGGAAATGTGAACCTTGCCTAAGAATCTTATCATATTTAAAGGTAAAATTTAGTTTCAATGTTTGTTAATTCTTTGTGTTGTTAAAGTGTAACGGCATGGGATAGATGGCTCTTGTTTACCAGAGGACTTTAATAAAGTTTTACACCAACACAGATCAACCCAGAGACTTCTTTGTATTGCAGGGTACCAGTGAACTGGAGTGTTATATATATTAAGAACTAGAAATTTGTGTGTCATAAGCTGGCTTGTTAGTTCTTCCCTGTCCACTGTTTATTCCCCTCTTGCCTACATATTCTACATTGCTTGTTACTCAAAATGTTTTCTCAAGTTTGTAATACTTTAGTACTTCTCTCCTACTTTCATAGCAAACCTTGTTGATATATTTACCTCCCTGTACTTCCTATGTTGCCACATGGATGGAGTTTTTAAGCCATTTAACCTTAATTATCTTTTTAATGGCCCTATATCGAAATACAGTCACATTGGTGGCTAAGACTTCAACCTATGAATTTGGGGGGAACACAACTTAGTCTGTAACACAACATTCTGGTGAAAAAGTGAGATAATATACATAAAATCCATAGTGTAATAACTAAAACCTAGAAATGCTCAAGAAAATTATCTATCATTACATAATTATCATATCACAATCATCATTGCTCTCACTATCATTTAGAGGTGACATTAAAAAACTTGAATGATAATGGATAGGACATTAATTCATATGTAGAGTGACTAATGGAATCAAACAACCCATGCATTTCTGAATGTATGCTTGTTTACTTTGTAGGAGGAAATGTCCGGAGAATATTTTCAAGAATATTTGGGGAATAATATCAAGAAAAGCTACTTAGAAAACATTTTTAATGTATTCTGTAAAACAGGGAGTAGAGTTATTTTCTTTTGTTTACAAAGACAGAATTTGGATAATCTGGTAGAAGTACTGAGTAGAAACATTCCACCTTGTCAATCATAGAATAGGTTTCTTTAAAAAGTGTTAAGGTTTCCATCCTGGAAACATTTCAAGAAGAAGGTGGACTTCGTATTGTGGGATGTCGTTGTGTGATAGGTTGGTCTAAATGACTTCTAGGTATATTCCAATGCCTAAACTGTGATGTTACTGCTTAAAGTTTTATATTTTTCTGGGAGTAGGTCATACATGATGCTAGAATGAGGATTTTCAGCATAATGATGGAAGCACAATTTAGAATTGAAAGAGCTAAAAAAGAAACAAATCATTTTAAAGTGAAAAATGTTATAGTTACTTGGATACAAGAATATTCTTAAATGGAGGAAACACTAAAGAGTAATTGTAATGAGCTTCAGGTGATAAGCAGTGCCAGGGTGTAGAAGATACACATGGAAAGCCAAAGGGAAAATACTGTAGATGGTGGGGTTATGAGGGAGTGAGATCATTCAGAACACTGCAGTATAGGGTGAAGTCTATACATATAAAGTATCTCAAAATAAACTGAAATTCTTTAGAATGTTAGATATTTCCTGAGTTATATAAGGGAAGATAACTTTAGTAACTTTCCACCTCGTTCAAATATTATTTCCCCTGAAACTAATGACATGTTTAATTTTGTACTTTTTTACACTGATTATTTAAACACATCATCAATTTTATAAAGTTTAAATTTTGTAAAATTTAAAATAATTTAAATTCAACTAAACAAAGGTTGCTTCTTCTTTTTTATGGGTATTACCATTGCAACCACTTTTTATCTCTTGATTTATTTTCACATTTTTATTAGTCACAATTAGGATAGTTTGTACTGCAGTAGCAAATGAACTGAAATTTCAGTGATGAGAACCACATAGATTTATTGTTCATTTTGTATCTAGTGTGGCTGTAGTGGATTTCCTTGGAATCTATCCTCATATGGTAACACAAGGTGCCTTCCATTCTATGGTGTTGCTTTCATAAATACTTGCTTTCTGGTGTCACCACAGAACAGGAGGAGAAGATGTATATAGGACGTTTTAGAACCAAGCTTCTAAATACTCTGTGTCCTGAAAATACAGGTATCCCCTGCTTTTTCAAAGATTGCTTCATGCCACTTTGCTTTTACAAAAGATCTATATTAGTACCCATTTTTTCTAACTGGAAGAAATCCAAAGAGGATTTTCACTTTTAAGGAAAAGGTGAAAAGTGAAAGTAGCATTCAGTGTTTGTTTTGCAGTGAGCCATTATAGAGGCAGTGCATACTTAGAACAGAGAATGGCACTGCCAAGCTCCCTCCTCAGAAGCTACACTCAGCATCTCAGCATCAAGCTGCCATGGCTTTAAACTGTCTGTGAGCATCTGCACTTAATCTCAATTTATTTTGTGCATCCGTTATTAACATGTGTCCTAAGGTAATTGTTTCTTAGCTTTATGCCATTTCAACTTACAAGAGTTTTCACAGGAAACCTCTACTTTCAGATAGCAGGGGTAACCTGCTACATCATTTGCCAAAACTCCATCACACAGCCTCGACCCAATCACAAGCACCAAACTGGAAAATCTAGTCTTCCTTTTTGACCAGGAAGATGGAAATGAAATAGAAACTGGTAAAACATGTAGCACAGTCTCTGCTATGATACCTAAGGTTATACTTTGTGAAACAAGGAAGGAAGGGAGGGTCAGAACTGTTTTGGCAAGTGAAATCTAAAGGAGCAGAGGTTGAGAAGGGAAAAAGCTGAGGAGGAGCCCAAAATTCTGGGAGAGTGTATTGACGAGGCAGAAAAGAAAAGGCCATGACTAGAAACAAGAAAATTACAAATGGAAAAGCTCACCAGTAAAGGAAAACATACAGTAAAGGTAGGAAATCATCCACACACAAATATGATATCAAAATCAGCAATCATGAGAAAAGGAGAGTACAAATATAGAATACCGGAAATGCATTTGAAATTAGAAGACCAGCAACTTAAAACAGTCTTGTTTATATATAGACTGCAATATCAAAACCTCATGGTAACTGCAAACTGAAAATCTACTTTAGATACACCCACCAAAAAGAAAAAGGAACCCAAACACAACACTAAAGTTAGTCATCATATCACAAGAGAAGAGAAAAAAAGAGGAAGGGAAGGAAAAAAGACCAACAAAAATAAATCCAAACAATTAGCAAAATGGCAATAAGAACATATTTATGGATAATTACCTTAAACATAAATGGATTAAATGCTCCAACTAAAAGACATAGACTGGCTGAATGGATACAAAAAGAAGACTCATATATGTGCTGCCAACAAGTAACCCACTTCAGATCTAGGGACACATACAAACTGAAAGTGAGGGGATGGAAAAAGTTATTCCATGCAAATGGAAATCAAAAGAAAGCTAGAGTAGCAATACTCATATTAGACAAAATAGACTTTAAAATAAAGACTGTTACAAGAGACAAAGAAGGACACTACATAATTCAATCAAAGAAGAACATATAACAATTGTAAATATATATGCACCCAACATAGGAGCACCTCAATATGTAAGGCAAATATTAACAGTCATAAAAGGAAAAACTGACAGTAACACAATAATAGTGGGGGACTTTAACACCCCACTTTCATCCATGGACAGATCATCCAGATAGAAGGTCAATAAGGAAACACAGGCCTTAAATAACACATTAGACCAGATGGATTTAAATGATATTTATAGAGCATTCCATCCAAAAACAGCAGCATACACAATCTTTTCAAGTGCACATGGAATATTCTCCAGGATAGATCATATGTTGGGCCACAAAGTGAGCCTTGGTAAAGTTTAAGAAAACAGAAATCATATCAGAGATCTTTTCCGACCATAACGCTATGAGATTAGAAATCAACTACTGTAAAAAACACAAACACATGGAGGCTAAGCAACATGCTAATAAACAATCAATGGATCACTTTAGAAATCAAAGAGGAAATCAAAAAATACGTAGAGACAAATGAAAATGAAAGCACGAAAATCTAAAACCTATGGGATGCAGCAAAAGCATTTTTAAGAAAGAAGTTTATAGGAATACAATCCTACCTCAGGAAACAAGAAAAATCTCAAACAAAAATCCAGACCTTACACCTAAAGCAAAAAGAGAAAGAATAAACAAAACCAAAAGTAAGTACAAGGAAAGAAATCATTAAGATCAGAACAGAAATAAATGAAAGAGACAAAAGAACAATAGAAATGATCAATGAAACTAGAAGCTGGTTCTTTGAAAAGAGAAACAAAATAGATAAACCTTTAGCCAGACTCATCAAGAAAAAAAAGGAGAGCTCAAATCAATAAAATTAGAAGAAAAAAAAAAGGATGAATTACAACTGCCACCAAAGAAATACAAAGGATCATAAAAGACTACTACCAGCAACTATATTCCAATAAAATGGACAACCTAGATGAAATGGACAAATTCCTAGAAAGGTATAATCTCCCAAGAATGAACCAGGAAGAAATACAAACTTTGAGCAGACCAGTCACAAGTACTGAAATTGATATTGCGATTTAAAAAACTCCCAGCAAACAACAGTCTAGGACCAGATGGCTTCACAGGCGAATTCTATCAAAAATTTAGAGAAGAGTTAACACATATATATCCTTCTGAAACTATTCCAAAAAACTGCAGAGGAAGGAACACTGCCAAACTGATTCAAGGAGGCCACCATCAGTCTGATATCAAAACCAGACAAAGATACCTCAAAATAAGAAAATTAGAGGCCAATACTACTGATGAACATAGATGCAAAAATCCTCAACCAAGTATTAGCAAACTGAATCCAACAACACATTAAAAGGATCATACATCATGATCAAGTGGGATTTATCCCAGTGATCCAAGGATTTTTCAATCCACGAATCAAACAGTGTGATACATCACATCAACAAATTGAAGAATAAAAACCATATGACCATCTCAATAGATGCAGAAAAAGCTTTTGACAAAATTCAACACCAATTTATGACAAAAAAAAAAAAACCTCTCCAGAAAGTGGGGGTACAGGGAACATATCTCAATATAATAAAGGTCACATATGACAAACCTACAGCTAACATCATACTCAAGGATGAAAAGCTGAAAGCATCTCCTTTAACATCAGGAACAAGACAAGGATGTCCACTCTCACCACTTTTACTCAACATAGTTTTGGAAGTTCTAGCCATGGCAATCAATGAAGAAAAATAAGTAAAGGGATTCCAAATTTGAAAAGATGAAGTAAAACTGTCACTGTTTGCAGATGACATGATAGTGTATATAAAAAATCCTAAAGATGCTACCAGAAAACTACTAGAGCTCATTAATGAATTCAGTAAAGTTGCAGGATACAAAATGATCAGAATGAGAAATTAAAGAAACAATCTCATTTACCATCAGATTAAAAAGAAAAAATACCTAGGACTAAACCTACCTAAGGAGTCAAAAGACCTGTGCTCTGAAAACTATAAGATGCTGATGAAAGAAATCGAAGATGACACAAACAGATAGAATGATATACCATGTTCTTGGATTGGAAGAATCAATATTGTCAAAATGACTATACTACTCAAAGCACTCTACAGATTCAATGCAATCCCTATAAAATTACCAATCGTATTTTTCACAGAATTAGAACAAAAAATCTTAAAATTTGTATGGAGACAGAAAAGACCCTGAATAGCCAAAGCAATCTTGAGAAAGAAAAACAGAGCTGGAGAAATCAGGCTCCCTGACTTCAGACTATACTACAAAGCTACAGTAATCAAGGCAGTATGGTACTGGAGCAAAAACAGAAATATAGATCAACGGAACAGGATAGAAAGCCCAGAGATAAACCCACGCACTATGGTCACCTAATCTATGACAAAGGAGGCAAGACTATACAATGGAGAAAAGACATTCTCTTTAATAAATGATGCTGAGAAGACTGGACAGCTACATTAAAACGATGAAAATTAGAACACTCTTTTACACCATACACAAAAATAAACTCAAAATGGATTAAAGACCTGAACGTAAGGTCAGACACTCTAAAACTCTTAGAGGAAAACATAGGCAGAACACTATTTGACATAAATCACAGCAATATCTTTTTCGATTCATCTCCTAAAGCAACTGGAAATAAAAACAAAAATAAATAAATGGGACTAGGGCTTCCCTGATGGTGCAGTGGTTAAGAATCCGCCTGCTATGGGCTTCCCTGGTGGCGCAGTGGTTGAGAATCTGCCTGCCGGTGCAGGGGACATGGGTTTGTGCCCCGGTCTGGGAGGATCCCACATGCCGCGGAGCAGCTGGGCCCGTGAGCCATGGCCGCCAAGCCTGCGTGTCCGGAGCCTGTGCTCCACAACGGGAGAGGCCACAACAGTGAGAGGCCTGTGTACCGCAAAAAAAAAAAAAAAAGGATAGGAAAAAAAAAAAGAATCCACCTGCCAATGCAGGAGACACAGGTTTGAGCCCTGGTCCAGGAAGATCCCACATGCTGTGAAGCAACTAAGCCCATGCACCACAACTACTGAGCCTGCGCTCTAAAGACCACAAGCCACAACTACTGAAGCCCGCATGCCTAGAGCCCATGCTCCACAATGAGAGAAGCCACCACAATGAGAAGCCTGCGCACCTCTATGAAGAGTAGCCCCAGCTTGCCACAACTAGAAAAGGTCCATGCACAGCAATGTAGACCCAACACAACCAAAACTAAATAAGTAAAATAAATTTATAAAATAAATAAATAAATAAATGGGACCTAATTAAACTCAAAAGCTTTTGCACAGCAAAGGAAACCATAAACCAAATGAAAAGACAATCCACAGAATGGGAGAAAATACTTGCAAATGAAGCCATCGACAAGAGATTAATCTCCAAAATTTACAAGCAGCACATGTAGCTCAGTAACAAATAAAAAAAAAAGCCCAATAAAAAAATGGGCAGAAGACCTAAATCGACATTCCTCTAAAGAAGACATACAAATGGCCAAGAGGCACGTGAAGAGATGTTCAATACTGTTAATTATTAGAGAAATGCAAATCAAAACTACAATGAGATATCACTGCATGCAAGTCAGAACAACCATCATCAAAAAAAGTCTACACACAAAAAATGCTTGAGTGGGTGAGGAGAAAAGGGAACCCTCCTACACTGTTGGGGGTAATGTAAATTGGTATGTCCACTATGGATAAGTGTGGAGGTTCTTTAAAAAAGTAAAAGTAGAGCCCTCTATGATCCAGCAATCCCCCTCCTGGACATATATCCAGAGATAAACATGGTTTGAAAGGATACATGCACCCCAATGTTTACTGCAGAGCTCTTTACAATAGCCAAGATATGGAAGCAGCCTAAATGTCCATTGACAGATGAATGGATAAAGAAGATGTGGTACATGTATACAATGGAATATTACTCAGCCATTAAAAAGAATGAAATAATGCCATTTGTGATGGACCTGGAGATTGTCATACTAGGTGAAATAAGTCAGAAAGAGAAAGACAAATACATGATATCACATATGTGGAATCTAAAAAAATGATACAAATGAACTTATTTACAAAATGTAAACAGGCTCACAGACTTAGTTTACGTTTACCAGAGGGGAAGGGTTGGGGGGAGGGATAGACTGGGATTTGGGGATTGACATACACACTCTGTTATATTTAAAATAGATAACTAGAAGATAGTTCTTCAGAGACTATAGTCTGCCATCTTCTCAGTCTACTGGCTTTCTAAATAAAGTCATCTTCCTTGCCTCAACATCTCGTCTCCTATTCATCGGTCTGTTGTGTGGCGAGCAGAGCGAGATTGGACTCGGATAGATTAAATATTCTGCATGGCCACACTTATTTGGATTACACTGGAGGATTCTCTTCTGATTGTGCTCATTTCAGGCCCCATCCCCCCGCCATCAGAAATCGTGTGGCTGACACTGTCTTGGTGCCCTGGTTGGTGTCAGGCCTGAGCCTCTGAGGTGGGAGAGCTGAGTTCAGGACATTGGTCCACCAGAGACCTCCTGGCACCACGTAATATCAAACAGCGAAAGCTCTCCCAGAGATCTCCATCTCAACACTAAGACCTAGCTCCACTCAACGATCAGTAAGGTAGAGTGCTGGACACCCTATGCCAAACAACTAGCAAGACAGGAACAAAGCCCCACCCATTAGCAGAGAGGCTGCCTAAAATCATAGTTAGTTCACAGACACCAGAAAACATACCACCGGATGTAGTCCTGCCCACTAGAAAGACAAGATCCAGCCTCATCCACCACAACACAGGCACCAGGCCCCTCTACCAGAAGACCTACACAACCCACAGAACCAACCTTACTCACTGGGATCAGACACCAAAAACAACGGGAACTATGAACCTAAAGCCTGTGAAAAGGAAACCCCAAACACAGTAAGTTAAGCAAAATGAGAAGATAGAGAAACACACAGCAGATGAGGGAGCAACGTAAAAACCCATGAGACCAAACAAATGAAGAGGAAATAGGCAATCTACCTGAAAAAGAATTCAGAGTAATGATAGTAAAGATGACTCAAAATCTTGGATATAAAATGGAGAAACTACAAGAAATGTTTAACAAGGACCTAGAAGAACTAAAGAGCAAACAAACAATGATGAACAACACCATGAATGAAATTTAAAATTCTCTAGAAGGAATCAACAGCAGAATAACTGAGGCAGAAGAATGGATAAGTGACATGGAAGACAAAATAGTGGAAATAACTACCGCAGAGCAGAATAAAGAAAAAAGAATGAAAAGGACATTGAGGACAATCTCTGAGACCTCTGGGACAACATTACATGCACCAACATCCGAATTATAGGAGTGCCAAAAGACGAAGAGAAAAAAAAAATGACAGAAAATATTTGAAGAGATTATAGTTGAAATGACCCTAATATACGTAAGGAAATAGTCAAGCAAGTCCAGGAAGCGGAGAGAGTCCCATACAAGATAAATTCAAGAAGAAACACACCAAGCCACATGTTAATCAAACTATCAAATATTAAATACAAAGAAAAACTCTGCAAGCCAGAGGGTATGGCAGGACATACTTAAAGTGATGAAAGGGAAAAACCTACAACAAAGATTACTCTACCCAGCAAGGATCTCATTCAGGTTTGACAGAGAAAACCTTTACAGACAAGCAAATCTAAGAGAATTCAGCACCACCAAACCAACTCTACAGCAGATGCTAAAGGAACTTCTCTAGGCAGGAAACACAAGAGAAGGAAAAGACCTACAATAATAAACCCCAAACAATTAAGAAAATGGTAATAGGAACATACATATCGATAATTACCTTAAATGTAAATAGAGTAAATGCTCCAACCAAAAGACATAGACTGGTTGAATGGATACAAAAACAAGATCCGTATATATGCTGTGTACAAGAGACTCACTTCAGACCTAGGGACACATACAGTCTGAAAGTGAGGGGATGGAAAAAGATATTACCTGCAAATGGAAATCAAAAGAAAGCTGGAGTAGCAATTCTCATATCAGACAAAACAGACTTTAAAACAAAGACTATTACAAGAGACAAAGAAGGACACTACATAATGATCAAGGGATAAATCCAAGAAGAAGATATAACAATTGTAAATATTTATGCACCCAACATAGGAGCACCTCAATACATAAGGCAAATGCTATAGCGATAAAAGGGGAAATTGACAGTAACACAATCATAGTGGGGGACTTTAACACCCCACTTTCACCAAAGGACAAATCATCCAAAATGAAAATAAATAAGGAAACACAAGTTTTAAATGATACATTAAACAAGATGGACTTATTTGATATTTATAGGACATTCCATCCAAAAATAACAGAATACACATTTTTATCATGTGCTCATGGAACATTCTCCAGGATAGATCATATCTTGGGTCATAAATCAAGCCTTGGTAAATTTAAGAAAATTGAAATCATATCAAGTATCTTTTCCGACCACAACGCTATGAGACTAGATATCAATTACAGGAAAAAATCTCTAAGAAATACAAACACATGGAGGCTAAACAACACACTACTTAATAACCAAGAGATTACTGAAGAAATCAAAGAGGAAATCAAAAACTACCTAGAAACAAATGACTATGAAAACACAATGACCCAAAACGTATGGGATGCAGCAAAAGGAGTTCTAAGATGGAAGTTTATAGCTATACAAGCCTATCTTAAGAAACAAGAAACATCTCAAATAAACAACCTAACCTTACACCTAAAGCAATTAGAGAAAGAAGAACAAAAAAACCCCCAAAGTCAGCAGAAGGAAAGAAATCATAAAGATCAGGTCAGAAATAAATGAAAAACAAATGAAGGAAACGATAGCAAAGATCAATAAAACTAAAAGGTGGTTCTTGGAGAAGATAAACAAAATTGATAAACCATTAGCCAGATTCATCAAGAAAAAAAGGGAGAAGACTCAAATCAGTAGAATTAGAAATGAAAAAGAGAAGTAACAACTGACACTGCAGAAATACGAAGGATCATGAGAGATCACTACAAGCAACTCTATGCCAATAAAATGGACAACCTGGAAGAAATGGACAAATTCTTAGAAATGCACAACATTCCAAGACTGAAGCAGGAAGAAATGGAAAACATGAAAACACCAATCACAAACACTGAAACTGAAACTGCGATTAAAAATCTTCCAACAGGGAGCCGCGGAGGAGTGCACAGCAACAGGGGTGCGGAGGGCAAAGTGGGGAGATTCCCGCACAGAGGATCGGGGCCGACCGGCACTCACCAGCCCTAGAGGCTTGTCTGCTCACCCGCCAGGGCGGGCGGGGCTGCAAGCTGAGGCTCGGGTTTCGGTTTCGGTCGGAGCGCAGGTAAAGGACTGGGGTTGGCGGCTTGAACATAGCCTGAAGGGGTTGGTGCACCACGGCTAGCCGGGAGGGAGTCCGGGAAAAAGTCTGCACCTGCCGAAGAGGCAAGAGACTTTTTCTTCCCTCTTTGTTTCCTGGTACGCAAGGAGAGGAGTTTAAGAGCGCTGGTTAAAGGAACTCCAGAGACGGGCGCGAGCCGCGGCTAAAAGCGTGGACCCCAGAGACGGGCGTGAGCCGCGGCTAAAAGCGCGGACCCCAGGGATGGGCGGGAGACGCGAAGGCTGCTGCTGCTGCCGCCGCCACCAAGGGGCCTGTGTGCGAGCACAGGTCACTATCCACACCCCTCTTCCGCGAAGCCTGTGCAGCCCGCCACTGCCAGGTTCCCGGGATCCAGGGACAAATTCCCTGCGAGAACGCACAGCGGGCCTCAGGCTGGTGCAACGTCACACCGGCCTCTGCCACCGCAGGCCCGCCCCGCACGCAGTGGCCCTCCCTCCCCCCCGCCCCGGCCTGAGTGCGCCAGAGCCCCCGAATCAGCGGCTCCTTTAACCCCATCCTGTCTGAGCAAAACACAGACGCCCTCCAGCGACCTAAACACAGAGGCAGGGCCAAATCCAAAACTGAGCCCCTGTGAGCTGTGAGAACAAAGAAGAGAAAGGGAAATCTCTCCCAGCAGCCTCAGAAGCAGCGGATTAAAGCTCCACAATCAACTTGATGTACCCTGCATCTGTGGAATACACGAACAGACAACGAGTCATCCCAAATTGAGGAGGTGGGCTTCGAGAGCAAGATCTATGATTTTTTTCCCCTTTTCCTCTTTTTGTGAATGTCTATGCTTCTGTGAGAGATCTTGTCTGTATAGTTTTGCTTCCACCATTTGTCCTAGGGTTCTATCTGTCCATGTTTTTAAAAAAAAATTTTTTTCTTAATAATTAATTTTAATAACTTTTTTCTTTCTTTCTTTCTTTCTTTCTTTCTTTCTTTCTTTCTTTCTTTCTTTCTTTCTTTCTTTCTTTCTTTCTCTTTCCTTCCTTCCTTCCTTCCTTCCTTCCCTCCTTTAGACAACAAATCATCCCAAATTGAGGAGGTGGTCTCTGAGAGCAAGATTTATGATTTTTTGCCCTTTACCTCTTTTTGTGAGGGTGTATCTGTAGGCTTCTGTGTAAGACTTTGTCTGTATAGCTTTGCTTCCAACATTTGTCCTAAGGTTCTATCCGTCCCTTTTTTTTCTTTTCTAAATAAGTATTTTTTTAATTTAATAAATTTATTATACTTTATTTTATTTTACTGTATCTTCTTTCTGTCTTTTTTCCTTCTTTCCCTCCTTCCTTCCTTCCTCCCTCCCTCCCTCCTTTCCTTCCTTCTTGCCTTCTTTGCTTCTTTCTTTCTTTCTTTCTTCCTCCCTTCCCTTTCTTTCTTTCTTTCTTTCTTCATACTTCTACTAATTCTCTCTACTTTTTCTCTCTTTTATTCTGAGTCGTGTGGATAAAAGGCTCTTGGTGCTCCAGCCAGGAGTCAGGGCTCTGCCTCTGAGGTAGGAGAGCGAACTTCAGGACACTGGTCAACAAGAGACCTCCCAGCTCCACATAATATCAAATGGTGAAAATCTCCCAGAGACCTCCATCTTAACACCAGCACCCAGCTTCACTCAATGACCAGCAAGCTACAGTGCTGGACAACCTATGCCAAACAACTAGCAAAACAGGAACACAACCCCACCCATTAGCAGAGAGGCTGCCTAAAATCATAAGGCCACAGACACCCCAAAACACACCACCAGACGTGAACCTGCCCACTAGAGAGACAAGATCCAGCCTCATCCACCACAACACAGGCACTAGTCCCCTCCACCAGGAAGCCTACACAACCCACTGAACCAACCTTAGCCACTGGAGACAGACATCAAAAACAGCGGGAACTACGAACCTGCAGCCTGCAAAAAGGAGACCCCAAACACAGTAAGATAAGCAAAATGAGAAGACAGAAAAACACACAGCAGATAAAGGAGCAAGACAAAAATGCACCAGACCTAACAAATGCAGAGGAAATAGGCAGTCTACCTGAAAAAGAATTCAGAATAATGATAGTAAGGATGATCCGAAATCTTGGAAATAGAATGGACAAAATGCAAGAAACAGTTAACAAGGACCTAGAAGAAATAAAGATGAAACAAGCAATGATGAACAACACAATAAATGAAATTAAAAGTACTCTAGATGGGATCAATAGCAGAATAACTGAGGCAGAAGAACGGATAAGTGACCTGGAAGATACAATAGTGGAAATAACTACTGCAGAGCAGAATAAAGAAAAAAGAATGAAAAGAACTGAGGACAGTCTCAGAGACCTGTGGGACAAAATTAAACGCACCAATATTCAAATTATAGGGGTTCCAGAAGAAGAAAAAAAGAAAGGGACTAAGAAAATATTTGAAGAGATTATAGTTCAAAACTTCCCTAATATGGGAAAGGAAATAGTTAATCAAGTCCAGGAAGCACAGAGAGTCCCATACAGGATAAATCCAAGGAGAAATACGCCAAGACACATATTAATCAAACTGTCAAAAATTAAATACAAAGAAAGCATATTAAAAGCAGCAAGGGAAAAACACCAAATGACACACAAGGGATTCCCATAAGGTTAACAGCTGATCTCTCAGCAGAAACCCTACAAGCCAGAAGGGAGTGGCAGGACATACTGAAAGTGATGAAGGAGAAAAACCTGCAACCAAGACTACTCTACCCAGCAAGGATCTCATTTAGATTGGATGGAGAAATTAAAACCTTTACAGACAAGAAAAAGCTGAGAGAGTTCAGCACCTCCAAAGCAGCTTTACAACAAATGCTAAAGGAACTTCTCTAGACAAGAAACACAAGAGAAGGAAAAGACCTATAATAACGAACCCAAAACAATTTAGAAAATGGGAATAGGAACATACATATCGATAATTACCTTAAATGTAAATGGACTAAATGCTCCCACCAAAAGACACAGATTGGCTGAATGGATACAAAAACAAGGCCCTTATATATGCTGTCTACAAGAGACCCACTTCAGACCTAGAGACACATACAGACTGAAAGTAAGGGGATGGAAAAAAGATATTCCATGCAAATGGAAACCAAAAGAAAGCTGGAGTAGCAATTCTCATATCAGACAAAATAGACTTTAAAATAAGGACTATTAGAAGAGACAAAGGACACTACATAATGATCAAGGGATCGATCCAAGAAGAAGATATAACAATTGTAAATATTTATGCACCCAACAGAGGAGCACCTCAATACATAAGGCAAATGCTATAGCGATAAAAGGGGAAATTGACAGTAACACAATCATAGTGGGGGACTTTAACACCCCACTTTCACCAAAGGACAAATCATCCAAAATGAAAATAAATAAGGAAACACAAGTTTTAAATGATACATTAAACAAGATGGACTTATTTGATATTTATAGGACACTCCATCCAAAAACAACAGAATACACATTTTTATCATGTGCTCATGGAACATTCTCCAGGATAGATCATATCTTGGGTCACAAATCAAGCCTTGGTAAATTTAAGAAAATTGAAATTGTATCAAGTATCTTTTCCGACCACAACGCCATGAGACTAGGTATCAATTACAGGAAAAGATCTGTAAAAAATACAAACACATGGAGGCTAAACAATACATTACTTAATAATGAAGTGATCACTGAAGAAATCAAAGAGGAAATCAAAAAATACCTAGAAACAAATGACAGTGGAGACACAATGACCCAAAACCTATGGGATGCAGCAAAAGCAGTTCTAAGGGGGAAGTTTATAGCAATACAAGCCCACCTTAAGAAGCAATAAACATCTCAAATAAACAACCTAACCTTGCACCTAAAGCAATTAGAGAAAGAAGAACAAAAAAACCCCAAAGCTAGCAGAAGGAAAGAAATCATAAAAATCAGATCAGAAATAAATGAAAAAGAAATGAAGGAAACAATAGCAAAGATCAATAAACTAAAAGCTGGCTCTTTGAGAAGATAAATAAAATAGATAAACCACTAGCCAGACTCATCAAGAAAAAAGGGAGAAGACTCAAATCAACAGAATTAGAAATGAAAAAGAAGTAACAACTGACACTGCAGAAATAAAAAAGATCATGAGAGATTACTACAAGCAACTCTATGCCAATAAGAAATGGACAAATTCTTAGAAATGCACAAAATGCCAAGAATGAATCAGGAAGAAATAGAAAAAAATGAACTGACCAATCACAAGCACTGAAATTGAAACTGTGATTAAAAATCTTCCAACAAACAAAAGCCCAGGACCAGATGGCTTCACAGGAGAATTCTATCAAACATTTAGAGAAGAGATAACACCTATCCTTCTCAAACTCTTCCAAAATATAGCAGTGGGAGGAACACTCCCAAATTCCTTTTACGAGGCCACCATCACCTTGATACCAAAACCAGACAAGGATGTCACAAAGAAAGAAAATATCACTGTGAAAATATCACTATGTTCGTCAATATCACTGATGAATATAGATGCAAAAATCCTCAACAAAATACTAGCAAACAGAATCCAACAGCACATTAAACGGATCATACACCATGATCAAGTGGGGTTTATTCCAGGAATGCAAGGATTCTTCAATATACGCAAATCTATCAATAACAAAAAAACAAACAACCCAATCCAAAAATGGGCAGAACATCTAAATAGACATTTCTCCAAAGAAGATACACAGACTGCCAACAAACACATGAAAGAATGCTCAACATCATTAATCATTAGAGAAATGCAAATCAAAACTACAATGAGATATCATCTCACACCAGTCAGAATGGCCATCATCAAAAAATCTAGAAACAATAAACGCTGGAGAGGGTGTGGAGAAAAGGGAACACTCTTGCACTGCTGGTGGGAATGTGAATTGGTTCAGCCACTATGGAGAACAGTATGGAGGTTCCTTAAAAAACTACAAATACAACTACCATATGACCCAGCAATCCCACTACTGGGCATATACCCTGAGAAAACCAAAATTCAAAAAGAGTCATGTACCAAAATGTTCATTGCAGCTCTATTTACAATAGGCTGGAGATGGAAACAACCTAAGTGCCCATCATCGGATGAATGGAAAAAGAAGATGTGGCACATATATACAATGGAATATTACTCAGCCATAAAAAGAAACGAAATTGAGTTATTTGTAATGAGGTGGATAGACCTAGAGTCTGTCATACAGAGTGAAGTAAGTCTGAAAGAAAAAGACAAATACCATATGCTAACACATATATATGGAATTTAAGAAGAAAAAAAAATGTCATGAAGAACCTAGGGGTAAGACAGGAATAAAGACACAGACCTACTGGAGAACGGACTTGAGGATATGGGGAGGGGGAAGGGTGAGCTGTGACAGGGCAAGAGAGAGTCATGGACATATACACACTAACAAACGTAAGGTAGATAGCTAGTGGGAAGCAGCCGCATGGCACAGGGATATCGGCTCAGTGCTTTGTGACCGCCTGGAGGGGTGAGATAGGGAGGGTGGGAGGGAGGGAGACCCAAGAGGGAAGAGATATGGGAACATATGTATATGTATAACTGATTCACTTTGTTATAAAGCAGAAACTAACACACCATTGTAAAGCAATTATACCCCAATAATGATGTTAAAATAAATAAAAGATCCCTCTGTCCAAAAAAAAAAAAAAAAAAAAATCTTCCAACAAACTAAAGCTCAGGACCAGATGGCTTCACAGGCAAATTCTATCAAACATTTAGAGAAGAGCTAACACCTATCCTTCTCAAACTCTTCCAAAATATAGCAGAGGGAGGAACACTCCCAAACTCACTCTACGAGGCCACCATCACCCTGATACGACAACCAGACAAAGATGTCACGAAGAAAGAAAACTACAGGCCAATATCAGTGATGTACATGGATGCAAAAATTCTCAACAAAATACTAGCAAACAGCATCCAGCGGCACATTAAAAGGATCATACACTATGATCAAGTGGGGTTTATCCCAGGAATGCAAGGATTCTTCAGTATACGCAAATCAATCAACATGATACACCATATTAACAAACTGAAGGAGAAAAACCATATGATCATCTCAATAGATGCAGAGAAAGCTTTCGACAAAATTCAACACCCATTTATGATAAAAACCCTGCAGAAAGTAGGCATAGAGGGAACTTTCCTCAACATAATAAAGGTCATATATGAGAAACCCACAGCCAACATCGTCCTCAATGGTGAAAAACTGAAACCATTTCCACTAAGATCAGGAACAAGACAAGGTTGCCCACTCTCACCACTCTTATTCAACATAGTTTTGGAAGTTTTAGCCACAGCAATCAGAGAAGAAAAAGAAATAAAAGGAATGCAAATCAGAAAAGAAGAAGTAAAGCTGTCATTGTTTGCAGATGACATGATACTCTACATACAGGATCCTAAAGATGCTACCAGAAAACTACTAGAGCTAATCAATGAATTTGGTAAGGTAGCAGGATACAAAATTAATACACAGAAATCTGTCATTCCTATACACTAATGATGAAACATCTGAAAGTTAAATCAAGAAAACACTTCCATTTACCATTGCAATGAAAAGAATAAAATATCTAGGAATAAACATACCTAAGGAGACAAAAGACCTGTATGCAGAAAATTATAAGACACTGATGAAAGAAATTAAAGACGATACAAATAGATGGAGAGATAGACCATGTTCTTGGATTGGAAGAATCAACATTGTGAAAATGACTCTACTACCCAAAGCAATCTACAGATTCAACGCAATCCCTATCAAACTACCACTGGCATTTTTCACAGAACTAGAGCAAAAAATTTCACAATTTGTATGGAAACACAAAAGACCCCGAATAGCCAAAGCAATTCCCAAGTTCTTTTTTCTCTTTTCAATAGAACTAAAAGCAGAAAGTTTTATTTATACAATAGTTGAATCTTATAGAATCCCGAAACAATTGTCCCTTGAAAATATTACTCACTCTACGTGCTTTGACTTCTCCGGAATGGTATACTGGAAATAGGTGAAGTCCTGGCCTTCTTCCTCATTTATTTTTCTTTTTCCTGAAATTGTTCTATAAATAACTTATTCTTGATAGTTTCTCAAGTTTACTCATTTCTTTTTGCCTTGGAAATTGACCACCACTCTCTATTCTTTATAAATTATGGAAGGTCTATATTTTACTGGGCTTTCTACAAATGTTTGGCTTTTTGTCTTCCTGATTATTTTTTACTTTTGTCATTTTTTAAAAAAATGAATTAATTAAATTAGTTGGGTCTTCATTGCTGCTCATGGGCTTTCTCTAGTTGCGGTGAGCGGGGGCCACTCTTCGTTGCAGTGTGCAGGCTTCTCACTGCAGTGGCTTCTCTTGTTGCAGAGGATAGGCTCTAGGCATGCAGGCTTCAGTAGCTGTAGCAGACAGGCTCAGCAGTTGCGGCTCGCGGGCTTAGTTGCTCTGTGGCAAACGGGATCTTCCTGGACCAGGGCTTGAACCCATGTCCCCTGCATTGGCAGGCAGATTCTTAACCACTGTGCCAACAGGGAAGTCCCCTTAACCTTTGTTTTTAAAAATATCTTTAATTCATCTTCTGTTTTTGTTATGGTTGTTGTTTTTGATTTTTGCCCAATGTAAAAATCGATACCTTCTACTACTTAATAAAGCAAATAAAATGTCATTGTTTGTTAGAAATCTTGCCCTTACTAATTTTATTCAAAAAATTTCTTTTATACAGTGACTGTAGTCCATTATCTTATAGACTCTTGAACAGAAAATTAAGGGCCTTCCCTTGCTTATTCCTCCAACAATTAAAAGAAATGCTTTCCATATGAATGAGAATTTGTTCTCCTTCAAAATGCTCCAAATTTTCCAGGTTTTATTTCTGTAGTGAGAAAAGTAGACATTTTAAAATTGCCAACAGTATGATTTTCAAAGAACTTTTTTTCAGTTCTGCTGATCCATTTACGTCTTTTGTTGTATTCAGTCAGCACTGTATATCCAGAGACAGAATGGCTAAAGAAGATGTGGTACATATACACATTGTAATGATATCGCTTATATGTGGAATCTAAAAAAACGGTACAAATGAACTTATTTACAAATCAGAAATAGAATTACAGATTAGAAAACAATCTTATGATTACCAGGGGGGAGGAAGGGGAGGAATAAAATGGAGATTGAGATCAATATATACACATTACTATAATAAAATAAACTAATAAGGACCTACTGTATAGCACAGGGAACTCTACTCAGTACTCTGTAATGACCTATGTGGGAAAAGAATCTAAAAAAGAGTGGATATATGTATATGTATAATTGATTCACTTCTGTACAGAAGAAAGTAATACAACACTATAAATCAATTATATTCCAATAAAAATTTTAAAAAATAAAAAAAATAAAAGAGTATATCCAGAGACATTTATTCAATCCTTTATTCTTATAGAATATTTCTACTGTATGATACAATAGACTTTTTTTGCATGTGCTTTTTCCAGCTTTATTGAGATATAATTAACATATAATATATGTAAGCAAGTTTCAAGTACAGTTGGTCCTCCATATCTGTGGGTTCCCCATCAGTGGACTCAGCCAACTGCAGATCAAACAATATTTTCTATCCGCTGTTGATTGAATCCACAGATGTGGACCCCATGAATACTGAGGGCTGACTGTAAGGGACCTGAGCATCAACGGGTTTTGTTATCCACAAAATGTCCTGGAAACAGTCCTCCACAGATACTGAGAGACAGCTGTGTATAATACAGTATTGTTAACTATAGTCAACAGCAAAAAAAGAAACAATCTGATTAAAAAGTTGGAAAAGGACCTGAACAGACATTTTTCCAAAGAAGACCTACAAATGGCCAATAGGTACAAGAAAAGGTGCTCAAAATCACTAATCATCAGGGAAGTGCAAATCAAAACCACAATGAGACATCACCTTACATCTGTTAGAATGAGTATTATCAAAAAGACGATAACAAGTGTTGATGAGGACGTGGAGAAAAGGGAACACTTGTGCACTGTTGTTCGGAATGTAATTGGTGCTTCCACAATGGAAAACATTATGGAGGTTCCTCAAAAATTAAAAACAACTACTATATCATCCAGCAATCCCACTTCTGGGTATATCCAAAGGAAATGAAACCAAGATCTTGAAGAGACATCTGCACTCCCATGTTCATTGCAGCATTATTCACAATAGCCAAGATATGGGAAAAAACTAAAGTGCCTGTCTACAGATGAATGGAGATATACACACACACACACACTCACACACACATACACAATGGAATATTATTCAGCCACGAGATAGAAGGAAATCCTGCCATTTGCAACAAAATGGATGGACCTTGAAGGCATTATGTTAAGTAAGATAAGTCAGATGGAGAAAGACTAATAGTGTATAATCTCACTTATATGTGGAAAGAAAGCCAAACTCATACATATAGATAGTAAAATGGTGGTTGCCAGGGCCTCGGGGGTGGCAGAAATGAGGTGATGTTGGTCAAAGGGTACACACTTCTAGTTATAAGATGAATAAATTCTGGGCAGTGTATAGCATGGGCACTACAATAAACTTTTATTTACTTTTTACTCTATTCTAGATTTAGTTGATATCCCTTTTCAATATTCAAACTGTCTTCATTGAAGAAATGGCATCATATCCTTAAAGAAACTTTTTCCCATCTCTTGATGATATACAAATTAGAACCCTGATATTTTTTCATCCTGACTCCTGACATTTTAAAAAATGTCAAATAAAATGTTCATATATTCCAAGTACCTATATACATATGGTAAAACTGCTGTAAGCTAAAGCTATAATCATTCATTCATTCGTTTATTCTGCAAGTATTGTTTTGAGAAGCTTATAGATACCAGGAACTGCAGCAGATGCTCTGGATAAAAAGACAAGTAAATATGCTGTCTGTTCTCAAGGAGCTCTCAGTACATTTGGACGACCCCCTATCATTCAATACATATTTATTGAGCAACTAATGATTAGGTGCCAGCCACTGTTCTAGGTGCTTAGGATATAAGGGTGACAAAAGAGGTAACTATTCCTGTCCATATGGGACTCATATTTTAGTGGGTAGAGGGGTAGATAGGCAAGGAACAACAACAATAATAAATAAGTAAAGTGCACAGTTTACTACATGGTAAAAAGTGCTTTAGAACAATTACAGTAGGTTAACAGGTATTAAAATGTGGGGAGAAAGGGAAGTGCACAGTATTAAACAGGCTAGTCAGGAAATCCACACTGAGAACGTTAAGACTTTGGAAAGATCTGAAGGAAATGAGGGCATTAACCAAGCAGATGTCTGGAGAGAGAGTTCTAAGCAGAGGGAACTGCTAGAAAAAAAGGTTAAGGTAGATCAGGCCAAGCTTTTGGTATGTGTTTAATGTAAAAGGCCAGTGTAAATGGATTAGTTTAAACAAAGGAGAGAGAAGTAGGAGATGAGGTCAGAGTGGTAACAAGGGACAGGTGCTGTAGGTTATTTTAAGGACTTTGCCTTTTACTATGAGTGAGGCATTTTGAGCAGAGGAGGAATGTACTATGATTCATGCTCTGGAAGCATCAATCTGGATGTGCACGCACACAAAATACAAGAAAACACACAAATAAAGATGTATATAGCACAATGTTATAACTGCTATAATGGGACACGGCAGAGAGGTAACTGAAGGGAAGGGATGTTACGTCTTTCTCTTCACAGAGATTAGAGAAACCCATGCACTTCCCCTTTAGTCACAACACAGTGATAATGACTGTCAGAAACGGTTTTCTCCTGTGAAGTCCATAAAGGCAGGACCTTGTCTATCTTGCTCTCCACAATAGCCCGAGTGACTCTGACATCATCTGTCACATATAAATTAGTTTTTGAAGTATGAGGAGAATAGGAGTTATTCAGGAGTTGGAGCAGTGGCCTTCCAGACAGAGGAAATGACATGTAGGTGGGCTCTGCACGGCACTTGATTTCTCCTCTGTGCAATGATGGCACTGGACTAAAGATCTTTATTTACTGTGACTGATTCCTTTTTCAACTTTAGGTATGATACAGTCTTCTCTTTCTGGTCAATTAAAATTTAAACTTTTTTTCTCATAAGCTGCATCAAGCACTTTAAATGAATTTATGGCTGTATCCCCTATGTGTTTTCTCAATTCCTCTTCTTAGGCTAGGCCTCCGTGAGGGAACTCAACTAACTGCTCCCATTTCAGTACTGCTTCTATGATGATGCCTTAAACCTGTCTCTACTTCCCAACCTGCCCTGAGCTCCAGGCTACAGATACAACCAAATCCTAAATACTGTCACTTAAATTTACCACAAATCTTTAAAAATTGACCTGATCCCCTGACCTGTTTTGTTCTCTATTTCATTGAATGGCACTAAGAACTACCCAAAAAGAACCTGAGCTTCAGCTCAATTTCTTCTTCTTCTTTGCTCTGCACTTTCAAAAACCAAATCCTGTGTATTCTAGTCCTAGCTGGTTGGTGAACTTTCCACTTCTTTCTACCCGTGTTGCCACATTTCTTTCAGTCCACCATCAACTCAGGGCAAGATTATGTTATCAGCCTAGCAGTTCTGTCTCTGAGTTCAACTTCCTCCACACTTCTGCCAGGATGATTTTTATAAAATGCAAATCAGATCTTGGCATTCCCCTTCTGAAAGCATTCTATGACTTCCAGTATGACAGTTTCTTAATTGACTACATAATATTCATTTCCTTCTTCTTCCTTAAAAACAGAACCACAATTGTATTCAGGGTAGCTCCTTAAAGAGTATAGGCTCAGAAAGGAGGTGTGCACTTTTGCCATTCTTCCTTTTTGTACCTGGAAGATAGCTATGATATTGGAACTTCAGCAGCCATTTTGGACTATGAGGCTATGAGGATAGAAGCCATATAATGTACTAAGGACTGTGGATGGGCTACAAAAATGCAAGCTGAGTCCTTTATGTCTATGGAATAGTCACGCCAGTCCTGGCTTGCTTACTTTCAATCTTTTTTACGTGAAAGAAACAAACCTTTATCTTATTTATTCACATACTTGGTTTTTCGTTACATGAAGCCAAATATAATCCCAATTGTAGGATGAGCTATATAATTGTGGGAAAGAGTACAAAATAAAAATGCAGGGCATCTTGTTGAAAAATTATTAAGACTTTCAAGGTGGAAATATCAGAGCTTTAAACCAAGCATGGGTCCCCTTTAAGCCCACATCCCCGTGAGAATGTGTAAGTTGAAAACCCATCAAATCAGACCTGTTTAATTGAGAGACACCTATTGCTCTATGGTTCAAAGTCCTAAGCATGCTTTACTAGACCCTTTGTAATCTGGTATTTGCTTGCCTTTCCAGATTCTTCTCTCATCACTTGCAATCTATGATGCAATCATAATGAATTATTATCAGTTTCTTTGCACCCCTAGGATATGCCTATCCAACCAACCTCACATTATGTTCTTTATCTAGCTAATAAGATCTATCCAACTCGACTGTTTCAACTTCGAGGTCACAACTTTTGGGGAAATTTTAACTTTCCAAGTCTAGCATAGATGTCCCTGACATGAACTTGCATTGAACCTTATACTTCCTCTAATTTATGTACTCATAAAATATGGCATTATTAATTATTCTATGTCCAACTACTCTGTAATCTTTGTGAATGAAGCATGTGTCCCTTGCTCAACCTCATATTCTCCATACCTAACACAGAATATAAAACTTAGAAGCTGCTCAAATATTTACAATTGGATGTTGCATGAAAGACACATTTTTAAGAAAGGGAAGATTCTGGATTTTATTTCTAAGAAATTATTCTCCACTTTTTCAACAGGCAAATCTAAATTTTGAGAGTAAACTAGTAACACAGACAGATAAAAACTGTTAGTCTTTGAAAGGTATAGGAATATAGTAATGTCAGGAATATAGTAAATATTCAAGGTCTAATGGGACAAGAAAAGACAGTGTAATACTCAGCATGTGAACGTCATAGCCCTTATGACATTGCACATTAAAGCAAAGAACCTGAATTAATATTTTAAAAATGTTGTGTATAATTTAAAACAATGTCCACAGACCTCTTAATAAGTCCTATATTCATTTAAGAAACATTTCAGCCCAAGCAAGTGTTTTCTTCACATAAACATATGGCAAACTTCACGAAGTCAGGAAGTATCTTGTGGAGAGAATAAAAGCCAGTGTGGCCCTCAGTGACAAGTCACAAGAATTAGCAAATCATAGATCCAAAGGAAAAGAATGCAGCTGGCCAATATCTTACCTTTCTAAAATGTGCAGAAACATAGTCCTTTATATTTAGGTATGTAGGATCATCACTTTAGGACCTTAAAATGACCACTTTAATAATATAAAACAAGAGATATCCCTTTAATTACTGGATTTATTACATCTATCAAAAGAGTTAGTTCTAGCTAGAAAATGTGATTCTTCTCTCATTTAAACATTATACAAAGACCCCTGACTACTTGGAATTCACAATAAAATTTCAAATTATTTCACAATAACTTCTAAAATTGTAGAATGAGAGTGTAGGTATGTGCTGCTGTGTATGTGTGTGTGTGTTGGTTATATGTGGTTTTGAGTTGGTTTGAAATACAGAAGTCATTTTAATTTTTTAAAATTGGTTTCCATTAACTTACTTCTTTTGAGTCTGATTTATCTTTCAGTTGCCTGCTTAATTGCTTTCCCTGTCTTTCTCCCTCTCTCTGTCTCTCCTCTAATAGGTTTTGCTTCAATTTTTAATGAGCCCTTTAACTTTTTCCCTTTAAGTATTTCTCTCCATTTGTTCTTTATATGTTTTGCCTAACACCTTTCTTTCTTTCTTTTTTTTTTTTTTTGCGGTACATGGGCCTCTCACTGTTGTGGCCTCTCCCGTTGTGGAGCACAGGCTCAGCGGCCATGGCTCACGGGCCCAGCCGCTCCGAGGCATGTGGGATCTTCCCGGACCGGGGCACGAACCCGTGTCCCCTGCATCGGCAGGCGGACTCTCAACCACTGAGCCACCAGGGAAGCCCTAACACCCTTCTTTTCACCATTAAGAATTTTGGAAAATGCATTTCTTTGGAGGCACATGACACCTGGCTCCTTCCTTGCTCAAGCTCCCTCTTCTGTTTTCCTTCTTGCCTCTTGTTTGTGCCTTCCTAACCTGTTTTTCACTGCCTTTTCCTCAACTACTTTCTGAAATCCCCCTGGTGTTTGACCTTTCCCATTTTCTTCCTGCAGTCCTGTTTTACTCTTTTTTTTCTTTTGAACAGTAAGGCTGTGTCACATAAGGAAAAGATTCTGAGCCTGGGATCCAGAGAGAGCTAGGTTGAAACCTGGCTAACTTATGTATTGATAATTAGAAGAACAGCCCTTTTTTAAAATACTATATTACCTTTTTATTGCACACTTTAAACCAGAAATAAATATAGTTACTTTTTCTGGAACTGTGATGATATTTTTGTAACTAAATCCCAATGTTTATATGACTATGCATGTTATTGGGAATATTCTGTTATTTTAAGACTGAGTTCTTAATTTGAGTAATTTAAAAACAGAAATACCCAGAATAAAGTTCAGGGACCTACCCACCAAGTAAAGTTTGTTGGGGCTTTATGAGCAGACTCACAACACTCAATCTCTGTGTCAGTCAAAGAAAGACTACTGTCCCTTCAGGTCCCCTCGATCAAAAAGGAAGCCATTACTTTGTTGGATTCTTGGGTATTGGAGACAGTATGTGCCCCACTCAGGCATGTTTCTTCGTTCTTTGTGTGGACTAATATGCCTACAGCATCTTTTGAGTGGAGTTCAAACTAGCTGGCTCCAGAGGAAGCATTCCATCAAGACATGGCACAATTTTTACCATTGGAGCCATGCAACTCAGTGACCTTTTGGAAGTACAAGTATGTTAGATGCTTTTTCCACTTGGAGACTTTGGAAAAGATAGACATCCTTAAACTGGATATTATCCTTAAGTTTTGGATTCATTATTCCCACTATAAATATCATTTCCCATCAATATGCTTTTTTTGATAAAAAAAAAACAACAACAACAGTTATTAGCCTGCATGGTCGGTTTCTGGTGAGAGCTCTATTCTAGTGTTTCAGATGGCTGCTTTCTTGCTGTGTCTTCACATGGCAGAGAGGAGAGAGAGAGAATACTCTGGTATTGCTTCTTAAAAGGCAACTAATTCCATCCTGAGGGCCCCACCCTCATGACCTCATCTCAACCTAATTACCATCACATTGGAGTTGGAGCTTCAACATAGGAATTTGCAGGGGCATAAATGCCCAGTCCATAACAGCCTGCTACTGTGTTCTCATCAAAACTGAACACCTGAACCAATACCCTGTAGAAAATAGGACCAGTCAAACTTACTGCTCTCAAGCAGTTTGCTATGGTCTGAATGTTTATTCCCCACCAAATTCATGTAATGAAATCTTAATGCTCAATGTAGTGGTATTAGGAGTGGGATGTTATTAGGTCATTAGGGGACAGCCCTTGTGAATGGAATAGCAGAGCCTTAGTGCTCTTATGAAAGAGATCCTATGGAGCTCCCTGGCCCCTTCTGCCATATGAGAATACAATAAGAAGTCTACAACCTTGAAGACGGCCCTCACTTGACCATGCTGGCACCCTGATCTCAGACTTCCAGACCCCTGAACTGTGAGAAATAAACTTCTGTTGTTCATAAGCTATCAAGTCTGTGGTATTTTGTTATAGCAGCATGAATGGACTAAGACACAGTCCTTCCAAAGCCAAGTACTAGACTCAATGATCTAAACAGAGTTGGGAACAGTAAGGCTTATGAGCCATCTGAGAGGCCATGTTGAAGGGCATTCAACTTGGGTATCCCAGCTGTTGTATGTCCCATGTGGAAGAAGTGTACAGTAACTAACAGCATTTTCTTTGCAGGGGACACACATGTGCACTTAGAACTGTGCACTTAGAACAGGCCAGGAATTAGTTTCTCTGACCCCCAAAACATAGCTTTCACCCTGGGGGCAGCCGTAAAAGTCTTTCAAGTGTCAAAGTAAACACTACCACTAGACTATGCAGATGTCTATAGGAATATCTTTGAAACAGGCTACCTTAGTTACAAGAGAGATCACTGGAAGGATAACTAATTCATTAATTATACATCTTGGTAGTCATCCAATTAGAAAAGGTAATATGAAACATCTTCCAGAATTTGGTAAGCTGAGTTCCTGAAAGAAGGATTCTTCACTGGCTGGCTGTCCACTAATACATATTTCTCAAGTTTCCCTCTTGCTTTGCAGACTATGCCATCCCTATTTCTCTCGTGGAGTCCTCTTATCCTACCCATCCTTTCTAACTGGGGGCTCAGTAGGTCTCCAAACTCTGTTCTCTTCCCATCTCATGTTTTTTTGCCTCCTTTTCTGTCTATTCCTATAACTTCAACTACCACCTATATCCAACTAATGTCCATAAATATATCTTTATCTTAAATATCTTTCCTTATCTACCCCATATATCCATCTGCCAGATACTTTATGTAAACATCTCATTTAATCCTCACACTAATCCTATAAAGTAATTTTTTATCCCCAGAAGGTAAAACTGGGATCTCTAAAGAGATTCTATAACAAAATGGCAAAATCTAATTTTGAACCCATGGGTTAAACACTATGTTTTTTTTTCCATTTCCCTATTTCTCTGTGTGATTTTTTTAAAAAAGTACATCAGGTTTACCCTTGCTTAAGACCCATAATGAGCATATTATCCCTTGTAGAAGTGTTTGAGTTTCTCTTCTGGATACAAGAGGCTCTACTGCATGGACCTAGAATGGTTTTCCAACAATTCCCCAATTCATAACCTCTGATTAAACTGCACTGAACTACTGACATTTTTCTGAAAAAAATTTTCTTTTTCCTTTGCCCTTGTACATTTTATGTCCATCATCTGGAATGCCCATTTCTCCCTTATCAACATAGAACACCTATTCATACTCTAATCCTTTTTTCTCTTCCCCAATCCTGTAACTGCTATTTAGGTAGAGTACCTTAAAGTAGGTTCCCATATTATAGCATTTTTAATACGGTGATTATATGTTTCTCTCTCCTACTAGATTTTGAGCTCACTAAAGATAGGGATCTAATCATAATGTATCTTCATTTAAAATCTAGACACTTACAAATCATTAAATAAATCAAGTAACCATGTTTTTGACTTGGGGCTTTTGTAAGTGTGTTAACATATTTTTTGTTTATGTGGCATTAAGCAAAGCTGTTATTTTACTCTATATATGTTCACTTGATAATAATGATTACGCTAAAATTCTGAGTTTTCTTAGCTATTAAAATTCTAGACATACATATAATAATTTTCCCCCTTTCTTTCTCCATCTGTTTTGGTATGAACTGAAAAGAGCAGACATTAAGCCAAGCTAGGATGTATATCACAGTAACAGACTGGGTTTCAGACAGCTCCACCCTCCCCCATCCTCACATTGCTCCTGGGCTTCTGGCTTTATAGAAGCTAATGCAGAGATTTCATTTAATGTGTAGGAAATCATGAGGTCATTTTAAGTGTGGTAGGAGTTGGAAACTAGAGTATTTCTTCTGGGTTCGAAGTCAATTATTACTACAGAAAAACAAAAAAAGGATGCAGATCTAATAATTTCATTAGTTTTCTCTTGTCAATCTTAATTGCCTCTACTTAAGAGTGAATATTTTGTTAAAAAAAATTCCCATGATGCCAAAACTAAAAGATTTATCAGCACATTATTTTTTTAAGAAATTCATGATGCTATTTCCAGGTGGTTCTTTCTGCAGTCTGCCCTGGGATAGACATTTATTTCTTGGCAGTACTAGAGCAAATATAAACATGGGCTCTTGACACTCAAGTTTGCATTTAGTTCATTGCATTTCCAACGTTCTTGATCTAGAATATTTTTAACTTAGCCTACCTAAACACAATACTTTAACAAATATTCTTTCAGATGTGACAGGTATTAAGATCACTCTAGAGAATTCTCTGGATCTTTCTATTATAGTCCTCAACTAGCAGATTTTGAAAGCTTCTACCCACCATGCTTCTGCTATGATAACTTCTAACAATAGCTATAAGAATTTGTATTTCAAAATACTGTACTTGAACTATAAGCATCAAATGATCATTTTTATAGTCATTGTTAGAATATAACAGTATATATGTGTGTGTGTGGTGTGTGTGTATGCATATAATCTAGAAGACATTAAGGAAACTTCTTTCTCAACCTTTTTTTTTTTGAAAAACATTTCTCAGGTTAGTGAGAAAATACTACCTCTAAGAATTGGTACCTATTCATTTATATATTTTGTCTTCAAGGATTTGAAACTATTGATGCTACTACTGAAATTACTGAATGCTGAATATAAATGTATTTTTTTTTAATTTATTTATTTATGTTGGTTATGCTGGGTCTTAGTTGCGGCTCTAGGGCTCCTTAGTTGCAGCATGTGAACTCTTAGTTGTGGCATGCACGTGGGATCTAGTTCCCTGACCAGGGATTGAACCCGGACTCCTGCATAGGGAGCACAGAGCCTTATCCACTGTGCCATCAGGGAAGTCCCTATAAATGTATTTTTTTTGTGTGTGGTACGTGGGCCTCTCACTGCTGTGGCCTACCCCGTTGCGGAGCACAGGCTCCGGATGCGCAGGCTCAGCGGCCACGGCTCACGGGCCCAGCCCCTCCACGGCACGCGGGATCCTCCCAGACCGGGGCAGAAACCTGTGTCCCCCGCACCGGCAGGCAGACTCCCAACCACTGTGCCACCAGGGAAGCCCTATAAATGTATTTTTAAATAGCTTTCTCTGAATGCATTAAGGCTAAAGATATATAATGTTTAATTTACAAATATGAAATAAGTGCTTACTTAAATTTTAAAAAAATTATAATAAAAAAGCCAAAAGCTACAATAAATGATTTTTTTACTGAAGATTTGATGGTGGAAATCAGCTACTATTTTTTCCTTTGTGTTTTACAGAGAAACTCCTAGTTTTCACAAGAACACTCTGCATGTTACTTATGATAAGTGGCCCTAAAATGTAATTTCCACAAGGAACAGAATTTTTGTTTGCCTTATTCACTGTTGTAATCTAAAAGGTCTAGAAATAATGCTTGACCCATAGTAGACACTCAAAAAGCTTTTGCTGAAAGTCTAAATAATCACTTCTTGACTATCAGGTCAGTAGTCATAAAAGTTTAGAATATCAATCCCATAATTCAATGTGTTCTCCTTTGCTTTTGATTAACCATATAGTCCTCCGAGGAGATAGAGGTTACTTCATTTTAATTCAAGGGAAACAACAAATAAAAAGAGAGTTGACAAGGATTGCTTTTGTGGGAACAAAACAATGAAAATGAGAACATTTTTACAAGATAAAGTAGGTTGATTCTGTTGTTTTTTGGGATTAATATTATTGTTTTTTGTCTCTATTTTTATTTTTTTCCTACACAAGAAGCAAAACACTGAAGTAGAAAAAAACTGGAGTAAATACTCAAGTTCTCTTCTGGAATGGCTCCGAGGGCAGAGGTTGGAAATCTAATCTTAAAAGCAAATCTTAAGGATCCCCTTTGGCCAATCACTCTTCTACTTATCTTCTTGGCTCTGCATTTTCTCCACCTGGTAAACCACCCCCTACCACCCCCAACCTCATACCCACCAAGGTGGATCTAGAATTCATTTAATCCTGGAGGGCTTGAAAACTGCCTTTTAATTTTTTATCTGTAAAATTGTTCTTAAGATTTAAACCTGTCAAAATGCTGGCAATTCCTCCACTTTGACAAGTCTAAAAATCCTTGGGAAAATTTTAACCAGCTCCTAATTTAGTTAAGATGACTTAAATTGGGGTGTAAAAAAAAGTTCTGTAGCTTTATTGATGTTTAGATACCTTTAAAGGTGACTTTCACTGACACTGATGAAGAGGTTTAAAAGAGCTGCCTGGACCTCGAGTAAGGGGTTCCATTTCCTTTTAACAATGAAACTGAAAATTCCACAAAATCTCCTGTTATCTCTTGCAGCTTGACATCTGACTAATTGTCACAAATCATTATTTCTTTAGCTTGAAAAGTAATAAAACACCCTGAGGAACCCTGTTTTGTAGCTAGCTGGCAAAACAATTATTAACAATAATGATATTTCATAGGGTGAAATGTATGTGCAAGCCTGTTTTCAATTCTATGGTGCTCTGTATGTGTTAGTTGTTTTCACGATCCATAATTGAAATTGTCATGACTTATTATTTTTGAGGCTGGATGAGAAAGTCTTTATTTAACTCAAGCTTCCTTTTGCACTGGCTCAGAAAGTATATCTCATGGACAGTAACTGGGACAGTTTTTGGGAAAGCTTCCTCTTGTTTGCAATGTCTTTGTGGCAGATTTCTTAAGATTACATATCTCGTTTCAGAATGTGGCATTTTAGTTGGTAAATGAATTATTTGTGAAGGAAGGTCACTGTGCAATGTATTATTGAAAACACTGAAGACAATGCAGTTTGCTGACTTTTCCTGAAAATAATGATTTTTGAATATTTTAATATTAATTGAACATGGAGTTTGTAATGGAAACTGTTCAGAAAATGGAAGAAAAGAATTGGCGTCTAATGAGGACGTGCTAGAAGGTATGCTCATTAGTGCCCACTGGAACTTTAACCCACAAGAGTACAAGTGCTTGTTCTCTGTGTCAATACTAATTCACAGGCTCCTGCCTTGACTTACAAAAGGCCAGACGAACAGAATCCTCTCCCTAGTCGTTCTTATTTCACTTGTTATCTTTGTATGTGTGTGTGCATGTGTGCCTGTGTACACCCAGAAGTAGTCACTTAATATTTTATATATACAATGACATTTTTAGATGCAAAAAGTTTGCTTGAGGTGTATTAGCAGTTGAGATTTTTCCACCCAGTGCCTCACTCCCCCCTCATTAAATTATCAATTTCTTTTACTGTAAACCTCTGCTCTTTAAGCAGCTAGTAATGAGAGGTGATCCCCCAGCAGGAAATAATTCAGGCAGAGCAGGGAAACCCTGATCAATCTGATCCTCTCCAACTGATCTGCTTAAATAGCTTAGGGAATCTCTGCTGACTGGCCTATGTGATGAGCAGACTCCATAACCTAAATTTCTATAAAGAAAGAGACATTTGTCTATATAGCAGTTATACTCTAGGTATATACACTAATGTATTTAATATGATCTCATTTTTGTGCTAACTTTGAGAATACACACACACACATACCCTTTATCTTTTCTGGAATAGTTCTATAAAAATATTCCTTCTTCCTAAAATTTTTCTGAAATGTTAAATTTGCATATTGTGTTAGAAAGCAGAGTAAATAGGGGAGCAAGACAAGCCTTTTGTCCAGTATGAAATAATTTTCCCTCAAATATATACTGTCAAGGGTACATTGTAAAGTTTGGTAAACTCATCTTACAGGTCTGTAAAGATTACATCACTTTTCCAAAAGCCTGCCATGTACTTTCAGAATACAGCACTCAAATGAAGGGCTTGGCCTTTGTAAACCATGATTTTCCATTAATTTCTATTTCCAGTCCATGTTTCCACGTATGGACGATGTTCTGCAGCTATTGCTTTAGTCCATTCAGGCTGCTATATCAGAATATCACAGATAGTGTGGCTTATAAACTGAAATTTATTTCTCGCAGTTATGGAGGCTGGGAAGTCCAAGATCTAGATGCTGGCAGATTTGGTGTCTGGTAAGGATCTGCTTCCTGGTTCACAGCCATCTTTACACTATGTCCTCATATGACAGGGCAAGAAAGTTCTCTGGAGTCTCTATTTTTAATAAGGATACTACTCATGAGGGCTGTGTCATTAAGACCTAGTCACCTTCCAAAAGTCTCCACGTCCAAGAACCATCACATTGGGAATTAGGTTTCGACAGATGAAAGTTTTTGGGGGGACAAAAAAATTCAGTCTCTAGCACCTATTAAAAAGACAAATTTCCAGACAAAATTTAAGCTATCATTACCTGCTCAATGATGCCATCAAGGAACAAGTATCCTTTCCTCCTGTTCTAGCATATTCAATATGGCTGCTGTCATTCCATGCATAGTGTAGAATATTCAGGCACAGAGGAAGAGGAAGAAGCAGCAGAACTCTTTCACTGGCCAGGACTTGGATACATGGCCATCAAGGAATTAGTGAAATTGATTTTAGCTTTTACAACCTCTAATAGTACATGTAGGGAAATATCTATCTTTCACAAGTCAAAATGCCTTTGTTCTCTTTGCTAGTTTAGAGGCACGACTCCTCTAGAAAGCAAGCATTTGTCCTGTAGTAGAAATACCCCAGTAAAAGTTGAAAAAATACTGAAAAGTAACACATATATCATAATTTTACATATATTTATAATTTATGAAAATATAACATGTTTGAGGGACAAAAAGAAAGACATGATCCTGTGTACACTCCAGGGCCACTTACCCCTAAGGACCTACAGCACAGGAGTACTGTTCTGGGTCCCTTCCCAGGCAAAGCTCCAACAGCAGTCTAGGAAAACTGAAGGGCATGCAAGTCAATGAGAGTTTTATATTCATAAGAACCAGAGAACAAGACTCATTAATGTACTTACAAGATCTAAAAAGGAGCCAACGATGTGTCTCTGATTTCCCCACTGAGAAATCCATCAGCTTTCTTTGTTCAAGAGCTCAATTGCCAAAAACCTTTTCTGTCTATTCCTGAATGTTAGTTACTCAGTAGTGATCAAAGAATAACAGTTGGAAACAGTTTCCTAAAATATTTATCCTGTTGATTGTTATTGTCAGAGGTTTTAGACATTTCTTTGCTTCCGTGTTACTTTTTAGCATAGTATATTTTTATAGTAAGCTATGTCTGAGAAGACCAATAACATTTAACAAAGGTTTTTGAAGCTGGAATAAACTTCAAGACATATTTTTCAAGCTTTCCTGTCTTCAGGCATGCATATTTATACCACACTCATTTTAAGGAGGTTATCCTAAATCCAGCATGACTTTAATCAGTGGTTTATGGGAGAGAAGTTCTAAATAGTGGTGATAGGAGGAGACTCAGTCCAGGCAGTCAAATCAGCAAAGAGCTAACAACTTTGTGTCCAGGCAGGGCTTAAGAGGCAGAGATTTTTCAAATCCTCTTTAAAGAAGGATGTCATCAGTGAGGCCTGACAACAGATAAACTGTCACTGTGTGTTGCATGAATCATGAATGATTGGATGAAAGGAAGGAAGGAAGGAATGAAGAATGCAGGGGAACTCCAACCAGCAATAGAGTTCAAGAGCAGGCCCTCATTCCAAACGCCAACAACAAACCACTGCTGAGAGTTTATGTAACTGGAGTGCAGACAAGCAGCAATAAGATAGGGACCTAGTTCTTCAGACTATCCATTTGCTGTTAGCCAGGGGCATTTTAAGACTCCTGTTTAGAAGAGTGATAAAGAGACATGTTCCCTGTTCTAATTCAGGGTACCAGTTCTAATAAGTGAATTTCTGTCTTGTTTTGGGTTCCTACATGGAAACAGGAAACAAAGAATCCAGTCCAATTTCTAATACAAGGGGAATTTGTAAGAACCATTTTATCTGAAAAAGGATCCAAGGATGTCAGAAGGGGACACAAGGGTAAAAGACTTTTGGAAACCTAATAATGATTCTGCTGGTGAAGCCGAAGTCAAGAAAGACTGGGCCTGAGTGGGGCTTGGCCTGGCAGGAAGCAGAAATGCTCTGAAAACAGGATTCGCTCAAATCAGGATTACCAGTATACTTGTCTTGACTCAGAGTCACCTGAGTTTTCTTCAAAAAAAGTTTTTTGGTCAAATTATCCAATGCACAAAGTTATAAAATTCACGAAGTTTCACAAGTTTATAAGAGCAACAAAAAGCAGTGCCTGCCCTATCCCTCTTCACTTCTGATTCTTGCTTCATGGAGACAGCTGTTTTAAATATTTCTCCTAGTAATCACCTTCATATTTCTAAACAGAATGCTTATATAATATTCTGTGAGTTTGTAATTTTAATTTTGGATATTATCTATTACCTTCCTACTAAAGATGAGTATGTAGCTTCTTATAACAGACCAGTACTTCACGTCACATGCATTTGCCTTTCCCCTGCCCTCCCAATACAGTCAGTGAGAACATAAAGTTATTATCCCATGTACACATTATTATCTCTAGGTAACTACTGTTCACAACTGAGCCCTTTGGCATATAAATCATATAAATATTAAAGTTCCTTTCTTATATTTTTGCTTAAGTTAAAGATTGCCTACATTTTCATTCTTTAGTTTTCTGTACTTTTATCATGAATTCACTCTCATACTCAGAATATGCTTTTTAAAAGGTTTCATTTTCATTTTAGTTTCACTTCTTCAGGGCATCACTATTGGAGCCTTCTGTCCCCACTACAATAAGCCCCAGATTTTCTCTGAGCACTTCATCATCACCTTCAGGATTCCCTTTACCTCCCGCCTGGGTTAAATCTCTGGTGTTCTCAGTTCCATGCCTTCTTACTTGATTACCTCATCTACTTTTGTGAATGTATCTTTCAATATGTTCTTGAGAAGAAATGGATGGGAGGTAAATACTTTCAGGCCTTACATTGCTAAAATTCTTTCTTCCATTCTTGATTGATAGGATGGCTGAATATAAAATTCTAGTTTGGAAATTAATTCCCCTTAGAATTGTCAAGGCATTACTCAGCTGCCTTCTGGTTTCCAGGGTTGCTTTTGTGAATCATATCATAGTTTGGACGACTGCTATTTTGAGGACTTGTTTGTCTGGAAACTTTTCTGATTCTTTATTGAACTTTGTGTTTTGAAACTTCACTATGATGTGTCTCAGTAAGGATTTTTCCTTATCCTCTGGTAAATTTGTTTGCTAGAGGAGTTGTAACAAAATACCACAGACTCGGTAGCTGAAACAACAGAAATCTATTTTCCCACGGTTCTGGAAGCTAGAGGTCCAAGATCAAGGTGCCAGCAAGTTTAATTTCTTCTGAGGTTTCTCTCCTTGACTTGCAGATGGCTGCCTTTTAGCTGTATCCTTACATGGTCTTTCTTTTGTGCAAGTGGGCCCCTGGTGTCTTTCTGTGTTTCCAAATTTCTCTTGTAAGGAAACCAGTCAGATTTGATTAGGGTCCATGATAATGACCTCATTTTAATCACTTCTTGAAACGCTCTATCTCTAAATACAATTACATTCTGAGGTACAGTGGGTTAACATATCAACATATAAATTTGAGGGGACATAATTCAGCCCATAACATTTGGGGTAATCCCTTTAATTCTGAGACAATTCCTTGAATTAATTTTTTATAGTTTACACTCCAACCATTTTATCTGTTCTTTCTTTTTGAGATTTTTATTATATGGATGCTGGACTTCTTAACTGACCTTCTCATTCTCTAATATTTCCTTTCCAATTTCCTTCTCTTTGTATTTTTATTCTTATTTCTAGTAATTGTTCTCCAGCTTTACTTTTTCATATTCATTTGATTCTCATATTATGTTTCTACTTTTTAAGAGATGCTTTGTATTATCTGTATGTTCTATTTTTATGGACTTGTTTTATTTAATCATTTCCCTTATCCCTGAAATACCATGAAATATTATGTTTAAAAAAATGTTATCTGTTCTTTGTACTTTCTCTCTTTTCTTCTTTCACCTTATATCTTAGAGTTTTTGCTCAGGTGAATGGTGACCTTCGGCTGTCCATTCATATTTAGGAATAAGGCACCTTACAAGTGATTGGACACTTTTGTCTATGGCGAGTCTCATCAACTGGTTGATTTCACTATTGGCTGCTCTTTTGCTGGGAATACTGTTAATAATTGTACATTATTTCTTTTAGGCTTATTTTCCCCAGAGACAAATTCTCCAGTCTCTTGCCTATGGGATCTGAACCCATGTCTGCCAGCATTCTCAGGGTTTCGTGGAGTGGGTGACTAAACACAGTTGATTAACCAGACTTGCACTTCATCTCTCTCCTCTGAATCCTGGACTCGTGCCCTCAGTTCTTCTTGATGTTCTTTAGTCCAGAGTTTCCAGGGTTCAATCTCATCAGAATAAACTCCATTCTTCTGGACGTTTACGAAACTTGATTTTGAAGACTGCTTCATGCAAAAGTTTTCAACTCTTGGTCCCTTCCTTTGTTATTTTGTACCTTATTAAACTTTTTATGTCATTTTAATGAGGTTTTATGATGTTCAGCAACTTGCTGAAAATTTTAGAGCTAAGAAATACAGTTCTTACACTGAACCTCAAATATGTCTTGACTGAATTCTACTAGTCTGCTTTGAACTCTGTTTTGCCAACTATCTTAGCCAAAAGGATTAAAAAACAAAAGTCCACTTTTCAGAAGGCTCCACAAGACGAAGACACTGCTGAACTGTCCTAAGGGGTGTAGGGGTAGAAGTGGGATGTCTAAATATGCAAGTGCTATTGGTGATGACTTTGTAGTTTCCCCATCCTTATTCCTAGGAGTAAATACAGAACGTAAAGTATGCTCAGAGAAAATGGTAATTTGCCTCTTTTTTTGTTTGGTTGTTTGGTACTTCTTTCTTAAATGGGAAAGTATGTAGCTTTACTCCTTAGGGGGATATTTCTCTTTCCTGCAAGATCCTGAGCCTATGCTCTCTGAACCTATATAAACTATCTTCTCAGAACACATGGCTTTATTTTTTCCCTCATTTCTGAATTGAATTAAATGTGTCATAATTACCCTAAAACTAGTCTAGTGTTTTAGAGGTTTTTTAAACAAAAATTAGAGTGAGATCGAAATACTTGGGCTCTGACAGTAAATCATTGGTAGACCCAAACTTCTCCACCTGGCCACCTTGAAACTTTGTATGCATAAAATTGACCTATGTTTCCTCTAGCTTGATATCCAACTGGCATGTAGATGTATGTAAGGTAGAGTCATAGAAGCAAAGGTTTCCAGATAGGAAAAAACCTTAGGAAATCTCTAGTCTATGACTCATAGGAAAAGAAAAGTTTCAGTACTGTAACTACTTCAGAGAATTCTTTTTTAATGTCTTAGTTAAATAGATTATTTAATTAAATAAATTTTTATGGCCTACATACATTTGTTAAAATATCCAAAATATTTAACCATAAACCTTTACTATTTTTCAATAAATCTCATAATAATGATATAGCACGATTTTATATCAAGTTGATAACTTATGAAATTATCAACCCTGCAATTCAATAGTCAATTACCTATTTCATTTATTTGTATGTAAAAATGCATAGAAGTTAACATTTTAGAAAGCAGGAAGCATTGTCTTTGCTTCTTAAGTGCTTTAAAGTACTTACCATGAAATTGTCATATTTTGGAACTGGATTAAACTATATAATTATGATTTGATGTATTTGGCTAATCTATAATTATAGAGTCTTTGACTATTGCACATAGCATTTAAAATTATACAATATTAAAAATATTACATGTAAAAACCTGAGGCCAAATTAATAGTGAAATGCTGAATCCAAATGTTAATACATGGTATCTTTAAAGTTTAAAACAATACCAATCCCCTACATGAGGAAGAGTAAGTTAAAAAATTAGTGGTGTATGACAATATTCCAAGTTAGACAGAATATAGCTTCAGGAATTTCTTGGATTGGAACGTCTTACAGATTACTTTTTTGATGACTATGTCAGTAGTCTAGATTTTATCTATCATTTATGTTAAAGCTTTTCAATTCATGCTGACATTTAGTTCACTGTTTTATAAGTTTTAGAAATAATTTTGTGGACAACACTTTCTGTTAATTCCCAAAGCTTAATCTTCCTAATTTTATCAAAGCTCCAAATATGGCATTCTCTCCTGACCAAAATTATATTTTTTTGAAATTTGTTTTTCCAAATATATAACTCATCAGAATATTTGTACTTCTTTTGTAACTTCTTAAATTCACAAACATTTCCCCTGTCCTTATTTGAAACACTTCTTTACAACTAAGAAATACTACAGCAATACCAAAGTATCTGTAGACTAACCTAAAGACTGGTGGCTAAGAGTCTTAAGAAAATTACTAAGAGTTATGTGATACTGAGGAGATAGAGTTTTGTTCTATAAAAAAGATTTTCAGTTCTCTATATTGCTAAGATCCTTTAAAGTTAGCATATTGATAAATGTTAGGATAAAATGTACCTTCTCCTACTTACTGTCATTTTCTTTCTGTAAAGAAAGTTGCTTTGATTTACACATTTCAAAATTTTGCTTGACTAGTGGAAGTTGTCACCTGCATTCTTCATATTCAAATAATATAGTGAGCAACAGTGAACAAGTGATTGAAAAATACCCACTTTCATTTTCTCACATTCTTATGTTCTTAGTAAAAAGACATGCACTGCAAAATTAAGAAACAGAATAGTATCCAAGTGTTCAGGCACAGTATCAAGAATTACCCATGTATCCAGAAACAAAATGTTCCTCAGTGATATCAAAATAGAACAGGAGGGAAACAGAAAAGAGGGTATTACTGGTTGGATATACTGAAGAGCACTTTAGTTTAAAAAATTCTAAGATAAAGAAAATGGAAAGCTGTTGCAAAACAGAATGTGTTCATTGAAATGAATTTGTTTTAAAGCTTCCTCTTCTAACTAGCAAATGAGAATCAAAGCACTAATAATTAAGTATAAAGACACTCTTTTTTGAGGGTTAGCAATGCAGCTTAATAACCCAGTCTAGTAAAGGCAGGAAGAGATAGATAGGAATACTGAGTTTCAGAAAGGCCAAGTTCCATACTTTTATTGATATAAATGGCTTGTTTGAGACTGTTTTCTTTTTGTGAGCCTGCCAGAGGAATGTCTACTGCATCTTGATTATGGAGATTTTATTTATACGGCAACTATTAAAAATCAATGACATGTAGCAACTTAACTTTTTAATATACTTTTGTTTTCGATTGAATTTTGCTCTGTATGGAGATGGATGGTGATTGGCTTACTAGCTTAACTTTGCTCAGGAATGCTGCTCCCATTTGTAAAACTTAAGTCAGTCTCCACTTATTTTCCCTGTCCTCACGCTCTCAGGATTTTACAATAACAATATATCTTGGTATATTCATGTTCTTTTCTTAAAAATGAAAAAAAAAAGGACTCCTCAGTCAGATACACCATCAGTCAAATCCTCCCCAACTGAACTCCATTGTTCTGTGCTTAAGGAGCCATCAACGGACATACATCACCTCAAACCTCCATTCTACTGTGGCTGTGTCAGAATGAGATAGACAAGCATAGGTTAGAAATTAGTATTTTACTTCTCTATTTCTTATGTAGAAATATTCAGGTCTCCCTGAATCTTGAATTGTCTTATGCCCCATGAGTTTTTATAACCATAGCAATGCTTTTAAGATTATTCTTTTAACCTAATATTTTAAAAAAGAGTAACACAGTCTAAGAGCCTTATCTGTATCCTCAGTTGTTCTCTGCCCTTTTCCTAGGCTGTCCTCTCTTCATTATTGCCAAAATGGTTACAGACTAGAGGGACAAAAAATATTGAGATGTGGACAGAGGTAATTAGCTTCAGAACCCTAGTAAACCTCCTTATGTGAGAGCCATAATTGTAAATACAAGCCTGCTTCAAACCACTCTCTCATTCAAGAGCAATCGTAACCAGTACCATCTGCCAAAGAGGAGAGAAGGCTGCTTGGAGCAGTTGGCTTTGTAGAATGAGCTGCAACTTGTATCACTGTGTTCTAGCTCTTTGTTTCAAGGAAGTATGTTTGCTTTGACAATGAGCTCTTATGTTTTCTTTTAAGTATTCTTTACATGGGAGTTAAACATCAAATAAACAACAGGCACTGATGTTAAGAAATTCAGGGCTGATTTCCTTTACATTCCTCTTTCATCTAGCAGAGGATTATACTCTATTGTTCCTAGCTGCATTCAAATCATTTGCATATGTTGTAATTAAAATCTTTGAAGTTTACTGATTACCGTTATGTGTAGAACAAAGTATCATCTTTAATCAATATGTGCTGTACAGATAAATAATATGTATATAAAACACTGTTAGGCACTGTTGGTGTACACTAAAATTATTAGATACATTTTTTTTCCATTAATAAGAGCCTTATTGTCTAGGTTTCAAGACAGGATATATGTGTAATAATGACGACAGCTAACATTTTTGGTATGTGTTACAATTCAGGTAGTTGCTCATTTAGGTACATTGTTTCTTTTTTTAGATAATCACACAATAACATTTAATTGCACATCAAGACATGATATGATGCAATGGCCATGTATGGTTCCAAAACTAGTTCTGTTATTGTTGAGAGACTGCAAAGTATAATGTTAATCAAAGTGCTCAGGGAAGACATCAAAGAAGAGGGTAACTAAGATTATTACTGATAGATAGATAGATAGACAGAAAGATAGATAGATAGGAATAAATTATTAAGGGGAGAGAAAAATGGAGAAGTCATATGGGGACCCATTTAGCAAAAGATTAGATTATAAAGTTGCTTTAGGACACGGCCTGTTTCAGAGGGTATTGGTTAATACAGGTAGGAAAATATATCCAGTTGAAGAGGTAGAACTAAAACTCAAGTACCAATTTGGATAAGAGAGTAAGCAGTCACTACAAGCCTATACTTATTGTGATTGAGAGTAGAAGAGTTATCCTGGTTTAAAGTCATAGCCACGATTGGGTGGGTATGTAGAGTATGGTCCTCTTGGTACCTCATCATCGTATCAACCAGAGTAGTCCTGGAGGGACTATGATTCTAGGTAATATTTTCATTGAAAAAAGTATTTCATGTTTAGAAAAGTTATTTGGAGTAATATTGAGTGTTGGAGAATTCTAACAAAGTCTGGATAAGGCTGAGAGGGAAGAAGACTTAACAAAGTAGGAGAAACAGAGAGAAGAAAATGCAGGCAGTGTGAATTACAGATAACTAAGGAAGTGAGTAGTGAGTATTAAATGATGCTAAAGTTGCCAATGGAATGAGTCTAAGAAAGGCTGGCAGGATTTTATGATTAGTTGTCTACTAGTAACTTTTGTGATTAAATTTTCTGAAGAGAGTAAGTCAAGTAGAATTAAGCTAACAATAAAATGAAGGAAGATAAACTTGTAAACATAATGGGAAATTTTATCAATAAAAAAGAGGAAAGAAATAAAAGAGTAGTCAGAAGAATCAGTGGAATCAATTGAATCAATCACCAGTAGGTAATGGTTATTGCTCAAACACTGACTGTATGGCATTCTACTAGATTAGTACTGCCCAACAGAGCACTCTGCAATGATAAGGATGTTTTACATCTGCACTGACCAGTACTGTAGCCACTAGCTGTATGTGCTTATTGATCACTTAAAATATGGTTAGTGCAACTAGGAAATGAATTGTTAATTTAATTTAATTTCAAATTATATAGTCACATGGCTAATAGCTACCGTACTGGATAGCAGATATAGATGTTACTGATATAAACAGAAGAATACAATATCACCATTTGAAATTAAAGTATGATTAATATACAATAAAATGCATAAATCTTAAGTAATTTGATGAGTTTTGAGAATTGAATATTCCCATAAAACTACCACCCTAGACAATATATAAAAATTTCCATCAATCCAAAACATTCCTTCATGTCCTTTTCAAATCCCCTCCCACTTTAGGGAGTTACCACTTTCTGATTTTTTAAAATAAACAGATTCTTACAGAATTTTCTCTTTTCTGTCTGGATTCTTTCATGTAACACAGTATTTAATGTTCATATATGTTATTGTGTATGTCAGTTCCATCATATGGACAGACTATAATTTGTTTATCCACTTATCTATTGATGAGCACTTGTATTGTTTTCTGTTTGAGACTATTATACATCCACTCTCTATAAGCTGGAGAGAAAATGTCAGCCATGACCACTTTTGCTGCAAGTTGCAGGACAACCAAATGACCTGGATTGTGTGACTGAAATATCTAGGGGAAGATTTGACCTCAGATGCAACTTGATGTAGGTGCTCACACAGTAACAGTATCATTAACATCTTATTTCTTTCTGTCCATCTTAGCTTTTCTTCCTTTCTCACTCAGGGTCTAACTACATGGAAACAAAAAAAGCTGCAGCCACTTCCAAGTATCCTCACATCCTTAGAAACATAACTCCATCAGATAATATATAAATAATGCAAATACAATTCCACCAGAGATAACTGTTTAATAGCTTTTAAAAAAGCCAAGTCGATCTCCAAAATGTAGCTAAACCATCTAGATTGCATGCATATAGTCACCTTCTCTTGTGAGAGTACTGAAATCACAACTAGCTGCTGAATGGCCATTGACAGGAAGACACTGGAACCCACCAGGGAGGATACCAACAACCAAAGACAAAGGAGAAGCTGCAGTGAGATGGTAGGAGGAGCACAATGACGATAAAATCAAATCCCATACCTGCTGGGTGGTGACCCACACACTGGAGAACAATTTACCACAGAAGTTCTCCCACTGGAGTGAAGGTTCTGAGCCCCACGTCAGGCTTCCCAGCCTGGGGGTGTGGCAACAGGAATAGGAATCCCCAGGAAACCTGCTTGAAGGTCAGTGGGATTTGATTGCAGGACGTCCACAGGACTGGGGGAAACAGATACTCCACTCCAGGAGGGCACACACAGAGTATTGTGTGTACCAGGGCCCAGGGGAAAGGAGCAGTGACCCCACAGGAGTCTGAAGCAAACCTACCTGCTAGTGTTGGAGGGTCTCCTGCAGAGGCAGGGGGCAGCTGTGGCTCAACACATGGACAGGGGCACTGGCGGTGGTGGTTCTGGGAAGTGCCCATTAGTGTGAGCCCTCCCGGAGGCCACCATTGGCTCCAACATACAGCCTGTAGGCTCCAGTGCTGGGTCACCTCGGCCCAAACAACCCAGGAGGGAACACAGCCCTACTCATCAGCAGATAAATGAATTAAAGTTTTATCGAACACAGCCCTGCCCACCAGAGCAAGACCCAGGTCTACCCACCACCAGTCCCTTCCATCAGGAAGCTTGAACAAGCCCCTTAGGTAGCCTCATCCATCAGAAGACAGCAGAAGCAAGAAGAACTATAATCCTGCAGCCTGCAGAACAAAAACCACATTCACAGAAAGTTAGACACAAAATAAAAAGGCAGAGGATTATGCCTCAGATGAAGGAACAAGATAAAACCCCAGATAAACAACTAAATAAAGCAGAGACAGGAAGACTTCCAGAAAAAGAACTCAGAATAATGATAGTGAAGATGATCCAGGATCTCAGAAAAAGAATGGAGGCAGAGATTGAAAAGATGCAAGAAGTGTTTAACAAAGACCTGGAGAACTAAGAACAAACAAACAGAGATCAACAATATAATAACTGAAATGAAAAATATACTAGAAGGAATCAACTGCAGAATAACTAAGGCAGAAGAACAGATAAAAGACCTGGAAAACAGAATGGTGGAAATCACCGCCACGGAACAGAAAAAAGAGTGAAAAGAAATAAAGACAGCCTAAGAGACCTCTGGGACAACATTAAACACACCAACATTCACGTTATAGGGGTCCCAGAAGGAGAAGAGAGAGAGAAAGGACCTGAGAATCTATTTGAAGATATAATAGCTGAAAACTTCCCTAAAATGGGAAAGGAAACAGTCAATCAAGTCCAGTAAGCAGAGAGTCTCAGGCAGGATAAACCTAAGGAGGAACATGCCAAGACACATAGTAACTAAATTGACAAAAATTAAAGACAAAGAAAAAATATTAAAAGCAGCAAGAGAAAAACGAAAAATAACATACAAGGGAACTCCCATAAGGTTATCAGTTGATTTCTCAGCAGAAACTCTGCAAGCCAAAAGGGAATGGCATGATATATTTAAAGTGATGAATGGGAAGAACCTACAACCAAGAATACTCTACCCAGCAAGGCTCTCATTCAGATTTGATAGAGAAACCAAAAGCTTTACAGACAAGCAAAAGCTAAGAGAATTCAGCACCACCAGACTTGCTGTGCAACATACACTAAAGGAACTACTTTAGGTGGGAAAGAGACTAGCAACTTAAAAAAAAAATTGTATATATATAGGCTGTTATAGCAAAACCTCATGGGAAGAGCAAATCCCAAAACTACAATAGATACATACACACAAAGGAAAAAGCAAGCCAAACACAACACTAAAAATGGTCATCAAACCACAAGAAAACAAAAGAAGAAGGGAAGAAAAAAGACCTATAAAAACAAACCCAAAACAATTAAGAAAATGGCAATAGGAATACACACATTGATAATTACCTTACATGTAAATGGATTAAATGTGCCAACCAAAAGACACAGACTGGCTGAGTGAATACAGAAACAAGACCCATATATATGCTGTCTAAAAGACACCCACTTCAGATCTAGGGATACATACAGACTGAAAGTGAGGGGATGGAGAAAGGTATTCCATGCAAATGGAAATCAAAAGAAAGCAGGAGCAGCAGTATTCATATCAGACAAAATAGACTTTAAAATAAAGACTGTTATAAGAGACAAAGAAGGACACTACATAATGATCAAGGGATCAACCCAAGAAGAAGATATAACAATTGTAAATATATGTGCACCCAACATAGGAGCACCTCAATATGTATGGCAAATACTAACACCCATAAAGGGAGAAATCAACAGTAACACAATAATAATGGGGGAATTTAACACCCTACTTCCTTCAATGGATAGATCAGTCAGACAGAAAATCAATATGGAAACACAGGTCTTAAATGACACATTAGTCCAGATGGACTTAAATGATATTTATAGAGCATTCCATCCAAAAGCAGCAGAATACACATTCCTCTCAAGTGCACACGGAACACTGTCTAGGACTGATCACATACAGGGCGAATATTGGTAAATTTTAAACAACTGAAATCACATCAAGCATCTTTTCTGATCACAGGCTGAGACTAGAAATAAACTACAAGGAAAAAAACTATAAAAAACACAAACACATGGAGGCTTGAAAATATGCTACTAAACAACCAATGGATCACTGAAGAAATCAAAGAGGAAATCAAAAAATACCTAGAGACAAATGAAAATGAAAGCACAACAATCCAAAACCTACTGGATGCAGCAAAAGTAGTTCTAAGAGGGAAGTATATAGCAATACAATTTTACCTCAGAGAACAAGAAGAATCTCAAATAACCTAACCTTACACCTAAAGCAACTAGAGAAAGAAGAACAAACAAAACCTAAAGTCAGTAGAAGGAAAGAAATCATAAACAGCAGAGCAGAAATAAATGAAATAGAGATGAAGAAAACAAGAGAAAAGATCAATGAAAATAGAAGCTTGTTCTTTGAAAAGATAAAGAAAATTGATAAACCTTTAGCCAGACTCATCAAGAAAAAAAGGGAGAGGACTCAAATCAACAAAATTAGAAATGAAAAAGGAGAAGTTACAACTGACACCACAGAAATACAAAGGATCATAAGAGACTACTAGAAACAACTGTATGCCAATAAAGTGGACAACCTGGAAGAAATGGACAAATTCTTAGAAAGGTACAGCCTACCAAGACTGAACCAGGAAGTAACAGAAAATATGAACAAACAAATCACAAGCACTGAAATTGAAACTGTGATTAAAAAACTCCTAACAAAAGTCCGGGATCTGATGGCTTCACAAGCATATTAGAGAAGAGCTAATACCTATCCTTCTCAAACTGTTCCAAAAAATTGCAGGGGAAGGAAAACTCCCAAACTCATTCTATGAGGCCACCATCACCCTGATACCAAAACCAGACAATGACACCACACGCACACAAAAAAATTACAGGCCAATATCACTGGTGAAAATAGACCTAAAAATTCTCTACAAAATACTAGCAAACTGAATCCAACAATACATTAAAAGGATCATACACCTTGACCAAGTGGGATTTATCCCAGGGATGCAAGGATTTTTCAATATATGCAAATCAATCAGTGCGATACACAACATCAACAAATAGAAGAATGAAAACCATATGATTATCTCAACAGATGCAGAAACAGCTTTTGACAAAATTCAGCACCCATTTATGATAAAAACTCTCCAGAAAGTGGGCACAGAGGGAACATACCTCAACATAATAAAGGCCATATATGACAAGCCTACAGCTAACATCATACTCAATGGTGAAAGCTGAAAGCATTTCCTCTAAGATCAGGAACAAGACAAGGATGTCCACTCTCGCCACTTTTATTCAACATAGTTTTGGAAGTCCTAGCTACAGCAAATAGAAAAGAAAAGGAAATAAAATGAATCCAAAGTGGAAAAGAAGAAGGGAAACTGTCACTGTTTGTAAATGAAACGATACTAAAGATAGAAGATCCTAAAGACGCTACCAGAAAACTACCAGAGCTCATCAATGAATTTGGTAAAGTTGCAGGATACAAAATTAATACACAGAAATCTGTTGTATTTTTATACACTAAGAATGAAAGACCTGAACGAGACATTCAAGAAACAATCCCATTTACCATTGAATCAAAAAGAAAAAAATACCTAGGGGTAAACCTACCTAAGGAAACAAAGACCTATACTCAGAAAACTATAAGATGATGATGAAAGAAATAAAAAAAGACACAAACAGATGGAAAGATATACCATGTTCGTGGATAGGAATAATCAGAATTGTCAAATTGACTATACTACCCAAAACAATCTACAGATTCAATGCAATCCCTATCAAATTACCAATGGCATTTTTCACAGAACTAGAACAAAAAAAATCTTAAAATTTGTATGGAGACATAAAAGACCCCAAATAGACAAAGCAATCCTGAGAAAGAAAAATGGAGCTGGAGGAATCAGGCTCCCTGACTTCAGACTATACTACAAAGCTGTAGTCATCAAAACAGTATGGTAGTCGCACAAAAATAGAACTATAAATCAATGGAACAGGATAGAAAGCCCAGAAATAAACCCACACACCTAGAGTCAATTAATCTAAGACAAAGGAGGCAAGACTACACAATGGTGGAAAAACAGTCTCTTCAATAAATGGTGCTGGGAAAACTGGACAGCTACATGTAAAAAAATGAAATTAGATCATTCTTTAACACCATATACAAAAATCAGCTCAAAAGGATTAAAGATCTAAATGTCAGACCAGACATTATGAAACTCTTAGAGAAAAACATAGGCAGAACATTTTCTGACATAAATTGTAGCAATAACTTTTTTTGATCCGTCTCCCACAATAAGGGAAATAAAAACAAAAATAAACAAATGGGACCTGGACTTCCCTGGTGATGCAGTGGTTAAGAATCCACCTGCCAATGCAGGGGACACGGATTCGATCCCTGGTCCGGGAAGATCCCACATGCCGCAGAGAAACTAGGCATGTGCGCCACAACAACTGAGCCCACATGCCACAACTACCGAGCCCACGTGCTGCAACTACTGAAGTCCACATGCTCTAGGGTGCCGCAACTACTGAAGCTCATGTGCCTAAAGCCCATGTTCCACAACAAGAGAAGCCATCACAATGAGAAGCCCGTGCATTGCAATGCAGAGTAGCCCCCACTCACCACAACTAGAGAAGCCTGTGTGCAGCAACAAAGCCCCAACACAGCCAAAAATAAATTAAAAAAAAATTGGGACCTAATTAAACTCAAAAGCTTTCACACAACAAAGGAAACCATAACACAAAATGAAAAGAAAACCCACAGATTGGGAGAAAGTATTTGCAAATGATGTGACTGATAAGGTATTAGTCTCCAAAATTTACAAACAGCTCATGGGCTTAATATCACCAAAACAAAAACCCAATCAAAAAATGGGCAGAAGACCTAAACAGACATTTCTCCAAAGAAGGCATACAGATGGCCAGGAGGCACATGAAAAGATGTTCAACATCGCTAATTATTAGAGAAATGAAAATGAAAACTATGATGAGATATCACCTCACACTAGTCAAAATGGCTATCATCAAAAAAATCCACAAACAATAAATGCTGGAGAGGGTGTGGAGAGAAGGGAACCCTCTTACACTGTTTGTGGGAATGTAAATTGGTACAGCCACTATGGAGGACAGTATGGAGGTTCCTTAAGATACTAAAATAGAGGCACCATATGATCCTGCACTCCCACTCCTGGGCATATGTCCAGAGAAAACGGGTTCAAAAGGATACATGCACCCCAATGTTCATTGCAGCACTGTTTACAATAGCCAAGACATGTAAGCAACCTAAATGTCCATCAACAGAAAAATGGATAAAGAAGATGTGGTACATATATACAATGGAATATTACTCAGTCATTAAAAAGAATGAAATAACTCCATTTGCAGCAACATGGATGGACCTAGAGATTGTCGTACTGAGTGAAGTAAGTCCGACAGAGAAAGAGAAAGATCGTATGATAGACCTTATATACATAATCTAAAAAGGAAATGATACCTCCTTTGTCACAAATGAGGTGACCATATGTGCATGGGTTCTCTGGGCATTCTACCCTGTACCTACAATGGAGAAAAGACAGCCTCTTCAATAAGTGGTGCTGGGAAAACTGGAGAACTACATGTAAAAGAATGAAATCAGAACACTACCTAATACCATACACAAAAATAAACTCCAAATGGATTAAAGACCTAAATGTAAGACCAGACACTATGAAACTCTTACAGTAAAACATGGGAAAAACACTCTTTGACATAAACCACAGCAAGATCTTTTTTGACCCACCTCCTAGAGTAACAGAAATAAAAATAAAAATAAACAAATGGGACTTAATTAAACTTAAAAGCTTTTGCACAGCAAAGGAAACCATAAACAAGACAAAAGACAACCCTCAGAATGGGAGAAAATATTTGCAAATGAAAAAACAGACAAAGGATTAATCTCCAAAATATACAAACAGCTCATAGAGCTCAATATCAAAAAAACAAACAATCCAATTAAAAAATGGGCAGAAGACCTAAATAGACATTTTACCAAGGAAGACATACAGATGGCCAAGAGTCACATGAAAAGATGCTCAATGTCACTAATTTTTAGAGAAATGCAAATCAAAACTACAATGCGATATCACCTCACGCCTGTCAGAATGGTCATTATCAAAAAATCTAGAAACAATATATGCTGGAAAGGACGTGGTGAAAAAGCAACGCACCTACACTGTTGTTGGGAATGTAAATTGATACAACCACTATGGAAAACAGTATGGAGGGGAGGTTCCTAAATAACTAAAAATAGAACTACCATAGGACCCAGCAATCCCACTACTGTGCATATACCCTGAGCAAACCATAATTCAAAAAGAGACATGTACCAAAATGTTCATTGCAGCTCTATTTACAATAGCCTGGAGATGGAAACAACCTAAGTGCCCATCATCGGATGAATGGATAAAGAAGATGTGGCACATATATACAATGGAATATTATTCAACCATAAAAAGAAATGAAATTGAGTTATTTGTAGTGAGGTGGATGGACCTAGAGTCTATCATACAGAGTGAAGTATGTCAGAAAGAGAAAGACAAATACCGTATGCTAATGTGTATATATGGAATCTAAAAAAGAAAAAAATGGTACTGATGAACCTAGCTGCAGGGCAGGAATGAAGATGTAGACATAGAGAATGGATTTGAGGACATGGGGTGGAAGGGGGAAGTGGGTGTAGCATCAACATATATAAACTACCGAATATAAAATAGTTAGCTAGTGGGAAGCAGCAGCATAGCACAGGGAGATAAGCTCGGTTCTTTGTGATGACCTAGAGGGGTGGGATAGGGAGGATGGAAGGGAGGCTCAAGAGGGAGGGGATACAGGGACACATGTATGCATATGGCTAATTCACTTTGGTGTACAGGAGAAACTAACACAGTATTGTGAAGCAATTATACTCCAATAAAGACCTATTTAAAAAAAGGAAATGATACAAATGAACTTACAAAACAGAAACAGACTCATAAACTTAGAGAATAAACTTATGGTTACTGGGGCGGGTGGGAAGCATGGGAGGAAGGTATAATTAGGGAGTTTGGGATCAACATGTACACACTGCTATTTTTAAAATGGATAATCAACAAGGACCTACTGTATAGCATAGGGAACTCTGCTCAATGTTATGTGGCAGTCTGGATGGGAGGGGAGTTTGGGAGAGAATGGATACATGTATATGTATGGCTGAGTTCCATTGCTGTGTACCTGCAACTATCACAACATTGTTAATTGTCTCTATTCCAATATAAAATAAAAAGTTTAAAAAAAAATTGCATGCATATAATATGGTGGATAATTTGACTGCCAGGAGTATTGCTTTTTGAAGAAAAATTTGAGGAGGAAGAGACAAGCATAGTATAAGATATATAATCTAATGGTTAGTATTCTGGGCTTTGGACTAAAATTTTAAATATCAGCACTATCCCCTATAAGATATATCATATTGGTCAAGTTATTTGGTTCCTTTATTTCTTTATGTATAGAGTGGAAATAATTTATTGCATCCCTAACATTGTTAGGTTGTTGTGAATATTAACTGAGATAATGTATGCAAATGTTAGCATAGTGCCTGGCATAAAATATGTTAATAAATATGAATTATTGTTATTATTAAATAATCTCAATGAGGTTCTTCTATAATTGTAGAATTTAGGATCATAGAGGATTTTTATTTTATATATGAGGACTTGAGATATCTGGAGCTAACTGGCTTTTCTAAGCACATGCACTAGTAAGTTGATGAACAAAAGCTAAGAACATTTCCCATTTTTTCTTTCCATTACAACAATACATAAGCATTTTTTCAAGCCCTGACCTATTATATTTACCTACACTTTTTCTGTGAGACACAAAAATGAATCTTATTTACAAATAGACAAGCAGAGTTACCTCTCCCTGAGTCCCTGAGAGATTCTCACAGGATATAGTGTTAGTAATCAGGAAATCGACCAGTCTTAAAAATGACCAACTATTCCAGTTGTTTTCCTACCTCTTTCATTACTTTTGCTGCTTCCCCTTTCTCTCTCCCTACCCTGATTATGCCTTTATTAATACTCAGTTCTCTATATGGAATCTTCCTAATGGGGATTCTAAATTATGCTCACTCTTCAGCTTATCCAAGAGTTTACTATGCAACTAGGAAAGTGTTCCTGAGATGTGAAGATTTCAGTAAACACCAACCACATTTCTACCACTGAGGAGACTTCCAACCCTGTCCAGAGGTTAATTATATCAGAACTTCCTTTCTCCTCACTACTGTCTTTTCCATTCTCACCTCTTCCCACAGGTAAAATAGCGCGCGTGATCCAATGTTAATGCATTCCTAAAGTTTGTTGTCAAAGGGAGTGCCAAAGAAAACTGAAGGGAAGAACAGACTAAAGAGGAAAATATAAAAGAGTAATTGCCATGCTTCTAATACACTGAATTCAAGTTCTGCCATTCCAAAAAGCTGCCACGTATGATATGTGGCTTTTATTCTATTGGGAGTTGCCTTAAACTGAAGAAACTGAAAACAGTATAGAAGATTGTTTTGATTCTTAGCAAGAATTGCCCTCCTAGTGGCAACGGCCATTCTTTCTTCTCAAAGCTCTGTGATAGAGGCTTCCTGAAGGGTAAATAGCCCCTCCCTCCAGCATTTGAAAGAACTTGAGCCCATTACAGAGTTCTTGAAATATAAAGGGATATTGGGAAGGAAAATGTGGGCAGGGAGGGAAGTAGCATCAGAAAGAGAGAACTAAGATCTCAATATAAAATTAAAAGTTAAAAAAACATGTAAAAAAAAAAGAGAGAACGAGAGATAAAGTGCTAACATATGGGTTTGAAGAAAATCAGGTAAGAGAAAAAAGGCATGGCAGAAAAGAGGAGAGGAAAAAAAGAGCAGCTGTAAGCAGAGGACAAACCAAAGTTGCTGAATCTAGAAAAGCCAAATCTATTTATGGTAGTAACAATGGGAAATGATGATACTTGCCATGGAAATCTGTTTGATCTTGCAGTATGGTCTGTAACATTAACTGAAAAAATAATTAATCAAGCCAAAGGTGAGAAAAAAAAATGCATTGAGGTATTCATGTAAGCGTGAGGGTGTTCATTTTTTATTGGTGATAGCAAATACATCTCCAGGACAACATATAGATATAACTTATTTCCACTGATCTTCTCTATTACCTTGACTCCAGATATTTTTTCCCCCTCAAAATAGGGGTAGCAGGGACCCTTTTCCTAAGCAGCTTGGGTGATTCTGTTCTTACTGTTGCAAGAGGAATGCTGTTTTGAAAGATAAAAGAAAGGACGGGTGATGAAATTTCATCTACACAGATCTTAGAAAAAATGTTATGTTCAATTTATTGGTTAAAAAAAAATCTACAAAGATATAACCTTGGCAAAAGTATCTCCTAAACAATAGAGGTCAGGATTTAAGATTTATACTTCTTCCTGGTGGCCTTATATTGTTACCACAGGCTGACAGAATAACTGGAAGAAAACGCAGAGCCAAGAAGATAAGTAGAAGAGTGACTGGCCAAAGGGGATCCTTAAGATTTGCTTTTAAGATTAGATTTCTAACCTCTGCCCTCAGAGCCATTCCAGAAGAAAACTTGAGTATTTACTCCAGTTTTTTTCTACTTCAGTGTTTTGCTTCTTGTGTAGGAAAAAAATAAAAATAGAGACAAAAAACAATAATATTAATCCCCAAAAACAACAGAATCAACCTACTTTATCTTGTAAAAATGTTCTCATTTTCATTGTTTTGTTCCCACAAAAGCAATCCTTGTCAACTCTCTTTTTATTTGTTGTTTCCCTTGAATTAAAATGAAGTAACCTCTATCTCCTCGGAGGACTATATGGTTAATCAAAAGCAAAGGAGAACACATTGAATTATGGGGTTGATATTCTAAACTTTTATGACTACTGACCTGATAGTCAAGAAGTGATTATTTAGACTTTCAGCAAAAGCTTTTTGAGTGTCTACTATGGGTCAAGCATTATTTCTAGACCTTTTAGATTACAACAGTGAATAAGGCAAACAAAAATTCTGTTCCTTGTGGAAATTACATTTTAGGGCCACTTATCATAAGTAACATGCAGAGTGTTCTTGTGAAAACTAGGAGTTTCTCTGTAAAACACAAAGGAAAAAATAGTAGCTGATTTCCACCATCAAATCTTCAGTAAAAAAATCATTTATTATAGCTTTTGGCTTTTTTATTATAATTTTTTTAAAATTTAAGTAAGCACTTATTTCATATTTGTAAATTAAACATTATATATCTTTAGCCTTAATGCATTCAGAGAAAGCTATTTAAAAATACATTTATAGGGACTTCCCTGATGGCACAGTGGATAAGACTCCATGCTCCCTATGCAGGGGTCCGGGTTCAATCCCTGGTCTGGGAACTAGATCCCATGTGCATCTCACAACTAAGAGTTCACATGCTGCAACTAAGGAGCCCTGGAGCCGCAACTAAGACCCAGCATAACCAACATAAATAAATTATTATGTTGACAATACATATATCCACGTTTACGAAGATGTAGCTGATAATCACAAAATTGATTTGGACGCTTCCTTTCCTTAAGGAATTTAAAAATGATAGCTCTAAAATATGAATTGATTTTTGTAGTGTGAAATCACAGATATAAAATTGAATTGTGTGATTTGAAGTTCAAAATATTTCTAAGCCCAAATTGTCTTCTTGGGAATTGTTATGCACGTTTCACATTGTTTTATGTATTTTCATTGTGTTTGAATTCAATTCCCTTAAAAATCATGAAGAATGCTGTGTTAGGCTTACCAGTATAAATCACAGAAGAGTCCTATGCTGTTGACAGTTGCTGCCTTGGGAAGTTTGATACTTCTAGGTTACATATATTCTTTAAATTTTATGTTACATTCATTAATAGTTATTATCCTCTGTTTCAAGGACCTCCTTTCAGAATTGTTCAAAAACTTGAGAAGACAAACCAAAGATATCTCTCTATTTTTCAGATATACCACAGTAATGGTAAAGTTGCAGAAGCATGGGCAATGCAGGATCACCAGGCAGTCCAAAATTGGTAGGTTATTGGTTTAAAATGAAGACACCTTGGTATAACAACTTGGCATAATACATAAAACACAGGCATTTTAAAAATACAACTCTGTGTCTTTACTTAGTAGAACTACATTTCTTCCTTAAATCACAGGATTATTGTGTGAATCAAATGTGCAACCAAAAATCAAGGGCAGAAGACTAGCATTTGTTTTTATTTCAGGAAAAGTTATTTGCAAATTATAGCCCAGATATATGGACTGTATTTGATGACATACAGATGACCAAGAGGCACATGAAAAGATGCTCAACATTGCTAATTATTAGAGAAATGCAAATCAAAACTATAATGAGGTACCACTTCACACCAGGTCAGAATGGCTATCATTAAAAAGTCTACAAATAATAAATGCTGGAGAGAATGTGGAGAAAAGGAAACCCTCCTATGCTGTTGGTGGGAATGTAAATTGGTGCAGCCACTGTGGAAACAGTGTGGAGGTTTCTCAGAAAACTAAAAATAGAATTACCATATGATCCAGCAATCTCACTCCTGAGCATGTATCCGGACAAAACTATAATTTGAAAAAATACATGCACCCCTATGTTCATAGCAGCACTATTCTCAATAGCCAAGACATGGAAACAACCTAAAAGTCCATGAACAGATGAATGGATAAAGATGTGTTACATATATACAGCAAATACTACTCAGCCATAAAAAAGAAAAAAACAATGGCATTTGCAACAACATGGATGCAACTAGAGATTATCATACTAACTGAAGTTAAGTCAGAAAGAGAAAGACAAATACAATATAATATAACTTACATGTGGAATCTAAAATGTGACATAAGTGAACCTATCTATGAAACAGAAACAGAATCATGGACATAGAGAATAGACTGGTGGTTGCCAAGGGGGAACGGGTTGGGGGAGGGATGGAGTGGGAGCTTGAGATTAGCAGATGTAGGCTTTTATATGTAGAATGGATAAGCAGCAAGGCCCTATTATATGGCACAGTTTTATATTTATATATATATACATATAAATATAAAACTGAATCACTTAGCTATACAGAAGTAATTAACACTACATTGTAAATCAGCTATACTTCAATAAAATAAAATAAAAACAAAAAAAGGGTGAGAACCTGAACAGACTGTTTCCAAAGAAGGCATACAGATGACTGACAGTTGCATACTCAACACCATTAAGCATAAGAGAAATGCAAATCAAAAGCACAGTGAGATATCACATCATGCCTGTTAGAACGGCCATTATCAAAAAGATAAGAAATAACAAATGTTGGTAAGGATGCAGAGAATAAGGAAACCTTGTGAACTGCTGGTGGAACTCTAAATTTGGGTAGCCACTGTGGAAAACAGTATGGAGTTTCCTCAAAAAGTAAAAAATTGAACTACTCTATTTTCCAGCAATTCCATTTCTATGTATCTATCTGGAGAAAATGAAAACACAAACTCTAAAAGATATCTGCACTGCCATGTTCAGTGCAGCATTATTTATAGTAGCCAAGACATGAAAACATTCTAAGTTCATCAACAGATGAATAAAGAAAATTGCTATATATATAATATATATATATTATATATTTTATATATATACATATAATATATAATATATAATATATATATACACACACACACAAAGGACTGTTACTCAGCCATGAAAAGAAGGAAATCTTGCAATTTGCAGCAACACAGATGCACCTTGATGGCATTATACTAAGTGAAATGAGTCAGAAAGACAGACAAATACAGTGTGATCTCACTTACATGTGGCATCTGGGAAGAAAAACAAGCTCATATATACAAAGAACAGATTAGTGGTTGCAGAAGCTTAGTGTGGGTTGGGCAAAATGGGTTAAAGGGCTCAAAATATGCAAGCTTCCATTTATAAAATAAATGTCACGGGATGTAATGTAGAGCATGGTGACTATAGTTAATATTGTATTGTATATTTGAAAGCTCCTCATAGAGTAGGTTTCAAATGTTCTCACATCAAGGAAAGAAAATTTGTAACTATGTGTGGTGATGGGTATTAACTAGACTTATTGTGATGATGATCATATGCATATATACAAATACTGAATCATTATGTTGTACACCTGAAACTAACTTTATATGTCAATTCTATTTCAATTACAAACACTAAGGAAATATTCCTCTAATCATAAACTATCCCTCTTTATCAAGATAAAACATACATTTTCTGCCTAGAATTACATAAACAGAACTCTTCCAGAGCTCCAGGGAATAAATAGGCCACCAGTGCCACCTTGGGCTGCAGTTTTCAGGAACTTGAAAAGAAGACTTTTCTATCCTGGTTCCTGCCTTTTCAGTGTTCTCAGCTGTCAACATATGGTGGTGTGATGGGTTTGAGCCACCTTTTGTGTTCCTAAGTAATAAGTGTGAGATGCTGTCCTCCTTCTCTACAAGAGCCCTGGACACTCATCTATTAAACTTGCCTGGGCATACCTACTATGTTAGGACTTTAGAAAACAAACCACTTTGTCATATATTTTTAAAAGTAGTGGCAGGAAAGCTAATATTCAAGGCAAAACTAAAAAAGTTCTGATACTACCAAAGCTAAAGGGACTTGCCTAAGGTCACAGACACCAGAAGGTATAGATGCAGGTTTTAACTACATTACACTAGGACAAAATACAAATTTTTGAGCAAGGCTAAATTCCCTGGGACTTGGCCAGTACCGGTCTAGTCTCTTGACCCTCTCCAACTTGTAGTCTTGGTTTCATAGCCATCTTACATTTCCAGACAGCACCCTACTCATTCTGCTCTCCAAGCCTTTGCACACACTGATTCATGTGCTCATAATACTCAGTCCACCGCCCACCTTTTTTACCTGGCTAATTGCTGGCCACCATTCTGTTTTAAGCATAAAGAAGCCACCCTATCGAGTGAACATATTATCTACCCTAAGTGGATTATCTGCTTACTCTATTAACAGATCTGAGTGTGTGTGTATAAACCTACATACTTGCATATTTGTATATAAGTGCATACACACACTGAGTGTGCACAGTTCCATCAGTCAAGCTTCAACCATAGAAACAGACCAACAGTAGATATAAATTGAGACCGATTGCAGGGCACTGGCTTGCGGGATCTTGGGGCTGGCTGGGCAAGCCCAAAATGTATGAGGCAGGCTGTCAGGAAAGGCTATCTGTCAGGAAAGGCAGTGTGGGACCCTGCTAGCCATGGCCGAAACTGTGGTCCACAGGTGGAATTTCTTCTTCATCAGGGAAACTTCAGCTCTGATCTTAAGGCATTTCAAATGATTAAATCAGGCATATCCAGATTATCTGGAAAATTCTATTTTACTTAAAATCAACTGATGATAATCACATCTATGGAAATACCTTCAGAGCAATACCTAGATTAGTGTTTGATTGAATAACTAGGGACTGTAGCCTAGCAATATTTACACATTAAGAATTCATCACAATAGCATGTATAGTATGTGAGTTGAGGAGTCGACATTATTTTATAGTTATATAATGCCACATCTCTTTTCATTAATATTATTAGCATCTAATATCCAGGACTGAGTTTTGAAATCCTTGGTTCCAAAAATATTGCAAATATATTAATATTATCAGAATTTATTGAATATACAGTACATGAAAATCACTGAAGTAGCAAATCATCTGTTTTACATTACTGAAGTAATTATCCAAACATACTTACCCATTTTTTGTGGTTTTAAGTTTTAACATAAGCATAGCCTATTCTTTCAGCATCCTGGGGGAACTATTGTAATGTTATATTTCTCTGAAATATTTAATATATATGTGTGCATATACATAAACATACATTATATATGTACCAATCTAATAGATTATACTATTAATATACTGAATACATTTTATTCCTGTCTTATGCTCTCAGCCAATAAAACCTAGTGAATAAATCTATTGTAAATATCCTTGGTTAAAAGTTTTTTTGCACCATTTCACCAATACTCAGCCAATAAGCAATAGATTGAGTTATCTTAAATTCAGTAAGATGTGAAATCTCTGCTCTTTATTCTACTGTGGCTTCATGTTAATTAATTTATTATTTTCTAATTTGTTTAATATTTTTGTACTATAATGCCTGAAAAAATGTACAAGTGATAGCATAATAGCACTGTTCAGTACATCCAAGAAGTGAAGTTCAAGAAGATTCAAGGAATATATAATATAGCACACATAGAGCTAAAGTTGAATTGGAAATTACAAATTTATAGATGTCTCCATACAGGTTAGGGATTTAGCAAATATCACTTTTTCCTGGGAACATTACTCAACAATTATAGAAAATATAGCTGGAAGCAACTATGGTCTAAGGCATGTCATAACCTCAATAGAAGCAAAGAAATGAGAAGAGTGACCACCAATCTTTGAAGTGAGAACTTAGAACTGATTTTATTAAGAGTGCCTTTGGTAGAGAGGCATTACCTCTCCTCTGACTCCAGACAAAATACAATATGCAAGTACTGAGACATTTTTAACGTGAGCGCTGTTCTCTATGCATTTGGTGCTACATTTTGGGTGGATAGAGAAAACTACAACAGAGTAGTTATATCCTTACACAAGATAAAAACCAAATTAGAAGTTCCAGGAGTAGTCACCTGAGAAGTAAGTATGATACCTGTTAGCAGCACAGTAAGGACAGCAGAAAAAGGGCTATTTTTATCAGAATGTAATGTTATGTGTAAAAGAGATGTACAGATGAGAAGAAGAAAGGAAATTCTTCATGAAAAATGTGGGGTTGGATCTGATCACAAAGGAAGTTTGCCTAAACAAAGGAGAGGCGAAGCCTTCTCTTTAAAAGGAGAAGTATTGGGCAGCTACAGTGTTCCTAGCAGAGCTTCAGACATGAATAGGGCAGCCTGGTTGCTGTGGAAGATTTGGGTACAGAATAGTAGGGGAAGAGGTTGGAAAAGTATGCTGTGACCAAACTGTGGAGGAATATCAATACCAAGAAACAAAGTTGGAATTTATCCTTACAGGTAATGCTTCCTGAGAGAGCCATCAACATTGTGAGTGGTGGCAAGAATAACTGAACATGAGAATTTGAGAGAACACTTTAACTTAATAACTGTATCAGACGTATCACTTACCATAATGGACAGAATAAAATTATTTTAGTGGTACCGGTAACATATCAGGCCAGTGTTCTAATGAAAATGATTTGGTTTAATGAATTAACTTGTAAACCTACTGGGCAAGATATCTAATGCTATGTCAGGTACCAGGCTTAGCATACAGCCACTTTTCAAAAAGTGAAATGTAATAATGGGACTTGTCAAGACTCTGAAGTAATAAATGTCATTAAACTCAAGAGACAAGGAGATCGCTTTGCTTTCATTTACTCAGGACCTAAAAAGTCCCAGTTTCTTGGGAAAACATAAAAACCTGTTAATAAATTTACATTTAACAGGATGAATACATTATATAAAGCCTGATTCAGGCCTCCCCATCGTAAAGGACAGGGAGTTTTACCTACAGTGATTGGTCTCTCAAAGATGTATGGGAAATCACCCCTCTCCTAATTACTGAATTAAACAAAATTTGCTAGCATTGGTTTAATCAGTACCCTGTAATCAAATCAGGCATGAAATCAAGTTTTGATTATACATTATTCTCCCTATTATGAACAAATTGCCAAATGACTGGAAACGCCCCTAACTGTGTAGAAGGATGGCAAAGGATGGAGGAAGCAAATAGTTTATTTAGCAAAACAGAGAAATACAATTAGATTTCACCAAGTTTACAGTTATTTAGCCTTCTTTTTGAGCTCTCCTGAAAGAACTAAGATTCCATCCAGTAATACATCTTAATTCTGCCCTAAAAGGCTCAACAAGTAGGGATAAAACTACTTGTTTTCTGTGAAAGCTCTTCTTAAAAGTGCTTTAAAATGTACCATTTTTTAAAAAGCAAAGACAAGGGCTTTCTATTTTTCCACTGACTGTTCTTATTTAATTCTCCAGTTAAGAGTGGTTTACTAAAAAAGTTAATTATAAAAATTTTGCTTTCTTCTAGATAAAGTCATGTTTAGGGTTGACTACCGTGCCGAATTTTTACTTACATATTCACGTTAAATTCTGACAACAGCACTATGAAGAAGGATTTCATTTTACAATAAGAAAAATGAGATTAACTTTTTCATCATACAGCTAAGTAGTAAATATGAAATCAAAATGTGCTTGATTCCAGAGTCCTGTTTTTTTTATTACCATTATGAAAGCCATTTTCCCACTGTAAGATTTATTTGTTTTACCTGTTCAGGATGCCAGCAAGGTGGGTAATGAGTATGGAAAAAAGTACCCTCTCAGGCTAACAGAGCTCCAATAAATTTTTTCAAACCTATAAATCAGACAAGGATTTTGATTGATACATCAAGTCATTCAATTAAAAAAAAGTTTGTTGATGACCTAATGTGTTTCCGCAACAATTCAACAATACACAATCATTCGGCATAACCTAGTCTGCTTTATTAAAAGGATGCATGGTGTGAAAAATTAGAAAACTTTTGCATCCAGTACTAACTTTTAGTTTTAATGAAACTGATAATAGAAAAGGTGAGTGACCTACAGAGTACTGCTCAATTATTTGATTTATTGAAGAATTTTGTTTTGAAGGACAATATATGCAGAACACTGAATTGAGTTTTTGTTATTTAGAAAGAAAAGTTACACATAATCCTGAGACCTCAAAAATCATTACTTCTACAGGGTGTTTATTACATTTTAACTAGCAGAGATACATGCTAAAGAAAACTTCAAAAGTTTTTAAAAAAGACGATGGTTGAACAACATGACTAGAATGATGAGAAAATCACAGAAGTGATCAATGGATCACTGGACAGAGAGGCACATCAGAACAAAATGTGGCCAAGTGAATGACAAGAACAAAGCATTTGGGCTGAAAGGTGACAAAAATTTTCAAAAGGAAAGGATATTGGCTGAAAGCAGGAAGAGCAATGTTTGGCCTATAATTTCTTCTGGTTATCAGAGAAAGATGTTATATCCAGAATTGTAAAGAAAAAAATATAACCCTAGAATTGTATGTTCAATTCAGCCATCACTTATGTGAGAAATAAAAATCTTCTCAGACATACACAGACAGAATCATTTATAAGAAATCATTTTGAAAACATGAGCTTACTATCCATATAGAAAATATACACTAAAGAGACATGTAATAAAAGTCTATCTTCATCAATCCAACAATATTTATTGCACTATAACCATGTGCTAATCCCTGTAAGTAGGAGCAGAGTTTACATAAATGATCAAGATTAATTTTTTTCCTCTATAAAGAGCTCAGGAAACATAAGGTAGTTTCAAATAACAATAACAGTAGCAAATAACAATACAAGATGATAAGGGCTAAAACAAAGGCACTATTAACATTTAAATGGGATACATTTGTGGGAAAAATTGACTCTGCCTAGAAGGAGAAATGGAAGGGGGATGATCTCAGGAAGTTATAGAGAAGATATCACCTTTAAAAGTGAGTAGGAGTTTGCTGGATGGAAAAGGAGACAGTGTAGATGAGGGAAGAAGAATAGAAGAGGGACTACCAGGTGAAGAAAGTAGCATAAACAAAGGCAAAGATAAAGAAAATGCTCTGCGGATTTGGGGATCAGAGATTTGACTACAGAATCGGGTACATGGTTGAGAGGGATGAAAGTGCGACTATAATCTGGAGTCTGGTTATGAGGGATCTTATATGCTGTAGATCTTATATGCTGTATTTATTTTAAAATATCTAGTGTAAAGCAAAACTTGAAGAATATACAGAAGTTAATTATTAATTTTAGAGAGTATCTTTTATCAAACAGAGTTCATTCCACTCCTCAAAACTTTAAGCTTCATTCTACTTTCATGAAAGTGACGTTTTTCCTTTTTTTTTCAATAGACTTTTAGTTAATTTCTGGAGTTCTTTTGTTTAGATAGAGTACATATATTATGTTTCTTGACTTCGAGGAGCAAGTTTTAAAATTCCCTCAGTTAAGTTCACTGTGAACACCTGTGTTTGAGAAGTAATTAACCACGAGCTTTATATCAATATTCTGTGCCCTAGGATAGACTAAGAAAACAGTCTTTTTCAAAATGAGTATACAGATATTCAATAGTCATTTTAATACCTGTTGTAAGCTGCTCACTTTCTCTCACCTACCTATAGGGCTTCAGATTTCAAATGATACCAAGAGTTGAAAAAATGCATAAATGATAAAAAAAAAGTCTCATTGCTCTTTAAAGTATGTTTTAAAAGCACATGACTAGTATACATAGAAATATTGCATTAGAATATCCATTCCTGGACTGGAAGAATCAATACTGTGAAAATGATTATAGTACCTAAAGCAATCTACAGATTCAATGCAATCCCTATCAAATTACCAATGGCATTTTTTACAGAACTATAACAAAAAATCTTAAAATTTGTATGAAGACACAGAAGACCCCAAATAGCCAAAGCAATCTTGAGGGGAAAAAATGGAGTTGGAGGAATCAGACTCCCTGACTTCAGACTATACTACAAAGCTACAGTAATCAAGACAATATGGTACTGGCAGAAAAAAGAAATATAGATCAATGGAACAAGATAGAAAGCCCAGAGATAAACCCACACACCTATGGTCAACTAATCTATGAAAAAGGAGGCAAGGCTATGCAATGGAGAAAAGACAGTCTCTTCAATAAGTGGTGCTGGGAAAACTGGAGAGCTATATGTAAAAGAATGAAATTAGCACACTTCCTAACACCATACACAAAAATAAACTTAAAATGGATTAAAGATCTAAATGTAAGACCAGACACTGTAAAAACTCTTAGAGGAAAACATAGGAAAAACACTCTTTGACATAACTCACAGCAAGATCTTTTTGACCCACCTCCTAGAGTAATGGAAATAAAACCAAAAATAAACAAATGGGACCTAATGAAACTTAAAAGCTTTTGCACAGCAAAAGAAACTATAAACAAGACAAAAAGACAGCCCTCAGAATAGGAGAAAATATTTGCAAATGAATCTATAGACAAAGGATTAATCTCCAAAATACATAAATAGTTCATGCAGCTCAACATTAAAAAAACAAACAACCCAATCAAAAAATGGGCAGAAGACCTAAATAGACATTTCTCCAAAGGAGACATACAGATGTCCAAGAGGCACATGAAAAGATGGTCAACATCACTAATTACTAGAGAAATGCAAATCAAAACTACAATGAGGTATCACCTCACACCAGTCAGAATGGGCATCATCAGAAAATCTATAAACAACAAACACTGGAGAGGGTGTAGGGAAAAAGGAAGTCTCCTACACTGTTGGTGGGAATGTAAATTGATACAGACACTATGGAGAACATTATGGAGGTTCCTTAAAAAATAAAAATAGAATTACCATACGACCCAGCCACGCCACTACTGGGCATATAACCAGAGAAATCTATTATTCAAAAAGAAACATGCACCGCAATGCTCATTGCAGCACTGTTTACAATACTCAGGTCATGGAAGCAACCTAAATGTCCATCGACAGACAAATGGATAAAGAAGATGTGGTACATAGATACCATGGAATATTACTCAGCTATAAAAAGGAATGAAATTGGGTCATTTGTAGAGATGAGGATAGACCTAGAAACTGTCATACAAAGTGAAGTAAGTCAGAAAGAGAAAAACAAATATCATATATTAACTCATATATTTGGAATCTAGAAAAATGGTACAGATGAACTGGTTTGCAAGGCAGAAATAGAGACACAGATGTAGAGAACAAACGTACGGACACCAAGGGGAGAAAGTGGGCAGTGGCTATGATGGTGGGATGAACTACGAGATAGGGATTGACATGTATATACTAATATGTATAAAATAGATAACTAATAAGAACCTTCTGTACAGCACAGGGAACTCCACTTTGCTGTATAGTAGAAATTAACACAACATTGTAAAACAACTATACCTGAACAACAACAAAAAAGTAAATAAATCAAAATCAAAAAAATAGAATATCCATTCTTTTTGTATAAAATGGTCTCTTTTCTCAGAATATTTTTCCATTTTGAAAAATTGATTAGAATCCTATGGATCAATGCGTTTAGAAATTACAAGTTTATTACTCATTTTGAAGCCCTTATTACCATCTAGCAATGAACCTTTGTTTCTTTTCTTCTCTTGTACACTCATGTTGATAACAGGGAGAACTCAGCCAGCCATGCACAGCCCTACGCCCACACTTCAGTTAAAATCTTTCTTCTTGTCCCATGAAGTTAGTACTGCTGAACTGCAATCTTTCTCTGTGAACAGACCTACTCTTTTGAAGCATATCATGACATCAAATTCAATGTCATTTTCAAGTAGATTAAGGTGTCTCCAGAGTGCCAATATGGATAAACAGCCACTCATGTAGAAATGATGGATTTTATATTTTAAAAAAATAAGAAGCAATCCATGTACCTATTTGGACACAACAAATACCTTCCTTTCTATATAGAACTTACAAAACACTCCACAGGATCCTTGGCTTCGTGGGCTCTGCACTAGCAGGCCTATTTACTCCTACTGTGGCAACCATATGTCTCCAGTGTTCACGAAGTGTTTACGGCTTTGTCAGGCATCAATTGCAGCAAACGTCTCCTTTTCTGTATTTGATTATACCTTTTGTTCATGCTTTTCCTCAGAGCCTTTAAGTCAGAGGTTTTCAAGGACTAATGCAGAAAAGGGGTAAGTGGGAAGCAAAATGTGCATATAGATCACTAGCATGGCTCACAAAATCAGGGATCACTAGGTTTTCTATCCTTTGAACCCATTCCAAATATATTTGGAATAAAATAGCCCTTTGAAATTGGTTGTTTAATGTAAACACATTACTAGCTTTACTTTTCTTAGCAAATACCTATTGAGATTTTTCAGTGTTTCAGCAGTGCTTATGCATAGAATAACAAGTATTAATACATGCACAAACTCTTAGGATTTGACTTTAGCATCCTACTAGATGTATATGTAACAATATAAAGAGACTAAAAACTTCATGTTGACAAAGACAAGATTTCTGTTACTGTTGGTTATACAACATTTTTCTTTCATTTAATTTATAAGCTCTTGCTGGCTAACATTTATATCCATCCTATTTTAGACCTTGATCCCCATAAAACAAAACCTGAGGCAAAGATTATTGTTAGTCGTTGACTTAGGAGTTACAATCACAGGGCAACAAGAATGAGGGAAATGGAAGGTAAAATAGGAAAGGATGAGTAGCAATGCTGGTGATACTTTATTAAATTCACCAGTAAATGCAAGGAGATGTAACTAGCTGTTCAAGAGGTACATGCACTCTGCAACATAGGACGTATCTCCCCAGCATGATACAGCCAACTGGGGGTAGGAAAAAGAGCAAATTTATTTGCCCAAATCTCTCTAGACTTCTTTCACAATGACTAATGTTTCCCCATAGGGAAAAAACTCCATTTCGCTTCTAATATTTATGTGCTAATCTTTCTTTAGTTGGTCAGGACGCCAGATCTCATGCCCTATGGTGGGTGCTTCATTCAATTTGGAAGTGGTGGGAGAAACCATGAATTGAGGTCATGTGGCAGACATAATTGTATAGAGATAGAAAAATAAGGCCCAGCCCTAACGCAAACATCTAGTCCACCCCAGGCAGCAAAACCACATGGGCTTAAGCTATTATGCTCAGTGGCTGAGGGTCTGGGAAATGATGGTCTTGAGTGAATGGGAGGAGGCACTTGAAATATGCCCAATATTCAGCAAACCCTATAGGACATATATACTGCATTACTTCTGTTAGGTTTTTTTGATGCTGCTCATCAGGATAAGAGGTATACAATTACTGATGATGGTCAAAACCTGTATTTTTATATTGAAAAATAACATTAATATTTTATGTTCATTAGCTATCAATTACTAATAATTATTTAATAATATTAAGATACAGTTATATATATTATTTACTAATAGGTTAGTAAATAATTTATATGGGTAACAAATCAAAGCCAGAAATAAAATAGCCAATATTATTTGTTGAGAGCCTACTATGCTCTAGGAATTGGTCTAATTTCCACGAATAGAAAATTGATTAAAACTAGAACTTCACACTTGAGATTCAGTTTAACAGGATACAGATAAAAGTATATAAAATAGTTTGATCTTAATAATGTGAAGTAGAAGTAACCTTAGGATATTATTGGAGTATAGAAGAGAAAAAGTCAAATAAGTCTTGGTAGCAAGATTCTTTAAGGAAAAAGTTAATCCAGTCTCAAAGGAAAAGAAAAGAGTTAAACAGGTGGATAAAGCAGACAAACTCATTAAAGGAAACGAAACCAGATTGTTCAAACAATTGGAGGAATGAAAATGTTCAGTATATTATGAGATCAGCAAGATGTTTTACTTGGGGAAATGGTAAGAATTGAGACTGTGGACTTCTGTGATCGGCTGAAGAACTTTATAGTTCAGCCCCCAAGGCAACGGGGACCCACTGAAAAATATGCAGATCAGTGACAATACAGGTTCTGAGTTTTGAAATATCACTCTAGTTGTAGAGTGAAACCAATTGGAAATATCCGGACAATGGGCAGAGACTAGTCAGGACTTTGTTGTGTGGAAATAAATGAAGAGCAACCAAACGAGAACAAGCAAAGGCTATTTATTCACAGCTTGCTATAGCAAGGGAGTCAGCCACCATCACTTTTGTTTTGGCTGAGTCTCAAAGGCAGACAGAGGAGTAGGAATGCTTTACAATGAAAAAAGGGAAGGTTCTAGGTAGGCTCTGATTGGAGGCTATTGGCATGAGGAAGCTAGAGGTGGGCTAACTAGAAATGGGCATCCTGTGTGATTGGTTAGTGTACATATTTGGCTTTCTTTGGTTGGTCCTAAGTTGGAAGCTTTCTCTGGTTGGTCCTAAGTTGGGATAGAAGTTAGGGAAGCTATTCGTTACTAACCAAGGCCTGGCCATTTTGGGCCAACTGTTACAGAAGTTATCATTTAGCTTCCTGTATTGTTACTACAGATAGTGCTCTGACTTCCTGTAAGTCTGACTTATAACAGGCTGGCTCCCTTGGCTGGTTATTGCACATAAAATTGTTGGTTTCCTGGGCAGGTTGCTGCACGTTGTGAGACAGGTTTCTATTTTTATACATGGTCTAGACAGTGTTCATTTGTATATTCAGTTTCTCAGTTGGTATAGTCTAGTTAACACATAAGGACTGAAGAAAAGCTGTGACAGTGGTGATGGAATTGGAAAGATTTCAGAAGAAGTAATGGAATTTTTGTAATAATTTATATGTAAGAGAAAAAATACACAAACACATTTCTTTTGGGGGCAAAATCACAATTGGTATAGCAGTAATCAGAGCAAGAGAACCACAGTAACAAAATAAAAAATGAACAAGTGGGAATACATCAAATTAAAACTATCTAGACAGCAAAAGAATGATCAATGAAATGAAAACATACAGAACGAAAAAATTGCAAACAATATATCTAATAAGGGGTTAATATCCAAAATATATAAAGATCTCATACAACTCAACAGCAGAATAATAATAATAATCCAATTGAAAAATGAGCAAAGGACCTGAATAAAGCATTTTCTGAAGAAGGTGTATGAATGGACGCCAGGAACATGAAAAAATGCTCAACGTCACTAATCATAAGGAAAATGCAAATCAAAACTGCAATGAGATATCACCTCATGCCTGTTAGAATGGCTATCATCAAAAGAGAGAACAAATGCTGGCAAGGATGTAGAGAAAAAAGAACCCTCGTGTGTTATTGATGGGATTGTAAACTGGTATAGCCAGTATGAAAAAAAGTATGGAAGTTGCTCAAAAAATTAAAAATAGAACTAAAATATGATCCAGCAATTTCACTTCTGGAATATATTGGAAGGAAATAAAACCACTGTGTCAAAGATATATCTGCACCCTCATGTTCAGAGCAGCATTATTTATAATAGACAAGACATGGAAACAAGCTAAGTGTCTACTGACAGATGAATAAAGAAAATGAAAATTATATATATACATATATATATAATAGAATATTACTCAGCCATTAATATATTATTTGAAAAAGGAAATCCTCCCATTTGCAACAACATGGATGGATCTTGAGGTCATTATGCTAAGTAAAATAAGTCAGACAGAGAGACAAGTACTGTATGATCTCACTTATATGTAGAATCTAAAAAAATAACCAAAACCCCAAAAAACAAGCTCATAGAAAAAGAGGTCAGATTTATGGTTACCACAGGCAGGGAGCAGCGGAGAGACAATTGGATAGAGATTGTCAAAAGGTACAAACTTCCAGTTATAAGATAAATGAGTGCTAGGGATATAATGTACAACATGATGCCTATAGTTAAGACTGTTGTATGATATATAGGAAAGTTGTTAAGAGAGTAAATCCAGAGAGCTCTCAGGACAAGGAAAAAAACTTTTTTTCTCTATATATGAAATGGTGGATGTTAACCAAAATTATCGTGGAAATCATTTTACTATATATATATATATATGTGTGTGTGTCAAGTCATTATGCTATATGCCTTAAACTTACACAGTGCTATATGTCAATTATCTCAACTGGATAAAAAGAGGAAGAGAATGTTCTGGGGGTTTGGTAGTAGTGGACAGAGGTTACTCAGTTAACTTCATTTTGGGGCACATTGAGTTTCATGTATTAGTAGTTTCTAAGCATGTAAGAATAATTTTGTAGGGACCATATCTCCAACCTCTCCAAAAAAGCTTAGCAAATTGAAAGTCCTCAAAACATTTGATTTAATAAATTTAACATCTTGATTTAAAATTCAGGAGAAATATATAACCTGGAGATAAAAAATAGGTCACTGTTGGTGCTACAAATCATGATAATGTATAAAATTTTATCGGTTAAATATCTAGAGTTAAAGTGAGGGCTAAAGGGCCAATCCCTGGGGAAACCCTAATGTGTCAAGGGTAGGAAAGAGGAAACTGGAAAAAAGACCAATATGGGTGATAGTCAAGGGTATTTTATGAAAAAGGAAAATAGCATTTAAGGAAGCTGAGTAATTTCTAAAGCTTCAGAAAAAAAGAATCACCATTAAAATGTGAGAATTTGGCAGATAAATGATGATTTTGGAAGTTAAGTCATGAACTTGTTGAGAGTTATTGACAATATACAATAGTATAAAACAAATAGAGTAATAAAAGCCAAATACTTATAACCATTATGATCATTTTTACATTAACTAAAAATTTATTTTGTAACACAAATATGAAATACTGGGTTGGCCAAAAAGCCCGTTAGAGTTTTTTCATATCATCCTACAGAAAAATCTGAACAAACTGTTTTTGCCAACCAAGTACCTTATTTGCCTAAAGAATAAAATAAAATGTTGAAATATTAAACCTGAGGTACTTAGGGACAATTCTGAAAGGTCTGAGATACTCTGGATTTTCATCTTTGGACCTAACCTGACTTTGTGAATGGTGTATATTTATTATAGTTCTAGGGATTAGGATTTATTACTGAGGCTAGTGTAGCTATAAACTTACTAGATGATGACACATAAAAATTTAAAATAATTGGAGAGGAGTTGAGGAAGATGGCGGAAGAGTAAGACGTGGAGATCACCTACCTCCCCAGAGATACATCAGAAATACATATACACGTGGAACAACTCCTACAGAACACCCAATGAACGCTGGCAGAAGATCTCAGACTTCCCAAAAGGCAAGAAAGCCCCCACATACCTGGGTAGGGCAAAAGAAAAAATAATAAACAGAGACAAAAGAATAGGGACGGGACGTGCCTCACTGGGAGGGAGCTGTGAAGGAGTAAAGGTTTCCACACACTAGGAAGCCCCTTCACGGGCGGAGACTGCGGGTGGCACCGGGTGTTAGATTTGGGGTCATGGAGGAGAGCACGGCAACAGGGGTGCGGAGGGCAAAGCGGAGAGATTACCGCACAGACGATCAGTGGCGACAAGCACTCACCAGTCCGAGAGGCTTGTCTGCTCACCTGCTGCGGGGGGGGGGGGGGGGGGCGGGGGGCGGGGGGGGGCGCTGAGAGCTGAGGCTTGGGCTTCGGTCGGATCCCAGGGAGAGGACTGGGGTTGGCGGCGTGAACACAGCCTGAAGGCGCACGAGCACCACGGCTAGCCGGGAGGGAGTCCGGGAAAAAGTCTGGACCTGCAGAAGAGGCAAGAGACTTTTTCTTCCCTCTTTGTTTCCTGGTGCTCGAGGAGAGGGGATTAAGAGCACTGCTGAAAGGAGTTCCAGAGACGAGCGTGAGTCGTGGCTAAAAGCGTGGACCCCAGAAACGGTGCTAAGGCTGCTGCTTCCACCACCAAGAAGCCTGTGTGCAAGCCCAGGTCACTCTCCACAACTCCTCTCCCGGGAGCCTGTGCATGCAGCCACTGCCAGGGTCCTGTGATCCAGGGACAACTTCCCCGGGAGAATGCACGGCATGCCTCAGAGGCTGCTGCAATGTCCCGCCAGCCTCTGCCGCCACAGGCTGGCCCCACATACGTACCACTGCCACCCCCGGCCTGAGAGAGCCAGAGACCCCGAATCAGCTGCTCCTTTAACCCCAGCCTGTCTGAGCAAAGAACAAATGTCCTCAGGCGACCTACACGCAGAGACAGGGCCAAACACAAAGCTGAACCCCAGGGGCTGTGCAAACAAAGAAGAGAAAGGGAAATCTCTCCCATCAGCCTCAGGAGCAGTGGATTAAATCTCCACAAACAGCTTCATGCACCCTGCATCTGTGGAATACCTAAATAGACAAGGAATCATCCCAAATTGAGGAGGTGGACTTTCGGAGCAAGACGTATTATTTTTTCCCCTTTTCCTATTTTTATGAGGGTGTATGTATATGCTTCTGTGTGAGATTTTGTCTGTATAGCTTCACTTTCACCATTTGTCCTGGGTTCTCTCCGTTTTTTTTTACTTTTTCAAAAATTTTTTTCTTAGTAATTACTTTTTATTTTAATAACTTTATTTTATTTTATATTATTTTATTTTATTTTACCCTTTTTCTTTTTTTCTACTTTTTCTCCCTTTTATTCTGAGCCTGTGGATGAAAGGCTCTTGGTGCTGCAGCCAGGAGTCAGTGCTGTGCCTCTGAGGTGGGAGAGCCAACTTCAGGACACTGGTCCACAACAGACCTCCCAGCTCCACGTAATATCAAACAGTGAAAATCTCTCAGAGATCTCCATCACAACACCAACACCCAGCTTCACTCAACGACCAGCAAGCTACAGTGCTGGACACCCTATGCCAAACAACTAGCAAAACAGGAACACAAACCCACCCATTAGCAGAGAGGCTGCCTAAAATCATAATAAGGCCACAGACACCCCAAAACACACCACCAGACATGGACCTGCCCAGCAGAAAGACAAGATCCAGCCTCATCCACCAGAACGCAGGCACTAGTCCCTTCCACCAGGAAGCCTACACAACCCACTGAACCAACTTTAGCCACTGGGGACAGACACCAAAAACAATGGGAACTACAAACCTACATCTGCAAAAAGGAGACCCCAAACACAGTAAGATAAGCAAAATGAGAAGACAGAAAAACACACAGCAGATGAAGGAGCAAGATAAAAACCCAACCAGACCTAATAAATGAAGACGAAATAGGCAGTCTACCTGAAACAGAATTCAGAATAATGATAGTAAAGATGATCCAAAATCTTGGAAATAGAATAGAGAAAATTCAAGAAACATTTAACAAGGACCTAGAAGAACTAAAGAGAATACAAGCAACAATGAACAACACAATAAATGAAATTCAAAATATTCTAGAAGAGATCAATAGCAGAATAACTGAGGCAGAAGAACGAATAAGTGACATGTAAGATAAAATAGTGGAAATAGCTACTGCAGAGCAGAATAAAAGAAAAAAGAATGAGAAGAACTGAGGACAGACTCAGAGGCCTCTGGGACAAAATTAAATGCACCAACATTTGAATTATAAGGGTCCCAGAAGAAGAAGAGAAAATGAAAGGGACTGAGAAAATATTTCAAGAGATTATAGTTCAAAACTTCCCTAATATGGGAAAGGAAATAGTTAATCAAGTCCAGGAAGCACAGCGACTCCCATACAAAATAAATGCAAGGAGAAACACACCAAAACACATATTAATCAAACTGTCAAAAATGAAATACAAAGAAAACATATTAAAAGCGCAAGAGAAAAACAACAAATAACACACAAGGGAATCCCCATAAGGTTAACATCTGAATTTCCAGCAGAAACTCTGCAAGCCAGAAGGGACTGGCTGGACATATTTAAAGTGATGAAGGAGAAAAACCTACAACCAAGATTACTCTATCCAGCAAGGATCTCATTCAGATTTGATGGAGAAATAAAAACCTTTACAAACAAGCAAAAGGTGAGAGAGTTCAGCACCACCAAACCAGCTTTACTACAAATGCTAAAGAAACTTCTCTAGGCAAGAAACACAAGAGAAGGAAAAGACCCACAATAACAAACCCAAAACAATTAAGAAAATGGTAATAGGAACATACATATCGATAATTACCTTAAATGTAAATGGATTAAATGCTCCCACCAAAAGACACAGACTGGCTGAAGGGATACAAAAATAAGACCCATATATATGCTGTCTACAAGAGACCCACCTCAGACCTAGGGACACATACAGACTGAAAGTGAGGGGATGGAAAAAGATATTCCCTGCAAACAGAAATAAAAAGAAAGCTGGAGTAGCAATTCTCATATCAAACAAAATAGACTTTAAAATAAGGACTATTAGAAGAGACAAAGGACACTACATAATGATCAAGGGATTGATCCAAGAAGAAGATATAACAATTGTAAATATTTATGCACCCAACATAGGAGCACCTCAATACATAAGGCAAATACTAACAGCCATAAAAGGGGAAATAGACAGTAACACACTCATAGTAGGGGACTTTAAAACTCCACTTTCACCAATGGACAGACCATTCAAAATGAAAATAAATAAGAAAACACAAGTTTTAAAGGATACATTAAACAAGATGGACTTAATTGATATTTATAGGACATTCCATGCAAAAACAAAAGAATACACATATTTCTCAAGTGCCCATGGAACATTCTCCAGGATAGATCATATCTTGGGTCACAAACAAAGACTTGGTAAATTTAAGAAAATTGAAATTATATCAAGTATCTTTTCTGACCACAATGCTATGAGACTAGATATCAATTACAGGAAAAGATCTGTAAAAAATATAAACACATTGAGGCTAAACAATACAGTACCTAATAACGAAGTGATCACTAGAGAAATCAAAGAGGAAATCAAAAAATACCTAGAAACAAATGACAATGGAGACACGACGACCCAAAACCTATGGGATGCAGCAAAAGCAGTTCTAATAAGGAAGTTTATAGCAATGAAGTCCTACCTTAAGAAACAGGAAACATCTCGAATAAACAACCTAACCTTGCACCTAAAGCAATTAGAGAAAGAAGAACAAAAACACCCGAAGTTAGCAGAAGGAAAGAAATCATAAAGATCAGATCAGAAATAAATGAAAAACAAATGAAGGAAACGATAGCAAAGATCAATAAAACTAAAAGCTGGTTCTTTGAGAAGATAAACCAAATTGATAAACTATTAGCCAGACTCATCAAGAAAAAAAGGGAGAAGACTCAAATAAACAGAATTAGAAATGAAAAAGGAGAAGTAACAACTGACACTGCAGAAATACAAAGAATCATGAGAGATTACTACAAGCAACTCTATGCCAATAAAATGGACAACCTGGAAGAAATGGACAAATTCTTAGAAATGCACAGCCTGCCAAGATGGAATCAGCAAGAAATAGAAAATATGAACAGAGCAATCATAAGGACTAAAATTGAAAGTGTGATCAAAAATCTTCCAACAAACAAAAGCCCAGGACCAGATGGCTTCACAGGAGAATTCTATCAAGCATTTAGAGAAGAGCTAACACCTATCCTTCTCAAACTCTTCCAAAATACAGTAGAGGGAGGAACACTCCCAAACTCATTCTACGAGGCCATCATCACCCTGATACCAAAACCAGACAAGGATGTCACAAAGAAAGAAAATTACAGGCCAACATCACTGATGAACATGGATGCAAAAATCCTCAACAAAATACTAGCAAACAGAATCCAACAGCACATTAAAAGGATCATACACCATGATCAAGTGGCTTTTATCCCAGGAATGCAAGGATTCTTCAATATACGCAAATCAATCAACATTATACACCATATTAACAAATTGAAGGAGAAAAACCATATGATCATCTCAATAGATGCAGAGAAAGCGTTCGACAAAATTCAACACCCATTTATGATTAAAAACCCTGCAGAAAGTAGGCATAGAGGGAACTTTCCTCAACATAATAAAGGCCATATATGAGAAACCCACAGCCAACATCGTCCTCAATGGTGAAAAACTGAAACCATTTCCACTAAGATCAGGAACAGGACAAGGTTGCCCACTCTCACCACTCTTATTCAACATAGTTTTGGAAGTTTTAGCCATATCAATCAGAGAAGAAAAGGAAATAAAAGGAATCCAAATCGGAAAAGAAGAAGTAAAGCTGTCACTGTTTGCAGATGACGTGATACTATATAGAGAGAATCCTAAAGATCCTACCAGAAAACTACTAAAGCTAATCAATTAATTTGGTAAGTTAGAAGGATACAAAATTAATGCACAGAAATCTCTGGCATTCCTATATACTAATGATGAAAAATGTGAAATTGAAATCAAGAAAACACTCCCATTTACCACTGCAACAAAAAGAATAAAATATCTAGGAATAAACCTACCTAAGGAGACAAAACACCTGTATGCAGAAAATTATAAGACACTGATGAAAGAAATTAAAGATGATACAAATAGATGGAGAGATATACCATGTTCTTGGATTGGAAGAATCAACATTGTGAAAATGACTCTACTACCCAAAGCAATCTACAGATTCAATGCAATCCCTATCAAACTACCACAGGCATTTTACACAGAGCTAGAACAAAAATTTCAGAGTATTATGGTTGTAAAGTATTACTTGATAAAAGAGGCAATTTTACTTGATAAAATTTCAGGGTATTACAGTTGTAAAGATTTGAGGAGGATGGGACAATTGAGGAATGGAAGGAGAGTAGCAGAAAACACAATAGGGGACTTCCCTGGTGGCGCAGTGGGTAAGAATCCACCTGCCAATGCAGAGGACATGGGTTCTATCCCTGGTCCGGGAAGATCCCACATGCTACGGAGCAACTAAGCCCGTGTACCATAACTAGAGAGCCCGTGCGCCTTAGAGACTGCACACCACAACTACTGAGCCCACACGCTGCAACTACTGAGCCCGTGTGCTGCAACTACTGAAGCCCAGGTGCCTAGAGCCCATGCTCCACAACAAGTGAAACCACCACAATGAGAAGCCTGCGCACCGCAACAAAGAGTAGCCCCTGCTCGCCACAACTAGAGAAGGCCTGCACACAGCAAAGAAGACCCAATGCAGACAAAAGAAAAAAAATGAAAACACAAAAGACAAGGGTATAAAGGTGTGTGGTAGGGAGCCCACGAATGGAAGCCCATGTGAATTCATTAACAGTGTATGTTAATAAATTTAGTCATTATCCTAGCATAACGGAAAGAAAAATATGCTCTTTACTAGGGGCAGGGGCATTAGCAAATATGTATTTCAAAACTATTGCTCTGGATTTAATGCATGGAATAGAGGAGACAAAAAACAGAAGTGGGCAGAAATACTGTAGTAATGTTGAAGCCATAGACATAATTTCCATTAGAAATTCAATTCAATTAACTATATAGATATAGTTCTATATTCAGAAAAATAGAGAATATTTGGAACAGAAGTCTTTAAAATGTGATGGGTGTATATTAGTATCAGCTACATTTTTGGGGTTTTTTTCCCAAAATGAACAAATCAGTCTTCCCTTCCTAACTTTCTTCATTCTGGTATTTCTCGAGGTTAAAGTCATCTACACATTCAAGACATTTCACGAATGATTCTGATATGTTCCTCTGATATGTTTACCATTACTTAACAACATGCTACTGAACAACAAATGAGTCAAAGAAGAAATCAAAAGAGGAAATAAAAAACACCTTGAAGGATGAGCTTCAGGATGGTGGAAGAGTAAGACATGGAGATCACCTTACTCCCCACAAATATATCAGAAATATATCTACATGTGGAACAACTCTTACAGAACACCTACTGAACACTGGCAGAAGACCTCAGACTTCCCAAAAGGCAAGAAACTCCCCACGTACCTGCGTAGGGCAAAAGAAAAAACAGAGACAAAGGAATAGGGATGGGACCTGCACCAGTGGGAGGGAGCTATGAAGGAGGAAAGGTTTCCACACACTAGTAAGCCCCTTCGCAGGTGGAGATTGCGGGTGGCGGAGGGGGGAAGCTTTGGAGCCACGGAGGAGAGCGCAGTAACAGGGGTGCTGAGGGCAAAGTGGAGAGATTACCGCACAGACGATCAGTGCCGACCAGCACTCACCAGCCCGAGAGGCTTGTCTGCTCACCCGCCGGGGTGGGCGGGGCTGGGAGCTGAGGCTCGGGCTTCAGTTGGATCCCAGGGACAGGACTGGGGTTGGCTGTGTAAACACAGCCTGAAGGGGGCTAGTGTGCCACGGCTAGCCGGGAGGGAGTCTGGGAAAAAGTCTCGAGCTGCCGAAAAGGCAAAAGACTTTTTCTTACCTATTTCCTGGTGTGCGAGGAGAGGGGACAAAGAGCACCGCTTAAAGGAGCTCCAGAGATGGGCGCGAGCTGCGGCAAACAGCGCGAACTCCAGAGATGGGCATGAGATGCTAAGGCTTTTGCTGCAGCCATCAAGAAGCCTGTGTGTGAGCACAGGTCACTATCCACACCACCCCTCCTGGGAGCCTGTGCAGCCTGGCATTGCCAGGGTCCCATGATCCAGGGACAACTTCCCCTGGAGAACACACAGCGCGCCTCAGGCTGTTGCAATATCACACCGGGCTCTGCCGCCACAGGCTGCCCCACATGCTGTACCACTCCCTCCCCCCAGCCTGAATGAGCCAGAGCCCCCCGAATCGGCTGCTCCTTTAACCCCGTCTTGTCTCAGCGAAGAACAGATGCCCTCAGGTGACCTACATGCAGAGGCGGGGCCGAATCCAAAACTGAACCCCAGGAGCTGTGCAAACAAAGAAGAGAAAGGGAAATTTCTCCCAGCAGCCTCAGGAGCAGTGGATTAAATCTGTACAATCAACCTGACGTACCCTTCATCTGTGGAATACCAGAATAGACAACAAATCATCCCAAATAGAGGAGCTGGACTTTAGGAGCAACGATATATATATATTTTTCCCTTTTTCTCTTTTTGTGAGTGTGTATGCATATGCTTCTGTGTGATTTTGCCTGTATTGCTTTGCTTTTACCATTTGTCCTGGGTTTTGTCTGTCCGTTTCATTTTTTGTTTTGTTTTGCTTTGCTTTTAGTACAGTTTTTAGCACTTGTTATCGTTGCTGGATTTGTTTTTTGGTTTCGTTGCTCTCTTCCTTCCTTCTTTCATTTTTATTTAAAAAAATTTTTAATAGTTTTTATTTTAATAACTTTTTTCTTTATTTAATTTAATTTAATTTTATCTTCCCCTTTCTTTCTTTTTTTTTCTCCCTTTTATTCTGAGCTGTGTGGATGACAGGCTCTTGGTGCTCCAGGCAGGCGTCAGGGCTGTGCTTCTGAGGTGCAAGAGCCAAGTTCAGGACATTGGTCCACAAGAGACCTCCCAGCTCTATGTAATATTAAATGGCAAAGTTCTCCCAGAGACCTCCGTCTCAATGCCATGACCCAGCTCCACTCAACGACCAGCAAGCTACAGTGCTGGATACCCTATGCTAAACAACTAGCAAGACAGAAACACAACCTCACCCATTAGCAGAGAGGCTGCCTAAAATAATAATAAGTTCACAGACACCCGAAAACACACCAACAGACATGGATCTGCCCACCAGAAAGATAAGATCCAGCCTCATCCACCAGAACACAGGAGCTATTCCCCTCCACCAGGAAGCCTACAAAACCCACTGAAACAACTTTACCCACTGGGGGCAGACACCAAAAACAATGGGAACTACACAGCCGCAGCTGGAGAAAAGGAGACCCTAAAAACAGTAAATTAAGCCAAATGAGAAGACAGAGAAACACACAGCAGATGAAGGAGCAAGGTAAAAACCCACCAGACCTAACCAATGAAGAGGAAATAGGCAGTCTACCTGAAAAAGAATTCAGAATAATGATAGGAAAGATGATCCAAAAACTTAGAAATAGAAAGGAGAAAATACAAGAAATGTTTAACAAGGTCCAAGAGGAACTAAAGAGCAAAGAAAAAATGATGAACAACACAATAAGTGAAATTAAAAATTCTCCTGAGGGAATCAATAGCAGATTAACTGAGGCAGAAGAACGGATAAGTGACCTGGAAGATAAAAGAGTGGAAATAACTACTGCAGAGCAAAATAAAGAAAAAAGAATGAAAAGAATTGAGGACTGTTTCAGAGACATCAGGGACAACGTTAAACGCACCAATATTCGAATTTTACGGGTCAATGAAAAAGAAGAGAAAAACAAATGGACTGAAAAAATATTTGAAGAGAGTATAGTTGAAAACTTCCCTAATATGGGAAAGGAAATAGTTAATCGAGTCCAGGAAGCACCGACAGTACCATACAGTATAAATCCAAGGAGAAATACGCCAAGACACATATTACTGAAACTATCAAAAATTAAATACAAAGAAAAAATATTAAAAGCAGCAAGGGAAAAACAAGAAATAACACACAAGGGAATCCCCATAAGGTTAACCACTGATCTTTCAGCAGAAAATCTGCTAGCCAGAAGGGAGTGGCAGGACATATTTAAAGTGATGAAGGAGAAGAACCTACAACTAAGATTACCCAGCAAGGATCTCATTCCGATTTGTCAGAGAAATTAAAACCTTTACAGACAAGCAAAAGATAAGAGAATTCAGCACCACAAAACCAGCTTTACAACAAATGCTAAAGGAACTTCTCTAGGGAGGAAACACAAGAGAAAAAAAAGACCTACAGTAACAAACCCAAAACAATTAAGAAAATGGTAATAGGAACAAACATATCGATAATTACCTTAAATGTAAATGGATTAGATGCTCAAACCAAAAGACACAGACTGGCTGAATGGATACAAAAACAAGACCCGTATACATGCCATCTACAAGAGACCCACTTCAGACCTAGGGACACATACACACTGAAAGTGAGAGGATGGAAAAAGATATTCCATACAAATGGAAATCAAGAAAAAGCTGAAGTAGCAATTCTCGTTATCAGACAAAAGAGACTTTAAAATAAAGACTATTACAAGAGACAAAGACACTACAAAATGATCAAGGGATCAATCCTAGAAGAATTTTTAACAATTGTAAATATTTATACACACAACACAGGAGCACCTCAATACATAAGGCAAATACTAACAGCCATAAAAGAGGAAACCGACAGTAACACAATCATAGTAGGCGATTTTAACACTCCAGTTTTACCAATGGAAAGATCATACAAAATGGAAATAAATAAGGAAAAACAAGGTTTAAATGATACACTAAACAAGAAAGACAATTGATATTTATAGGTCATTCCATCCAAAAACAACAGAATACACTTTCTTCTCAAGAGCTAATGGTACATTCTCTAGGAGAGATCATGTCTTGGGTCACAAATAAAGCCTTGGTAAATTTTAAAAAATTGAAATAGCATCAAGTATGCTTTCTGACCACACCACTATGAGACTAGATATCAATTACGGGAAAAAATCTGTAAAAAAATCGAACACATGAAGGCTGAACAATACACTACCTAATAACGAAGAGATCACTGAAGAAATCAAAGAGGAAATCAAAAAATACTTACAAACAAATGAAAATGGAGACAGGATGACCCAAAACCTATCGCATGCAGCAAAAGCAGTTCTAAGAGGGAAGTTTATAGCAATACAATCCTACCTTCAGAAAGAAGAAACATGTCAAATAAACAACCTAACCTTACACTTAAAGCAATTAGAGAAAGAAGAACAAAAAAAACCCCTAAAGTTAGCAGAAGGAAAGAAATCATCAAGATCAGATCAGAATTAAATGAAAAAGAAATAAAGGAAATGATAGCAAAGATCAATAAAACTAAAACCTGGTTCTTTGAGAAGATAAACAAAATTGATAAATCATTAGCCAGACCCACCAAGAAAAAAAGGGAGAAGACTCAAATCAACAGAATTAGAAATGAAAAAGAAGTAACAACTGCCACTGCAGAAATACAAAGGATCATGAGAGACTGCTACAAGCAACTGTATGCCAATAAAATGGACCTCCTAGAAAAATAGACAAATTCTGAAAAATGCACAACCTGCCAAGACTGAACCAGGAAGAAATAAAAAATATGATCAGACCAATCATAAGCACTGAAGTTGAAACTGTGATTTAAAATCTTCCAACAAACAAAAGCCCAGGAACAGATGGCTTCACAGGCAAATTCTGTCAAACATTTAGAGAAGAGATAACACCTATCCTTTACAAACTCTTCCAAAATGTAGCAGAGGGAAGAACACCCCCAAACTCATTGTATGAAGCCACCATCAATCTGATACCCAAACCAGACAAAGATGTCAAAAAGAAAGAAAACTACAGGCCAATATCACTGATGAACATACGTGCAAAAATCCTCAACAAAATACTAGCAAACAGGGGCTTCCCTGGTGGCGCAGTGGTTGAGAGTCCGCCTGCCGATGCAGGGGATACGGGTTCATGCCCCGGTCAGGGAAGACCCCACATGCCACAGAGAGGCTGGGCCCATGGGCCATAGCTGCTGTGCCTGCGTGTCCGGAGCCTGTGCTCTGCAGCGGGAGAGACCACAACAGTGAGAGGCCCTCGTACCGCAAAAAAAAAAAAAAAAAAGTACTAGCAAACAGAATCCAACAGCACATTAAAAGGATCACACACCACAATCAAGTGGCTTTTAACCCAGGAATGCAAGGGTTCTTCAATATACGCAAATCAATCAATGTGATACACCACATTAACAAATTGAAGGAGAAAAACCGTATGATCAACTCAATAGATGCAGAGAAAGCTTTCAACAAAATTTAACACTGATTTACGATAAAAAACCCTACAGAGAGTAGGCATAGAGGGAACATACCTTAACATAATAAGGGCCATATATGACAAACCCACAGCCAACATCATCCTCAATGGTGAAAAACTGAAACCATTTCCACTAAGATCAGGAACAAGACAAGGTTGCCCACTCTCACCCCTATTATTCAACATAGTTTTGGAAGTTTTAGCCACAGCAATCAGAGAAGCACAAGAAATAAAAGGAATCCAAATCAGAAAAGAAGAATTTAAGCTGTCACTGTTTGCAGATGACATGATACTATACATAGAGAATCCTAAAGATGCTACCAGAAAACTACCAGAGCTAATCCTTGTATTTGGTAAAGTAGCAGGATACAAAATTAATGCATGAAATCACTTGTATTCCTATACACTCATGATGAAAAATCTGAAAGTGAAATCAAGAAAACACTCCCATTTACCACTGCAACAAAAAGAATAAAATATCTAGGAATAAACCTACCTAAGGACACAAAAGATCTGTATGCAGAGAATTATAAGACACTGATGAAAGAAATTAAAGATGATACAAATAGATGGAGAGATATACCATGTTCTTGGATTGGAAGAAACAACATTGTGAAAAATGACTATACTACCCCAAGCAATCTACAGATTCAATGCAATCCCTATCAAACTACTACAAGCATTTTTCACAGAACTAGAACAAAAAATTTCACAATTTGTATGGAAACACAAAAGACCCCGAATAGCCAAAGCAATCTTGAGAATGAAAAATGGAGCTGGAGGAATCAGGCTCCCTGAGTTCAGACTATACAACAAAGCTACAGTAATCAAGACAGTATGGTACTGGTCAAAAACAAAAATACAGATCAATGGAACAGGATAGAAAGCCCAGAGATAAACTCACATACATATGGTCACCTTATCTTTGATAAAGGAGAGAAGAATATATATGGAGAAAAGACAGCCTGTTCAATAAGTGGTGCTGGGAAAACACGACAGCTACACATAAAAGAATGAAATTAGAACAGTCCCTAACACTATACACAAAAATAAACTCAAAATGGATTAAAGACCTAAATCTAAGGCCAGACACTATCAAACTCTTAGAGGAAAGCACAGGCAGAACACTCTATGACATAGATCACAGCAAGATCCTTTTTGACCCACAGCCTAGAGAAATGGAAATAAAAACAAAAATAAACAAATGGGGCCTAATGAAACTTAAAAGCCTTTGCACAGGAAAGGAAACCATAAACAAGACCAAAAGACAACCCTCAGAATGGGAGAAAATATTTGCAAATGAAGCAATGACGAAGGATTAACCTCCAAAATTTAGAAGCTGCTCAATATCAAAAAACCAAACAACCCAATCCAAAAATAGGCAGAAGACCTAAATAGACACTTCTCCAAAGAAGATATACAGATTGCTAAAAAACACATGAAAGCATGCTGAGCATCATTAATCATTAGAGAAATGCAAATCAAAACTATAATGAGATATCATCTCACATCAGTCAGAATGGCCATCATCAAAAAATCTACAAACAATGAATGCTGGAGATGGTGTGGAGAAAAGGGAACCCTCTTGCACTGGTGGTCAGAATGTAATTTGATACAGTCACTATGTAGAACAGTATGGAGGTTCCCTAGAAAACTAAAAATAGAGCTACCATACGACCCAGCAATCCCACTACTAGGCATATACCCTGAGAAAACCATAATTCAAAGAGTCATGTACCAACATGTCCACTGCAGCTCTATTTGCAATAGCCAGGACATGCAAGCAACCTAAGTCTCCATCAACTGATGAATGGATAAAGAAGATGTGGTACATATACACAATGGAATACTACTCAGCCATAAAAAGAAACGAAATTGTGTTATTTTTAGTGAGGTGAATGGACCCAGTGTCTGTCATACAGAGTGAAGTAAGTCAGAAAGAGAAAAACAAATAACGTTTGCTAACACACTTATATGGAATCTAAAAAACAAGAAAAAAAAAAAGGTCATTAAGAACCTAGGGGCAAGACGGGAATAAAGATGCAGACTTACTAGAGAATGGACTTGAGGATATGGGGTGGGGGAAGGGTAAGCTGGTATAAAGTGAGAGAGTGGCATGGACATATATACACTACCAAACGTAAAATAGCTAGTGGAAAGCAACTGCATAGCACAGGGAGATCAGCTTGGTGCTTTATGACCACGTAGAGGGGTGTGATAGGGAGGGTGCAAGGAGGGAAACACAAGAGGGAAGAGTTATGGGGATACATGTATATGTATAACTGATTCACTTTGTTATAAAGCAGAATCTAACACACCATTGTAAAGCAATTATACTCCAATAAACATGTTAAAACAATACCTTGAAACAAATGAAAATCGAAATACAACTTATCAAAACAATTGGAATGCAGCATAAGCAGTTCTAAAAGGGAGCTTCATAGCAATAAATGCTTACATCAATAAGCAAGAGCAATACCAAATGAACAGTATAACTTTACACCTCAACAAACTATAAAAATAAGAAATAAACCCCAAAGTTAGTAGGAGGAAGAAAATAGAGATTAGAGTAGATATAAGTAAAATAGAGGGAAAAAAATACAATGACCAAGGAAAACAAGAGCTGCTTTTTAAAAAAGTTAAACAAAATTAAGAAACCTTTAGGTAGACTCACCAAGAGGAAAATTACAGAGGATTCAATTGAAATCAGAAATGAAAGAGATGTCACTGCTGACACTAAAGAAATACAAAGTATCATAAAACACTACTATAAAAAATTATATGACAAAAAATGGACACCCTAGATGAAATGGAGAAATTTCTAGAAACAAAGAACCTTCCAAGATTGAATCATGAAGAAAGAGAAAGTCTGAATGGATTGATTACTAGTAGGGAGATAGAACTGATAATCAAAAACCTCCCAGAAACCAAAAATTCCAGAACGAGTTGACTTCACTGGTGAATTCTGCCAAATATTTAAGGAATTAATGCAAATCCTCACAAATTCTTCCAAAAGGTAGAAGAGGAGGGAACACTTCTAAGCATTTTCTGAGGAGAGCATTACCCTGATACAGAAACCTGACAAATATACCACAAGAAAATTTCAGGCCAATATCTCTGATGAAGTATAGATGTAAAATCCTCAACAAGATACTAGCAAATCATATTCAATAATACATTAAAAGAATCATATAGTATGAGCAAGGGGGATTTATGCCAGGAATGCAAGGATGATACAGCATCTGCATATCAATGTGACACAACACATTAAGGAAATGATAAATATATGATTATCTTAAAATAAACAGAAAAAAAATTTGACTAAATTCAACATCCAGTTATGATAAAAACTCTCAACAAAGTGGGTATAGAAAGAACATATAGCATCATAATAAAGGCTATGTATGACGAGCCTACGTGTAACATTGTACTCAACCGTAAAAAGCTGAGAGAACTTCCTCTAATATCAGGAACCAACAAGGATGCCTACTCTTACCACTTTTATTCAACATAGTACTGAAGTCTTAGCCAGAGGAATTAGGCAAGAAAAAGGAAAAAGAAGGCATCCAAAATGGAAAGGAAGAAGTACAACTGTCACTGCTTGCAAAACACGTGTTATTGTGTATAAAAAATCCTAAAGACTCCACCAAAATAACTGTTTGTACTAATAAATGAATTAAGTAAAGCTGCTGAATATAAAAATCAATATACAGAAATCTGTTGTGTTTCTATACACTAATAATTATCAGAAAGAGAAATTAAAAAAACAAACCCATTACAATTCCATAAAAAATACTAAAATACCTAGGAATAAATTTAATCAGGGAAATGAAAACCTGTACAAGACCTTTACACTGAAAACTACGAGAAAGTGATTAAAGAAATTGTCAGACATATAAATGGAAAGATATTCCATGCTCATGTGTCAGAAGAATTAATATTGTAAAAATGTCCATATTACCCAAGGCAACCTACAGACTCAACACAGTCCCTATAAAAATTCCAATGGCATTTTTCACAGAACTAGAACAAACAATCTCAAAATTTGTATGAAACTGCAAAAGACCAAAATAACCAAAGCAGCCTTCAGAAAGAAGAACAAAGCTGGAGGGATCATGCTTCCTGATTTTAAACTATGTTACAAAATGATAGAAATCAAAACAGTATGGCACTGACAAAAACAGACAGATCAATCAATGGACAACATTAGAGAGCCCAGATATAAACTCAACCATATATGGTTAATTAATTTATGGCAAAGGAACTAAGAATATGCAACGGGGAAAAGGCAGTCTCTTCAATAAATTGTGTTGGGAAAACTGAACAACCCAGTTATTATGCAAAATAATGAAACTGGACCACTATCTTACATCATACACAAAAGTTAACTCAAAATGCATTAAAAACTTGAAAGTAAGATCTGAAACCATAAAACTCCTAGAAGAAAATATAGGCAGTAAGCTCCTTGACATTGGTCTTGAAAATGATGTTTTGGATTTGATACCAAAAGCAATGGCAACAAAAGTTAAAATAAACAAGTAGAACCACATCAACTCAAAGCCTTCTGCAGAGCAAAGGAAACCATCATCTAAAAGAAGAGGTAACTTAACAAACTGGAGAAAATATTTGGAAATCATCTGATAACAAGTTAATAACCAAGATATGGAAAGACTTCATAAAATTCAATAGCAAACAAACAAAACCTGATTAAAGTGGCAGAGGATCTGAATAGACATTTTTCCAAAGAAGACATACAAATGGCCAACAGGTACATGAAATGTGCACAGTATCACTAATCACCAGGGAAATAAATCAAAACCACAATGGGATATCACCACACATCTGTTAGAATGGCTATTACCAAAAAGACAAGAGATAACGAATGTTGGCAAGGATGTTAAGAAAAGGAAACCCTTGTGCACTGCTGATAGGAAATTACATTGGTGAAGCTACTATGGGCAACAGTATGGAGTTTGCTCAAAGAGTTAAAAATTGAACTACCATATGATACAGCAATTCCACTTCTGGAATATATGTGAAGGGAAAAAAAACACTCTGTCAAAAAGATATCTGCACCCCAGTATTCATTGCAACATTACTTAAAATGGCCAAGACATGGAAACAACCTAAGTGTCCACCAAAAGATGAATGGATAAAGAAGATGTGGCATATATATGTTTTATATATATATATAACAGGATATTATTCAGCCATAAAAAAAAGAAAATCTTGCCATTTGCCACAATATGGATGGACCTTGAGAGCATTATGCTAAGGCAAATACATCAGAGAGACATAGACAAATACCCTATAATCTGACTTATATGTGTAATCTAAAAACAAAGCAAAATTCTGAACTCCGAGATATAGAGAACGGATTGGTGGTTGCCAGAGGTGCCTATCCTTATGAAGAGATAGGTGAAATAGGTAAAAGTTTTCAAAAGGTACAAACTTCCAGTTATAATTGTCACAGGGATGTAATGACAGCACAGTGACTATGTATACTGTATTGTATATTTGAAAATTGCTATGGAAGTAGATCTTAAAAGTTCTCATGACAAGAAAAAAACATGTTACTATATGTGGTGATGGATGTTAACTAGACTTATTGTGGTGATCATTTCATATACATAGAAATACCAAATCATTATGTTGTATACCTGAAACTAATATAATGTTGTATGTCAATTATTCTCAACAACAACAAAAACATTTAAAAATTGCTTAATAAGTAGTACTAAACCAAAGCAACATTTCTCAAAGATGGAATGTGGGTAGCCTACATCACTATCAGTAGGACTTTTGATAAAAAGGATGACTCCCACAACTAATCTCAGACCTATTAAATCAGAATCTCTTGGATTAGTGCCTGGGATTCTAAATATTTAGACTTATCCCATGTAATTATTATTGATGGGAAAGCTTGAGAATGCCTAATGTTGAAAAAAGAATGAATAGTAAGTTCTTCAAAAATACTCCATAAATATTGATTTTCTTAATTAGTTTTTTATTTGTAAATACGAATTGCAGAGTTGGAGTGTTTGATGATGATCAGTAATTCAGGTACTATGTGTTACTGATTAGGGATGGTTAAATATGTATTAGAAATCAAGTAGCCAGATTACAGAGCTGAAATGAGTATGGATGATCATCCCAACCCTAATATGATTTGCCCCTAAATACAATTCCTTTTCATTTTTATAAGAACCTTATGAAGAAATATTCTTATCAACATTGTTAAGAATTAGGGCTGTTTTTCAAGATTTATTAAGTACAGAGTCCAAGGGTTTTTCACTAAAATTGATTTAAATATTCAAATAGATTCTGACTATAAAAATATAAACATATATTCTAATTGTTAAATAGAAAAATTTTATCTTAATATAAAGATGAAATAATACAGAAATATAGAAATAAAGATGAAATAAATATAAAAGTAGAATTTAGGGTATATTTTACAAATCCTTTACTGTGGGCATCCAATACTTATTTCCTTAACAGCAAATTGGTATTCTTTGAGGGATTAATATTTTCAAATTATGCCCAGTCCTGATGGGATTGTTGAAAAAAATTTTCTATTTTCTCACTACAAATATTATAGAATACTTCGAGATTTTCTCCACTAGACTCATAGTCTCAATGCCAAGGAGTGCTCAGGCAATAGAATTCCTCTCTCTAGTCTAGGGACTAAGAATCTAGAAAAAGTGGTGCAAGGAAAAATAGTTACTCAGAGCCTGATGTCAAGTTGTTCCAGTAACCTTCTGGAGCTACCACATTCCTGACTGTTTTCAAGCCTGTTTCTTCTACCTTAGTCAAATAAACATGCTTTAGGGACAAATTCTTTAATAGCTGTGGTAAAGGGTTGGCATGCTGGAATTATCATAGGAATTAATTGTTTCAGTTAGGAGTTGATTTATAAGCTGAATGTATCATTGTCTATGTTTATGACATACAGATATATGTCTACATGTCTAACTCTAAATTGCATACCTACTCATGGTTTATAAATGTTGATATGGCCCAAAGTGTGGAGGAGAAAGAGAAGGAGAAAGCATTTAATTTTTTCAATAATGATGTTGGTATTTTCTTTAGAAACCAGAAGTCAAACTCTGATACTGCTGCTGAAAGTTCTGTGTTGATATTAGTGCCATCTGTTAAATCATTTTTTGTGATTTATTGAGGACATATATTTCAAGAAATAACTGCTGTTTTTGAGACAAACAATATTTAATTGTCTTTAAATAGTGTTCAGGCACTATAAAAAAGCATGTTAATATATAATAATGGATGATAATCACATACAAACACTGAGGTAGCAGGGATTTTCTGATATATCAATGTTTTTATGGGAAATTATTTTTTCTTTTCCTTTTACAAGATATGCTTTTCCATTTAGAAGAGATATGAAAGATGCCATCTTAATGATTAAAATAAACTCACATATAAACAATCATTATTCCATATGGGCATGTTACTCTGAGAACAAATTTTTAGGATACAGACCCATGAGGACAGTAAACTGCAGTAAATATTCCATGTTTTTTTTAATGATGTAGCAAATTTTATTGTTCATTGTCTTACCTGTGTTATCACCCTGCTTTATAATTTTCAACTGAAATCCCAGGTATATATGTATAGTCTCTTATACAGTTTTTTAGAACAGGTAAATATCACAGCAGAGATTTTCCATTTCTCTTTTGAGTTTCATTTGTAAAATGATTTGTGTTTCTATACAAATAACTATTTCTTCAGAAATACTTTTAAAACATAATGGGTACATGTCATTCTACTGTTTAAAATCTTTCAATGGCTTCCTGATTCATTTCAGATAAAATTCATAGATAAAGCCCATAGTATGGACTTTGACAATTAGCATAATCCAGATTTTAACTAGTATAGACTCTCTAAGGACTCCTTTCCATGTGTACTTTCCTTTTGCTCACCACATATCCTGTTAACCTGGTGTTCTTTCAGTTACTCAAACTTCCAGTATGCTTGCTACTTTAAGCTTGTATTATTCACATTACCTGGAATGTTTTTACTCCCATTTTTCTCCTGGTATAAGTTCTCAGCCATATTGTTCCCATGCTATTCATGCAGAAAATAGTTATGAATGCTTACTAAATGCCAGACACTCTTCTAGTCACTAGTAATCCAGTAGTGAATACAAAAGATAAAGTCCAGGCCTACCTAGAGCTTATATTCTAGTACACCAGAAACAATACATTGAATACATTGGTATGAATAGAATGCCAAGAAGTGATAAGAGCTATGGGAAAAAAAACACACAGCAAGATAGAAAATAGAATGGAAATAGGTACAATTTTAAATAGAGTGTTTAGAAAAGGCCTTCTTACGAAGGTTACATTTGAGCAGCAACCTAAATCACAAAAAAGTGAGCCATGCAAAAATCTGGAATAGAGTGATCCAAGAATACAGAATGGCATGGCAAAAATGCTGAAGAAAGAATTAGTATTATATTTTCAAAGATGAATAGGAACGCCAGTAGGGATAGAGCCATAGGTGGTATAGACAAGAGGAAACTAAAGACTAGATTATGTAGGTTCCATTGTCCGTATGTTGTATTTATAATTTAAATTCATTGGATATTTTAAGGAAGAAAGTGATATGATCTGAATTATCATTAAAAAGCATCACTGTGGCTACTAAGTGACAGCCTCTGAGAGATTTAGTAGACAGCTCTTGTCATATAACAAATCACCTCAAAAATAAAAGTACAGTGGAGGAAGAAAGAAGCCAAGGATGGTGAGGTGGCATACAAAATGGTGACTTACCATGACAGCACATGAAACAAAAGTTTCTAAGATGAAGAAACAGGCAAGGGTACTCACTCTAGCCACTTTTATTCAGTATGGTACTGGAAGTTCTAGCCAGAGCAATGAGACGAGAAAAAGCAAAAGGTCATCCACATTGGAAAGAAAAAAGTTATCTCTGTTTGCAGATGACATGATCTTGTATGTACAAAACTAAAGATTGCACACACATACAATTAGAAGTAATAACCAAATTCAGCAAAGTTGCAGGATACAAAATCAGCATAAAAAACTCAGTTGCATCTTTATACACTAACAATGAACTATCTAAAGAATAAATTATGAATACAATTGTATTTACAATAGCATAAAAAAGAATAAATAATTAAAAATAAACTTATCTAAAGAGGTAAAAGACTTGTACACTGAAAACTACAAACATTGATGAAAGAAATTAAAGAATACACAAATATAGTAATAAAAGCCAAATAGACAAGTGCGACTATATCAAATTCAAAAGCTTCTGAGTAGCAAAGGAAACAACAAAGTGAAAAGACAATCTACAGAATGGAGAGAATATTTCAAGCCCCGTATTTGATAAAATGTTAATATCCAAATTATATAAAGGGACCCCTACAACTTAATAGCAAAATAGAAGAAAACCACAAAACAACCTGATTTTTAAAATGGGCAAAGGACTTCAAGCAATATTTCTCCAAAGAAGACATACAAATGGCCAATAGGTATATGAAAATATGCTCAATATCACTAATTATCAGGGAAATGCAAATAAACCATACAAGATATCACCTCACACATTTTAGGATGGCCATTATAAAACAAACTCTTCTGTACTACAGGTCAGAATGTAAAACGGTGCAGCCACTTTAGAAAACAGTATGGTAGTTATTCAAAAAATTAAAAATAGAAGTACCACATGATTCAGAAGTTCCACTTCTGGATGTAAATTCTAATATGTCACAGGAGGACAAATACTGCATGATTCCATTTATATGAGGTACCTAAAATAGCCGAATTCATAGAAATAGTGAATATAATGGTTGTTGCCAAAGGTTTGGAGGAGATGGAAATGGGGAGTTGCTCTTCAATGGATTTAAACTTCAGTTATTCAAGATGAATAAATTCTAGAGATATGCTGGACAACATTATGCCTATAGCTAACAAAATCATATTTTACACTTAACACTTTGCTAAGAGAGTAGGACTCATGTTAACATTTACCACAATAATAACTTAAGATGCTAGTTATGAATGTAAGTGATGATATGAAAAAAGTTAATATGATAGTGCCTGGTAGAGTTCAAATTTTATAGAAGGATAGTATTAAAAGAAATGAACCAGAAAGAGGGGGTAGTCACAGAGAAGGATGATTTCAGTTGAGGCCTGAATGTGGTGACATTATTGGTAATGTTTAAGATATGAATGTAGGCATCGAGAGGTGAGAAAAGGTTAGGAATAAGATCACTGTAGGTGAGGAAGTCAAGAAAATAAAAGACCAGGGTGCTGGGACAATCATAATGAATAATAAAATCACAAGGCCTGTGTAATAATGAATAAAAATCTAGAAAACAGAATTCAAATGTCTTCAAGAAAGAGAGCATAACAGGGAGAATGGTGTGTATTTGCAATGTGCAGAGAGAGTTGGTATCATGTGTTTTAGAGAAACTAAATTTCATTGGAAAGAAGGGAAAACATTGATCTGGAAATAGAAATAAAAGGCAAAGATAGATGACATAGGTGGTTGTGGTGGGGCTGGGGTTATTTGTCACAAGCATGATGAAATCAGTGCATCTTCTCCCTTCAACATATAATGGGGTCTCAATAAATACCTACTGAATGAAAGAATGCTAAGTATAAAAATGAATCAATTCAGATGAAAGAGAAGGGGCTCCGGCCTTGTCTTAGCTAGTCTGGGCTGCTATAACAAAAATACCATCGAGTGCATGGCTGAAACAAACATTTATTTCTCACAATTCTGGAGGCAAGGAAGTCCCAGATCAAGATTGTGACAGATATGGTGTCTTGGAAGTCTGCTTCCTCACCAGACATCATAGGCCATCCTTTTGCTGTGTCCTCAAATGGCAGAAGGGGCTAGAGAGTTCTCTGGAGTCTGTTTTATAGGGGTGCTAATCCTATTCATAAGGGCTCCACACTCATGACCTAATCACCTTTGAAAGGCCTCATCTCCAAATACCATCACATTGGGGGATTAGGATTTCAACATAGAAATCTGGAGGGAACACAAGCCTGAAACTCTGATATTAAGAAAATTTAGATATAATTTGTTTCTTACTAATAAAAAATGTTTAGGCTAGATTTGTAAGTATGATATTTGTTGAAAACAGTACTATTTGTAATATTATTATCACATTCAGTTCTTTAAAGATATTGGCAATTGTATAATTGAGAATATTCTACGACCATAAAACAAGCAACTCTTTCTAATTTTAGTTCCTAGTACTCCCTGGAATTTCAGTCAACACTAGTTATTCTGAAAATGCACACTTTTGTATCTTCTTTACCTATTTTTATATATTTAAATGTATTTCAAAGTTGTAAGCTTTTTTCCTGAGTATCTTCATATTGTTACAGTAATATTCTAAATATTATTTTATTGCTTTTGTGATTTTTTGATAGAGTATTAAATATATTAGTAAGATTACTATAGTACTAATGACCTTTTTTTATTCCTGCCTTTACAAGTTTTATTATTATTTTCTTCTAATTTTTGTCTTAGCATTCTAAAACCCATGTACTTATTATTAAAATGATATGGATATTATGTGCATGTTTAAAATATTCTTGAGTTTATTTAGGAAAACAATATCAATAAAATATGCTTCTGTCCTGATTTTCAATAAAATTATTTAAAATAGTGAAAAGGGAATTCAAATAAATTATCATATGGAACTTTTAAACATACTGAATAATATTCTCCTTTCAGTGGCATTTGCTCCTATAAACAGAACTTTTGTTGACACCTGTGGATGTTGCTGTTTGGCTAAAAGAAAAAGTGTAGAATGGATTACAAAATTATGAACTCTTGAGATCAGGAACATAAGGAGGCAACCTATGAAGATAGGGAAGTTGGCAGCAAAAAGAATTTTAAGAAAGTTGGAGGAAAATTATTGAGCTCTACTTTAGGTAGTTTTCTTAAAGAAAATTTAAAAATCTTATGCAGATATTTTATAGATAATAGGAAGTAAGTGAAAGTCTACAAGCTGATGTATTCCTCTGGGAAAAGTAATATATTGTAACAATGTGAAAAACATAATATGCTGTGCAATTCAACAAAGCCAGTGGGAGATTGTATTGAGTACTCTGGCCTATGCTTAAATCACAAAATCAATAAAGATTTGCCTCTATATGGGAAGGACTTCAGAAGATAAATTTCAGGGTACTAACACTATATAATTATTTTTTTATCTACAGTATACTGAAAATAAAATAATTTTGTAGGTGGCATAGAAAACATCTTTCAACATTAAAAACATTTGGAAGAATATTTAGACATCATCAGTTTTAGTAAACACTTATTAAATAACTGATGTGTATATAAGACTATGCTAAATCTTTGGATGTAGGACATTTTGGTTTTCAATTCATATTTTGCCCTTTGCTAATAAAAACCCCAAAGGTACAACAGAATCATAAGCATTTAAACTCCTCTTTCAGCCTGGGTTTTTTTTCCTACTTATCTCATATGATTTTAAATATGTTGTTATGTAACTTATTTTTTCTTGCATAAAATGAATTTATCCTGAAGTTGAAATACTGTGTCAATCATGCTGTTAGATATTCTTCAAAATGCAATATGAGCTTAACAGATAAAAGAAAAGGAAGTAAACCATTTGCAAGCACTCTAAACAAACTTCCAGACATTATTTCATGAGCACAATCAACTCATTAAGGCAACATGGAATGAATTAAGATATAGATCAAAATGACTATGATGAGAGCTTTAAAATATGCATTTAATATCAGCAGCCTTAAAATACTATTACAATGATCTTACTGAGCAATGACGAAATTTTTACATATTCAATTATATGGAGCATAAAAATAATTGTAGAAATATTTTATGGAAAATAATTGGGTGATACATGGGAAACACAACTGGTTTTTCACCACTAAGACAATGTTATAGAAAAGATACTTTTCTGCCACTCAAAATCCATCCTTCCTCTTACTAATGCATGCACATGCATATGTGCCCTCTAAGACATAGAACATACTAATAAAATAATAACTAAAAGAGAAAGTAAAATATGAAACAGATGTGAATAGGCCTAGAAATAATCCTTATTTGCACACAAATACAATCTAACATTTAATAATTTTGTTTTCATTTTTAATAACATCTTATTTATTTTGAAAGATTTTTCCTGTCAAGGGGAAAATCTATTTTTAGTACAATATCAAAAATGCCATTCAGGAGCAAAGAAAATTGAATATGAAAATAGGCAATATCAGTAGCTACTAGCCCTAGTGGAATTACATTTCCATATTTTCCCTTAATTAGTTGCAAAAGTATATTACTCTACCACAAATTCTCTTTGCTGTACATTAGCAGTACATATTTGTAGATTTCATTGTATTTGTGTTAAGAATACTTATAAATTATGTTCCTGAACAGTCTTGAACATGAATTAAATAAGGTCCCATTTAGTACCAAGTTATTCTTTTACATTTAACCAATCATAAGTGGACATGGTTTATTTATAAGAGGAGATGGTTAATTTATTTGTTTTATAGTTGTATTTCATTTGACCTCTGTACAGCTTGTTATACAGCATATTTATATTTATACAACATATTTAATGCCTTTGATGTGAGATTTTTAGAAATGTATAATAACTTCCTTTAAAATAGCATAAAGTACTTTTCAGGTGACCATGTATCCCCTCAATACTATTAGAGAGTTGGAAGTAATGACAATCTAAATTCAGCCACTAAAACATTTTTTTTAAAGTTATTATAAGTTCCCTTATTAGCTATGCTATTGTGTTGAAAATCTTATGACATCTGTCAAATGCCATTATATTTTTTGCAAACAGATACAACATCTAACCACTGTGGCCCTATGAATATTACTGAATGTAGTTGCCTGGAATTTGGAACAATTTTTTAAAGTTTTTTTCTTTTAATTCTAGGTCAGTGCCTCTTTTCATCAATCATCCATTTACTATAATAATGGCATCTGTAAACATGCTGACAATCTATTGTCATGCCATAATATGCCTTGACACATTTATATGTGTGTATTTTCTCAACATGATTTACTATTCAAAAGAAAGAGCAGAAATATTCATTGATAAATCAAGGAAGCATATCTTTATTTATGATGCCTCTTTCCAAGGCAAGTATTGAGTTCTCAACTAACTACCTAGGGACTTTTCCTAAACAATTTGCACATAGTCAAGCCTATCACTCTAAAGTAAGATGCTGAAGTGTTTTCAATCAGATTAGCTTCTGGATTGCTACATATTTTAAGACTCTTTATTACGACAAATATTTAGTGTGCCTGTTTTATAGTATCACAGATAAAAGTTTACATTGTATAAATGTAGCTTTTCCCCACTGGACAGCTAAAAGACTATACATAAAATGCTATCAAATTTTAGAAATCAGATGGTTCTCAAAGTGAATAGGTTAGAAAAACAAGCTACTATTCAATGATCAACCAGAATAGATAATAACAAATGTTTTGCTGTTTCCTGATTTGTGAATGGCATTTTATTAGGTCCTATGAAAAATATTAAGAGTAACTAAAATTTATACAGAAGGGGGAAATACAGGGCAAATACATGTTAAAATGTAGGACAGAAAATCTGCCAAATGCCTATAGAAGAAATTATGTACTTAAGTTCTGAAAGAGACATTGAGCTCATTGAGATGACTATCTTTAGTCATTGAGATGACTGAAGTCCAATAATTGTCAAAATGAGTGCACCTACCAGGGATTTTTAAATAGGTATTTTAAAGTTTGGAGGAGAAAATGGCTGGAGAAAGGGTGGAGTTGATTCCAGTCTAGAGCAAAGACTTACACAAAGTTCAAGAACAAACACTCAAAATGTATCAACAGGAAAACAACCATGTTAGCTGGTCTGGAAGGGAACTTTTGCACAGATAGTAATGAAAGGTTAAGTATAATTAGATGAGGGAGCTTAAGAGGAAACATAGCTTATGTTTGAAAAGAGGCACTAAAAATCTTGGGTTTGAAAACAGCAAGAATGTGCCATTTATCAAGAAAAAAATAAAATTTACACCTATATAGTTTACAAATTTGATATCCTGTGTAGAGTTTTCAGTTAGATCATCTCCTAGTTGACACCCACTGAGCTTGGGTGGTCAAGGCTATCAAATGTTCTCTCAATGCCAAAGAACTACTCTCCCCACCCCCCCGGAATGGGAATTTGGGAAGTACAGGGGTGGCAATGCTAATTAGTGACTTTTGATAGGTGCATGAAATGTAGGCTTGGCAATTTTCCTTGGAGAAGTGATAAATGAATCATGGATCAGTTATTTAATGTGTTTTATTAATACAATTAAGAGTCATTGAATTGACTAATGATTTTCAATAATGTAATACTTTATATTTACATCTAATTTTAGGAGCTTTATGGACTCTAGAGCATTGTTTGGCCCAATATCATATTGAGGGGAAGAAATTGGGATTAACATTGGATAGAGAAATATATTAATATGAACTAAATCTCTAAGAAGTAAAAATCACCTTAAAAACCTAAATTCAAATGTTCAATTCACAAGCAAGATTCTTTATTAAATGTTGCAGTTCTTCAATGCCAAGTCCTAGTCTATTTCCTTTTCATTTTACATCCTCTCCTAGAGTGATCTCATCCATGCCCATTATTGCCAATGACCACTTGTAAGCATATTATTCACATATTTTATCTCCAGCCCAGAGATCTCTCATGAGTTTTGTACTTGGCATTTTGGCATGGATCTCTCAAAGGCACTTGAAGCTGAACAAAAATAAAAAATAAATTCATGATCTTCTCCACACCCATTATTTTTTCTCTTTCATTGTTTTGAGTTGTACTTAATGGCAACATTATTTATTTTAAAAAGCAAGACATTTAAGAGCTTGGATTAAATGTCACATCTATAACTTTTGTTACAAAGTATACTTTAATGCATTTCAGACATTTTGTTTAGGATAATTGCCCTTATATCTTTATGTATATCCTTTAATTTTTATTTTCTCAGTAAATTTGTTAGTTTTAAAATGTTTTGTTTAAAATGTTATTTGGTTCTAACTTTTGAAAGGTATTTTGCCTTCATATAATATCTGATGTTGACATTCATTTTCTCATAGTGTGTTGAAGATGTTACTCCATTGTATTCTGGCTTCCACTATTTCTATTGGAAAGTTCAGGAGTCACTTTAATATCAATTCCACAGAAGTTAATCATCATTTTTTCTCTGGCTGCTTTTAGAATTTTCTTTTTGTGTTAGGTGTTCTATATTTTATTTTGTTGTATCTAGGTGTGTATTTCTCTTTATATTTTTGAGGGGATTCAGCAGCCTTGTCGAATCACTGGCATATTATACTTAATTATTTATGAAAAATTCTCATCCTTTTTCTTGAATATTCTATCTTTCATTTTCTTTCTCTTTTCCTTCAGAAGCCCCAAATGCATGTATATTACACATTCTCTCTGCTCTCTATGGCTCTACTCAATGTTTTCATGTTTTTAACCTCTTTGTTTCTGTTATAATTTTGATAATTTCTTTACATCAATTTTTCAGGATATAAATTCCCTGCAGCTTCTTGTAGTCCACTGTTAATACTATTTATATAAAATTGCTCTGTTTAATTTGTAGGATTTTTACATGCATTTACATTGTATTCATATATGCTTGTGAATTTTTAACCCCTTACCCTTTACTCATATTTTTAATTTCTTCTTATTGCCTTATATTTTTAACATTATGCTTGATAATTTCAGTATCTGAAATCTTTGTGCATCTCTGCTTTGCCATTTTTTTCTGTCATTCATGATGGCTTGTGTTTTGTTTGTTGTTATTATTTTTGTTTCTTTGTTTTTGCCACTGTGATTTTGTTATTCTTGGAGCATTATCACTAGAAATTCCTGAAGGCAGCCATTGAAGGTGAGAATCTTAAAAAAAAATTGTATTTGCGGGACTTCCCTGGTGGTGCAGTGATTAAGAATCGCTTGCCAATGCAGGGGACACAGGTTCGAGCTCTGGTCTGGGAAGATCCCACATGTTGTGGAGCAACTAAGCCTGTGTGCCACAACTACTGAGCCTGTGCTCTAGAGCCTACAAGCCACAACTACTGAGCCCACGTGCCACAACTACTGAAGCCTGTGTGCCTAGAGTCCATGTTCTGCAACAAGAGAAGTCACCACAATGAGAAGACTGCACACTGCAACAAAGAGTAGCCCATGCTCACCACAACTAGAGAAAGCCTGCATGCAAGGAAGACCCAATGCAGCCAAAAATAAATAAATAAATAAATAAATAAATATATATATATATATATAAATGTATTTGCTTTGCTTTAAAAAGCATCTGGGAGCACTACCATTTTAACTAAATTCTCTCCTTGAAGTAACATGACCTCGTATTTAGGATTCCTTAAGTCAACTTTCCTCCCTTCATCAGTAAATTAACCTCCAGTATCTTGTTTCTTTCTCCCTATTTGAATACAAAACATAATTATTAACACATATCCTGGATGATGTGCTTTTTATTAAAGGCATTTGTTTCAAACTATCAAAGCCATAAGGATTTAGTTAGGCTCTAAGTGGAATATCTGAAATGATTAATTGAGTGCACTGGGTGACTAAGAAAATGTAAACAATGCCCTCCCTCCCCTCTTTTAATCGAAAATAATATAATGCTGTGCCCTACCTCCTGGTGTTTATAGTTAATTTCAGTTCAATGTTGAGTACGAGAACAATAATCTCACCATATGCAAACAAAAGCATAAATATAAATAAAGTTAAAGGCACAGAAAAGACTGTTTACCAAAATTCTTTTGAAGTCAGTTAGAAAAATACCCTATAGTACTCAAACTTCTATTCTAGTATATAGCATAAAAATACCTTCTGAAGTGTTGTCTGGGTCTGCTCATCCAGTACATACACAGTATCAAGTTTAAGAACTCTTACTGTAGATGAACAAAGCAGTTATTTCTCTGCACTCTAAGTGTGATTTCAATATTCTGATATACAAGTACTATCAAAATACACCATTTTAGAAAATGTTTTCTAAAGGCCACCTTGTATTTAACTTAACTAATGCTGTGGTTAATAGCTAACTATGCGACCACTTTCTCTCTCTTTACAAGTAAATCTTAAAATCCTCTATTTGCAAAAGGTCAACATAGGATCAGTATAAAAACAAAACAGTAATTGAATATAAATAAGAACTGTACTTATTTGTCTTTAAAGTTGCTATAAATTACTTTATGATGCTAGATCAAAAAGGCTTATTTTCATGAATTGCTAGCTGTTTCCCTGTTTATGTTAATTGTAAGAAAATTCTGTGCAATTGGCTAACAGAGTTTTTTATTAATAATTTGTATTTTTTCTATTTAAGAAAATAATTCTACTTGATTCAGAAGTCAAAGAAAACTGAGAAAAGCTCAATTAAGAAAAAATGACCTAAAATACCAATATACCAGGAGGATGATCTCTTTGGAGTGAACCCTTCTAAAATTTTGCCCATGTTTATGACATATAAAGATAGTTAAATTGTATAAACTATGTAATACATAAACATATATATTTATATAATGTGCATAAACACAGATCACAAGACCTACCACTCAGCATATATTATTTATAATTAGCTTTTTCAAAATACACATGTACACATATGTACTCAAAATACAGTTCATACAACTGTTATTTCAATGTTTTGATAAGCAACAGCAAATAAATATCATGATCCTTTAATTTTGTATGTTTAAACATAATTTTAATGCTCATAGTATCTTCCTACCTAGTCTAAATGATTTCCACATTTTACATTTACATTTCTCCTTATTACTATAAATAATTCAAACCTTCCAAAGGCAGTGCATTCTGGAGCATGAATTTTTATCTTATCTTTAAACCTGGATGCTGATCAATGTCCAATATATATACAGAAGCCTTGAGAGACTAGACAATGTCAGAGTACCATAAGTTCCAATGATAGCTACCATTTCTATGTCACTTTATATTTTATACAAAAATTTTTAAGATCACTATTTAATAGTATCTCTGAGGTAGATATTAATAGTAGCAGAACTATATGGATTTAGGATAGAAGCAGACCTGGTTGAAATCAGCACTGAAACTTTCTGGTTCTACAGTCTCTGATAAGTTTATTAGTATCTTAGATCCTGTTTCCCCCTCCTTAAAATAGGATATTACTCATCTCCTGTATTCATTAGAGTGAATTAAAAGTGCATATGTGAACTGCTAGCATGAGTAAGTACTCAGTAAATGTCCTTTGTTATGACCTGCCTTTTTTCCAGATGAGGAAATGGAAGTACGGAGAGATAAAAATCACATATCAAAACTTACTCAGTGGTAGTACCAGTAAAGTTGAACCTTGAATCCCAGTCTTGTGCACTGCACGCCATTTTCAAATATTGCCCTTTTAATGTTTAGTACTCTCTACTGACAGGAAGTATGACAGAGAAATGGTAGATCTAATTGTGGCTCTCAGCTTGAAATTGTAGAAAGAGGAGAACTGGATACTTTCCCTACGCCTTATACTAAGTCAAATATAAGGGAGATGCCTAGAATCTTCAGTGTTTAAATGGTTCATAAATATAAGAAGGGATTAACAGAAATGGAATAAAAAACAAAAAATGAGAGTATTTAGTTTTAATGCTGGTTCCAAACACATTGTCCTAAAAAAATTTGCAAGGATAGGAGACATTTTGTATGTATGTCACTCTGTCCAATACCAAAACAATTCTGCACAACATTTTTCATCAGAATATACATGTTTGTTCAAATTCTTGATTTGGAATATTTTACCATGTATTATTATAGCTTAAAATTTTTTTCTATATTACTCTAAGTATTGAAAATAAATTTAATGTGATATAATTTAATGTGAAATATAGAAAAAATTCTAATTCTCTGGTTAAATGGATTAATGGAGTCTTGACTAAATTTGACAATGGATCATCTCTTAAAGAGGTGTTAACTGGCCTTATTTTAAAAGCAGAGATCACTTTAAAATTAGATTTAAAATACAGATCTAAGAAACCACATACTCAGGCAAAAACTATTTGTCAATACTGAAGGGAAAACTGTAATAAGCTTCAAATAAATAAAAAGTCTTCTAAAGCTGTCGGTCAGCATGACTGAGATCTGAAAATCCATCTAACCCATCTAAGTAGGGATCTGTGCCCCTCAGAAAACATATTTGCCCTACATGCTTATGTTGGGTGATATAAAGACTCAGTTGTCTAGTTTTTACTATAAAATAACGTTACCATAAAAATGATTTTGAACCTCCCTATAGCTCTATATTCATTCTTTATTAAATGCAGAAAAAGCAGAAAGATAAGGGAAAGAAGCAAAAAGCTCAACTTGGCAAAGCAACAACACGTGTGGTGGCCCTGTGGAATCATCATTAGCCAGGATGTGGTCCTCAATGTTTCCAGATTTGAAACTCTATTTTTGGGTATAGCCAAACTGGATCTGGTCTGAAGAGGCTGAATCATGCTAATTAACAAGGTAATGATGTATAAAGCAGATTCCAATTCATTACTTAACTGTGGAAGTTATATCTTTCCCAGAAAGTTCATGTTCTCCTAACCAACAATGCTTTATGTTATCAAGATCACAGGGCAACAAATTCATAATCAGAATCTGTCAGTTGTGTTTGAACATAGTAGCCCAAAAAAGAGATACACATGGTTGTGAGCAGAAGGTCTCAAATGGAGCTGATATGACGGTGAGTCAATCTTCAACACACCTGGGGAGATAATATATCTGCTTCACTTCATTCTCACCCTAACACTTCATAGAAATTCAGGGGGGAAAAAAAACACAATTTTTTAAGGAACTCATACACTGTAATCAGCATGTGAAGTTTGAAAAACTTCTTTAGGTGATTCTGATATGCAGTTTGAGAACTACTGGTTTTGAGAGATATTTCTTCCAGGTCATGGGGAAACCTGATTAAAATATTCTCCAACATAGGGTAGTTATTCTAGTATAGTCATACTAATCTCTGCCAGATAGTCAGGTCATACCTTACCTGATCAGCATTTGATAAACCTGATAAACTTATTTCACTTTTATGGCACAACATTCCTTTTTATTGATTATTTCTTAACTTCATTTTATAGATGATGGATTTGAAATAAAATATGTTCAGTAACTTGGTCACTGTCACATTGATAATAAGTACCATAACTAGGATTCAGACACTTGTCTGCTTAAAACTTAAATCCTTACAACCCACTTGCCCTCACTAGGAATAGTGTTTGATGAAGCAAGTTATTTCACTGAGTACTATTTTTGACACCTGACAAATACTCTCCATATTTATTTACATATTTTCTGTAGACATCATCACGTGATTTTTTTTTTCATATCACACTATAATTGACATTTTGGTCATGTTTTAATTCTGATAATAAACCTTAGTTGGAGTCCAGGAACTCCTAAATTTTCATCACATTAAAAGTAGTTTTGGGGCTTCCCTGGTGGCGCAGTGGTTGGGAGTCCGCCTGCCGATGCGAGGGACGCGGGTTCGTGCCCCGGTCCGGGAGGATCCCACATGCCACGGAGTGGCTGGAGCCGTGGCCGCTGAGCCTGCGCGTCCGGAGCCTGTGCTCCGCAACGGGAGAGGCCGCGACAGTGAGAGGCCCGCGTACCGCAAAAAAAAAAAAAAAAAAAAAAAAAAAAAAGTAGTTTTGGGTGGGAGACTGGCCAAGATGGTGGAGTAGAAAGACCCTGAGCTCATCTCCTCTCATGAGCATGCAAAAATTGAAACTATTTGCAGAACAACCATTGATGAAGAAGACCAGAATCTACCAGAAAAGATCTTCTACAACTAAAGACATAAAGAAGGAACCACAATGAGACAGGTAGGAGGGGTGGACTCATGATATAATCAAGTCCCATACCCCGAGATGGGCAACCCACAAAATGGAGGTTAATTATATTGCAGAGGTCCTCCTCCAGGAGTGAGAGTTCTGAGCCCCATCTTGGGCTCCAGCTTGGTGGTCCTGCAATGGGAAGAAGAGACCCCGGAGCATTTGCCTTTGAAAGCCAGGGGGGGCTTAATTTCAGGAGTCCCAAAGGACTGGGAGAAGTAGAGACTTCATGCTTAAAGGGCACACACAAAATCTCACACACACTGAGACCCAGGGCAAAAGCAGTAATTTGATAGAAGCCTGGGCCAGACCTACATGCTATTCTTAGAGAGTCTCCCAGAGAGGCAGGGGGCTGATTGTGACTCACACTGGGGACACAGACACTGGAAGAAGCCATTTGGGGAACTCCTTCTAACCCACATGGACACTGGTGCTGGCAGGCACCATTGTGCTATACTCTCTCTAGTTCATGAGCTCCAAAGCCTGGCTCTACCCAACAGCCTGTAGATGTCAGTGCCGGGACACCTCAGGTCAAGCAACTAACTGGGTGGGGACACAGCCCCACCCATCAGCAGACAGGATGATGCCTAGTGACTTCCTGAGCCCACAGCTGCCTCTATACATGGTCCTGCCCACCAGAAGGCCAAGACCCAGCTCCACCCACCAGTGAGCAAGGCACCAGCCCTGCCCTTCAGGAAGCCTGCACTAGCCTCTGGGCCAGCCTCACCCACCAGGGGGCAGACATCAGACACAAGAAAATCATAACCCCGTAGCCTGCAGACCCAGTCTGCTCACAGAAGGCCAGACCTCGCCATTGGACCAGCTGGGTCTTGAACCTGTCCACCAGCAGAACAACACAAGCTTCAGGACAACTTGGACTCCATACCCAACTGTGTGACAAACTGGACACCCACCACCAGCAATCTGACACTAGCTCTGGGAACCCTGTGCCCTGCAGCCAGACTCCAGGACCTGGCTCTGCCTGTCAATAGTCTGGCACTAACCCAAGGACCTGGCTTCACCCACCAGTAAGCAGGCAACAGACTCAGAGTCTTCTGGACCCTGACACCACCCACCAGTGAACCAGCACTAGCCCCAGGGCCCCCTGGGGTTCTGCAGTCAGCCACCTCATGGCCAGGCCCCACCAACAGGCAGTTGGCAGCTTCTGCACAAGGCAGGGCCTGGCAACCAACTGGACTAGGGGCTAAACAATACTACCAGACTACTAACAGAGTCAGCCTGCTACAACGAGTCACATGGCCTTCATAGGGAAAACCTCTAGACATTATAGCTTGGTAACAAGGAGAGTGCACTGCTGGGATGTACAGGATGTCTCCTACAGAAGGCCAACGTTGAGAAACATAACTAACCAACCAGATACATAAAAATACAAACAGCAACTAAGGCAAAATGAGGCAACAGAGGGACATGTTCCAGATGAAGGAACAAGATAAAACCCCAGAAGAAGAACTAAGTGAGGAGATAGGCAATCTACCTGAGAAAGAGTTCAGAGTAATGATTGGGAAGGTCAAAGAAATATTATGCTAGGTGAAATAAGTCAGGCAGAGAAAGACAAATGCTGTATGACATCACCTATATGTGGAATCTAAAAAGTACAACAAACTAGTGAATATAACAAATAAGAAGTAAACTCACAGTTACAGACAACAAACTAGTGGTTACCAGTGCGGAGAGGGAAGCGGGGAGGGGCAATATGAGGCTAGGGGATTAAGAGGTACAAACTATTATACATAAAATAAGCTACAAGGATATTGTACAACACAGGGAATATAGCCAATATTTTATAATAACTATAAATGGAGTATAACCTTTAAAATTATGAATTACTATAATGTACACCTATATTTCACATCAACTATACTTCAATAGAAAAAGCAATTTGGATGGATTACTCTGCTTATAAGCAGAACTGAAAACATACCCAACTAAGGTTAAACATCAGTAAAACAAGTGATTAATATATTAGCAACCAGACATAATAGAATTGGGTAGGGGCTTGAAGAAGAAATCACTAGAAGACACTTCAGAGTACATTTTTGGCCTTAAACTTAGAAGGACAAGTGAACAGCATTTCTAATTAATTGTCACTTTCTGATAGCAGAAGAGAAACAGCAGTGTAGAATTCAGCTCTTCTCAGCATTCTGAACAACTTCAGAAGACAATTTTTCCCCCTGAATTAACCAGATACATTGTTAATCTCTGGAAAGCTGTTCACATTTACACAGTTCGATTGTCTATCTTGTGAAATGATAGATATATTCATGTCATTGGGGAATAAGTAGGAGCAAATAGGTTTTTCGGAGACCCACAAGAAGGTAGCTTAATGCCACTTCTATGTATCAATAAAACAAAGTCTTGATCTCTAGCAACAATAGATTACTTAAAAACATCTGTACTTTCAGTGGGTTATGTGAACTTTCATTAGGAAGGCTGCATTATGTCTTGTAACAAAATCCAGTGTTAGAAGTACTCTGACAGTATCAGAATTCTCTTTGGAAAGGTTTCTGAAGTTCGTAAAAAGGTAAAGTCTAGGGCATTCTCTCTTAAGGGCCTTAGTCTCCATTGACTCTGACACCCCTGCCATGAGCGGATACATTCTTTCTTATGGCATTTGAATGCAGCACAATATCAATTTCACATAATTTAAATGAGAACCGTGTCTATTGCATTTGTGCTTATGCCGTAAAATCAAGATTCATGAGGGCTCAAGGAGAATCAGGCTATGAATGTGTTCTAAGTGAGACTGCTAAAGGCTGTAAAACTAAAGAAGTCATGTTATGGCAGTTTGTGAAATTTGTATTTGAAAAATATATGCTATGTTGTTAAAAACTATAATAAATACAAAAATTATATTCATTTAATTAGACTTTTCTAGGATTTGAAAGAAAAACATTATTTCAAAAATCTTCTCCCAAAACTGACTGCCAAATATCAAAAGGTTTGTGATGATTTATAGCTGAGGTATTTTTGTTCTTCACAATGAAATATGTGTGGGCTTTAGCTGACATTCCTAGGTAATTGATCTATACTAAAATATACCTTTTTAAGAAAGAAGATAGTTGTCTTAAGGTATAGCTTTCTGAATTCATACAGACACAAAAGAAAGGTCTCAATTCTTAACTCTACTTCCAGTGATTAAGATACTAACTCTTAGATTTTGTTAAACTTTTACATTTACTTTATTTCCTCTGCCAGAATCATACACTGTTAATCACATAGCTTTTTTGTGGCATTTCTACTAAATAGAATATCATTGTTACTGAGTGCAGTTTTGTTTTGTTGTTTCAGACACACAAAGTAGTAGAGTGCCTTTTCTTTTTTTGGCAATACATTTTGAATACATTGTAGTGACTTTAAATAATGTATCTTTTATTTCTGTATTTTCCTTTATATGTATGAATAATTATGTATCACTGACATTGTACAGATCTTGCCAAAACTGCATTTGTTTTATTAGGATTGGTTTCGGGTGGAAGCTATGATATTTTAAGTCATTTTTTATTAATTCTGTGTATATGACCACAGGCAAGTGCTTTAAGTCAACATATTTAGACAAAACATTAAATAATTATATTCTCCATTAAAAATATTTCAAACCAATATACATTGACATATTTAAAATTTCCACTATAATTGTTTACCAGTGGCACATGCTTGACATCGATAGTACTTAGTTTGATAATGGCCTTTGAATTTTGTAACTGCATATTGTGAAACAGTGTGACGGCTAACTAAAAACTTGATGGTCTTGCTTTGTCAAAATGGTTTAAATGTAAAAAATTCACATGTATAGCCTCTCAGTCTGCACTTCCTGCCCTCTCTTCTGACACCTGTGTCATGGATGGTTGCTCCAAGTCTCTCACCTATAGTCATAATAACCCTGTGCTCCTGCCCAATCCCTTCAACCTAACCACACGATAAACTCTCCTCCATCAAGATGATCTAGTATCATTTTTTTGTTGTTTTGTTGTGTTTTAATGTGTTTCATTACCCACTCCTTTCAAACTCAAGGTTTTCACAACCACTGTTTCCTCTGTGTAGACTTCTCTGACCCACTCTTCCCTTGGCTTTCCCTGCTCTTCCAGTAGGTATTTGGTTAAATATCACTTCCTTAGAGTGACTTTCCCTGTGTTCTCAATATTGAATCAAGTTTCTCTTGTTATCCCCCCTCAAATTAAACTTCTCTTTTCCTTTAAATCACTTACACCATTTATAATTACATATCTATTCAACTATTTGGTTTAAATCTATTTCTTTTACTAAAAAACAAAAGCCAAATGAAACAGAAAAAGGTCCCTGTGGACAAGTTCCATGTGTTTTGGTTTTACCATTGTATTGAATACTCAGCCCAGGGACAAATTGTGAATGAAAGAATGAAATAGTTTTGGTGTAAAAATTACCTTGATGGTCAAAACAATGCTCTGTGAAATATCTAGAAAAACTGCTTTATGGATTATACTCAAACATGATCCTTAGGGAGGACAAATAAGCTTAGGAGAGATTAAGATTTTTGATAGTCATTTGAATCCTAGTTATAGTAATTATTAGCTATATAACATTGACAAAATAAACATTTTATTCTAGTTCCCTATCTATAAATGGAAAAGATCCAGAACAGTGCCTCAAATATAACAGGTACCAAATAATCAGCAGCTATTAATATTGTAGAAATGTATTACAATAGAACTATACTATAAGATCTTTATCTTTTCCTAGATTTCACATTAATAACTGAAATAGACTCAAACTATTCAAAATTATTATGCTGGTCACTACTGCTTCAGGCAAGTCATTTAGTGATTTTATCTTACTTGTAATTTCTATTCCAAAATGATGATCTTAACTATAAGTCAATGTTTTGTCAGAATTATGAGGTACTCTATTTTACAGATAGGTTTATAGATCAGGTTTTGCAAATCTGAAAAAACTATTGTAAAAATTAGTTGTGCTTTTTTTTTATAGTATCTTTCACAATGATCACCCTCTTTTTATTCTGTAAGCTTTCAGTGTGGGTATATGAATGACCTGGGGTACATAACTACTGAATCTGATGATTTGCTGAAGTGGCAAATGTTCTTCTGGGAATTTATTTCTTTTCGTTGGGATTTAGCCAAAAAAAAAAAAAATCAAACTGATTTAAACATGTTTTAACAATGAAGTTTTGTGCAAATTTCATGTTCTTAATCAATGACATATGACCTAATAAAAATGAGAAGTGAAATGTTTAACATTTTTGTTTCAGTGATTGTTTTGTTTTAACATATGTTTCTATAGTTGTTTGGAGAATGATCTGCTGTAATTTCAAATATTCTACATACTAAACTTTCTTTACTCCAATTAAAATTCTCATTTCTGTTGTATGATCCAATTAAAATTCTCATTTCTGTTGTATGATCCCAGGTAGACATAAAGAAGACAGCAACCTGTATAAATGATTAGAGTAAGATACATTAAGATATTAAATCTTCTCCTACACAGGAGAATGCATTTTAAAAGAAATAATTTAAATCTAATAAAGCTGCTGAAAAGTATCTGTGGGAAACTTTTTCATAAAAACTATCTGATTTACCTTATTATTTTTGGTCCCTTTAATATAAGAATGTATCACTAATGGGGTGTTGCACTTCTGAGAGACTTCTCAGATTGCTACCTTATTTTATATAACAAGTACATTATAATGCTTATGTTGAACTATAACATGAAATTCATAGGTGATTACTTTGAGGATCTGTGAATTCCTTTAGCAAAGCAAAAATAAATACATAAGTATTTTTAAAAAGGGGGAATTTCTTTTATTTTGCATTGTGTAATATATGTTTCCCAGCAAGCCTAAGTCATTAAAACACACACAGGCTGCCACTTGATCTATTTTTTCCCCTCTGAAAAAGAGTTGGCAAATTGAATGTTTTTGTAGACAGACCCGTCAGCACTATACTGAGCTTTGTTTCTTTGGTTCTCTTATCAGACAATGACAATGATTAAAAGTGATGGATAGCAGATGCATTTGAATCTATAATTGAACTTTTTTAAGCATAATGATATTTTCACTCATTTTGAATTGGCTTGTAGGATCCTGCTGTTCAGCAAGAGCAAACGTTCATCCTAGAATGACTTAACTGTGGACCTAGGTTGACTCCTCCAAACACTCTTGTTGCAGCTGGCAACCTTTAAATGAGAGACTAAAGCCAAATCAGAAGAGAGCTGAAACTTGTGTCACATTGAAATGCAAGATATGCACCGGCCTTGAAGTACATATTATGCATTTGCTTTTTAGAGGATTATGTTTTTTCCTGCATTGATAGGACCAGATGTTGATGTTAATACATCTGGGAAACACATTTTTCTTTGTTTTGTGTCAGATGAGAGGAGGCTGTCAACTCTGGCAAAGTGCCAACTGATGCTTCTTAAGCTGCTGAAGGCACTAGGAAGGTAGACACTGATTAATCACAGAATGGAATTGTGGTGTTCTGGGTTATTGGAACTTTGACCAAGGATTCACATCACTATACATTGCGTTAAGGGAATCCACAATCCTCAGCAATTTTCAGTGAGTACTGGGGTGATGTGTCTTTTTTCTGAGATTGTCAGTATATTGCCTAGAGTAGATTTTGAACATGTCAATCATCTGAATTGATGACTGAATTGGATGCAACCAATGATCATTTATCTGTTTTCCTTCTACACACTGAGACTAAGTGTGCTAGTTGTTTGTCTCTGTGAGACAACAGGGTACATTGGGAAAAAAAAGATATATATATATGTGTATGTGTGTGTATATATATATATATATATACACACACACACACACACACATACAGGCAATCAGAATACCAGAGTCTTAGTTCTACTGTGAGACTTTGGCTAGTGGCCTTATTTCTCAGTTCTTTGAATTATAAAAGAAGGAAGCTGACAAAATAATCGGAAATCCTTTGATTTCTAAGAATCTGTGATTTTCTTTATCTCTGACATTAAGACAAAATTGTAAACTTATAGCTCATATGTCTTTTGAACAGAAAACACCATATTTAGATGCTTCACATTTTCTGCCCCTTGTCACTATCATTCATCCTTCTGTTTTGACATTTAAATTGAAATGTGTTTTCCATTCCATATAATTTTTACTATGCATTTTCTTATTCTTTTACACCAAAATCTACAAAAGTATGTATAGCAAAGATTAGTAGTATGTTATTTTGATTAGTTACCATTATTATTTTATGATTCTTCTTATAGAGATAAGGCAATTGAATGGTTAAGTGAATTGTTTAAAATTTCCCAGTTAATACCAGGACTAGAACACAGTGTTAAATCCAGGTCATTTGTTTTAAACATTCTAAGCATATTAGTTGCCTCTTTAAACTTGGATCTAAATAAAGTAATAGCACGGAATTCATTACTCTGTCTAAATCCTGTCCTCTGGAAAACTGAAATCTAAGGTTCTCAATGCTACTCTTGATCTAGATCAAGCATATACACAAACTCTAAAAACACTAGAGAAAAACAGATGCAGACAGTAAGCAATAAAATGGGTAACTGCCAACAGCAAAATGAAATATTAGGGAGAATTACAAGCTATAATTACTACAGCATTATTAGTCATATAGAGTTTTTTCACCTTCTGTTAAACAGTGGAATCTTCAAGTAAGATTCAAAGTTCAGAAATCATTTATGAGAAGTTCAAGTAGTAGTTAAAGAAAAGCAAATTTAGAGCTCTAGACCTGTGCTCTCAGGCTAGTGTTTACTGCCCAGGGTAAGTTCAAGCCACTCTAGACTTTTTTTCATTTACAAAATAAGGATTACACTAAGAAATATTAATTCTCCTTAACTCCAAAGTTTTGTGACATTTTTTTAAAAAAGCTCAGTAGCATTTCCCCTGACCTGGCTCTGATCTTTCTCCCTGACTCCTATGCTCATTGGATTATTGCTTCAAGTGAATGGAAACTCCAAAGGCACAGAGATCCTGCCTACCTTCTTAATGATGTATCTCCGGCACCTAAAACAGTGACTACTACTAGTAGGGGATCAAAAAAAATTATTCTATTATAATGAATTAAATGTACTTAGATGTAAGGTATAAAAATAAAAAGCGAGGAGGAGACAAGATGAAGAAGCAGAAGGATGTGAGCTCTCCCCTCTTACAGAAACACCAAAATCACAACTAACTTCTGAACAGTCATTGACAAAGAAATGCAGGAACCTACGGAAAAAGATATCCTACATCCAATGAAATGGCAGGAGGGGCTCAACTGCAATAAAATCAAATCCCACATACACTGCATAGGCAACTCAGAAACTGGAAAACAACTGTACCACAGAAGTTCTCCCACAGGAGTGAAAGTTCTGAGCTCCACACAGGCTCCCCAGCTTGACGGTCTGGGAATGGGAGGAGGAGCCTGCACAGAATGTAGCTTTGAAGACCAGTGGGATTTGACGTCAGGAATTCCACAGGACTGGAAGAAACAGAAATTCTACTCTTGGAGGGCACACACAGGGTCTTGTACACACCAGGACCCAGGGAAAAAAGCAGTAACCTCATAAGAGTGGGCCAGACGTACCTGCTACTACTGGAGGGTCTCCTGCAGAGGTGGGGGGGGGCAGCTGTGGCTCACTGTGGGGACAAGGACACTGGCGGTGGCAAGCAGAGAAGAAAAAGAAATTAAGGGAATCCAAATAGGAAATGAAGAAGTAAAACTGTCACTGCTTGCAGATGACATGATACTATACAAAGAAAACCCTAAAGATGCTACCAGAAAACAACTAGAGCTCATCAATGAATGTGATAAAGCTGCAGGATACAAAATTAATGCACAGAAATTTCTTGCATTCCTATAGACTAATAACAAAAGATCAGAAAGAGAACCTGAGGAAACAATCCCAGTTACCATTGCATCAAAAAGAAAAAAATACCTAGGAATAAACCTACCTAAGGAGACAAAACACCTGTACTTTGAAAACTATAAGATACTGATGAAAAAAATCAAACATGACACAGACAGAAAGATATACCATGTTTTTGGATTGGAAGTATCAATACTGTCAAACTGACTATACTACCCAAAGCAATCTACAGATTCAATGCAATCCCTACCAAACTACCAATGGCATTTTTCACAGAACTAGAACAAAAAATTAAAAAATTTGCATGGAAACACAAAAGACCCCAAATAGCCAAAGCAATCTTGAGAAAGAAAAACACAGCTGGAGGAATCAGGCTCCCTGACTTCAGACTATACTACAAAGCTGCAATCTTCAAAACAGTATGGTACTGGAACAAAAACAAACATGTAGATCAACAGAACAGGATAGAAAGCCCAGAGATAAACCTACACACCTATGGAAAATTAATCTATGGAAAGGATGCAAGAATAAATAATGGAGAAAATACAGTCCCTTCAATAAGTGGTGCTGGGAAAACTGGACAGCTACATGTAAAAGAATAAAGTTAGAGCATTCTCTAACACCATTCACAAAAATAAACTCAAAATGGATCAGAGACCTAAATGTAAGGCTGGACACTATAAAACTTAGAGGAAAACATAGGCAGAACAAACTTTGACAAAAATCACTGTCAAGAGTAATGAAAATAAAACCAAATATAAGCAAATGGGACCTAATTAAACTCAAAAGCTTTTGCACAGAAAAGGAAACCATAAGCAAAATGACAACCCACAGAATGGGAGAAAATATTTGCAAACAATGGGACCAAGAAGGGATTAATCTCCAAAATTTACAAACAGCTCATGAGGCTCATATCAATAAAACAAACAACCAAATCAAAAAATGGGCAGAAAACCTAAATAGACATCTCTCCAAAGAAGGCATACAGATGGCCATAAAGCACATGAAAAGATGCTCAACATCACAAAGTATCAGAGAAATGCAAATCAAAACTACAATTAGGTATCACCTCACACCAGTCAGAATGGCCATCATCAAAAAGTCTACAAACAATAAATGCTGGAGATGGTGTGGAGAAAAGTGAACCCTCCTACACTGTTGGTGGGAATGTAAATTGGTACAGCCACTATGGAGAACAGTATGGAGGTTCCATAAAGAACTAAAACTAAAGCTACCATGTGATCCAGCGCTCCCACTCCTGGGCATACATCTGGAGAAAACCGTGGTTTGAAAGGATACCTGTACCCCAATGTTCACTGCAGCACTGTTTATAATAGCCAAGACATGAAAGCAACCTTAATGTCCACTGACAGAGGAATGGATAAAGAAGATGTGGTACATATAAACAATGGAATATTATGCAGCCATTAAAGAGAATGAAATAATGACATTTGCAGCAATCATGTATGGACCTGGAGATTATCATGCTAAGTGAAGTAAGTCAGACACATAAAGACAAATATGATATGATATCACTTATATGCACAATCTAAAAAAAGGACACAAACTTATTTTACAAAACAGAAATAGAATCACAAACATAGAGAGTGAACTTATGGTTATCAGGTGGGAAGGGTGGGGGGAAGGGGTAGAGTGGTAGTTTGGGATTGACATGCACACAGTGCTATACTTAAAATAGATAACCAACAAGGACCTACTGTACAGCACAGGAAACTGCTTAATACACTGTAATAACCTAAACAGGAAAAGAATTTGAAAAATAATATATACATGTATATATGTAACTGAATCACTCTGCTGTACACCTGAAACTAACACAACATTGTTAATCAACTATACTCCAATATAAAATATTTTTTTTAATTTTAAAAATAAAAATAAAAGCTTAGTAAACTTCTCAGAGAATATATCAGGAAGGCAGCAGAGAATTAACTATTAATAGTTCAAGCCCTGATTCTTGAATGCCTCTGTTAGTAACTGTTGGACCATACTAAGCTTTTCAAGCCTCAATTTCTTCAACGATGAAATTGGGATGACATTAATACTGTCTCCCTGAGAGTTTTGTGATGATTAAATGAGATACTACATGTAATACTTCCAGAAAATTGTCTATAATAAAAATACCTAACACTTAGTGAATGCTTACTAAACACAATAATCTTTCAGAAAATTAGCTATTATTTTTACTTGGGAAAGAGTATAATTTTATCAGCATATTCACAGTAGATATACAAAAATACAGGCTGACCATCTTATATCATGCTATTCCTTATTCTTGGACCATTCTTTCAGGCAAGCTTCTATCATTTTCCTTCCCTCGATGATTTCTATAAAATATCACTCAACTTGTGGATTTTTCTATGGTTTTGATACAAAAGGTGATTTCGTCCTTTGTCAGTTTTGCTCTGCACGTAACATAATTTACCTATTCTTCTTTCAGTATATTTGTTAGTTTCATGTTGGGCTTAACCTCTAAAACTCCCTCTTTAAAAAAATTTTTCATTTGTTGAAATTTCATGGTAATTTTTAAATTTTCATTTTTAATCTACTTTCCACACTAAGAAGCAATTCATCCTTCCTGAAATCTTCTTTTCTTTGGGTTTCTGTGACATTGGTTTCCTTTGGTCCTCTTATTTATCAGATATTCCTCTTCAACTTTATGTACTTGCTCTACTTTCCTCTTTCCAATTTTTGAGCATAAGCTTCCCTTATTTTGCAAGCTCTTTTAATCCCAAGACTTCAAATATTAATTTTAGGTAGCTGATGCCAAAATCTATGTCTCTAACCCTTGGCGCATTCCTGAACTCAGATGTACATTTCTAAAAGCCTGGTAAACATTTTCTCAAAAATCTTATAGATGCCATTCAAGTATTTCAAGCTCAATTTACCCAAACAGGACTCAGTTTATTTTTCAATCCACCCTTTCCCTCAAATATTATCCTATTCCCTAATTTCAATATTATTTAATGGCATTTTATTTAATGGCATTTTATTCTGTTCTGCATTTTGTATGTTCTTAAAAACCGTAAGTGTTTAAACTGACTTAAAATATACAGTTACTTCCATTTGGTTATTCAATAAGTGATAATGACTGTAATAATTTTATTTATTCATCTTCTGGATTATTCTAAAAATATTTTAAAAGGCACCTACAAAGTACCTATGATAGAGTAAAACTAGTTTTAAAAATTAAAAAATGAGTTAAATTGTCATAGTGGTTTCAATCATATGCCTATGGTACAAATCTCATTATAATTTTAATTTTGTTACATAAATGCCCTTATAAGCAAATGTCTGATGTAATAGATACATTTAAACTATAATTGATGTCTTCCTAATTTTAATAAACTATACAAAATTATTAATAACTAAAAATGTCAACAGTTGCAGTTTATGTAATAGGTGGGTTCTAACCTATATATGATTTATGAATTCATTTTATTTATATAGCTTTGATTTATTGATTGATTGGAGTATATTTGCTTTACAATGTTGTGTTAGTTTCTGCTGTATAGCAAAGTGAATCAGTTATATGTATTCATATATCCACTCTTTTTTAGATTTCCTTCCCATTTAGGTCACCACAGAGCAATGAGTAGAGTTCCCTGTGCTATACAGTAGATTCTCATTAGTTATCTATTTTATACATAGTAGTGTATATATGTCAATCTCAAACTCCCAATTCATCCTACCCACCCCTTCCCCCTTGGTAACTGTAAGTTTGTTTCCTACATCTGTGACTCTATTTCTGCTTTGCAAATAAGTTCACCTGTACCATTTTTCTAGATTCCACATATAAGCAATATTATACGATATTTGTCTTTCTCTTTCTGACTTACTTCACTCTGTATGACAATCTCTAGGTTCATCCATGTCACTGCAAATGGCATTATTTCATTCCTTTTTACGGATAAGTAATATTCCATTGTATATATGTACCACATCTTTATCCATTCCTCTGTCGATGGACATTTAAGTTGCTTCTATGTTCTGGCACTTGTAAATAGTTCTTCAATGAATATCTGGGTGCAATGTATCCTTTCAAATTATGGTTTTCTCCAGGTATATGCCCAGAAATGGGATTGCTGAGTCATCTAAACAGTATGGTACTGGCCCAAAAACAGAAATATAGATCAATGGAACAGGATAGAAAGTCCAGAGATAAACCCATGTACCTATGGCCACCTAATCTATGACAAAGAGGCAAGAATATACAATGGAGAAAAGACAGTCTCTTCAATAAGTGGTGCAGGGAAAACTGGACAGCTACATGTAAAAGAATGAAATCAGAACACTCCCTATCACCATACATAAAAATAAATTCAAAATGGATTAAAGACCTAAATGTAAGGCCAGATACTATAAGACTCTTAGAGGAAAGTATAGGCAGAACACGCTTTGACATAAATTGCAGCAATATCTGTTTCAGTCCACCATCTAGAGTAATGAAAATAAAAACAAAAATAAACAAATGGGATCTAATTAAACATAAAAGCCTTTGCACAGCAAAGGAAACCATCAACAAAATGAAAAGAAACCCTCAGAATGGGAGAAAATATTTGCAAACCAAGCCACTGACAAGGGATTAATCTACAAAATATACAAACAGCTCATGCAGCTCAATATCAAAAAAACAAACAACCCAATCAAAAAATGGGCAGAAAACCTAAACAGATATTTCTCCAAAGAAGACATATAGATGGCCAGGAGGCACATGAAAAGATGCTCAACATCACTAATTTTTAGGGAAATGAAATCAAAACTACAATGATGTATCACCTCACACCAGTCAGAATGGCTATCATCAAAAAGTGTACAAACAATAAATGCTGGAGAGGGTGTGGAGAAAAGGGAACCCTCCTACACCGTTGGTGGGAATGTAAATTGGTACAGCCACTATGGAGAACAGTATGGTGGTTCCTTAAAAAACTAAAAATAGAGCTACCATATGACCCAGCTTTAATTTATTTCAAAGAGTTTTCACTCATAAATGTGAAAATATTTTCCTTTTGCAGTTTAGATTTATAGTTTTTGAAGCCTAATATAGTGCTCATCTTTCTTGATAGGCATTTAAAATATTATATTCGTAGCCATATTTCTAAAAATATTCAATATTTTATTATTAATTTTCAAAGCACTTTCAAGGTCTTGTTATTTAAAACCACTTTGTGAATAGGCATTATTAAAATTTTTACATTTTTAATTTATAGATTTACATTTAAAGTGATATTAAATAACATAGCCAAACCCGCACCATTAGTAAATGGCAGAATTAGGACTTAATATCTTAAGATTCCCACTCCAATGCTCCTTCTACTCTATATATCAAAATATTCTGGGACATATGTTATCTCTTATCTACTTTATTTTTGGAGGAAAAATATCTTAAAAAATTTTCAATTACAATATGAATCTGGCACCAGAGCCAGAATAATCATACTAAATCCTAAATCTAATCAAGTCACTTCACTTCTGGGTCCTTTTTTGCCCTTAGATAGTCCAACCTCTGCAGCACAGGGCACCAGATCACTTCTCCAGCTTCCTGTCACACAGACTCAACAAGTGAGCATGCTGTTACACACTAAACATTTTCATTTCTTTAATTTACAAGCTTTCCTAGCATCCAGATTTTTCCATATATTTTCTTTGTCTGGGGGAGAGATTGAGAGATTTCCATGACTGGACTCTTCAAGCTTCATTTATATATAATTTTGGGGGAGTTCTTTCTTGACTACCACCTCTCCCCACTAACTTAAATCCTAGTATTTCCTTGGTGGGCTCTCATAAGACTGTACTTCCTTATCAGAGTACTTCTTGCATTGCTTTTAATTCCCTGCTTACATTACTGAATCTTTACCTAGACTTTATTCAACTGTCCTTAGTATCTAAGAGTACCTAAAGTAGGTACTTTGAATTAATTACAACTTTCCTAATCTGCTCTAGTTTTCTCATTCAAAGTCATTTAAGTATTGGTGAACTCATAATTTTTTGCTTATTCTCCAACTTATGATTTGACAGTTTAAGGATGAGTGATCTATAAAACATAAAACCAGAAATCTGTCCTTTGAGCTGGACATTAGGATCACATTTTGAACCAAATGCAGTAGAATCTTGTTATTCATGTGTTTAACACTGGCAGCTTCTACAATGTTGTGCTGATCTACCAGAAGGTTAGTGAAATATAGTAACAACCACATCAGCTGAGGAAGGAATTGAAAGCAAATTCAATTTCAAGCTAATGTGAAAAAAGGAGTCACTTAACTAGTTATTGAGCTATTGACCTCCCAACTTCTGCATCCCAACGTGGCTTTGTATTTATATAATGTAAACGTCATCTTTTTTTTTTTTTAATTGTCTGAAGAAAAATCCAGCTCTCAGGCTTTGAGATGGCTGAAGCAAAATTTAAGAGGTCTGGTTCTTAGCTTAAAGGAGAAGTTTTATGAAGAAAATAATAAGGCATAGATGGTATTAACTCATCTCTAGTCATTTCTGGAACAAACTGAATATAGATAAATAAGAGGGAAATAGTAATATTTTACAAAACTGATATTCACAAAGATACATCAACTACAGATATCAAAGGTGTATTTTACAATAGCACAGTTGGTATTATTTTTATCCCAAACAATAAATGTCATAAAGAGTGAAAAAAACAGTATAATGTATTCTGATCATTTGTGTGGGTATTTTTTGTTTGTTTGTTTTAAAATATTTTTGAATAGGTCTATAAAGCATTGTAAAGTCAGTAGTTTCAATTTTTATGTTAAGTTAGTTGAATCTCTTTGTGTTCAACTTCATTTTCCTTATTTCCTCCTCTTTCTTCTCTGTCTTCACTCCCTTGCTCAGTGAACTATTCGTCCACTATCACCTCACCTACCACATGTCCATCTCCAGATCTAGACTGTCTCTCTGCTGCTGATATTCTGAATAAAAATCAAACATTTCCTTCTCTACCATCCAAACATGTTACTCATTTCTTATTTCTTCCCTTGACTAATAATACCATCATTTATCCAGTTACTCAGATTATGAATTGTGATACTATCCTTGGCTGTCCATCTTTCTACTTGTAATTTATCAGTAAATAATCATGTCAGTACCATCCTAAATTTTGTCTCATATATGTCTCCTTTCTAAGATCCTGTTTGCTAAAATTCATCATCCTTACAATCTGTCTTTCAAACAACTTACCATAATTTTCCTGTTGCTTTTTTCCTTTCTATTCCAGCCTCTACATTAGTTACAGATTTTCCAGGTGACTTTCCATTTTTAAAACTTGTTAGGAAATTTCATTTAGCTAACAGTCTCTTTAATTCTTTCCTAAAATGTATTATCATTCATAGAAAACACAATATATAACACCTGAAATCAGCCTATTAACAAAATGTTCATGAAAGTTATGCAAAATGCATAAAAATGATGTAACTAGAAAGAAAAATACAACTGAGGACTCATGTATGTTCTTAATAAAATAGAGATTAAAAAAAAAAAAGGAAAACAAAACAAGAGAAATAGACAAAAATGCTCCTGAAATACACTCTCATGTGGTACTACTTTTCTGGTGACCACAGAATTTTTCCTCTGTCAGTAATGCACCCCCCACCTCTTAATTTATTCAGAGACTTCAACTTTTGGCAAATAAAAAGGCATTAATTGGTGACTGAGTCAGGGATTGTAGGTAGTAATCTACTGAAACTTGGAAAAGGTTTATTAACTAAAGATTAAGTTCAACAGCTTAAGTGGTCAATGTGAAAGAAGTAGAATGGATTCTTATAGAAATGCAGATTTTATTTAAGGATACCAAAAACTCTACTTTGAAATTAAGAGAATGTTATTATCACACATGGATTCAGCACTTCTACATCAGGCAGAAAAAATGCTAGGCCTTAGAAGCTGGGTTAGGAAAGATGCATGTGACAAGTTATTAATTTGAGAAAAGCTTTCATCAAGTGATCAAAATTATAATGAGGACAAAGAATAGACCATACATCTTCTCTGTTGACAAACTCTGAGCCATATTTGAGAATAAGCAAATAGAGTTGACCCGTGAATTTGGGGGCTAGGGGGCGGTGACCCTCTGCACAGTCAAAATTGTGTATAACTTTACAGTCGGCCCTCTATATCTGTGGTTTTGCATCTGCAGATTCAGAGAACCATGGATTGTGTAGTATTGTAGTATGTATTTAGTAAAAAAGAAAAAAAAATTGAATATAAGTAGACCTGCACAGTTCAAGTCTGTGCTGTTCAAGGGTCAACTGTAGGAAAAGCAAAAACAAAAGCAAACAAACAAAAAAAGTAAAGGATGTAAGTAAAAATGGCAGAGTAAGGGAATGCAAATATCTGCCTCACCACAGAAGCAATAAAAAAAAAATGGCAAAAACTGCCATAGTCAATATTTTGGAACTCTGAAAACTAACCAAAAGCTTGCAGCAATTTGGGAATTGCTCCTTTAAGAAAAATGGCTGAATCTCTGTAAGAACATAAGACTTGTTAGCATTTTAACTTGAACTTGTCCCTTTCCCCACTTTCCAACTCAGAGGTACAGTTGAAAATAACAGAAAACATTTCTGGCACCAATACTGGAAAGAGCAGCATTGACCTCATTCCCAAATAATTGTCCTTATTTAATCTGTCTCAAAATATTTGTCTTTATCTTCCTTGATTCAGAACTCACCCTGCACTAAAACCATTACCTGGGAGGCATTTGTCAAAACATTTGTAGGTAGATATTTTAGTCACTGAGATGATGGGTAGAAATTTTGGCAAACAAACATTAATCAAGAATGTTGGAAGACGTGTATACACTGCTATATTTAAAATACATAACCAATAAGGACCTACTCTATAGCACAAGGACCTCTGCTCAATATTATGTAATAACCTAAATGGGAAAAGAATTTGAAAAAGAATAGATACATGTATATGTGTAACTGAATCACTGTGCTGTACACCTGAAACAAACACAACATTGTTAATCAACTACAGTCCAATAGAAAATAGAAAAATTTAAAAAATAATCTTGGAAGAAAAGGCTGGAGAATGAAATGATTTGGGGGAATAAGGACTTTAAAAAGTGGGAATCTAGAGAGCTACATGCATGCCCAGTTCTGTGCATGCTCAGGAAAGACATGATAAGATGCTAAGCATTCACTTCTAGCAAAAACTGAGGCACTCTGCATGCAAAAATTGAAAACTAAGGCAGAGTTGTAAATTGCCTGCCTGAGCATTGAAGGTGTGCCCCCAGCACATTCACAGACTGCAAAGACTGGGAAATATTTTGGTTCCAAGCACATAAGAAAATCTCTCTCCAATTATTAGCTTACCACGAAGCTAATAGAGCAGAGATGTCAGAGACTACACATGACAAGGAATACAGACTTCATAAAATTAGTTCAGAAAAGGCATTAAACAAGGAAAGAACAACAACAAACTGCAACAAAAACAAATCCTGGGGAAGAATCTTATTTCTTTCCATTCTTTCAGAGTGGTCACATTATATATTCAAAATTTATGCTTCTCAACAAATAATTATGAGGCATGCAATGAAACAAGAATGTCTGGTCCATATGCAGGAAAAAAAGCAACCAATAGGAACTGTCCCCAAAGACACCCAGATGTTGGACTTATGAGACTTTAGATAATCTATTTTAAATATGTTCAAAGATCTAAAGGAAACTGTTTGAATAAGTGTAGCCATGGCTATATATCTGTATATCTGTATTTAAACCTTGAAATATTACACTGAAATACATGTGCACTTGCATACACACTTGCACACTCAAATGCTATCCCCAAAGTAGATATTTTATATTTCCGTTCTAGTTTAATTCTTTTTAAAAATTTTACATCATTTTTATTTATTTATTGAAGTATAGTTGATCACTAAGTATTAGTTTCTGGTGTACAGCAAAGTGATTCAGTTATATATATATATATATGTGTGTGTGTGTGTGTGTGTGTGTGCGTGTTACTCTTTTTTGTATTCTTTTCCATTATGGTTTATCACAGGCTATTGAATATAGTTCCCTGTGATATACAGTAGGACCCTGATGTTCATCTATTTTATATATAGTGTTTTTATCTGCTAATACCAAACTCCTAATTTGTCGCTCCCCCAGCCCTTTCCCCTTTGGTAACCATAAGTTTGTTTTCTATGTCTGTGAGTCTGTTTCTCTTTTGTAAATAAGTTCATTTGTGTCCTATATTTGATTCTGCATATAAATGCTACCATATGGTATTTGTCTTTCTCTTTCTGACTTACATCACTTACTATGATAATTTCTAGGTCCATCCATGTTGCTGCAAATTCTTAATGGTGCTTCTAATCTTTGATATTAAAAAATTGATTAGAATCTATTTTAAGTGGGAAAATGTCACCCAAGACTATAAGATGGTGACATAGCTAGTAATAAATACTAGGTTTTTAGACTCCCCAATACAATGTGGTTTCAATAATATCACATGTCTTCTTGTGACCTGTATATTATTTCTACAATCCTGTCTACTGCAGTATAATTTTTTATTTCTTCATTTATTTCAACTTGCACTTCTCAGACAGAAGATACTTTATAGTATAGTATTAGTATAGTAGAATTTCAGTCCTGACAATGTAGATCATCCAGTAAGATTTATCTTCTATGATTTCACTGAGACCATTCCAAGTTATCTAACTGGATCCCCAAGATTGAATTTCATTTTTGTTTCGTTTTATAACTCTAATGATCTAAATCTCAACAGCTTTTGAATTCTCACATAAATTTATTATAGATATTTTTCAAAATATATTTTTAAATATATTTCTACAAAATTATAATATCAATCTAAATTATAATAATTCTGTAAGCCTAGATTATACATACTATTATTATGTCACAACTATAATACTTAATGGGAGCCTGAACCCATAGGATTGAGACCCCAATATCATTTTGTAAAGGAAAATACTTATACATATATAATATTTCAGGTTACTAATTTTAGGATTTCATTTGGAATAGTTTGGGAACTAGGCTCTATAAATGTTTCATATATTTCAAAGTTACTCTCTTTTCCACCTGTCAATGTGAATAATACCCAGAAGCAACAAAGTAAGATTCATAATCTAAATTTCAATAATAACTATAGTTGCTATTCAAGATTTAATACTTTAAAACAAAGGTCAGTATCCTGAAAAATAGGTTTTGGTGTTCCAACCGGGAAATTTTTATTTCTCTGTTACATTTCTTTGTCTTAATTTCAGATGATATCCTAAAGAAAGGGCACACATTCACTCTTGAAGGAATGATATTTTTCCCCATATTTCATGTACAGTTTTTATTTTTTGATTAAAAAAATGTACTTTAAATTATTACTCTTATATAGTTAAATAAATTGGGGTAAAATCTCCCTTGTAGGTATTCAAAGTGAGAAACCAATAACATTTTCTGTTTCTTCTTTGAGTCATGAAAGTATATGAAATGATACATCAAACAATTTTATTGCTATTCTTGTTTTCTCTTCATAATTTTGTTTACACAGTAATTACAGACTTCATACAATGTATAAACATGATCTAAGTAACATAAAATCAAGGGAAAAGTTTGGAGGTTAAGTGGGTGTTTAAACTGCATTGGATGGAATAATATCAATTATTAAAATGGTATACATTAGATATTACTTTTCTATTGATATATACAATATTTTCATGACATAATTAAAAACTTTGTTTATCAAGGTCCAAATCTCTAAAATTATCTTTCCTGTATGTTTTATAATGTTTTACTTACTACTTTGAGATAGTATAGAAAGTACACAAACACCAAACAGTATTAAGCTAACATTTTCTTAATTCATAACTAATTCTTCATAATGAGCAATAGTATATATTTCAATCAGTTATTGTAATTATTATGTTACAAGGACTTCTTTATATAAATACATCATATTTTTTTTCAATTAATGAAATGGTTATTTCTTTATGGCTTGAAACTTCAAAATCACCAACTAGGTTAAAAACTGAACATCCTGGATTTAAGGGTACCTAACTGCAACTAATAGGTATATAAGGCTTGGAGATCTAACACACAGTATACAATAATTATAGACAAACTGTATGTAATTATACAATAATTATAGACAAATGTATTCTAAGTATTAAAATTTCTAAGAGTCTATCTTAACTGTTTCTACCACTAGAAGAAATAATCACGTGGCATGACAGAGTTGTTAGCTAAAGCTACAATGGCATACATATTGCAATATAGCAAATGTATCAAATCAATAGGCCTACACCTTAAACTTATACAATGCTATGTCAATTACATCCTAATCATAATTTTTTTTAAAAAATGAACATCCCAGATAGGGAATAATATAAGAGAATTATGGGAACAAAGTCCTCCAACTTTAATTAGGAACCACCATATCAGACAGCACCCATCTTTTATCTTAGACTAGACAGACAATGAATACCAGTCCAGTAAGGTCAATATCAGTTGTTATCACTGAGCCCAAGTCTTTTTCCATATCACAGTGTTATACAAAAAAAGAAGTCTGTTGTAAGTACCTAGGTTATATGTCTGGCAAATCCCAATATATCTCTTTGATGAATCAGTTTATAAATCCTAAGATGATGTGCTCATGTACCACCAAGTTTCCTGTCTCCTCCGTATTTCCAACCAGATGTCTTTTGAGGGTCATGATTCAGTTGAAATTAGTGGCTTTCTTTGTTCCCCCTCTACCTTCCGGTAAATGAAATTGGAACATAATACAGTTAAGAAGTTAGTAGTCTAAATGTATCCATTTCCAACAAACTTACTTCTCTGTCACTTAGTTAAAATGGATAAGAGAAAATTATTGTCAAATAAGTACAATGTTCTAGGATATTCTCCATTAAGAGTACCAAAAATAAATTAAAAATCCAAAAAGATAAGTCAAACCTGGCTTTTTCCACTTGCAGGAATATGACTTTAAGCAAGTGATTTATTTACCCTAAGCCTCAGTATTTTCATCTTTTAAAACTTGGAGAGGATTATTTATACATTCCTTGAAGGTTTGCTGTGATAATTAAATAAGTCAATAGCATGCACAATGACTGACACAGATAAAATGTATTATTAATTAGTCACTAATTTAATAATCATATGTTGGAAAGAGACTCACTTATTAAAGATTTGTGCAAATGCTTACTAACAAGAAACAGTTGGGGGAAAAAATGAAGGGTTTTCATGTATTTCTACGTTTTAGTACTGTTTTATTCTACACAGGAATTCCTATCTGTACTTTCCCTCATGGTATGTGTGCAGCATCTACTGCTGAGTAGGGAGGAAATCTTTTATGACTACATTAACATCTTATGGCCAGTAAGGGTTATTTTTTTTTACTCTCTAGTCATAATTTATTACATTGGCTTTTTATTAGTTTGAAGAAGTCAATACTAGCATTCCCAAAGCACTAATATGGTCAAGCTCATTGTTGGGAAATAGCTATGAAGTTTTCAGTGAATAATATTCTATAAACATAATTTGATAATGTTTTAATAGCAAATGCTTGGTAATAATTATGCTTTCAAATGTGCTGAGTAGAAAAGCTCTTTAATGTGCTCTTGAGATCTTAATTCTGCAAGATGACTCTTACGAAATATCTAGCAGCAAGTCACCACCAGGAAGTTAACTTTATTATGTGAGTATGCATGCATTTTCCAAACACTGAATCATCTTGTCTTATTTCTAATAGATACAGTGGTTATACCACTTAATTACATGCTTATTAAGAATTAACATGACAGCAACTGCCACAGACACAGCAGTGGTAGTAGATAATTTCCTGCAACATTCTTTATACCTGTTACATTTAAGTTTCTCAAATAAAAAATACTCTAGTAAGGTATTAATGTAAAATCTTAAAACCTAGACACTGAAATAAGAAAAAACAATTATTTATGAAAGTTGACACTTAATATTATGTTGGGACTCTAAGGAAAAGTCCCAGCCTTTAAAATTTATATCTATATGTCTATATCTATACATACCATATTTAAGATGTTACATTAATTTATATATACATATTTAATGTAACATTTTAAATTTAAATTCCTTTTATCACTTTATCATACATTACCCAGATAATTTCTCATAAACATTTTTTGCCAACTAATAAAATAGAATCTACCCAAAAATAAAATTGAAGCAAATTTATTGTCCTTTGGTAAACACTTCTGTTACTTCACATATCAAAGGAACCTCTTGTATCTAATAATTTTAAAAAATAACAAACTTTATTATTTAAAATTCCAAAACCATTTTATCTGCTTCCCTTAGGTCTTTAAATTTATACTGTATTTCTTTCCTTTACTCCTTAGCACAATAGCCTAAAAACAAGTTTCTTAATTTCTAATTGATCTAAAAGATAGCTTTTAAAAGTAATAATAGTAACAATATATTGGGTGCTATAGCATAGGGATAAGTGAAATGAATGACAGCAATGTCACAAAAGCAAGGAGGGAAGAATTGGGAATACTCCATTATCTAGTACCTTCTGTACACATGAAGTGGTATAGTATTAGATGAGGGTAGACTTAGATTTGATAAAAATATATATATTGGAAACTTTATGACAAACACTAAGAAATACTGTAATTGATACTTGAAGAGAGGATATAATCAAATGCTTGATTAAACTAGGGAAGGTTGGAAAAGAAAATGAAGAAATAAACAAATGCAATAAATAAACAGATACAAACATATTGGATATTAATCCTACTATATCAATTACCATTTTATAAGTAAATGGTCTAAATGCAGCAATTAAAAGATAGACTGGAAGAACTGATTAACAATAAAGGAACTAACTGTATACCATCTACAAGCAACTCATTATAAATATAAACACTCAGATTCACATAGGTTCTAAACAACAGGCTGGAAAAAAACACACTGTAAATGAATCAAAGAAAGTGGAATTAGCTATTCTAATTTCAAACAAAGCATATTTCCAAACAGTAAAATTATCAGAGAATAGAAGGGTATTCCATAATGATTAAAGGGTCAATTATCCAACAAGACAATACTAAGTCTGTATATACCCAAGAGCAGAACATCAAAATAGATGAAACAAAACTGACAGAACTTAAGAAGAGATACACAAATTACTATGCTTGGGACTTCAACACATCTCTTTCAGTAATTGCTACATCAAACAGGCAGAAAGTCAGTAAGGATATAGTTGACTGAACAAGATTATAAATCAACTCAATCTAATTGACATTTATAGAATAGTGTTTCCAATAACAGCCAAATACACATTATTTTGAAACTCACAGGGAACAATCACCAGGATGGACCACATTCTGTGCCATAAATCACACCTTAACAAATTGTAAAGGATAAAAACCATACAAAGTGTGTTCTCAGACTACAGTGAAATTAAACTAGAAATTATCAAAAGAAAGACAGCTGGAAAATCCCCCCAATATTTGGAGATTAAACAACACACTTCAATATAAGATGAAGAGCAAATGAAGTCTCAACAGAAATTTTAAAATATTTTAATTAAATTATATGATAATGAAAATACAAAATTTATTGGATGCAGCAAAAATAGCATGTAGAGGAAAATTTACAGCACTATATATTAGAAACAAAGAAATATAAAGTCTATAACCTATGCTTCCATCTTAGGAAACCAGAGAAATGAGAGTTATTTAATTCTAAGGCAAGCATTACAAACAATACAATTAGAGAAGAAATTAATGATAGTGAAAATAGAGAAAACAAAAATAAATCAATGAACCCAAAACCTGGGTGTTTGAAAGAGCGATGAAATTGATAAACTGCTAGTTAGGCCAAACAAGGAAAAAAAAAAAAGAGGGAATGCAGATTACCAATACTAGAAATGAAATAAGGGTTAACACTACTGATCATTTGGACATTATAAAGAAATTAAAAGAATATGATGAGCAAACTCTATGGCTACAAATTTGTAACTTAAATGAAATGGACTAATTTCTTGTGATACACTGCCAAATCTTACAGAGTGAGGCCACACCTACCAGGCTGCCCATAGTATTCAGCCCATACAACCCATGTAGGGGGCACCCCTAGAGCACGTATCTCAGGTGACCAGCAAGAAGTGCACTGCTGGCACACATAAGATGTCTCCTACAAAAGGCCACTTCTCAAAGGTCAGGAAATGTAACCAAATTCCAAATGCATAGAAATAAAAACAGCAAATTAGGAAAATGAGGTGACAGAGAAATATGTTCAAAATGAAGGAACAAGATAAAACCCCAGAAGAACTAAGTGAAGTGGAGATATGTAATCTACCCAATAAACAGTTCCAGGTAATGATCACAAGATGTTCAAAGAACTCAAGAGAAGATTGGATGAATAGATTGAGAAGTTAGAAGTTTTTAACAAAGAGTTAGAAAATATAAAGAACAACAAAACACAAATGAAGAATAAAATAACTGAAATTAAAAATACACTAGAAGGAATCAATAGTAGATTAAATAGAGAAGAATAGATCAGTGAGCTGGAAGATAGTAGCAGAAATCACTGAAGCTGAACAGAAAAAAGAAAAATAATAAAAGGAGATGAAGACAGTTTAAAAGACTTCTAAGGACAACATGAAACATATTAACATTTGCATTATGGACGTCCCAGAAGGAGAAGAGAGAAAAAAGGAGCAAAAACATATTTGAAGACATAATAACTGAAAATTTCCCTTACCTGGGAAAGGAAACAAACATACAGGTACAGGGAGCACAGACAGTCCTAAATAGGATCAACCTAAAGAGGACCATACCAAGACACACTGTAATTAAAATGGCAAAAATTAAAGACAAAGATAGAATATTAAAACAATGAGGGATAAGCAACAAGTTACACACAAGGGGACTCCAATAAGGCTATAGCTGACTGTAGGCCAGAAGGGAGTGGCACAATATACATTTAAAGTGATGAAAAGGGAAAACATAAAATGAGAAATATTTTGCCCAGAAAGGCTTTCATTCAGATATAACAGAGAGAACAAAATTTTACAGACAATCAAAAGTAAAGATTTCCACACCAGCAAACCAGCTATACAGGAAATGTTAAAGGGACTTCTCTAAGTGAAGAAGAAAAGGCTACAACTAAAAATATGAAAATTGCAAAAGGAATCATCTCATTGGTAAAGAAAAATATACAGTAAAGTTAGTAAATCAGCAACATATAAAGCTGGTAGGAAGGTTAAAAACCAAAAGCAATAAAATCATCTATATCCACAATAATTAAAGGATACACAAAAAGAAGTAAAACATGACGTCAAAAATATTAAACATGGGTGGGTAAAAATGGAGATTTGTTAAAATGTGTTTAAATTTAAGAGATCAGCAACTTATAATGATCATGTAATACAAAGACTGCTATATATATATAAACCTCATGGTTACCACAAACTAAAAATCTATAATAGATAGACACACACACACAAAAAAACAATCCAAACATAGCATTAAAAATAGTCATCAAATCACAAGGGAAGAGGGCAAGAAGAAAAAAAAAAAGAAAAACAACGTAAAATCAACTAAAAAGTGGCAATAAGTACATACCTATCAACTACTACTTTAAATGTCAACGGACTAAATGTTCCAATCAAAAAAACACAGTGGCTGAATTGACACAAAACAAGACCCATATATATGCTGCCTATAAGAGACTCAATTCAGATCTTAACACACATACAAACTGCAATTGAGGAGAGGGAAAAAGGTATTCCATGAAAATGGAAATGAAAAGAAAGCCAGATTAGCAATACTTACAAGAGACAAAATAGACTTAAAAAAAAAATACTGTTAAGAGACAAAGACAGACATTACATAATGATCAAGGGATAAATCTAAGAAGAAGATAAAGCAATTGCAAATATACATACACCCAACATAGAAGCACCTAAATACATAAAGCATATATTAATAGACAAAGAGAAAACTGACAGTAACACAATAATAGTTGAGGACTTTAATGTCCCATATATCAATGGACAGATCATCTACACAGAAAATCAATAAAAAAACACCAGCCTTAAATGACACGTTAGACCAAAAGGATATATATATATATATATATATATAAACATTCCATCAATAAGTAGCAGAATACACATTCTTTTCAAGTGAACATGAAACATTCTTCAGTACAGATAAAATGCTAGACCACAAAACAAATTTCAGTAAAATTAAGAAAACTGAAATCATATCAAGCATCTTTTTTTGACCATAATGCTATGGCACTAGAAGTCAACTACAAGAAAAGAACTGAAAAAAAGAAACATGTGGAGGCAAATAACATGCTGTCAAACAACCAATGAATCACTGAAGAAATCAAAGAAGAAATTTAAAAAAATACCTTGAGGTAAATGAAAACAAAAATACAATGATCCAAAATCTATGGAAAACAGCAAAAGCAGTTCAAAGAGGGAAATTTATAGTGATACAGCCTACCTCAGGAAACAAGAGAAGTCTCAAATAAACTACTTAGCTTTACACCTAAAGAAAGTAACTAGGAAAAGAAGAACAAAAACCCAAAGTTAGTAGAAAGAAAGAAATCATAAAGATCAGAAGAGAAATTAATGAACTAGAGACTAAAAAAAAATAGAAAAGATCAATGAAACTGAGAGCTGTTTTTTTTAAAAGATAAAATTGATAAATCTTTAACCAGATTCATCAAGAAAAAAAGGGATCCAATCAATAAATGAGAAATAAAAAAGGTGAAATTACCACCGACATCACTGAAATAACAAGGATCAAAAAAGATTACTGTGAACAGCTATGTGCCAAAAATGGACAACCTAGAAGAAATGGACAAATTCTTAGAAAAGTATAATCTCCCAAGACTGAACCAGGAAGAAATAGAAAATATGAACAGACCAATTACCAGAAATAAAATTGAATCAGTAGTAAAACAACTCCGAACAAATAAAAGTCCAGGATCAGATGGCTTCACAGTTGAATTCTACCAAACATTTAGAAAAGAGTTAACATCTATTCTTCTCAAACTATTCCACAAAACTTCAGAGGAAGGAATGCTTCCAAACTCATTCTGTGAGGCCAACATCACCCTCATATCAAAACCAGACAAATATATCAGACACATATATGCAAATCTTACAGGCTAATAACAATGATGAACATAGATGCAAACATCTTCAACAAAATATTAGCAAACTGAATTAAACAATATATTAAAAGGTTCATACATCATGATCAAGTGGGGTTTATCTCAGATATGCAAGGATAGTTCAATATCTGCAAATCAATGTGATACATCACATTAACAAAGAATAAAAAACATATAATCATCTCAATACATAAAAACCTTTTGTCAAAAATCAACAACTATTTATGAAAAAATGTTCAACAAATATGTATGGAGGGAACATACATCAACATAATAAAAGCCATATGTTATAAGCCCACAGCTAACATCATACTCAATGTGAAAATCTGTAATCATTTCCTCTAAAATCAGGAATAAGACAAGGATGCCCACTCTTTTCACTTTTATTCAACATAGTATTGAAAGTCCTACCCTTAGCAATCAGACAACACAAAGAACTATAAAACATCCAAATTAGAAAAATGTAGTTAAACCATCACTAATGGAGATAACATGATACTATACATAGAAAATCCAAAAGATCACACAAAAAAGCTACTAGAACCCAATGGATTTGGTAAAGTTGCTGGACACAAAATATATAGAAATCTGTTGCATTACTATACACTAACAACAAACTACCAAAAAGAGAAATGAAGAAAACAATCTCATTTACAACTGCATCACAAGAATAAAATATGTAGGAATAAATCTAAATAAGGAAGTAAAAGACCTGCACTTGGAAAACTATGAGAAACTGATGAAAGAAATTGAAGGTGACACAAACAAATGGAAAGATATTCCATGCTCATAGATTGGAAGTATTAACATTGTTAAAATGACCAAACTAACCAAGGTGAGCTACAGATTCAATCCCTATGAAAATACCAATGGTATTTTTCATAGAACTAGAACAAATAATGCTAAAATGTGTATGGAAACCCAAAAGACTGAATAACCAAGACAATATTGAGAGAGAAAAACAAAGCTGGATGTATCATGCTCCCTGATTTAAAACTATACCACAAAGCTACAGTACTGAAATCCTATGGTACTGGCAGAAAAACAGATACATATCATTGGAACAGAATAGCTTGCAGAAATAAACCCATACTTATACAGTTTATTAATATATGACAAAGGAGGCAAGAATAATGGGGACAGACTCTTCAATTAACAGCGTTGGGATAACTGAACAGCTATATGCAAAAAAAATCAAACTGGAGTACTGTCTCATGCCATTCACAAAAATAAATTCAAAGTAGATTAAAGACAATGTAAAACCTGAAACCATAAAACGTCTAGAAGAAAAAATAGCCAGTAGACCCTTTGACATCTGTCTAAGTATCATTTTTTTCTGGATAAGTCTTCTCAGCCAATGGCAACAAAAGCCAAAAATAAACAAATATGGCAACAATATAAAAAGCTTTTGCACAGTGAAGGGAAATACCAGTAAAACAAAATACCTGCCTATTTAATGGGAGAAGATATTTGCAAACTATAAATCCAATAAGGGGTTAATATCCTAAATATATAAAGAACTCATATAACTCAATCAAAAAAATCAAACAACCTGATTAAAAAATGAGCAGAGGGTATGATTGGACATCTTCCAAAGAAGACATACAGATGGTCAACAGGCACATAAAAAGAAGCTCAACATCACCAATCAGGGGAATGCAAATCAAAACTACAATGAGATATCACCTCATATCTGTCAGAATGGGTTTTATCAAAAGAAAACAATAAGTATTGGAGAGGATTAGGAGAAAAGGGTACTCTCATGCACTGTTGGTGGTAATGTAAATTGGTATGACCACTATGAAAACAGTATGGCAATTTCTTAAAAAATGAAAAATACAACTACCATGTGATCCAGCAATTCCACTAATAGATATTTTTTGGAAGAAATTGAAGATGCTAATTCAGAAAGATATGTACACTCCTATGTTAATTACAACATTATTTACAACAGTCAAGATATGGAAGCACATTGCCATCAACAGATGAAAGGATAAAGAAAATGTTATATATATATATATACACACACACACACACACACACACACACACACACACACAATGGAGTATCACTCAGCCATAAAAAATGAAATTTTGCCATTTGTGACAACATGGATGGACATAGAAGGTACTATGCTAAGAGAAATAAATCAGACAGAAAATCAAATACTGCATTATTTTACTTATATGTGGACTCTAAAAAACAAAACAAACAAATATAACCAAACAAAGAGTTATAGATACAGAGAAAAAACAGGTGGTTGCCAGAGGAGAGGTACGTGGAGTGAGGAAAAATATAAGTGAGGGAGATTAAGATGGAAAAATTTCCAGTTGCAAAATAAATGTGTCACAGGTATGAAATGTAGAGTGTGAGGAATATCAATAACTACATAATATTTTTGTATGGTGACAGATCATAACCAGACTTATCAGTGATAATTTTGAAATATACAGAAATATTAAAACACTATGTTGTGTAACAGGAACTAACAGTGTTGTAGGTCAATTATACTTCAAAAACAAAAAAACTCACAGAAAAAGAGATCACATTTGTGGTTATCGGAAGCAGGGCGTGGTAGAAAGAGGAACTAGATGAAGGCAGATAGAAGGTACAAACTTCTAGTTAAATGATAACGAAGTACTAGGGATGTAATGTATGACATGATAAATATAATTAACACTGCTGTATGTTATATACGAAAACTGTTAAAAGCAAATCTTGAGTACTCATCACAAGGAAAATACTTTCTTCTGTTTATTTTTGTATCTATATAAAACAATGGATGTTCACTAAACTTATTGTGATAATCAGTTCATGATGTACACAAGTCAAATCATGCCATACACCTTAAGCTTACAGAATGCTGTATGTCAATTACATCTCATAACTGGTAGAAAGAAAACATACAATGAGTAATATATAGTCTGAATAAGCATATATTTAAAAAATAAGTCAATGACTAACAATGTCCCAAAAGAGAGAGCTCCAGGCTCAGATGGTCTCACTGGTGAATTTTTATAAACACAGAAGGAAGAGATGATTTCAAATCTCCAAAATGTTTTTTAGAAAATAGAAACAAGAAGAACTCTTTCTGTCTCATTTTTTTGAGGCCAGCACTACCTTACTTGCAAAAGAAAGAAGCAGCAGACACTATATTGTTCATTAATATGGATGCAAAAATTCAGTACCTAATATTACCAAATCAAATCCAACAATGTATAAAAAGAATTACATTTCATGAAAAAGTATGATTTATCCCAGGTATGCAAGGCTGGTTCAATATTTGAAAAAAAATCAATGTAATCTACTACATCAATAGGATAAAGAAGATAATTCATATGATCTTATCAGTTGATACAAAAAAAAATTGAAAAAATTAATTCAGAATTAAAACTACCAGAAAAATACATACATACACAGGGCATCTTTCTCAATGTGATAATGAACATCTACAAAAAGCCTACAGCTAATAGTACACTTTACCTCTAAGCTCCAGCACAACATAAGGATGTCCTCTCTTACTACTTCTAGTCAATGTCACACTGGAAGTTTTAGCTGATGCAGTATGACAAGAAAAGAATGCAAGATTTTATAGATGAAACTATATTACATGTGACATGACTGTATACAGGAAATATCTTTAAGTCTACACAATAAACTACTGGAATGAATCACATAAATCAATCACATTTCTATATACAAGCAATGAACAACTGAAATTAGTATTTTAAAAATACCATTTAGGGCTTCCCTGGTGGCGCAGTGGTTGAGAGTCCGCCTGCCTTTGCAGGGGACACGGGTTCGTGCCCTGGTCCAGGAAGATCCCACATGCCGCGGAGCGGCTGGGCCCGTGAGCCATGGCCGCTGAGCGTGCGCATCCGGAGCCTGTGCTCCGCAAAGGGAGAGGCCACAACAGTGAGAGGCCCGCATACCGCAAAAAAAAAAAAAAAAAAAAAAAAAAATACCATTTAACATAGCACTAACAAAGGAAATTCTTAAGTATAAATGCAACAAAATATTTACAGAATCTATATGTGGAAAACTTTAAAACTCTGATTAAAAAACCAAAGTAGATCTAACAAATATAGAGATATTCCATGTGCATGGATTAGAAAACTAAACATTGTCATTATATGTCCGTATTGATCCATAGATTCATTGCAATCATATTCAAAATCCTAGCAAGCAATTTGTAGATATCAACAAATTCTAAAGTTTATATGGAAAGGCACAAGTCCTATGACAGATGACACAATGCTGAAGAAGAATAAAGTTGGGGGAGTCAGAATACATGATTTTAAGATTTATTATTCAACTACAGTATGCAACACAGCATGATCCTGGTGAAAAAACAGACTTTCATTCTAATAGAACAGAATTTAGAACACAAAAATAGATTCTTTTAAATATAAACAACTGATCTTTGACAAAGGAGCCAATGAAATTCAATGAAGAAAGGATGGTCTCTGAACAAATGGCACTGAACAGTTGGGCATCCATAAGCATCCATATGCCAAAAAAATAAACCTAGACACAGATCTTACATCTTTCACAAAAATTTACTCAAAATGGATCACAGGTATAAGTGTAAAATGCAAAACTATAAACCTTCTGAAAGAAAACCTAGGGTAAGGCAGCTATGCTCACTACTATACCACCAATGCTGAAAGAAAACATAGGGCAAAATTTATGCAATCTCAGGTTTAAATATAATGCCAAAGCTTGATCCATGAAAGAAAAAATTGTTAAGTTGGACGTTATTAAAATTAAATACTACTTTGTTAAAGATACTATTAAGATAATTATGCTGGAGAGGGTGTGGAGAAAAGGGAACACTCTTGCACTGTTGGTGGGACTGTAAATTGATACAGTCACTATGGAGAATAGTATGGAGGTTCCTTAAAAAGCTAAAAATAGAACTACCATACAATCCAGGAATCCCACTACTGGGCATATACCCTGAGAAAAACATAATTCAAAGAGTCATGTACCACAATGTTCATTGCAGCTCTGTTTACAATAGCCAGGACATGGAAACAACCTAAGAGTCCATCGACAGATGAATGGATAAAGAAGATGTGGCACATATATACAATGGAATATTACTCAGCCATAAAAAGAAATGAAATTGAGTTATTTGTAGAGAGGTGGATGGACCTAGAGTCTGTCATATAGAGTGAAGTAAGTCAGAGAAAAACAAATACCGTATGCTAACACATATATATGGAAACTAAGAAAAAAAAAAAAGGTTCTGAAGAACCTAGGGGCAGCACAGGAATAAAGACACAGACATAGAGAATGGACTTGAGGACACGGGGAGGGGGAAGGGCAAGCTGGGACAAAGTGAGAGAGTGGCATGGACATATATACACTACCAAATGTAAAATAGATAGTTAGTGGGAAGCAACTGGATAGTATAGGGAGATCAGCTCGGTGCTTTGTGACCACCTAGAGGGGTGGGATAGGGAGGGTGGGAGGGAGACATAAGAGGGAGGAGATATGGGGATATATTTATATGTATAGCTAATTCAGTCTGTCATAAAGCAGAAACTAACACACCATTGTAAAGCAATTATACTCCAATAAAGATGTTAAAAAAAAGATACTATTAAGATAATTAAAAATTAACCCACAGACTTGGAAAAGATATTCACAAAACACACATTATAATGCACTGGTTTCTGAAACCATCATAGAATTTTAAACTCAATAATAAGAAAACAGGGCTTCCCTAGTGGCGAAGTGGTTAAGAATACGCCTGCCAATGCAGGGGACACAGGTTCAAGCCCTGGTCCAGGAAGATCCCACATGCTGTGGATTAACTAAGCCCGTGCGCCACAACTACTGAGCCTGTGCTCTAGAGCCCACGAGCCACAATGAATGAAGCCTGCACACCTAGAGCCCACGCTCCGCAGCAAGAGAAGCCACCCAATGAGAAGCCCGCGCACCTCAACGAAGAGTAGTCCCCACTTGCCGCAACTAGAGAAAGCCCGTGCACAGCAAAAAAGACCCAATACGGGCAAAAATAAATAAATTTTAAAAATAATAATACGAAGAAAACAAACAATGCAACTTAAAAACTGACAAAAGATCTGAACAGACAACTCAGAGAATATATGGAAAGAAAAAGTAAGCAAATGAAAATATGCTCAACAACAATATCAAAATGATATTAGAATGTCTAGAACCAAAAAAATAAAATAACAATATTAATTGCTGGTGAAGAGGCAAAGCAACAGAAAATCTCATTCATTGCTGGTTGGAATGCAAATTGTTAAGTCACTTCTTCAGAAGACATTTTGGCAGTTTCTTACAAAGTTAAACATATTCATACCATTTAAACCACCAATCACACTCCCAGGTTTTTATCCAACTTATTTGAAAATCCATATCCACAGAAAAACCTGCATGTTAATGTTTATAGCAGCTTTATTCATAATTGCCAGAACTAAAAGCAACCACGCAGTCCTTCAATAGGTGCATGAATACAGAAATTGTGGTACATCTATACAATGGAATATTATTTCGTGATAAAAGCAAATGAGCTATCAATCCACAAAAACACATGGTTGAATGTTAAGTGCTTATTTCTGTGTGAAAGCAGTTCTTCTGAAAAGACTACATATGGTAAGATTCCAATTATATGACATTCTAGAAAAGACAAAACTAACAGTTAAATATATCAGTAGTTTTAGAGGCTAAGGGAGATGGGAAGAAGGGTTGAATATGTGAAACAATTTGGGGCACAGTGAAATTATTCTATATGACACTGTAATGGTGGACATATGACATTATACATAAAACTTCATAGCATAAAAAGGGAATCTTAATTTATGCAAATAAATATATCATTTAGGAGATTGAGGGATCCCAGGATAAAATGTGGAATGTGACAAAACAATCAACTATATTACAAATGTATGAAACAAACTCACTGAAGGTTGGGGTTGGGGGAAGGTGCTGACCTAGGTAACTGTACAAATGAGTGGAACACTATCATTTTGATTTGGACTATCTTTTCAATAATGTTTATTTATAAAACAGCCTTGAAGATAAACTACCTTCCTATGGGGCAAAGGGCAGATATGAGTACTATGCAGTATAATAAATACACTTTCTCCCTCTAGGACAAAATCAAGCAGGTTTACCACCTAAAAAGACTCAGAATCTCTAAGCTTGTGTTCTCATGTAACACAATCCCCAATTGGGAAGACACCACCTGGCTCCCTTCCCATTACATTATCCTGTGGGAATTGGGACTTTGGCTATTGATATTGCTGTGAGTAATAACACCCTATAACTAGGTTCTTTTTTTTTCTTTTTTTTTGACTATATATGCATATGGATGCTAATTTGTTCCAGCACAATTTGTTTGAAGACCATCATTTGTCTCTAACCCAAGTCCTAAGTATTCTGCCAGCATCCATGAAACTGTTGCAGACTAACTAGTTAACTTGGAAGTAGTGTAAAATATCAGACACTTCACAGTTCTTTGTATACATAGCTAGATGAACATCCTGTAAGGTCAGCTCATTCCTCTGTACCAGGACCCACAAGGACAAAATGAAGGTGCCAGCAAGCCTGAGCTGTTACCTGGTGGCTCTGGGGGGAATCCACTGTCAGGTCATATTATTAAAATGTAGAACTAGGTCCCTATTCCCTGTATCATTGTTGGCTGGTGCTTGCTCCCAGCTTTTAGAGATTCCTACCTTGCCTGGTTTGTAACCATCTTTCTCCATCTTTAAAGTCAGCAATAGTTGGTTGAGTCCTTCTCATGGTTTGGATCTCTGACTTCTCCTTATTGTTCAATTCTCCTGCTTCTTCTTACACCATATCTCTGACTGACTCTGCTGCCTTCCTCTTCTGCTTTTAGGGGTCCATGTGATGACACTGGGCCCATATCAATCATACAATGTAATCTTCAATTTTAAGGTCAGTTTATTAACATTATTAATTCTATCTACAGATTTATTTTGCCATTTAACATAACACATTTGCAGGTGTAACATCATGGAAACCAAAATCCTGCCTACCACACGATGGAACTGAGAACAGATCTAGCCAATAGCTTGAGGATGTTCTATGGGAATTTTGGAAAGGAATCATAGAGGAATCATGATGAGAAGTTCAGTTTGGTAAACAAAATTAAATTTTTCTGGCAGGTAAAATTAAATGTTAGTATGCGTTATTGAAGGATTATGTAATCTTTCTGGGAACTTCAGAAGATAGGATTAGACACTTGTCTTCTAGAATGGCTTTAAGGCAGTTTCCCTTAAAGATTGGAAATAGGTTGAATTCCCTGTCAAATATATATATCAGTTAGGCATTTAGAGTTTAATCAAACTATGAAAATGTATTTTTTAAACTGTTTCTTTTAAGCAGACTATAAATTCAGTGTCCTCTTAACACTAATATATTCCAGAGAGGTAATTCAGAAGAAATGTTGTTCTGTACCAGATAAAAAATTATTTAAAATCTCATTTTTTGTATCTGTTTTCATCTTTAACTTCCATAATTGGAAGAACATTTGAAATTGAGTATTAAAAAATGAAGTAAAATTCTAGAAGATAGAGATCAACATTCCTATATCTTAGCCTTCAAATACTTTAGAATAGGAAAGGTAGATTTAAGTTCACTGTCTACCAAAAGTATAAAACCTCATTTGACTTAGAGTTGGTTTTACGTGACATTGACTCCCCTTTGGGAGGAGAAATTTTGAATTTTGTCAGTTTTCTTTTTCTGTTGCTTCAACTGCATAAGTTGTTTCATACAGCTGATTTCAAAACCTTCTTTAAACAATGTTAGCCAAGGTTCCTTAATGATAGGAATCACCTGGGTAATTAGAAATATAAACACCTGGGAGAAACCGGAAGCCTCATAAATCATAGGTAAGAGGGAATCTGCAAAGCTATGTAACAAACGTCCCAAATGATTCTCATCATCAAGGCCAAAATGAAATCAAATATTTAGAAATATTTTACCTCTAAAAAATTCACCGTATTTGTGAAGCTGTAAGGTTAACAAATTTTATTATTTTTCTTATGCATGGTGATCTGACACTCAGCCAATTTAGAAGAATTCTAAAAGATTTTTGTGCTTTCTAGTGAGATAAAATATTTTTGGACATTTATATTTTTTTTCCTCACCTAGTTTACTTACTGTTGTGCCAAGTTTAGTTTTTCAAAACTCAGATGTTTATAGAATTACTGAGAACTATATATTTCATTTTTTCTTTCCATCCCTCATAACTTTTTCACTCTGAATTTAATTCAGTATGATATATAGTACTTCATTCTACTTAAAATTTAAATAATGTTTCATGTTTTATATTATATAAAATTTACACTTTAATAACATATTATTTATATATATATTCATATATATAATTTTTTTCTCCCATTAGCTAGATGAAAATGCACAAAGATTTTCCATTGGCTATTGAACCTACTCTAATAGTTCCTCCTAGAACATAGAACCCAGAAACTGGGTTAATGTGAGTTAGTGTCTGTAAAATGGATTCATTTTCTTTCAAAGTAAAACATGATGAAAATTTAGACTGAAAATCCCCCAAATTGATGTTCTAATAATAGAAAGCAACACTGTTCTCTAGGCTTGTATACTCTTCCTACCACATGCATTTTTAAGAGAGCATTTCTCTTTGGTTAAATAGCTAACTAATACCTTTTTAACTACAAAAGTATGTGTACTTGGTAAAGATTAAACTAATTCAGAATAAAAGAAACCACTCCACACTTGCCCTCCTCCCATCTCTGGAGATAACTAGAGTTAATAATTTGGTCAGCTTTCTTCAGACATTTTTGCCGTATATTTACAGACAACTATGTACATATTCAACTGTTTATTTTTCTTGAGTGTAGTGTGGGTTAGAATTCTGCTATTTTTCCAAAACCATTCATCAAATGAAAAGAATTGAAAGATTACAATGATGGCAGATATCATTGTGTCATCTTGGAATTGAATAAGAATTATTTCTAGCATTTTACCAATGAAGTTTAATATTTGTATTAGATATTTAGGGTACATTTGACATTCCTATAATGACTTCTTTCTTAGCTTGCCAAGGTTTACAATGAATATTTTGCTTATCAAAACTGTCATTCTTTTTCTGTTGTCTGATAATATAGTGAATAGATTTCCAAGTGTAGATCTAATCTTGCAATCTTGAATTTCTCATTAACATGTAATATTCTTTTTTAAAAAAAATCAATAAATTTAGTTTGAAAATATTTCATGTAGTGTTTACATGTATATTCAAAATAAATTTGTCCTATGTTTTTGTTTTATTGCATGGTAGTTTTCTGCTATTTCTAAAGTTTAAAAATGTTTAGAAATTTCCCTCTAGCAGTTATTTTTTAAAAATTCTATTCACAGTCAATTGCTTATAAATATTAAACAAAAACTCTATTTTACTCTCATAATTAAATGTTTCTTTAATCACTTACAAAATTATAAGGTAAAAAAGTGTTTTCATTGTAAATTATAATACCAGTAAGATTCTCCTTCTATGTAATTAATCTGTTTATTTATGCTGTAAGGTTTAGTATTTTTTCCATACCCCTAGATTAGAAAAAAAGTTTCAAAGGACATATCTGAATAGAAATTTTTTTATTAATCTTTCTTATGGTTAGGCTCTTTCAATCAGAATCCTAAGGTTTTTCTTCAGCTGTCAGAAATTATCTTTACCATTTCACTGGTTCTATATTTTTGTCAATGTTTTCACTTCTCTTTATTTAGAGATCCAAAGAGACGGATTGTTAAAATTGCTGGTTTTACCTATCACATCTTCAAACATTTCTTTGTTACTTTCCATTCATTCATAATTTTGTAATATATTCTCAGAAACTTTATCAGCTGATCTTCCAACTCAAAAATTTGATTATATATTGTTTTCTTCATAGCTAAATCCATTTAAAAGTTTTAAAGTTTTTTCATAGCATTCAGTTATTGTTTTATAGACACTTTCTTATCCCTTGTAAGGCACTAATTAAACCACACACACCAAAAAAAACCTTCCATTTTCCATAAACTTTTTGGATGGTCTTTTTAAGAAAAGTTGTTGGCAAAATTGACTTAAAACTTAGTGTATACTTGACCACACAACCAAAGATAAAACTGAAGGGATTGTCAAAGACTTACTAGTAAAAATACCACAGGTAATACAGTTTTATAGGTATAGGCTAGGCTATATTTAAATTTAAAAATTGAAGCACATAATTCTATGATATTCAAAATAATATAGAGAAAAAGAAAGCTTACTAAATTATTTTATGAGGCAAGCAATATCCATTATTAAAAACTTATAGAACATAAGAAAATATAGACTCTAATCCATGTATAAAGATGTCAAATTTTTAGTACACCAGTAGTAGAGCGAATACAGGGATGAACTGAAAAAATAATACACCATGGCCAAGTCTCTCTCCTCATCCCACAAATGTAGGAATGTTCAAAATTAGGATATAAATTACTATGAATTTTTACATTAATAGCTTAAAGAAGAAAACTAATGTCGTATCAACACATTTACAAAAAATAGCTGGTACCTTTCAATAGTACATAAAAATTTCTGCATAAATTATGAAAGAAATTTGTCTTAATATAATCACACAATAAGGAGAGCCTACCAAGATTGGTTGCAAACATTAAACTAAGGAGCAAACTTTCTGGGCTCAAATGTGGCTGCTCCACTTTCTAGCTTTAGTATTTTGGGCAAATCATTTAACAGTTTTTGCCTCAGTTGCTTCATGTTATGCTTGGGAGAATTCAAAGAAGTAATACATGTAAAATGTTTGCAACACCTTGGCACATTGTAGCACTATTAAGTTTCAGTTGTTGCTGTTGTTACTATTATTTTTGCCACTAAAGACAAGGACATGTCAGTTAAGGTCTGCCATCAACACTCTCGTTCAACATCATTCTGAAGACTTTAGCTAATGTCATGGGATGAAGAAAAGAAAAGAAATGCACACACTGATAAAAAAGAGACCACTATTACACATATTAAAACATCTGTATTGTATGGAGGGAAAAGTGACTTCCCATGTCTGAATTAATCAGTTGGAAAATGTGATAAGGAAATAAATCTTTCACTGGAGATATGATTTTTATTTCTAGACACGAATATAAGAAATGTGCAAGATCTATATGAGAAAAACCAGAAAAAAATACTCACATATATATACACACATATATAGGTACATAAATAATTCAGAAACACACTAAGTTTTTGCACAAGATGATTCAACAGTTTAAGATATAACTTCTGCCAAAATTCATGAGTACATTTAATGCAATTATAATCTGATTCCCAATATTGGGGTTACAACAGACTGCTTATAAATTTCACCTAATAGAAGAGCTAAAACCGTTTTTTAATAAGAACAAAGGGAAGAAATCCAGTTTAACCAGAAGAGAAGGAACATGTCTAAGATCAATAGTAGTAGGCAAGACTGTTCTTCTTTGAATCAGGGAACATTACAAAGATTTGTAAAAAAGAGCTCTAATATTAGACAACATTGAATAATTGTCAATTTTTGACCATAGCATTGACATGTTTGAGATACCTAGGTTAAGAAATTAAACATTTACCTTTAAAATATAGCGTCGGGGCTTCCCTGGTGGTGCAGTGGTTGAGAGTCCGCCTGCCGATGCAGGGTACACGGGTTCGGGTTCGCACCCCGGTCCGGGAAGATCCCACATGCTGCGGGGCGGCTGGGCCCGTGAGCCATGGCCGCTGAGCCTCTGCGTCCGGAGCCTATGCTCTGCAACGGGAGAGACCACAACAGTGAGAGGCCCGCGTACCGCAAAACAAAACAAAACAGGCAAACAAACAAACAAAAAAATATATATATATATAAATAAAGTATAGCGTCGATTCTGAAGGCTAAGGAATCCTGAAAGTCAAGTCTCTTAGTACACCAGACCAACCTGGGTTATATTCACAGAGCTATCCTGAGACCTCCTGAGTCAGAATTTCCCACACGGGAATATGGTAATCTGCCTTTCTAACCAGCCCTCCTGGTGATTCCAATGAGCAGGGTTTTGAAGAATAAGCTTAGCTCTCAAAGGTCATCATGCATGAGCATCACCTGAAGAACTGGTAGAACATGTAGATTTCCAAGTTCCTCCCCAAGAGATCAAAGCAGGAAAATAGGACTCAAAATTTTAAAATAAGCATTTTAAATTGGAGCAGTAAACTCTAACAGAAATATAGCTTTATATTATCATTTGACTAATAGTAATTTTAATTGTAAATTTTATCTCCAAGTTAAATATGATTGCTATGTGCAGACAATTAGCTCAGGGAAAGATTAGAGGTGGGTTTTAGGATGCAATTCTAACAATGTGGGTCCACGATTATTAGGAACAGGTAATTTGATACAGATTGGTTTTAAGGGTTTGGATAGAATTTACAGCATTTGGTAACAAATCAGTGTCACCTGTGAGAAGGAGGCATCAAGCATGACAATTGGTGATGAAGTCAAAAGAATATGCAGGTTTGGGGAAGTGAACATATATCTATGTTAGGTTTATAAACTTTATCAGTTAATAGAAATGAATAGGTCTAAAAGCTTCCAGGTAATGTAAGGCCATCTTTAAAAGAACAGAAATAACATTTGAAATATTTGAAAGGAAAAAAGACTGATGAAGAAACAAGCTTAGCATGGAACTTTTGAAAATGTAAATCTCTTAAGAAGAAGCAACCACAAATTTATAAAATGAATGAGAATGCAAAGTATTTGAAAATTAATTAAATTTACATTGCCTTAAATCCTCAGAGAAAAGCTGAACGTAGCTGCCCTTTACCCTAATATTTTTTCCCTCACATGCACAAAGAATATGCCTATTGTATCATTTCCCACCTGTAACATAAACTTCCATAAACTTTAACCCAACTACTCACTGATTTGAAGTTTTATTTCTCCCTCCATTAACTGTATTTGGAATCCAAATATAGTGTGCAAACACTTGAATAACCTGTATTTAACCTCAAATAGGTATTAATTTACAAATTACATATGTCCAATATCAATCAGTTTTAGCCTTTGGAATATCCTTTTACAGCTACCAAATTTACCTTGGACCACTTTTCATCTGTGTTCAAAAAAAAAGATATTTAGTATGTTAGAAATTGTTCTTTGAAATATGTGTTCCAAAAGAGTTCTATGAGAATCTGATTTTATAAACTGAGTAATATTTTAAGTGAACAGAATGCTTAAAAATTCTTTCCAGTGAATCAAGCTGTAGGTGAAAGAGTTTTATTATGTGCTCCTTTTCATCTTTTTTTATGTTCTACTTTTCATAATTGAATTTTTTATATTAGTTTACAAAAATCATAAAATGAGATCTCTTAGGCTAATCTCCTACGCAATTAAAAAAATCCCCCAAATTGAGGAAGTTACATCAGCAAGAGACATAAGTACTTTGTACATCAATTTGGAAGTATATTTCATATAAAATTGATTTATTTTTCATTATAACCAATTACTTTTTGCTTAACTTTAATAAATATACTTAGAAGTTATCTATCAATTTATGGTGTGATGCATCTTTAATTTTTATGCTACATGTTTTATTAAAACCCCTGGAATATTCTATGACTATTTTGAAGCATAGAATATTAAGAAATTAAAACTTCCAGATCAACTTTTTTCCTACTAGATTCTTTTTTTCCTTTTAATCAGTACATTATTAATATTGTATTTCTTGAAGTTTCAGCTCTTGCTTCTATATTTCTCACTGGATTATGAATGGTAGGTTAGGTAAGGCAACTGTGAGCTTATCCCAGGGTGAGCCATCCCTTTGAATGTCGTGAGCCACTGGAACCTGATTAATCTTGTCTGTCTTAGACTAACCTATTTTCATCATAAAAACAAAAAGAAAAACAAACAAACAAAAAAACATTTATCTTATCCTAGCCAGGAGGTCAATGAGAACTAGACCTGATGATGTTTGGGGGCTTCTCTTCTCATAGTGCTAATGCTGAATTCAGACTCTGCAAAAGTATGTAGGCACATTGTCCATGCAAAACTCTAACCATATGAAATGAACAATCTGAGCCACCCTGCATTCTGATTTTTAATCTATTTCTTTCTGAACATGCATCTTGGCCCCACTGGCCTAATTTCATCTGAAGATAAACCCTACCAAATTTTAGGTACTTCTTGTTCTGTGTTTATATCAGCAAAGTTGCCTACTAGATTAAATTTCTTTAATGTCAAACATGTCAAGCAATAAGTTCAAGTTCACCAGATTTAAGAGACAATTTCATTTTGGGCCACTCATTCCTTAGAAAAAAAAATGATACCCCTACAATCATTAATAGTTCTTAAACTCCCTACCACCTGAATTTAACTGTAATTCTACTTACGTTATGTCCTGGCTTCATAACACCAGCATGATTTAAAACTGCTGGCATAACTCAAAATTTTGATTCGTGACTTTCTTCTTCTTGGAATAAATTCTTCTCTGTAGGAAATATTAATTAATCTTATTTTATCTTATTAATAAGCCATTATTATTAATCTTTTGTAGTTGAGCTAATTGCTTAATTAGCAATTCCTTTTTAAAAAATACATTTTTCATTAATAGTTTATCAAGTTGAAATATAAAATTTATTCCAATTCTCACTTTTCCTTTCCATTAAGTTTTTCAATAACTGATTCTCTGAGTAAAACTGGAAAATGCTGTTCATCCATTTTCTACTACTATTGACATGAAACAATAGCAACAAACCTTAAGATGTAATTAGCAATTACATTTCTTAGTGTATAAGTGGTTTGCTTCACTAGTTATTAAATAATAAAAATTAGAAATGAAATGTTTTTAGCCCAAGCTATAACCTTTTCCTTACAGTGGGACATTTAATTGAACTGGTCCCATATTACTTTTTAGAAAAAATTCCAGACATAAGCAAAAATAAGTTTACAAAACTCAGAACTCATGCTGACAAAGAGTACAGCAGCAGTTAATAATCAAATATATTGATCTATGCTTTAGTGGCATGGCTCATTAATTTTTGATTCCTATGGCATCTGTATAAAAATGTTCTGTGAACTTACTTTTGAATATAAATTGACTGAAAATAGGCAAACACCCCTCTACTAGTTTCCTTGTCTGATGTTGTTCTTACTTTTTTTTTACATTTTGTTATCCTCAGTTCATTTTTTATATTACCCAATGAGTTTCATATAATAAATACCAGATGTGTATTTTCTTCAGTGAAAAAATAATACTTAAAAAATTGGACTTATAAATGTTTTACTCCCACTTGTTGAAGGCCTCATTGTATTTCTATTATCATATAATTAAATACAATTGTGTAAAGTTCAAATGACTTTAAAGAAACATTGCTGTGCCCATTGAAAGCTTCTTTTATTAAAAGTGAAATTAAGTTACCATGAATTTTAGACAAATGGGGGAATGAAAAATTTACTACTTGATTATAACCTCTTATTCCTCTCTTCCATCTCTATGTAGGTCTTATAATATGCTGCTTTGATTTCGGAGGTTTTTAGAACCAAAGGAGGCAAAAATAGAAATTCAGTTTTTCCTGTACCTCACAGTATAGAATAGATAAAATAAGAAAAATCATTTATCTAGATATCCAAATCATTACATCTATAAGTTTGTAGGGGTTTCATTGTTTGATATCTGTTCACCTTTAGGCATTTATTTGTCAGGCTCAGATAACTGAAATAATCAAGCCCCTCAGGCTGTGGAACACTTTTATCGTTTGTTAATTCACGGGCCCTATCTTTTTTAATTTATCAAAATATCTGATTCTGAACACTTCTTGTAACCTCAAATGCTATCACTATGTTTCAAACTATCATCATTTTTGACACGAGTTTATGTGTTAAGATCTTGTCTCCCTTAGGGCATTGCACTGGTCCTGTTCTCTGACTGGAATGTTCTCCCAGATGTACTCATGGATACATCCTCCAATTTCTTCAAAACTTTGGTCAAATATCTATCTCTCAGTATCTAACATATTAATCTGTACCCCACCCTTGCCAAATCTATTGAAACTTTTTATCTTGCTCTAGTTTTTAAAAAATACTATGACACTTTTAACTTTCTGTAATAACTTATTATGTTTTCTATTTATTATCTTTTGCCTTTCAGCCAACATTGTCTTTTTTTTTCTTTTCTCAGTTATGTTAAAGTGCTTAGAATAATGTCTGGCCTTCAAATGAGTGGATGAATAAAGCTTTTACCTTATGTGTAAACATGTATCTTACCTAGACTTTTGGGGCAATTAATACTTTTTTGTCAACAGATATATCAGCATGACACTGTCAATGTAGTGGACAAATATGATCAGGCTCCATGTTCTCCTTCTGAAATCATTCTATGATATCCCATTCTATGGTGAATAAGCTTTTCGTATGCTTCACCTTCTTACATATCGTTCTTTGTACCTCTCTGTCTTGAATAATTCCTGATTTTCCTCCAATTACACCATTTGCTTGCAGCTTTTTCAGATGGAAACTGCTTCTGCTCCCATAACCCACAAAATCTCCCATTATAATTATCCATAGAGTCAGATATGAGGTCAGACCCTCCTTATTCTACATTGTGTCTTCCAGACCATTGCTTTTCCAACAGCAAGAAAATCCCAGCTCCTCTAAGGCACATGCCTTTATTGAAGTCATACTTATGCAGCAAATTATGTAGCAAGCATTATGATCAGAATTGTACCATATAGTTAATGAAATATAATGAAATCCACATATGTCACACTCCATTATTCCTCTCCATTTGCATTTACTAAAACCCTAGTTATTTACCATCATTTTATAAAGTTTTAATTTCTCCTATAGCTATTATTCTGAGTGACCTTCAAAACCATACACAAATAGCTCAATACTCAAATCCTGACCTTCTCTGTCTCTCTTCCTTCATCTTTTTCTCTGCTTTTACTGTAGACACCACTCCCATTGTCACCCCTAGGGCTTTCTCATCACAAGCCTAATAGCCTATCTCTGAATGTCCACCAAGAGATTACTTTCCCCTGACCTTCAAATACTCTCCATTAGTTCAGCCTTCTACATTTCTGAAATCTCCTGTAGACATTGGGCCCCATAACCCTCAATGTTTTACTTAACTATGACATTTATACCATAATATGTGATTATTTATCTTTTCATTTGCTTTACAAAGCAATCGTCATCTTGTATTTCCCTATTAGTCCTCTCCTGCTCTTACATTCTACTTATCCAGCATAGATTCTTCAGCCCTTTACTCTAACTAATCTGTAGTCAGTTTTTCTAACTCACCCATTATCATTTCATAGCATCACATCCCAATTCTGCATAATTTTATATGTTATCGTATCCCTTTCCTATTCATAGGCAATTGAGAGCTGCTGAGGAACATTTATAATATTGATAGGTAACATTAATAGAATGCTTACCCTGTACCATTTGCTATTTTAATTGCTAATATATACCAATTTTATAATCCTCAAATCACATAAAGTAAGCACTACCATTAATCCATTATTAAAAAATGAATACCTGGAGATAAAAAGAACTTAAGTAATTTGACCAAAATCATACAGCCTTTAAGCAGCACAACCAGGATTGAAATGCAGGCAGCCTGGTTCCATTGTCTTTATTCTTAACTACAATATCCTATCACTGCTTACTAAAAAAAAAAAAATCACATGCCCAGACTGACTATAGATAACCATAATTTTATAATCTCTAATTTCAAATGAGTCTTTCATACTGCCAAGCAGTCTATCTCTTTTTAAGCATTGTCAAAAAATTCAAACTTGACACAGAGAAATCAAAAGTTGACATTTTGCTTCCCCATTAAAATTCTTTTAAACCTACTATTCTCTAGGTTGAAAAATTTCAAATCACAGTCAGACAATAAAAAGCTCTCTGTTAACTGTAGTTACAAATAACAGTTTAATTTCAGTAAATGATAATTCAGTATCATATAATGATAAAACCTCTAATATTCATTTTAAATTTCCCCCTCCCTCATTTTTGGCTTATTTCTAGATCAAGCCTACAGTTAAAAATGACAGAAATTTGGGCTCTCTTCTATTTCACTAGCTTTCCTCATTCCCTTTGCTTGTAGATTTCTAGTTGTGATTTGTAGTAGTTTCAGCTCAACAAAGAGATAGAAAAGGTATAATAGTAAAGAAAGATCTTACTCACCTATTAATATCATGATATGACACTAGTCCTTTATTGATTTGGAGGGTGTTAACAAATATTAATATTTTGATGTGATCTGTTGGTTCATACCCTCTCCCGGGATATTTCTCATTTGCCTTCCCTTAATATGGGTAAAGTCTCCTCTGGCTCACCTCTTTTGGTTTAGTGTCAGCCTCTGGTTTTTGGTGGTCCACCCACACACTGTGAAGATCCCACTGCTCATTCAGAAAGCCTTCTAAGGCAGAGTACCTTCAAGATGGCCACAGAATGGCTCTGTAACTCCCACTTGGCTCATATCTAATGCACAGGAAATATATATGCTTCCTTTACCCCAACAAGTTCTGGGAATGCAGACCAATTCTAATGTAGACTCTTTTTTCTCCACCATCAGAGCAGTAAGGCAGGCTGCTATTCTCATGAGTGATGAATGAATCAAACAGTAACTCCCATTGTCACTTACTCTGGGAGACATATTAAGTTTTCCAGGTAATCTTAAAGCTCTTCTCTAAGATTTAACTTTCATTCTTTTATATGTTGATATGAAGTATGAGCTAAATACTAAAACATTCTTTAAACAATCTCCCTTGCAATACCTAAAGAAGTTTTCTAACATCTTCGGAAAGAAATGTCGAATAAATTGACCTCTATTATTTTGTACTTGGACTTTGGGTCTTTAGCTAAAACAGAGTCAGAATGGTTCCCATTCTGTTATGCTATTCATACATTTCTTACTTAGCATCTCGAAAACCTCAATGACTATTTTTTAAGGTATGTTTATTGAAGCATATTTTACATATTATAACATGTAAGTGTGCAATATAGTGATTTTTAGTAACTTATCAAGTGGTTAATCATCACCATAGATCAGTTTTAGAACATTCTCATTCCCTCAATAAAATCTCCCATGCCCATTTACTGTTAATTTCTGCTCCTACCTTTAACCCCAGTGACCACTAATCTACTTTCTGTCTATAAATTTGCTTTCTGGACATTTCATATAAGTGAAATTATGCAATATGTGGTCTCTTGTGCCTGGCTTCTAGATTTTGAGGTTTATCCATAAAATACCATCAATAGTTTGTTCCTCTTGTTGAATGATATTCCATTTTACGGATATATACCATATTTATCTATCCATTCACCAACTGATAGACATTTTGCTTGATTCCAAGCTTTTGTTATTATGAATCATGGTATGATGAACGTTCCTATGCAAGTCTTCATGTTTCCATTTCTCTTGTTTACATACCTATGAGTGAAATGACTGGGTTGTACGGTAGTTTTATGTTTAACTCTTTGAGATCCTACCAAAATGTTTTCCAGTGTAGCTGCAACATTTTCCTTTCTTTTACCAGAAATGTATGAAGGTTCCTGTTCCTCCACATCCTTGCCAATACTAGTTATTATCTTTCTTTTTTTTTATTATAGCTATCCTAGATGGTGTGAAGTGGTATCTCATTATGGCTTTGATTTGCACTTACCTAATGACTAAGGATGTTGAATATTTTAATATGCTAATTATACATTTGTAAATCTTCTTTTGTGAAATATCTGTTAATATGTTTGCCCAACTTTTATTGGGTCATTGTCTTGTTCTCCAGTTGTAACAGTTTTGTATATTCTGTATTCAGGTCTTTTACGGGACATGTGTTTCTCCCAAGTCTGCTTATGCTTGTCCCTAGCAGTTATTTTAAACTTTTCTATGACATTCAAATCTTTAATCCTACCACCCATCTTATTTTCCCATCATGCTGAAAAAAAAATCACTTTTCTTTTTCCAGAGAATCTTCGTGCAGTCAAACTAATAATACTTATTTTAATGCCAATGCACTGATACATATAATTGCATCTTAACCTATGATTTCTAAGTTTCTCTTATTACAAAGTGTTGATTCTTCTCTTAAGTTTAGTTTTCAGTTTATGCTTTGGGTTTTATCCCTTCATACTCTCTCTGGCACATAAATCTATCAGTCACCCCTTGTCTCTTGTTTCTTACAGTTTTCTGACCCAACTATCTTCTTCCCATTAGAATTCAAATATGCTCAATTCTCTTCAGTGTTTAATTTTTAGAACTAAACTAAACTCCCTCAGTTCCACGTCTTCCTAAAACCAAGGCTGTCTCTATTTTCTTTCATAATAAAACTTCTTTCATGAATTTTTTTCACTCACGTCTCCAGTTACTCATCCGTCACTCTCTTTAACCTGATACTGCTCGATTTACCATAACACTGAAATGTCTCTCAACAAAGTCATTAATAAACTACTTTTATTAATAAAAACAATGCATCATTTTATTTTCATTTTCTTTGACCTTTACCCGTATGTGCTAATATTGAATTCTTGCACTTCCGTTGGTTTCCATGATATTACATGCTTCTAATTGTCCTCTTCCCTCTCTGCACTTCTTCTACGTGAACTTCTTTACAAGTTCACCACATAAAATTGGTACTTTTTAAAATATTGTCACATTTCTTATCAGTTTATATACTATTCACTTAGATGGTTTCAATTACATATTAATATATTCTGAAGTCTCTAAAATCACAATATTAACACTAATAAAGCAAAGGATATATTAACAATATAAACACAATGTTAACACCCTCCAAATCAATATTTATCACACTCTAACAGACTTTATAATCAACTACCCATATCTATTTGGATGTCATTTAATCACCACAAGTTTATCATTTCTCCTAAACAAAACTCATCACCTGGACTTAGAAATGCCTCCTCTCCCTGCCTACCCGATAACAATGAGTATAACATCACCATCCAAAATTTGCCTCTAATAGAATTTGGACATCAGAGACCTCTAGAAGTTTAATAATTCCATTGTAAATGGGTAAAACTGTGAAAAGCCACTTCACTAAAGAAGAATGCACTTTGCCAATAAGCATAAGAAAATAAATTTAAATTTATTTATATTCACTGGCAACTAAAATGCTAATTAAAATAATAATAAGATACAACTTATTGTCTATTTATTGGCAAAATTTAAAGAGAATTATAAATTTATACAGTTACTGCTTGAAAAATAGATACCTTCTTATGATATTGGTACTAGTACAAATGGTAACCTTTTCTAGAGAACAATTTTGCAAAGTGTTTTTTGATCCATGCCATCTATATTTGTACATGAAATTATAACTATTAATAAAATATTTAAATTATAATGACACTACTCATCAAACAAATGTTAAATTTGACTATAAACTTAGACAATTGTGTAGTCAGTACTTACTAAAGACAGTTTAAAATTTTCATGTGTTTAATGTGTCCGTATATTAAAAATCCAACATTACCTTTCTGATAATGTTGCATATTTGAGTTATAATATTGTCCAACATGAAAATACTATACTACAATTTAAAAAAAATCTTATAGTCCAAATTCCATCACAAACCAGATGGTATACTAACATGGAACAATTAAAGAGGATTGAATAAAGTGGCTATTCACAAAGACATGGTCATAGTGAAAGAAAACAAACAGATAAAGGTGAAGCCTCCAGGTTAGCCCCAATAGGGAAAAAGTATCATCAGCTCTAGTGTTCAAGGGGTCGAGACGACGGAGAGGTTACCAGAACCTGAAGAGAGTGTTGGAGACTAAGAGAGCTACCTGACAGGAAATGGGCCTTCTGTTCACAACACAGCCACAGCAAATCTGTAGCCAGACAAAAACAAAGCCAGAAGAATATATACTTCATCCTCGTGGACACCTTATCCACTAATTTCTTTTCCTATAGTCCTGAAACCAGTGGAAAGTCCAAGTGCAAGAGAGCCTGTTGACTCAGTTCATGATGTTCAGCCTTCTCAGGCACAGACCAGGATGGATAAAACAGAATGATTTGGGAGTAAATGGACAATACTGATGACAAATATTTTCAAAATACCAAATGTAAGTAAATTTTTAAAATGTTTATTGCATTTTTAGAACAAATTCAATGGAAAGTGCTACTGAATACTAAAAGACATTAATTTTGTTTTATGTAAGTATAATTTTCCTATATGGAAGTTTATATTTTGCTAATTACTACACACAAAAATTTTAAGTTAAGCTTCTGCTACATTGAGACAGAGATTATAAATCCTTTGCAGTAACACTTTATTGTTTGATAATTAGTCATAATATTTTTTATGCTTATCTTTTATTTATTTTTATTAGTCATCCATTTTATATACATCAGTGTATACACGTCAGTCCCAATCTCCCAATTCATCCCATCACAACTCCCACCCCCCGCCGCTTTCCCCCCTTGGTGTCCATGTTTGTTCTCTACTTCTGTGTCTCAATTTCTGCTCAGCAAAACGGTTCATCTGTACCATTTTCTAGGTTCCACATATATGTGTTAACATACGATATCATTTTTCTCTTTTTGACTTACTTCACTCTGGATGAGTCGCTAGATGCATCCACATCTCTACAAATGACCCAATTTCATTCTTTTTATGGCTGAGTAATACTCCATTGTATATATGTACCACTTCTTCTTTATCCATTCGTCTGTCGATGGGCATTTAGGTTGCTTCCATGACCATGCTATTGTAAACAGTGCTGCAATGAACAATGGGGTGCATGTGTCTTTTTGAATTATGGTTTTCTCTGGGTATATGCCCAGTAGTGGGATTCCTGGGTCATATGGTAATTCTTTTTAGTTCTTTAAGGAACCTCCATACTGTTCTCCATAGTGGCTGTTTCAACTTACATTCCCACCAACACTGCAAGAGGGTCCCCTTTTCTCCACACCCTCTCCAGCATTTGTTGTTTGTAGATTTTCTGATGATGCCCATTCTAACTGGTGTGAGGTGATAACTCATTGTAGTTTTGATTTGCATTTCTCTAATAATTAGTGATGTTGAGCAGCTTTTCATGTGCTTCTTGGCCATCTGTATGTCTTCTTTGGAGAATTGTCTATTTAGGCCTTCTGCCCATTTTTGGATTGAGATTTTTTTTTTTTTAATATTGAGCTGCAGGAGCTGTTTACATATTTTGGAGATTAATCCTTTGTCCACTGATTCATTTGCAAATATTTTCTCCCATTCTGAGGGTTGTCTTTTCGTCTTGTTTATGGTTTCCTTTGCTGTACAAAAGCTTTGAAGTTTCATTAGGTCTCATTTGTTTATTTTTGATTTTATTTCCATTACTCTAGGAGGTGGATCAAAAAAGCTCTTGCTGTGATTTATATCAAAGTGTTCTTCCTATGTTTTCCTCTAAGAGTTTTATAGTGCCCAGTCTTGTATTTAGGTCTCTAATCCATTTTGAGTTTATTTTTGTGTATGGTGTTAGGGAGTGTTCTAATTTCACTCTTTTACATGTAGCTGTCCAGTTTTCCCAGCACCACTTATTGAAGAGACTGTCTTTTCTCCATTGTATATCCTTGCCTCTTTGTCATAGATTAGTTGACGATAGGTGCATGGTTTTATCTCTGGGCTTTCTTTCTTGTTCCATTGATCTATATTTCTGTTTTTGTGCCAGTAGCATATTGTCTTGATTACTGTGGCTTTGTAATATAGTCTGAAGTCAGGGAGTCTGATTCCTCCAGCTCCGTTTTTTTCCCTCAAGACTGCTTTGGCTATTCAGGGTCTTTTCTGTCTCCATACAAATTTTAAGACTTTTTGTTCTAGTTCTGTAAAAAATGCCATTGGTAATTTGATAGGGATTGCATTGAATCCGTAGATTACTTTGGGTAGTACAGTCATTTTCACAATATTGATTCTTCCAATCCAAGAACATGGTATATCTCTCCAGCTGTTGGTATCATCTTTAAATTCTTTCATCAGTGTCTTATAGTTTTCTGCATACAGGTCTTTTGTTTCCCTAGGTTGGTTTATTCCTAGGTATTTAATTCTTTTTGTTGCAATAGTAAATGTGACTGTTTCCTTAATTTTTCTTTCAGATTTTTCGTCATTAGTGTATAGGAATGCAAGAGATTTCTGTGCATTAATTTTGTATCCTGCAACTTTACCAAATTCATTGTTTGGATCTAGTAGTTTTCTGGAGGCATCTTTAGGATACTCTATGTATAGTATCATGTAATCTGCAGTGACAGTTGTACTTCTTTTCCTATTTGTATTCCTTTTATTTATTTTTCTTCTCTGATTGCCGTGGCTAGGACTTCCAAAACTACGCTGAATAATAGTGGTGAGAGTGGACATCATTGTCTGGTTCCTGATCTTAGATAAAATGCTTTCAGTTTTTCACCATTTAGAATGATGTTTGCTGTGGGTTTGTCCTATATGGCCTTTATTATATTGAGGTAGGTTCCCTCTATGCCCACTTTGTGGAGAGTGTTTATCATAAATGAGTGTTGAATTTTGTCAAAAGCTTTTTATGCATCTATTGAGATGATCATATGGTTTTTATTCTTCAATTTGTTAATGTGCATCACATTAATTGATTTGCATATACTGAAGAATCCTTCATCTCTGGGATAAACCCCAATTGATCATGATGCATGATCCTTTTAATGTGTTGTTGGATTCTGTTTGCTAGTATTTTGTTGAGGATTATTGCATGTATGTTCATCAGTGATATAGGTCTGTAATTTTCTTTTTTGCAGTATCTTTGTCTGGTTTTGGTATCAGGGTGATGGTGGCCTCATAGAATGAGTTTGGGAGTCTTCCTTCCTCTGCAGTTTTTTGGAAGTTTGAGAAGGATGGGTGTTAGCTCTTCTCTAAATGTTTGATAGAATTCACCTGTGAAGCCATCTGGTCCTGGACTTTTGTTTGTTGGAAGATTTTTAATCACAGTTTCAATTTCATTACTTGTGATTGGTCTGTTCATATTTTCTATTTCTTCCTGGCTCAATCTTGGAAGGTTATACCTTTCTATGAATTTGACCATTTCATCCAGGTTGTCCATTTTATGGGCACAGAGTTGCTTGTAGTAGTCTCTTAGGATGCTTTGTACTTCTCTGGTGTCTGTTATAACTTCTCTTTTTTCATTTCTAATTTTGTTGATTTGAGTCCTCTCCCTCTTTTTCTTGATGAGCCTGGCTAATGGTTTTTCAATTTTGTTTATCTTCCCCAAGAACCAGATTTTAGTTTTATTGATCTTTGCTATTGTTTTGATTCTATTTCATTTACTTCTGCTCTGATCTTTATGATTTCTTTCCTCCTAGTAACTTTGGGTTTTGTGTGTTCTTCTTTCTCTTGTTCCTTTAGGTGTAACGTTAGATTGTTTGAGATTTTTCTTGTTTCCTGAGGTAGGCTTTTAAAGCTATAAACTTCCCTCTTAGAACTGCTTTTGCTGTATCCCATAGGTTTTGGATTGTCGTGTTTTATTATCATTTGTCTCTAGGTATTTTTTGATTTCATCTTTGATTTCTTTAGGGATCTCTTGGTTACTTAGTAACGTATTTTTTAGCCTCCATGTGTTTGTGTTTTTTACATTTTTTTCCCTGTAACTGATTTCTAATCTCATAGAGTTGTGGTCAGAAAAAATGCTTGATATGATTTCAATTTTCTTAAATTTACTGAGGCTTGATTTGTGACACAAGATTTGATCTATCCTGGAGAATGTTCCGTGAGCACTTGAGAACAAAGTGTAATCTGCTGTTTTTGAATGGAATGTCCTATAAATATCAATTAAATCTATCTGGTCTATTGTGTCATTTAAAGCTTCTGTTTCCTTATTAATTTTCTGTTTGGATGGTCTGTCCACTGGTTTAAGTGAGGTGTTAAAGTCTCCCACTATTATTGTATGATTGTTGATTTCCTCTTTTAGAGCTGTTAGCAGTTGCCTTATGTATTGAGGTGCTCCTATGTTGGGTGCATACATATATATAATTGTTATACTTTCTTCTTGGATTGATCCCTTGATCATTGTGTAGTGTCCTTCCTTGTCTCTTGTAACATTCTTTATTTTAAAGTCTATTTTCTCTGATATGAGTACTGCTACTCCAGCTGTTTTTGATTTCCATTTGCATGGAATATCTTTTTCCATCCCCTCACTTTCAGTCTGTATGTGTCCCAAGGCCTGAAGTGGGTCTCTTGTAGACAGCGTATAGATGGGTCTTATTTTTGTATCCATTCAGCAAGTCTGTGTCTTTTGGTTGGAGCATTTAATCCATTCACGTTTAAGGTAATTGTCGATATGTATGTTCCTACGACCATTTTCTTAAATGTTTGGGGTTTGTTTTTTGTAGGTGCTTTTCTTCTCTTGTGTTTCCCACTTAGAGAAGTTCCTTTAGCATTTGTTGTAGAGCTGGTTTGGTGGTGCTGAATTCTCTTGATTCTCTATAAAGCTTTTGATTTCTCCATCAAATCTGAATGAGATCCTTGCTGGGTAGAGTAATCTTGGTTGTAGATTCTTCCCTTTCATCACTTTAAGTATATCATGCCACTCCCTTCTGGCCTGTAGAGTTTCTGTTGAGAAATCGGCTGTTAACCTTATGGGCATTCCCTTGTATATTATTTATCATTTTTCCCTTGCTGCTCTGAATAGTTTTTCTTTGTCTTTAATTTTTGCCAATTTGATTACTATGCGTCTCGGCGTGTTTCTCCTTGGGTTTATCCTGTATGGGACTCTCTGTGCTTCCTGGACTTGGGTGGCCATTTCCTTTCCCATGTTAGGGAAGCTTTTGATTATAATCTTTTCAATATGTTCTCAGGTCCTTTCTCTTTCTCTTCTCCTTCGGGGACCCCTATAATGCAAATGTTGTTGCTTTTAATGTTGTCCCAGAGGTCTCTTAGGCTGTCGTTTCTTTTTATTCGTTTTTCTTTATTCTGTTCTGCAGCAGTGAAATCCACCATTCTGTCTTCCAGGTCACTTATCCGTTCTTCTGCCTCAGTTATTCTGCTATTGATTGATTCCTTCTAGTGTATTTTTCATTTCAATTATTTTATTGTTCATCTCTGTTTGTTCTTTAATTCTTCTAAGTCTTTGTTAAACATTTCTTGCATCTTCTTGATCTTTGCCTCCATTCTTTTTCCGAGGTCCTGGATCATCTTCACTATCATTATTCTGAATTCTTTCTCTGGAAGATTGCCTATTTCCATTTCATTTAGTTGTTTTTCTGAGGTTTTATCTTATTCCGTCATCTGGTACATAGCTTTGTGCCTTGTCATCTTGTCTGTCTTTCTGTGAATGTGGTTTTTGTTCCACAGGCTGCAGGATTGTAATTTTTCTTGCTTCTAGTCATAATATATTTTTGTTGTTTCCCCATTTCATGGAAATGTATACCTATTTTAATTGATAGGTATTATCAACTATCAATGTATACCTATTTTAATTACTGGTAAATAATAGTTTAAAATTTTAATCAGGGAATTGATAATTAGTTAATCCAAATAGATATGATGTCTTTCTTATGTTTTTATTCCTTTCTTTTGCTTTCCCTATCACTTCTAATTTCAAGAATATGTTACATCTGTGAGAGAAGGCAAACACGAATCTGATTGCAAAGTGAAAATCTCTGTCAATTTTTCAGGCCTTTTCTTGTCATTGAATATTTGTAATAGATAGTCCTAATTAGCAAATCATTGTGGTGGTTTATTTGTTGTAATGCAGATATTAGATGTTATGTAGATTGGGAAATCTCTTTAGTAGCTATGTGATAAGCAGACACAATTCAACTGTGACAAGAAAACAAATCTAATACCAGAATAATTAGCATGAAATATTTAATGTATTATAATCCTTACTCTATTTCACTGATAGCCATAATATATGACAACAAAACTGATTTCAATAGCCATTTTAAATTTCATTTTGTACCTATTTATTGACATATCCAATTATAAGTGTTATCCTTTGCTCAATACCAGAGTCAAATGCTTTATTAGAGAAGGAGATGATAAGATTTCTAAAACTATTAGGTCAATAGTGTACATATTTATTGCTGAGTAGCTTATCAAACATGAAGGATTTAGCATGATTACAAATTTGACCCCAAATAATTCATATTGAATTTAAATCACTTAAGTTCTCATCCGTCAAAGACAGTAGAAGAAAAAAAGAAAAAGAAAGCAAAATCATGTTTCTGAAAATAAATAAAGTTCAATATTCAGTAGAATTTTATTGAGTACATGCTTTCTATAATAACTGAAGCAGGAATATAAACAAACTCAGTTTGAAAAATCAAGCATACTGTCTTGAAAGAACTGAAAGTCTACAGAAAACATACAATTATGGTCCTATATGGAACTAATTAAAATAATGTATTGAGAAAGCATATATAATGCCCATTGAAAATATCTATTAATATATTTTCTTCCTTTTTCACTTTTCTGACACCCTTGTGATATTTACACAGCCTCTTATTCCTATTCACAGGTACCAAATTAATGTTCACAAACAAATTATATTATGCCTATTTATTCTCAAAGTAAATAACATCCAGGTGCTCAGGGTATCAAACCAGCTTCAAATGATCACTGCAGATTTATCTTACTCTCTTTTCCAGAATCAGTTATCTGACTCAGCCATGTCATCCTGTTTCATTAGCATAACAATTAACTGCATCATTTCCCTTGATAGTCTACAGGAAGGTACTTAGCAATAAACATAGGGCAGTGTTGGTGTACAGTTAGACAGCTGTAATGCAGTTGGATTGTACTTTGGTTTACAGTGATATTTTCATCTCACTGTATTCACTTGAATTAATGTTGCTGCAAAGGGTTAATACTATAAAAATATTATTCAGTTAACCAATATGAAACCGTTTTGGTTCTGTTAATGACCACCAGTCACCAAAGACCACCAGGAACATCTGTTGCCAAATAGAGTTGATATTCATTACACCAAAAGAGGCTGCAGACCATGTGGAACAGGGGATGTCTCAGAAGCTGGTAGAACAGGCTTGTTATAGAACTTGGGGTTGTGTTCAATCATTTGGAGGAGGGTTTACATATTATTTGCTTTCTTTTCTCATATGAAATTTTTTTGACATTGTCTCATGACAAAGAGTATATATTTTCTTGTTTCCTCAATAAAGCCTGCTTTAGTACTATGTTAAGCAATTAACAGGTATTTGCTGATTTCAATATTCATTTCTGATTTCAATATTTTATTGCTTTATTTTGAAGGAAGGTATGTTTCATGTTACACAAGTAAAACTTAAGACAATATGTGAAAATCATATTATAGCTATGTTCAGAGAAAAATAATCAAGATTCTTACTTTAAATATTTAGTTTAACCCATGCAGCCACCATCATAAAATGACAGCAATAGAAAAACTTAAAAATTGAGAGTACTTTTTTGTTGCTAAAGTAGATTTCCTATTTATAGACCTTCAGAAAGGCATTCATGGAATGATATATTTTATTAAAATACAAATCTAGAAAAATTTTAGAATGTATAAGCTAGTTATATCAGTTAGAATTACTTTATTTGGAAATACCGGAAAATTGTAATACAGTGCTTTAAACAATAATGGGTTTATTCATCTTAATAATGAGAAGTTCAAAGGAAGACAGGCCAGGGTGTGTATGGCAGTCCAGTGATGTCGTAAAAGACCCTAGCTCCTGCTCTCATCCTGCCCTTCCATTCTTGGTGTGTGTTTTTTTTACAAGATGGCTGCATTATCTCTTGACTTTGCATCTACGTTGCTGGAATGATGAAAATGAAAGGCACAAACCATCTCCTCTTTAAATTTTGTTTGTTTGTTTAAAAGAAAAAAGGCAACCCACAATAAATACTTCTTTTTATATCTAACTGGCCATAACTGTGATTCCTGGCCATCCCTAACTGCCAGCCAGTTTAAAAAGAGGAATATATTATCTTTCTTATCTCTGTAGTAGAGGAAATCAAGGGAAAGAGTAGGCTGTAATTGAGTTTAGGAAACATTCTACAGTGGCCATGCCAAATAAAATAGGCATACACACATACACGATTTAACTACATATACATGTTAACTTGTAAGTTTTCAAAAATTTCAAAATGATTTGTATTTTAATCAAAGATACTTATGAATGCCTTCTTGAAAACCTATAAATAGGGAATATACTTAAAAAAGTTATATATATCTTTAAAGCCAAATTAATGTATATAAAATTATATATGTATACAGACATATGCAAAGAAAAATCTATTGAGTTGAAATAAATTATTTAAAAATTTAAAAATATATCTTTAAAAATTAATGATTATGTCTTTATTTTCATATCAATATAAAAAAACAGAAATGCAATTATCACATTGCTAAGCAAAGTTTCATGCCTCAGTCTATGTAAATCTAGGAGATATGATTTTAAAATAAAGTAATAAATACTCATAAAATGAGTAGGTAAGTTTTAAAGTTACATTGAAATTTAAAACCTGAGAGAATAATTGCAAAATTGGATTTTGGATAAAAATTAAACGCATCCCATTTACCTTGTTCTGCATTATATTTCCCTAGACTCTATTTTTTGTTATATTTTGATAATTCATTCTAGAAGTAAAAAAAACTAATTTAGACTCCTTATTGGTAAGAATAGAAAATGTGTGCTGTTGATTGTTTATTATCCACTAAGAATGTTCAAATATCCTTCTCTGGTCCTAGCTCAGGTTCCAAGTGCACAGCCCCCTCCATCCCTAGTCTAATATTGCCTACCAACAATTTACCCATTGTGCTTCAGTGGGTCGACCTCATGTATATTAACCCCTTCTTATTTCCCACTTAATTCTTATGTAACATACATTTGCATGGGTTCAAAGAGATGATGTGCTGTGTGAGGAAAATGAAATTTTATTTTCCATCTTTCCCAACCCTCAAAAGACATACACATAAAAATAAATTGCTATCCATATTCTGACTGGTACAGAGATAAGGTCCTGTAAATATTAGAATGTTTCCATTTAATCTAGCTTCATCTGCTTTATATTTATAGTGAATTCCCACAATATTGTGTGTATGTTTTCTGTTTCACTTGAATTTTATTGCTGTTAGATAGTACTTCTTTTCTCCATTTCCATAGAGGGTTTTTTTGTTTTTTTTAAATTGGGAATTAAGAGAGGCTGGTTTGAATATGAAAGTTCTAAACGATACTTTGGCAAAGAAAGTGATGACAGCTAGCTTGAGGAAAATGAATTGAAATTAACGTGACAGAAAACAGGAAGATAGAGAAAATTTAAATTTATTAAAACTGGGAAAATTTTGAAACTACAAATAAAGATGATCAAATCCATCAATATCAAATAGAAGTGGACCTAAATGTATTCCAAATGTGAGAATGAGAGTTTAGAACAAGATTATATAAATATTCAATCTTCTTTATAGCTAATATCTAGATTTGCTATGGGCATATCCAAGTAATTTCCAATAAGTTGGTTTTGAAAATTATTCTTGTTAAGGGGTCCTATTGTTGGATTTACTAGCCTTCCTGAACTGGAAGAACCTAAATACTGACTCTCAAGTCACCACGAAAGATATGACGATATAATGAACCAGGATTTTCTTGTTTTGATTGATTAGTTCAATACCTTTAAAAAAAAGATAGAAAGGGAGAAGGAAGGAAGGAAGGAAGGAAGGAAGGAAGGAAAGGAGGAAGGGAGGGAGGGAGGGAGGGAGGGAGGAAGGAAGGAAGGAAGGAAGGAAGGAAGGAAGGAAGGAAGGAAGGAAGGAAGGGAGATTGGGAGAGGAAGGGAAAGGGAAATGTTACCAAAGGACCATTTACTTAGTCTACATTATAATATATAAAGTTGAAATTATTAATTCTTTGTGCAATGACTGGACTTCCTTGCATCCTATTTAATAAACTGACTTTGAAACTTGTGTGAAAGTATTAAAAATTCAAACATATTTTGATGATTATCTCTTAAATTGGCACTGCTAAAAAATGTCTAAAACAGAGACAAATTTTAAGGAGGGTATAGTAGTACACAAAGGCAAGATACATCAATGATATATGGTTTTATTAATTGATTTTAAAAGGTCTGGAATGTCTTTTACTTGCAAAAAGTGGTGCATACAATACTCATATAGCCACGTGTGTATTGATTGGAATGTAGACTAGGACATGGTTCAAATTAGCAAAATTTCTAAACCAAAGGCACTAGATGAGACAGGATGAAATAAAAATGTTCTTCAGTCTGCAAAACTTCTAAGAAAAGAGACTGAATGAGATAAAATAAAAATAACAGATGAGACTCCTTTGTCATATTTAGTTATGCACTTTGGGTACTCTTTCCATGTCATTTTTGGCAGGGATGAAGGATGCTAATAAGGAAAAAAAATTCAGACAACACCAATTATTTTAAGGGCATGCAGTTAGGTACATAGCAGCTAACCTGAAGCTTTGTGGATTCCAGATGGGACAAATAATCAGATTACTTGCGGGTGTTTTAATAGTACCCAGAGGGTATCATAAAATCACTCACCATATGCCTAATATCCCTATAGCTCTGTTTCTTTGAACTGTTACTTTAATCTTCCCTTTTATTTACTTTTTATTGCCATACACTTAAACTGATGTCTTTTCTTATCTACAGATAAACTTATAGGCAATATGTGAATACTCATGCACATCTCTTATCTCTCATTTTACTGTACTTCCTACTTTTTCTATTGATATTTTAGTTGTCTGCCCTATAATGTGGGTATCTCTTAAGCTTTATGTTGAAAGATTTCCATTTCTGTGTCTGTTTGCTGAATTTACTATTGGTTTTGTGATTAGGAGTATAAAGGTCAGAAACCAAATTGTGATGGGTTGGAAAAAAATAGAAGGTATAGAAATATAGAAAGTAAATTTAAATTTTATGTAAATCTATTAGAAAAATTTAAGTGGTTCTAAGTCACATTTCATAGGGTTGTTTTATGCAAGCATGCGAGGCTAGCTTATATTATAATGGTCTGAAGTAATATGTTCCCATAAATTGCATAGTTGTTGGTAGGGTGATTGAAATAGCGTTGCAACTTTTTTTCTGATAAATGGGGAACGTGTTTTCAAATCACACTGAGGTGGGGGGAAGTGTTTGGTAGCTGGAAAACAAATTTAAAAAGTGTATAAGGGAAAAGTTATTATCAACTGTGTCAAATGCTATTTAATAGGCCAAGTAAAATTAAAAGTTGAAATTGGGTATTGGATTTAGCAATTTGGAGGTCATTGATAAACCGAATACGATCAATTTGTTTGAATAACAGGGATAAGAAACCTGTTTGGAATGGGTTCAAAATGCAAAGATAGAAATTGGTGAGTATTTTCTGAAAAGAAAAAGCAGATAAATTGACACTGAAAATTTTATCAGAATTATTTTTGTTTTGATTGCTTTACTTTGTTTTGTTTTTGTTCTTTTTTCTTTCTTTTTTTTTTTTTAGAATGGAGAAACAGCAGAATGTTTATACATATGCTGATGATAATTATCCAATATAGAGCTGGGAACTGAGGAGTAGATGACAGGGATGTTATCTAATAAGAGGTAAGGAATTGTCTTAAGAAATGAACACTAATAGTTCTATTTTAATAGAAAGGTAGAGTATATGGGCACAGATGCTGATAGTTGTCCATATGTGGTGTTAGGAATCTATTAAGGTTTTTAGAATTACTTCAGCTTGCTTTGTGAAGTAAGAAGAAAGGTCATTAACTAAGAATAAGAGAAGAAAACCATGTTCTTTTTTTTGGAGGGTGGGGAGAGTCACAGCATATTTTTATTTTTTTATTGAAGTATAGTTGATTTACAATATTATATTAGTTACAGGTCTATAGCATAGTGATTTAATATTTTTATAGATTATACTCCATTTATAGCTATTACAAAATATTGGCTATATTCCCTGTACTATACAATATATCCGTGTAGCTTCTTTATTTTATACTTAGTAGTTTGTACTTCTTAACCCCTTACTCCTATATTGCTCCTCCCCCATTCCCTCTCCCCACTGGTAACTTTTAGTTTGTTCTCTATACCTGTGAGTCTGTTTCTGTTTTGTTATATTCATTTGTTTGTTTTATTCTTCAGATTCCACATATAAGTGATAGTATACATTATTTGTCTTTTCTCTGTCTGACTTATTTCACTAAGCATGATCCCCTCTAGGTCCATCCATGTTACTAGTTTTTGAAGCGAACAGAGAAGGTATAAAAGAATGCTTGAGGGAAATGGGGAAGTGATGCTAAAGATAGCAATGTGGTTTCTAAATAGCTTTAAGCTCCCTTGAGGTTGTGGTCATGATTTTTAAAGGGAGACCAATTAGTGTGATTGCTGTTTTTCTTCTAATAAGTTTACCTGTATAAGTTCAGGCTCAAAGTAGGCAGATAATTACATTTAAACAATGTTATGGATATTTCATGCATGTAAGGCCAAGTGAGAGAGGGACTAAGGAGTTGAGATAAGTGAGAGGAAGTAATTATGAGAACTGACCATAAAATTAACCTGGATAATCAGGAAAGAGAGGTCATCAAGATGGTCAATGTGTGACAGTAATTGGTAATGACAAGGTATAGGATTAACTCTATGGAAATGAGTGGCTTAGGCAGAGTGAAAGTTGAATATTTGAAGGTAGAGAAGAATATGGGTAGCATGATTCAAGTATTGTTTTTAAGGAAGGCAGGAGGGAAAACTGTTTGCCAGAGTCAAGGAGGATAAAGAAGGAGATTATTCTAACTTAAACATAGTGCTATGAATGAAATGGGAGAAAGAATAGTAACTGTGTTAGAGGGCTGCAGCAGAAGCAGTCTAAATGTTGCCCAGGTTTAGAGCAAAAGGGGATAAGGATTCTCAGGAAGTGTTTGAGAATGTAGAGAAATTTGTTGATTATGGACTGGGAAATTAAGGGCACTGTGTCAGGTTTTCATGAGTTAGGGCGGAGAGGAAGATGGAAAGAGTGAAGAGGATGTGCAAAGATTTTAGGGTGGGAGAGATAAGGGTGGCCTGGAACTCTGAGCTTCTGGTGTTAGGTGTCAGCACATACACAGAAATAAAGGATATAATGAGATTAAATCAGATGACCTAAAGGCATTCAGGAATGGTGGTGATGTGGATAGAGGATGGCTGGAACCTTTCTAGTTGATGTAGTTTAGGATATCTGTGAAATCAGGATCTTTCATCTCTTTCTATGTGGGTCAATTGTTTGAGGGTTAAATTGAATCAAAAGAAAAAATGCTTGTATTTAAGTCATCATGTGTTCTTAAAACCCTTAAAATTTAGAGCTAATTGAAATCTCTGCATACTATTTAGCAAAAAAAGAAATATGGTAGAAAAAAAAATTTAGGTCAAGTGAAATTTGGAACTAGATTATGAAGAATTAAATAGCTGCCTTGGAAACCAGCACTATTTAATAGTAGAGTGGAAATAATATATGCCTGATCCATACACACTGCAAATATTGTGTAATACTTATCTTAATATTTTAATAAAGTTTGTTAGGTGTTTGATAAAGCATATTAAATTAAGCCTGCTCAAGAGTATTGCCTCTATAGCTTTACATGTTTTTAAATTTCAACCCATATGAACATATTATTTTAATTATTACCTGGGATAAGTTGCCTTGTAAAGAGTAAGTATAGTTATGCCACCAAGTACAATCTATGTTACTTGGATTCTGTTACATGCATTGGTTACTTTTTTTTTTTTTTTTTTTGTGGTACACGGGCCTCTCACTGTTGTGGCCTCTCCCCTTGTGAAGCACAGGCTCCGGACCCGCAGGCTCAGCGGCCATGGCTCACGGGCCCAGCTGCTCCGCGGCATCTTCCTGGACCGGGGCACGAACCCATGTCCCCTGCATCGGCAGGCGGACTCTCAACCACTGCGCCACCAGGGAAGCCCACATTGGTTACTTTTGATGTCACTTTTTATGAGGTCCAGGTGACCTGCCTGACAGATTTGACTTGGTAAACAGAACTACTTTGCAATGGTAAAAGTTATTTTTTCTCTTTGAGACATGTTAAAGGTCATAATGTTCAAATGTTTATCCCCTGAAGATCTCAAAGGTAACTTACCCATGGGGACTCATTATTTCTCTCCCTGTTGAAATTCATGTTTTTATCTTTAGACTTGCATCTGTAAAAAGTTGGCATGGAGGAAAAGAACTGTGTCTAGTGCATAATATAGTGTATAAAGAGGCAGCAAAACAAGTTTCATTGACATTCTGGTCACTAACTTTGTATTGAATGCATTCAGGGTATATTTATCTTTTGTAACCTAAAGCTAAAATCTCAAAATTATTTAGTTAAAAAATTTTTTACTGCTTATTATGTGTATTAGTATAGGTCTATTATGCTCTAGTAACAAACTCATAATTTCACTACCTCAAATTCATAAAAGTATATTTCTTGCCAAGGATTGACTGTTTTCTTTTCTTTTATTTCTGTAATGTCCTCACTGCAGGATCCAGCCTGGTAGAGTAGACACTCTAGAACACTGCTAGTCATCAAGACAATAGGAAATAAATTTTGGAGAGGTTTACTCTGCAATTAGAAGCTCTAGTTGGGAGCCACACATAACACCTCATTGCTAATCACCACTCCCAAATAAACCAGAAGTCCATTCCTACCCATATGAGGAAGGTAGAGGGAAGTATTATATAGCTATATAGTACTAATAACCACTATATTGGTGTCATTATTCACTGCATTTTCTTTTTAAGAAAATTTGAGATTTCTAAGGGAGCTGATAACAGTGTTATTAAAATATGCCTATAGATTATACTTGAAAAGACAAATTAAATGAAACACACCATTAGTGGGGATAGAGTGAATACAGATATTAAAGCAATTTTTGTCCAGAAAAATCTTAACTTGCTTTGTTAATAACAAAAAGGACAAAGTTTACATTTTGATTAGGTCTATGCTAAATCTACATGTTAATATGAATATAAACATAGGTTAGGGATTAAACAATATATTGCATAAAATAATTTACATAAGAATTGTAAAATTTGTGATTTTGGTTTTATTTCTATTTTGATTTTTTCATAGCTTGTAAGCAAACAGATGTCAGGCTTGCTCATTTTGAATTCTGTAGGACTCTGGGAGCAGATATTCATTCTTAAAAAGCACATAGTAAATTAAGTTGCTAATAATAGAGAAAATGGTATTAATTTTCTCCCAAAGTATGAATAGAAGAAACAAAGAGGAATACAAATTATTGACAATAAAATAGTTGACTTAAGAAATAACTACTTATATTAATCTAAAAGTAAACACTGGTTTTGGCCATCAACCAAAGGAAAATATAATTCAAATATGAATGTATTTATTTATATAGAAGTTTATGAGAATAAGAATATATATTAATGTGTCACAATATGTACGCATTTTAGAATGTTTAAATATCACAGTCTCTTTTTCTTCTAAGATATGAGAGAAAAAGAAAAAGTAAGTTTTTTTAAAGTGTAGTATACCAAATATAGGTTTCTTTTTAAAAAAAATCTAGGTTTTTGAATATTTATTTTTATCTAAACGCTTCATCTGGGAAAAAAGAATTTGTGATTATATGTAATTAAAATTTTGTAGAAATTATGATGATGAATTTGTACTTTCTACCTTGTTAACCCATCTTACTCAAAGCTGCATTTGAAAGAAGACTAGCTGCACGAACAGACTGTGACTGTAGGATGGAGTTTTTTTGAAATAAGATGGTGCGTTGATTGAACATTATCGTGGCCCATTGGTACTGTGCTATCCCCATTTGTATACAGAGAAGCAAGAAGAGGAACAATTAATCACATTCCTGTTCTCCACAACAGACTCAATGAAAAGGAGAGGACCAAAAAAACATGAGTGCAATCTCTCTGAAGTGCTTTCATAAATAATTAGGAAGGAACTTTTAGTAATCATCTCTTTTTCAGAGTCAGCTTGACAAACTAGGAGAATTAGGAGTCCAGAAGTTGATCTTGCATCATAAGTCTAATTTTTCTGTCTTCTATTTTTCAACATTTGCTTCAGTTTTCATTGCTTAAAACCCTCTAATGACTGCTCATTGCTTTAAGCACAATTCAGTATTCTTTTTTTTCTTTCCAGTTCTATTGAGATATAATTGACATACAATAGTATATAAATTTAAGGTATAAGCACAGTGATTTTATTTACTTACATACCTTATGAAATGATTACGACAATAACTTTAGTGATCATCTATTATCTCATATAGATATAAAATGAAAGAAAAAAATTCTTTTTCCTTGTGATGAGAACTCTTAAGATTTACTCTCCTAACAGCTTTTGTATATAACATATAGTGGTGTTAACTATGTTAATCATGTTGTGTCGCATTCCTAGTACTTATTTATCTTATACCTAGAAGTTTGTATCTTTTGACCACCATCACCCAATTCTCCCTACTCTCACCCCTCGCCTCTGGTAATATAATCCCTTTTTCTATGAGTTTGTTTTTTTTTTTTTTAAGTATAATTGATCTACAACACTATGTCAGTTCCTGGTGCACAGCACAGTGATTTGATATCTCTGTACATTACAAATACAGAACAATTCAATATTTTTAATGTCAAATACTAAGTACTAAGTTATCTGACCTCTGATTATGTCTGTGACCTCATGTCAAGATTTGTACACACACACACAATGGAATATTATTCAGCCATAAAAAAGACGGAAATCTTGCCTTTTCAACAACATGGATGGACCTTGAGGGCATTACATTAAGTGAATAAATTAGAAAGAAAAAGACAAATACTGTATGTTCTCACTTATATGTGGAATCTGAAAAAAGTCAAATTCATAGAAATAGAGAGCAGAATGGTGACTACCAGAGGCTTGTAGGGTGGGGAAAATGGGGAGATTGTGGTCAAAGGGTATAAACTTTCAGTTGTAAGATGAATAAGTTTTAGGGAATCTAATGTACAGCACAGTGACTATAATTAACAATACTGTATTATATACTTGAAAGTTATTAAGAGAGTAGATCTTAATGTTATCACTGCAAAAAAAAAGGTAAAAAGGTAATATATGAAGGGATGGAGGTGTTAACTAAACCTTTTGTGCTAATCATTTTGCAATATATATTGTATCAATCATCATGTTTACATCTTAAACTTACATGTTATATGTCAATAATATCTCAATAGAGCTGGAAAAAAATGATTCCATGTGCTTCAGGATTTTCCATCTCTTCCCTCCAACGCCACCCCCTCCTTTCCTCTACTTCAAGCCGTCAAATGACTATTTATCCTATGTAGTCTCATATTTAGCACTCTCAGAAAACTTCTTTGAACCCTAAGGCTAAGTTAGATCTCTTACTATAAAGCAACATAGCGTTTTGTACTACAGATTATACAATACTGTATAGTCAAGCTCAAACATTCTGAATCAAGCAGCAAAAAAAAAAAAAAAAGGAAACAGAATGGACTATTGTGGCAGTAAATAAACTGCCAATTAATGCTTTTGTATTCTGAAAACAAACTGAATTACTGGATTGCATAGTACTCTATCTCCACTCAGGGCTTATTCCTTTTATTTACTTTGCTTCTAGTTCCAGGAAACTACAAAATGTTTTCAGCAAACAAAAGTAATAGCCAGTCTCCTCAATTAACATCAAACCAAATAAATTATCCTTTTGAGATATATAATCTCTTTCCTCATGCTCCACACTTTAAATAATTAAATGAGGGGCTTCCCTGGTGGCACAGTGGTTAAGAATCCACCTGCCAATGCAGGGGACATGGGTTCGAACCCTGGTCTGGGAAGATCCCACATGCCGTGGATCAACTAAGCCCGTGCACCACAACTACTGAGCCTGCACTCTAGAGCCTGCAAGCCACAACTACTGAGCCCACGTGCCACAACTACTGAAGCCCACACGCCTAGAGCCCGTGCTCCACAACAAGAGAAGCCACCATAATGAGAAGCCCACGCACCATAAGGAAGAGCAGCCCCCGCTCGGGGCATCTAGAGAAAGCCCGCACACAGCAACAAAACCCAGTGCAGCCAAATATAAATAAATAAAATAAAATAAGTAAATTACAAATAAATAAATGAAAGAATAAACAGTTATGTCTAGAGTGTTCATATTTCTATAACCTCACCAAGTCTGGAGTTAAATTAAGAAAATTGAGTGAGTAAAATGTTTAGGTCTGAATGATTAATAACGCTTCTCAAAAGAATCCTTCCTAAATAAGGAATGTCTACTCAAAGGACATATTTCTGTACTCAATTCTCTAGAGTCACAGGAAGCTGTGCTTCTCCTCAGGTGCTAAGGACTCAGAAATATTGAGGATTTTTTTCAGAGAATCCTCCTATGTAAACCAAAGATAATATTTCCCCAAAAATGAAATCATTGGCCCTACTTACCCCATACCACCTCTCATTTTATCATATAAAAAGCCACACTGGCAAACTACCTTGTTGGATACTGGGGACCTAACCACTTTATCTCTCCTTTTCTTTAGCAGAAATCATAGCACCTACGATTATGCATTTATGCCTAAATGCTCCACTAGAATGTAAGTTCCATGAAAGCAGACTATGTGTATGTCTTGGACACTATATGCCATTACCCTGCCAGATGCTGGTGATATAAGTACTCAAAAAATATTTGTGGTTGAATGAATGAGATTAATAAGAGTGTGCACAGATAAGCGAAAAGCATGTTTACAATACAATAATGCTACAAGATATTTTTTCCAGTGTCATCATTTGTGATGACATTTATTTTTTTCTAAAGAGACATTTTAGTACAAGGGAAGTCTTCATTTTTGAAAATGTTTCTCAGTTGACATTTCTTTTGCGAGCATGAATTACATCTCAAGAAAATTATGAAATTATCTATTGTGTGCCTTACTAAACTTTGTTTCCCCATTTCTTATTTTAGGGTCTGCCATAATTTATGCACTGAATAAAAATTTGCTAAATATTTATTTGTATGTACTTTAAAAAGAAGTTAAATAAAAGCAATTTTAGAGGGTATTGATTCTGATATGGGTTCATTGACAAATTATCTTTTCCTGTTTATCAATATTACTCTACAATTATCAACAGTAAAAATTATATTGCATCTTATTTCAGAATCTTAGTACTCTAAATATATAAACTACTTTATACCTATCACTGCTTTATAATTACTTGAAATTCTCTAACTGTATTGCTTAGGTACTTTATATACATTTAACTTCATTGTAGAGAGAATTTGCCTGTCTAAAATGTATTTTCCTGATATAGAATGAAAATGTGTTTTGACATCAGGAAAATATGTGGTTTGGTGATAGACAATAGCTATACAGAGTGCAAATGTATTTGAGGTGGATCATAAGATACAAACTCCACACAGCGGTTATTTCTGAACAATCCATATTCAATCAAATACTTCAGACTATCACTTTTTGAAGAAACAAAGATAGGACTCTGATTTGCTTTTGTACTGAAAGATGCAATTGTGACACTTTGTAGCAAAGAACTTTGGTCTGAAGTAGAAAACTAATTAATAAAGCAGGCGGAAACAATTTCTGAGGCCATTTTTACTGCTTTAATTGGCAGTAGTAGAAGCTTTGGTTAAAAGGAAATCCCTAATAGGAAAAAAGAAGGAAATTTAGAATGAAATAATTTCTAAGCTTGCACTAACTTCCATTGTGTGTTTACTCCTTGCATATTCCTGCATGATAAAATTCTATTAGAGCCACTTCTTTTATTAATCAGTGCATTAATTTTTAGTAAACCCCTATGTAAGTCCAGTATGTTTATTATTATTCAACACTATAAATTAAAAACATGAACCATTTCGCCACAATTCATGTTAACCAATGTTGTTATACAATGCAATAATTTCACTGCAATGTAAAAATGGAATTTACTTTATACAAAGAAAAATTGCTGCCTTTCCTACAAGAGAACATATGTGGAAAATGAATAGTCATTTGGACTGAATACCTAAATTTATTTAGTAATGAAGGATTTGGATATTGAAATAATAAGCATCTAAGCTCATAGGCTGATTCTCGTTTCCCAGGCAGTTTCTGTCTCCATTGGAAACCTGAAGCTTAACCCACATTTATTATTGTAACCACAAAAATTTTGGTGGTTACTTACTGCACAGCTTCTATGGTGTGAATTTTGCTCTACATCTGGCTGTCATCCCATTCTTTCTTTCTTCTCACTTAAGGAACCAATGGTTCTTAAGACTTAACAATTCTTGGGGTTATTTAGTATTTTCTCAATAAAATAGCTTTGTTTTAATTAATGTCATTTTCTTTTGCTTGCATCTAAAAACTCCCACAAATATGGTCTTATATTTCTCATTTAAATAACAGCAAGGATGAAATCTAACATGTAGAATAGCGAGGCATAGGCTAAATGTATGGCCCCAGTTGCTTACTACCTACCGGTACTTGACAGAAGGCAACACACAGGATGAGCTGGGAGAATCAAGAGAGATTAGCATTTGAGGTATGGTTTAAAGAATATGGAATTTAAATATTCAGAATCTAAAAGAATATCAGAGAATAACAAGTGATTTGGGGAGATTGGAGCAAAGATTATATGAAAAAATGAAATGGAAAATGACACTAGAAAGGTGAAATAGGTTACAACTCTGCAACTCCTTGAATGCCTTATAAGAATATTTGAATTCCAGAAATAAAGGTGGACAATTTAAAGTTTTCATGTAGAGGAAAAAAAAAATAGAGACAATCACCTACTCCTAATTACATAATTTATTCATCAGGCAATATTTTAAAATAGTTTAATCATACATTCTACTTTTCATAGAAGTATAGCATACTTATAGAAAAGAGCACAAATCATACATAACTGTGTAACTTCATGAATGTTCAGTGTTGAACATGTTCAGCTAAATAGAACCCACTTCAGAATGCTAGAAGTACTCTTTTTTTTTTTTTTTTTTGCAGTACGCGGGCGTCTCACTGTTGTGGCCTCTCCCGCTGCGGAGCGCAGGCTCCGGACGCGCAGGCTCAGCGGCCATGGCTCACAGGCCCAGCCGCTTCGCGGCATGTGGGATCCTCCCGGACCGGGGCACGAACCCGCGTCCCCTGCATCGGCAGGCGGACTCTCAACCACTGCGCCACCAGGGAAGCCCTAGAAGTACTCTTCATCCCCCCACCGGTCACTATGTCCTCAAACATAACCCCTCTCCCAATTTCTAAAACATAAATTATTTATTGAACATTATACAAATAGAACATACATTTGTACTTTTTTTTGTCTCTGTTCTTTCAACACTGCATTTGTAAAATCATCAATATTATTGTGAATTTGGCAGTTTGTTTTTCTCATTGCTATACTGTGTTCTACTGTTGAGTGTACTATGATTAATTCATTTTGCTATTGATAATATGGCTATTTTGAATGAAGCTACTATGAATATTTTGTACATGTTATTTAATGAAAATAAGTATACAAAATATTTTTTAACATCAGTAGGATGAGCTTGGACTGAAGTGTCTATTATTGATAAATATTCTGATTGATTCTACTAGTCATTCCATATGGAGATATCAAAAATATATAATTCATTAACTGTGTCTCTGATAAAAAATTAGTGGTCATATTTTATATACTAAATCAGCTTTAATAATAAAATGTACATAGAGTTGAATTTGTTGTTTTATCATGACCTGAGTTGAATGCTGAAAGCAATATACTCTCTTGGGTCTACTGGTTACATTGAACTTTATGAAAATGATGTTGCTCATAAGATTGTTTCAATAAGCTGTGATATCTGCTTCTGCCTTTTAATCCAGGGAGGAAAAAAAATGAAAAACTATGCTAGACTTTTACTAGGTTTTGCCTTGCATATATTTGTATCTCAGGGAGTTGTCTCTCCTCCCTCTTCTCATGCAATCCTATTATGGAAGTTTTTTTTCTGTTATTAAAACATTATATATATATTTAAACAAGTACCTGTCCTTCAACACTAAAATTTTATCCACAGCCACTTCAATAGGGATGTTTTAATTAAAAATAATTTTAGTGAGCATCCAGTTTCACTTGTGACAAGTAGAGAGCTTGGAAATAATCACTCGTCCTTACAACAAGAGAATACCAGACAAATGGAAAATCAATGAGTTTTCTTGGAATAATCAGAGAACTGGAATTACAGGGAAAACTTGCATCCTGAATTCTGGAGAGACATATGAATCTAGATAGTCACAGCCAAGATCTGCTTCCTTGGAACAAAAGCTGTAGGAGCCATAAACTCTAGGAAGACTTACCCAATAATATTGAAAAATGGATGGTGCTGAGTGTGGACTAGCATGAGATTAAGAAGCTTGCAGTGTTGTGGGGAGTATGTTTCTGTGGACTTTACCTCCAGGAAACTCATAGTGATAATCCAAGAAAGATTCACTTCTTTTCATGCCCAGACCCTTCTCTATAACTAAAGCCTACTCTCCAAGAAGGGCTTTGACAGAGTGCAATTCTGAAACTTTACCTGAGCTTAGGAAAAGGAACTGCTTCTCACCTCATGTCCCTTTTATACTTCTAGCTTAACTTAAGGGTAAAAGAAAATAACATAATCAACAGGGTACAGGAATTCTAAATGAATGAATGAATGAATAAATAAGGAAAGCTGCAGCCAGGGAAGGGAGTGGGGGACAAGGAGAAAAATATTATACCATCAGGGGAGGTACAAAAACACTTGTGAAGACCACAGTCCAAGACATAGGCACAATAGAAGACTGAGACTTAATCAGAAGATAATATATAAACACTCCCTCCCCAACACTCTGCCACTCCATTTACAAACCTCAGTACAGTAACAGTATTACACTTGACAGAGCTTCCATACACAGACTCTTTTTGATGAACAGTGTATAGGGAAACCCCCAAGCCAAGATTAAAATAAAAGACACTAGAGAAATTTGAAAACTTTAGTACCCATATCACAACATATATAGCTAGATTAACATAAAATACTAAATACCTGATACAACATGATCTGATTTCAAAAAAATATTATAAGATATCAAGATATCATGAAAGGCAAGAAATAACACAGTCTGAAGAAACAAAGAAAGCATCAGAATCAGACCCAGATGAGACATAGATGGAATTAACAGACAGATGTTATAAAATAATTGTGATAAATATGTTAAGGGCTCTAACAGAAAAGGTAGACCATATGAAAGAATAGATGAATAATGTAAGCAGAGAGATAAAAGCTCTAAGGAAAAAAAATCCAAAGAAAATGCTAGAAATAAAAAATGGTATAACAGAGAATGCCTTTGATGGGTTCATCAGTAAACTACACACAGACAGGGAATGAATATGTGGACTCAAATATAGGTCAATGAAAACTTTGCAAAATAAAATTCAGAGGAAAAAAAAACAGAAGAGATCATCTAAGAAATGCAGTATAAAATTTTTTTAAATGTAGCCTATGCAGACATGAAATATAAAAAGTAAAAGAAAGACAGAACAAAGTGGAAGAAATATTTGAAATAATAATGATGGAGAACTTTCCAAAATTAGTGACAGACTTCAAACCACAGATCCAGGAAGCTGAGAGCATCAAGAAGGATAAATACCAAAGAATACTTCTGCCTATTCAAACTGCAGAAAATCAAAGAAAAGGAAAATCTTGAAGAGAGCCACAGGACGACGCAGATAAACAACTTATCTATGGAGGAAGAAGGATAAGAGTTATAGCAGACTTTTCATTTCCACGCAAGCAAGAAGAGAGTAGAGTGCTATCTTCAGAGTGTTGAAAGAAAATAACGCCAACCTAGAATTCTTTATTCAGAAGAATTATTCTTCAAACGTGAAGGAGAAATAAGGACAATCATGGATAATCAAAAGCTGAGGGAATTTATTTCCAGCATACCAATTTTACATGAAATGTTAAAAGTTCCTCAGGCAGAACAAAAATGAGATAGTGAGAAATTCTTCACTCCTTACGTGTGAGTGGTACATATTGACTTCTTTCCAAGAGAACAGTATGTAAGGGGAGGAAACAGCAATTTTACCCTGGAAAAACCTAACACTGCCTCAGCCAGGTCATTAAGGTTAACATCATCAGTGATAAGTCCTGTTGACAGTATGTACATGATGTGATGAGAATGGCATCGTATTTCTGTTGTGCCTATCTCCTCAAAACCAACAAGCCCAGTCTAACCTTGGGAAAAACATTAGGTAAGTCACAATTAAGGGATATTCTATAAAATGCCTGATAAGGTCCCGTCAAGACTGTCAAGGTATTCAAACAAGGGAAGTCTTGAGAAACTGTTGTGATCTCTATCTATCTAAGGATATGTGATGACAAAGGAGACTTCATATCTGAATGAAATGTAGTATTCTGGATGGGATCCTAAAACAAAAAAAGACATTCATTAAAAATAGAGGAAATCTGGGGCTTCCCTGGTGGCGCAGTTGCTGGGAGTCTGCCTGCCGATGCAGGGGACACGGGTTCATGCCCCAGTCCGGGAGGATCCTGCATGCCGTGGAGCGGCTGGGCCCGTGAGTCATGGCCGCTGAGCCTGCGCGTCCGGAGCCTGTGCTCCGCAACGGGAGAGGCCGCAACAGTGAGAGGCCCACCTACCGCCAAAAAAAAAAAAAAAAAAAAAAGAGGAAATCTGGGCTTCCCTGGTGGCGCAGTATTTGAGAGTCCCCCTGCCCATGCAGGGGACACGGGTTCGTGCCCCGGTCCGGGAGGATCCCACATGCCACGAAGCAGATGGGCCCGTGAGCCATGGCCGCTGAGCCTGCGCGTCCGGAGCCTGTGCTCCGCAACGGGAGAGGCCACAATGGTGAAAGGCCCGTGTATCTCCCCCCAAAAACTAGAGGAAATCTGAATAAAGTACAGACTTTAATTAATAATAATGTGTCAATATTGGTTAATAAGTTGTAACAAATGTACCACACTAATGCAAGACGTTAACATTACAGCAAACAGTGTAGGCTATCGTGGGGTCTCTGCACTGTCTCTCCAAATTTTCTGTAAATTACAAGTTATCATAAAATAAAAAGCTTACTTTTGAAAACAAAGCAAAGGTGAAATAAAAAAGCAATTCCAGTGGCTTTATAAGTATTAGGATGGGCACGTTTCACTACGTCTTTTGGATTTGGAGCTGCATTATATTCCTAACTGTAGGAATAAGTCAGTTTATAAGTAGTTTATAATAAATAGTTTATAAGGATAAAAACTATTCTTTATCTGAAAATCTTTCATAAAGAACTCTTCACTCTTTTAAGCATAATTCCACATCTTTATTTTCTATCTAATGGTATATACGCACAAGTGAAAAAAAAAGCATGTTGGGATTTCACTTTTAATACAAAATAATGTGAAATAGTTATAGCATGCAGTGATATTATCTTATTAGAAATACTATAGAATTAATGCACTAATAATCTTTCCTTTTAACTTTCTTAAAAAAGTTGATAACAGGGCTTCCCTGGTGGCGCAGTGGTTGAGAGTCCGCCTGCCGATGCAGGGGACAAGGGTTTGTGCCCCGGTCCGGGAAGATCCCACATTCCGCGGACCAGCTAGGCCCGTGAGCCATGGCCGCTGAGCCTGCGCGTCCGGAGCCTGTGCTCCGCAACGGGAGAGGCCACAACAGTGAGGGGCCCGCGTACCACAAAAAAGAAAAAAAAAAGTTAATAACAGTTGTTCTACTCTGAACTTTTAAAAGTGTGTAAGCTTATTTAGCATCTCAGAGGAAATTAAACATGTTTCAAATTATCTAAAATAGCTTTAATTTGTAGAGTTCTAAACAATTATTTAAATCATAAACCAGATTTTGAAATAGTGAGATAAAAAACGTTGCTTATGTACATCTGGAAGGATTTTTTCATGAACAAGATGGAGGTTAATTTGGTGCCTTGATTAGAATACCAGTCATAAGGTCTAGGTCTGAGATTTTATCCATATGTAGGCCAGCTGACTTTGCTACATAAACTGAACAGTGGCTACTCCTCTGATATTGATTAGCAGGGTATTTTAGAGATTGGACTTTTCATGGTCAGGATTCTGGTAATCCTCACAAATTTTATGGGGAGTTCTGTTATTTACAGATGAAGAGATTCTGTGATGCAGCGATGTGCCAGAGGATGCCATGCACTCTGATTAACTGGCAGAGTAAGTCTGAATTGAAGCTCAGTTCTCCATCTCTATGTAAACTGCCTCTGCAAATTTTAGAACCTGGCCCAGTTCTTATGTTTCTTGTGCAACATATTGGAAATAAAACTGTTAGTTGAATTATATCTCCTCCTCACCCTTATCACCCCTGACATGCTGAAGTCCTAACCCCAAGTACCTCAGAATGTGACTTTATATGGAAATTGTGTCTTTACAGAAGTAATCAACTTTAAATGAGGCCATTAGATTGATCCTAATCAAACATGACCAGGGAACCTATAAAAAGAAGAAATTTGGACACAAAGATAGACATTCATAGTAGGGAGATGATGTGAAGACACCAGGGAAACACCAGGTAAGGACAGAGGCAGAGACTGGAGTAATGCCGCCGCAAGCCAAGGAGCACCAAGGATTGACAGCCACCACTGGAAACTAGGAAAGGCAATGAAAAATCCTCTCTAACAGGCTTCAAAAGGAGCCTGGCCCTGCCAAAATCTTGATTTTGAACTTCCAGCCTACAGAACTGTGAGAAAATACATTTCAAACTGCCCAGTTTTTGATATTTTGTTATGGCAGCCCTAGGAAACTAATAAAAAAACCAAAGTAAATTTTCAGTTACACTGAATAGTCTTAGACTGCTATTCGATCATTTCACTCAACTTCCTACTTTATTTGCTATAACTTGATATAGAGTCCATATTAAGAATTTTATCAATTTTTTCCCATTATCCAAGCTCTATTCATATTTTTTTCATGCAGTCAGTGTCTTCCTCAAATTAATGGCTTTCCCAGCCATTTCTGAGGAGCATGCATTTTTTTCCCTATTGTTTTAGATGTTTCTTAGCCATAAGTGGAATGTTGCTTGCCTCTTCATACAAATTGAACTGTCACTTGATTTCTCTATATTAGCTTTTTTTTAAAGACTTCACTGTGCCATTATTTTATACCTATCTTGCTTTCCAGTTTCTTACATAGTTCTTGATTCTACCTTTGCAATGCTTTAGTTAAAGAATTAAAATAGTATTACTGAAGAATTCAGTAATATTGGGAATATTGTTATCTTGCTTCATCACAATGTGGGTGTGTGTGCACACACCCAAGTACTTGTATATATGTGTGTTTTCATATGAGCATGTATGCACCAAATGTTTATACTGCCAATGACTTTTTCTTTAATTATTAATAATGTTAATTCAAATTCTCCAAGTATACACATCTAGGGAAAGTAGCTGAGAAGTTTGCAGAGTGCCAGAAGTCTGACTAAGGCTACATATTTGCTGCAGTAAGTCCACATATGAATATTTCAAAGTTCAGTCTTACTTTAGTACACTAAATGATAGGTCAGTTGACAAAGGTTTAATGCATTTTAAGAAATGAACTAATTTTGCTCTTTTATCAAGAAGAATTTTTTTCTCCAAAATTTAATCAGATACAGCATAGTAGCTTACTTCAAGATTTGTTATAATAAACATCCTAACAAGTGAATTATCAGATTTATAATTTGCATAAATGAGTTATTTCACTGATATACATATCCCCGAATTTAAATCTTTTATTTTACATTTAATTTGATAAGTTATGCTGCAATGATTTCTAATAGTCTTATCCCTTGTATTTTAAGTTACTATAAATTTCTTAAGATCCTAACTGGCAGTGGTTAATGAAATTACTAAAGATAAGTCACTTCTACAGCTTTTTCAGTTACAGCCGTTTAAAAAGAAAATATATCATTATAGCAAAAACGTTCTATTATGTTCTATCAAAGACAGTTCGTGTAATTTTCATTTTTAACACCACAAAAAATACTACATGTGAATCTTTTATCCACTAATAAACATAATTTGGTACTTGTGCTGTACATCACTGTAATTACGATATCTTTTATGCCAAAGACAGCCTCAAACTATGGGTAAGAGCAGGAATTTTTTTTCTTTCGTGAGAGGGTTTAATTAAGTAGTCTCAGAATTGTCTTTGTTGCTTAGTATTTGCCTTCCTTTCAAAACACAATACTCCAATTTATCAAGTAATCATTCTACCTGCTCTTTTATCTCTAATTTCACATATTCATCCAAAAGTTTTAAAAATAATTATTTTGCGATATCTGCATTTGTCTTTCTTTCAACTTTTATGGTTCATTTCTGAGTGCTTTCTGTTCTAACCCCTACCACTAGTAAGAAGTGTACAACTTCCAAAACACATGAATATGTAAAACACATGAAAGCTTTTATAAGATAAAGTTATAAAAATTCATAAATCAGAGGAACAGGAATGAAACCCATACTCTGTATCTGACAGTTACTGCTTTGAATTGTACGACCTAATTGTATATAGGATTAGATAATATATGAGTACTACAATTTTTGGTCTTTTTAGCATAAGTCTGATGAAGGAAAAGCACTATATAACAGTTCATTTTTAAAAATCATTACAATTAGACATCTTTTAGTCAATTAGCGCTTGATATTGCGGCATTTGTAATATTTCTGAATTCTTATATCTGATTCCCCCCACCTTCATTCTTTACTGACTGTAGGATTTTTTTAAACTTATAATTTCTGTATTTTAAGTACATGACAATTGTTAACATTTTTATTGTTTTTAATAAATCTTACATTGTTATCAGTAATTTACAAATGTGTCCTACTAAATGTTTAAAGACATAATTTTTGGAAAGATGTCAGCTGATTTGTATCTTACATGTTATGCAGCTTTAGGTAAATTTTATGAAGTCTGTGAATCACAATTTTCTCACCAGTTAGATGGAGATAATTTAGGCAGAAAATAAGCATTAAATACCTGCTACCTGTAAGAGCTCTTCTGGGTGCTGAGGATACCATTTTTAATAAAATCAGCAAATCTCTGCAGTCCTGGAGCTTACATTCCAGAACACAGTAAAGTGGTTGAAAGAAAATAACAAAAAACATAAACTACTAGGAACTATAGATGCAATGGAAAAGAATAAACAGAGTATGCAGTTAGAAAGTTAGATGGCAAGATGCTATTTAAACTGAGGATGGCTGGTAAAGACTTTTTGCTCTGGTGACATTTGAGCAGCAACCAAAATTAAGAGAGAGCGAATTAAGAAAGTATCTGAGGGAGATGGAAGCAGTAAGTGCACAGTTCCTGAGAAGCATGTTGATGCCTCCAAATTGCAGCCAACAAGCTATTGTCAGAGTGGAAGAAATTCTCCTCTACCCTTGTAGGTTGGTCTAAGAATCAAATTGACATGAGACAGATTAACGGGAGAAAACCAAACAAAAGTTTATACCATGCATACATGGGAGAGACCCAGGAAAACTGAGTAACTTAAAATAGAAGAAACCCTCACCTTAAATACCATCTTCAACTAAAGACAAAAGAGAATGTTGGGGGGGTGGTTTGAGACTTCAAAGGGGAGGAGAGCGATTCATATGAAGATGGAAAAGCAAATGTTTGGTGAACAATTGTTTGCCAGGCCATGCACAGATAATGGGACACAGAGTGGGCTCTGATCTCTAGGCCAGAGTTTCTCCACCACACCTAGCCTATATTCTTTGCAGATATCTCTGGTGATAGCTTTATTTCAGGACCAGGTGTTCTATCTAAACTTATTTTTAGTTAGTTAGGGGGAAGGTAAAATTTCTTCCTGAGTTTTTTGGGCTTCATTGTTTTCACCTTGAAATAATCTGCATGCCAAAGAGACCATTTAGGGTGGCAAGTTTTGCTCCCCTACGCTATTATGGCCACAGCTGAATGACCAAGGATGAGAATGGAAATAACTGAACCCCCCCACCCTTGATATCTGATCACCCCTGGCCTGTCTTCTGCAAGAATACTGTTAAGCTGATTTAACCAGAATCTTCTACTCTTGATGTCTCCTCTAAATAATTTTATATTCACAAACCACCTCACCCAGCTATTTGGCTATAAATCCTCACTTGTCCTCATTATATTTGAAGTTGAACCTGATCTCTCTTCCCTATTGCAATACGATTTCTGAACAATTGGATTAATATTTTTCATTATTATTCATAACTGAAGTATAAATAAATTTCTACCTGTATCATTAAAAGTTTTTTTTAATTTAATATAGGTAATGGATTCTGAGGTGTAGTTATGATAAACAAGTTTGCTCAAAAATATTTTTCCATTGAAAAAAATGAAATGCCTGTTTATTTTTAAAAAAAGAAAGAAAAAGAAAACTTTATGGAAACATCAAAATGCTGATAAATTTAATAAAGAATTACTCAGCCCAAATCTTAGTGAAACAAGAGAGTTGAGAAAGATAAGGGAGAGCTAAAATGGTTGTTTTGCCCTGAGGATATTTTCTATTTCAGTATAAAAAGGCTGCAAATTTGAAATCTGGCTAGAAAGGAGACACTCTTCCCAATCCACATTTACATTAACATGTAAAGAGAATCAATTAGACAATTTTTAAAAAAAAGACTATGTTTAACATAAAAACAAAAAAAGCGGCACAATATCTTTTTTGTAGGAAGGATGGAAGGAAGGAGGAAATTACTAAAATTACTACTACTCACTACGCATAGGTTTCTTAGAAAAATTGGTATGATAAGGTCTAACCTCTTGTTTTGTGCTCAGTCTAGCGTCACTTGCTCACAGGGTGCCGCGCGCATCAGCCCTCCAGACCAGAGTCCGTAGTGTGAAACAGCCACGCAGACACCTCAGTTCGGGAAGTGCGCAGCAGCTCCCACAAGCTACTTTGATTTAAGATGGCGGCGGCTGGGCATGCGCAGAGATGCTGCACCGGCACGGCTCTGGAGTCACGTGAGCAGCAGGCGAGGACTCCGCTCCCTCCCCCCTTACCACTGAGGAGCCCCGCCCAAGGCCTGTCTGGAGAGGCGGTTCGCCAGAGCGGGAGCTCACACCTCTCGGTTCTCTGCTCCAAGAGTAAGCTTTCCTTTGCTTCAGAGCCAAACTCAAAGGACACCAGGAAGGAGGACTCTTGTTGGGGCTGAACTCCAAAGGGTAGGTAATACATGATCTATCACTGTACTTATTGATGACAGGACTTCACCAGTCGACTGAGCCAGCTTTCAAGGCTATCTTAGGATAACAATGCACACGTTTTCCTTGTGAAACAATCAATGTAGAACGCTAAGTTGTTTTCCAAATTTCTTGAAGAAGTGTTTAAAAGGTTATTTTTGTCCAAATTTATAATATACTGATGAAACAGACTAGATAATAGTGATGAGAAGAATGCTAAATAAAAGGAAGAGAAATTTGTTCTTTGAAAAATCCAAGAAATAATACGGATAAACGTCAGGGAAATGTCCGTACTAACCATGATTTTTGAACATGTGTATTAATAAAATAAGAGGAAAAAGACCAAACAAACAAAACAAAACAAAGGATGGAAAGAAGAAGGAAAAATTGTTATATTAGTAATTCTGCCAGGTGTTTTTTTAATATATTAGTATTTGTCATTTTGTTAAGTGTTATATATTTTTTATGTACCATAATGATTTAATGATAATATTAAGACTTGGAAGTATTAAAAAATGATTTTCAAGGTTCCAGACTAGTATGTAGCACGTGTGAAGGTATATACATAGTTCTTTTTGATTCCAGTGCAGGTTTTAATGCATACCTTTCACTATGTATATGTGCCTCATTTTGTAATTAAATTGTGCCATGATCATATTGATGGGAAAGTTCTGGCCAGACCTATGGGCTCACTTGAGCCAAGACAGGTTAACTCTGCAATTTGTATGTACTCATTTTTATGCTTCCTATTATAAATGGCATTATGATGCTTATAAGGAAGTTTAAATATATGATTTTTGTCAACAGTGATACCTGCAGGGCAATTTTCCATTTCAAACAAGTATTGGATTTTGCCATTCTGTCCTGTGTTTTTTGCCATCATTATTATCATTATTATTTTGATCATTATCATTACCATTATTTTAATTTCAGATCCACATGTACACCAGTAAATATAGTTCTTTTTTTTTTGATGATTTTGGCATTATGGATAGAAACTGAGTATGTAAAAATAATTATTTATCTAAGAAGTGTCAGTTTTAATTTGATATGAGCTCACCTTTTCTTGAGTTAATGTCTTTCTCTATGACTATGTTGCTTAAAATAATATACCCTGCCATTATACTAAATAGTGAAGTATACTGTCTACATTTCTCAAGTGAGTGAAGATGTACTCAGATCCAAGACATTTTGTTTTATTGAATTTATCCAGGTCTCTCAAAATAATCCTTAGAATCTAATTGAGTGTTTTTCTAATAAGCAGTGTTGTTAAAGACATATGTAAATGTTATGCAATTTTTTAACTCATCAAAAGTTTGCTTTTATTAAATTTGGTGTAATGGTCTAGCTTATTTCCTACATTTGTCTTTTATTGAACAATGCTTCTCTTGAGTATATGCAATTTGCAAGGTATGCGATCAATTTGTTTTTAGCAGTAGTAAATAGCTGCAGGAGATCTCGGTCCACCTCAACAGAATTTCCATTGCAATTTGCTCTTAAGTTGAACATTAATAACAACTAAACAGTACACTCTGTCTTTGGGGGGAATAATGAAAATTTGGATGATGTATTTAAGAATGCTGTTTCAGCCCTTACTGCCCCAGGTTGTTAACAAAACATGATTTCTACATAGAGCAAATTTCCTTTCTCTGATGATCTTACTTTGAAAGTGAAGTTTTAAATAATTTCACTGTCACTACTCCCTATGCTTCATCATTCTTTTTCTTTCAAAAATAGAATGTGCTCTTCGAACTGATATTTTGTGGACTATGGACCGAAAATGCAGGCATCTTTTCATATGTTGATATTCATCCTTTAGTGCTGAATACTACTTGCATATGAGTGAATAAACTGGATGGCTCTTTTTTGGCACACTAAAGAATACAGTTAGAATTTTCAAAATGGCATATTGATTTTTTGTTGTTGTTCATGTTGTGGGTGTCAAACACTGGGGCTTAAGGGCAAATTTGTCAATGATATGAATCCTAGAATGAGAAACAGAATCTTCATCATTTCCTGTAAGGCATTTTGCAGTTAGTCTACCAAAACCTCTACAGTGTCATTTTAAAATATCTGAGATCTAATTTTTTACTACTTTGCACTAATCAATAAATTATTTTATCCTCAGCAGAGTCAATGGAAATTGCTTTGTGGAAATCCATTTATAGAACATTTATGAAATTGTGTGAGATACAAAATAAAGAAGCATTTCTGCAGAATGTTACCTCTCTCATCCCCACAAAAGCTGCTCCACATACACACATATGCACACAAAGTTTTGAACAAAAAAATCTGGAATATATTAAATACTACATTCATCCTTAAAGACCTTAAGGCATAATATACATTTAAAATTTACTGAATCCAAAATTTTTCACATTGCTTGACCATTGTATCTTTTCTTCCCCAAGTCACGGTAACATAAATTCCTCGTAAAATGTTTTTCTAGGTATTAGGAAACCATAGAAGGTTTTGAGCTTCGTGAGAACAAGGACACTATCTGTATATATTATAGCATCTAAATATTGCCTTGTGTGTTATAGGTGATCAATATATATTGGTGGAATAAAATGAATAAAAGGAGTAATCAGAACTCAGCTTTGCTTCAAAAGAATTAATCTTGCAATAATCTGTACAATGGAGTGGAGTGGGGAGTATTAGAAGCAGTTGAAGTTGGACAGAAAGGTACTACGACACTTAAGACAGATGCTATGAGATCACTATAAAAACTGCCTTGCTTATTCTTAAGGCAATGCCTACTCTGTTAATATGCATAAGTTTCATAACTCCATTAATAACAATGCAGATTCAATTTCCTGAGTTTTAGTCTTTGTACTCACAGTTTAATAAACACATTTGGTATGTTGTTCTGACACCTCAGGTATAGTTTGTGGGGGACATTGAATTCATATATCATTTCAGTTCTTTTAAACTTCTCCATTAATAGCACCAATGAGCCATACCTAATGCCACAGAGAAAACAAGTTCACCAAAAAGCATTTACTCAATCACTGTCAAAACCATTTTTATTGGAACTCCTTTTTGCATCAGTAGACAGGTGAGACACCTCTAAGTAAATACTAAATGACAAGTTAATGTTGAAAAATTGGAGGCAAAGTAGAGTGAAAAAATTGCCAAAGTACAAGATTAAGCCAGACTACTTTTTAAGTTACTTCATTTCCCTGCTTTAGATATCTTATCAGTCTGTTGAAATCACATTCTTACTTTAAAATTCAGCTCAAATCCTGCCTGCTTTAAGATTTATTTTCAAATATCTTCTATTGCAATGCACTTTTCCCTCAGCTTTTTATAAACTTACTCAAAAAGTCTTTATTTAGCACCTACTGTTAGTTTGCTGGAGAGTTAGAAGTGAGCTAAATAGACCAAGAATCTAATATGGCTCTTACTTTCTAGTATGAAAGACAGACAATAAGCAATAAGGAAATAAAATTTGGCAAGTAGTGCTAAGAGCTATGGAGAAAAAATAAAAGCAGGGTAAATGGGTGAACCTTATTACAGAAGTCATGCCTGTTTGTGTGATAATCATGTGGGTTTATGTCAACAGCTTCCTGAGAGAATTGTAGTAATAAGTCTGACTCAGCCTTTTGAAATTTGACTGCTGACAGCTTTAAGTCTCACACCCCTTCCTCCTCCCTGCCTCCACACATGGGCAAACTGATAAGACAGTGCAGACATTCTTTCCTTTGGCACCAGTGGGAGTTTCAAATCATACAAGCCCCTGCCAAAAAGCAGGAATCCCATCTCTTAACCACCATAAAAACCCCAAGTCACTCTTCTTTCCTTACTCTCAAGCCATTTTTGGACCAGCTTGGGAGGACAGATCAGATCTCTCCAGAAAAACCTCATTTTTCTTTCTGTGTGACATCAGCAGTCTTAACATCCAAAACAAACTTCCAGTGGGGGTCTGTAGTAATTTTGTAGAATGGTTGCACCACTTGCAGATATGGATGTATGCTGTATGCTCCAGAAGTATGACATGTCCTGATGTTTGGGTGAACTAAAAGTTCAGTCTCACTGGAGTAAATGTTATGAAGTGTAAAGTGGTGCAAGATGAGACTAGAGAGGAAGGTATGAAATACGTGACTAAGTTATGACATATTTATTTCTTGGTGAACATCTTGGCCCATATAGCAGGGTTGATGAGAGCATAAGATTTGGAGTCAGAGAAACCTAGAAAACAACCCTAGGTTAGTGATGTTGGGAGAGCCAACTAATCTCACCAAGACTCAGTTTGTTCCTAACAAGTTATATTGCATCCAAACTTGTATTCATTGACATTCTTTTTCCACAATACTGTCAGAGTGGTTTTCCAAAATACACATATATGATGCAAATCCCTTGTTTATACCAGTCAAATAACAGTCTGATAGCTTTCAGGACAATATTTAAGCACTAACTAGGTCCTACCTGACTATTCCTTCTTATCTTATCAGGTATTTCCTGATACTTGATTAATTGACTTGAATCGTAATAAAACATTTGAACATCTTAGAATGTCATGGCACATTCTAAGATGTTCAAATCAGTGCCAGTGTGCCAGCCGATCCTTTGTCTAGAATCCCCTTTCTAGCTTGCTTTAACATCTAAACAGTCCTTATTTGCTCTTCATGTTATAACTACAGTGACCTTATTTTTTTTTCTTGGAATTCTTTCTAGGCCACTCCATTCAATCAGATGCTGATGTATGACTTTGCTTCATATTGTTTTTCATTCTATTTTATAGTGGATCATCTTTTGCATGAAATAACTTCTTTTAAAAACGATGTTTTTAAAAAACCTCTCTCTATTCCTGGTGCCTGACATACGATAAGTGGTAAAAAAAAAGAGTTTCGATAAATGAATGAATGGATGAATGAACAATTCAAAAGTTACAAAATCAGATTTTGTTAGCAACAGGATGTGAAAAATGAAAGGCAAATAGAAAAGGCTTTTCTTTTGAGTGTGTCTAGAGTAGAGCAGGCCAGGGATCAGCTTAGATAAAATTCTGTTTTAGTCCTATCAGATAGAGTAGTTGGAAATTCAGAGCTGTGACTCAAAGAGGTTGGGTACAAAACATATGGCTTTGAAACTCAACGGTCTATACCTATTTGATATTTGAGGAATAATTGAGAACATCTGGATGGGATATAGAGTGATGATAAGCCACAGGAAATATAGATATTTATATAAAAGTAAAAGGTATCCAGTAATATGCCTTAGAAGAAATAGTATTATTTTATGTGTGATTATTAATTTATTGTTTATTTCTTCACCAAACGATAAGAGAGCTCTCCAGTTTCTGGACTAGATCAGGCACAGAGTAGAGTACACAGTAAGTATTTGTGTAAAGAATAAGCTTCCAGAAGGTTGGAAGGAGAACCAGGAGGTCATATTGTCGTAGGAACCAAGTTTTATTTACATGGTTAGAGAGTTTATTTTAATGGTAATATTAGTTGATAGGAATACTTAAATGGTGTACCTCAAATCTAAACCATTTTTAATATGACATTTACTATAAATAAGCTAGTTTCTTTATCATTCGGCATTGCCCAATTAATATAAGTGGGTTTTGCCCCTCATCTCCAATAACTAAATATAATGGTTATTTTAGCATTTTTGGTTATTTCCTCTGGCCCTCAATTTTACTAGGGTGTTTTTACCTTATTATTCATATAAAAGTATTCTCTCTTTTTTTTAAATTGTGTATCTTAGTCATTGGTGTTTCAGAAGAAGCATATTTATTGCATCTAAGCTGTATTCATATTTTGTATTTTCCATCAGAATGAGGGAGGAAATTAAAGGATAAACAACATTTACTTTATTTCATCATCACAAATTACAGTAAAGAGTACTTCAATTAGTTATTGAAAGTTATTATTTATTGAGTGTTTATTTTGGGCCAGAAATAGGAACTTAGCATATTCTATCTCTTAAATCCTCAGAATAGTATCATAAGGAAAGAATTGCTTTCAGAGGAAACTGAGGCTTAGAAAATTAAATAATATGCCTATTTCTCCAGCTCCTGTGGTGGAACTGAGATTTGTACTAAGTTCAGTCAGTAGAAACAATCATTTCTGCTGGTTATTTGAATATTTTCTTTGTTAATTTTAGGTGAACGTATCTCTCTTAGAAACTGAACTTGAATGAGACAAGGATTTCAGGGCTAATAGATTATTTAAGAAGTGCATTGTGATATGACCCTTATACCTGGAAAGTAGGACCTTTTGCTCAGGCTGGTGCCTCAGGGTTTCCTGCGCTTTGAAGTGCTTTTCTCAATTCTTCTAAGTTTCACTCTGGTGGCTGGGAGCAGCCTGGGCCAGCAGTGCCATCTGGGCAGAGTGCCACAGGCCCAGGCCACTTGGTGGCCAAAAGTGTTGTCCTTGAACTTTTAAGTTTTGTGGCAATACTGTGTGATGGTGTGTACTGAATTCCCACTGTGAATCTCATGGGACACGGTCCCTGTTTTTCCTTTTCGAGAGTTTTCCGACCTTCTACTTTAAGTGTGGAGTTGACCAGGTGTACTGAGGTGCTCTGTGACTCCCCCCATAAAGTTTTCCCAGGGCCCTGGTTCCAGGAGGACAGCCTGGTGAAAAGACTGAATCTGCTGGTCAGCACAGTATTTCTTTCTCACTGTAGTATGATATTGGTTGGTCAGAATAGTGCTGATGCACTGGTTCTTGATCACTCTCACTTACATAGCACACAGGTTGAGGTCAGGGCTCTGGGTTACCCATAACCAATATCAATTCTTGAGCTTCAGTTGGTGTGAGCCCACATGTCAGCTGTCACCTATGGGTGCTCTGAGCATGATGCCACCCTCATCTATAGCATTTGTGGTCAGTGGGGGTAGCAGTAAGTGTTGTTTACCCTGTGAATCCCTAGCCATCAGCACCCAGAGCAGTCACACCACCTCCTCTTCAAGTTCTTGCTGTGTGTCAGTCAGTTCTACAGCACTGGCTGTACCTACCTCTTTTGAGGCCTTTAAAGATATGTCAACCCAATGGGCCTTTTCAGTTAATCTTTTCTCTTGCCTCTATCGATGAAAAAATGAATCAGTAGTCAATCTAAGGGAAATGGAGAATTTTGTGTGTGACAACCTGAGGATTATAACCCAGGAGACAGCCTTTCAGATAGCTCTGAGGCCTGTTCTGAAGAGGTAAGAGCAGGAGGCCTGTATATATGTGATTTTGGTGAAGGGGTACCTGCAATCAAGCACACATCTTGGTAGAAGGTTATTATTATTTGTGAGGAACAGATATTTTAGTTAATGGATTTAGTGCTTTTCTAAGTATGGGAAAATGCAAGAACCTGTGTTCATAAAATTTTCTCCTGAAAATATCAAGCTATCTGAGGGCCAGTTCTGCCAGTTTTCCCAGAGCACAAAATGTCTCCTTCTGATCTTTGCCCTGAATCCCTCTCAAGATGTTCTGTAGGTCAGCGACTGCAATGGCTAATGACTTGATTTTTATAGAACTGGATGGTGGGCAACATTCTTTATTTTACAATTCCCTCCCTTTTGGCCTTAATTTCAACCAAGATTTGGAGGCATTTCGTGACCAATTTGTCCCACAGTGCTAGGAATGCTCATTCCTACGTTACGCGAGGATTTCATTGAAAGGTCACTGAATGTACTATTACTGGACTAGGTCCTGTTAACAATAGCCAAATCCTCTGGACTGCCTGTCTTACTAGTCTGTCATGGTCCAGAAAATGATTTCCTCTTGTCGTTTCTTTCCATATCTAGAGTTGCACTATTACAGTCGTTGATCTTATAGAACTATTTGTTTGGTCAATCGTTTCAAGTCACCTAGTCATCATTACTTTTATCAGAAGCTCAGTCACACATTTGGTAGTTCAAGAAACAATAATCTGTAAAATAGGCTGCGTACAGATAATATAGCTAGTAACATTAATAAGGTCATAAGTAAGTAATGTTATCTTATAAGGAGTTACAAGGCTGATGCCAGAAGAAAAAAAAATTGATCTTTATGGTTGAGCAGGTATTTCTGTCATTGGGGAGGTCTGAATAATGCACAGTGCAGATACTTAAGGCACATTAGAGAAAGGGGGTGGAGGCCCAAGAAGCAGAGAAAACATTTTTTTTTTATTTTTTTGTCTTGCCTTTAAATATGCATTTTATTTCATTATCTATGATCAGTGTGGCAATGTAGTGCTCTTCTTGATCAGTCTTAAACTATGCTAAACTAGAGACGGATATTCAGTATTTGCATGAGTGGGACAGCTCTTCTTGATCCATTCATGGGCCCCTCTGTGTAGTCTCCCTTGTGGTAGCAGTGTGTGGAAGGCAGGGGAATAGACAAATTTAAGCTCTAGAAGAACAGAAATATTTTTCTGTTTCATTTAGTCCTGTTTCTTCAACACCTAGAACAATTCCTGGAATATAGTAGTAGTTTAATAAATGTTGAACAAACAAATTAATGAATTTTACTTGACTGCCTTCAGATTACATTAATCCCAATTCATAAAATATTTTGTCTCTTATTGTCTTCTCTTACATTTATCTCTTTGTGGTTTTTTGTACCATTTAACATTAGTTGGTCCTTGCCTCCATTCTTCACTTCTTAGTCTCCTTGAATAGGCTCATCTACTCCTCTGTCTACAATTACTTTGCATCTATAAGATGATAACCCTGAAATGTATTTTTCCAACTCAAAAAGTTTCTTCATTCTGCAGACAGAATATATCAGATAGCTCCACCCAGATATCATACAATATGTCATCGCCATACATCTGAAACTCAACTCATATTCGTACCCATAACTTCTACTTTTCCTATGTTCCCTTTCTCAAATATTTACTCAACAAAGCCTTTTACCTATAAATAAAGAAGAGACGATGCAGCATAATAGACTAAAGGTAAGATTAAGGAATCTATCATGAAAAAGCTCTAATTTGATAAAAAGGTCTTCTGAATATTATAAAGGAAGGGGGTAGACCTGGCAGGTAGAGCCTTTTTCTCTTGTACATTGGCTAGAAGTTTGAGCTGAGAGCATGAAAAGATGTAAGATTTATGATGAAGAGTCCAATGAAGGAAGATCAATAATTCAGAGTTACTTAGCACACATTTCATTGTGTGGTATAATTTACTCTTTTCTACTTTCATCTGAGAATTATACTTTCACAGTCCAGAAACAACTTAAAATATTCAATTGAATTTGATTTGATTCAATTAAACAGTTATCTTCCTGTTATCTTTCAGGTACTTTACCACTGCATGTGAAAAATAGATATACAGAATAATCAGTAATCAAGACAGACATAGTACTCGTTGAAAAAGCAGGTATTAGAGATGATTTGCCATTAGTATTTTTGTGAATTCAAACAATGTGGTCAGGAATCTCCCTCTTCCTCTTATAACTATGTTTTCCTTTTTATGACCATGCCTGAACCAGTCAATATGATCTAGGAAGGAAGTGCTCTGAATGGTTGGGTTCATACCATTTGCACATTCTGGAACCTGGAGTTGGCATCAATCCTGTACAGATCACGAGGACAGAGCATAGGTGAGGGATAGGTGCTGAAAGAAAGAGAGAGCATTTGTTATCAGGAGTAGAAACACTCTATAGGCAAAAGCACAATAAACCAGCTATATTCTACCACTTTTATGGGGGCTCAGAACTTTTCTTCCTATACATTTCATTTAAAAAATGTTCTCTCTTAACATAATGCAACTATCCTATAGGCAATTGAAAATTCACTCATCCTGTCCTCAGAGAAAAATAATACGTAACCTGCCCAGTTCTACATCCAGGGTGATTATCATTCCTTTTATATGGGTACGGATGGAGCTCATCACAGTCCAATAATCCGTGGAGAAATGATAAATTTTATAAACTCTTATACATCTAAAACACAATGGTGCAGGAGAATGACAATAAAAGTTGCCATTTGGAACATGGTAAAGGAAGAATGAATCATAGTGGTCTTTCTGGGCAAGGGTAAGTGAAGATTCCTGTCTTAAGAGGAGGAGTAAGTTCTGAGGCAGCCAGGTCCGTTAGGCTGACCTAGACTCTTCTCAGTAGGAGTTCTTTAGTCTACTATCCACATGTAAAATAACTGGAAGATTTTTCCTTCTGGAGCTGCATCACTTTATTACAATTTTACAATTTATTTGGGGGACTAGGGAATTTCAATGATGGTGAATCAAACCTGTGACAGATTTAGATATGGCCTTTGTCTTACAGTGTAAGTTCTCAACTAATGTTAGCTTGAATCCAAAGACTTGTAGCTTGAACTCTGAGAATTCTTTTTCTGTTAGAATGTGTAATTGATGGTGGCAGGGATTTTCATTTGTTTTATTCATTTTGTTTGTTGTATAGCCAAAGCCAGTAATCTTGCAGTAGTTCAATAAATGTGTTAGATGAATCAATTAGCTCTTTCTTTCTCTTATTCTGTCCCAAGTTCTATTTCTGCCTACTAAGTAGCTTTGAACTTGTTCACTTCTCTTTCCCTTTATCATCCTATCCCAATTCATCATCACCTACTGTCTAAAATACTGTCAGCCTGTGAAATGGTCCCTCTTCCACAAGCCTTGTTCCACCCCCTTCCATTTTACACACAACAGCAAAACTACAGTTTTTAAGTATGGATTAGATCATGTTAATCCCAGATTTAACTGGTTTCCCATTGCTTTTAAGATCAAGTTTAAAATTCCTACCATGGCGTATAGTCTGCTTTGTCTTTTCTTCCCTGTACCTCTGCCCTGCCATTCTGCTGGTCTCTCTTTCTTCCTTATTCTTAGATTGCAACCATTCTGAACTTTAGTCAGTTTATTAAATATTCCACAACATTTCAAATTTTTTCTTTCATTTGCTATTCATTCTGTCTAAAATATCTCTTTTGACTTTCTCGCATCTCTCTGCTCTTTGGTAGATTCCCGGTTATCCTACACATCAGGAAGATTTTGACAAGCATTACATTAAATTCCCTTGGTAATGAATTCTTAAATGCAATTTAATAACACGCATCCCTCTTATAATTACTTGCCGAATGTCTGCAAAGTGGACATCTGTTGTGTTAGCCTGCACAGCACTACTTCTGGTACAGAATCCTCCTTTCCTTTTGGGAGCCATCCATTCTACTGACATTTTCATTGCTGGTAGTTCAGGCAGGGTGTCCTGCACCCTATTACAGGGCAAGGCACGTGATTCAGATCTGGCCTTGGAACTCTGCTTTCCCTCTATTTCTTAGCTTTATGGTAGAGACAGGCCTCTGGCTCAGGACAACAGTAGGGTTAATTTGTTCCCTTCTCTCTAAGCTGCTTCCAAAAATGGTTTTATAAAAAGGAGACAATAATTATTTTTTCTTCAATCAGAGGGTTTTTGGGGGAGGAATCTAAGAGGTCAAGCATTTCTTAGGCTTCCAAAAATAAATAGTATGCTCCTAATATAAATTTAAATCTTTGGAATTTTAAGACAGAAATACTACTTTAATTTTTAATTCACTCCTCTTTTTAGCTTCTACTTGGTAAGGTTTTAGAAAACAATTAGGATCCTTGCAGCATCCTCTTGTATTTAAATTCCTAGTGTACAAAGTGGTGTCAAACAAATAATAATTACTTAGTACATATTTTTAAATTAAAAAAAGAACAAATGAATGAACAGCTCAACATGTTTTCCTTTTAACAGTTTCTTAGAGTCAGAGCAAGAAAAACTCATTTTAGAGATTATTTTTCCATTCAGACCTCATGAGGATATTTTCATTAAGATCCTAAGAAACGTATTCACCACAGGGAAAGATTAGGTTATTTTGAGATATGAGAAATATACACTTAATGGTTTTAATCACTATCTTTATTTTCTAGGCTAGAACATATTAATGATAGATTTTTTAAATGAATTTGAGGATCTAGGTGGTTTTAGAGTCGTCATTAATTTCATAGTTTCTCATTTTTCACAGTAAGTCTTCTTTTTCCATATCCTGTGATAACAGTGAATTCACTTAATCAGTTTTGCTACTATTTAAAAATCTAGTTCAATTGCACATGTCTGTATTAGGTTATTCAAATCTTGGGTCACATAGTGTCTTTGAAATTTACAGTATACAGGTCGAAAAGAAGATGAAATGCCTATAAATCAATTTCTAAAGTTCCTTTTAAGTACCCAGGAAAATATTCATATAGGAAAAATACCACTAAATTCTATAGCAGCTCTGAAAATACAAGTGAGAATCAAATATTTGTCAGAATCAAAGATGTTTTTAAACTACTTACATCACTAATTGGAACAGATTAAAAATGTCATCAGTGTTTTCAATATGTCTCATTTCTGAAAAAAATTCATACAGATAACTTTATTCACTAGTAAATGTATGTTTAAAATATGATCAAAGATGATGTTATTTACTAATATGTATGGAGTATGAGTAAGTTATAAATTATGTAAAGGATGTCTTATCCTGAATTATTTACTATGGTGCATTGTGTAGAAAAATAAGCAATGTAAAGTAAGTAAAACTATTCACCCTCTTGTTAGTTTAACTCACTCAAAAATAATGGCCTGCTGTATGCTTCAGATATAAACTGCCCTAATGTAAAAAAATACAACATAGTTTATAAATGAGTGACTTATTTTTTAAACATACTCTTATATACTACAGATACAAATGCACTGATAAAAATGAAGTAACCTTGAACAACTAGACTATAAGGTGTGTCTATGACACCCAGGGTCATACGTAGTATAAAAAGCCCTCTATACCACTGAATATCAGTGAGCTACCACATTTGTCTTTGCATCTCCTCAGAATATGGTGGAAATTTTCATGGACTGGAGTGAAAAATATCAGAGAATAAGCAACTCCTTGGGCAGATAACTTTGCAGGTTATCAGTGAACAGAGGCCATTAGGCACCAGCTGGAAGGGAAGAGTTCTTCCAAGGACCTAGAGAGAGATGGACCTGATCTGTGCCTATGATGACAGTGTGTGCCATACACTCCTCCCTGTTCCTTTTCCTCTTTGTGAACTAACATAGCTGCTTAATTGCTAAATTAACTTAATTGCTTAATTGATTTGAAGGCTCAAAAAGCTTGTTGAATCAGAGTAAATTTATGTTCGTAAATGCTTTTTTGATTACCTCTTCCAACATCCTGAACTGTGTCTTTGCTATAAAGCTATCCAAGATTGATTTTTAATGCAAGCACTTGAACATACTTATTGGATATTAGCTCAAATGCAATATATGAAAAAATACCACACCACAGAGAAAAAATTGCTGAAATAAAACAGTGTATAAAATTGTCAATGCTGTATGATCAGATTAAGCAATATTAACCTGAAATAAATAATTCCAAAAACTTATCTCTGTAATGGGAACATGGATTTAATTTTTTATTCTTTCTAATCTATATTATCAAAAAATTAGTTATTTCAATTTAAAAGATTATAAGATTGTGTATATGCAATGCCTATTTTATGTCTAATTGCATAACACTTTCACAATTTAAGTATATTTAATAAATATGACTTTGATTCTGTTCTAAGACTCCATTATAGGTTGGGCTACAATGGAAAATATGTCATAGTCAGTTATGGAATGAGTAGGGAGCAGACTTGAAGTTACAGTGTCTTGCCTGATGCTACAGGGTTAGGTTTGTGTTAAGAAAATCGAATAACATAAACATGGGCAAACACGACATATAGAAACTATAGTAAAAACCTATTAAGGTTGACAGATGTGAATATCATACTGTAGTATTAAATGCATATATTAAAATGGAGCTAAAGAAAATAGGATAATACCTGCTTCATGGAGTAATTTCAAACGCCAGTTCATTAATTAAGCTTTCTGATGCTTCTGTTATTTTGACAAAAGTAATTATTTTAATAAGTACGAGTACTAGTCTTTAATGGAGAGTTTAATTTTCATAAACATCTTTAAAATCAGTTTATTGATTTCATAGTCAAGAGCTAAAATTAGTTATAATTTTACCTATGGATGTACATGATGAAGGCATGTGAGCTACTTCAAACTTGGAAATTGTAATTTTTAAACAAGAAATTAATTTTAAAGCATTAAAATGTATAACTTGGGAAGCTGCTTTTTCAATATCTGTATATCCTATTTGATTTCTCTTTGCTTTTGAGTAACTTTTAAGTATCTAGTAATCCTGAAGCCAAGCTCCCTTTAGTCTAGAATCAACTTTCCTGGCACATGCAAGCAACGAGCAGCCCCTAATGAATGAAGGTAGTGTTTTATTTGGTAGGGCTGCTGTAGCAAAACTACAGACAGAAACTTATTGTCTCACAGTTTAGGAGGATAGAAGTCCAAAAGCAAGGTGTCTGCAGGTCTGGTTTCTTCTGTGGCCTCTCTCATTGGCTTGCAGATGGCTTCCTTCTTGCTGTGTCTTCATATAGTCTTTCCTCTTTGTGTGTCCTAATATCATCTTCCTATAAGAATATCAGTCAGATTAGATTAGGGCACACTCTAATGGCCTCATTTTATCTCAATTACCCCTTTGAAGGAACTATCTCCAAACACAGTCACATTCTGAATAGTACTTCAGGGGGTTAGGAGTTCAACTTATAAATTGCAGGGGGACACTATTCAAGTCCAAGACCATAACAACCAGGGAGCCCTGCATGGTCAGATTTTTCTACCTCAATTAATTTATATTTCCTGGATTTGTAGTGGGGCTTCAATATAAATTAGAGAAAAAAACAGAACAAAAGTATATGTATTTGAATATGTGCTAAGGTAGTTAAACTTCACATAGAGAAAGAGTTCATTAGATATGTTTTATACATTGTGGTCCTTATTTTACCATCACTATTTTATCAGTAAAAATTAGCAATGAAGATTTCACTTACATCAGACTCCTGGTTCTTCTTCTAGTACCTAATCATTTACAAAATATTATATTATCTTTTATAAACCTAAAGTATTAGCTTCTAGAGCTCCATATTTTTGGGGTTTCTGTGGTTCTCACACTCCTATCTTTGTTTAGTTTTTGTTTAGTCACTATAGCATAAAGTTTTTCTATTTTAATTAGTAATACATGTTTCTTCTTTTAATGCTGTTTTTGCACCTTAACAATCATAGAGAAATAATCAAATTGTTTTCTATATTATTCTCCCCTTCTTTCCTGTCAAAGGGTAGGGCTAATGTTGATCTACTTCTTGAGGAGAGTCCTATGCTTCTGGTGGGAAATACTATCTTTTAAGTGGCTAATTAGTAGCCTGTCCTCATGAGTTAAAAAATAAAAATGGAACACTTTATTGTCCTTAATATTCGTTTACTCATGGTATTTCAATTTCTACTATGTGGCAGGTCAAAAAGCAAGGCATACTAGCTGGCAGGAAATTGTTCTTTCTTCTCCTCTCATATATAACAGGCATGACATTGCATATTACTGTACTATAATAATTTTTTAATATTTTAGTTACCTCCTCAGTAATCATGTCCCCAAGGGCTTCTGTAAAAATAAAATGAAGGCTGAAACCAAGCCAGCTTCAAGAAATTTAGAAGAATTTATTGGCTTCTTGGAGATCACCAACATGGTATCATAAACTGCCTGGTACTGTGTATAGGGTCCTTTTTGAGAGAAATGTATGTAGTTTCTGCAGGGGAGGTTTATTCAGGTAATTCAAATTTCTCTGGTTTACATAGGAAGGGGTTTCCTTTCACCTTTGGCCCTCTCCTTACTCCTCCAAATTAAGGTAGAGTGAGTTAATTCATTCATAAATTCCAGCCATTGGTCTGCATTTCTCAGTTGGATGGAGAAAATTTCAGAGTATATGAAAGAGATCCCTATTTATATCCTCTCCCATTTATCCGGGTCAAGTTGGTGACCTGGGTAGATGTACCTTTTTGAAAAGTCCAGCACTTCCTCTGATGAGCTGTTCAAGTGGACTGGGACATGGAGCTCTCACACTGAGGTGTGCCCTGCAACAGCACTGTCAGGGATGAAGCAAACATTTCCATCTCTTTCAGTTGATGCTTTCATCTTTTTTACTTGGTTTGGAACTTAAGAGGGATGCTACGTGTTGAATTTCTCAAACCTCAACTCTTTTAAAACTTTCTTCCCCTTGGAAACATTGTTCTCAGTATTTTCCCATCAACACAACAGCTCAAACCATATATGTGAAGAGTGCCAGATGTGGTAAGTGTTGGGAAGGAATTATCTGAAGAAAAAGGGGAAGCAGTAGCAATTAGTCATATACAACATATGACAATAATTGAGAAATATTATTCCTTGGAGGTTTTAATCAGTCAATTTACTATTCAATACTTTGTTTGTTCTTGATTCCTGGTGATTCACCCACCACTAAAATCACTGGAGAAGTTTGTGAAGGAGGTGGCGGTTCTCAAAATCTTGACAAAAAGGCACAGCTTTGCCGGACATGTCCCTAATTTAAGTGATAAGAAAGAGAATCTTAATGCATAAATTCTACATATTATATAAAAGACAAAAGGTTAAAAAAATTCTGTGAAGAAAGACTATGAAATTATCACCCAATCTGTCCACCTTAGATAAGGAAAGTCATGACATTGGTGAACCTGGAATACTATTTAATGTGGAGACTCCAGTGCCTAAAGCAGAGTAAGTGTTAATCTTTTAAGCTGAATGTATATAATCACCTTAACTCTACTGAGCACACACTTTTTAAGCCTGCCTTAATATTATCGATTTCCTACACTTAATCATTAGTTTTATTCTATCTTGAAACTTCTGAACTGAGTATGGGTCTGGTACATAGAAAGTATTCAATAAAATTTGAAACAAATAAAGGAAAGGAAGGAGTAGGAAGAGAAGAGAGGAAAAGAGAGAAGTAGGGGTAATAGATTTTTAAATACATCCCTTTCTTTTACATCTGAGTTCCATAACACAAATATTAATTGAAGATGTGTATAAACATAAATGAGAATCTGAAACCTTTTCAAATACATAGAAATATACTTTTTTCCCCTTAAATTAAATCTGTTCCACATATCTCAGTAAACATTACAGATTGTATTTTTGAGACCTGGCACTTATTACAGCTGAAGATCATGGGAGAAATATTTTAATATTAATTTGTAGTATATGTTTCCATCTTCATAGTTTAACATACCATAACATCTTGAAGTAGGTGTATCTTTTTAAACATTTAAGAAAACTGAGTGAGTTTTCTTTTTGCTGTCAATATAATACATATTTCAGCAACACATTAGGAGATTCTTTCTCTGTGAATTATCCCTAGAGATTAAAAATAAAAGTATGGTGGCGTAGAAAGGCTGCCAAAGCACATTATATGACTGTTCCTGGCTCCCACTCTATCTTTTTTTCTATTCAAATGAAGCATCTTTCTGCCAAAAAGATACAGGTGTGGAAGCAGATCTTTCAGTCTCTGAACACTTGGGTTTACATCTGAAGGATGTATCTTATTTTAGAATATGTATTGATGGTTTATAAAAAAAATAGAAGTGGGATGTTCTTATGAAAATGAATAAGAAGGAAAACAGTTGTCACCATTTTGCGTTATAGAAAATGTCAGTGGGATATATCTGGGATATAACTACTCAGTTATGTTCAAATATTTGTGATGCAATATTGTGTGCAGTGATCCAGATACACATGTTGAGTGTTAAAAAATAGATCTTAAATACAATCTGCAAAACCTGCACAATATTATACTAGTTCATAGAGATGTTCGGAAAAAATCAATGCTTATAAGTGACTTGTGTTTTATGTTTTGCCAAGTATGATTAATGTGATGTTATGGTATTTTTGCTGAAGAGTCTAAAAACATTATATTCCATTGAAAAGAAGTGATGATTACAACAGATCCTGGCAGAAGGAATGAGAAAATATTCATATAAGAATCTCAAGATCATTTTAGGCATAGTTGGAAATGTGTTCTTATTGTTGGAAAAATACAGCAATTGTTGAATAGCAGATATTCAGATTCATGAAATGTCATTATTTTTGATTCAGTAGTCCTGTCCAATGAACTGCTTTATAAACAATATGTGTGTCTATATATTAAATTCAGCATTACAATTTGAATGATAACCGTGGCCAACTATCATAGGAAGCAACATGTAGGATCCAAAATGGTCCATGGTATGAAATGGTCTCTTTTCTTAATCTTTAGTTTAAAAATATTTTTCTGGTTCAAAAATAAAGAGAAATTTGGTTCTCACCTCTCTAGTGTTTACTGAAGTGAGGTCATGTCCCTTATTCTGAAGTTCAAGTTCTACCACTTTGGGTTCCCAACTTATATTTTCATTTTTATCCTCCACTCATCTTCACTTGAGCACACAGTTCTTTTCATCTTAATGATCCTCTTCACATTTTCAATAGTGTGGAGATTAGGTCAGGTATCAACATATTAACAGTGTACATAGTGCATGTAAATATTAGAACAGAGAAATTATAAGAACAGATAAGAGGAGGAAATTACTCTTGACCAAGGTGATCAGAAAGTACACTTAAGTAGAAGAAATATTTGAATTGAGCTTGAAGGAAAATTTCATTTTAACCATCAAAAATGTTGGCAAAATAATATTTCTGAGAGAGGAAAGGATGAGTAAAGATGGAAAAATGAAAATTATACGTTGAAGTATATTTCTGAGGGCTTTTTTTGGCAGGAGGGTGGGGTGAGAAATTACGTTAAAAAGGCAAGATTTAAGGTAGTGGAAGGAGTGTGTCAGATGCCAAGATTGTCCCAGCGAATAGCAGGGGAAAAACATGCATCTGTCTTTTATTTTAAAAGAATGTAGTTCATTTCAGTAAATTAAAGTTGTATTTGTAAAAATTGTCAAGAGGATTTATAAAGATAATCATGTTTGTACATATACTTCTAGCAACAATTTAAAAACCAACTAAATATGATTATTAGAGTTAGTTTAACTACAGCCAGTTGTTCGACTAACCTATTAATGTTTCTTATTAGAGTAGATGCAAAACAAACAAACAAAAAAATCAGTGCAAGGGAAAAAACACAATAAAAGTGGTTTTCTTAATTGTGAATATGTTAAATTATATAGGCATTTAGGAATGGTACCATCATAAGAAGAGTTCTGTTCACAGAAGAACAGAATTGGGAGTTAGGAAACTAAAGTTCTTGTCAAAGTTCTGCCATGATGTAGCTAAGTTATCTATCTTAATTATTTTTAATTATATCATCTGCAAAATATTGATTCAGGCTCAGTGACTTTGGCTGTTTTGGGCTATACATATTTAAATAATTAAATATACATTTACATATAAAGTATATATATTTTTTGTTACAGGAATTCACATCAAAATATGCTCACTAAAAATTTATTACTGAACGTTGAGCATGATATATGTCATTGATATTTTCAGTTTAATTAAAGAGAAGACAGTTTAGCAAATTTTCATCATTTCTGACCTTTCTATGTCAAAAACATTCATTGGCTTATACAATTCATTTTATTCCCTTTAAATAAAATCATATCCAAATTCACAAGCACTTATAGTTTATAAAGTCCCAATATAACCTGCTATACATTTATGTGGCTATTTTATTGAAATATTATTTTTATATTAAATATGTATAGGATAATGTATTGATATATCATCATTCTAATTACTGAATATTCGCTATATTTTCCTTCCCTACACCAAAAACCTTTTCTGATTGGATTTGGGGCTTTCTAAACTATAGGAAATATTTTCCTTGCTTGGTGTTATGATATGGAAATGGAAAATTTATAAGGTATTGGGAAACAGCCCCCTAAACAGGTTTCTGTTTTTTGGGAGTCAGCTCTGTCAGATGTCCAAGTAGAAATGGATAGCAGTCAATTTAGGATAATTCAAGGAAGATTGATTACCAGGGATTAATCATAAGGTGTGGGCAAGGGTGCAGGGAGACCTTAAGGAGCAGTGAAAACACAGTGCTGAGTCATAGTTCTCAGACTCTCGGTTCTATTCAGCTTTACTTTCAGCACCTGCAATTTTCGTAGCCTCCTCCTTTCAAACCAAATGCAAGAACACTGTACCTTACACAGTGTCTGCACTGATTCTGCCCTCAATAAATGGTTATTTGAATTGAACTAGATTAATAAAACACATAAATCAAGAAGGCTTGATTAAAACCTAACTCACTTGAGGCTTAATTTAGCATATTTAAAATGTTTGAATAGTAAAAAAAAGATATTAAAAAGTTATCGCTTTATCCTGGTAAAACACGGAGCAAAATGTTACCTTAGAGAATGTCTGAAATGTATTTTCACATTAGTAGTTGAAATAACCAATACAATATAAAATCAGTCATTAATATTGTCAGATATATATATATCATGGATATATAATTCACTTGTTGGGGGCCAGTAAAATCTCACATATAATACCCCAGGAGGTCTACTCCTGCCTAGGAAGATTGTTACTTACAAGTAGAAATGGATAACAAGTGCTCTAGAACCCTATAAAGAATTTGGCTATTTAATGTCAAGAAAAGAAAATTTATCCATGATTACACTTTTATATTATCTATCTTGATAAAATATTCCCTTTGGTTTTCAAATGAAATCACTTGCAAATTTATCTCAGCTTTTATCTGGCATTTATTGTTCATTCTGCTGTCCCTTTAGTACATATCTAGCTACCCTAGACACTAGGTGTTCAAAGTCATCCAGTACCTTTCCAACTATTCAGTCTACTTTTACAATTCAATAGCTTCCGCTGAAGTCACCTTGTCTTTATTGAAAGATATATCATAATTGGAAATGCTATTGATATAATTCTGAGCATTTATTTGTATCGACCAGTGTTTAGTAGCATTCAGTTAATTGCTGCTGGGTTAACATATGCCTTAATTACATATTTACATTCCTTTTCCTTATATGAAATAGGATTATTTTTAGTCTTAAATATATTTTTGTGAAATTTGATGTATATTCATGCTAAATAAAAGCTTGATGCAATGGGAAATTTGATAAATTCTTTCCATTTGAGGACAGTTGGCATAATGCTATTCAGTAGTTGCTTGCAAATGCCCCTGTAAATTGTCTGGAATAGTTCATATAGTCTAGGCTTTTGAAAGAAACTGAAAAGTGATGTAGGTCATTTCTGGTGGAAAATATTTTCAAGTATACTCAAATATCTATACTTTATCAACAGAACAGTGATGAAGTCCATAATGGTTTTGATACTTATGTTTAAGGAGTACTTTTCAGCTGTGGAATCAATGGTCAGACACAAAGCAAAATGGGGTTTGCAGAAAGCAAAAAGTAGAAATGGAAGAGCATGTCTTGTTCTCAATTTCCGCTTCCCAATTAAGATTCCCTTTTTATGAAACATCTCATTTATATACTTCCTTTCCTCAGGTTCATGCTGCAGAGTGTCCTTGTGTTTTCTAGTTCCTCTCAATTTTTTAATCCTTTCCTTAGGAAATGATCTCATATCAGCCATTTATGTTTTCTTATATGAAAGGCTTTCTCCCAATTAAAGGAATTACAGGCATGGGAAAAGATTGTTGGAGAAGCAGTAAGATCTTCCCACAGCCTTTAAAATCACAATGTGTGGACAGGTGCTTGCTGCACTAATGAGGAAAAAGTGGCCTTGCTCTTGATGTGTGAAAAGCTCTAAAGACAAGATCAGCATAAGTGCAGCAATTATCTCTATTTCCCCAGATGTGTGGATAGGGAAGGGGGGGCTTTTGAAACAGGCAATTTCAATGCCAGATATTGAGGAATTACTTCTGACCACAGTGAGTGCAGTGAAAATGTAACACTTTAAAAAGAGTGTTGACACATTTATTACCTATATAAGAAATGATCGATCATTTGGGATGTTGAAGAAGGGTACTTGGGAAGGAGAGGAAGTTTGAAATATTAAAGTACTTGGAACCTACAGCAGGAAAAGACAGAAATCAATTTATTCTACCGCAACAGGTGGTTAACTGAGGTGGTCAGACAAGAAGTGGAAGCCAAAGAAGCAAAATCTGTAAAATGAGCAACTGATTGACATAAGGATCTGAGGGCTCCAGAAACAAGAAACAGGGAGCCAAAGACAATTGAGTTGAGAGAATGATGCAAAGAGGAATGAAAAAGGATACTACATATACTTACAAGGCTCAGAAAATGATCTATTTCAGCTCAGTTTTATCCAATTCCATAGTCACAAGAGTGATAAACTCCTCCCCACCATCTCCAGTGTTTTAGTTGCTCTAAAACCAAGAATGCTTAAGGAAATTGTGGTCTGTATAAATATCATTCCAAGAATAGCATCTTGCAGAACTGATAAGGTTAATAATGTGACAGAATCTCAAAGTCATTTGTGGGTGTTCCAGTGGGTGGGTTGAAGCCATAACAATTTTTGAACTCCTCTATGAAGGAGGCCACTGAAATATTCTTTGATGGATTATTGTTATGGCTGTGCCTTTATAATCATAAATAGAACATTACAAAGTGAGGGAAAAAGGTATGGGTTTCCAGACACCTGAATAAGAAAATGGGTATATTTTATATTCTGTTAATAATGAGAAAAGTACACTGTAACTAGACTAATACTTTAGATGCCTTTGACCTTCAGTAGATGGGTAATAAGTTCACTTGACTTGTATTTAAATTGTTTTGGAGACAGATTAAACACACACACACACAAACACACACACACATTTCCAAGAAGTGTTTTCTTTTTATAGGGCTGAACCTTTATCACTGAGTGTAAGATAAAATTTAGGCTTAGACGAAAAATCTAGAGAATATATAGTAAATTCCTCCCCTGCCATTCCTACCTTCTATGTAATAGATGGAGAAACTGAAGCCAAGAAAGTTAAATAAATCTCTAAATGACTTACAGTTATTTAGAGTCAGAGGCTTGGTTTCTTCCTTCCAAGCTAATTTTATTTTCTATTTTTACCATACAACCTCAGTCAGTATATAAGCAGAAAACATTTAAATTTGGTTCTCATTTATTGCCATATTTTTTCAAATGGTTTGGAAATTGATAAAACAATAGCTTTTTCCCTTTTAAACACATAATCGTACATATTCTAGTTTTTTAAATTTGAGAGTTTTTTAATATGAATTAATAGTATTATTTACTTAATGGACACAGTCAAGGTTAGCAGCACAGGTAACATTTTAAAATCTATTTGGAACTGTTTGATAGGTATGGTTTAAGTTTGTGGCATTGTAATTCACAGAATCTTAGACAAAAGTTATTAAATATCCTGTGTTACCTTTTTGGGGGAGAGATGGGGAGACCAGTATTGGAGAGAGGAATGGTAAGAGTTAAGTGTTCCGTAGGAAATGTAACTCTGTTTCCAGAATGCATTCTAAAGAAGAAGTGACAGTTTCTGCAGGAGGGTGTGTCAGCCCTTTCCCACAGCTCACAGGAAAGTGTTGATGGTGGTAACACAGAGAGAATGAGTCCTCCATAAACATATAAAACAGAAAGTGCTGCAATGACAGAGACAGGCTTTTGGGTTTTTTTGGTTTTTGTTTTGTTTTTTAAGTACAGTGCAATGACTCACAGAGTCAATAAGTTAAAGATCAGGAACAATCAGTGGTCGACAATAAAGGCCATGAGACAAGTAAACATCCTGGAGTATGGTTGAACCAGAACATAGTGGGGTGCACAGAAGTGGAGACAGCCTGGGACAGTGCTATTACCATAATCATTAAATGAACCTGTTTCTAAAATTCCCAGCGATTTAAGAAGTTTTGACTTTAGTTGATTTTTTAAAAATTTACTTTTATTGAAGTATAGTTGCTGTACAATATTATATGTTACAGATGTACAATATAGTGATTCACAGTTTAAACCAATATAACACATTGAGAATAATGTGTTATATTGGTTTAGAATATATTTAGTAAGTGTAAAACCCACTGGAGAGTTTCAGACAATCAGTTTTTTATCTTATCCATGGAGGTTAATAGTTGTCACTAGTTTCTTCTTGAAGGGTAACTGAAGGCATATGAAGATCCACTAAAAATCATTTTTTCTATGTGGCATTTATCTCTATGGCATATATCTCTATGAAGTTCATTAGGGTATGCATGTGTTTGTTAAAGATTGACTACCCAATACCTAGCGCAGGATTTGATTTCTGAGACACTTCAATAATAAATTAATGAATAATGAATAAATTACCTGGGCCAGGTTTAATCTTTCTTAATTAAATCTTAGGTTAAAGAAACCATCAATGTATTCTTAAATGTAGATAACGTATTTGGTAAAGTCTATTAGTGTTGCTATATTTAGAAGTAAGAATACAGGATGTACAATTAAATCTGAATTTCAGGTAAAAACCAAATTTTTAGTATAAGTATGTCCCAAATATTGCATGGAACATATTATACTTAAAAATGTTATTTATCTAAACCTCAAATTTAACTGGACATATTGTATATTTTATCTAGCAATCATAAACTTTCCCAACTATTAGATTAAGAATTCTATTTGTAGTATGAAAACAAGGTTAATGGAATCCTTTATGGAATGCTGCATTTGAAAAGACCTATTTCTGTCAGTGTTTATTATATGTGTTAGTCCATCACTCAGACATTGAAATACTTCCATGCTTACTTCTGTTCTGGACTATGGATGTTCTTTTACATTATTATGAATACTTGCCTTTCTCACCCCTCAATTTCTGGTACATAGTATACTATTAATCCCCATTTCATTTTATAAAATAATCATTTTTTTTTAAACAAGAAAGGATACCAGGGATCATCAGGTTCAATATGCTTCTTTACCAAATGAGTATACTCAGACGCAAAGACATAAAGGAATTTACAATAGTTTGTATGTCTAGTTAGTAAAAGAGGTATTTTTATTCCAGTTCCATGGACCATCCAACTCACTCCAAATGGCAGTTCACTGAATAAACAAAAACAATTAGGCTGAAATTTAAAAAAAAAAATTCAATTTGTCCAATAAGATTAACAAATTTAAGGAGAATAAAAGACACAAATTTATTTGGCTGATACTACGTTCCAGACTATGTGTTTCCTCATTTAATCCTCTCAAAAATCCTGTGAAGTAATTATTATCCTTATTTTATAATTTCTCAAGAGGTTCAGAAAGTATCATTTGGGAGGTTTGAGAAATTATCCCCCAAATACATAATTCAAGTCCAGTTCTGTATCTACCCCCAAATTTTTCTTTCTTCTCCTCAGAATTTGGTGTTCTAACACATTATCAACTAAGAAAGTATCAGGTTGTCTGGAGGTATACACTGAACTAAAATTACAGGTATTTGTCTGAGTAGTTTCAGATGAAGAAAATATGTAGAATTTAGCAGGGAGACACCAGGAGACATTATTTTATCAAGTAGATCGCATATACTTTGAACAAAAGAGCAAAGAGTTTCCTGTCTATATGCTGCCACTGTCAGTTTTGGAAGCAGCTTCCCACGGCAATTAAATTTTTCTCTTCATGGGTCCAAAGGATCGTTCTACATATTACTTTTTTTTAAAAATATATTTTATTGAAGTATAGGTGGTTTACAATGTTTTGTTAATTTCTGCTGTACAGCAAAATGATTCAGTTGTACATACATATACATTCTTTTTCATATTCTTTTCCATTATAGTTTATCACAGGATATTGAATATAGTTCCCTGTGCTATACAGTACGACCTTGTTGTTTATCCATCCTATATATAATAGTTTGCATCTACTAATCCCATACTCCCAATCCATCCCTCCCCCTCCCGCCTCCCTGGCAACCACAAGTTGTCTGTGAGTCTGTTTATGTTCCGTAGATAAGTTCATTTGTGTCATATTTTAGATTTCCATATATAAGTGATATCATACGGTATGTCTTTCTCTTTCTGGCTTACTTCACTTAGTATGATAATCTCTAGGTACATCCATGTTGCTGAAAATGGCATTATTTCATTCCTTTTACGGCTGAGTAGTATTCCACTGCACGTATGTACCACATCTTCTTTATCCATTCATCTGTCAATGGACATTTAGGTTGTTTCCATGTCTTGCCTATTGTAAATAGTGCTACAGTGAACAGTGGGGTGCATGTATCTTTTCAAATTATAGTCTTCTCCAGATATATGCCCAGGAGTGGGATTCCAGGATAATATGGTAACTCTATTTTTAGGTTTTTGAGGAACCGTCGTAATTTTTCCATAGTGGCTGCACCTATTTGCATTCCCACCAACAGTGTAAGAGGGTTCACTTTTCTCCACACCCTCTCCAGCATTTGTTATTTGTGGACTTTTTAATGATGGCCATTCTGACTGGTGTGAGTTGGTACCTCAATGTAGTTTTGATTTTTATTTCTCTAATAATTAGTGATATTGAGCGTCTTTTCATGTTCCTGTTGCCATCTGTTACATATTGCTGTTTTTTAAATAAATTTTAATTAATTTTTGGCTGCGTTGGGTCTTCATTACTGCACAGGGGCTTTCTCTAGTTGCAGTGAGCAGGGGCTACTCTTTGTTGCGGTGTGCGGGTTTCTCACTGCGGTGGCTTTTCTTGCTGCAGAGCACAGGCTCTAGGCATGCAGGCTCCAGTAGTTGCAGCATGTGGGCTCAAGAGCGCAGGCTCAATAGTTGTGGCACATGAGCTTAGTTGCTCCGCGGCATGTGGGATCTTCCCGGAGCAGGGCTAGAACCCGTGTCCCCTGCGTTGGCAGGTGGATTCTTAACCACTGCGCCACCAAGGAAGTCCCCACATTGCTTTTTTATAGACATCATTTGACTTCGAAAAGTCACCACCATTCATATTCTTTCCTTTGAAGTTCTTTACCAATGTAAAGAGCAAATAAGATCATGCCACTTTCCTGCTTAAATACTTTTATCATATGTCAAGTTTTAGTGTGAAAGTCACTTCTTGAGAGTCAACCCTAACCACTTCCCACAGCCCAGACTTGAAGCCTCTGTACTTACTCTCATCCCTATGGCAGGTATGGCAATTACTGCACTTAACCAACTTGTCTGCCTCCCACAGTAATTTCCTTGAAGGCAGAGACTTTGTCATATTCTTCATTGTGTTTTGAGCATCCTGCATAATCCTAGTGGTAAGTGCTCAGATTAGCTGTTGAATGACTATTGAGTCTGCAAGTTAACTAATGTTTATGTACATAGACAAGTTTAAATTTTTTAAACTTCTTTTATATTTTTCAACTAACAGAGGATAGTACTGTTCAGAATCTGCTTTTAATTGTAGGCTGGACTTTAAGCATTTTTTTCCTAAAGTGCCTTCATCCTTGATATATATGCTCTCATTTTCCTCTTATAGGTGTTATACATACCTGAGTAGAAAAAAGAGATATTAATGAGGTACAATAGGGATTAAAGCTTCAAATAAAAGTCATTTTACATTTCTTAGGAATCTCTAGGCTAGCTATTTTAATAGCCAACAAAATCATCTCAGATCATTTCATTACAGATTCACATGAATTGTCAGTTAGAGATTTGCTTTAGATACTTTTCAGAAATAATCTTAGGATGAGAGATTTTTTAAAATGATAAAATGACACAAAGTATATTGCACACATAAAACTAAGTGGAAATTTTGAATAGAAATTTAAATTATTATCCCCTTTATTTTTATGTCCCTGTACAAAGCACCTGATGAGTTTGAAATTAGCATCTTCTTTATAGGCAAGATGTAAGCAACTAAGATTGAACCCTGATGTTGCAGTTAACGGCATTTATCTCTGTTCATGGTTAAGTTTTTCACATACTCCGATATTTAAAGGAAAGATACTGAAGGTAATACGTTAAACTATATATGGCATTTTAAAGAATTGCAACTGCACATCACAGAAGAGTGCATCTCAAAACACAATGTAGCTATTTACAATCAGAGCCTAATGTGGAATGTGATGGCCCATAAAATATAAATACAAATCTTAGTGGATAAATGTGCAATCTCTTCAGTACTAAATTTCCACTCTGAAAAATTAGTGGCTGTTCAGAAAACTGGTTCTCTTCCAGGAGTGGGAGTTTTCAATTATTAGAGGATAGATCAAATCCTGTGATAATTTAGCATCAGCACATTTCTGATTGAAGGGTCTCTCCCATAAAGCATCTGACAAGGTCAAGAGGTTTCGTTCTGTGCTGTTTACTCACAATTGATTTCTTCCCTCACTTCGCATTTTCAAGCAATTAATATTTTTCCTGTACTAAATGTATTCTACTCCCTGTTGTTCCCCTATCAGATTCTCTATTTCATGAATGAAGAAGAAAGAAAAAAGAAAAAAAAAAAGGAAATGCAGGATAAATATGTTGCAGTGGAAAGAAACATGAAGCTTCTGTTTAAGGAAAATACTTTTGTATATCTAAGTTAGTCAGGCAATGTTGTTTTAAAATTACTTAAGCAATTTCTTCAGTTCTCATTAATTTGGGTACATGTTCACATTTTTTAAATACCTAAAGACTTTCTGAGTTATAACTTTAAAGCAACCTTAAATCTTGTGTTTATGCATTTTATTACTTAAAAAATCCTTTAAAGATCATGCACCCTTAAACTCTAACAAGCATTAATATCTGGAGGTGAAAGATCTAGAGGATGAAACACTTCTGAGAAAAATTTCAAGGACATGTAGTTATTTAAGTAATTAATAGGGGATTGGTGGTTTTCATTGTGTCTTCTGTAAATAGATCTAGAGAGAGAGGGAAATTGAGAGAGAGAAATATTTTTAACTGAACCCATCGGTCAAAGCATATAGAAATTTTGATTAGGACTCCCTTGGTGGCTCAGTGGTTAAGAATCAGCCTGCCAATGCAGGGGACAGGGGTTTGAGCCCTGGTCTGGGAAGATCCCACATGCCACGGAGCAACTAAGCCCGTGCGCCACAACTACTGAGCCTGCACTCTAGAGCCTGCGAACCACAACTACTGAGCCTGCGTGCCACAACTAACTACTGAAGCCCGCGTGCCTAGAGCCCATGCGCCGCAACAAGAGAAGCCACTGCAATGAGAAGCCCGCGCAGCACAACGAAGAGTAGCCCCCGCTCACCGCAACTAGAGAAACACCCCACTAAGTAACGAAGACCCAATGCAGCCAAAAAATAAATTTATTTAAAAAAAAAAAGAAATTTTGACTAGAAAAGAAGTTACCTGTAATCTGCTCACCCATATTTTAATCTCAGAGACTGATTTTTGTTCATTATGATGAGAAACTTCTGGATATCAAATCTTTTACAAATGACAGAAAGCAAGTAGGTTATCTTGTCCCAATATTTTCCCTTATTAAGAGAGTGTTAGAAATATAGCCAATGTATGACAGTCTCTGTTCGTTCTGATGTTTTTCCATGAAAAGCCCTGTGATAAACTGATGACAGAGCAGATTATGGAAAGGTTTTTCATAAATGTTTTATGTTGTGAAATTGTTTTCCATAATTAAAAAAACATTACTTACAATTTTCTTTTGAAGGAATGTTTTCTTCCAAACATTCATGCTATTATATAATACATTCAATGTTTATATCAAATTTTGATTAAATATGAAAAATTAGTTACGGAAATTTAATTACATTTTATTCAAGATGGTAACCCACTTGATTAGCCAATTATTTTCATTTTGGAACAAAGTACATTTAAAAAAAATTATGCAGCCCCTTTCACCATGTGAGGGTACAACAGACATGTGCAGTCTGGAAGAGAGCCCTCACCCAATCATGCTGGCACCCTGACATCATACTTCCAGCCTCTAGAACTATGAGAAATAAATGTCTGTTTTATATAAGCTTAAATAGATAGATAGATAGATAGATAATTTATGACAGATTATTTCTGACACTTTAGTAGAACAGACTCGGCTCACTTCTGTCTTCTCCAGCATTTAGATGTGCTCCTGTCCCCAGATGAATTAGAGGAAATTTATATACTAAGGAAAAATATTTGAGCACTTGCTTTTGTGTTTCTTTATAATTGCCTTGTCCTTAGGTGTCAAAGTGTCTGTCAGTGAACCTTGACTTAATACTCTTAACCGTTTTCATGGCAGTTCTGGTTATCATCTAATGTCGTAGATCAATGAGAGACATGATAACAATTCTTTATGTTTTTACAGAGGTCAGCGTAGAAATCCTCTTCTCAGTGGAATCTATAGTGGTCACTCAAAGTCTCTGCTGTCATATTCCCAAATTCACCTAGACTAAACCCTCTTCCTCCATTCTGAGAATGACTATTCTTTTCATGGACTTAAATGCTCACCCTTGCCTATAAAATGTCTATTGTTTATCATGGAAGTAGAGTTGAAAAACATTGGTTGGCATATAATCAACAATGGGATAAAAAATAAAGTAAATCAGCAAAAGAAAACCACATACTATTCAACACACACACACACACACACACACACACACACACACACACACACACACACACACACACACACACACACACACACACACACCAGCATTCTCCTTTAACCCGACACCTAAAGGGCTTATGTGCCTTGGAAGTCCCACTATCCTGTAAAATCAGTAGGACTTCTGTGCTTGAATTAACCCTTCCAAGTCTGAGACAAGTGAAAAAACCACCCACATTTTTTCTGGATGCTTTTCTAGTATACAACTCTAACTGCTTCAGTACTGTCTTTTGCTGAATATAACCCACCATTTCTTTTTCTTAGGATATCCCCATGAAAGAGAATACAAAGCATTTCTAAAGAAGAGAGTGGGTGTTTCAGAAAGGAGGTAAGCAATTTCACAGAAGGTGGAAAATACTTAGGCAAGCAAATGATTGAATCAATGCCTGGGACTCTAAGGGCCCTGCTGGAGGTTAATATGAATGAGATGTTATGCTTCATTGACTAAGTTTACCTAATTCTTTATACATCAATATTGCTTTTTGATGCAGTTGCCTAACTTTGTTGCAAGTTGCTACCTAATCTATAATGCTATTATTACCTCAACAGTGATTGGGAAAGCAGCAGGAGAATGCTCTGATTAAACCTTAATTATTATACCGCTGTTACTATATGTACAGTGAGAATGTATGATCTCTACCACCCCTATTACTCTCAGCTTCTTACTTCAAAGCAGCAGCTAAAGACACAGCATTTGTTTAAAAGCAAATCTGCTGTTAGTTTTCAAAATGAACTGAAAAATCACAGAGGTTTTTTTAATCCCCTCTTACCTTAGGCTCAAGAGAAGCCCTTAGTTAACCACTAATATATTACACAATGTCATAGAAAGTGGAAGCTTCATAAATGAAAAATGTTCTGGTTTGTTTATTTTAAGATATAGCTAAAAGCTTGATTTTGTATTCTGTCAGTTTCTCTAGTTAAAAGCTGTATTAATGTGGCTGAAATACTTTGAAGTAAGTAGAGCTAAAACAAATCAGCAGGTTTTTAAACTGAGGAGTATGAGGTGGAAAAATCACCACTTTCCCTTCAGGTAGAGGCCTGAAAATATATCTTTCTTAATGAGGTTTCATGCTGTCCTATTGGATCCTTAATCATTTAAAATGCAAATTCCAAAGAATGAAGTAAGAGCTATCACATATATAAGAAGGTGGCTAAGTTTTTAATAAAAGATTATGCCATCTGCTTCCCTCATCATTCTACTGACTGTGAAACTCCACCTATGCAATTAAATGAACTTGTAAACTATAAACAACATACCTCAGAAGTCAACAAATGGAATATCACTTTTCCTGGATTCCCTGCCTCCTCCCATAGTTTAGAGTTTGTTCATATTGTCAGGCACACAGGAGGGTAAGAATTACCTTTTCTGAACACTGGACATTCTGCTATTTATGATTCTTATTTTTTAATCAGTAATTTCTGAATGAATTAGAAGAATTATTTCAAAGTGACCTACTTGAGATATCTTGAATACTTAGAGAGCCTAGCTGTGCCTGAAATATTTTTTCAGGTAATTTTGTCTGAAATCAGAAACGCAGGAAGAGGACTTTGTGTTTTCAGAGGGGGATTTTTTTTTCTCAAGGAGAACTCGGGGTTAACTTACACTCCACTTTCAATGTCACCTGCCTCTAATGTACTTGACGAGTTTCTTTTTTTTTCCAGTTTTCTTCTTTTGCTTTTTAATCCCACTCCTGGCTCAATCCATGCTGCAGTCTCCTTCTCTCTTGTTACCTTGCTCTTAACAGCTACTTTTGGGTCTGTTTTGAGTCTCCCCTTATCTCCCTGCTGCCCTCACCTTGAACTCTGCAACCACCATATTTTCATCCTCATTCTAACCCTAGCAAGGGCTGAGTAGGCTGTCTTTACTGTCATTGGCAAATCTCTTAATTCTTCTCAGTATCATTAACACACCTTCAGCAACAAAGCAAAGATTATGAAGCAAAGAAATAAACTAAACAATAAAACCATTCTAGAGTTGAGAAAGAAATAAACACCGAGTCTTCACAAGACAATAGCTCTGGACGCATTCGATTTGTTATCTGACAACTAAGTACAAATTCTTTGTCCTCCTTAGAGACCTGGTTTCTTAAGAACTGTTTGTTTGATCTTGGAATCCTAAAGGCTCACTTGTGCTTGAAATATCATATGTCTTTAATATGTAGTTATAAAACAATTGAATAGTTGAGTTTGCATTTAAATTTTTTATTATGCTTTGTCCCAACATAAAATGGTGAGGTTTTTAAAAAATCTGTCATAAGTTAATGTGTTAATGAACTCCCATATGCATTTTTGAACTGCTTAAATAAAATCAAAGAGGGAGTGTTGAAAATTGAAGCTGGGTAATGTAGGGTAAGACTGAGGTCATGAAAGGCCTTGTATTCCAGGATGAATTTGGAGTTTATTTTGATGAAAATGGACATTTATAAAAATATTTGATATAAGGAAAAGTCTATCACATTTGCAATATTGAATAATCACTTATAATGGCAGTAGCTGGGTATATGATAGGTTAGGAAGCTATTTGGGTCATACTGGTAAGAGTAATGACCATCTGTTTATGACAATATGTGTTGGTGAGGGGGAGGATATCTTAAGGAAGCAGCTGAAGAGAGGAGAGTTTGATTTAAAATTCTCAGAATGTAAGTAACAAGATTTTGCCTAACTTTTCAAATTAAGAAACACTCAAAAATGTCCTATATATGATACTATCCTGCATATAATGTTCAGCTCCTAAGTCTCAGTCTAATACCTAAATAAGTGTTCAATCGAGGCAACTTCCATTGTTTTCTTTTCTCTGCTATTTAAATCACATCATATTTGATTTCAGTGTTTCTCTGTCCAAGCTGACTTGCAACATTCTGGGTAAATGGCGATAAAATAAATCTGATTCCCTCCCGAAGTTATATAGCTTTACATTATTTCAAATCTCCATATCATGCAATATAATTAAAAAACACTTATATATGTAGGCTATTATATTCAATTTAATATTATTATTTAAAATACAATGTTTCAAGTAATTTGTATAAACTAATAGTGTGTGTGTGTGTGTGTGTGTGTGTGTGTGTGTGTGTATCTATGTGTGTATTGGTGGTCTATTTTACTTTTCATCAGTGTTCCTAAATTAAAATAGGAGGGCAGGGGCTTCCCTGGTGGTGCAATGGTTGGGAGTCTGCCTGCCGAAGCAGGGGATGCAGGTTCGTGCCCCGGTCCGGGAGGATCCCACATGCCGTGGAGCGGCTGGGCCCGTGGGCCATGGCCGCTGGGCCTGCACATCCGGAGCCTGTGCTCCGTGGCGGAAGAGGCCACAGCGGCCCGCGTCTGCAAAAAAAAAAAAAAAAAAAAAAGAGGGCCGGCTTTTAGTTTATTAATTTTTTAATTTGTCACAAGAAGTGTCTTGTCTTAAAAACTAGTGTGATAAATCTATTATAAATATGAAAAACAGTAACCTATTTTAAGTATTTCTAAGAAAAAGCAGATAAAAGGAATTAGCACAAATGTACAATTATGTAGTGTATAAAATGGTATTTTAAAAGCTGCTCATGCATTGATTTTGTCATATAATCCCCAATACAATTTTCTACATGAATCTGAAAACTTTAAACTCTGATTTATAATGAAAGCTCAGAATTTTATAAAGTAGATTATGTGAAGTAATAAGAAAAAGCCTATGGACGAATTATTTCTTAGAAAATTGCAAAACTGCTTCAAGCTACTCTCTGTAGAATGTCAGAGGTAAAAAAAAAAAGAAAGAAGACTGAATATGAAGTTGTTTTCATGTTTTTAATAAATAGAAGATAGTTTCTTTCTCTAGAATGATTCACAAATGTGTTTTCAATCAATAATAATTTTGTGTCTACTCAGTCTATGTCGTGATGCTAGCTAGCACTGTGGGGACACAAACGTAAACTCTGTCTCTCCTTCCTCAGCTTGTAGCATAGCAGGGGACACAAAATAATTATTAAACAAGAGAGATTGTCACATGCCATAAGAGACACTGAAATACGTCTTTAAAACTTCAGAGGAAAAATAAATCACTTCTGGTGAGGGTGATGGGGAAAGAAATCTAAAGGAGGTAACATTTGAGGTGATTTGTGAAGAATGAACAGGAGTCAACAGTGGGGAGATGGAGAAGAAAAGACATTGTAAAATAAACAACATGAGAAAATGTGTGGCAGTGAAAGAATATGGAGAAAAAATGGGAAATGACTGGTGGCAACATAACACATGAACTTTACAAACGCTATACGATGCCTAGGGCAATGGAAAGGTGATAGAACTGTGGTGACAAGGGTGATCTTGAGTGATGAAGTAAAGAATTTGGACTACATTTTTTAGTCAAAAGAAACTGGACTAAGGAAGTGGAGGGACTGATGGGGAGCCATTGAAAATAGTAAAAAGATGAACATGGAAGTGAAAGAATTAGAATAATGTTTTAGGATGAATTAGTGAGTATTAAGGAGAGATGTAAGATAAGTTAAAAAATAAGTCAGAAATTTACTGTATTATCTAGATGAGAGCTATTAAGGATATAAACAGCGTAGGTGTTTATATTAATTTTTAATAAGAAAATACCACCTTTTGGAGGAATTTGGTACATAGAGTCTAAAATGAAGGGAATGTTGCCTTATATTTTATTTTATGAAGAAAGGAATAGAAAAGAGAATGGCAAATCTATTGATGACCCATATCTTATTGTGCACTGGGAGTTGCTAATTCATATTAGGTTTTGCTAGTGAATTATCTATGCAAACAGGCCTCTGTGAAAAGTACTTCCTATTAAGTAGCCATGTATTCTGAGTGGAAAAGTTAAGCAAGTTTGGGGAAGATGCAACATTTATTCAACATTTTCAAATCATCCACTTTATTTAGCACGTTTCGTATGAGATTTGAGATATATTATTTAAATATCAAAATCACCAAATTTGAAAATCCCTGTTTCATGTTTATCTAAAAGATTGCAGGTATTTTAAACTAATAAAAACAGATATTTTCTGAGCCCCATAATGTTATCAAGTAATGGCCAAATTAAAGTTTCTAGAAAAGAATTACATGCTATTATATGCCATCCATATTTGTCATCTCATCTTACTTTCTAGAGACTCCAAATATTAGTGGTAAAAAGAAACGTATCCAATTTTTCCAAAAAACTACGCATATTTCTGGTACTATTTGTATGCAACTCCTGGGACGTTTATTTTATATTGCTAGATGTAAAATTCAGTTCTCTCTAGGTAGATAGATAATAGATCGATAGATATAGATATGTAGATATAGACAGAAAGATAAAGATATCTATCTATGTATCTATATATATATATATATACTCATGTGTTAAAATATTATGAGTGGCTCTCTCAATCTCTATGTATCTTTTATTTGGAGGTTTTGGAATACTGAAACCTACATTTTCTAAACTCCCTTGCAGCGAGAGAGAATTCTACATATGAATTAGTGCTCACCAATTAAGTGTGCTCCCATAAAATTTGAAAGTCAAAGTCCAGGAAGGCCCTCTTCCTTCAACTCTGGCTACACCTGCTATTTAGGAAATTCATGGCCCTCTTGCACGGGGTGCGCAGTGCTTATTCTTTAGCTTTCTGAAAGAAGCAGTAACCTCTTGATGTTACTGCTTACTCCTTGGGTTACAGCTTTGTGTGTCATTTCAGTTTTTTGCTATTCAGAGCTTCTCTGGAAGTAGAAAAGGCATTATGGCCCAACCTACAGCAGCCTAGCTTCAAAAGCGGGCTGGTTCCAGATTCTTCTTTGTATCACCCTGGAACCCCAGCCTTGAACTGGCTCCTTCAGCCTTTTCAACAATTTTGTAAGCAACTAATTCTAATACTAAATTCTTTTTTCCTTAGAGTGAGTGGTTTCTGTTTTCTGTCTTGGGCATTACATGGTACAGCCAGTATTGTATTGAAATTATATAAGTATGATTATCTCCAACTTTACCTCTTGATATTTTCTGAATTTGTATAACAAATTTCTTCAAGTGAGTGCTATTCACCCCAGACTAAGCAACTATGGAATGGGGAAATATGCTTTGTAGGAATGCTTTGTCTGAAACAAGTTATCAAAGCTAAAAAAGGTATGGTTAATTCTATTGGGCATGCGTTTTTGTGTGGATGGCCATCCTTGTGTGTTCCTTGCTTTTGGACTTAGAGTTTGCTATGTTTTCTTTCCTTCTTTCTTGTGTTCCTGCTTTAAGCATTTTCCTTTCCTCTCTTCTGCCCTCTTCTTTTTTTATTACTCTGTTTTCTCATATTTCTATTATTTTTCAGTCACTCTTTCCATCCCTGTCACAATAATCCCTCACAGTAGTCCAATCAGTAATTTTTATTTTGCACTGAGAGAACAGGTTCTTTTGGGTCAAGGCCTGAAAGAGCTGTCAGAAATCACAGATATTCTCTAAATGTATCCTAAATTTACTGGTTTGTAGGGTGCCAGAATCATTGCTTTCTCTTAAGGTTCCTTTCCTCTAATAGAATAAAAATTTGAGATTGTGTTCGGTTTTTTCATTGTGTAAAAAAGAAGATATGTACACAAATAAAAATGACAATAATGATTGCTTTAAAGAACGTGGGAAGAAGTAATATAGAAGCAGCTATCTAGACATAATTGAACTTTAGAAGCCTCATGAAAGATTTAAGATGGCTATTGAAATGGTCTTGCTTGCTGGGGGAATTCCCTGATTAGTTTTACAAGAGGGGTCAGGAAATTTTGGCCATTTTCTCATATTGCTACATAAGACCTGTTGTGATTCAAAGGAAAGGGATAATAAGGTCAATGGGGAAACCTAACAACATATATTTGTCAGATGAAAGGAAGTGCCTTGAAGTTTTATAATATGCTTTCTAGATATATATTCAGTTCACAGAGTTAGAAAACTTACCATGTAAACTCAAGGCTTATGGAGAAAATCTTCCCTATAAATGTTGGCAATATAACATACAAAACTCATAGACTTACCTTGACATTGGTTTGTATAAAATATTTTTATTTTCATTACTAGAACTGTGCGTATCACAATTATATTAAACAGACATGAGAAAGAGTAGATACACGATTATGATAGTAAAATGACATGAAAAAGGATAACGTGATGTGCATCTTAATGAAAACAATCCTTATGAAGCAGCTAAATAAGGCTTTTTCTGATTTAATTGTGCAAAATTTGTCTACTCATAGCAATGTGATCAATCTAGTATTTGAGATATGTTCATGATTATTATTTTATTTTCTGAAATTTTTCTTTGACGTTTAATTAAAATCCTCAGTGCAATTAGCAAGAAATTGATCAACACTGTGATGGTTAATTTTATGTGTCAACTTGACTGGGCTAAGAGACACACATAGCTGGTGAAACATTATTTCTGGGTGTGTCTGTGAGAGTGTTTCTTGAAGAGACTAGCATTTGAATTGATAGGCTGACAAAGAATTTCGCCTTTACCAATACAGGTGGGCATCATCCAATCCACTGAGGGCCTGAACAGAATAAAAAGGTGGAACAAGGCTCTATTTGCTTTTTCTCACCTGAGCTGGGACACTGATATTCTGCTCTTCGACATTGGTGCCCCTGGTTCTCAGGCTTTTGGACTTGGAATGAGACTTACACTAGCAGCCCCCACAATTCTTGGGCCTTTGAACTTGGACTGAATTACACCACCAGCTTTCCGGTTCACCAGCTTGCAGATGGCAGATTCTCAAGTCTCCATAATCTATTCATGATCATTTTAATTCTCAGTACCTGTTTTATCAATGAGTTAATAATTATCCTGATTGTTAATATAGATTATATTATTTCTAATAGGGGAAAATAATTCTATGCATTGAGTATTTTTAATTTAAAAATCATGTAAAAGTTGGGAAAAAAACTATATCATATATCTCTGCATGGAACAACATCTGGCAAACACATGATGGTAATATTCCTTTAGTCCTGGACATCACATGCAGGTTCAAACCTTTAGCATAAATTCTCTGGAGCAAGAACACAGAAGAAAATGTTAATGGGATTATTGCATCTAACTGGACATTTTCCTTTCTCCTCATTCCTTTCTCTTGTTACCTATAACGAGACACTGGCGCTCACCACAGTTCTTAAGGCTACATGGTTTACAGTCGTCAGAGCTGGTTCAGCCATTTGCCGATAGGAAGCGTCTGCACTTCCAGCTGGAAACTATCATGCTAATGATATCACTAAGTACTAATTAAACTGGTCTATGGCTTTTTTTCCTCTTCTTTCAATTGTCTTTGTGATGCCTCCTGATGAACAGAATTTCTTAAAATTAAGAGGTTAGTTTTTTAAATATATTATTGGCAAGCAATAAAGTGTACATGTTTAAAGTATAAAATTTAAAAATTACATATGTATACACAGAGAAACCATCAACAAAATTAAGATAATTAACATATTAATCACCCTAAATTTTCTTCATGCCCTTGGTAGTTCCCCAGGAGAACACTGATCTAATTTCTCTCATTAGAGATTAGGTTTTATTTTGTAGAAATGAACAATATATAAAGAGACTAATAGAATAATAGACTAATAGACATATCTCCTTTTTTCCTTTTTTATGGTTTGGTTTCTACTTTTTAATTTTTTTTAATTTTTGTTGATTTTTAACAACTTTATTTGAGTATAATTGCTTTACAATGGTGTGTTAGTTTCTGCTTTATAACAAAGTGAATCAGCTATACATATACATATATCCCCATATCTCCTCCCTTTTGTGTCTCCTTCCCACCCTCCCTATCCCACCCCTCTAGGTGGTCACAAAGCACTGAGCTGATCTCCGTGTGCTATGGGTCTGCTTCCCATTAGATATCTATTTTACTACTGGTAGTATATATAAGTTCATGTCACTCTCTCACTTCCTTCCAGCTTACCTTTCCCCCTCCCTGTGTCCTCAAGTCGATTACCTATGTCTGCATCTTTATTCCTGTCCTGCCACTAGTTTCTTCAGAACCATCTCTTCTTTATTTTTTTTTTTAGATTCCATATATATGTGTTAGCATACAGTATATGTTTTTCTTTTCTGACTTACTACACTCTGTATGACAGTCTCTAGTTCCATCCACCTCACTACAAATAACTCAATTTCATTTCTTTTTATGGCTGAGTAATATTCCATTGTATATATGTGCCACATCTTTGTTATCCATTCATCTGGTGATGGACACTTAGGTTGCTTCCATGTCCTGGATATTGTAAATAGATATGCAGTGAACATTGTGGAACATGACTCTTTTTGAATTATGATTTTCTGAGGCTATGTGCCCAGCAGTGGGATTGCTGGGTCATATGGTAGTGCTATTTTTAGTTTTTTAAGGAACCTCCATACTGTTCTCCATAGAGGCTGTATCAATTTACATTCCCACCAACAGTGCAAGAGTGTTCCCTTTTCTCCACATCCTCTCCAGCATTTATTGTTTGTAGATTTTTTGATGATGGCCATTCTGACTGGTGTGAGGTGGTACCTCATTGTAGTTGTGATTTGCGTTTCTCTAATGATTAGTGATGTTGAGCATCCCTTCATGTGTTTGTTGGCAATCTGTATCTCTTCTTTAGAGAAATGTCTATTTAGGTCTGCTGCCATTTTTGGATTGGGTTGTTCGTTTCACTGATATTGAACTGCATGAGCTGCTTGTAAATTTTGGAGATTAATCCTATGCCGGTTGCTTCATTTGCAAATATTTTCTCCCATTCTGAGGGTTGTCTTTTTCCTTTTCTGTGCAAATGCTTTTAAGTTTTATTAGGTCCCATTTGTTTATTTTTGTTTTTATTTCCATTTCTCTAGGAGGTGGGTCAAAAAGGATATTGCTGTGATTTATGTCATAGAGTGTACTGCCTATGTTTTCCTCTAAAAGTTTGATACTCTCTGGCCTTACATTTAGGTCTTTAATCCATTTGAGTTTATTTTTGTGTATTGTGTTAGAGAGTGTTCTAATTTCATTCTTTCAAATGTAGCTGTCCAGTTTTCCCAGCACCACTTATTGAAGAGCCTGTCTTTTCTCCATTGTATATTTTTGCCTCCTTTATGAAAGATAAGGTGACCATATGTGCATGGGTTTATCTCTGGGCTTTCTATCCTGTTCCATTGATTCATATTTCTGTTTTTGTGCCACTACCATACTGTCTTGATTACTGAAGCTTTGTAGTATAGTCTGAAAGCTGGGAGCCTGATTACTCCAGCTTCATTCTTCTTTCTCAAGATTGCTTTGGCTATTCAGTGTCTTTTGTGTTTCAAACAAATTGTGAACTTTTTTTTTCTACTTCTGTGAAAAATGCCATTGGTAGGGATTGGTTTGGTAGGGATTGCATTGAATCTGTAGATTGCTTTGGGTAGTAGAGTCATTTTCACAAAGTTGATTCTTCCAATCCATGAACATGGTATACCTCTACATCTGTTTGTAACATCCTTGATTTCTTTCACCAGTGCCTTATAGATTTCTGCAAACAGGTCTTTTGTCTCCTTAGGCAGTTTTATTCCTAGGTATATTATTCTTTTTATTGTAATGGTAAATGGGAGTATTTCCTTAGTTTCTCTTTCAGATTTTTCATCATTAGTGTATAGGAATGCAAGAGGTTTCTGTGCATTAATTTTGTATCCTGCTACTTTACCAAATTCATTAATTAGCTCTAGTAGTTTTCTGGTAGCATCTTTAGGATTCTCTGTATACAGTTTCATGTCATCTGCAAACAATGACAGTTTTACTTCTTCTTTTCCAATTTGGCTTCCTTTCATTTCTTTTTCTTCTCTGATTGCTGTGGCTAAAACTTCCAAAACTATGTTGAATAATAGTGGTGAGAGTGGGCAACCTTGTCTTGTTCCTGATCTTAGAGGAAATGGTTTCTGTTTTCCACCATTGAGAATGATATTGGCTGTGGGTTTCTCATATATGGCCTTTATTATGTTGAGGAAAGTTCCCCCATGCCTACTTTCTGGAGTGTTCTTATCATAAATAGGTGTTGAAATTTGTTGAAGCTTTTTTCTGCAGTATTGAGATGATCATATGGTTTTTCTCCTTCAGTTGGTTAATATGGTTTATCACATTGATTGATTTGCATATATTGAAGAATCCTTGCATTCCTGGGATAAACCCCACTTGATCATAATGTATGATCCTTTCATTGTGCTCTTGGATTCTGTTTGCTATTATTTTGTTGAGGATTTCTCCATCTCTGTTCATCAGTGATATTGGCCTGTAGTTTTCTTTCTGTGTGACATCTTTCTGTGTGACAAAAGATGACAAAAGATGACAAAAGATGACAAAAAGATGACAAAAGATGACAACAGTCAGGATGACTGTTGCCTTGAGAATGATTTTGGGAGTCTTCCTCGCTCTGCTATATTTTGGAAGACTTTGAGAAGGATAGGTGTTTGTTCTTCTCTAAATGTTTGATAGAATTTGCCTGTGAAGCCATCTGGTCCTGCGGTTTTGTTTGTTGGAAGGTTTTTAATCACAGTCTCAATTTCAGTGCTTGTGATTGGTCTGTTTATATTTTCTATTTCTTTCTGGTTCAGGCTTGGAAAGTTGTGCTTTTCTAAGAATTTGTCCATTTCTTGCAGGTTGTCCATTTTATTGGCATAGAGTTGCTTGTAGTAGTCTCTTAGGATGCTTTGTATTTCTGTGGTGTCAGTTGTTACTTCTCCTTTTTCATTTCTAATTCTACTGATTTGAGTCTTCTCCTGTTTTTTCTTGGTGAGTCTGGCTAATGGTTTATCAATTTTGTTTATATTCTCAAAGAACAAGCTTTTAGGTTTATTGATCTTTGCTATCATTTCCTTCATTTCTTTTTCACTTATTTCTCATGTGATCTTTATGATTTCTTTCCTTCTGCTAACTTTGGGATTTTTTGTTTTTCTTTCTCTAATTGCTTTAAGTGTAAGGTTAAGTAGTTTATTTGAAATGTTTCTTGTTTCTTGAGGTAGGATTGTATTGCTAGAGACTTCCCTCTTAGAACTGCTTTTGCTGCATCCCATAGGTTTTGGGTCGTCGTGTTTTCATTGTCATTTGTTTCTAGGTATTTGTTGATTACCTCTTTGATTTCTTCAGTGATCTCTTGGTTATTAAATACTGCATGTTTAGCCTCCATGTGTTTCTAGTTTTTTACAGATTTTTTTCCTGTAGTTGATATCTAGTCTCATATCACTGTGGTCAGAAAATATACTTGATACAATTTCAATTTTCTTAAATTTATCAATGCTTGATCTGTGCCCCAAGATATCTATCCTGAGAATGTTCCATGAGCACTTGGGAAGAAAGTATATTCTGTTGTTTTTGGTTGGAATGTCCTATAATATCAATTTAATCCATCTTGTTTAATGTATGGATTTAAGCTTGTGTTTCCTTATTTATTTTCATTTTGGATGATCTGTCCATTCGTGAAAGTGGGGTTTTAAAGTCCCCTACTATGATTGTGTTACTGTTGATTTCCCCTTTTATGGCTGTTAGCATTTGCCTTATGTATTGAGGTGCTCCTATGTTGGGTGCCTAAATATTTAGAATTGTTATGTCTTTTTCTTGGATTGATCCCTTGATCATTATGTAGTGTCCTTCTTTGTGTCTTGTAATTGTCTTTATTTTAAAGTCTATATTGTCTGATATGAGAATTGCTACTCCAGCTTTCTTTTTATTTCTGTTTGCAGGGAATATCTTTTTCCATCCCCTCACTTTCAGCCTGTATGTGTTTCTTGGTCTGAAGTGGGTCTCTTGTAGACAGCATATATATGTATCTTGTTTTTGTATCCATTAAGACAGTCTATGTCTTTTTGTTGGAGCATTCAATCCATTTATATTTAAGGTAGTTATCGGTATGTATGTTCCTATTACCATTTTCTTAATTGTTTTGGGTTTGTTATTGTGGGTCTTTTCCTTCTCTTGTGTTTCCTGCCTAGAGAAGTTCCTTTAGCATTTGTTGTGAAGCTTGTTTGGTGGTGCTGAATTATCTCAGCTTTTGCTTGTCTGTAAAGGTTTTAATTTCTCCATCAAATCTGAATGAGATCCTTGCTGGGTAGAGTAATCTTGGTTGTAGATTTTTCCCTTTCATCGCTTTAAGTATGTCTTGCTACTCCCTTCTGGCTTGCAGAGTTTCTTCTGAAAGATCAGCTGTTAACCTTATGGGGATTCCCTTGTGTGTTATTTGTTGTTTTTCCCTTGCTGCTTTTAACATTTTTTCTTTGTATTTAATTTTTGATAGTTTGATTAATATATGTCTTGGCATGTTTCTCCCTGGATTTTCCTCTATGGGACTCTCTGCACTTCCTGGACTTGGATTGACTATTTCCTTTCCCATATTGGGGGAGTTTTCAACTATAATCTCTTCAAATATTTTTCTCAGTCCCTTTCTTTTTCTCTTCTTCTTTTGGGACCCCTATAATTCGAATGGTCGTGACTTCAGTGTTGTCCCAGAGGTCTGTAAGACTGTCCTCAATTCTTTTCATTGTTTTTTCTTTATTCTGCGCTGAAGTAGTTATTTCCACTATTTTATCTTCCAGGTCACTTATCCATTTTTCTCCCTGAGTTATTCTGCTGTTGACTCCTTCTGGAGAATTTTTAATTTCATTTAATGTATTGTTCATCATTGTTTCTTTGCTCTTTATTTCTTCTAAGTTCTTATTAAATGTTTCTTGTATTTTCTCCATTCTATTTCCAAGATTTTGGATATCTTTACTATCATTGCTCTGAATTTTTTTTCAGGTAGACTTCCTAGTTCCTCTTCATTTGTTTGGTCTGGTGGGTTTTTACCTTGCTCCTTTATCTGCTGTGTGTTTCTGTGTCTTCTCATTTTGCTTAGCTTACTGTGTTTGGCATCTCTTTTTCACAGCGTGCTGCTTTGTAGTTCCCATTGTTTTTGGTGTCTGCTCCCATTAGCTAAGTTGTTTCAGTGGGTTGTATAGGCTTCCTTCTGGAGGGGACTAGTGCCTGTGTTCTGGTGGATGAGGCTAAATCTTGTTTTCTGGTGGGCAGGACCGCATCCAGTGGTGTGTTTTGGGGTTTCTGTGACCTTATTTGATTTTAGGCAGCCTCTCTGCTAATGGGTGGGGCTGTTTTCCTGTCTTGCTGGTTGTTTGGCATATGGTGTCCAGCATTGTAGCTTGCTGGTTGTTGATTGGGGCTGGGTCTTAGCGTTGAGATGGAAATCTCTGGGAGAGCTTTCGCTGTTTGATAGTATGTATATCTGAGAGGTCTCTGGTGGACCAATGTCCTGAACTCGAGTCTCCCACCTCAGAGGCACAGGCCTGACATCCAGCCAGAGTATCAAGACCCAGGTAGCCACAGAGCTCAGAAGAAAAGGGAGAAAAACAGAAAGAAAGAAAGAAGGAAAGAGAGAAAGAAAGGGAAAGGAAGATAGAGAGACAGAGAGAGAGAAAGAAAGAAATTAAATTAAAAAAATTTTTTAATTATTAAAAATTTATAAAATTAAAAAGTAATAAAAAGAAAACCAAGGTAAGAAAGAAGAGAGCAGCCAAACCAAAAAACAAATCCAGCAATGATAACAAGAGTTAAAAACTATACTAAAACAAAAAATGGACAGACAGAACCCTAGGACGAATGATAAAAGCAAAGCTATACAGACAAAATCACATAAAGAAGCATACACATACACACTCACAAAACGAGAAAAAGGAAAAAAATATATATATCTATATATAAAAAGATGAAAAAAAGGAAGAGCACAACCAAATCAATAATCAAATCTATGAGTGATTATAAACTCTAAATACTAAACTAATATAAACCTAAAACCAGAATCCAGTCAGTCGCATACAGCAAGCCTGAAGTCTGCGGTTGCTGCCAATGTCCACCACCTCAGTTTTGGGATGATGCATTGTCTATTTAGGTATTCCACGGATGCAGGGTGCATCAAGTTGATTGTGAAGATTTAATCTGCTGCTCCTGAGGCTGCTGCAAGTAATTTCCCTTTTTCTTTGTTCGCACAGCTCCTGGAGTTCAGCTTTGGATTTAGCCCCGCCTCTGCATGTAGGTCACCTGAGGTCATCTATTCCTGCCCAGACAGCATGAGGTTAAAGGAGCAGCTGATTAGGTGGCTCTGGCTCACTCCGGCCAGGGGGAGGGAGGGGTACAGAATGCGGGGCGAGCCTGTGGCAGCAGAGGCTGGGGTGATGTTGTACCAGCATGAGGCATGCCACGTGTTCTCTCAAGGAAGTTGTCCCTGGATCACAGGACCCTGGCAGTGGCAGGCTGCACAGGCTCTTGGGAAGGGAGTTGTGGATAGTGACCTGTGCCTGCACACAGGCTTCTTGGTGACTGCAGCAGCAGCCTTAGCATCTCATGCCCGTCTCTGGTGTCCACACTGATAGCTGTGTCTTGTGCCCGTCTCTGGTGTCCACACTGATAGCTGTGTCTTGTGCCCATCTCTGGAGCTCATTTAGGTGGTGCTCTGAATTGCCTCTCCTCGCGCTTCCTGAAACAATGGTCTTGCCTCTTAGGTAGCTCCATACTTTCTCCTGGACTCCCTCCTGGCTAGCTGTGGCACCCTAGCCAACTTCAGGCTGTGTTCACGTAGCCAACCCCGTCCTCTCCCTGGGATCTGACCTCTGAAACCCGAGCCTCAGATCCCAGCCCCCACAAGTCTCTCAGGCTGGTGAGTTTTGGTCAGCACCAATCCTCTGTGCAGAAATCTCTCTGCTTTGCCCTCTGCACCACTATTGCTGCACTGTCCTTCGTGGCTCCAAAGCTTTTCCCCCGCCACCCCCCATCTCTGCCAGTGAAGGGGCTTCCTAGTGTGTGGAAACTTTTCCTCCTTCTCAGCTCCCTCCCACTGGGGCAGGTCCTGTCCCTATTGTTTTTGTCTGTGTTTTTTCTTTTGCCCTACCCAGTGATATGGGGAGTTTCTTGCCTTTTGGGAAGCCTGAGGTCTTCTGCCAGCATTCAGTAGGTGTTCTGTAGGAGCTGTTCCACATGTAGATGTATTTCTGCTGTATTTGTGGGGAGGAAGGTGATCTCCACGTCTTACTCCTCCACCATCTTGAAGGTCTCCCTCTCTGAAGCAAGGTCCTAGCACAACACCCTACCCAGTGAAGCAGGTGGAGGGCATCTGGTCTTATTCTTAACAGAATTATTTAGAGAATCGTTCATGTTGTAGAGTGTTTCAGTAACTCATAACTTTTTGTTTCTAAGTAGCTTTCCATTGTATGGATATACTACAGCTAATTTATCCATTCACTTGTTATTGGATATTCTGGTTGTTTCCAGTTTGGGCTAGTATAAACAGTTCTTCCAGTACTTGATATGATCAATGTTTCTAATGTTTAGCCATCCTAATATGTGTGTAGCTGTGTGTTATTGTGGTTTTAATTTTAGTTCCCCAATTACTGATAAATGATGATGAACATCTCCATTATGTATCTTCTTTGATTAAATAGCTTTTCAAAACTTTTGTCCTTTTTTTTTAATTGGCATTTTAAAAAATGGATTTTTGACAGTTTTTTTTAATATATATTGTGGCCACTCAATTACATGATTTGCAAATATTTTCTCCTAGTCTGTGGCTTGTCTTTCATTACCTTAAACATGTTTCTAGAAAAGCAGATTTTTTTTTTAATTTTAGAGGGGTTAAATTGATCTTTTCATTCTTTAAAGGAAATCTTTGACAAAATCACAAATGTTTTGTCCTATGGTTTTTTGGTAGAAATATTATAGTTTTAGATTTTACATTTATGTCAGTAATCTACTTCTGTTAAATTTTCAATATGGAATAAAGTATGGATCAAAGTTCATTTTTTAATATGAATATCTAATTAATCCAAAACATTTGTGGAAAGAAATCAAATATGAGATTTTGCCAAATGTTTTTTCTTTGTCAATTGAGATGATCATGTGGTTTTTCTTTATTATTTTGTTTACATGGTGAATTACATTTATTGATATTTGAATACTAATCCAATCTTGCATTCCTGGGACTGACTCTATCTGGTCATTGTGAATTAGTCTTGTATACATTTGGGGTTTGATTTGCTAAAGTTTTGTTTAGGATTTTTACATCCACTTTGACAAAAGATATTACTCTGTAGGTTCTTTCTTGTAATAATGTAATTTTTTGTCATTTTTATATCAGGGGAATGCTCTCTTTATTAAATGAGTTGCAATATATTATTTCCTTGTCATTTTATGGGAGAATTTGTGTAGAAAAAGTATTATTTTTTCCTATAAATGTTTACTAGAATTAGCTAGTGAATCCATTCCAGCCTGGTTTTCTTTGTGGGGAGGTTTTTAGCTATAATTTCTATTTTCTTTTACATGCTGTTCTATTCAGTTTCTTTCTTTCTTCCTGATTAAGATGTGCATTTCAAGGATTTTGCCCATTTCTGTTAAGTTGTTGAATCTATTGTCATTATAATATTTATAGAATTTACAGTGATGTCAATTCTCTAAATTCTGATATTTGTAATTTGTGTATTCTCCCTCTTTTCCCTGCTCAATCTGCCAATAAATTTGTCAGTTTATTGATCTTCTTAATGATTAACCTTTTGGTTTCATTGATTTTATCTACTTTTTTTCTTGTATAAATTTAATTGATATTCATGCTTACCTTTATGGTTTCCTTTCTTTTATTCATTTTGCATTTAATTTGCTATTCTTTTTATAGTTTCTTAAAGAGGAACCTAAGGCCTTCATTATGGATACCTCTATTATTTTCTAATACAGTTCTATTATATTTCAGTATCATCAATTTCCTTCTATATATTGCTTTTTAACAATGTTTTATGAATTTGAATATGTTGTATTCTCATTTTCATTCAGTTCAAAATATTTGTCAATTTTCCTTTTATTTCTTCTTGAATAATGGGTTATTTTAAGTGTTGTATCTGTTTTCTAATTATTTGGAGATTTTAAAAATAATTTCCCTAGTATTAATAACTGATTTAATTCCATTGTTGTCAGAGAATATACCCTATGGGGATTAATTTTTCTAAAGTCTATTGAGACGTATTTTATGACCCAGAATATGGTCCGTTTTAATAAATATTGCATGTATATTTGACAAGCATGTGTATTCCATTGTAGGATAGAGTGTTGTATAAATGTCAAGAGTGAAGTTTGATAATGTTGAACTCATAACCTTATTTGTTTTCTATCTCTTCTCCCATAAATAATTGAGAGAGGGGTATTGAAATATCTGCTTCTATATTTTGATTTATATATTTCTCCTTGCAGTTATATCTGTTTTTGCTTTATATATTTTGAAGCTCTGCTGTTAGGTGCACAAACACTTAATATTTGTTGTATTCTTGATAAATTGGCAGAGTTATTGCTATGAAGGAGTCTTCTTTAACCTCAGTAATATTCTTTGCTCTGAAATCAAGTTTGTCTTACATTAACATAGCTACTCCTGCTTTCTTTTGACCAGTGTTAGTATATTTTCTCTATTTAATCTATTTGAGTCTTTATATTTAGAGTGTATTTCATTTAATTTATTCTATTTTTATTGTGGTAAGAACACAACATGAGATCAACAATCTTAACAATTTTTAAGTGCACAATACAGTATTGTTACCTGTAGGTATAATGTTGATAGCAGAGCTCTAGTTCTTATTCATCTTGTGTAACTGAATAGCACCTCTCATTTCTTTCTTCCTCAGCCCCTGGAAACCACCATTGTACTCTCTGTTCTTATGAGTTTGACTAATTTATATACCTTATATAAGTGGAATCATGCAGTGTTTGTCCTTCTGTGACTGGCTTATTGCACTTAACATAATGTCCTCCAGGCTCATCCGTGTTGCCCCATATGGCAGGATTTCCTTCTTTTTAAAGACTAAATAATAATATTCTATTATATGTATATACCATATTTTCTTTATCCATCATTCATTGATGGAAATTTATGTTGCTTCCACATCTTGGCTAATATGAATAATGCTGCAATATTCATGGGAATGCAGCTATCTCTTCAAATCATTATTTCAGTTTTTTTGACTATATACCCAGAAGTAGAATTGCTGGATCATGTATTCATCCTATTTTTAATCTTTTGAGGAATTTTCATACTGTTCTCTGTAGCGGCCACACCATTTTATATTCCCACCAATAGTGTACAAGGGCTCTGATTTCTCCACATCCTCTACAGGAACTTATTATCTTTTGTTCTTTGGATAATGGCCATCCTAACCAGTGTGAGGTGTTATCTCTTTGTGGTTTAGATTTGAATTTTCCTGATGAGTAGCAATGTTGATCATCTTTTCATATACCTGTTGGCCACTTGTATGTCTTCTTTGGAGAAATGTATATTCAAGCCCTTTGTCCAGTTTTAATTGGATCATTTATACTTTTTGCTATTGAGTAGTTTTAGTTCCTTATATATTTTGGATATTAATCCCGTTTCAGTTATGTGGTTTGCAAATATTTTCTGCTATCTGAATTTTTTTTTACATAAATAGTAAAAATAATCCTGAAATGCATATGGAACCATGAAAGACTCTGAATAGTCAATGCAGTCTTGAAACAGAAGAGCAAAGCTAGAGGCATTACACTTCCTGATCTTGACTGCAAAATATATTACAAATCCACAGTAATTAAAACAGTATGGTACTCGCATAAAAACAGCCATCTAGAACAAAGGAACAGGATAAGAATCCAAGAAATAAACTCATACATATATGTTCAACTGATCTTTGACAAAGGTTTCAAGAATACACAACGGGGAAAGAATAGTCTCTTTAACAAATGACATCTGCATGTCAAAAGAAAGTTGACATCTGCATACAAAATAATGAAATTGGATCCTTATCTTACACAGTACACAGATATCAACTGAAAATACATTAAAGATTTAAACATAAGATATGAAACTATAAAACTTTTACAGAAAACATAGAAAATTTTCATGACATTGTGGTAGCAGGGATTTCTTAAATATTACAACAAAAGCATAAGCAACAACAGTAAAAATGGTCAAGTTAGACTACATCAAACTAAAAAGCTCTGCATAACAAGGAAACCATATACAGAGTGAAAAAAACTATAAAATGGAAGAAAATATTTATAATTGTATATATGATAAGGGGTTAGTATCTAAAGCATGTTTCATTTAGGCAGCATATAGTTGAGTCCTGGTTTATTGTCCAGTCTGAAAATCTCTCCCTCATAATTGATGTGTTTAGACCATTTGCATTTTACTTTTTGGTTATTATTTATGTGGTTAATTTTAAATGTACTATCTACATCTTACTTGTTTACTACATTTCCAATCTATTTTTACTTTTTCATCCTTTTCTCTCTTTTTTGAATTAATTAATTTGTTATTCCATTTTATTTCCTTTTTTTGACTTACTAATTATACTGTTTTGTTATTTTAGAGGTTTCTTCAGAGGATATATATATATATATATACACACACACACAAGAGAGATTTTATATATATAGGAAAATATGTATATACAAATATATAAAATCTTTATGTATACAGGCATACTTTGTCCTGTTGTGCTTTGCTTTATTGCACTTCACAGTTGGGTTTTTTACAAATTGAAACTTTGTGGCAACCCTGCATCAAGCAAGTCTATCAGCACCATTTTTCCAACAGAATTTTCTCACTTCAAGCCTCGGTGTCACATTTTGGTAATTCTCACAATATTTTAAACTTTTATTGTTATTGTATTTGTTACGGTGATCTGTGATCAGTGATCTTTGGTGTTACTGTTGCAAAAGGATTACACTCACAGAAGGCTGAGTTGATGGTTAACATTTTTTAGGAATAAAGTACTTTTTAATTAAGGTATATACATTGCTTTTTTAGACATAATGCTATTACTCACTTAATAGACTACAGTACCGTATAAATACTCAAAGGGGAAACTCTCCAGATTCCTGAAATTTTCTCTCCATGCTCTTCCCTTCTATCTGTAGTCTTTCCTGTGGACAATAGCTATCTTATTCTTTCTGTAATCTCAGCTTTGTCTCTATAATTCAGGGAATACATTGGAGTCTGTCTGATTTCTTGCTCTTTGGACCACACCTGTAAACCATCTACATCTATAAGTTTTAATGTTCACAGAGCTCATCTTATTTTCTAATCTCTCAGGGATCACTAAACATACCTAAAGTCCAGTGACTTTAAAACCATTGTTTCATGTTGTCTGTTTTTTTGTTATTTAAGCAGGAAGGTAAATCTGATCCTTGTTACTCCATCTTGAACAGAAGTAGAGCTACTACCCATAGGTTTTTGACCTTTGTGATTTTCAAAATCAGAATGTATTGGAAACAATGGCATTTTTCTTATCTCCTCAACGTTCAACTGTTTTCTGTTCTAACTCATTTGGAACCATGAGTTACATTTCTGGAGGACATGTTTAACCTCAAAAGTGATTGCTCAGCCCTTAAGTTAGGCTATTTTCCAGATACATCATTTTCATTATTAATTACTATCAATGCTATTGCAATGGCAACACCATCCACCTCATTAGGCATGTCAGTAAGCTAGGTGTCAGCATTGACATCTCCTTTTCATCATCCTTATTCATTTATTACCAAGTTCACTCAATTTACATCATAAATTTTTCTAAAATCTTTAACTCCTATCAATATCCACAACCAAAATCTACCACCATCTGTAGACTGATGTATTGCAATCATTTGATAATTGGCCTCTTCTCATCCACTCTTAGACTCTTTTTAGCTGTTTTCTCAGGCTGTGATCAGGACAGCTTTCTGACACAAATATTTGATCATATTAACACTTTATTTTAAACACATTATTGACTTCTCTTTCTTTTAGGAAAATTATTAAGATCCTTAATAAGCCTTATAAAACCCCTGTTTTAAAGCTAATTTAATTTTAACTTTAGTATAAAGACTCAGTTCCTTAACATGATGTATTTCTCCTTAACACTAATCACAACTGTAATTTTTACATTACTTTGTATGATTATTTGATTGATATTTACCTCCCCCACAGGCTTATAAACAAAGTATTTGCTTATTTTCAAATTCCCACAACTTAGTAGTACTTGACACATTTTAGCAATAAATAAAGATGTGTTGATTTAATCATACAACTTAGTTATTACATTAATGCAATTATAAATATATGTAATATTATTATAGTAAAACTACTTTGAATATTTTAAAAGGCATTATGCTAAATAATTTACATAAAGCATCTCATTTTGTACTTAAATTCACCCACTGAGCTGTTATTTAAACTATATATAAAGAGGAAAAAGGTTCAGAGAGATTAAGAAACTTGCTCAGTGTCAAACAGCCACTAGAAAGCAGAATGGAATTTAAATGAAGATTTGTCCAACTCAAATATACACCATCTCCAACACTATAATATATTGTTTATTTCTCCTCTATAAAATCTGAATAAACTGACAACCAGCTTTTATAAATAAAAATCTTTGCCACAGATTTCTAGCTCAACTATGGGCAAAGTTCTTTTTTTTTTTTTGAATTTTATTTTACTTATTTTTTTATAGAGCAGATTCTTACTAGTCATCAATTTGATACACATCAGTGTATACATGTCAATTCTAATCACCCAATTCATCACACCACCACTCCCACCACCCCGCGGCTTTCCCCCCTTGGTGTCCTTACATTTGTTCTCTACATCTGTGTCTCAATTTCTGTCCTGCAAACCAGTTCATCTGTAACAGTTTTCTAGGTTCCATGTATATGCGTTAATATACGATATTTGTTTTTCTCTTTCTGACTTACTTCACTCTGTATGACAGTCTTTAGATCCATCCACGTCTCAACAAGTGACCCAATATCGTTCCTTTTTATGGCTGAGTAATATTCCATTGTATGTATGTACCACAACTTCTTTATGCATTCATCTGTAGATGGGCATTTAGGTGACTTCCATGACCTGGCTGTTGTAAATAGTGCTGCAATGAACATTGGGTGCATATGTCTTTTTGAATTATGGTTTTCTCTGGGTATATACCCAGTAGTGGGATTGCTGGGTCATATGGTAATTCTATTCTTAGTTTTTCAAGGAACCTCCATACTGTTCTCCATAGTGGCTGTATCAATTTACATTCCCACCAACAGTGCAAGAGGGTTTCCTTTTCTCCACACCCTCTCCAGCATTTGTTGTTTGTAGATTTTCTGATGATGCCCATTCTAACTGGTGTGAGGGGACACCTCACTGTAGTTTTGACTTGCATTTCTCTAATAATTAGTGATGTTGAGCAGCTTTTCATGTGCTTCTTGGCCATCTGTATGTCTTCTTTGGAGAAATGTCTATTTAGGTCTTCTGCCCATTGTTGGATTGGGTTCTTTGTTTTTTTAATATTGAGCTGCATGAGCTGTTTATATATTTTGGAGATTAATCCTTTGTCCATTGATTCACTTGCAAATATTTTCTCCCATTCTGACGGTTGTCTTTTCGCCTTCTCTATGGTTTCCTTTGCTGTGCAAAAGCTTTGAAGTTTCATTAGGTCCTATTTGTTTATTTTTGTTTTTATTTCCATTACTCTAGGAGGTGGATCAAAAAAGATCTTGCTGTGATTTATGTCAAAGAGTGTTCTTCCTATGTTTTCCTCTAAGAGTTTTATAGTACCCAGTCTTACGTTTAGGTCTCTAATCCCTTTTGAGTTTATTTTTGTGTATGGTTTTAGGGAGTGTTCTAATTTCATTCTTTTACATGTAGCTGTCCAGTTTTCCCTGCACCACTTATTAAAGAGGCTGTCTTTTCTCCATTGTATATTCTTGCCTCCTTTGTCATAGATTAGTTGACCATAGGTGCGTGAGTTTATCTCTGGGCTTTCTATCCTGTTCCATTGATCTATGTCTCTGTTTTTTGCCAGTACCATACTGTCTTGATTACTGTAGCTTTGTAGTATAGTCTGAAGTCAGGGAGTCTGATTCCTCCAGCTCCATTTTTTTCCCTCAAGACTGCTTTGGCTATTCGAGGTCTTTTGTGTCCCCATACAAATTTTAAGATTTTTTGTTCTAGTTCTGTAAAAAATGCCATTGGTAATTTGATAGAGATTGCATTGAATCTGTAGATTGCTTTGGGTAGTATAGTCGTTTTCACAATATTGATTCTTCCAATCCAAGAACATGGTATATATCTCCATCTGTTGGTATCATCTTTAATTTCTTTCATCAGTGTCTTACAGTTTTCTGCATACAGGTCTATTGTCTCCCTAGGTAGTTTTATTCCTAGGTATTTAATTCTTTTTGTTACAAGGGTAAATGGGAGTGTTTCCTTAATTTCTCTTTCAGATTTTTCGTCATTAGTGTATAGGAATGCAAGAGATTTCTGTGCATTAATTTTGTATCCTGCAACTTTACCAGATTCATTGATTAGCTCTAGTAGTTTTCTGGTGGCATATTGAGGGTTCTCTATCTGTAGTATCATGTCATCTGCAAACAGTGACAGTTTTACTTCTTCTTTTCCAATTTGTAATCCTTTTATTTCTTTTTCTTCTCTGATTGCCATCACTAGGACTTCCAAAACTATGTTGAATAATAGTGGTGAGAGTGGACATCCTTGTCTTTTTCCTGATCTTAGAGGAAATGCTTTCAGTTTTTCACCATTTAGAATGATGTTTGCTGTGGTTTGTCATATATGGCCTTTATTATGTTGAGGTATGTTCCCTCTGTGTCCACTTTCTGGAGAGTTTTTATCATAAATGAGTGTTGAATTTTGTCAAAAGCTTTTTCTGCATCTATTGAGATGATCATATGGTTTATATTCTTCAACTTGTTAATATGGTGTATCACATTGATTGATTTGTGTATATTGAAGAATCCTTGCATCCCTGGCATGCATCCCACTTGATCATGCTGTATGATCCTTTTAATGTGTTGTTGGTTTCTGTTTGCTAGTATTTTGTTGAGGATTCTTGCATCTATATTCATCAATGATATTGGTCTGTAATTTTCTTTTTTTGTAGTATCTTGGTCTGGTTTTGGTATCAGGGTGATGGTGGCCTCATAGAATGAGTTTGGGAGTGTTTCTTCCTCCACAGTTTTTTGGATGAGTTTGAGAAGGATGGGTGGTAGCTCTTCTCTAAATGTTTGATAGAATTTGACTGTGAAGCCATCTGCTCCTGGACTTTTGTTTGTTGGAAGATTTTTAATCACAGTTTCAATTTCATTACTTGTGAATGGTCTGTTCACATTTTCTATCTCTTTCTGGTTCAATCTTGGAAGATTAAACCTTTCTAAGAATTTGTCCATTTCTTCCAGGTTGTCCATTTTATTGGCATAGAGTTGCTTGTAGTAGTCTCTTAAGATGCTTTGTATTTTTGCGGTGTCTGTTGTAACTTCTTTTTCATTTCTAATTTTGTTGATTTGAGTCCTCTCCCTCTTTTTCTCGATGAGTCTGGCTGATTTATCAATTTTGTTTATCTTCTCAAAGAATCAGCTTTTAGTTTTATTGATCTTTGCTATTGTTTTCTTTGTTTCTATTTCATTTATTTCTGCTCTGATCTTTATGATTTCTTCCCTTCTTCTAACTTTGAGTTTTGTGTGTTCTTCTTTCTCTAGTTTCTTTAGGTGTAAGGTTAGACGTTTTTATTTGAGATTTTTCTTGTTTCTTGATGTAGGCTTGTATAGCTATAAACTTCCCTCTTAGTACTGCTTTTGCTGCATCCCATAGGTTTTGGATCATTGTGTTTTCATTGTCATTTGTCTGTATGTATTTTTTGATTTCCCCTTTGATTTCTTCAGTGATCTCTTGGTTATTTAGTAACGTATTGTTTAGCCTCCATATGTTTGTGTTTCTTATGTCTTTTTCCCTGTAATTCATTTCTAATCTCATAGCATTGTGGTCAGAAAAGATACTTGATAGGAATTCAGTTTTCTTACATTTACTGAGGCTTGATTTGTGACCCAAGATGTGATCTATCCTGGAGAATGTTCTGTGTGCACTTTAGAAGAAACTCTAATCTTCTGTTTTTGGATGGAATGTCCTATAAATATCAATTAAATCTATCTGGTCTGTTGTGTCATTTAAAGCTTCTGTTTCTTTATTTATTTTCATTTTGGATGATCTGTCCATTGGTGTAAGTGAGGTGTTAAAGTCCCCCACTATTATTGTGTTACTTGCAATTTACTCTTTTAGAGCTGTTAGCAGTTGCCTTATGTATTGTCGTGCTCCTATGTTGGTTGCATATATATTTATAATTGTTATATCTCCTTCTTTGATTGATCCCTTGATCATTATGTAGTGTTCCTTGTCTCTCGTAACATTCTGTATTTTATAGTCTGCTTTCTGTGATATGAGTATTGCTACTCCAGCTTTCTTTTGGTTTCCATTTTCATCGAAAATCCATTTCATCTTTTTCCATCCCCTCACTTTCACTCTGTATGTGTCCCTAGGTCTGAAGTGGGTCTCTTGTAGACAGCATATTTATGGGTCTTGTTTTTGTATCCATTCAGCAAGCCTGTGTCTTTTGGTTGCAGCATTTAATCCATTCACGTTTAAGGTAATTGTCGATATGTATGTTCCTATGAGCATTTTCTTAATTGTTTTGGGTTTGTTTTTGTAGGTCCTTTTCTTCTCTTGTGTTTCCCACTTAGAGAAGTTCCTTTATAATTGTTGGAGTGCTGGTTTTGTGGTGCTGAATTCTCTTAGCTGTTGCTTGTCTGTAAAGCTTTTGATTTCTCCATCAAATCTGAATGAGTTCCTTGCCTGTTAGAGTAATCTTGAATGTAGCTTCTTCCCTTAGATCCCTTTAAGTATATCATGCCACTCCCTTCTGGCTTGTAGAGTTTCTGCTGAGAAATCAGCTGTTAACCTTTTGGGAATTCCCTTGTATGTTATTTCTCATTTTTCCCTTCCTGCTTTCAATAATGTTTATTGTCTTTAATTTTTTCCAGTTTGATTACTGTGTGTCTCAGCGTGTTTCTCCTTGCGTTTATCCTGTATGGGACTCTCTGCATTTCCTGGACTTGGGTGATTATTTCCTTTCCCATGTTAGGGAAGTTTTTGATTATAATGTCTTCAAATATTTTCTCTGGTCCTTCTCTCTCTCTTCTCCTTCTGGGACCCATATAATGCGAATGTTGTTCCATTTAATGTCCCAGATCTCTTAGGCTGTCTTCATTTATTTTCATTCTTTTTAGTTTATTCTCTTCTGCAGCAGTGAATTCCACCATTCTGTCTTCCAGGTCACTTATCCGTTCTTCTGCCTCAGTTATTCTGCTATTGATTCCTTCTAGTATAGTTTTCATTTCAGTTATTGTATTGTTCATCTCTGTTTGTTTGTTCTTTAATTCTTCTAAGTCTTTGTTAAACATTTCTTGTATCCTCTCGTCTTTGCCTCCGTTCTTTTTCCAAGGTCCTCGATTATCTTCACTGTCATTGTTCTGAATTCTTTTTCTGGAAGTTTGCCTATCTTCACTTCATTTAGTTATTTTTCTGGGGTTTTATCTTGTTCCTTCCTCTAATACATAACCCTCTGCCTTTTCATCTTGTCTGTCTTTCAGTGAATATGATTTTTGTTCCACAGGCTGCAGGCTTGTAGTTCTTCTTGCTTCTGCTGTGTTCCCTCTGGTGGATGAGGCTATCTAGGAGTCTTATGCAAGTTTCCTGATGGGAGGCACTGGTTGTGGGTAGAGCTGACTGTTGCTCTGGTGGGCAGAGCTCAGTAAAACTTTAATCCGTTTTACTGCTGATGGGTGTGGCTGGGTACCCTCCCTGTCAGTTGTTTGGCCTTAGGCAACCCAACACTGGAGCCTACCTGGGCTCTTTTGTGGGGCTAATGACAGACTCTGAGAGGGCTCATGCCAGCCATGGAGTACTTCCCAGTACTTCTGCTGCCAGTGTCCTTGTCCCCACAGTGAGCCACAGCCACCCCCCACCTCTGCAGGAGACCATCCAACGCTAGCAGGTAGGTCTGGTTCAGTCTCCCCTGGGGTCACTGCTCCTCCTTCTGGGTCCCGAAGTGCACACTACTTTGTGTGTGCCCTCTAAGAGTGGAGTCTCTGTTTCCCCCAGTCCTGCCAAAGTCCTGCAATCAGATCCCACTAGGCTTCAAAGTCTGATTGTCTAGGAATTCCTCCTCCCATTGCCGGACCCCCAGGTTGGGAAGCCTGACATGGGGCTTAGAACCTTCACTCCAGTGGGTGGACTTCTGTGGTATAAGTGTTCTCCAGTCTGTGAGTCACCCACCCAGCAGTTATGGGATTTGATTTTACTGTGATTGCACCCCTCCTACCGTCTCATTGTGGCTTCTCCTTTGTCTTTGGATGTGGGGTATCTTTTTAGGTGAGTTCCAGTGTCTTGCTGTCGATGATTGTCCAGCAGCTAGTTGTGATTCTGGTGTTCTCGCAAGAGGGAGTGAGAGCACGTCCTTCTACTCTGCCGTCTTGGTTCTGATCTGTCCAAAGTTTTAAATGTACACTTTCCTTCTGGCTGTTAGGAATTGTATGTTAAGAAGTCCAAGACTGGACTTCAGAAGAAGCTGAATCAGGTACTCTCTGCCCCTCAATCAGAGTTTGGGACTAGAGCTATGTCCCAACCACCTTCTGCTACTACCTGGTTGTTAGCAGTGACAGTGGGCAATTTGAACTGCCTTGGGCAAAGTTCTCATGTGCACATATTCTGCTATCGTTCTGTAAATTATAATCCACCCACTGAAAGATATTTAGATATAATTTCTAAAGATATAATTTCACCACTGAAGATATAATTTCACCACTGAAAGATATTTAGAAATCATGTAATGTGACATTTCTGCCAGTTTTCCCAATGTACAACAAATTACAGTATAATGAGGGAATGATGAGAATGGGATACCTGATTAAAAATTCAAGGCCTGCGTCCAGCTATAAATATATGCAGACCTCCAGAATTTTAAATGTAAGAATTAAAAAGTAACTTGGAATCATTCATGGTCAACATAGTATAAGGAAAAGGGAAACTATGGGATGTGGTTCTTCTAGATGAGTCACTTATTAAATAAATAGCCTTTATATTAACAGAATATTACCTCTCCTCTTTCATTCACAAAGTTAGGTGTATCAAGTGTTGAATAAAATAATCTTTAGGAAAATGTTCTATTGTTACTCTTGTGTTCTAATTTTTATTGTAATATCCTTAGGGAAAATAAATCACAAACACAGAGTAGGGTCATTTGAGAAAAAATTCTCTAAATGACTACATCTTATTTTACTAGTAAGAATTCTAGTGGTTTACATAAGTTCTTTCCTATTAATTTTTTCTGATAAACTCAAAGATTTCTTTAACTTGCCCATAAAGTACTATACCTGCCAGGATGATCTGAATCTAGGTGAACTCTTGAAATACAATTCTGTAACCTATGACTTCAGGGAATTAAGTGTTGTTTGTATCTTGTGGCTTGTTAGTGAACTTTGTTGCTAACACAGCCTGCCAAAACCATGGCAGTTTCTGGAGCTGAGGCTCTTGACAGCCTGCCTCTTCCTGCTCTTTCTCAGAGCAAACTCTATGATCACTGCCATTAATGCAGATCTTAGAGTATTATCCAGGCAGTAACAGGTTTGAGGTTCCACTTAACTCTCCCCTCCTTTGGTCTCCTTCCAATACAGGACATGTAACCAAAGAAAATAGTTAAATGGAAAACATTGTGTCAAAAATGTGCAAGAGGGCTTCTCTGGTGGGGCAGTGGTTGAGAGTCCGCCTGCCGATGCAGGGGACACGGGTTTGTGCCCCGGGCCGGGAAGATCCCACATGCCGCAGAGCGGCTGGGCCCATGAGCCATGGCTGCTGAGCCTGCGCGTCCGGAGCCTGTGCTCCGCAACGGGAGAGGCCACAACAGTGAGATGCCCACATACCGCAAAAAAAAAAAAGGAAAAAAAAATGTGCAAGATTCTGATTTCCCAGTAGAAAGATATAGTATAATAAAACCTAGATTAGAAAACATGGCTTTTAGTTGATATTAAAGTGGGGTCTCCTGCTTCTTACTCTAAAATAAAATTTGGATTCATTTTCTCAGGTGTGCCTATATATTATGAGATAAAACTAGCTCTGCTTGGCATACTCCAAGGCTGACCAGCTACATAGAAGACTACATTACTTACCTTGCTTCAGAAGAAAAAGAAAGTACTTGGAACATAGCCAAATATGGCAAAATAGGCCAGGCCAGGTATGCTTTGCCATACAGAAGTAAAGAACTTAAAGTCGGTAAAAGGATCTGTTATGTATTAGCTTCATTGACATTTCATGTATTAATAGGATTCTTGCACACTAGTGAAAGGGAACTCAGTCAGGCTTTCATCAATAACAGTAGCCCCCCATAATGGGGAGGGATAAATAAGATTAAAAGAAGTATTTACCCCAAATCTTATGTATGGTCAGATGGTCATCTGTGGCCCAGGACTGCAATGTGTGGATATTGAAAGGAGCACAACTGTTTCTCCCTATACCATTACAGTATTGATTACTTGAGGGAGTTTCTTCCCTCTAACTACATTTAGTCTGGAATATTTGATTGTAAAACTTCCTGGAGGGGATGGGGGGCGGTGCTCAAAGTTTATAGCACTAGAGAAGTGATTTTTTGAATTCACACACAGAGAGCCATTACCCCTAAAGTGCAGGTAGTTGGGCTGTATTTGCTTCTAGAGTCAGTTATATGCAATGCCAGCAACACTCTATTTGACACCTTGAGATCCAGTGCTAACTTAAGAACAATGTAGTGCCTAGGCTATCCCATCTCCTAAATAACTGTACTAACTAGAGTACATTTATTTTTAAATGGTACATAAATCTGTCTTATAATCCATCTTGGGACTGGCGTGTGGGCACAGTGTGAGGTGGTGTGATTATTATCAAGGTCTTACACATTTGCCCTCAAGAGTAATCTCTACCCATCTTATGTTTGAATGATGAGATATATTGAAATGCTATTAGCAGCTAACACATTAAACACTTTGTGTTTTGTCAAACATTCTGTGAATGTGCTAGCATGCATTATCTCATTTAATCTTCACAACAAACGTAAGATCCCAAATATAATTCTTATCTTATGGATGGGCATGATGGTTAATTTTGCTGTCAACCTGACTGGGCTTCGGGATATCTAGAGAGCAGGTAAAATATTTGTGGGTGTGTCTGTGAGGGTGTTTCTGGAAGAGATTGGCTTTTGAATTGGTAGACTGAGGAAAGAAGACCACTCTCATCAATGCAGGTGGGCATCATCCAATTCACTGAGGACATAAGTAGAACAAAAAGGCAGAGGAAGGATGAATTTGTTCTCTTGCTTGCACTGGGACACTCATATTCTCCTGACTTCAGACACTGGTGCGATTTTGGACTCAGACTGGGACTTACTATTGGCTCCCCTGTTTCTCAGGCCTTCAGGTTTGGACTGGAACTACACCACCAGCTTCCTTGGGCCTCCAGCTTGTAGACAAATCATGGGACTTCTCAGTCTCCGTAATTGTGTGAACTAGTCTCTTACAATAAACATCTTTCTATATAAATCTATGTATAGCCTATTGGTCCTGTTTCCCTGGAGAACCCTAATACAATGGGGTAACTAAAGCTTAGAGAAAATAAACAATTTGGCCAAAATAATACACCTAATAAGCAATGGACCCAGAACTGAAACTGTAGGTCCAAGGGCAACTTATAATATTTAGCTGCCTCAGGAGCACTGATGCCTTAACTGGGCATGAATGAAACCAATTCCACCTACCAACAGTTTGTAATTCTAAATTCCTCATCAAATAATTTTTAAAAGGTCCTCTTATAGTTACAATATTATAAAATAATCATATATATATAAAACACATATGTAATTACAATATTATGAAATAATCATATATATATAATATATATATATATAACACAGAGCTAATTGTAAATGTACATATATTACTTTGGGCACTAAGTGATTATAGCTGACAAGAAACTTGCTTTTTGTTTTTTCCCATTTAAAAACGTTGTGTTTCATTTTCCAAAAATAGAAGATTATACATGCTTGATTTTTCTTGCTTTAGACCTGGAACTGATTTTAAGGATGTGACAATTGGATCTCACAGCTTGAAATTTTCTATGTCTAGCATTAGATGTAAAGATTTTGAAGGGAATTTATTGCCCAAGAAAACTGTAATAAATGGGCTATTGCAAAAGATGCAAGTTGATATATTAGAGGGAGTAGTAACTTCTCTCATTGAAAAAGAAGAATTGGTGGAATATTACAATGGTATAGGTATTATTTTTATTTTCAATATTTTATTTGGGGTTTGAGTAACATCAGAATCCCTGATACAACATCAGACTACTTTTCCTTAAATGAAGTGTAGGTAAACACTAAGGGGCAAGCTTGGGTATCACATATAAAACAATAAACAAAATTGTCCTTCAAGGGTAGGTTTGACTGCTAGAGAGAACTGTCATAATGTGTCAAGCAGGAGAGAGCCCCCATCCTGAATGAGAAAGTTACTTGTCTATATGTTTGGCCACTGCAATAACTCACAAAACTAAATGTGGTTATACTGTACAACATTGATGAATGGCTAACTTACTATAAAAGCCTAAGAATTAACATAGAGTTAAGAAGTTCAAAGATTTAATAATGAGGTGGCTTCAATCATATGCCTTATTGAGTTCCAGGTATTATTCTAAGCACTTTCTGAATTAATGCATGCAAAGCTCTGGTAGCACAAAGTCCACATATTTGTGCTAAAAATGTGACTAATCTACTAATGCCTTTTTTGATATGAAAGTGTCTTTGCCAGGAGTGAACAAACTGAAATGGCTACATGCCAAGCTTATGGAGTTGAATAAAGGATGCAAGTTAATATTTAACAGAGAAAATCACCAATGTTAAAGTCAGAGTTTCAATAGACAAAGACTGGAGCATAAACCTTAGTCTTTGTTTTCTCTTGCCTCCATTTTAGTAAATGTTCTGCTCTCAGACCCAGTGACTTATGAGTAAGGCTCATTTAGGACAACTTGTCTGGTTGGTGTGTCAAACTATTGTTGGAAGCCCAAAGAGTTATGGGAACTTAGACATCTCTGTCCCAGCTGGAGGAAATACCAGCTCTAAGGTGAATGCAGTTACCCACATAATGAATAACAGATATTATTTCAAGAAACTAAACAGACACGACTGATACAACTTGAGACAGAGAGCCTTGTGAAAGATCCTGTGGAGACCATGAATTAAGAGATATGGGAACATATGTATATGTATAACTAATTCACTTTGTTATAAAGCAGAAACTAACACACCATTGTAAAGCAATTATACCCCAATAAAGATGTTAAAAAAAATTCATTTAGAAATGCCGTTTCCACTAAGCGATGATCATTAAACCTGAGATAAGAATTGGCATTGGCAGGTTAACAACTGGATTTTTTAAAACTTTAAGTTGCCGTTTTCACCACTAAATCTTTAAATATAAAAACTTCTTTCTTGTTAGTATAAATAATGTTATCCCTGAAGAATAGCACCAGAGCAATTGTTCTATTTTTCTTTTTTGAGAATAAATTTGGAAAATTTTATTTGAGCCAAATTTGAGGATTGTAACCCAGGAAGAGCATCTCAGAAAGCTCTGAGAACTGTTTCACCCGTTAGAAGTCAAGGCACAGTTATGTAAGTTTTTTGAGGTAGAGGGTTGTACATCAAATGACATATTATTGACAGTTTACATAATCCAGATCTAAGCATGATCGTGGTGAGTCATGTGACCCCTTACAAGATCAAGAAGGAATGTTATCTTTTAAGGAGTTGTCTTGTTGATGCTAGGAAAGTGTTACTCTTTATGGTTGAGTAGACCCCGTTCCCTAAAAACCAAGTCCCCCTAAAACTGAGTTCCTCTCCTGAGTTTATGATTAACATCTCTATCCAAAACGATGGTTCCCTTTTCTTGTCCAACATCTATTCTCCTCAAGATTGAGGAGTATCAAAGAAAAGGGGGGATTGATACTGCACAGGGCCCTGTGGGGCTCCTGGGCACAAAGACTTTCTGTGTCCCCCATTTCTTTGATTATAGGAAACAGCCTTCATTCAGCCTCCATGATCTTCCCTGGGTTCCAATGGGCAGATTCAAGCAGTTGTTAATTAGGGAAGGGAGGGGATGTGAGACCAGGGAGAAACAGTCAAGAGTAGCCTTGGGGCAAGGTCTTGTTTCCCCATTAACAATACACACAACAATATCTTTGAGCTGTTTTGCAGATGTTGAAACCCCCTCCATGTGGGAGAAGTTAGGGACGGTATACTGCCCCGAGCAATGGTTCTTAACCAAGGGCAGTTTCTCCCCCAAGGGATATCTGTCAAGGTCTGGAGACATTTTTGGTTGTCACAGCTGTGGAGTTGGTGCTACTAGCATATACTGGGTAGAGGATAGAGTTAGTGCTAAATACAGTGCACAGTACAGCCCCTCCCACAAGAGCACTGTTCAGCCCAAAACACCTGTAGTACCTAGGTTGAGAAACCATGCACTAAAGTAAAATTTATAATATGTAAACGAGTCACTGCTGCTATGATCCATTTCATTTTTAACTATTTGTTGGCATCCTTTAGGTAGATAATAGTTAACATGGTAAAATAAGCTGCTTTGTAAACATTTTGGAAATGTTTTATGTCAATTTATAAAACTCTCCCTCTCTCTCACTTTCTCTCTCCCTCTACACACACACTTATGTATATCAGTACTGGGATTAATGTTTAAAAATTAATTGTATTTTCTATCAAGCCCATTAGATTATAAGCTCTTAAATGTTTGAGCCATCTTGTTTATATTCCCAAGTCCTAACAAAAGTCTTTTCTTTCCCTATGATGAAGTATGTGCAAAATAGACAAACAAATGACGGGTTTACATTTTGTGCATGTTGTGTTCAGATAGAAATAAACTGATAAGAAACTAGTGAAATAAATAATATAGCATGATGGTTCTGATTATCATTTATACCTCTTTGGTTTAATCTTATTTCCTTTACTCTACCAGCAGCATAACATTGGCCAAGTTGTGTAATGCCTCAATGCCTCAATTTGCTAACATATAAAATGGATCTATTATACAAGGTTATTATAAGAATTAAATAAGAAATATATTTTAAAAACTCGCAGCAATGCCTGGGCATATAAAACATTATTATTTGTTGCCATCTGTATCCATTCTTCTTCCCAAATTCTTTTAAAGGGTGGTGAAATTAGGCAGAACCCAGATCATTCATCTGACCTCAGCATTTCTCCCTGTACCTCTATAAAAAAAATAGACATGGTACCTTCTTCTTCTTTGTATGGAGTATAAGAATAGGGTATACAGTGGATGAGAGATTGTGCTTTGCTTCCAGATCCCAGGCAAATAATGAGGACCTCAAGACTCCCTGAAGCTTCAGCATGCAGAATCCAGTAAATTCCATCAGAAAGGGGCTGTGCCTACCATTGGCTGGGTGTTATCTTGGCAGGACCTACTAGAACCTGCTGACTCCATTTGAGTTATTGGTAAACAGCTCTTGTGTGTTGATTGTCACCAGGCTTACTGCTTGGAGGAGGACTTTTGACACATACCAGGAAGACTTGAGATATGAAATTCCTCCATGTGCATTCACAATGGAATAAATCTCTACCAGCTTTTTCTCTGCCTGCTCCCTAGAGAAGAATCCTCCACATCTTCTAGTCATTCATTCACCAGTGAGAAAGGAATCCTGAAGGAATCCATTAGGGCTTATTGAACTCAAAATCATGATCAAGAAGAGAAAATAATTACAGCTCAATAAAGGATGTGTCAGCATGAACAATGAAGATGGATGTTCAGGGTAGACATTCAGAACAAAAGTCTCTCCTTGACGTACATTAAATGAAAAAGACAGGATTTCATTGTGAAAAAGTTAACAAAAATAATAGTAATGAGAAAGCCCACAAATAGGCACAATGATTTTCTGAAACAAAAGAAATCCCAAGGTTTTCAAATTTTAAATTTATAGATTAACTGAAAAACAGGATTTTTACTATTATGAATAGAAATATTATTGAGGAAGGTCAAATAATATATAAATATAAATTGTGACTTTTCTCTCTGTAATATACATGGAAATGAAATTCATGAGGGAAAATAACAGGCATGTAGAACAGGTAAAGGAAATCTCATATGCAAATAAAAGAAATTATATAACAGACAAATATTGCAGAGATGGTTATTGAACATAAGAGAATTTCCCTAAATTGAAGAAAATTTTTACTTAAAAAAATTCCTAGAAAAATTAATTTTAAAGACATTCTAAGGCACAACAGTAATATTTCTACATTCTCAGGATAAATGGATATTTTACTGACATTCAGACCCAAATAAATCCTACTTACAGTTACGTTATCTGCTATACTAGAAGATAAGGACATTGGAAGAACATCTGTAGACTGAGAGAATATGACAGAAAGCCAGAGTCCTCTATCCAGCCAATATGTCCCTTTACTGTCAACATCAAGTATGACATATTTAGATATGTGAGAACTCAGAAAATATTCACTCCTATATGTACTCTAACCAAATATCAATTGCATCAGTACAGATATTTAAAGATACATTAGGCAAACAGTGGCTGGTGAAAAACCTTATATTATCTATGCTTAAATTCAGATGGTAATATCATAACTATAGGTAAAAATTAGTAATAAGTTATGATTATTGAGGCAGAAGATAAAGTGTGTAAGAAAAATATATAATAACCCAGAACTAAGGCATTTTATATTTTGGCAATATAATCAGAGATAAAATCAGGCAAGTAAAATAATTCTAAATTAAGCTTTCATGTTGTAGAAGAAGGAAGTAGCAAAGCGAAAGTATTCAAAATGTTTCACTCTGATGGAAAAGCTGTTGGTGAATAAATCATCTGGGTGAGAGCATAATTTGAAAGACTGAAGAAGTATGGCTTTACTTATTGTTGATAAGAAAGGGAAGGATCAGGCAAAATTGAAAAGCAGAACTGAATTTAAGAACTAGGAAAAGTGAAAGATAAATGAGCAGAAACACAATCAGATAATAGGTACCAATGACAGGAATACAATCAAATGTCAGTTATTACACTACATGTGGATTGGCTGACTCCCTTATCAAAATACAGATGTTGTCAGATTGGGTGTCAGCCCATAAGATTCATACAGTTGCCCTTCATTATCCTCGGGCTGTTGGTTCCAGGACACGCCCCCTCCCTCGGTGATACCAAAATCCATGGATGCTCAATTAAGTTCCTTATATAAAACAGAGTAGTACAGGCAGTGCTTGGTCTTTCCGAGTTCCACATCCGTGAATTCGATCTGATGTCGATGTGGAGGGCAGACTGGATATTAAAAAAAGTCAATAAGGTAGATATCATCCATAACAAACTAGCCTAAAAGTGAAAACTAAGGCTTAAACAAATATATGCCAAGCAAGTGAAAATGAAAAAAAATCATACATAGCAAATAAATATCAAATTGGAGCTAAGGGTCAAAAGCATTCTGTAGGAGAAAGAAGAACATGTACTTACTAAATTTTAAATCCATGAAGCTACCAGCCACTTATAAACAAATGACAAAAAGCCAAATAAATAAAAACTAATTGGAAATGCAGGGCAACTTTAAAAAAGTACAAGTTTAGTGGATGATTTAATATACCCTTTTGAGAATGTAAGATGCCAGTTATACAGAAAACCAAATATATAGCAATAACATAAAAGATTTAAATAATGCATCATCAAAACCTTAAATGTTTGTGTGTACAAATGTTACATGTATGCAATTTTCATCTCTATAGATAATGCACATTTTTCTTTTATCCATACTTCCCTTACAAAAACCTATCATATACTTGATTACAAAGATACTTGTATTTAGTTCCAAAAGGGTAGATATTTTATGTTATAATGTGATGAAACTTAAAAATCAAGAATAGAAACATGATCAAAGGAGATATATACTTTTTCTTTTTCCACAGGAAAGTAGGATTTATTGGTGGAAATGAGTAAGGAGGGGGCAGCACCAAGGCTCTCATGAGTGCAGGGCCTGTCATTTGTCCAGAGGGCCACAATTAAGGCTGTAGTTGACCCCACAGCCTTCCAAGATGAACTGCTTTTCTGCCATCATGTTTTCAAATTCATCCACATTAAACTTAGTAAATCCCCGCTTCCTGGAGATGTGGATCTTCTGATGGCCAGGGAACTTGAACTTGGCCCTATAGAGGGCCTCAATCACATGCTCCTTGTTCTGCAGCTTAGTGCTGATGGACATTATGACTTGGCCAATGTGGACCCTGGCCACTGTGTCCTGGCGCTTTCCAAAGGCACCGGGCATACCTGTCTGGAGCCTAGATTGGGAACAGCATGCCAGTCATGAATGTCCACTGGAAAGGGCTGTCTCTAAGGTCCCTTGGGGCAACCCATGCAGGTAACAGGCTGCATACACTACCGAGGAGGCTGCTGTTTGCAGCCATTGCACACTGGGCCCCCATGGGGAGAGATTTATACTTTTAAAAATTAAGATTCTCCAAAATAACCACAGGATACTAGATAATATTAAATAATCTCTAGTAAGTAAATGCAAAAGAAAATGATTGCAAATAAACCAGAAAATAATGAAAAGCAGAGCAATTCAGTAAACCTATGGGAATCAAGCAAGAATATATTTAGACAAATAATTATTACTGCATACATATTTATTATAAAAATCAGATTAAATAAATTAAATATTTAATAAATTGACACAAATTAAACCACAGAATTGGGAAATTAAATTATTACTAATGAAATATGACAAAAGGGAAAATAATAGAACTGAACAATAAAATTCTTTTTTTAAAAAAGAACAATGAGGGCTTCCCTGGTGGCGCAGTGGTTGAGAGTCCGCCTGCCGATGCAGGGGACACGGGTTCGTGCCTCGGTCCGGGAAGATCCCACATGTCGTTGAGTGGCTGGGCCCGTGAGCCATGGCCGCTGAGCCTGTGGGTCTGGAGCCTGTGCTCCGCAACGGGAGAGGCCACAACAGTGAGAGGCCCGCATACCGCAAAAAAAATAAAATAAAATAAAAAGAACAATGAATCTTTCGTAGTTTAATTTATGTAAAAAACAGAAAGATAAAATTTACAGCAATTTCTGTTATTGTTTAAGGCTCTGTTAATTTCCTATTCATAATCATTCTGCCCATTTTGATGCTTATAAAACAAATTATTTTTTACTGCCCTGCAAGTGATCAAGGTCTTCAGGAGAACCCAGATGGTCAATTTTGATGTATCTAAATAAACATGGATAAACTAAATCATGCTACAGAGACCTTGCTTTAGTTATGGACATATAGCAAAATTCTCAAAAATAAAAAGAGAGGGAAAGGCAACTCACTGGCTTATGAAAAAAAAAGTTTCTAAAATGAGACACTAGATAGGGGTATTTTATTTTCTGTCTAAGGATGCTGAAATCTGTATTAAATGCCTGAAAAGTTTCCACCCATTTAGGGAGCCATGAGGGGAGTTAGTAAGATTATTTCTTAAATTAGGGTGCACCCAGCAGCATCAACGTTACCTGGAAATAAGTTAGAGAAACAAAGTCTTGACCCACTCCAGCCCAGAGCTACTAAAGTAGAAGCCCTATGCTGTAACAAGCTCTCCAGGTGATTCTGACACAGGTTAAAGTTTGAAAACCACTGCTTTCAAAGGAAAAGCAACATCCTAAAGATGGATGAGGGGAAATATTGAAGATAGTTGGGTCTCAATAATGTTGTTGAGCTGCTTATTTAATGAGACCTGGGACTGTCCTATCTCCAGAATTCTCTCTCCTCCTCTTCCCTTCCCTTCCCTCTCTTCTCCTTTCCTTTCCTTGTATTTCTTTCTCTTATTTTTGTAAAGCAATACAATGAGGTTTAATGCATTGTATGACAGTAAAATTATTAAATCCATGGTTTGGTAAGACCAAAAATACCTTTATAGAGACTCTTGTTTTTGCCAACCAGGAGAGCCAACCACAGAGAAAACTGCTTGGCTTGGCCCCAAGAGATCCAAAAAAGAAAATGATGACTAATAGTAAAACCCTGACTGAGGACACAGAGGTCTATGCACAACTATGAAGCTTTGACACCTTTACACCTTTTTAATTTTTCAACTTATCTTTTTCCTTTGTATCTTCCATTAAAATGTTTTTATCACATTATATCCATGTCTTTCTTCACAACTAGGTACATAGTTATTAATAAACAGTGTTAAAATTTTAATTTATGTGACATCTCTTGTTTATAGACATCATTTGATTATCCAAATTTGTTTATTTGTTGCCTAAAGCATCTTAAACTCATAAATAGAAAAAGAGAAACAAATCTAACAATGAAAAAACTAAAATTATAAGAGAATATGACATGCAATGCAATCACAATACTTGAGAAAATCTTGAGAAAATTGATTATTTTTCAGCATAATATAAAGTAACAGTTTTACATGGGAGAAGTTAAAAAAATTGAACAGGCAAATACTAATGAAGAAATCAGAAAGGCAATTAAAACTCCACCTTTAAAAGAAAGATATGGAACGCCAATGTTTTCTATTGTTTTGTTTATGTTTCTAAACAAAAAGTAATTTCTTTATTCTTTAGATTATAAAAACAATTGGAACTTAGTATAAACTTAATATTCTAACAAATAAAGATAATCCAAATTTATAGTCACTTGTAAATACAAATAGAACATGCAGAATTATATATGGATCCAGCAATTCATAAAAACAACATAATATGATCAGTCAGCTTTTAATCTAGAAAATTCATTGCAAGGGAAAAAAATAAAGAAGGAAAACAAATAATTTAACAATAGATTCTAGGAAGCCAAGTGATAAAAAATATCAGTCATTCATAGTAAAATTCTAAGTAAGATAGAAATAGAAACTAGTTAAACAGGATAGAGTTAATTTTCAAAGCACAGTAGAAAACATTAGACAACGTTGAAGTATTGAAGTCTTTTCTCTTAAATTCAGGAATAAAAGAGGAATGCTTTTCCTCACTATATAATTCATGATCAGGGAAAATTGATACATATTTTGGAAAGAAATGCCAAGTTTGTATATTTTTTAAATGATAGGATTATAAACTTGAGTCTCCAGTTAGACAGTGAAATAAGTGAGAATTTTTAATAGACAGTGAAATAAGTGAGAATTTTTAAGATAGTTGGGTAAGAAGATAAACACAAAAAATAGTTTTTCTCTAACTCAAGAAAGAGCTATATACAGATATAAATAAACACACATGCATAAATATATATTCAAAATAGTGATCAAAGATATAAGAACCTGAGGAATAAATGTAATAAGGAATGTATAGGATTTATATGAGGGAAACACCAATTTTTAAGGACATTGAAACTGTAAGAAAAAATAGAGAGTTATACTGTGTTCTTAATGAGAAGATTTAATTTTAAGAAAGAAACAATCCTCCAAAAATAATATGTAAGTATAATGAAATTACATTGACAATACATGAGGATACTTTTCTAGATTCTAATAAGGAAGTCTACAGTTCCATTAAACAGGAAAATACAAGAAAAAAAAAAGAATTATGGAGAACACAGTTTACAAGCTATTGAATTTTTCTATAAAACCATTGTAATTATAACATGTTATCACAGGAATCGTGAATTAGATCAGTGTAACAGAATACACAGTCCATAAGGTTTAATATAAAAATGTTTACATTTCAATTCAGTGAGGAAAGGAGGTTTATTTATAAATGATCTCATCTTAATTGATTATCCATCTGAAAGCAAAAAACACATTTTCTAATTTTTCATTTCACTCCTATAAATAGATAATTCCCAACATATCAGAGATTTAGATGCAAAAAAATATTAAATGACAAGGAAAATACTTGAGAAAACATGAAATGTATATCCCCAAGAAAAAAGAAAACTCATGATCATAAGGGAAAGATACACGTATTTAGCAATATGAAAATTTTTTTAAATGGCAAAACATACAGAGTCAAAATACAAATGATGGGCTACTAAAAACATTTTCAATATTTATGAAGTAAAATTTCGAATCTGATTTTTAAAAGAGATAAATAAGAGAAATAAGGTCTGGAGAAAAATCTGAAAAGAATATGAATAAAAAATTCATCACAAAAGTTAAAATGTGCTCATCTTTAGCATCAGGAAAGAAAATACAAATGTAAATAACATCAGATTGACAAAGGGAATGCCTTCCATTGCTAATGGAAATGTTGGCACTCTCATATGTTGCTGAGCACTTTTTTATTACCATGCTGTATTTGGAAAAATACAATATATGCTAACATTTTAAAATATGCATAATCTTTAATTTCATTACATGAAAATTTGAGATGTTAGACTATAGAAATTAATTCACTTTTTATAAATATACATATATATGTATATTTTGTGCAAATATATGTGTATATATATAAATGTACAGAACCATATATATATATATAAATGTACAGTACTATTTTTATGGGCCAAAACTGAAAATATTTACTTTCTTGAACAATAGATAACTATTTTGGTGTTATCATGCTGTATTATATAGGATTATTTCATCTTTGTTGCATAATATTTTATAGTTCTTATATAATTTACTCAACCCAACAATCCTCCAAAGTATTATCATTTCAGAGTTCCAGCACAGTAATATCACAAATTTGATTATGGTGTTAACCACTGGATCTTCTATGACTAATAAAATTAGAATGTAATATCCTCATTTTCATCACTTTTATAAATTTAAAATTCCCCCCATAATGTTGATATACAAATTTTTTCTTGACTGAATTAGTGATTATTTTTAATATGAATATACTTCAGCAACTAATTTATATTGAGAATATGTTTAGTACACTTTCAGAGAGTATATTAAGATTAATAAAATATATTTGAGGCAATGAAAATATTTTCTGAGATTCAAATTTTAGCTATATATTTTTATGAGATTAGTACGAATTTACCATATCAAATAGTTCAGTTGTTTACTACAAATAGTTAATCTAGATTGCTACACAAGTGATTTGGCAAAATCAAATACATATATTTTAATCTCATTGATACATTAAAAAACAATTCTCACGCTAAGTGACTCATAACTGTATCTCCTTGGATTAGGTTAATAGGGTGTCTGAAATTGTGTGTATCAGAAGACTATTGAGATAATCTCAATATGCTTAAACTTCTGCTAATTTATCCCTTTCATCTCAACATTTTCCAAATAAGCTATGCTCCCACAAATCTCTTGAAAATAACACAGACAAATAAGCAAAAAAACAAATGGAGCTGTTTTATGGTATCAATATTTTGAAGCTGGAAAAGACATTAGAACACATCTCTTTTGAAACTATTACTTTATAAAGTTAAGATACTCAACTGTAGTACCAAGCAAGAAGTCTTCTAAACATAATGGACACCATAAAAATTCTGCTAAGGTTAATTTAAAAAAGATACATATGAAGTCAAATAGATAATTAACGGGAGAGCTCGGAATCTAAATTATATTTTTCTATTCCAAAGTCCAGTTTGCCTGTTGTTCCTCAAATGTGAATTCATTAAAATGCATGTTCCTAAACTCCTTTACTGGAGACTTCAAATGATTCTGCAAGTTTGTGTACCTGGCTATTAATGTGATCAAGGAAATTTGGGAAGACCTGTACAATAGGGTTACTGTCAATAGACTAAGATAATGCCAAACCTCAAATTTAACCTAATGGGTATAAATATTAGATGCATCTACTCTGTAGTATTCTCTCCTCCACTCATTCTTTTTCTGTAAACGCTAATCAAGTCAGAAATTCCTGCTTTTTCCTTCCCTTCCCTTCCCTTCCCTTCCATTTTCCTTTCTCTTCTTTTTTTTGACAAGACAGGGAATACTATGAACAATAGACTTTCTCCTCTGACTGTACTCAGAGTTAATATCCATATCTCCTCCTATAGGATTCTTAAAACTCCAATTAAAAAACTCACTTCTGCTGCTTAGTAGGTTGGACTCACTTTAATAGGCATATATGAACATTGTATTTAATATATATATGAAATGTTTATTGACCCATAAATATAACAAAACTTGAGTCTATTAAAGTCATAAAGCCTATCAACAAATAATTAAGAAAATATCCAATAAATATACGTTAATTTATCTCTATTTATTAATGAACACTTGTCTGACTTTTTGTGGTACGCAGGCCTCTCACTGTTGTGGCCTCTCCCGTTGCGGAGCACAGGCTCCGGACGCGCAGGCTCAGCGGCCATGGCTCACGGGCCCAGCTGCTCCATGGCATGTGGGATATTCCCAGACCGGGACACGAACCTGTATCCCCTGCATCGGCAGGCGGACTCTCAACCACTGAGCCACCAGGGAAGCCCTGTTTGACTTTTATTAGCACAGTAAGAAAACCCTGTGTTGTTACTGATATTTATTTTTATTTTTCAGTACAATATCAATATAGGGTAAGGAAATTGTGCAGCCAGAGTGAATTCAAATTTTGCCACAACTGGTAAGGTGCTTGAACTAAATAATCAGGGCAGACAAGAACCAAAGACAACTGACACTAGTGCATATCAACTTCAGATAAGTATTAATAAGGAGTATTTATGGAGTATTTATATGAGCCAGTGTTAATATGAGTGTTATATGAACCCACATTTGCCAGGTACAAGAAACAGAGAACACAGTAGTTATACAGATGGTTGCAATTCAGTGAGAATTGGGTATTAGCATTATAAATACTTGGGCTCAATCATACTTCTCATTATGTCAAAGAATTTTTGTTAAAGATAATTAATCTCTGTAGGATCCAAGTGTCTTATCTATAAACAAGGTGAAAAGACATTTGTTTTGAAGATTTACTATGAAAATTAAACAATATTTTTCTTCTGAGCTAGTGGCCCATAGTTGTGGCTCAAGCTCCAACAGTCTACACAACTCAATCTCAAGCTACAACTGTTCATACATTCTTTTAGAGTCTCAGACTCAACTGTCCCAAACTATTGAACCTATTATAATGTCTTTTATTGAAAGAGTATCTGTTACAGTTATTAGTACTAATTATCATGAAGATCAGTTAGAATTATCACAAATAATAACTTAGACCACACAAAATGGGGATGACTAATTCAGTAGTGTTAGAAAAAGTTTCAAAGAGAAGATATACAAGTTTAGCTATGACAATAAATAATTAATTGTTAAACATTGAGTGGAAACTATGATTCTGGTGGGATGGAGGCAAGTGGCTGTACAAGCTTCCTCAATTACACTGAATGTTGTCTGTGTCTTATTCTTGGTTGTGTTTATAGAGCTTATCGCAGTGCTCAATAGCTTTTGTTTTAAATGTTGTTCATGTGCCTGTGCATGTATGTGAGAGAAAGAGGGAGAGAGACAGAAACAGAGAGGAAACAATTTAAAACTGTTCTTTGATGAGTAGTCACCAAATGATTACTAATTTTTTCCTCCTTATATCTTTTAGTTTTTTTCATTCCTTACTTAATTTCTTTCCACATCTTGGTATTCACTATCCCTCAGTAGCTGCCCTTTCCTACAGTAAGTCACTCCTGTAATCACTAAGTGGATGGATGCCCTAGGAGTAACATGTTAAAGTATAAATTATGACATCATGTTGAATCTCCTGGGGGACCTGGAGAACATCCTGTGCTAAATTCCTAAGGATCTGTTTTGAATAAAGCATAACACTTAGAGATAAATATTGAAAAGTTATTTATCCATCTCTACTCTTGATTAATAACCAAATAGTTTATTGCATGTTATTCAAACAAGCACTTGATATGGCCCTCAACACATAGAAATATAAATCAGTATTCTTATGGCAACTCACATCTACTATAAATATTGAGTTAAAATGAGATGTTTCACAATCTAGCACATACTTGATCCTCTGAACTGAAAGCTAGAAAATAGAAAATTAATAAACATATATACTTACAACTGCATGGGATTAATATTGACAAATTTCAAACTGGTCTTTCTGAATTAAAAATATGTATATACTTGACATTCAAATGGATTGATTAGTCTCATCATTGTATAAGACTTTCCCTTGTTTTTTCCTAAATTAAAGGTGTAAAAGGAATAAAAGCTCTTAAATATGAAGAAAATAGCTTGGATCAACAAGAAGGGAAGATTTATTAAGAAGAGTTGAAAGTTGGTTGCGCTCTCAGGACTCCAGCTCAAGCATGCCTACTATTCTTTTTCTTTTTTTTAATTATTATTATTTTTTTACATCTTTATTGGAGTATAATTGCTTTAAAATGGTGCGTTAGTTTCTGCTTTATAACAAAGTGAATCAATTATACATATGTTCCCATATCTCTTCCCTCTTGCATCTCCCTCCCTCCCACCCTCCCTATCCCATCCCTCTAGGTGTTCACAAGGCACGAAGCTGATCTCCCTGTGCTATGTGGCTGCTTCCCACAAGCTATCTATTTTACGTTTGGTAGTGTATGTATGTCCATGCCACTCTCTCACTTTGTCACAGCTTACCCTTCCCCCTCCCCATATCCTCAAGTCCATTCTCTAGTAGGTCTGTGTCTTTATTCCTGTCTTACCCCTAGGTTCTTCATGACATTTTTTTTTCTTAAATTCCATATATATGTGTTAGCATACGGTATTTGTCTTTCTCTTTCTGACTTACTTCACTCTGTAGGACAGACTCTAGGTCCATCCACCTCATTACAAGTAGCTCAATTTTGTTTCTTTTTATGGCTGAGTAATATTCCACTGTATATATGTGCCACATCTTCTTTACCCATTCATCCGATGATGGACACTTAGGTTGTTTCCATCTCCTGGCTATTATAAATAGAGCTGCAATGAACATTTTGGTACATGACTCTTTTTGAATTATGGTTTTCTCAGGGTATATGCCCAGTAGTGGTATTGCTGAGTCATATGGTAGTTCTATTTGTAGTTTTTTAAGGAAACTCCATACTGTTCTCCATAGTGGCTGTACCAATTCACATTCCCACCAGCAGTGCAAGAGTGTTCCCTTTTCTCCACACCCTCTCCAGCATTTATTGTTTCTAGACTTTTTGATGATGGCCATTCTGACTGGTGTGAGATGATATCTCATTGTAGTTTTGTTTTTTTGTTTGTTTGTTTGTTTGTTTTGTGGTATGCGGCCCTCTCACTGTTGTGGCCTCTCCCGTTGCGGAGCACAGGCTCCGGACGCGCAGGCTCAGCGGCCGTGGCTCACGGGCCCAGCCGCTCCGCGGCATGTGGGATCTTCCCGGACCGGGGCACAAACCCATGTCCCCTGCATCAGCAGGCGGACTCTCAACCACTGTGCCACCAGGGAAGCCCCTCTCATTGTAGTTTTGATTTGCATTTCTCTAATGATTAATGATGTTGAGCATTCTTTCATGACAGTCTGTATATCTTCTTTGGAGAAATGTCTGTTTAGGTCTTCTGCCCATTTTTGGATTGGGTTGTTTGTTTTTTTGTTATTGAGCTGCATGAGCTGCTTGTAAATTTTGGAAATTAATCCTTTGTCAGTTGCTTCATTTGCAAATATTTTCTCCCATTCTGAGGGTTGTTGTTTGGTCTTGTTTATGGTTTCCTTTGCTGTGCAAAAGCTTTGAAGTTTCATTATGTCCCATTTGTTTATTTTTGTTTTTATTTCCATTGCTCTAGGAAGTGGGTCAAAAATGATCTTGCTGTGATTTATGTCATAGAGTGTTCTGCCTATGTTTTCCTCTAAAAGTTTGATAGTTTCTGGCCTTACATTTAGGTCTTTAATCCATTTTGAGTTTATTTTTGTGTATGGTGTTAGGGAGTGATCTAATCTCATACTTTTACATGTACCTGTCCAGTTTTCCCAAAACCACTTATTGAAGAGGCTGTCCATTCTCCACTGTACATTCCTGCCTCCTTTATCAAAGATAAGGTGACCATATGTGCATGAGTTTATCTCTGGGCTTTCTATCCTGTTCCATTGATGTATATTTCTGTTTTTGTGTCAGTACCATACTGTCTTGATTACTGTAGCTTTGTAATATAGTCTGAAGTCAGGGAGCCTGATTCCTCCAGCTCCATTTTTCTTTCTCAAGATTGCTTTGGCTATTCAGGGTCTTTTGTATTTCCATACAAATTGTGAAATTTTTTGTTCTAGTTCTGTGGAAAATGCCAGTGGTAGTTTGATAGGGACTGCATTGAATCTGTAGATTGCTTTGGGTAGTAGAGTCATTTTCACAATGTTGATTCTTCCAATCCAAGAACATGGTCTATCTCTCCATCTATTTGTATCATCTTTAATTTCTTTCATCAGTGTCTTATAATTTTCTGCATATAGGTCTTTTGTGTCCTTAGGTAGGTTCATTCCTAGATATTTTATTCTTTTTGTTGCAGTGGTAAATGGGAGTGTTTTCTTGATTTCACTTTCAAATTTTTCATCATTAGTATATAAGAATGCCAGAGATTTCTGTGCATTAAGTTTGTATCCTGCTACTTCACCAGATTCATTAATTAGCTCTAGTAGTTTTCTGGTAGCATCTTTAGGATTCTCTATGTATAGTATCATGTCATCTGCAAACAGTGACAGTCAAGCATGCCTACTATTAATTTCAACTCAGAGGCTCTGAACTACCATGGTTGATGGTACTGATATATCTTCAACTATAAAAAAGAATAGATTATTTTAAATTTTATGTATCTCTATCTCCGTGTCTATATCCTCTATCTGTTTATGAAAGGGTAAAGGGACTGTTTCATCACATACAATTTTTACTAAGATTTTTTTCTTCTTCTGGCTTATTTCCAATTGTGGGTATCAGATGACCTTTCCTGAATTGAGCAGATGGCTTAGCCTAGGAAGTCTCCACAACCTGAGGCAGGCTGTGGACATTCTTTGGAAGCCTATTGTATGTCTTCCCATTTAATTTATATAAAAAGATTTATGTTAGTTTTCTCAATTTGCTTTCTGCAGTAAAACCTATGTTGCTTCTTTTCACTGTGTCAGTTTAGCTAAGCTAGAGCCATGTTTCACAATTTTCTTCACAGCATGGTGTCAAGTTAGATTGGCCATAAGAGAAGTTTGTGTGGAAGGAGAAGGTGGCCCTATGTTTTTTTGTTTGTTTGTTTTTGTTTTTTTGCGGTACGCGGGCCTCTCACTGTTGTGGCCTCTCCTGTTGCGGCCTCTCCCGTTGTGGAGCACAGGCTCCGGACGCGCAGGCTCAGCGGCCGTGGCTCACCGGTCCAGCCACTCCGCGACATGTGGGATATTCCCGGACCAGGGCACGAATCCGTGTCCCCTGCATTCGCAGGCGGACTCTCAACCACTGTGTCACCAGGGAAGCCCGGCCCTATTTTTTATGCTCTCAAGTGTGGTGCAGGGCCAGGTGCTATTGCTGCTTCCACATATCCTCACTCATATGTGGGCTCAATAGTTGTTTGGGAACAGCAATCCTACTTGCAGTCTGTTCTGCTCCCACTGGATCTTCTCCTTCAGCTTTGAATCATGGGCCAGCGGTGTGCAGATCCACAGTGAAGAGCTGCAGGCTATCCTGCAGGTGGCCCTTATCATAAAGGCTGGAGGTGGTAAGAGACAGATATGGCTTCCAGTTAGTCCTTGTTTTCCCCTGCTATGCATCTTTCCTTTTCAACCCCTATAGACCTGAATTCAGTCCTAAAACTAGATGCAGAGCCATAGCCAGTAGACTACTGAACTAGCTCCCACAAATGCGTAAGGTCTAATTCTGGTAAAATATTCCTTTTTATATATCACTGAATGCTTTTCTTATCAAATCTTAGCTAATATAAAAGCTTTTATATCAGGATGTTTGGCTACCAGTCACACAAAGACATTTGTTTTTCTCTCATCTGTATTAAAATATGGAATATTTCATGATCCAACTTTACATTACAGCTAGATGCCTAAATAAAATGAAAGACAGTGCAGGGCTTCCCGGGTGGCGCAATGGTTGAGAGTTCGCCTGCCGATGCAGGGGACACGGGTTCGTGCCCCAGTCCGGGAGGATCCCACATGCCGCGGAGCGGCTGGGCCCGTGAGCCATGGCCGCTAAGCCTGTGCGTCCGGAGCCTGTGCTCCGCAACGGGAGAGGCCACAATAGTGAGAGGCCCGCGTACTGCAAAAAAAAAAAAAAAAAGACAATGCAGATACTGAGAGGATCTCTCTCTCTCTCTTTTTTTTCTCCTGTGCTAAGGGATACTCCCTCAAAGCTATGTAAAGAGGATTATCCTCTCTTGGAGAAGCAATCCAGATACACACCAGGACCACACCTTTGGAAAAGCTTAGGAAGAAGCACTCTCCACAGAACATGGCAGAATATTGATTTGTTTTTGTGCAACGTAAATCTCATTGGATCATACTACTCTGTATTATTAAGGAAACAATTTTTACTTTCTCATGGGAGAAAACTTTGTTATTCGGGTTCTCAGAGGGTTTTGCACAGCAAAAGAGACAGAGTATTGGGTTGACATTCTGTCAGCACTTTTGTTGTTGATTATTCCAGGCTGAGTCATGAAACTGCTATTGTATAGATGACTCTCTCCCCACCCTTAGTCCACCTTGATGGGTCTCTCAAGTAACTCAAGGAGTTGTCACATAACAGAACAGCTGCTAGTCCATGAATGCCTTTGTAGGAATTAGGAAAGACATCTCTCCATGCCAGAGAACACCTACATGATGGCTTTGCATGTCTGTTTATTTAACGTTCAGTGATAATCTTGAAGATCTTTACCATCTTCCATAACAAAGAAGCTCTTTGTTGGGCTCCAGAGTGCCCATCATTTGGAAACACTTTCTAATATTAATGTACAGTAAGTCCCCTACATACGAACCTTCAAGTTGTGAACTTTCAAAGATGTGAACATGCACTGTTCATCCAATCTATAGACCAGAGAGTTACAGCTACTTTCAAGAAATATTATTTACATCACTCTTTTCATCAGGCAGTAAAGATGACTGATGAATCAGGAACAACCTTGTGACAATTTTGGAAGGACTGTAACATCTACAAGGCCATAAAAAAACATCGCCTTTGCTTGGCCTGTGGTTATGGCTGTCCCATAAATGGGGTTTAGAAGAACCTTTGCCCACAGTTTTTTCACAATTTTCATGGATCTGAGAAGGTGGATGAGGAGTCCAAAGAGGTCTTCAGCAACTTAGTGACCCTCAGCAAGAAGCTGGAGTTAGATCTGCAAGAGGACGACTTCACTGAACTCCTTGCTGTGCCACACGAGGAACTTACTAATGAAGACCTGATGGAATTGGAGGCCCAGAGAAAGGATAAAGAGAGGCAAGAGGAAGAAGAAGTGAGTGAGGAACCGAAGAGATTCACAACTCAGGCAATAACAAGGGGATTTTTCTTTATTGTGGCGGCACTGTTAGTTTTTGAGGCACAGGACCCAAACGTAGAACGGTACATGAAGGTTACAGCAGCCATTCATAATGCAATCCAGTGCCACCGTGTCATCTATGATGAGAAGAAACGAGCTACTACCCAGTGATGTTGTTTTTTCAAGAGGGTGGGTAGAATTGAATCCAGCAAGGAACCAGAACCCGTGCCATTAACGTCAGGTGTGAGCAAAATTGCAGTTTCCCCCCATCTTCTATTGCTGATGATCCTTCAGCTCTACCATCTCCCACCTCCTCTCCCTCCTTCAGTCAGTAACTCTTCTTGCCTTTTCACTTGATGCCAGCCCTTGTATGCCAGCTGTTGTACTGCACTACTGTACTTTTCAAGGTACTGAAAGGTACCTCCTCCCATCATGCCCTTTCCTGCCTGCCTCCTTCCCTCCTTCTCTCTCTCCCTTCCTCTCTTTCTTCCTTCTGTCTACCTGTCACTGATTTCTTCCCTCTTCATACGTTAAAAAAAGCTTAGCCATGATGGACTTTTTTTAATGAAAATTTTTTTTCTAATTTTAATCTCAAAGTCTCATGTTTGAACTATCTATATTAGTAAATTTCCTGATTCTATCCAAATTCCTTAATGATGCAATTGGCTTGCTATTGAAATAGAAGATTGTTTAAACCCTCAAGATAAAGTACTATAAGATATTATAGATCTAGAAGAGCATACTAATTTATAATTAGTATGACAATTAGTATCTTTCTTTTCAGTAAACTTATTTGTATATTAGTTTCCTCACTTACAAAATGGGGATAAAATTTGAGGACACATTTAAAAAGATACCTAGGAAATTGCCACTATGTAACTTGTGAATGGAAAAGAAATGGTGTAATTATACTGTGGCCTAAAGATAATAAGAGCTTATTTATAGCTTCTACCATTTTTCTGACTGAAGTGTAAAAAATTCTAATCACAGAGGTCTGTTGGTTGACTTGTGAGCAAAGCACTCAGTGATTTAATATTAGCCATTTCTTATTCATTCAGGTTCTTTCTAGTTAACTTTGATTCACAGAAGGCAGGAATTTAATAAATCAATAAATTTTAAGCATACTTTGTATTTTCCTTTTTTTTTTTTTTTGTGGTACACGGGCCTCTCACTGTTGTGGCCTCTCCCATTGCGGAGCACAGGCTCCGGACGCGCAGGCTCAGCGGCCATGGCTCACGGGACCAGCCGCTCCGCGGCACGTGGAATCCTCCCGGACCAGGGCACGAACCCGCTTCCCCCGCATTGGCAGGTGGACCGCCAACTACTGCGCAACCAGGGAAGCCCCCTTTCATATTTGTAAGCATTTATATTTTCAAAGATAATAGACCTAAAGTATGTTGAAAGATCTTTCTCCTTGAAACTCCAAATTTATCTTAGTGCTTTATCAATATAGTGTATATTAGTAATTTAGTGAAACAGATGAGTCACTTAAACTAGAAAGAACAGATTTTTCAGGATCTCCAAACATATCTCTCAATATATAACAGTGGAAAAAGTATATGAAAAAATTTTAGAAATAAATTTTGGAGGTAATTCTGATTTGCCTTTGCAACTAACACTTACTTGACATCAGCAATCTACTCTGATACTGAATTAATCTTTCTTTCATTGTATAACTCATTCAATTAATAATATAGAAATGAAATGTGCTTATATCCTGGATCTACTTTCCATTTAGATAGGCCAATGTAATGATGATATCATCCTGAGAAAGATACACACTTTCTTTTCTTTCCATTATTTTCCCTTTAAGTAACTAACAACTTAGCCCATAAGCAGAGACATTGAACTAATTTTCCCCATAGTTAACCCAGGAATATCATTGTCTCCTATCTCCACTGTCAGTAGTTCTCATTAATTACTGTTTAGAAAAGGATTGACTCAGAAACCAATTATTTTAATGGAAAAAATTTTGCCACAGAAAGTCATTTTTCATTTGAGACCTATTCTTCATGTCATGCTCATTATCAAAACATTGGTATTTCTTAAAACTGCTGTGTTAATTTGGTTATGTAAAGATTTCCCATGTTTCAGAGTTGTTGGATTTTTCTTCCTTGTCTACTTTTATCCCCCCAAATTAAATTTTTCTATATTTTTATTTTTAGATACTTGGCTCATTTATGGATTTTGTTTAGTTAATGTTGTTTATGAAATAAAATATATCTGGAATTCGTCTTGCACTGAATAAATTAGTTTATTCATAATCAAAATAAACTTAATTTTCTCTTACCACTTAGCTTCTGTTGAAAGCAGGTTTTCTTTCCACTACTTCATTTCTGGCTTGTGTCTATGAAAATCATGTCTGCTGAGGTTTCTGTTTATTCATATACTAGCAAAATGAATGTTTACTGGGTTTTCCAACATTTATAGCTCTATGCTTTTAATATGTTATTTCTAGGCCAGCCAAAGGTATGTTAGATATTGCATAATTCATTAATCATAAGTTTTTCATCATAAGTAATTAGAAATATAAATAGTTAAAAAGGCTGATAAGAAGAAAAATATCAAGAATCATGTGTCTGTTTTTCCCAAAAAAGAATACTATAAAAACATTATGAAAAGTTGGCAGCAAGTTTTTTTTTCTTTTAATATCTTCACTGAGTCCAAATTAAGAAGTAGCTGTAGATGACAGGATATGTGAGGTACAAGAAGGCATTTCCATCCCAAATCAGTATCTTCTTGCACATGACCTTATGTTAGCTACAGCTACTCAGCTTTCCAGTTCTTATTTTCATGTTAGTGACATTTCAGAAAAAAATGGCATTTGATTTATTTTTGTCTTGTATCCTGTTTTCTCTTTATTTTTAATGGTCCCTTGTGGGTTACTTTTGCTTCTTGTTCCTTGAAACCCAACCAGTCTCCAGCACGAGTGATAATGATGAAAACATTTGGATTAGTACATTTTGTGATGTTTTTATCATGGGATTCTGGAAGGAAACAGAAATTTTCTTCTCTGGACCCTTTTCATTAAGAAATAGGTTCGAAGAGGTAGGCTGTCTTGCCCAAGGCTATTCAGGTGTTAATGGCAGAGGCAGGTTCAGAACGCAGCCGGTCCTTTTTCGATTACAGCATGCTACTCAGTTTCCCGTAATTACAAGAGGGAGTTCCTCTCCTTGGCCAGAATTCTCTTTGGCATTGGGGGCGGTGCTTTGCCTGATTAGCTTTCAGTCAGCTGTCAGGGTTCAGCAACCATCTCAAAATATATTCATCTCATCATTTTTGTGCTTGTTAGCAGCTGCATTTTCCCTTTTACTCTGTCATAATATTTCAGGTCCTTTACAGTATTCTCTCAAGGGTGACACACAGAGATAGTTTCATGCTATGGGAGAAATCCTGAGAGGAAAAGTTCATGGTTTAGTATGTGACCCAAAGAGAGATTTGTCCCAAGCAGTCAAACAAACAGCTTTACTTAGATCTAAGGCACAAGGACTAAAAGTGAGCTCAGTTGAATAGGTAAGTAACTTGGCTTTCTAGAAAAGAGTTGTGACACTCCAGGCTGGAGATATTTGTGGAAAGGTATGAGCCTTTGTCTGGAAGCTATTCTTGTTTGCTCTAAACCCTACTAATCACCTCTGATGTGTGCTGCCCATTGACTTCAAAGAATCTGTGGCCTGGGTAGGAAGGAAGTGTGCTGAGAAAAAGGAAAAAGAAGTTCATGGTGGTTCAAAGTCACATTAATCCTCCTTGATGATTCAGGTAGCCAAGTAAAAGGACAAAAAACAACAAGGAGAGATGCTTTAAAATAAATGGAAATAAATGTAGGAATAAAAGAGACATGAAGTGAAAAAAAGAAGTCTCTTTCGTCAGTGGTTTCTATTTTGTGAATTCTTGTCCTATTTTCAGTGTCTCATTTCTGAAGCTTAGTAAGTATTCTTTCTTTGAGCTTCACATAATACAGAATGGGAAGGACAAAAAGTTTGTCCAACATAATAACCTATGTGTGTTTTGTCACCTACTCTGATTAGTTATATTGTATTGGCAAAATTAGTTCTTTGTTCATAATTAAACAATTCTGCTTCTATGTACTTAATTTTTAGCTCACTTTATTTCTGTATGAATGCCTTAGTTAATTATAGTAATTGATATTAACTGCAGATATCTACTGAAAACATGAATAATTTTATACCTTTTATTTCTGTATGTATACATATATACATAATTACTCTAACTAAAAGGAATTTCCCTTGTCAATAAAATGATTTACATGTTTGGTACAGAGGAGATAGAATTTATACACATAGAGTTATAGTATACTAAGTACTCTATTATAATTTGTCATTAATATACATATACTGTCTTAGCATTGTGTGTAATATGTATTTTAAATTTAGATTGTAAGGAATTAGGATCCTATGATATATAGTAAATTACTTAATCATAATTTAATTTCCCTGAGCAAGAATTTCCACTATCTTCCCATATATCTCCCACATTAATTTTTTTTTTAACAAATGGTTGCTGTTAAGACCCATTCTGAAAAAAGGGGAGTACAATGTTAATCACAGTTTCTTCCCAATTCAGTTATCATGTTATCAGTATGTTTGGTGGTCAGAGAACACAAAAATATTTAAAAACTTTGATTTAAGATAAATATATGTGATGAAATATGTATTGCCATCCTTCAAAATTATGCTATTATTGTAAGAAAAATCATCAGCACTTGATTGTAATCTTCAAGTTGCTAAAATCTTCCTCTTTATCTCTTTATTAAAATTATTCTGTGACAAAAAATATGAATTTTTGTTTTTTCTCAGTGTAATAAAAAGGGAATCTTTTGTCTTTTATTTTTTCCCAGCATTACTGAGATATAATTGACATATAATATTGTGTAAGTATAAGGTTACAATATGTGATTTGATACATGTATATATTGTGAAATAGTTACCACAATAAGGTTAGTTATTATCTCCCTCACCTCACATAATTACAGTGTGTATGTGTGTGTGTGTGTGTGTGTGTGTGTGTGTGTGTGTGTGTAGTGAGAATATTTAAAATCTAATCTCTTAGGAACTTTTATGTATAAAATACAGTATTGTTAACTATAGTCACCATGCTGTACATTAGCTCCTCAGAACTTATTCATCTTATAACTGGAAGTTTACCCTTTGATTAACATTTCTCCATTTCTCCCAAACCTCAGCCTCTGTCAGCAACCATTCTTTTCTGTTTCTATGAGCTCAGGTTTTTTAGATTCTACATATAAGTGAGGTTGTACAATATTTCTCTTTCCATGTCTGACTTATATCACTAAACATAATGCCCTAAAGGTCCATCCACATTGTCATAAGTGGAAGAGTTTCCTAATTTCTCAGGCTGAACAATATTCCATTGTATATATTTATACCAGTCTTCTTTATCCATTCATCTGTAGGTAGATACTTATGTTGTTTCCATCTTATATTGTGAATAATGCTGCCATGAATGTGGGGTAAAGTTATCGTTACATGATAGTGATTTCATTTCCTTTAGATGTATACCCAGAAGTGGGATTGATGGATCATATGGTAGTTCTATTTTTAATTTTTTTGAGGAACTTCCATATTGTTTTGCAGAGTGGCTATATTAATTTAGATTATCACCAATGGTACACAAATGTTTCCTTCTCTTCACACCCTTGCAATATTTAATTATTGTCTTTTTTATTTGGGGGGGGTTAAATTTTATTTATTTAAAAATTTTTTAAACATCTTTATTGGAGTATAACCACTTTACAATGGTGTGTGAGTTTCTACTTTATAGCACAGTGAATCAGCTATACATATACATATATCCCCATATCTCCTCCCTCTTTCATCTCCCTCCCACCCTCCCTATCCCACCCCTCTAGGTGGTCACAAATTATTGTCTTTTTGATAATAGCTGTTCTAACTTAACAGGTGTAAAGTGATGTCTAATTGTGATTTTAATTATATTTACCTGATGATTAGTGATGTTGAGCACCTTTCCATGTACCTATTGGCCATTTGTGTGTCTCCTTTGGAAAAATGTCTATTTAGATCCGTTGCCCATTTTTTTTTTTTTTTTTTTTTTTGCGGTACGCAGCCCTCTCACTGTCGTGGCCTCTCCCGTTGCGGAGCACAGGCTCCGGACGCGCAGGCCCAGCGGCCATGGCTCATGGGCCCAGCCGCTCCGCGGCACGCGGGATCCTCCCGGACCGGGGCACGAACCTGTGTCCCCTGCATCGGCAGGCGGACTCCCAACCACTGCGCCACCAGGGAAGCCCCCGTTGCCCATTTTTAATTGGAGTTTTTTGGTTATTGAGTTATATGAGTTCCTTATATATTTTGGATATTAACCTTTATCAAATAGGTGTTTTGCAAGAAAATTTTTCCCATTCTGTAGGTTTCCTTTTCATGTTGTTGGTTATTATTATTATTATTATTATTTGCCATGCAGAGCTTTTTAGGTTGATGTTGTCCCACTTCTTTACTTTGGATTTTGTTGCTTGTGCTTTTGTTGTCATATCCAAGAAACATCATAGCCAAGACTAAAGTTAGGGAACTTTTACCCTATGCTTGCTTCTAGGAGTTTTATGGTTTCAGGTCTTATGTTTAAGTTTTTAATACATTTTGAGTTCTTTTTTTTTTTTTTTTTTTTTGTTGTACACAGACCTCTCACTGTTGTGGCCTCTCCCTATGTTTAAGTTTTTAATACATTTTGAGTTCTTTTTTTTTTTGTTGTTGTTGTTGTTGTTGTTGTTGTACACAGACCTCTCACTGTTGTGGCCTCTCCTGTTGCGGAGCACAGGCTCCAGACGCGCAGGCTCAGCGGCCATGGCTCACGGGCTCAGCCGCTCCGCAGCATGTGGGATCTTCCCAGACCGGGACACGAACCCATGTCCCCTGCATTGGCAGGCGGACTCTCAACCACTGCGCCACCAGGGAAGCCCTAGTTCATTTTTGTGAGTGGTGTGAGGTAGGTCCAATTTCATTCTTTAGAATGTTATTACCCTGTTTTCCCAATATCATTTATTGAAGAAATTATTCTTTCCCACTGTGTGTTCTTGGTTCCCTTGTTCTTGGTTGACTGTATACATTAGGACTTACTTCTGGGCTCTTGATTCTGTTCCATTCAGCTATGTGTCTGTTTTTATGCCAGTACCACACTGTTTTGATTACTATGCCTTTGTAATATAGTTTGAAATCAGGAAATGTGACGCGTCCAACTTTGTTCTTCTTCTCAGGACTACTTCAGCTATTTAGGGTCTTTTGTGGTTCCATATGAATTTTAGGGTTACTTTTTCTATTTCTGTAGGAAATGCCACTGGAATTGTAATTGGGATTGCACTGACTTTATAGGTGGCTTTGAGTAGTATGGGCATTTTAACAATATTAATAATTCTGATCCATGAACACAGAACATCTTTCCATTTTTTGTGGAAAAGTTCATTCTTCAATTCTTTTCATCAAAGTTTCATTGTTTCCAGTATACAGATATTTCACCTCCTTGGTTAAATTTATTCCTAAGGTGTTTTTTTTTTTTTTTTTTTGATGCTATTGTAAGTGGGATTTCTTCTTTATTTCTTTTTCAGACACTTCATTTGTTAGTGTACTGAAATGAAACTGGCTTATGTATATTGGTTTTCTATCCCATAACTTTACTGCAGTTGTTTATTAGTTTTAACAGTTTTTTTGTGAAGCCTTTAAATTTTTGTATACATAAGATCAAGTTATCTGCAAACAGAGATAATTTTACTTCTTTCTTTCTAATTTGCAGGCATGCCTTTTATTTCTTTATCTTGCCTGATTGCACAGGCTAGAACTTTCAGTAATATATTGAGTAGGAATATTGAGAGTGAATACCCTACCCTTGCCTTGTTTCTGATTTTAGAGGGAAACTTTCAGCCTTTCACTGTCAAATATGATGTTAACTGTGGGCTTGTCCTATATGGCTTTTATTATCTTGAGTTATGTTCCTTCTACACCCAATTTGCTGAACATCTTTACTGTGAAAGGATATTGTATTTTGTCAAATTCCTTTTCTTTTTTAAAAACAAATTTATTGGAGTATAGTTGATTTACAGTGTTGTGTTAGTTTCAGGTGTACAGCAAAGTGAATCAGTTATACATGTACATATATCTGCAATTTTTCTAGATTCTTTTCCCAGATAGGTCATTACAGAGTATTGAGTAGCATTCCCTGTGCTATACAGTAGGTCCTTATTAGTTATCTATTTTATATATTATAGTGTGTATATATCAATCCCAATCTCCCAGTTTATTCTTCCCTCCCCGTCATGCCCTGGTAACCATAAGTTTGTCTTCTACATCTGTGACTCTACTTCTGTTTTGTAAATAAGTTTTTCTTCTGTGTCTATTAAATGATCATATGATTTTTATCTTTCATTTTATTAATGTGGTGTATCATATTTATTGATTTGCATAGTTGAACCATTAGTCCAAGGGGTGAATCCAATTTGATCATGATGTACGAGCCTTTTAATGTGCTATGAATTTGATTTTCACTAGAAAACATTTAAAACAAAACATTTTGTTGAGAATTTTTGCATCTATATTTATCAGGGATATTGGCCTATAGTTTTCTTTCCTTATAGTATCCTTATCTGGCTTTGGTATTAGGGTGATGCTGGCATTGTAAAGTGAGTTTAGAAGTGTTATCCCCTTTTCTATTTTTTGAAAGAGTTTGAGAAGGCTTGATGTTAATTCTTCAAATGTTTTGTAGAATTCACCAGTGAGTCTGTTTGGTCCAGGGCTTTTCTTTGTTGGGAGGTTTTTGATTACTGATTTAATCTCCTTAATCATTATTGGTCTGTTCATATTTCCCATTTCTTTGTGAGTCAGTCCTGATAGGGTTTATGTTTCTAGGAATTTGTCCAATTCTTCTAGGTGACCCAATTTGTTGACAGTGTCCCTTTTGCTTTCCCTAGGGTGGTGCTGTATGCTCAAGTTTGTGGTTTCTCCCAGGCGCTCAGATTCAGGACAGCTTTCTGCACATGCTCACTAGCAGTCTACAAAAGCTCATTATGCTGTTGGGAATATGCATAGGGAGCTGGCCAAGGGGTGGGTGTTGTGTGGGTAAGGCCTGTGGAGCACTGGGAGTGTCATGGGCCCAGCCCAGCAGCTCATGGGTGGGCCTTCAATGGAGTCTATGACAAGATTTGTAGGATCCTTGTCCCTTTGATATGTTCCTCTTGAGCCTTCACTGCTGTTTTCTTAGCTGCTCACTAACCCTCAGTCATACTCAGTACTCTTGATGGGGTGAGAGAGAAACTGGTCTCTTGGGCAGCAGCCCACACAGCTAGGGAAGCCCGGCACTTTCCCCTGTGGGAGAATACAAAGGCTAAGAGGTGCTCTCCTGGCACTGAGCTGTGTAGCCTTGGGAGAGGGTGATGTGGGTTAAGTCAGATAGTTCCTCTTACCCTCTTCAAAACATCCAAGTTTGGCTTTTTTGTTTTGTTTTTGATACAGTGGTGTACCAGAACTTCTCCACTTGACTCCTGGACTTCCACAAAGACTCTCTTATCTGTGGGTTATAGTCTAGATCAGTGTTCTCCAGAGGTTCCTGAACCATGGCCAAGAAGGGCTAGAACTGGCTCAAGGGCCATTTCAGGGTCCACAGCTAGGACTGAGGTCTGTATGCCTATTTCCCAACGTGTGGGTTGGCAAGACTCTTCCCAGGTCCCTTAGCATATGGTGCTTATGACAGAACCAAAGCCAAATGGAGCTGTAACTGTTTTCAAGAGTATGGAGCTGTTTCTGGGTCTATAGTTAGGATCTCGGTGGATGAGTTAGCAGCCTATGTGTGAGCCTGTCTTCTCAAAGTGGTTTTCTTTGTTTTGTTTTTGGACTGCACCAGGGTTTCATAAAGTTCTTCCTGGATCCTGCAGCTCCCAGAAAGTCACCTTTGTCCGTGGATAGATGCCAAATTATTCTTAAGCAGAGGATATGAACTAGGGACATCTTATTTGGCCATCTTGTTGACATCACTCATTAAGGAATTTTTTTAATGTGGTGACTTAAAGTTAAAGTGAATTGTAAGAATATACTCTGAGTATAGGCAAAGGATTTCTGAACCTGAATGAGCACTTACTTGGTTGGGCTAATTGTTAATTTGTTTATAATTAGTTTAAAGTCATATATGAATTCTAAATGCTCACTGAGTAAAATCTTAGTTAAATTATAACGAATTGCTAATTTTTCTAACATTAGCTAAGATGTATTCCTAAATTTTTGTTCTATCAAGTTCATATGAAATATTATTCATTAATAATTACAATCATAACAGTTGAAGTATTTTTGATGTCAAGTAAAATACATAGAATTTAGTATCTAGTTGTACTCCTAGTTGTACTCAGAAATGTTAAGCTATAATTATTGCAATCATCCTTATTATTGCAAAAGAAGTAGAGAAAGTCTATTGGACTTTTTAGCCTCATTTTCCATAAATATTATGATCTTTGTATATTAGATTTTTTAAAATTGATTTTTATTGGAATATAGTTGCTTTACAATGTTGTGTTAGTTTCTACTGTACAGTAAGATGAATCAGCTATATATATATACATATATGCCCTCTTTTTTGGATTTCCTTCCCATTTAGGTCACCACAATGCATTAAGTAGAGATCCTTGTGCCATACAGTATGTTCTCATTATTTATTTATTTTATACATAGTATCAATAGTGTATATATGTCAAACCCAATCTCTCAATTCCCCCTACCTTCCCTCTTGGTATCCATACATTTGTTCTCTATGTCTGTGTCTCTATTTCTGTTTTGCAAATAAGATCATCTATAATACAAAATGATTAGTCAGTGTTGTACTGGAGTTTAGAAGCATGAACCCTGAACTAGTGTTTAGACTACTCAGAAATCACATTCCTGTTCTTTGACTCTACCACCACAGTAGTTAAAATAGAATCTTTTCTAAAATGTTAAAGCAATAATTCAATACTGTTTAAAAATAAAAACAAACTAATGATTCAATCCAAGAATCAGAATTATATGATATAAAACAGACTACTATAATGAGGGACGTGTTTTATTTTTTTGTTGTAGAAATATTGGTGCCAGTATTAATCATTTTGTCTTCTAGTTCAGATTAATCATTATGGTTCATTTTTGAATAAAAATAATTTTAAAAGAGCTTATATGAAACAATCCTTAGAGACTAATAATATAAAATTATAGGATACAGGCCACAAACCTTAAAAATTTTAGTTGCTAATATATTACTTTTCAGAAATATTTACACACCTTTTATTTATAATAAACTTTTTGAGAAAATTGCAGAGCCACATGTAGTTATAAAAATAATACAGAGATATTGTGTATACCCTTTACCCACTTTCCCCCAAAGGTAATGTCTCGCAAAACTATATAGTATATCATTTCTAACCAGAATATTGACATTGATGCAGCACATTTCCATCACCACAAAAATCCCTAGTGTTGCCCTTTTATGGCCACACCTGCTTCTCCCTCCTTAACCCATAGAAACCACTAATTTCTTCTTTATTCCTGTAATTTTTGTCATTTCAAGGGTGCTACATAAATTTTATATTATGTAACCTTCTGGGATTGTCTATTTTTCATTCAGCAAAATTCTCTGGAGATTCATCCAGGTTGCAATTATGAATCATTTATTCCTCTTATTAACAACTAGCATAGTTGTACCATAATTTGTTGAACCATTCATCCATTGAAGAATACATGGGTTGTTTCCAGGTTTTTGGCCATTATGAGTAAAACTGCTATGAACAATTATGTATAAATTTTGTCTAGTCTGAAGTTTTCATTTTTCTGGGTAAATGTAGTTGTATAGTTATGTGTATATTTAGGGTTTTTGTTGTTCTTGTTGTTGCTTGTCTTTTGTTTTTTAGACACAAACTGTTTTGAGAGTATCTGTATAATCATGGCATCCATTTCTTTGTGTCCTCACCAGCATTTTTATTTTAGCTATTCTGAAACTATCACATTGTAATTTTAATTTGCATCTCCCTAAAAGCTAACAGTGTTTAACATCTTTCTATGTGCTTATTTGATGTCTGTATATTTTCTTCAGTAAAATGTCTGCTCATGTCTTTTGACCATTTTCTAATTGGGTCATTGGATCTTTGCTTTTTGTTTTTCTACCTTTGAATTTTGAGTTCTTTGCATATTCAAGATACTAATCCTTTGTTGAACATGTGTTTTGCAAATATTTTCTGCAAGTCTGTAGCTTGTCCTTTCATTCCCTTTAGGTCTTTCAAAGAGCAGGTTTGATGAAGTCTGATTTATCAACTTTTTTCTTGCAAGGATTTTGCTTTTGATGTCAAGTGTAACAATTCCGTGCCTAGCCCTAGAACCAAAAGAGTTACTCATATATTTTCTAAAGGATTTTAGCTTTATATTACATTTAAGGCTGTAATCTGTTTTGAGTTAACTTTTATATGAGGTGTGATACTTAGGTCAATTTTCATATTTTACTTATCAATATACAATTACTCCAGCATTTGTTAAAAGGGCCATCTTTCCTCACTGAATTGGCAAAAATCAGTTGAATATATTGGTGTGGATCTATTTCTGGACTCTCAATTCTGTTGCATTTACCTATACATAAATCTGTTTTCCAATACTACCAGTCTTGATTACTGTGACCATATAATTGAAATTGGATAGATTCCTACTGTGTTATTCTTCTTTTTCACAATTGCTTTTAGCAATTAAATTCCCTTGACATTCTATACAAATTTTAGAGTGATCTTATCTACATCTAAAAACTATGTTTCTGTTTTTTTGATAGGAAATGTGACAAACCTTTATATCAATTTTTCCCAAATTAATCATCTTTACTTTGATGAAACTTCCAATTTATGAATATAGTATATCTCTTTATTTATCTGATATTTTAATTATTTCATAAACACTTTGCATTTTTAAGCATAAAAGTACAGCATATGTTTTGTTAGATTCATACTACATATTTCATTTTAAAAAATTGCAAATATTTCTATTTCAGTGTCTACGTCTTCATTGCTGGTAAATAGAATTACAATACATTTTTTAAAGATTTATTTATTTATTATTTATTTAATTTATTTTTGGCTGCGTCAGGTCTTAGTTGTGGCACATGGGATCTTCACTGCGGCATGCAGGGTCTTTCATTGTGGCACGCGTGCTTCTCTCTAGTTGTAGTGCAAGGGTTTTCCCTTCTCTAGTTGTGGAGTGCAGGCTCCAGGGCGCATGGGCTCTGTAGTTTGCAGCACACAGGCTCTCTAGTTGAGGCACATGAGCTCAGTAGTTGTGTCACGCCGGCTTAGTTACCCTGTGGCATGTGGGATCTTAGTTCCCTGACCAGGGATGGAACCCACATTTCCTGCATTGTAAGGTGGATTCTTTACCACTCGACCACCAGGGTAGTACGTTTTTGTATGTGTATCTTCTACGCTGTTTCCTTGCTGAACTTACTTAGTTATATGAAATTTGTGTGTGTGTGTGTGTGTGTGTGTGTATGTGTGTGTGTGTGTTTACTCTTTGAAATGTCCTAAAGAGGCAACATATCTTCTCCAAGTAGGGTCAGTTTTAGTCCTTCCTTTCCAATCTCTATGCCTTTTATTTTCTTATCTTGATTTATTACACTGGCTAGAACTTCCAGCTCTACATTGAGAAGGAGTGGTGATAATGAACGTCCTTGCCTTCTTTCTGATTTTAGGGGGGGAAATTCATTTATTCACCATTAAGTGTAATGTTCTTATTTTCTTCCTTCTGCTTGTTTTGGACTTTTCTTGTCTTCTGCTAATTTCTTGAGGAAGTACCTTAGATTAGTGACTTCAGATTTTTCCTGTTTTCTAACGTATGTGTTTAGTATTCTAAATTTCTCTCTCAGTACTGCTTAATTGTACCTCACAAATTTTGATTTGTTATATTTTCATTTTAATTCAGTTCCATGTATTTTAAAAATTTCTCTTGTTACTTTCTCTTTGACCAATGGATTATCTGTAGTCCATGCGTGCTGGATTATAAATAATCCATATGTGATATTTAATTCCAAAGTGTTTGGAGATTTTCCTGTTAGGTGTAATGTTGTTGATTTCTATTTTGATTCCAATGTGGTCTGAAAGCATCTTCTGTTTGATTTCAGTTAAATTTGTTGAGATTTATTTTATGACCCATGATATTCTCCCTCTTGGTGTATTTTTCATAGACACTGGAAAGTATGTGTATTTTGCTCTTGTTAATTAGAGTGTTCTATAAATGTCAATTATGTTGATTGATAACGTTTTGAGTTCTATTTCCTTGATATTTTTCTCTCCCTTTGATTATCACTTGTTTAGAAAAGGTTGTTAAAGGTTTGTTGTTGATTTATCTTTACTTTATATATTTTTCAGGGCTGCTGTTTGCTGAATACACATGTAAGATTGCTATACCTTTCCTGCAGATTCACACTTTTGTGTTTATATACTACTCCTCTCTCTCTGGAATTTTCTTTTCTTTGAAGTCTACTGTTTGTGATAGTATGGCCATTCTTGCTTTATTTTGATTGTTTTGTAATATATCTTTTCCTATTTTTTACTTTCAATATGCTGATAATATTACATTTGAAGTGAGTTTTTTACAGACAGCATATGGTTGGGTCATATTTTTTAATCCACTCTGCCAATCTTTGTGTTTTAAATGGTGCATTTAGTTCATTTAACATAATTAAATGATGTATTTAGTAGTAATATAATTCTTGATATGTTAGAGATTATGTTGGCCATTTTGTTTGTTTGTTCTCTGATGTTTTGATTATCTGTATACTTTTTCCTGCCTTTCTGTAGTGTACTAGAACATTTTTAGAATTCCATTTTGATTTATTTATAGAGTTTCCAAGTGTATCTCTTTGTATAACTTGCTTAGTTATTGATCCAGCAACTCTGTTGTATAAAGATAATTTATCACAGTCTACTAGGATGATTAATTTTCCAGTTCTGTTTTCTATTTTTGTAGAAAACTTACTTCCCTTTATGTCTCCTTAACTTCTGTTTATAATTGATTTAATTTTTTATCATACATTTAGAATGAAATCAGTGTCAATTTTTGCTTCAATCATCAAACATAATTTAGAAGATACAATAGAAGGAAAGACAATTGTATTTATCCATATTTTTGCTTACTGTATTCTTTCTTACTTCTTGATATTTCAAGGCTTTTTTCTTTGTTTCTTCTCTGTTTAGAGAACTTCCTTTAGCCATTCTAGTAGAGTAGGTCTGTTAGCAACACATTCTCTAAGTTTTAGTTCATCTGGGAATGTTTGATTTCTATTTCATTCATAAAGAATATTTATGCTGAATATTGGATACTGGGTTGGTGGTTCTTTCTCTTTTGCACAGGAAACATCATGTGCCACTTCCTACTGGCCTTCATGGTTTCTGATAAATCCATTGTCATTTGAAATATTTTTTCCCATAGAGGTAAGGTGATTCTCTCTTTCTGTTTTACTCTTGATTTTCTTTCAAGATTTTTTCCTTAGTCTTTAGTTTTCAGAAATTTGACAATGACTATGACTCTGTCTTGATGTGGATTTCTTCCAGTTATTTTATTTGATGTTCACTTTGTCATTTGTCAAATTTGTTCATGTTTTAGTTATTAATTTTTAAGCCTCATCTTCTTTCTCTTCTTCTAAGACTCTAATGACATGAAGTTTTGATATTTTGTTTTAGTGCCACAAGTTCCAGTGGCTCTGTTCATTTCTTTTTCAGTCTATTTCTTTTTCTGTTCACAAGACAGTATAATTTTTATCAATCTTTATCCAGTTTCACTGATCCTTTCTTCTGTTTCCTTTATTGTGCTCTTGAACCATGCATTGAGTGTTTTTAATCTGTTATTGTATTTTTCAGTTCTAACATTTCCACTTCATTCTTCTTTATTTTTTTTATTTCTTTATTCAACTTTCTTTTTTTTATTTTCTAAGGTGTTCTGTATTTCTTTTGTCTCAAGTGTGTTTAAAATTGCTCTTTGAAACATTTTTATGTCAACTGCTTTAAAATCTTTGTCAGCTAATCTTAGCAATTCTGTCATCTTGATGTTGACATCTATTCACTGTCTTTTTATTCATTCAGTTTTAGATCTTTCTGGTTTTTGATATAAGTGATTTTTTTTTAAATTGAAACTTGGACACTTTGAATACTATGTTATGAGGCTAGAGTTCTTACTTAAACCTCTGTTTTACTGGCTGTCTTTGATACCATTCTGACACAGAAAGGAAGGGGGCACTGCCTCATTACTGCTAGATGGATGTAGAAGTCTAGGTTCCTGAATAAAAATCCATTAACACCTGAGGAGAAGGCTCCTCATTACTGCTAGGCATGTGTGGGAGTTCTATCTCCCACTAGGCCTACAGTGGTATCTCTCTGGATGGCATGGGTGGAAACGCCTCCTCACTGATCCTCATATAGTTGTCACTGACACCAGAGTATGTCAGTGGCCTTATTACTGGGTGGTGGTACTGAAAGTACTGACTCTCCACAAGACCTTCTCTGACACTACCTCAGAGGGGAGCAGAAGGTGCAACTTGCTATTACCTAATGGTGGTGGTGTCCAGGTTTCCCTTGTTATCTACACTGACATCATAGGAAAGGGGCTGCTTACTGCCTTGTGGAGATGAAAGTCCTGACTCCCTACCTAATTGGCCTATTCTGACACCACCCTGGTGCAAGGAGGAGGAGTTGGGGTGCTATATTAGTAAGGATTTTCCAGAGAAACATAACCAATAGGATATGTGTGTGTGTGTGTGTGTATGTGTGTATACACACAGTAAGTCCCCTACGTACAAACAAGTTTCATTCTGAGAGCGCATTCATAAATCCAATTTTGCTCTTAAGTCCAACAAAGTTAGCCTAGGTACCCAACTAACACAATTGGCTATATATAATAGTACTGTACTGTAATAAGTTTATAATGCTTTTCACACAAATAGTACATAAAAAAATAAGTAGACACAAAAAATAAAGAAAATAAAAGATATTTAAACTTACAGTAGAGTACCTTGGAAAGTACAGTAGTACAGTACAACAGCTGGCATACAGGGGCTGGCATCGAGTAAAAAGGCAAGAAGAGTTACTGACTGAAGGAGGGAGAGGAGGTGAGAGATGATAGAGCTGAAGGATCATCAGCAATAGGAGATGGAGGGCAACCTGCAATTTCACTCACACCTGACGTTGATGGCACAGGTTCTGGTTCCTTGCTGGATTCAATTCTATCTACTCTCTTGAAAAAACGACATCCCTGGGTAGTAGCTGTTTTTTTCTCAACATCTGTGACACGGTGGCACTGGATTGCATTCTGAATGGCTGCTGCAACCTTCATGTACCGTTCTACATTCAGGTCCTATACCGCAAAAACTAACAGTACCTCCTCAAATAAAGAAAAACCCCCTTGCTATTTCCTGCACTGTGAATCTCTTCGGGTCCTCACTCACTTCTTCTTCCTCTTGTTTCTCTTTATCCTTTCTCTGGGCCTCCAATTCCATCAGGTCTTCATTAGTAATCTCCTCATGTGGCATAGCAAGGAGTGCAATGAAGTCATCCGCTGCAGGTTTAGCTCCAACTTCTCTCCGAGGGTCACTAAGTTGCTGAAGACCTCTTTGGACTCCTCATCCACCTTCTCAAATCCACGAAAACTGTGAACAAACTGGGGGCAAAGGTTCTTCCAAACCCCATTCATGGTGATGGCTGTAACCTCAGGCCAAGCAAAGTCAATGTTTTATATGGCCTTGTAGATATTATAGTCCTTCCAAAATTGTCACAAGGTTGTTCCTGATTCATCACTCACCTTTACTGCCTGATGAAAAGTGTGACATAAATAATATTTCTTGAAAGTAGCTATAACTTCCCTCGTCCATAGGATGGATGAGCGATGCATGTTCACACCTTTGAAAGTTCACAAATTGAAGGTTCATATGTAGGGGACTCACTGTGTGTGTATATATATTTAATGTAATTACGTATATATATTTGTTTATATAATGCAATTATGTATATATATTTGTTTATATACATATATTTCCTTGAGAAACATCTATATATATAAAGAAATTTATTATAATGTGTTGGCTCACGTAATTATGTAGGCTGAAATGTTTCAAGATTTACATTCAGCCATATGGAGATCCAGGAGATCCAATGGTGTAGTTCCAATCTGAGCCTCAGGACATGAGGATCAAGAGAGTTAATGATGTAGTTCCTGTTCTGTTGCAGTCAGGCTTGTGACCCAGGACAAGCCCATGTTAAAGTTTAAGTCTGAAGGCATGAAAAAACTGGTGCACCAGTTCAAATGCTGTCAGCCAGAAGATGTTCCCTCTTATTCATGGGAGGGTCAGGCTTTTTGTTCTATACAAACTTTCAATTGCCAGTATGAGACCCATCCACACTGGGGAGGGCAATCTGCTTTACACAGTCTACCATTTCAAATATTAAGATTATGCAAAAACACCTTCACAAACCAGATACACCCAGAAAAATGCTAGACCGAGTGTCTGAGCACCACATGGCTCAGTCAAGTTGACAAATAAAATTAACTTTCAAAGGTGCCTTGTTATAACTTGGCAGGGATTGAAGTCTTAGATTCCCACTTGGCCTTTGATTACATGAGTGGAGATGGGGCCACTGACTTTTTTTAAAAATGTGGTGTTTGGCTATAGGAAAGCAGTTATTGTCTAAAAGTTTTTCTATGCTTGTAGCTGCCCACTCCCATTTTTTAGGCCAAAGAGAGAAGGCTTTTGCTGGGGATTTTATTATCTGTGCCTGTTAGTATTTCTGGGGGGTTGCTTCTTCAGCTCCAAGTCCAAAATATATGAAAAAAAAATATGAAAAAGAAAAAAAAACCCTGAGGGAATCTACCACTGCATCATTTTTTGGGTTTTGAGTTTCCTATCCAGTCTGCCTTTTTTCTCTACTTTTGTAAGTCCACGTTTGTTTTATATATAATGTTGAGGTTTTAAGATTTACTTAGTTGGAATAAGAAAAAGTAAATCTCTTCCATCTTCCTGAAAGCAGAACCCATGAGAAATAAATTTTTAAATGCCTTGGTCTGGGGTCTGATCTATGTATCACAAGGTCAAGAAACAGCTTGATCATCATGCACAAGCTTCTGAGTTGGCATTATATCATAAATTTTGGCTGTGCTTTTGATTATATTAACTAGATAATTGTCAACTTATTAATTCATATTGTACTTTGTAGACACATTCTTTAAAAATAACTTTAAATACGTGAATGCTGGTCTCCAGTATTCATGGACTGTAGCAATTTATTGTCTCATCTTATTTCCTATGAGGCATATGAAAACATATTTGAAGTCAATTGAAGAAGGTTGTTCTGCTTACATTTAAAAGCCATTCAAGAAATAGACCTTATGGGAATTGAAGTGATCCAGGCTATGCTGTTTAAAGCCTTAGGGGGGAAAGTGTTTCTATGCTTTCATTTAAAAACCTTGAAATAAATGAGAATGTTTCAAGCATAATTTTTTCTACATAGATTCAGTTCTTTTGGAATGTTTGTGTGCCTTCCAGATTGTCTCTGAGCTACAATTTTCTCTGTGACAGCACTGACTATATTTTTAAAAAGGTCAGAAGAATATAGTTATCAAATAAATAGTTTAACTGAGCCCAAAGATTTAGAACTGCATTCACAAATATTTAACTTTTATATCCAGTTGTAGTTTAAATTAGGATGCACTTTACAGCAGTGTTATCCTTCAGTATATTTCAAAAGGGTGAATTCATAACAAAACATTTAAAATAAAATACTTTAAAATATGATACATAAGACTTTTATAATATATGATGAGAGGATGATTTTAAAATACATGCATGCTCTATTATAAGGTGACCATTTTATTTTAATGTTCATATTTCACTGAGACATATATAATCAAGATGTCATAAAATGCTAAATTAAAGTTTAATAAATAGGAAAGTATCAGTAGATTAACTTTCTGTTCTGTATATTGCCAAATATTACTTCCTCTTAAATGCCTACTTCTAGGGATGAAAATCATGGAACATAAACTTCTGTTTATATTTATCACTGAGACATGCCTAAAATAGCATTTGGTAAATATCATTAAAAGCCACTTAGATTTTATTGTATATGTGTCACTCTGTTAGAAATTTCTTTCTAGCATTTGGAAAGGGAATAGGGTTTATAATTTCTATTTCCCTTCATTTACTGAGAACTTACTCTAAGTTAGACACTTTATGTCATTTAATCCTTACAACGCCCAAATACACATATCATTTGTAGACAAACTAGAGCTTTGAATTAAGACATTTTTCTTCTAAAGTTCTCTCATGCCATGACACATAGTCATTTAAATCAGCTTTTATTAACATTTTTACCCTGAATTTTGTATTCTAAATTATATTTTCTTGCACTGAGTTGTAATAATTAAAATTTTTTTAACATAAAGCTTCTACTTTTCATTTTATATTGCAAATATTTTTGTTAGTTTCATTTTAAAAGTTTATTACTAGTTTTCATGTATTCAGATTATTCTTCCCTCCTCAATTTTCATAAAGTAATGTGTGACTAGTTCATGAATATTCCACATTGTATAGAAGTATTTGCTTTCTTTATCCAGTGTTTAGTAACAAAGATTTTTATTCCTCCGTTAATATATATATAGTTATATATAGTCATTATACATATAGTTATATAATTATAAAGCATAGTTATACAGATGATTGTATATATATATGCATATACATATTACTTTTTTAACATCTTTATTGGACTATAATTGCTTTACAATGGTGTGTTAGTTTCTGCTTTATAACAAAGTGAATCAGTTATACATATACATATGTTCCCATATCTCTTCCCTCTTGCAACTCTCTCCCTCCCACCCTCCCTATCCCACCGCTTTAGGTGGTCACAAACCACCTAGCTGATCTCCCTATGCTATGCGGCTGCTTTCCACTAGCTATCTATTTTACATGTGGTAGTGTATATGTGCCCATGCCACTCTATCACTTTGTCACAGCTTACCCTTCCCCCTCCCAATATCCTCAAGTCCATGCTCTAGTAGATCTGTGTCTTTATTCCCGTCTTACCCCTAGGTACTTCATGACCTTTTTTTTTTTTTTTTTTAGATTCCATATATATGTGTTAGCATACGGTATTTGTTTTTCTCTTTCTGACTTACTTCACTCTGTATGACAGTCTCTAGGTCCATCCACCTCACTACAAATAACTCAATTTCATTTCTTTTTATGGCTCAGTAATATTCCATTGTATATATGTGCCACATCTTCTTTATCCATTCATCTGTTGATGGGCATTTAGGTTGCTTCCATGTCCTGGCTATTGTAAATAGAGCTGCAATGATCATTTTGGTACATGACTCTTTTTGAATTATAGTTTTCTCAGGGTATATGCCCAGTAGTGGGATTGCTGGGTCATATGATAGTTCTATTTGTAGTTTTTTAAGGAACCTCCATACTGTTCTCCATAGTGGCTATATCAATTTACATTCCCACCAACAGTGCAAGAGTGTTCCCTTTTCTCCACACCCTTTCCATCATTTATTGTTTCTAGATTTTTTGATGATGACCATTCTGACCAGTGTGAGATGATATCTCATTGTACTTTTGATTTGCATTTCTCTAATGATTAATGATGTTGAGCATTCTTTCATGTGTTTCTTGGCAATCTGTATATCTTCTTTGGAGTAATGTCTATTGAGGTAGTCTGCCCATTTTTGGATAGGGTTCTTTGTTTCTTTCTTACTGAGCTGCATGAGCTGCTTGTAAATTTTGGAGATTAATCCTTTGTCAGTTGCTTCATTTGCAAATATTTTCTCCCGTTCTGAGGGCTGTCTTTTCGTCTTGTTTATGGTCTCCTTTGCTGTGCAAAAGCTTTTAAGTTTCATTAGGTCCCATTTATTTATTTTTGTTTTTATTTCCATTTCTCTAGGAGGTGGGTCAAAAAGGTTCTTGCTGTGATTTATATCATAGAGCATTCTGCCTCTGTTTTCCTCTAAGAGTTTGATAGTGTCTGGCCTTACATTTAGGTCTTTAATCCATTTGGAGTTTATTTTTGTGTATGGTGTTAGGGAGTGTTCTAATTTCATACTTTTACATATACCTGTCCAGTTTTTCCAGCACCACTTATTGAAGAGGCTGTCTTTTCTGCACTGTATATTCTTGCCTCCTTTATCAAAGATAAGGTGACCATATGTGAATGGGTTTATCTCTGGGCTTTTATCCTGTTCCATTGATCTGTATTTCTGTTTTTGTGCCAATACCATACTGTCTTGATTACTGTAGCATTGTAGTATAGTCTGAAGTCAGGGAGCCTGATTTCCTCCAACTCCGTTTTTTGGTCTCAAGATTGCTTTGGCTATTCGGAGTCTTTTGTGTTTCCATGCAAATTGTGAAATTTTTTGTTCTAGTTCTGTAAAAAATGCCAGTGGTAATTTGATAGGGATTGCATTGAATGTGTAGATTGCTTTGGGTAGTAGAGTCATTTTCACAATGTTGATTCTTCCAATCCAAGAACATGGTATATCTCTACATCTATTTGTATCATATTTAATTTCTTTCATCAGTGTCTTATAATTTTCTGCATACAGGTCTTTTGTGTCCTTAGGTAGGTTTATTCCTAGATATTTTATTCTTTTTGTTGCAGTGGTAAATGGGAGAGTTTTCTTAATTTCACTTTCAGATTTTTCATCATTAGTGTATAAGAATGCCAGAGATTTCTGTGCATTAATTTTGTATCCTGCTACTTTACCAATTTCATTGATTAGCTCTAGTAGTTTTCTGGTAGCATCTTTAGTATTCTCTATGTATGGTATCATGTCATCTGCAAACAGTGACAGCTTTACTTCTTCTTTTCCAATTTGGATTCCTTTTATTTCTTTTTGTTCTCTGATTGCTGTGGCTAAAACTTCAAAAACTATGTTGAATAAGAGTGGTGAGAGTGTGAAACCTTGTCTTGTTCCTGATCTTAGTGGAAATGCTTTCAGTTTTTCACCATTGAGGATGATGTTGGCTGTGGGTTTGTCATACATGGCCTTTATTATGTTGAGGAAAGTTCCCTCTATGCCTACTTCTGCAGGGTTTTTATCATAATGGTGTTAAGCTTTGTCGAAAACTTTCTCTGAATCTATTGAGATGATCATATGGTTTTCCTCCTTCAATTTGTTAATGTGGTATATCACATTGATTGATTTGCGCATATTAAAGAATCCTTGCATTCCTGGAATAAACTCCACTTGATCATGGTGTATGATCCTTTTAATGTGCTGTTGGATTCTGTTTGCTAGTATTTTGTTGAGGATTTTTGCATCTATGTTCATCAGTGATATTGGCCTGTAGTTTTCTTTGTTTGTGACATCTTTGTCTGGTTTTGGTATCAAGGTGATGGTGGCTTCATAGAATGAGTTTGGGAGTGTTCCTCACTCTGCTATATTTTGGAAGAGTTTGAGGATAGGTGTTAGCTCTTCTCTAAATGCTTGATATAATTCGCCTGTGAAGCCATCTGGTCCTGGGCTTTTGTTTGTTGGAAGATTTTTAATCACAGTTTCAATTTCAGTGCTTGTGATTGGTCTGTTCATATTTTCTATTTCTTCCTGGTTCAGTCTCGGCAGATTTTGTATTTCTAAGAATTTGTCCATTTCTTCCAGGTTGTCCATTTTATTGGCTTAGAGTTACTTGTAGTAATCTCTCATGATCTTTTGTATTTGTGCAGTGACAGTTGTTACTTCTCTTTTTCATTTCTAATTCTATTGATTTTAGTCTTCTCCCGTTTTTGTTGATGAGTCTGGCTAATGGTTTATCAATTTTGTTTATCTTCTCAAAGAACAATCTTTTAGTTTTATTTATCTTTGCTATCGTTTCTTTCTTTTCAATTTATTTCTGATCTGATCTTTATGGTTTCTTTCCTTCTGCTAACTTTGGGGTTTTTTTGTTCTTCTTTCTCTAATTGCTTTAGGTGCAAGGTTAGGTTGTGTATTTGAGATGTTTTCTGTTTCTTAAGGTAGGATTGTATTGCTTTAAACTTCCCTCTTAGAACTGCTTTTGCTGCATCCCATAGGTTTTCGGTCGTCATGTCGCCATTGTCATTTGTTTCTAGGTATATTTTGATTTCTTCAGTGATCACTTGGTTATTAAGTAGTGTATTGTTTCGCCTCCATGTATTTGTATGTTTTACAGATCTTTTCCTGTAATTGATATCTAGTCTCATACCGTTGTAGTTGGAAAAGTTACTTGATACAATTTTAATTCTCTTAAATTTACCAAAGCTTGATTTGTGACCCAAGATATGATCTGTCCTGGAGAATGTTCCATGAGCACTTGAGAAAAATGTGTATTCTGTTGTTTTTGGATGGAATGTTGTATAAATATCAATTAAGTCCATTTTGTTTAATGTATCATTTAAAGCTTGTGTTTCCTTATTTATTTTCATTTTGGATGATCTGTCCATTGGTGAAAGTGGGGTGTTAAAGTCCCCTATTATGATTGTGTTACTGTCGATTTCCTCTTTTATGGCTGTTAGTATTTACCTTATGTATTGAGGTGCTCCTATGTTGGGTGCATAAATATTTACAATTGTTATATCTTTTTCTTGGATCAATCCCTTGATCATTATGTAGTGTCCTTCTTTGTCTCTTGTAATAGTCCTTATTTTAAAGTCTATTTTGTCTGATATGAGAATTGCTACTCCAGCTTTCTTTTGATTTCCATTTACATGGAATATCTTTTTCCATCCCCTCACTTTCAGTCTGTATATTTCCCTAGGTCTGAAATGGGTCTTTTGTAGACAGCATATATATGGGTCTTGTTTTTGTATCCATCCAGCCAGTCTGTGTCTTTTGGTGGGAGCATTTAATCCATTTACATTTAAGGTAAGTTTTGATATGTATGTTCCTATTCCTATTTTCTTAATTGTTTTGGGTTTGTTATTGTAGGTCTTTTCCTTCTTTTGTGTTTCTTGCCTAGAGAAGTTCCTTTAGCATTTGTTGTAAAGCTGGTATTGTGGTGCTGAATTCTCTTAGGTTTTGCTTGTCTGTAAGCGTTTTAATTTCTCCATCAAATGTGAATGAGATTCTTGCTGGCTAGAGTAATCTTGGTTGTAGGTTTTTCTCCTTCATCACTTTAAATATGTCCTACCACTCCCTTCTGGTTTGCAGAGTTTCTGCTGAAAGATCTGCTGTTAACCTTATGGGGATTCCCTTGTGTGTTATTTGTTGTTTTTCCCTTGCTGCTTTTTATATGTTTTCTTTGTATTTAATTTCTGATAGTTTGATTAATATGTGTGTTGGAGTGTTTCTCCTTGGATTTATCCTGTATGGGGCTCTCTGTGTTTCCTGGACTTGATTAACTATTTCCTTTCCCATATTAGGGAAGTTTTCAACTATAATCTCTTCAAATATTTTCTCAGTCCCTTTCTTTTTCTCTTCTTCTTCTGGAACCCCTATAATTCGAAGGTTAGCGCATTTAATGTTGTCCCAGAGGTCTCTGAGACTGTCCTCAGTTCTTTTCATTCTTTTTCTTTATTCTGCTCTGCAGTAGTTATTTCCACTATTTTACCTTCCAGGTCACTTATCTTTTTTTCTGCCTCTGTTATTCTGCTATTGATCCCTTCTAGAGTATTTTTAATTTCATTTATGTATTGTTCATCTTTGCTTGTTTCCTCTTTAGTTCTTCTAGGTCCTTGTTAAATGTTTCTTGCATTTTCTCTATTCTATTTCCAAGATTTTGGATCATCTTTACTATCATTATTCTGAATTCTTTTTCAGATAGACTGCCTATTTCCTCTTCATTTGTTAGGTCTGGTCGGTTTTTACCTTGCTCCTTCATCTGCTGTGTGTTTTTCTGTCTTCTCATTTTGCTTATCTTACTGTGTTTGCGGTCTCCTTTTTGCAGGCTGCAGGTTCGTAATTCTCGTTGTTTTTGGTTTCTGTCCCCATGGCTAAAGTTGTTTCATTTGGTTGTGTAGGCTTCCTGGTGGAGGGGACTAGCGCCTGTGTTCTGGTGGATGAGGGTGGATCTTGTCTTTCTGGTGGGCAGGTCCACGTCTGGTGGTGTGTTTTGGGGTGTCTGTGGACTTATTATGATTTTAGGCAGCCACTCTGCTAATGGGTGGGTTTGTGTTCCTGTCTTGCTAGTTGTTTGGCATAGTGTGTCCAGCACTGTAGCTTGCTGGTCATTGAGTGAAGCTGGTTCTTGGTGTTGAGATGGAGAACTCTGGGAGATTTTTGCCGTTTGATATTACATGGAGCTGGGAGATCTCTTGTGGACCAGTGTCCTGTTGTTGGCTCTCCCACCTCAGAGGCACAGCACTGACTGCTGGCTGAAGCACCAAGTCCTTTCATCCCCATGGATCAGAATAAAAGAGAGAAAAATTAGAAAGAAAGAAAGAAAAGAAAGAAAGAAAAAAAGAAAGAAAGAAAGAAAGGAAGGAATGAAGGAAGGAAGGAAGGGGATAAAATATAATAAAGTAAGATAAAACAAAATAATGTTATTAAAATAAAAGATAAAAAATAATTATTGAGAAAAAAATTTCTTTAAACAAACAAAAAACGGATGTACAGAACCCTAGGACAAATGGTGAAAGCAAAGCTTTACAGACAAAAATCTCACAGAGAAGCATACACATACACACTCACAAAAAGAGGAAAAGGGGAAAAAAATAATATATCTTGCTCTCAAAGTCCACCTCCTCAATTTGGGATGATTTGTTGTCTATTCTTACATTCCACAGATGCAGGGTGCATCAAGTTGATTGTGGAGGTTTATTCTGCTGCTCCTTTGGCTGCTGGGAGAGATTTCCCTTTCTCTGTTCGCACAGCTCCCAGGGTTCAGGTTATGATTTGGCCCCGCCTCTGCATGTAGGTCGCCTGAGGGCTTCTGTTCTTTTCTCATACAGGACGGGCTTAAAGGAGCAGCTGATTCGGGGTCTCTTGCTCACTCTGGCTGGCGTGAGCGAGGGGCACGGAGTGCGGGGCGAGCCTGCCGCAGCAGAGGCCAGCGTGATGTTGCAACAGCATGAGGCATGCCGTGCGTTCTCCTGGGGAGGTTGTCCCTGGATCACAGGACCCTGGCAGTGCCAGGCTGCACAGGCTCCCAGGAGGGGAGGTATGGATAGTGACCTGTGCTCGCACACAGGCTTCTTGGTGGCTGCAGCAGCAGCCTTAGTGTCTCATGCCCGTCTCGGGTCCGCGCTTTTAGCCGCAGCTCTTGCCTGTCTCTAGAGCTCCATTAACCGGCCCTCTGAATCCCCTCTCCTCGCGCACCAGGAAACAAAGAGGGAATAAAAAGTCTCTTGCCTCTTCAGCAGGTCAAGACTTTTTCCCGGACTCCCTCCCGGCTAGCCGTGGCGCACTATCCGTCTTCAGGCTGTGTTCATGCCGCCAACCCCAGTCCTCTCCCTGCGATCCGACCGAAGCCTGAGCCTTAGCTCCCAGCCCCGGCCCACCCCGGTGGGTGAGCTGACAAGCCTCTAGGGCTGGTGAGTGCTGGTCGGCACCAATCCTCTGTGCGGGAATCTCTCCGCTTTGCCCTCCGCACCACTGTTGCTGTGCTCTCCTCTGCTACTCTGAAGCTTCCCCCCTCCTCCACCCACAGTCTCCGCCCACGAAGGGGCTTCCTAGTGTGTGGAAACCTTTCCTCCTTCACAGCTCCCTCCCACTGGTGCAGGTCCCGTCCCTATCCTTTTGTCTCTGTTTTTTCTTTTTTCTTTTGCCGTACCCAGGTACATGGGGAGTTTCTTGCCTTTGGGGAGGTCTGAGGTCTTCTGCCAGCATTCAGTGGGTGTTCTATAGGAGCAGTTCCACGTGTAGATGTATTTCTGATGTATCTGTGGGGAGGAAGGTGATCTCCCTGTCTTACTCTTCCACCATCTTCCTCAACTCCCCATATTACATTTTTTAACAGTGGGGTAGAAAATAAAAGATTTGTTCTAGCAAATTCTTTAGAGGTATTATATGGAGAATTTATTGTAACAGCAATGACTAATACTGGAGTAGACAATCTCTCTTTGAATTCAGGCTAGGTATTATTTGTCTAGAACTCCAGGGCAATCACACACTCTTACCCTATGCAAATAGCTGAGTTTTTATCTACATACTTCTTTTCTCTTCAAGCTTGATTTTGAGTTGATCTTCCTATGTTTCTTGATTCATCTGAAATGTAGAAATATTTCCCATTCTCTCATTAAGAATCCTTAATGTGTGAGTAATTTTTTCAAGTGACACAAACACATTTTCTTTCATTTGTCTACAGTGATTGTACTTTCCCCTTTGTAATTTATGGGCATATTTATATTGTCAGACTTTTAAATTACATAAATTATTAATAAACATGCAGGACTCGATAATTCATCCAATGAGTTTCTTTCTCATCATTAAAGTCAGGTGGTTTCCAGAGACCTTCTTTTTCAAAGCTCGTTTTGTTTTCCTTTATTTTGTTTTGACAGGACAAAACATGCCTTTCTGTGACATAGATTTTCTGACTTGACAACACTGCTTATGTTTTTCATTTGCAAATGGATAGCATCTGGAGATTCTAATATTACTGGACATTCCATTTCAATTATAAACTCTCCCTTTAAAATAAATTGGTTTTCCAGCATGGAATGTATACTTAAAAGCCATTGAGTAGTAATTTCTTGGCAAGTTTCTAGAATGGGGAGGACATTGGGGATTATCTCCTGTTCTTTACTGTTTTTATATTTTACATTTTTACATTTGATACTCTAGTCTTTCTTCCTCTGTATTTAATTATACTGAAAGCTGTAGGCTTGAATTCTTCTCATTCACAGCTGCTTACAAGGTGTTGTGCAGGTAATTTTATACTTGTTTTAGAGTAACAAACCCTAAATTTTCCACAATTTGATATTGAAAATATGATAACTATAAAGTAATAGCACTGTGATATTACCAGTATCCAAATATTTTCTAAAATCCAGAACAATTGAAAAATGAAAAGCTTGTCATCAGAGAAAAGCAATCCTAGTGGTTACTCTCAATAAATAGTATTGGAGATTGGAGAATGTGTAATAACTTCTACTTACTTCTCAACCTCTGTATCAATTAAGAAATGAGTGGTCAAACTTGTAGTGTGATTAGAAAATATGGCATAAACCTACAGTCAGATATTTCCCAATATAAATCCCCCTCACCTTTTGCTCTCTTGAATTATATTATTCTCCCCAGTCAGAGGCATCCCCAGAGGAACAGGGAGCTTACTGAATTCAAGAGAAAGAAAATATGTGCATCCTGAGGACAAGTGGTTCTGCAAGATTCAGCGAGAAAGCCCAGAAGGGTTGATACACATATGTGCAGTTTATTCCCCCTTATTTAATTATGTACCTCAGTTGTTGAACAGGGAGCAGTAAGCCACCCAAATGTGTTCCTTCCATGCTTTTCCTCCTATGGGAAATGGAGGCATAAGTAATAATGTATTCTAGTAAATAATATTTTAGGAATACAATTAAAGTTTTAAAGGACATTGATTATATTTAAGCCCTTAATATAACTTCAGACATATGTGTTATCTCTTCCTAGCTAATGTAATTTGCATTTTAAGATGGCTTTTTTGACAGTGACTTCTCAACTGTAGGGCAACCAGTGTGCTGTGGGTACTGCTGTATATTTGCACTGTACAAAGGCATCTGGCCAAGAGGAAAGTAGAGAGGTAAAATCTAGCACTTCCTATGCTTGTTAAACCCTTCAATCTCTTTTGAGGCTGAGTCAGCCTGTAGGAAGGGCTGTCTTGTATTAATATGACTAAAAGTGCTACTTGTTTTGCAATATGCAAAAAGACTCTTTATAGAAGGTAGTGGAGGCCCTTTTTGACAAAAAAGGGGTTAAAGATGGCCATCTAAGAAACTGTTTTAAATGTATAGCTATCATTTTGGAGCAGATGAGACTTTTAGAGGCCTATAAATGATACCTCACAGGACACTATGTTGCTACTTAATAGTGGCCTTGACTGTAAAGTACAGTGCAGCATTTTAAGTTTTTTTAAAAAAAAAATTATTTTTCTATTCGAGGCCTTGGGTTGTAAACAATCTTGAACGTAGTTGCTGTATGTTTCAGTATTGAAACATTTTATGAATACAAGTGTTCTGATAGGTATAAAAGGGACAGCTCCTTGCTAGAATAAAACACATGTTTCCTTCTGAGACATCTCTACCCTGTCCATGTAGCATAATGATAGTGCTTACAAAGAAACTCAGAAACAAAATAATAGCCATCAGCTATCACTTTTCTATAACTATTCAGCTAATCTTATGTATAACATTAAAAAGTGGCTTTCATTATAGTAGACATCTATTTCTTTTTAATTGTTTCCATTTTTCTTGCAGTCATTAATATGCAAAAATTCAATCATTGCCCTTACTTCATTTCCTTTTCGAGATCCTTAGATGAAAGACTTCATAAAGCTATAAAATATAAAGAATTATTTCCATATTGGAATAGTTTTTAAAGCAGGATTCTGAAGTCTTGCTTTACACAGAATAAGCCTGGACTCTTTTGATATCTAACAGCTGAGAAATTACTTTTGAGAAAATGTTCTTAAGTTCAAGGACTTTTGTCTTCTCTGATAATTGCTCAAATGTCCATATTTTACTTCATGTTTTGTTCCTTGGAGATTTTTCTTTTATTCTAATCGCATGCAAAATTCTGAATACAGAAAATATGATTTAAATTTAGAAATTTACTTCAGAAACACTGGCTTTTCTCTCTTTAGAGGGCAGTGTTGGAAGTGCTATTTTGCATTTCTTTTTCATATATTTTGCTATGTGAACCTCTGTAATTTAAAGTACTTCGGTTTCATCTTTACAATAATAGGGATTCACTTATTTGCAAGTTCTGGTAAAAAGGTATTGTTGGAGGTATTTTAAAATTTAAACACATATGTTAGAATGAATAATGTTTTTCAGACATTTTTGAGTTACATCTAGAATAGCATTTATGCAAGTCCAGGTTAGTATATTTTTCCAGAGATATATATTATCACAATTTTAAACATTTGCCTCTATCCCTTTTTCTTTTTACAAAATTTGGGTAATACATTAAGAATACTGTTACTCTTATTTCCACTTATTTTCTAGTCATTAATATTTTCAAATATTGTTAAATAATCTTCAAAATTGGGTATAAAATTGTGTCCTTGTCAGCAGGTTGGGGTTCAGGAAAAGTATTATTGTCTTCAGTGTTCCAAATTAATCCTGCAAGTCACTTTATCACCCACTAGGGAAATGATATTTTCTCCTCCCAAGGCCATTTGCCCAGTGATAACCCTAAACCAACCTCACCCATATATTTGTCCAAAGGCTTTCCTGATCACATATGTAGTCAGGATGGAGGCAGAAATTTAAAACACCCCTGTTTTAAAAATGCTTCCAGTACCACCAAGGAAGAAATCCAGTGCCCAAATGGATACCTAATAAGTTTGCTCACTATAACTGTAGCCCTCATATATGGTTAATCCTCTTTACTTCACTTGGACCCTTAAGACTGAATCCTGTCCTTTTCTCAGAGGTCTTTGAAGATGAGGAGAAAAGAATGAACCACCTCACTACTATCTCTAGTTCTTTACTCTGATGAGAATATTGTATTCTTATGTGCGGCCTAAGTTCCCAGTATCACAATCTTTTATTTTAATGACACAGTGTCTTTCCTTAAAAATGCAATCCTGTCCCCAAGAGACTGGGTCTAACATATTTTGACATCCAAACCCATAACCATTTTTCCCATCTATCTCCTGACTAGAAGGAAATGGCAGAACATCGGTACAGACTCTTTCTACTTCTACAACAATTTAAATTCCCAGGACTCACTGTCCTTCCTTATTGCAGATCTTTTAACAAAATGACTTTTGTACCTTCTTTATATCAAAACCAGATTTCTCTTAGGGGCATCACTTTCCTGTGGGTCTCTCAGTAAGTTCTCAAACTTTTATATATGGAAGTGTCTAGGATCTTGGCGATGATGTCAGCCGCCTCTTCATCCTCCATGAGTCATACGGTTTGCAGCCCCATTTGCCAGAGCAGGGTCACATTTTCTATCCTCCAATCAGACTCCTGAGCTCAACATATTAATAATATATTCTCCAATCAAAATAAAATTTAAAGATTTGTTTTTCTAAGATACTATCATACAAATGATTTGTAAAACTTCTAAATTTTTTTGCATGAATAAAGTAATACTTCAGTATTTCCAAAGGGGGGGAATGGAATAACAAACACAAAAGAGAACAGAGGTATTTTTGAAAAGAGAACCTTAATACATAGCCTCCCCTCCTTTAGCTAACTCCTTCTACAGATGTCTCCTTTTTACCTCCTCCAACCTGATTCAGTGGCTGTTTGCAGTATAAGATTAGAGTCCTTAAAAGTCTATATTTCATCAATTACAGGAAATATTTTCTCATAAAATATTTGTTTTATTTAGTGGAGTCCCTACCAACTCCTCTACGGTCCCCCGCCTCTCTAAACACTTCTTATATCACTGATAGTTTTTTTTTTTTTCAATTAATTATGACTTTGAACAGAAGAAATACAGTTAATTAATTCTACTGCTTCTTAGGGGTTGGATTCCTTTGGCAGCAAAATTAATTCTAACTTTCATGGGGAGTTTTTGATCTTACATCCACTAACCCTGCTTCACAGGCTGCTGCTCTTTCCAAAAACCTAGAGTGCCTAGAAAGCCTGTTGGATTCGAAATGGGAATTTTGGTACTAATACTTTGAAAATTTTGTGGACTTACCTTGTCTTCTTGTAACCTTGTCCTTTTGGTCATTAATGACAATTTACTCTCTTTCCTCCACTGGTATTTTAGCACATCCGCTTCTTAGATTCAACTTCCTTTTTACCTCCTTCTTTTCTAAATGTTCAGCTCTGCAATCAGGAACCTACAATCCATGTTTAAAAATTTCACATCTACTTTAAGCCTATTTCATAAAATTAATCTATACTTACTGGTCATTGCTGACACCACTGCCTTAGCAGCCTTCTCAGTCTTTCTGCTGATTCTTCTCTACCCCAGTTATTACAGAGTTGAGAAGGCATGTCAACATCTTCCTCCCTCTCCAACCTACTTACAAATACCATTTACCTACCCTTATAAAGTGGAAACTTTTATATATTTGAAAGCCACATTATCTGGAAATATTACCCTTTTTCTTTCTGCCTCAGTACCCTAGAAACTACCTGTCAGTTCCTGAAGAATATGCTCCTTTATGCTGAGAAATTCATGTGCCCTAGATGACGTCATCTTTATGAGGACACCTGAGATATCACCCTTTGCTCCCAATGCATTAACCTTCTAAATCTTTTATGTCATGAATTGAATAGTGTCCTTTCAAAAAATATATGTTGGAGTCCTTACCCCCAGTACCTCAGAGTGTGATCTTGTTTGGAGATAAGGTTCTTACAGAAATAATCAGGTTAAACATGAGGTTATGAGGGTGGGCTCTAATTCATGGTGGCCTTATAAAAAAAGGATAAATTTGGACAGAGAGGCAAACAGGCATAGGGAGAAGATGATGTGAAGAGACATCGGAAAAAGACATCCTCTATAAGCTAAGGAGAGAGGCCTGTACCAGATCCTTCCCTCTCAGCCCTCAGAAGAAATCAACCCTGCCAGCACTTTAATTTCAGATTTCTAGCTTCCAGGATTGTGAGACAATAAACTTCTGTTCTTTAGCCATCCAGTTTGTGGTACTTTGTTATGGCAAACCTAGTGAACTAATACACCATACCTATTACCAAAACTCAGCTCCTGGCATCTAATTCCAAAACCACATATAATTTGGTTACACTAATAAATCTCAAAAATATTAAAGTCAATAATCCCATACCTGACTGCAATCTTTTTACAGTTGATATCATCTCACTTAATTTATACTTTGACTCTATTAAGGCCACTAGCATTTTGATACACTTCTCTACTGTCAGTCAATTCTCTTCTGTCTTCAGTGATTCACCATCTAACTCAGGTGATAGAATTCATCATTTCAACCTCAGCTGCTTTGCTGTTGGCATTATATTGCATCAAATATTGCATTTTATTCCTGGATTTTCTTCTCTCCTTCTACATTTGAACTGCTCGGTGCTACTGAAAACGAATTCAGGTAACCACAAATATGCTTCCTGTACAAATTTATGGTCTCAAACAACACTAGATCTTTATTAAAAAGTACTAAATCTCTATCCTTCTTTTATTTCTACTCAACTCTCACCATTGATTTCAAGTACAACATCGAACCTTCTCTATTGTCCCACCTCTTATCCACTTTTTACCTTCAGATGACCTCAGCTGTTTCTCTCAGTTGTCAAACACCGTCATACGGAAACACCTGACATTTCCTCAATCTCGATGACAAATCCAATTTCTGCTCCCGGAATAATTGCAGTAACTGTAACATAAACGTAAAATCACTCCTTTGATGTATACTCTCTCTGTTCAGGATTCCACCTGAATTTCACATCTCCATCAACTGGTCATTCTCTTTTCTTTGTCATCAAACTTTTCCTTTCCATTGGCTCCCTTACCCATTAATCAACAGCTATTATATAACACATCTACTCCTATCTTTTAAATCCTTCTACTTTTAACCATTCTCACCAAAACCATTTTATTACAGGGAATCATTCCCCTTTGCCTAAATTACTCTCACTTCCTCCTAAATTGGTATATTGTTCATTCTTGCCAACTGATGAAATCCAATCTATTCTTACACTACATTTCTTGCAATCCCAATGTTTCTAACATATAAATTATTTCCTTTCCATTATTTTAACCCATGGATGTTCACTGAACTTAGTAGCTCACACCCATCAGTATTATATAAAGGAAGCTTGTCTTCCATCTTGGTTTGCCTGAGAGAGTCCCAATTTATACTTCCTGTCCCAGCATAGTTTAAAATTCCAGGGAACAAAAACCACATTCACAGAAAGATAGACAAGATGAAAAGGCAGAGAGCTATGTACCAGATGAAGGAACAAGAAAAAAAAAAAACTAAAAAAGAACTAAATGAAGTGGAGATAGGCAACCTTCCAGGAAAAAATTCAGAATAATGAGAGTGAAGATGATCCAGGACCTTGGAAAAAGAATGGAGGCAAAGATCGAGAAGATGCAAGAAATGTTTAACAAAGACCTGGAAGAATTAAAGAACAAACAAACAGAGATGAACAATACAATAACTGAAATGAAAATTACACTAGGAGGGATCAATAGCATAATAACTGAGGCAGAAGAACGGGTAAGTGACCTGGAAGACAGAATGGTGGAATTCATTGCTGTGGAACAGAATAAAGAAAAAAGAATGAAAAGAAATGAAGACAGCCTAAGAGAACTATGGGACAACATTAAACACAACAACATTCACATTATAGGGGTCCCAGAAGGAGAAGTGAGAGAGAAAGGACCCAAGAAAATATTTGAAGAGATTATAGTCGAAAACTTCCCTACATTGGGAAAGGAAATAGCCACTGAAGTCCAGGAAGCACAGAGAGTCCCATACAGAATAAACTCAAGGAGAAACACACCAAGACACATAGTAATCAAATTGTCAAAAATCAAAGACAAAGAAGAATTATTGAAAGCAACAAGGGAAAAACAACAAATAATATACAAGAGAACTCCCATAAGGTTAACAGCTGATTTCTCAGCAGAAACTCTACAAGCCAGAAGGGAGTGGCACGATATACTTAAAGTGATGAAAAAGAATAACCTACAACCAAGATTACTCTACCCGGCAAGGATCTCATTCAGATTCGATGGAGAAATCAAAAGCTTTACAGAAAAGCAAAAGCTAAGAGAATTCAGTACCCTCAAACCATCTCTACAACAAATGCTAAAGGAACTTCTCTAACTGGAAAACATAAGAGAAGAAAAGGACCTACGAAAACAAATCCAAAACCCTTAAGAAAATGGTAATAGGAACATACATATTGATAATTACCTTAAACGTGAATGGATTAAATGCTCCAACAAAAAGACACAGGCTCGCAGAATGGATACAAAAACAAGACCCATACATACGCTGTCTACAAGAAACCCACTTCAAACCTAGGGACACATACAGACTGAAAGTGAGGGGATGGATAAAGATATTCCATGCAAATGGAAACCAAAAGAAAGCTGGAGTAGCAATACTCATATCAGGTAAAATAGACTTTAAAATAAAGAATGTTACAAGAGACAAGGAAGGACACTACATAATGATCAAGGAGTCAATCCAAGAAGAAGATATAACAATTATAAATATATCTGCACCCAAAATAGGAGCACCTCAATACATAAGGCAACTGCTAACAGCTCTAAAAGAGTAAATTGACAGTAACACAGTAATAGTGGGGGACTTTAACACCTCACTTACACTAATGGACAGATCATCCAAACAGAAAATTAATAAGGAAACACAAGTTTTAAATGACACAATAGAACAGATAGATTTAATTGATATTTATAGGACATTCCATCCAAAAACAGGAGATTAGAGTTTCTTCTCAAGTGTGCATGGAACAATTTCCAGGATAGATCACATCTTGGATCACAAATCAAGCCTCAGTAAATTTAGAGAAAATTGAAATAATATTAAGCATCTTTCCTGACCACAACACTATGAGATTAGAAATGAGTTACAGGGGAAAAAATGTAAAAAAACACAAACACATGGAGGCTAAACAACACATTACTAAATAACCAAGAGATCACTGAAGAAATCAAAGAGGAAATCAAAAAACACATACAGACAAATGACAATGAAAACACGATGATCCAAAACCTGTGGGATGCAGCAAAGCAGTTCTAACAGGAAGTTTATAGCTATAAAAGGCTACATCAAGAAACAAGAAATATCTCAAATAAGCAATCTAACGTTACACCTGAAGGAACTAGAGAAAGAAGAACACACAAAACCCAAAGTTAGCAGAAGGAAAGAAATCATAAAGATCAGAGCAGAAATAAATGAAATAGAAACAAAGAAAACAATAGCAAAGGTCAGTAAAACTAAAAGCTGGTTTTTTGAGAAGATTAACAAAATTGATAAACCATTAGCCAGACTCATGAAGAAAAAGAGAGAGGACTCAAATCAATAAAATTAGAAATGAAAAAGGAAAAGTTACAACAGACACCACAGAAATACAAAGCATCCTAAGAGACTACTATAAGCAACTCTATGCCAATAAAATGGACAAGCTGGAAGAAATGGACAAATTCTTAGAAAGGTATAACCTTCCAAGACTGAACCAGGAAGAGATAGAAAATATGAACAGACCAATCACAAGTAGTGAAATTGAAACAGTGATTAAAAATCTTCCAGTAAACAAAAGTCCAGGACCACATAGCTTCACAGTCAAATTCTATCAAACATTTAGAGAAGAGCTAACAGCTATCCTTCTGAAACTCTTCCAAAAAACTGCAGAGGAAGGAACACTCCCAAACTCATTCTATGAAGCCACCATCACCCTGATACCAAAACCAGACAAACATACTCTAAAAAAAGAAAATTACAGACCAATATCACTGATGAATATAGATGCGAAAATCCTCAACAAAATACTAGCAAACAGAATTCAACAACACATTAAAAGAATCATACACCACGATCAAGAGGGATTTATCCAAGGGATGCAAGTATTCTTCAATATATGCAAATCAATGTGATACACCATATTAACAAATTGAAGACTATAAACCTTATGATCATCTCAATAGATGCAGAAAAAGCTTCTGACAAAATTCAACACCCATTTATGATAAAAATTCTCCCAAAAGTGGGCCTGGAGGGAACCTACCTCAATATAATAAAGGCCATATATGACAAACCCACAGCAAACATCATTCTCAATGGTGAAAAACTGAAAGCATTTCCTCTAAGATCAGGAAAAAGACAAGGATGTCCACTTTCACCACTATTATTCAACATAGTTTTGGAAGTCCTAGTGACGGCAATCAGAGAAGAAAAAGATAAAAGCAATACAAATTGGAAAAGAAGAAGTAAAACTGTCACTGTTTGCAGATGACATGATACTATACATAGAGAATCCTAAAGATGCCACCAGAAAACTATTAGAGCTAATCAATGAATTTGGTAAAGTGGCAGGATACAAAATTAATGCACAGAAATCTCTTGCATTCCTATATACTAATGATGAAAAATCTGAAAGATAAATTAAGGAAATATTCCCATTTACCATTGCAACAAAAAGAATAAAATACATAGGAATAAACCTACGTAGGGAGACAATAGACCTGTATGCAGAAAACTATAAGACACTAATGAAAGAAATTAAGTGATACCAACAGATGGAGAGATATACCATGTTCTTGGATTTGAAGAATCATTATTGTGAAAATGACTATACTACCCAAAGCAATCTACAGATTCAATGCAATCCCTATCAAATTACCAATGGTATTTTTTACAGAACTAAAACAAAAAATCTTAAAATTTGTATGGAGACAAAAATTACCCCAAATAGTCAAAGCAGTCTTGAGGGAAAAAAACGGAGCTGGAGGAATCAGACTCCCTGACTTCAGACTATACTACAAAGCTACAGTAATCAAGACAGTATGGTACTGGCACAAAAACAGAAATATAAATCAATGGAACAGGATAGAAAGCCCAGAGGTAAATCCATGCATCTTTGGTCAACTAATATATGACAAAGGAGGTAAGGATATACACTGGAGAAAGACAGTCTCTTCAATAAAAGGTGCTGGGAAAACTTGACAGCTACATGTAAAAGAGTGAAATTAGAACACTCCCTAACACCATACACAAAAATAAACTCAAAATGGATTAGAGATCTAAATGTAAGACCAGGCAGTATAAAACTCTTAGAGGAAAACATAGGAAGAACACTCTTTGACATAAATCACAGCAAGATCTTTTTTGATGCACCTCCTAGAGCAATGGAAGTAAAAACAAAAATAAACAAATGGGACCTAATCAAATTTCAGACTTTTTACACAGTAGAGGTAACCATAAGAAGACAAAAAGACAATGCTCAGAATGGGAGAAAATATTTGTAAACGAATCAGTGGACAAAGGATTAATCTTCAAGATATATAAACAGCTCATGCAGCTTAATATTAAAAAAACAACGCAATCCAAAAATGAGCAGAAGACCTAAATACACGTTTCTCCAAAGAAGACATACAGATGGCCCAAAGCACATTAAAAGCTGCTCAACATCACTAATTATTAGAGAAATGCAAATCAAAAGTACAATGAGGTATCATCTCACACCAGTTAGAATGGGCAACAAAAGAAAATCTACAAATAACAAATGCTGGAGAGGGTGTGGAGAAAAGGAAACCCTCTTGCACTGTTGGTGGGAATGTAAATTGATACAGCCACTATGGAGAACAGTATGGAGCTTGCTTAAAAAACTAAAAATAGAATTACCATATGATCCAGCAGTTCTACTACTGGGCATATACCCAGAGAGAACCATATTTCAAAAAGACACATGCACCCCAATGTTCATTGCAGGACTACTTACAATAGCCAGGTCATGGAAGCAACCTAAATGCCCATTGACAGATGAATGGACAAAGAAAATTTGGTACAAATATACAATGGAATATTACTCAGCCATGAAAAGGAACAAAATTGGGTCCTTTGTTGAGACGTGGATGGATCTAGAGACTGTCATACAGAGTGAAGTCAGAAAGAGAAAAACAAATATCGTATATTAATGCATATGTGTGGAACCTAGAATAATGGTACAGGTGAACCAGTTTGCAGGGCAGAAATTGAGACATAGATGTAGAGAACAAACCTATGGACACCAAGGGGGGAAAGCCGTGGCGGTTGGAGGGTGGTGTGATGAATTGGGTGATTGGGATTGACATGTGTACGCTGATTTGTATAAAATTGATGACTAGAACCTGCTGTATAAAAAAAAATAAAATTCAAAAAAAAAACCCATAAATTCCACCCCTTAACATTCAAAATGGTCCTGATTTAGATGATAAATTATCCTCACTATAGATCCTTTTATCTGGCTCCTGATACAGAGTCAGTTCATCTTTTCTCTTCTGATTTCTTTTTCAGGAAACACAATTTATTAACATATCTTAACAAATACAAGAGTTAACCAAAACGTTTTTCTTATATATAAATTAGAAATATTCAAATATGTTTTCCAATCAGTTCCAAGGCACTAATATATTGCTTTTCTTTATATAACAGCTTTATTATAGTTAATATACCTTTCAATTCACCCATATTAAGTGTAAAATTCAATGGTTTTGGTATATTTACATTGTTCTTCAGTCTTTGCTTGTTCTTCTGTTTTTGATAATATCATGATACCATCAATGTAGTATTAGCACACTCAGAACCTGCCTGAAGTCCAAATCCCTCCTTACCAAATTAAGACAGTAAGTTGGTGAATTCAAATAACCCTGTGGCAGTCTAGCAAACATTGATTGGGATCCTTCCCACATGAAGGCAAACTTTAGTTGGCTCTTTTTTGAGATCAAGAACAAGAAAAATTTGTAAGGTAAATCACTGAGTAGTGGTCTCCTTATCACATTGTATTTTTTCCAGCCACTGTGAAAACAAATTAGTGACTGCTGATGCTCTAGGTGGTACTCTTTATTCAAGCCTCAGTAATATATTGTTTAGTCTCCATAAGACATCTGCCTTTATCAGAGGCCACACAGGGCAATTGTACAGCAAATTTGTTGATAACAGTCCTCCCACGTCTAATATGTCCTTAGTTAAAGTGGTAGTGTCTTTTTCTCCACCACGTATCTGATAGTGTTACATATTAATAATCTATATGGACTCAGGCAAATCTCTAGGTTGCTATTTAGTGTATCCAGTTAATACTGGGAAAAGGAGAAACTTACATGCCTTCTGTTTTACAATATTAAATAAGGGGATGTTCACCCATCAAACATGATATCTTCCCCAATAATACATTCATGTAAAGAAGATGCAACCACTTCACATAAAGTTTGTTCTGTTTTCCACTTTTCTTCGAAATTTTACCTTAATCTCATCAACCACTGCATCCTCATATTATTCTGATTTCATTATAGCCCTCATTAGGAGTTCATCAAAGGTTTCAGCATCACAGTGCCTTGGGCTGCTGGGTCAGAGTCACAGAAAGGATTCTTCTCTACCCTTGACCATTTTACCCCTATATGGCCGTATGGCATTGGGAGATCTTGTTTTTTCTTCTATTGTCACTTTCATTAATTTCCCAGACTATCAATCTGACAATTCAAGGTCAGGTTTCTCATCATCCTTTTTGTCTTCTGGCTTTCAGAATTCCTACAGATGAGGATAAATAGAGGGGGTTTTCTTAGGCCCTTCAAAGTTGAGGGACCAGAGGAGCTCCCATCAGCCTACCCCACCTCTGCTAGTGCTACATTATGATTTTGCTTTGACCCCATCAATGTTTGCTTAATTCATACCATTTCATAGTCACAGTGTTACAATTTTCACCCTGCTGGGACAAGTCCCTTGACTATTCTAATTTTCTTAGCATCTGTAAGACTAATAAGAGGAAGATGACACACCGAATCTGATATGGCTTCTCTGATCGTTGCTTGATTTTGTAGCAGCTAGTTTGTATTGGGTGCTGATGCCAAAGGGTTCCTTAATCACGTATTTGTTATGACCTGGGTAAGAAGCATATTAATTAGATGCACATCTAATCATCATAAAGTCAATCTAGCATGGTTTGTATATACAATATATCAGCTGCTTCATCTTGGGAGTTCCACTTGGAATTTAAAGGAGAGGAAGGACAATTCTCTTTCTCAGGATAAGCAAATTTTATAGAAGCATTTATCTAGTCTACCATGCTAGCTGCACCCTTGGGAATACCTGCTGTGTATTTGGATCATTTATAGGCAGACATAATTGTTCAATAGTAAGTTGTGGGTCCTGTATCACCCAAACATGCTCCTCTATTCTGCAGCAAAACCAATGAGATTGCTCCTGTATTAGTTAATTTCACAATGAATTTTAGTAAAAGTTCTTTAGGAAGCTAATGATACCAATCTACAAAATGAAACAACTGCTTAATACTCTATACCCAGATTTCAGTAGTTTCTTGGTTTTGTTCACCCTCATGCTACCTGGACTAATTTGGGGGACCAGATGTCATAGAGGTGCTATCTCTTGTTCCAGCATAATTTGTGACAGCATTTAAAAAATAAAACACATTTAATAAAATGTGGTTTAGAAACTGAAACTATAAAACTTGCTGGAGAAAATTAAAGAAAACCTGAAAAATGAACAATACATGTTATATTTTTTAAATGTTTACAAGTATCAGGGGACGTACTTAAGGTGGAAAATAAACATTACTGCTAAGCTTGAAAATTATTTGAATGTATTAATTATTGACACTGAATGTGACTATTATATATTTCTTTTATTGATTGAATAGGTCTAACAATATGTTCCAATATTCTGAATCTCTCATATCATTTTTTTTTGATGAATTGGTAGAATACCTCATCAAAAATACTGCCAATTGGCTTGAAAAATAGTGTTGGCCCCAGAATCTACTGCTAAGCAGGTATCAGGAATTAATTAATGATTTCATCTGCCTTAATGGTTTTGCATGATATTAGGAATTCTCAAATTTCGTAGCAACTATTATAAAGAAAGGTTAATGTCTTACTTTCACAAACCAATATGATATTCTCTAAAATTATTACAATTATCCAGATACCAATATAATGAGAAAATATTTTAATGATAAAATTGAAAGGCTAAATTAACAATGCACAACAAGAGTGAATGGCAATTTTAGAACTCTGTTCATCTGATCTCCAGTGTAATGGTCTGCTTTCTGTATGGTATGGTGGACTGCCTTTTCCTTCTTTACACACATAAGTCTCCATCAGCCTCTCAGTCTGCTCAGGTCACCATAACAAAAATACCACAGGTTGTGTGGCTTAAACAGAAATTTATTTCCTCACAGTTCTGGATGTTGGAGAGTTCAAGATCAAGGTCCAGCAGGCTTTAGTTTCTGGTATGAGCTCTCTTCCTGGCTTGCAGATGGTCACCTTTTGTTTTTGTTTTTGTTTTTGTTTTTTGCGGTACGCGGGCCTCTCACCACTGTGGCCTCTCCCATTGCGGAGCACAGGCTTCGGACGCGCAGGCTCAGCGGCCATGGCTCACGGGCCCAGCCGCTTCGTGGCATGTGGGATCTCCTGGACCGGGGCACAAACCCGTGTCCCCTGCATCGGCAGGCGGACTCTCAACCACTGCGCCACCAGGGAAGCCCGATGGTCACCTTCTTGCTGTGTCCTCACATGGCTTTTCCTCAGTGAGAGAGAGAGAGAGAGAACATGAGAGCGAGCTCTCCAGTGTCTTTTTTTATAAGTACACGAGTGCTCTCCAAACAGCTAATTACCTCCTAAAGACCCTATATCCAAATACAATCATATTGGGACTTAGGGCTTTAACATAAGAATTTGGGGGGAACACCAATTCAGTCTATAGAAATCAGATGCTACCTTTTTGACTTGAGAACTAGCTAAATTTTTCAGTTATATTTTTAAACTTTAAGGTTATCTATATCCAGTTAGCTTAGGAAATCACTCTGGATTCTTCCTCACACATTTTTCTTCCTATTTCTGCCAGACTTTTCTCTAACATCTATTCTATTGGTTCACACCTGGATTTCATCTTTTTACCTCATAATCTCATAATCTCTGATGTCTTAATAATTAGCACAGGGGCTGTTTCCCTGGCTTATTTTTTTTATTTTGATTCTGGATAATGCCTCTTGGAATGCTATTTAAGTGATGCACTACAAATTCATTGATAAAATCCAGATTATTCCCATAATCAACCAATGGTTCTAGGATACCTTACTTCAGTCTGGACCCAATGCTCAGGGAACTCACAAATCTGCAAAGGAGAATGAGAAAAGAAAATACTAGTTAATTATGTAACCTCTCTCTAGTCTTTTTAACTACTTTCTATTTGTTCTTTTGAATTTACATTTACACTACTTCAGATTTTCCCATCTCCTAACCAGAATACTGTTCTGTCTTTCTACCTTATAGCCCATATTGAAAACATTACCTCTATTCTTTGTTCCATATTTTCACTTTCTACCTACATCTCAAATCATTGTTAATTCATCCACTGAAACTGCTCTTACTATGCTTAATTCTTGCTGTTAAACACAATTAATGAAACTTTTTGTCTTTTTCTTACAAGAACTTACTTTTGATTGATCTCCAAAATCCTTTCTCTATTATAATTATTATTATTATTACTGTTACTATCACTTGACACTCATCTGTTTTCCTCTTACTTTCTATCTGCCCTTTTTCAGAATTCTTGACTGAATCATAATCTCAACTGTTGTCATTTCTTCATGTTCTGATTTTTTAGTCCTGTGCTATCCTCACACCACTGACTCTCCTCAGGAGACTTCATTGCATCCATTTTTTAATCTATCATGTATAAACTGATAGAAACTAATCCCTATAATAAGTCTAACTCCTCACTCTACATTTTCATTTAGGCCACTTGTACCACATTCACAACTGACTAAGCCTGTCCCCAGATCCCAATTTCTTCACCCACTGTATTCATCATTTCACATGAAAGGACCAACATTGACCTAGTATTCAAAGTCAAAAACCCCAGAATGGTAGTCATGAGCCTCTCTGCTATGGTTTGAATGTTTGTGTCCCTTCATAATTCATATGAATATCCTACCCCCCCAAAAGGGGATGGTATTAGTAGATGGAATTTTTTAGAGGTGCTTTAGTCATGAGGGTACCACCCGCATGAATAAGATTTATTTATAAAAGAGGCTCCAGAGAGATTCCTAGCCACTTCCACCATGTGAGGGTACAATGAAAAGTCTGTGACTCAGAGGAGAGCCCTCACCCAACTGTGCCAGCACTCTTATGTTGGACTCCAGAATGCTGAGAAATAAATTTCTGTTGTTTAAAAGCTACCTAGTCTGTGGTATTTTGCTAGAGCAGACACAAAAGGCTAAAGACACTCTCCCTTAGCTCCCAAGTCTAATAAATCACTCAGTCCTAGCAATTCTACTTCCCAAACAAAACAGTCCGCTTTTGGTAATTTAGGTAATTCTCAATGCTATTATCACTGAAGTTCTCATAACTTCTAGTCTACTAATTCATCTTCCTGTTTCTGTTCTTGCCTACCTTCAATGCATTCTCTATTGTGTAACTCAGTTGATCTTACAAATCTGATTCTTTATTCCTCTGATTAAAAACCATCTCATGATTCCAAGGAGCTTCAGGGCAAGTCTCCTTATTGTAACATCCAGAATGCTTTATAATGTGGCTCATATTTACCCTTCCAGCCTCAATTCCTACAATCATGTTCTCATATTCTAATCTCCTGCCATTCTGAACTAGCTATCATCTATCAGCTGGATCATATTCTCAGGTTTTCATAACTTTTAACATGTACTTCTTCTGGGTGAAATTTTCTCTAATACTTTCTTCTTATTTCTTAGCAAATTTCCATCAGTCATTTAAGACTTATCTTCTTCCCTATACCTAACCCCTTTCTATATATTCACCTATCTTATTTTTGTTTGTTTTTGGTTGCACTGTGTCTTGGTTGCAGCAGGCAGGCTCCTTAGTTGCAGCTCGAGGGCTCCTTAGTTGTGGCATGTGAACTCTTAATTGTGGCATGCATGTGGGATCTAGTTCCCTGACCACGGATAGATCCCGGGCCCCCTGAATTGGAAGTGTGGCGTCTTAACCACTGCATCACCAGGGAAGTCACAATATATTCAACTATCTTGATTTGTATATATCTTTCAACCAGCAATTGCTATAATTGCTCATTACTCATCCATAGGAATGAGGGTGTATATTGTTCATCTTTAAATCTCAACTTCTAGTACAGTGCTAAGGTGATGTGGTTGCCAAATGCACAGATGTTAGCAAAACACAGGAAGTGAACTCTAAACTTCTAAGTAGATTTAGAAGCTGAATGCCAGACTGTATCGTCCCAAAATTAGTCACAACAGTATCTCCTATTCCACGTGCTCTTCTAAAATGTGACTGTGGAACTTCTCCCATCAAGAATTGTGGTCTCTGTTCCCTCACTGTATCACCTTGGCCTTGCTTCCTGAATGCTCATGCTTGGAGGCTTGAACTACCATATGTGAAGTCCAGTTACCCTAAGGCCACAACACTCTGAAAGCCCAGCCACATGGAGAGGCCATGTGTAGATACTCAGGTCCACAGACTTCTAGTCCTGCCTGTTGGAGAAGTGAACGAATGATCCTTCAGATGATTTTGATTGCCAGACATCATTGTCAGTATTTGAGTTTTTCTAGCTAGGGCATCAGACTTTGTAGATCGCCGTCAAGTAGCTCTGGCTGTACCATTTCTGAATTCGCAACACACAGAAACTGTGAACCTGATAAACAATTGTTATTGCATGCCACTAAGTTGGGAGTGGTATATTACACATGAATGGAAACTGGAACAAGAAATATCACCAGTTAAAAAAAAATAGGTCAAGATATAAAAAAAGGCACCAGCTTATTAGGTGACACTCAAAGGGTGAGTAAAAGAGAACATAACTTTCTTCACAACTTGGGAAATTACAGATTACTCTAGAATAAGAAAGTACTGCTTTAATTTTCTTTCACATTCCTGCTATTTTCAAGGAGTTTTTGATTTCTTTTAGGTTTTGCCTTTCAAAGAAATTAAAATTGAAATTAATAGAAATTTTGATTACTAGATAATCCAACATATATATATATATATCAAGATAATCTAACATGTTCAGATAGCAACTTATACTTTTACTGATTCTAGCCATAAAAATCAATCTGCTAAACTGTAGAAACAAGTTTTTAATTGGCAAACAAATCAAAAGCAACACTCAAAAAAAATTTTTTTTTCACTAGTTCTTTCTCCTCTTTGGTGTTGCCAAAACTTCTAAATTTGTTGTTTGAAAGCACTTCAAATATACCCTTCTATGGGAGGGGAAATCACCTTGAATTTTCTCTTCATTTTTTCTCAGTTCATCTTCCCATAAATGTATGGAGCCATTATACTATGAAAAAAAAATAAATTAAATCAATTCTTGCATAAATTGATATTTTTGCCTAAAGTCGGAATTTATTTTGTCTGTAAACGGGAAGGAAAAATTACCAAGTTACTTGAGTTTTTCAAGTATCCAACAAAGAAAAAGAAAAATATTACATCCTATTTGACCTGTAGCTTTTACAAAGACAAGGTATTTTTGCCTTTAGGAATTCAATTACATACCATTATATAATAAACATAATTGTGCATATAATTATGGGGACACTTAAAAAAGTCTTCAGAAATTATTGTATTGAAAAATATGAATTATATATCATATTTTAAAGTACGTATATTAAGACATTTTTCTGCCCTTTAGATGAAAAACATTCTTTGAAAATGTAAGCTTTTAAAAATAATTTTAAGACAATGCTTACTTATTTGAAACAAAAATGAGAGAAATATTGACTCATTTTCTTTCTAGTCCAACAATTGAAATGTTTTTATTTTTATACTCATTTCCAGTCATTGTCTATAAATATTCATCAATTATAAATAGCTGGAATTCTAGAAGTTAATTTTTCATTATGTTTAGTTATATTTATTGCATGATATGTTAAATATATTTATTTTTATAATTATCATTTTTAATTATTTCAAATGATACCATTTTCTGGAGAGATTAACCAAAATTATAACAATTCACATACTATTGGATATTTAGGCCATTTAAAAAATTTTGAAAATAATGCTAAAACATCTTTACACATATGCTTTTTGACTATTCCTTTGAATTATTTTCTTAGAGTGGTTTCTAGTAGTGACCCTATATGTGTCATAAATGTAAAAACTCTTCATGACCCTTGACAAATGTTAACATATTGCTTTCTAGAATAGTTACTCAAAGTCACTGATATATTATGTGTGTTCTAGGATGACTGAAACTTTTCAAACATAAGGTCACATTTTTAAGAAATATTGTTAGTTTTAAAATGTGTGAAATTATATCTGTTCTTATTTAATTGAAAATACTTTTCATGACTTATAAATCATAGAACTCTTTTAAAAGTTGACTTTTTATATAATCTTCATATGGGACCTCAATGGTTCCATGAATCATATAGTTAAAAGTTCTGCTTGTGTAGTCAATGAGAAACTTATTTGAATCCTAGCTCTTCCCTATAGCAGCTGTGTAACATTGGGCAAATAACTTGATCTCATTAAATTTCAGATCTATTAACTCTAAAATGGGAATAAAAATGTTAACCATTCTCATAGTGTCAAGAAGATAAAATGGGATAAAATATGAAACCCTTAGCACAGAACAATGCCTGAGTAGAATGTACTCAATATTATCTACTGTTTTTTTATTATTATTATTGTAGTAGTTTTGCTTGTAAGCCAATTTGAATTATAATATTCAAATTGAAATAATATCATCAAAAAATGAACAATATACCTTGTGTGTCACTGTAACCTTAGTAGCTAACACAGTTCTTGGCACATAGTAAATTCTCTGTACATAATTGTTAAATAATTGAAGAAGTGAATGCATAGATAAAAACTAGAATTCATGTACACCTATTAAAGTATATTTTAAGCAACCATTTTTCAGAATTAATTATTCAATTTACTATGGCCTACACAGAAGTAAAATTGATACTTAAACTTGAAAACAGTTTTATGGAAATTATCTAATTCTCATTTTAATCTACATGATTAATCTACATTTTATTAGGGATAAACCTATTGTGGAGACTTCATCAAACACAGATTTGTGAAGATTAGTTCTCTATAAAAAATATATACAGGACTTCCCTGATGGCACAGTGGTTAAGAATCTGCCTGCCAATGCAGGAGATGCAGGTTCGAGTCCTGGCATGGGAAGATCCCACATGCAGCAGAGCAACTAAGCCTGCGCGCCACAACTACTGAGCCCGCATGCCACAACTACTGAAGCCTGCATGCTTAGAGCCTGTGCTCTGCAACAAGAGAAGCCACCGCAATGAGAAGCCCATGCACTGCAACGAAGAGTAGCCCCTGCTTGCCACAACTAGAGAAGGCCCACATGCAGCAATGAAGACCCAATGCAGCCAAAAATAAAATTAATTAATTAAAAAAAAAAAACTCTGGGCTTCCCTAGTGGCGCAGTGGTTGAGAATCTGCCTGCCAATGCAGGGGACACAGGTTCAAGCCCTGGTCTGGGAAGATCCCACATGCTGCGGAGTAACTAGGCCTGTGAGCCACAAATACTGAGCCTGTGCGTCTGTGGACTGTGCTCCGCAACAAGAGAGGCCGCGATAGTGAGAGGCCCACACACCGTGATGAAGAGTGGCCCCCGCTCGCCGCAACTAGAGAAAGCTCACGCACGGAAACGAAGACCCAACACAGCCATAAATAAATAAAAATAAATAAAGTAAGAGTCAGATCACTGCAACACAACTGAAAAAAAAAACCTCTATATATAGTATTTTGGACTTTATCTCTCCAACCTTAAAATTAAATTTCTGCGTAAAATATACTACAACAAAAATTGGAAGTTATAAAAATCCATAATTTCTTAGGAGAACTTGTGTAATATTTATGTTAGCCTTTTATGGAAGATAGTTTACCATTTACTGTTATCAAAAACATAGCAGTTGGGAGTTGAGGAAGATGGCAGAAGAGTAAGACGCGGAGATCACCTTCCTCCCCACAGATACATGAGAAATACATCTACACGTGGAACTGCTCCTATAGAACACCCACTGAATGCTGGCAGAAGACCTCGGACCTCCCAAAAGGCAAGAAGCTCCCCATGTACCTGGGTAGGGCAAAAGAAAAAAGAAAAAAACAGACTCAAAATAATAGGGACGGGACCTGCACCAGTGGGAGGGAGCTGTGAAGGAGGAAAGGTTTCCACACACTAGGAAGCCCCTTCGTGGGCGGAAACTGTGGGTGGTGGAGGGGGGAAGCTTCAGAGCCGGGGAGGAGACCACAGCAACAGGAGTGTGGAGGGCAAAGTGGAGAGATTCCCGCACAGAGGATCGGTGCAGCCCAGCACTCACCAGCCCGAGAGACTTGTCTGCTCACCCGGGGCGGGTGGGGGCTGGGAGCTGAGGCTCAGGCTTCAGTTGGATCCCAGGGAGAGGACTGGAGGTGTGAACACAGCCTGAAGGGGTTAATGCACCACGACTAGCCAGGATGGTGTCTGGGAAGGTCTGGACCTGCCGAAGACACGAGACTTTTTCTTCCCTCATTGTTTCCTGGTGAGCGAGGAGAAGGGATTAAAAGCTCTGCTTAAAGGAGCTCCAGAGATGGGCGTGAGCAGTGGAAAAAAGCGCAGACTCCAGAGAGGGGCATGAGACGCTAAGGCTGCTGCTGCTGCCACCAAGAAGCCTGTGTGTGAGCACAGGTCACTATCCACACCTCCCCTCCTGGGAGCCTGTGGAGCCTGCCACTGCCAGTGTCCAGTGATACAGGGACAACTTCCCCGGGAGAACACACGGCGTCCCTCAGGCTGGTGCAACGTCAGGCTGGCCTCTGCTGCTGCAGGCCAACCCCGCACCCCGTGCCCCTCCCTCCCCCCGGCCTGAGTGAGCCAGAGCCCCCGAATCAGTTGCTCCTTTAACCCCGTCCTGTCTGAGTGAAGAACAGACACCCTCAGGCAACCTACACGCAGAGGCCGGGCCAAATATAATGCTGAACCCCAGGAGCTGTGCGAACAAAGAAGAGAAAGGTAATTTTCTCCCAGCAGCATCAGGAGCAGCAGATTAAAGCTCCACAATCAACTTGATGTACTCTGCATCTGTGGAATACCTGAATAGATAATGAATCATCCCAAATTGAGGAGGTGGACTTTGAGAGAAAGCTATATTATTTTTTCCCCTTTTCCTCTTTTTGTCAGTGTGTATGTGTATGCTTCTGTGTGAGATTTTGTCTGTAAAGCTTTGCTTTCACCATTTGTTCTAGGGTTCTCTCCATCCATTTTTTTTTTTTTTTTACTTAAAAAAATTTTTCTTAATAATTATTTTTTATTTTAATAACTTTATTTTATTTTATCCTCATTCTTTTTTCCTTCCTTCTACTTTATCTCCCTTTTATTCAGAGCCATGTGGATGAAAGGCTCTTGCTGCTCCAGCCAGGAGTCAGTGCTGTGCCTCTGAGATGGGAGAGCCAACAACAGGACACTGATCGACAAGAGACCTCCCAGCTCCACGTAATATCAAATGGCAAAAATCTCCCAGAGATCTCCATCTCAACACCAAGACCCAGCTTCACTCAACGACCAGCAAGCTACAGTACTGGACACCCTGTGCCAAAGAACTAGCAAGACAGAAACACAACCCCACACATTACCAGAGCGGCTGCCTAAAATCATATAAGTCCACAGACACCCCAAAACACACCACCAGACGTGGACCTGCCCACCAGAAAGACAAGATCCAGCCTGATCCACCAGAACACAGGCACTAGTCCCCTCCACCAGGAAGCCTACAAAATCAAATGAAACAACTTTAGCCACTGGGGACAGACACCAAAAACAACGGGAACTACGAATCTGCAGCCTGCAAAAGGAGACACCAAGCCCAGTAAGATAAGCAAAATGAGAAGACAGAAAATCACACAGCAGATGAAGAAGCAAGGTAAAAACCCACCAGACCTAACAAATGAAGAGGAAATAGGCAGTCCACCTGAAAAAGAATTCAGAATAATGATAGTAGAGATGATCAAAATCTTGGAAATAGAATGCAGAAAATACAAGAAACATTTCACAAGGACCTAGAAGAACTAAAGAGGAAACAAGCAAAGATGAACAATACATAAATGAAATTAAAAATACTCTAGAAGGGATCAGTAGCAGAATAACAGAGGCAGAAATAAAGATAAGTGACATGGAAGATAAAATAATGTAAATAACTACTGCACAGCAGAATAAAGAAAAAAGAATGAAAAGAACTGAGGACAGTCTCAGAGACCTGTGGGACAACATTCAATGCACCAACATTCGAATTATAGGGGTCCCAGAAGAAGAAGAGAAAAACAAAGGGACTGAGAAAATATTTGAAGAGATTATAGTTGAAAATTTCCCTAATATGGGAAAGGAAATAGTTAATCAAGTCGAGGAAGCACACAGAGTCCCATACAGGATAAATCCAAAGAGAAACACACCAAGACACATATTAATCAAACTGTCAAAAATTAAATACAAAGAAAACATATTAAAAGCAGCAAAGGAAAAACAACAAATAACACACAAGGGAATCCCCATAAGGTTAACAGCAGATCTTTCAGCAGAAACTCTGCAAGCCAGAAGGGAGTGGCGGGACATATTTAAAGTGATTAAGGAGAAAAACCTACAACCATGATTACTCTACCCAGCAAGGATCTCATTCAGATTGGATGGAGAAATTAAAACCTTTACAGACAAGCAAAAGCTGAGAGAGTTCAGCACCACCGAACCAACTATACAACAAATGCTAAAGAAACTTCTCTGGGCAAGAAACACAAAAGAAGGAAAAGACCTACAATAACAAACACAAAAAATATAAGAAAATGGGAATAGGAACATACATATCAATAACTACCTTAAATGTAAATGGATTAAATGCTCCCACCAAAAGACACAGACTGGCTGAATGGATACAAAAACAAGACCCATGTACATGCTCTCTACAAGAGACCCACTTCAGACCTAGGGACACATACAGACTGAAAGTGAGGGGATGGAAAAAGATATTCCATGCAAATGGAAATCAAAAGAAAGCTGGAGTAGCAATTCTCATATCAGACAAAATAGACTTTAAGATAAAGACTATTACAAGAGACAAAGAAGGACACTACATAATGATTAAGGGATCAATCCAAGAAGAAGGTATAACAATTGTAAATATTTATGCACCCAACATAGGAGCACCTCAATACATAAGACAAATACTAACAGCCATAAAAGGGGAAATTGACAGTAACACAATCATAGTAGGGGGCTTTCACACCCCACTTTCACCAATGGACAGATCATCCAAAATGAAAATAAATAAGGAAACACAAGCTTTAAATGATACATTAAACAAAATGGACTTAATTGATATTTATAGGACATTCTATCCAAAAACAATAGAATACATATTTTTCTCAAGTGCTCATGGAACATTCTCCAAGATAGATCATATCTTGGGTCACACATGAAGCCTTGGTAAATTTAAGAAATTTGAAACCGTATCAAGTGTCTTTTCTGACCACAATGCTATGAGACTAGATACCAGTTACAGGAAAAGATCTGTAAAAAATACAAACACATGGAGGCTAAACAATATACTACTTAATAACCAAGTGATCATGAAGAAATCAAAGAGGAAATCAAAAAATACCTAGAAACAAATGACAATGGAGACACGAAGACCCAAAACCTATAGGATGCAGCAAAAGCAGTTCTAAGAGGGAAGTTTATAGCAATACAATCCTACCTTAAGAAACAGGAAACATCACAAATAAACAACCTACCCTTGCACCTAAAGCAATTATAGAAAGAAGAACAAAAATACCCCAAAGTTAGCAGAAGGAAAGAAATCATAAAGATCAGAGTAGAAATAAATGAAAAACAAATGAAGGAAATGATAGCAAAGATCAATAAAACTAAAAGCTTGTTCTTTGAGAATATAAACAAAATTGATAAACCATTAGCCAGGCTCATCAAGAATAAAAGGGAGAAGACTCAAATCAATAGAATTAGAAGTCAAAAAGGAGAAGTAACAACTGACACTGCAGAAATACAAAGGGTCATGAGAGACTACTACAAGCAACTCTGTGCCAATAAAATGGACAACCTGGAAGAAATGGACAAATTCTTAGAAATGCACCTGCTGAGACTGAACCAGGAAGAAATAGAAAATATGAACAGACCAATCACAAGCTCTGAAATTGAAATTGTGATTAAAAATCTTCCAACAGACAAAAGCCCAGGACCAGATGGCTTCACAGGTGGATTCTATCAAACATTTAAAGAAGAGCTAACACCTATCCTTCTCAAACTCTTCCAAAATATAGCAGAGGGAAGAACACTCCCAAAGTCATTCTACGGAGCCACAATCAACCTGATACCAAAACCAGACAAAGATATCACAAAGAAAGAAAACTACAGGCCAGTATCCCTGATGAACATAGATGCAAAGATCCTCAACAAAATACTAGCAAACAGAATGCAACAGCACATTAAATGGATCATACACCATGATCAAGTGGGGTTTATTCCAGGAATGCAAGGATTCTTTAATATGCACAAATCAATCAACGTGATACACCACATTAACAAATTGAAGGAGAAAAACCATATGATCATCTCAATAGATGCAGAGAAAGCTTTCAACAAAATTCACCCATTTATGATAAAAATCCTGCAGAAAGTAGTCATAGAGGGAACTTCCCTCAACATAATAAAGGCCGTATATGACAAACCCAAGGCCAACATCGTCCTCATGGTGAAAAACTGAAACCATTTCCACTAAGATCAGGAGAAAGATAAGGTTGCCCACTCTCACCACTCTTATTCCACATAATTTTGAAAGTTTTCGCCACAGCAGCAGAGAAGAAAAAGAAATAAAGGAATCCAGATCGGAAAAGAAGAAGTAAAGCTGTCACTGTTTTCAGATGACATGATAATGTACATAGAGAATCCTAAAGATGCTACCAGAAAACTACTAGAGCTAATCAATGAATTTGGTAAAGTAGCAGGATACAAAATTGATGCACAGAAATCTCTGACATTCTTATACACTAATAATGAAAAATCTGAAAGTAAACTTAAGAAAACAGTCCCATTTACCACTGCAACAAAAAGAATGAAATATCTAGGAATAAACCTACCTAAGGAGACAAAAGACCTGTATGCAGAAAATTATAAGACACTGATGAAAGAAATTAAAGATGATGCAAATAGATGGAGAGTTATACCATGTTCTTGGATTGGAAGAATCAACATTGTGAAAATGACTATACTACCCAAAGCAATCTACACATTCAATGCAATCCCTATCAAATGATCAATGGCATTTTTCACAGAACTAGAACAAAAAATTTCACAATTTGTATGGAAACACAAAAGATCCCGAATAACCAGAGCAATCTGGAGCACAAAAAAATGGAGCTGGTGGAATCAGGCTCCCTGACTTCAGACTATACTACAAAGCTACAGTAATCAAGACAGTATGGTACTGGCACAAAAACAGAAATATAGATCAATGGAACAGGATAGAAAGCCCAGATATAAACCCACACACATATGGTCACCTTATCTTTGATAAAGGAGGCAAGAATATACAGTGGAGAAAAGACAGCCTCTTCAATAAGTGGTGCTGGGAAAACTGGACAGGTACAAATAAAAGAATGAAATTAGAACACTCCCTATCACCATACACAAAAATAAACTCAAAATGGATTAAAGACCTAAATGTATGGCCAGACACTATCAAACTCTTAGAGGAAAACATAGGCAGAACACTCTGTGATGTAAATCACAGCAAGATCCTTTTTGACCCACCTACTAGAGAAATGGAAATAAAAACAAAAATAAATAAATGGGACCTAATGAAACTTAAAAGCTTTTGCACAGCAAAGGAGACCATAAACAAGACCAAAAGACAACCCTTAGAATGGGAGAAAATATTTGCAAATGAAGCAACTGACAAAGGATTAATCTCCAAAATTTACAAGCAGCTCATGCAGCTCAATAAGTAAAAACCAAACAACCCAATCCAAAAATGGGCAGAAGACCTAAATAGACATTTCTCCAAAGAAGATACACAGATTGCCAACAAACACATGAAAGAATGCTCAACGTCATTAATCATTAGAGAAATTCACATCAAAACTACAATGAGATATCATTTCACACCGGTCGGCATGGCCATCATCAAAAAATCTAGAAACAATAAATGCTGGAGAGGGTGTGGAGAAAAGGGAACACTCTTGCACTGCTGGTGGGAATGTAAATTGGTACAGCCACTATGGAGAACAGTATGGAGGTTCCTTAAAAAACTACGAATAGAACTACCATATGACCCAGTAATCCCACTACTGGGCATATACCCTGAGAAAACCATAATTCAAAAGTGTCATGTACCAAAGTGTTCATTGCAGCTCTATTTACAATAGCCAGGACATGGAAGCAACCTAAGTGTCCATCAACAGATGAATGGATAAAGAAGATGTGGCACATATATACAATGGAATATTACTGAGCCATAAAAAGAAATGAAATTGAGTTATTTGTAGTGAGGTGGATGGACCTAGAGACTGTCATACAGAGTGAAGTAAGTCAGAAAGAGAAAAACAAATACCATATGCTAACACATATATATGGAATCTGAGAGAAAAAAAAAAGGTCATGAAGTACCTAGGGGTAAGACTGGAATAAAGACACGGAACTACTAGAGCGTGGACTTGAGGATATGGGGAGGGGGAAGGGTAAGCTGTGACAAAGTGAGAGAGTGGCATGGACATATATACACTACCAAACGTAAAATAGATAGCTATTGGGTAGCAGCTGCATAGCACAGGGAAATCAGCTAGGTGGTTTGTGACCAGCTAGAAGGGTGGGATAGGGAGGATGGGAGGGAGGGAGACACAAGAGGGAAGATACATAGGAACATATGTATATGTATAACTGATTCACTTTGTAATAAAGCAGAAACTAACGCACCATTGTAAAGCAATTATACTCCAATAAAGATGTTACAAAAAAACCCCAAAAACATAGCAGTTGATAGTTGCTTTATTTGGAGTAGCTTTTGGATTTAGTCCAATCTATCTACAATTTCTATAAAAGCAGTGAAAGTTGCTACCATTGCAATTGCTTGATCATAGTCCCATTATAATGGGATTAACATAAAACGTCTTGAGAAACATTTCAAAGTAATAAGTTTTACAGAGTAATACAATTTGTGGCTGTTGGTCACTGAAGAAATATTATGCCAACTAGCAACATTGCATTAGAATAGGGTTTTCTCATTTAGAGCTTAAGGAGTTGTTAACTAAATATGCTAGTCTTATCTCATTTTTGACTATTTCAGAGAAAGAAAAATGAGTAAAGAAACATCTAACGTTATAATTACAACACTCTAAACTGTACTCTGAAATTCAAAACAGAAGAAGTTTTCATTATAAGCATATTTTAGATGGATGATTTTAAAAAGGTTTTTTTTTTTATGTCAGGTAACAAATTAACTATTTTGTAAAATTTATTTAAATAAAGACCATTTAATGGCTACATGCAAATCTGAAACTAATTTGAAAATAATTTTGAAAACAGTGCAGTGATATATTTAGAAGATATGTTACTTTAAAGTTTTTTTAATTTTCAAGTAAAAAGTTGTAAATATTGAATATATTAGATGTAAAACTGTATGATTTAAAATGTGAAGCTATTCATGTGGAGGCGAAGAGGCAAATGAGAGAGATAAGAAGACTAGAAGAAAAATAAGCCTACTGGAAAGAGAAAGCTAGTGATAGGATTTGGAAGGAAAATAGCCCAAATCAGACCAAGAAGAGTTAGCTTGCATTTTTTTCATGTTTACTATTTTATGTGGAAGAAGAATAAAAGAAAGTTAAGGGATAAATAATGTCTTAGATGCGTATAACATAGCTCGGCTAAAGGCTTTGTTGTAATTAGAAGACCATTTCAGGTAAATAGGTTAGAAACAACAGGAGGGAAACGAATGAATGGTTTGGTGTTAGGTGGGAAAAGAGACAAACACAAGGCCTATTCAGAATAAACATAACCAGTCAAAAGTATTGTCTCCTGTTAAGTGGGACTTAATTAACTGAGAAAGAAACCTGAAGTTGGCTTTTGCTAAATCTCTTAGAAACTACAGGGAATTCTTTAAAACTGCAACTAAGGTTATATAATTATATAAGAATAAGTTTTCTTATTTTGAAAAAAAATTCATGTGTACTAAGATTTGATGAAGCCTGGGAGTATGAGTGGTTTAATTTAAAATGTTTTAATAATTGAAAAATTAAAAGGAATTCTTAGTTTAAAATAGTATTAAAAAATAGGTAACTTGAAAAAAGAGCATTACTTACACCATAAATTAAAGTAATTTTGTATTTAAAAAAATACTAGAAAGAAATATAGATGAAGATTTAACCATATTGGAGCAGAATTTTCTAAGCACAAAAAAACTAGAAGATACCACAAGGAAAATTTGGTAAATATATACTAAAAATACTAATGATACATATTGCTCAGTGATTGACTTGATACTTGACTTTTACTGAATATTAAAAACTTTCCAAAATATATTTTATTTCATTTTTGATACAGAATTGAGACATCATTAAAACGATAGGCCTTCTCTCATTAAGCAATATGAAATAAACAGCATTACCTATGTACTCTTATGCCAAAAATGTTTAACCTAATCCAATCAAGCCCCTATCTAATGTCTAATTGGAGAAAATATTGAGGATAAAGAAGCAAGATAAAGGTCAAAAGATACACAAGTTAATGTCATGACAGAGAGAGAGTAGAGAGAGAAGGTTCAAAATTAAAACTGAAGAGACATAAAAGCAAATATAATCCATGGTTCTTGACTACCTCCTGGTTTTAACAGATTGTAAAAGACTTTTTGGGGATAACTGACCAAAATTTGAATACATTCTGGACAAATTATAGTCTATTTCTTTATCGATAATAACATTGTGAGTATTCCTTGAAAGTAAATAAATTTTCAGACCAAAATTGAAGAGAAAATAAAAATCTAGAAAAGGCAGAATCTTCTAGATTTGTAATAGATTTTCTCAGTCAAATATGGTAATGTTAAATGTGATAATGACAGGAATTGTCAGCACCCATATCTAACCTTATGGCCTTACAGTTTCAGTGTGCACCAGACATTTTCTAACTGTGAATATTTATATCTTTGTGGATGATGGTTTTTTTAAGGGGGTCTCTCTTCCTGCACATGAAGCAGATCAGAAGTACTACAGAATTAACAACTATCAGTCTTCAAAATATGAATGATGAAAATTAATGTTAATAGTCTAGTTCTCTTGACTTTCAAGAAGAATAATGCTGTTTTATACCATTTTCCAAATGTTTTCTGTAGGATTAAGTTTTAAGTTGCCCACTGCAGTAACTGGCCTAATAATATATTATTGTCTATCTTCCTTTTTGTATATTAATCTCCATTTCCCTGCAGGGTTGAACTTGGATATTTTCTCTGGGTCTGAATCTATGGAAAATCACAAGAAAAGATTTGGTACCAGAACTGCTCCTAAGAGTAAATCCTCAGCGTAGGATTCTGAGTTGGATTCTGGGCTGGCCAGATGGCAAGGACAATTATGGCAATTATGGCAATTACCAATTATGCTGTTGGTAAGTGGGGTGGTGATACTGTACTAGCCCTGACATATTGTAGCAGCACACTTACATCCTTATCTCTGGAGATTTGGGACGTGATACACATAGGAGGTGCCCTGGCTTACCTAATGTCTCTGGAATTTAAGAGATATGGTTGCAGTAGTAATGTTAAGGTCTGAAGTGTTGGTTGGTTGCATACTGTTAGCACCATAAATGTGCTGAAGGAGGGAATGTCAGGCTTATGACAGTCAACCTTCAATTCAGGAGCATGGTGAGAAAGCCAGAGTCATCAGTGACAGCATTTCAAAAGACCTTTATTTCCAGAACTAGAGCTCAGATTGGGCAGAAAACAAAGCCCAGTATATGACTATGACAGTCTCAAGAAAAGGCTTAATTCACAGCTGCAGCATGTCTCCAAGACTAAAATCAGAGAACTATCAGGAAAAAGTGAGGTCGTGGGACATGAGATGGGGACATAGGTACATGCACTTGAAGACTTTAAATGCTCAGCTCTCCTCGACCTACTGACCTGTTGGAAGCGGCCCTCTCCCCTCTGCTGGAAGAGATAGCCCCCTCTAGCCTGCAGACTATGCAGAGCCTTACCTGAGGAAGGAGACTTCCTAAAGATAATCCATGCTTCCTCTTATGGCTTCTAGGTCAACAAAGCAGTGAAGAGTAAACAAAAACCAGTTGTAGAAGTACTCTTTCTGCTTTGGGAGAAAATGTATTATTCATGGAAAGAACTGAAGGACGTAAGTCATAAGTACGGCTGGAACTTTAAGAAAATATCCTGGAATGGATCTTGAGGTTGCTGAGCCGGGGCTGGGGGTGTTGTGATAGAATATCAGGCTAGATAAGGGGACTTTCACTGACATGGTGTTACTCATATGTGTGTCAGGATTTGTGTCCTGGTGAGGATACTTGGAACCAGTCCTAATGTATTCCAGGATGTCTACCTGAAGTTTAGAAAGAATGATGACCTACAGCAAGTGAGGTTTTAAAGAATTGCCTTGGTAGATTGAAGAAGCAGTCAACGGACTCAGAAAAGTGGGCACACTTAAATGGATTTGTTTATCAGGGTAGAGAAACTACCAACTGTGTTTCCTTAGAGTTTCCAAAGAAATCTTCATTCACTAAATCAAGATGAAAGTGTTAGTGTTATGGTCACTGTCATTATTGAGAAAATCAGTGTTGTCTGACCTCTGTATGTAAGTGTTGGTATCTCTTCACCTCCAGAGGCAAAGTGGACATAATTACCACAATCTGCAGCAAAACCACAACAGTGACTGTGGCTACTGACCTCCATAGATCTGTGGTGACAGGTATAGATTTGTTTTTTTTTTTTTGGCGGTACGCGGGCCTCTCACTGCTGTGGCCTCTCCTGTTGCGGAGCACAGGCTCCGGACGCGCAGGCTCAGCGGCCATGGCTCACGGGACCAGCCGCTCCGCGGCATGTGGGATCCTCCCGGACCGGGGCACAAGCCCGTGTCCCCTGCATCAGAAGGCGGACTCTCAACCACTGCGCCACCAGGGAAGCCCCAGGTATAGTTTTCATACCTAAGTCAGTTCTCAGACATAACCCTTTGGTGGAAGGAGAGTTTGGGACCCTTGAGAAAAGCCTCTGAAATGCTAAAGTTTGTATATACAGTAGCAGTTCTCTCACAGGGGACCCAAAATGCCATCATACCTTCCCAACACAGCTGGGGTGGGAACGTGGGGAGTCTGGGAGATAGAGTCTTTGCTGAGGTCTATCTCAGAGTGGTTCAGTGAGGTCTGTGGACCCATCCTATGTTCATTTACTTGACTCTTGTGTTAAATATGGGATAAAATGTACATAAAAGCTTTCAGAACCCTGAAATTAGTTATCTAAACTGTCCAGGAAGATTTTTATTGGTAGAAAAGTAAAAGTAGAAACTCCTGAAGCTAGACTTTGCCTAAGATAGAAAATCAGAAGCAATAGCAAAACTCAAGTAGAATAGCATTCACCAGTGCCACAATTAGATTTAAAGCATGTAGTATGATGGACCCCACAACTATATGACTAAGTATTGATTATTATTATATTTTTTAATCATATACATCTGGGATCACTTAATTGTTAATAAGATCTCATACTTTAAATGGCTTTATATACATTTTTTATGTTACTGAGTAATAATAAGATTTCTATTTGCAGGCATCATTTTTAACCGCTGTTGAAGTGAAATACAAAAATCTGTGGATTCAAGAGTTAAGTGCCATTTTTGAAGATGGAAAATATTTTTCCATTTGTTGGATTTAAATTTATAAAAATGTTGAGCATGCATTTGGAAGTGTCTTTGTAAGGGGTTATACTAGAATAGAATGTAAAAATGATCAGTCTTTTCTTCTGAAGACCCAGAAATTTCTTATCTGTAGGTGACCTAAAAGCCAGCTATTTTTATATGCAAGAACCAGTGCAAATGACTAACAGAGGACCATTGTGTTGGGCTGTACTTTTACAGCTGCATTTTAACTTCTTGCAGAGTTCTTAAAGGAAGTACTATAATGTGCATTGCCCACGTAGAGGAAAAATGCACACTTCTATTCTTAGATGAGTGTTTCATAAAAGCTCTTTATTTTTTCTTTCTTGGAACAGCTTGTGGTGGCTGCACTCCAAATCAATTATGGGTTTAATGGTCAACTAGGCTAAAATATGTCAAATTCCATTTTCAAAAGTTTCTCTTTGTTTTTCAGGATTAGTCGATATGTTAAAAATGATACCTGTTATACATAAAAAACATATAATATGAGCGACAGTTTATCAGGTAGAGTACATTTTTACCTTTTGGGAGACATGGTTGGTTCCTGCATCCTTCCCTTCCTCTTTTCTGACAGAGTCCTTGTTTGTTTTAGGGTGACCAGCTCTCCATTACGGCACCTTGCTCATCAGAGGAATCTGAGGCACCACCAGCTCCACATGAGGGCGCAATATTTTTAAAGTGAGCTCATCCATCTTCCTAGTGTCTAGACGTAATCAAATTCTGGTCAGTAGGGCTTCCCTGGTGGCGCAGTGGTTGGGAGTCCGCCTGTCAATGCAGGGGATGCGGGTTCGAGCCCTGGTCTGGGTAGATCCCACATGACACGGAGCAACCAAGTCCGTGCGCCACAACTACTGAGCCTGTGCTCTCGAGCCTGCAAGCCACAACTGCTGAAGCCCGCCTGCCTGGAGCCCGTGCTCCGCAACAAGGGAGGCCACTGCAATGAGAAGCCTGCACACCACAACCAGGAGTGTCCCCTGCTCCCCGCAACTGGAGAAAGCCTGTGCACAGCAATAAAGACCCAACACAGCCAAAAATAAAAATGAAATAAATTAAAAAAAAAAAAAAGAGATGGGTTGCTATTAAAAAAAAAAATTCTGGTCAGTAAAGCATGCGGATAATTCTGCTTGGAGCCACTGGGAATAGTTTCTCTTGTCCCTAGAGAAAACCACAGGAAGAGATGATTTCCCATTTTACCTGACCCTGGATGGTGAAACCTAGAAGAGTTTTAGCTACTTTAGAACAATCTGCCAATACAGAAGATGGCAGATGAGAGACATGAAAAGATCAATCAACTATGAAGCTTACCATATTTTCAACATGTGTGAGGTAATATATTTCCTTATAATAAAGTTAATTTGATTTTAGATGTCTGCTACTTATAGCTAAAAAAATCCTGCATGTTCCGTACACTATTCTTTCTATTACTCTTTCTTCTTTTCCTTTATTTCATATCTTCCACGTGCTTATCCTTCACTTCCAGAATCAACAGTCTCTTGATGGTATTACAGATTACTTAAGGAATCAAAATTCATATCAGGAATCTTAGAATCCCAATATTATATGGAACTGTTTCTCCTTTTTGAAAACAGTGAAATACCGCTCATTAGTAACTATAACAACTAATTGTTTATCTTACACTGTGCCGTAAAATGTGCTAGATCCTTTTCACATGTTACTTTTATTTGACACTTACAAATTTATGATTGGTGTTATTTCCTTTCTGCAAATGAAGAAACCAAAATTCATAGAGTTAAGCAACTTGTTCAAAGTTAACCAGAATATTAAATGGAAGAACCAAAATTTGAACACAGTCTCTCTCACTCTAAAGCCCTTAATAATGTCCTCAGTGTCTTCAATTTAGCCAAACAGAGAACCCAACACAAATTAGTTGTCATCTGGAATTTCTATTAAATATTTTTGTGATAAGAACAATATTCCATTACCCATTTGGGGGGAACTAAAGTGCACTCACCTTCTGTGGCAAAAATGATAGCACGATTATATTATCCACATTTTACTGCAATAATGTTGTGAAACAAGCAAACCTCAACATTTCAGCAGCTTATATCAACAAACATTTACTTCTCACTCACACTAGCTTTTTTAAATTTAAAAGAGTGGTATGGATTGGCTGAAGCAGCTCTGTTCTCATGTTGATGCAGATATACTTTACCTATCTCACTTTCTGGGGCCAGCAGCTGCATGGAGCATGCATGCTCTTCCCCAGGCAGGTGGCAGAAGCACAAGGCCTCCAAGGAAACCATCATGCCTTTTAAAGCCTGCAGTTAGAATAGGCATACTGGTGCATTAATTGGCCAGAACAAATCACATGGAAGCTTACATCAGTGGGTCAGGGGCCTGTACAACTTTTGAGGTGGTGGCAGAGGGGAAGGGAAGAGTATTTACAGAACACTCACATAATCTACCATAAATATCAGCATATTTTATATATTAGCTATTATATCTGAAAACATGACTCTTTTGCATTTTAAGTATAGTAATTTCTTACAATTATTATTACTGAAAAAGATATGTTTGGATTTTTAGAAAACATGGAATCCTCAAAGGGTGTAAAAAGCTACCCACATCCCCATTTTGCTGAAGAAAGCACTGAATTTTGTTCATATTTACTTACTCTCATGAATTTAACTTACACATTTATACAACTATCTAATCTATTTAAAAATTTGATGTAGTATCTTTTAATCCACAGCCATGAAAAGCAAGACATGTGGACACACACAGCTCCGTTTCTCCTATTCTTTGTCTTTTAATTTGAACAATAACAACCACAGAAAACCAATTACATTTTATACACACATAATTATCTGAGCTTAATAACTGGCAATTATGCAATTTAAGTGTAGGTTTAACTCACACAGTCAGCTCTTCTTATATAAGAGTCCTCTGGTCAGAAAAGCCAGGGTGGCTTCTCAGTTCTACTATCTGGCTGCCTTATTCTCCTCTTTTACTCCTTCATGTCCAGAACTCTCTTCTGTCATTTCCTGTCACAGAGTACAGTCAGAGGGTTTGATCTTCCTGAAGACTCTTCCACTTGTCTTGGAATCCTCACCACTTTGGCACTCTGGTGACAGAGGAGAGTCAAGGGTCCCCTTCTTAAGCAAGCATAGGTGTGATAGGTGATTGTCCCCCAGTGAAGCCTCACAGTGAACAATAATAAAAGAACTCTGAAGCACAGTAGCAAAAGACTCATTTTCTCAGGAAACATTCTTTTCACAGTTCCTACCATGATCAGAAATGAATCTGTATACCCAGAGGAAGAAGAAATCGACAAGATATATTAACATTTTCATGTTACCTGTAATTCGTGCTAAGGATTTTTTTAGTTGTGGTATGGATAAAGACACTTTTTTCTATTGTCTCAGACCAAATTGATTAAATAAGAATGATTGGAGGAAATGAACATATAAAGGAAATGATTTTAGCTTACTAACTTGCATGTGATTTCACCTGAAATTCTAAAGGAATGATTCCAAAGCAGCAGGGCCTATGTGTACATCTGTTTTTCCCACCCAGGTTTCATTGAAAAACAATAGAAAAAGATAACTGTGTAGTCTTCTTTGCAAGTAGATGAAATGTTGGTGAATTTTGTGATAAATTTCTCAATAGTTTGCTGAATAGTTCCATATTCAACATCTGGCTCATTAAATATAAAAATACTATATGATAGAACATAATTAGTGGATTATTCTGCATAAACCAATTAGATTCATTGTGCCTAGTATGTATCTAAATACTTGTATTTATTTTCAAATTTCACCTTTATGTTTGTGCCATAGAAAGATATTTTAAAACAAAATATGACAAGCAAATACAAGGTTTTCAGATGGGTAAATATAAAACAACCTTTGCCAATATTCCTTGATAGAATTTTTATGGTAAACAATAAACAATTGCTTATGTATTCACATTCATGCTTCTACTAAATTCATTAAGCAACTTCTCTTAATCCTTTGTAGATATGAGAATTCCCTTAATTAAAAAAAATAATATATCAGACACTGTAATTAAATCATATTGTATTTTTGTTTTTACAAAGTTAAACAACACAACTATTTACTTTTTTCATCTTTTCCCGGTTTTATAATGTTGGGTTGGCCAAAGAGTTCATTTGGGTTTTCTGTAAGCTGTAACAATCCAATATTTTGTATATGATATATAAGTTAAAACCATAACAATGGAGAGAATCATTTGGGGATAATTGTGGCACAATAGGGATAGATTTCAAAGGAATAAAAGTCTTGACATAAGGAGTTTTTGATTGATAAAATACCTCTACACAGAAAATAATTAATAGAGATATGTTCTTTTTTTTTTTTTTTTTTTTGGAATAACAGACTACTCCTATCTAGAGCCACATATAAACCAATATTTCCACAGTGGCAGTATTAGAGCTTCTACTTCAAGCTATAGGACTCAAACTGTTAGTTTAGGATTTTCTGATAAAAGCAAAGGTCACAGCCAATAAAATAAATCCTCATTAATTGATGAATTAATGATCTGACTTCTCAATAGTCTGTTCAAGTTCATGAATTTATCTCAGCATTACTGCCAAGATTTTTGACAGGAACTACTGATTGCTGTAAAACCTCCCTTATTAGGAACTCATAAATTATAGAATAGAGGAGATGAGATATTAGAAATAATTTAATTGGAATTCTAGCAAATACACTTTTTAAGAGAGGTAGTCTAAATGTAACTATCCTACGCAGTACTCCAGTGTGTATCTAATTATCTCTAAAATGATTATTTCCCAGTTTCTACTCACAATATGGATTTTAATGTATTTCATACTGTATTTTTTATGTCAGCACTGTATAACCCATACATATTCAAGCATGGATCTACCACGTCTTTTTCTCTTTTCTTCTGTGATAGTGCTTGTTTGACTTTAATATTTTCTGTTCCAATGTATCAGGAATGAGGTTACTATCAACATTATGGGCAGATGATTGCTGTAGGGAGCTTTCTGATCCACTATAGAATGTTTAGCAGTATCTCTGCTTTCTACCCATTAGATGCCAGTGTTAAGACTCCACCCCACCCCACCCCCAATTTTTTTTTTAACATCTTTATTGGGGTGTAATTGCTTTACAATGGTGTGTTAGTTTCTGCTTTATAACAAAGTGAATCAGTTATACATATACATATGTTCCCATATCTCTTCCCTCTTGCGTCTCCCTCCCTCCCACCCTCCCTATCCCACCCCTCTAGGCAGTCACAAAGCACCGAGCTGATATCCCTGTGCCATGCGGCTGCTTCCCACTAGCTATCTACCTTACGTTTGTTAGTGTATATATGTCCATGCCTCTCTCTCGCCCTGCCACAGCTCACCCTTCCCCCTCCCCATATCCTCAAGTCCGTTCTCCAGTAGGTCTGTGTCTTTATTCCTGTCTTACCCCTAGGTTCTTCATGACATTTTTTTTTCTTAAAGTCCATATATATGTGTTAGCATACAGTATTTGTCTTTTTCTTTCTGACTTACTTCACTCTGTATGACAGACTCTAGGTCTATCCACCTCATTACAAATAGCTCAATTTCATTTCTTTTTATGGCTGAGAAATGTATATATGTGCCACATCTTCTTTATCCATTCATCTGATGATGGGCATTTAGGTTGTTTCCATCTCTGGGCTATTGTAAATAGAGCTGCAATGAACATTTTGGTACATGACTCTTTTTGAATTTTGGTTTTCTCAGGGTATATGCCCAGTAGTGGTATTGCTGAGTCATATCATAGTTCTATTTGTAGTTTTTTAAGGAAACTCCATACTGTTCTCCATAGTGGCTGTACCAATTCACATTCCCACCAGCAGTGCAAGAGTGTTCCCTTTTCTCCACATCCTCTCCAGCATTTATTGTTTCTAGATTTTTTGATGATGACCATTCTGACTGGTGTGAGATGATATCTCATTGTAGTTTTGATTTGCATTTCTCTAATGATTAATGATGTTGAGCATTCTTTCATGTGTTTGTTGGCAGTCTGTATATCTTCTTTGGAGAAATGTCTATTTAGGTCTTCTGCCCATTTTTGGATTGGGTTGTTTCTTTCTTACTGAGCTGCATGAGCTGCTTGTAAATTTTGGAGATTAATCCTTTGTCAGTTGCTTCATTTGCAAATATTTTCTCCCATTCTGAGGGTTGTCTTTTGGTCTTGTTTATGGTTTCCTTTGCTCTGCAAAAGCTTTGAAGTTTCATTAGGTCCCATTTGTTTATTTTTGTTTTTATTTCCATTTCTCTAGGAGGTGGGTCAGAAAGGATCTTGCTGTGATTTATGTCATAGAGTGTTCTGCCTATGTTTTCCTCTAAGAGTTTGATAGTTTCTGGCCTTACATTTAGGTCTTTAATCCATTTTGAGTTTATTTTTGTGTATGGTGTTAGGGAGTGATCTAATCTCATACTTTTACATGTACCTGTCCAGTTTTCCCAGCACCACTTATTGAAGAGGCTGTCCTTTCTCCACTGTACATTCCTGCCACCTTTATCAAAGATAAGATGTCCATATATGCGTGGGTTTATCTCTAGGCTTTCTATCCTGTCCCCACCCACAATTATGACAAAAAAAAGTGTCTTTCCAGACATTGCCAAATATTCTCCGGGGGGAGGGGCAAAATTGCCCTTGTTTAGAATCACTGCTACATACAGATTTTCATATTTGCCCTGATGCATATCATTTCCTTCCTTTCTCTACATTTATCAAACAAGTAGCTCATTGGTCACACACTCTATATACATAAAATGTTTGGCTGATATACTTGACTCTGATGTGACAGAGCCAGGTGAAGGGGAAGTTGACCAATTTTTATCTACGTGCCTTTTTTCTTACCGTTAAATTTCATTTTTTGCATATTTAGAATAAAGAGACTGAATATTACAAAGCCAAATTATGTAAGCTTCCATTGGGATAAAAGTCAAGTCATTAATTAGTCACATTCTTCATCACTACATCTGAGAAATGCAAGTAAAGAAGAGAAAATTATTCTACCATGTTTAGAAAGTTTATAACCTTAGGCCTCAGTGCAAAGCTTACTTCAAGCATTGCATACCATTGATTTCAATGAATTTAATCCCTACCGGTTACAGGCTTCATGAGTGCATTTCCATCTTTACAGGTGCTTCTCAGAATTAATTGCTACTTTATAGGTAATCACCATTTATATAATTAGATTAGAAAAGTTAGTAATTTAAAAGATGGCTAGAATTGAGGAGTGACATTATGAAGAGTGATACTACCATCACGCTTCTTACATTTTCTTAAACCTCTTTAAGGAGTGTGAAAAAATGGTGAGCAAAGAAGTTACTAAAATAGTAGTCTGATTTCAAAGAGTTTCAACTTTAAGATAAAAGTCTAGTAAAATTTTACTTTTTAATTTCCTGATAATTAAACACTGTCTCTCATATGCTGGAACCACTTCTTTTCAAAGAAGTCTGTGGTATATATTAGTACTGTGATTTTATTTCTTTAAGGAGTTAATTGATGGGCACTATATACAGTAATAGCAGCCCTGTCCATTATTGCCTCTGCACTGGCTCCTGTCTGATGGAACTTCCCTGTTGTCTTATCCACCTGTTCTAAATTGACATCCAAATGCTCTTTCCCCTAGGGCTTCTTTTCAAAATATTTGCTTGGAAAAAAATTGATGCTTACTCCCAGTTTTGATATTCTAGTGATATTCTTACTGAGATTTGGGAACATTACAATGTACTTTCAGAAGTGATTGAGCTTGTCTTACTTCCAGGATTTACTGTTAATACACCAACCTGGCATATATAATATGGAAAGATATTAGTTGATCTGAGGATGAATTAAAATCTATTGATATATGTATATATTTTTAACAGAAAATATATGAAATTATACCAATTAAAGTTTCAGAATCCTTGTGCTTTTTCAAAGAGTAGGCTACCTCTATAAATCTAGGGATATACAAGTACAACAGTGAATAAATAAATGAAGAGGGGACTATAATATTTAAATTTCAGTAAATGAGATACTTGCCATTCTAACTGAACTGCTTAAACTGCTTTTATGTCTAATTTGTATTGAATTTTGCATCTATTGCTATCAGCCTGAACATATATTCTTTTTAAAATTTAAGAGAGAAATAACACTGAGATAAATAGGCTTTATGGACCTAGCAGTATTTTTATAATATATATTCATGATATATATATATAATTTTTTTTTAGCTAATCAGTTAAAATATCGTTTTAGCAATTCAATTAATTCTTTGCTTTAGTCAGTCATCTTTTGAGATGTCAAACTTATCTTGCCCTGTATTTTGTAGGCTACTAACTTTATTCACCAGTAAGACCAATTTCACATGGGATTCAATGTACAGCCAAAGATGGAGTATGATTAAAGAAATAGGAAATTTTCCAAGTGTGTTACAGTATCATCCTCATCTATGAATAAGGTGCCAAAAATCACAACCATGAGTTATTTATCTGTTTAAAGTTCAATCTACTGAACACAACATTGAAAGACAAAAAGATATAATAAAATAGAGCTTAGGGCTATATATTAACTTAGTAGTGTTCATTCTTGAATAAGCAGGTATAAGTGATCTATCGTGATAATAATCCTCCTGAAGTGTAGGAGAGGGCCATTTTGATGGTAATTTTAAATTGTTTGAAAATAAGAAAGGATAGATATTGCAGTGGAGTACCAAGGATAAATAGAAAGCAGAATGAGGCCTTTGTTGGTAGATTTAATGAAAAGAAAGTCAATGTTGACTAAACAAGATGACTTTCTATTTATGATCTGATGTAGGACACAGTTCAAGCTGCTTATAATGGAATACAGGGCCCTCTATAAAAACCATTCTTCCTGGCTTTCTATTAGTTGAAGGGCACCAGGGAATCTACATCTTAACCTTATTTTGTACACCCCTCCCCCAACTTCAATTAACAGGGAGTTAATTCCTGAACGAGGAGTAGATATTTCCATGATAAAATGTACCTCAATTATCTTCTTTTTATTATATTTTCCAATTAATTTTTCTTTAATAGTCTTGCAGAACAACTGAAATAATTTAGGATTTCACAGTTTGGATAGTTGATTTTATACATCAATGTTTTAGATTATTACACTAACTTTTTGCTTCTGGCTCAAGCTGCGACATATGTATATACCTTACCTTATATAAAAATATAATTATTTACTTATATTTATTAAATTTTACTTATTTAATATTTCACACTTTGCAGTATTGCCTTCTTTGCCTTTGCCACATTTAAACAGTCAGGCATTCTTACTCATTACCTCAAGGAAAGAATATGAGAGGAAAAAGAAGCTAAAAGATGAGTTACTGTTGAAACTTTAATTTGTAAAAGCCTGTACCCAAAAAAGGATAAAAAGTATATAAAATTTTTTTTTAAAAATTAAGAGCTGTTATTCCTAACAAGGAGCTCCCTCCTCACACTGTCTTTCCACATAACCTAGAAGAGAATAGGAGTCCGTGAGCAGAAACAACATAGAATGAAGCAAGTGGTATTGAATGTTAGAGAAAAGGACTCTGTGCTCTTTTCTTTGGCCAAATCCCAGGTAAACTTTTGATATTCAAGCATAAAAGAGACCTGTTTCTCATTTCCTGTGAAGAGCCCTTGGGAGATGGTAGGAATGCAGACATCAGAAAAGCATGTGTAATGTCTGTCGCTGTATAAGACCTAAAAAGATTCAGAGATTATCCCAAAATTTTGCCTGCAGATACCTTGAAAATAGTAATTTCTACACAAATAATGGAGAACCAGTAAGAACAATGGTCATCTCAGGAGATGTTAGCATACACATTATCAATTGTACAATTATCTATTGAACCTCTATTATGTGCCAAACATTTTTACAGATTGTGAGACATAGCAGCAGTGATCAAAGCACTCAAAATCTCTGCCTTTGCAGAAATTGCATTCTAGTAACAGCTGGGTGACATTAAGAACCAGATATTCATACCTAACTCCTCAGCATGATGTAAACCTTCCTGAACTTGAATTGAACTCTCAGGGAAACGAGAATCTGTGCAAGTGAACACAGAGAATGGACTATGATAAAAATGACACCACTCTTGGAGAAGTATGGGAATTAAATTGTAATTGAAAATCAAGAAAAATTTAATTATAATTAAATAATAATTATAGTTAATTAAATACTGGAGTTTTTGGACTGAGCATTATATCTATTTCTCATTATATACAGTAACTTTTGTGCTAGAAAATGTGTAAGACACTTCTATTATACATTATTTTATGATACTGCTGTTGTGATCATTTATTGAGCACATTCAACAAACAGTGCACGGGGTAGAGAAAGTACAATACATTCTTTCCAAATTTATAAACTTCTTTAACTTTTTCAAAAAATAAATGTGAACATTCAGGGCTTTCCTGGTGGCACAGAGGTAGAGAGTCCGCCTGCCGATGCAGGGGACACGGGTTCGTGCCCCGGTCCGGGGGGTCCCGCGTGCCGCAGAGCGGCTGGGCCCGTGAGTCATGGCCGCTGGGCCTGCGCATCCGGAGCCTGTGCTCCATAACGGGAGAGGCCACGGCAGTGAGAGGCCTGTGTACCACAAAAAAATAAAAAAAAAAGAAAGTCATTCATATTCAATCAAAGTAAAGAGATACAACATTCTTCAGGATCACTCAAACCCAAAGTACTAAGTATATGTACCATTAAGACACATTGCAGTGTAATAAATCTTTCATATATACATTTTTAGATCAGCATAAGTTTGTAATCTGGAAACACTATGTTGTTCTGGAAAATGCTTCTAATTTGGTGAGATCAAATTTTATTTTAACCGTGGAAAGCATGTTAGTGACACTCTTTATCAAGAGTTGATATAACATAAAAATGACAAATTACTTCTTTTAACTGAGATATAATTCACAAACCATAAAAATTTTTAGTATATATTACAGATTGTGAAACCATCACCTTTATCTAATTCCAGAATATTTTATTAACACTACAAAAAAACCCAGATCTGTATCAATAGCAGTCACTCTCCATTCTGCCCTATGCCTATCCCCAGGCCACCACTAATCTACTTTCTGTCTCAATGGACTTTGTCTATTCTGGATATTTTATATAAATTGAATTATTCAATATGTGGACTTTTGTGACTAGCTTTTTTCACTTAGGATAATGTTTTCTAGGTTCATCCATATTATGACATGTATTAGTACTTCATTGCTTTTTATTTCATTAAGTGCATTTATTCCATTGTACTGATACCATGAGTTACTTATTATTCATCAGTTGATGAGCATTTGCATTCTTTCTATTTTTGAGCTATTATAAATCATGCTGCTGTAAACATCTGTGTACAAGTTTTTATATGGGCATATTTTGAATTCTCTTGGGTATATACCTTAGAGTAGAATTTCTGAGTCATAGGACAACTCTATGTTTAACTTTTTGAGGAATTGCCAAATTGTTTTCTATGGAAGCTGCACCATTTTACATTTCTATCAGCTATAGGTCAGAGTTTCAATTTTCCTACATGCTCATCCACATTTGTCATTTTCCATTTATTTGACTATAGCCATCCTAATGGGTATAAAAGGGTATCTCACTGTAATTTTGATTTGCATTTTGCTAATGGTTAAATGTTTACTGACCATTTGTATATCTTTTTTATAGAAATACCTTTCTAAATCTTTTGCCTATTTTTAAGTGCGTTATTTGCCTTTTCATTTTGAGATGTAAGAGGTGTTTATATATTCTGGCAACTAGGCCCTTATCAGATATAGATTTGTCTTTTGACTTTCTTAATAATGCACTTTGATGCACAAAAGCTTTTAATTTCAGTGAAGTCCAATTTATCTACTTTTATGTTGTTGCTTATGCTTTTGATGTCATATCTAAGAAACCATCAACCAATTAAGATCACCAAGATTGACAGGTATATTTTCTCCTGAGAGTTTTATAGTTTTAGCAATGTTTGTGGTTTTTTGATCAACTTTAAGTTAATGTTTGTATATAGTGTGAGGTAGGGATCCAAATTCATTGTATTGCATGCTGATATCCAGATGTCCTAGAAACATACGTTGAAAAGACTATACTATCTTTATTGAATGCTTTTGGCACCTTTGTTGAAATCAACTGACCACAGGTTTATCTCTGGAATCTCAATTCTATTTCATTGATTTTTTTTGTCTAACCTTATGCTGGTACCATGCTATCTTGATTACTCTAGTTTGTTGTTAAGTTTTGAAATTGAAAAGTACGAGTCCTCCAACTTTGTTCTGCAAAATTTATTTTTGTGAACCTGGGTTCCTTGAATTTTCAGGATCAGCTTTTCTATTTCTGGGGAAAATTAAAAGCAGGTAGCTGGAATTCTGAGTAGGATTGCATTAAATCTATAGATCAATATTTGGAGTATTGCTCTCTTAATTACATTGTGCCTTCTAATCCATAATCAAGGGATTTTTAAAAATTTATTTTGTTGGTATTTATTTTAACAATATTTTGTTTTAGTTTTCACTATATAAGTATTGCACTTGTGTTAAATTTATTCCTAAGTATTTTATTCTTTTTAATGCTAATGCAAGTGGAATTTTCATAATTTCATTTTCAGATTGTTTATTGCAAGTGTATCAAAATGTAGCATTTTATTATTGAGCTTGTGTCCTGCAATTTTGCTGAACTTGTTTGTTAGTTCTAATAGATTTTTATGAATTTGGGGAAGTTCCTATATATAAGACCATGCCACCTGCAAAAGGTATAATTTTACTTCTTTCTTTACAATCCAGGTACCTTTTATTTCTTTTCCTTGCCTAACTGTCCTGTTAAAACCTATAGTACATTGTTGAAAAGAGATGCTAAGAGTACTCAGCCTTGTCTTGTTTCTGATCTTCAGGGGAAAGCTTTCAGTTTTTCACCAGTAAGTATGACTTAGCATTGAGGAAATTCCATTCCAGTTTCTTTTCTTTTCTTTTTTTTTAGTGTTTTTATCATTAAAGGGTTTGGATTTTGTCAAAATTTTGTATCTGTATCTATTGAGATAATCATGGTTTTTTTCCCTTCATTCTACTAATATGTTGTATTTCAGTGATTCATTTTCTTATACTGAATCAACCTTACATTCCCTGGGTAAATATTAGTCAAGGTGTGTAAACCTTTTCATATGCTGCAGGATTTATGTTGCTGATTTGTATTGATCTGTTGGGAATTCTTACTTTTACATTAATAGGGGATACTGGTCTCTAGTTTCTCTAATTGTAATGTCCTTATCTAATATAGGTATTATGGTAATACTGACTTTTGAAATAGGTTAGGATGTGTCTATTCTCTTCTATTTCTTAGAAGAGTGTAAAAAGGATTAAGATAATTCTTCATTAAATATTTGGTAGAATTCACCAGTAAAATCATCTGTCCTTCTAATTTAAAAAAAATGTATACATTAAGATTTACTCTTTGTGCTATAAATTTCCGAGTTTTGACAAATATGGAGTGTCATGTATCCATCACTAAATTATTATACAGAATAGTTTTATTGTTCTCAAAAATCCCTTTTCTTCACTTGTTCAACCCCCTTTCCTCATTCTCCTCAGCCACTGATATTTTTACTATTTATATAGCTATGCCTTTTGCAAAATTTTATATAAACAGCGTGTTGCCTTTTCAGACTGGCTTCTTTCATTTGGCAATATACATTTAAATTGCATCCAGTTTTCGGTGTAGTTTTATAGCTTTTTTTTTTTTTTTTTTTCTGTATGCAGACCTCTCACTGCTGTGGTCTCCCCCCGCCACAGAGCACAGGCTCCGGACGCGCAGGCTCAGCGGCCATGGCTCACGGGCGCAGCCGCTCCGCAGCATGTGGGATCCTCCGGGACCCAGGCACGAACCCGTGTCCCCTGCATCGGCAGGCGGACTCTCAACTACTGCGCCACCAGGGAAGCCCAGGTCATTTGTTTTTATCACTAAATATTATTTAATTGTATGGATGCAGCACAGTTTGTTTGTCTATTCACATTGAAGGATATCTTGGTTCCTTCCAGTTTTTGATGCTTTTGAATAAAATTGCTATAGCTACTCATGTGCAGGTTTTTCTGTGCCTATCAATTTTTAAGTAAGTTTGGTACTACCTAGGAGTGTGATTGCTTGATCCTATGGTACAATTATGTTTAGCTTTATATTTTTTTACTTAAGTGGATGTACCAGGCTTAATTCCCACTATTAGTGAGAGTTTCTATTGTTCCACAATCACACTGGCAATTGGTATTGTTAGTTTGTTGTTGTTGTTGTTCTGATTTGGATTTTAGCCATTCTAATATGCATGTAGTAGTATCTCATTGTGCTTTAATTTGCAGTTCCCTAATCATAAATGATGCTGAGTATTTTTTTTTGATGCTGAGTATTTTAATATGTTTATTTATTTATTTTTATATGTTCATGGTGATTTATAAATTCAGGTCTTTTGCCCATCTTAACTTTTTTCCCACTTTTTTTTTGAATTTTAAGAGTTCTTCTATATTTTAGATATGCGCTCTGGTTTTATTATCCGTAAACTTGGGATTAATAATTATAATCTCCTCATTGATTGGTTTAGTTGAGAAAATGCAAAGATTTAGTGGAGACACTATATACTGTAAGTGCCAAATAAATCTATTTGGCTGGGAACAGCTTTGTTCACATCTTACCTTTCCAAAGCCTACCACAGAAACATAAATAAAAATGGGTCAAATTAATTAAAAAGCATGTCTAAAATAGGTGGGATTCAGGCTTATTTGTTTGGTCAGAACCTTTATATACACTCTACATTCACATCAACTGCTTCTAGCTTAAACACAGTAAAATGTAAAACAAAATGTATGATCATGCACACATGCAAACATGTTTTCTCCTAATAGTCTTATACAAACCATTTGTTTTCATTCTTCTATTATACCATTTATTTATCATTCTATAATACAAACATTCTAAAATATTGATGGAAGAAATTTTCACGCATTGAGGTACAGGGAAGTCATTCTGGCTTGTATCTGCTTTGGCTTGAATTTCATGCTAACTAGAATAGCCTGTCTTATGGCCTGTCAAACAGGTATTGCACATCTTTAACCATTAAAAAAAAAAATGTTTTTACCAGATTTTGTGGAATGTCCACATTGAAGATAGGGATAAATGCCCCCCTTTCCTATGGTGTCAGTGGTAGTACTCCTTCGAACATGAGGTTCCCTTCCCAGACACTAAGGTCATGCTGACTCACTGTGTATATGCTAATCTATCTCTTCTGAAACCTTAAAGGAACGTACTCCTGTCATGTTTGATATTTGTTCTTTGTTCTGACAAGTTGTAAAACTGTGGTTCATGCATCCAAAATGGAGCCCAGTGGCCATTTTGGTTATGGTTTCAGACACATATCTGCATCACTGAGAACTTGAATTTTCTAGACTGTATCAATCAAGGACTCTCCCAACCGAATTTCCAAACAATATCTGCTAGAAGCTGCCAGCTGTAACCTTATGGTCTCAAGCTCTCCCGTTGTAATTATGCAACAGTTTTAGACTCCAACCAATCCTTGCTTAGCAAGCATCCTTAAATTCTTGCCAGCTCCAGTCTTAATTCTTGACCAACAAATTATATAACTTTGTGGTTTTTGCCTCCCCCATTTTGCAACCGGATAGAACACAATTCAAATGCTTCTTGATTCCATGTCTCCTGGGCTATAGTTCTCAGTTTGGTTTGAATACAACTCTTTTCTAGTCCTAGTATAGATTGCTTGTTGATTATTTGCATTGACAATATGCAATGGTTTCCTCTGTGTAAGTATAATTTCCAGCAAATAGTATGTATTAGTATATGTTCTTATACTAAAATTCTTAATATCATTGTGAAAAAATATTTGAGAAATACCCTGAATTCCTGAACTTTCAAAAACATATTTCTAAACACTATTTTTCTAATAAAAAGTTGCTAATAAACATTAGTTATTCCTTAGCTCTATGCTGTTTTGCAAATCTTGAACCTTAATATTTAAGCATATCTTGAACCAATTACACATAAATTATTTTAGAATTTTTAATGTACATAGTTGTCTCCTCAATAAAGTAGGTATAATCACAAGGTTAGAACTCAATAAAAAGAAGCATTATAGATCAAAGAAAATACACAATTAAATCAAGTATCTGATTCCTAGCCTGTATTGGCACTATAGTAAATAAATATTTGGCAAAAAATAATTTGAATCAGTTTGGTGAGGCTGCTGGTTCTTAACTAAACAAGTAGTTTGTGTGAAATCCTTCATGAAAACATGTTAAAACACACATATTTGGGCTGAAAAGATACTGGGAGGTAATCTAACATAGTATCTTCATTTTGGATATTTAGACATATGGAATCTGTGAATTAAATAATTTCAAAGGCTTAGTCCATGTCCAAAATTAAAAAATTAATTGCGGAAATGGTAGTAGATCTATAATCTCCTCTTACTCATTTTGTCCTTGGAAAGATAACTTCACAACTCAAATACTCTTACTAGCTTATACTTTCAGGCTAATAAGAAAGAAGATGTACTCACCCAACAGGTAATTATGTTGCTTTGCTTGATATAGATGGTATTCTAAAAAATAAAAGTGAAGAAAAATTTTTCTTCAGTTAAAGCAAAAACAGAAACTTTTGATTTTCCTTTTGAAAGATGAAATCTAATAAAAATAGAAGGAGCATAGGACCAACTGCAGAGTGGTGTACAGGTTGTGAGTATAGATTCTAGAATCAGAAATATTTCTGAAAAAATATTGAGCTGCCAATAGCTCTGAGAATTTGCTCATAACTTAATCACATTAAGCCTCTGTGTCCTCATCTGTAAAATGTGGTTAATAATAGTATAATTACGTAGGATTTTGTGAATATACAGTGAGAAAAAATGCATACATATCTAGAGCATAGTTAATGCTTTAAGTGAATGCTGCTTCTTAATGTGTTTTAAGTTAAGCAATCTTTCTTACATCTTACATAAAGGAGGAAACTCAAGAACTTATTTCTGATGTGTGCATGTGTATGCATGTGTACATAAATAGAAATAGAGGCCAAGAATAATTTTCAGTGTTGACCTACTCAGCATAGTAAGAGAGTTAACTGCATTGAAGATTACAGAGGAAACGTATTTTAGACAGATTGCTAAGAAGTGGAAGAAATGGGGATAAGTTTTAGGTGAAAAATAATAAATTCTAGATATAATTTGGAAACCTTTGTTTGATAGAGTGTTTCCACAGACAGAAAAAATACATAAGTTTAGTAAAGGTGGTACATAAAAAGGAAGCTTGAATTAAACTCTAAGTGGATCAATCTTTATTTTTCTGTTAAATGTAGTATGTGTATGGGAATCTATTTTGTTCCAGAAAGCTGCTGAATATATAGCAGTTATCAGAGCAAATATGGTCCGTGTCCTCAAGATCTTTTTAATTTATGAAAGAAGAATACACTAAACAAGTACTGTAATATAAATATCCTGAAATTTAGAGAGGGAAGTGTTTTCAAGCTGTGTAATGGACATACCCCAAAATATTCTTTAAACACTAATTTATTTCCTGTTTCATATAAATACATTTATATCAGTAAGTTTGTATTTATTCTGTCAATTTTGAAAATATTTATAGCAAGATGCCCTACTGAAGATTTAACTTCTGTTGTTACTGTTTGAATGTTTTACCATTACCACAAGCAAATAGCAAGAAAGTTACCTTGGATATATTTGGGAAGGTAAAAGAGAAGTGATGCTGTTCCAAGTTTAGAGGTCAGTCTCCTTGCTGGAAAGGTAAAAATGCTTTTGGGTAAAAGACTAATGCAGAAACCACATGGACAGCATCCCTAGGACCACCAGCATCTTGTAGACATGTACACGGGATTAAAAGGAGCTAAAAGAGCACAGAAATGTGAATAGGAGAGGGACACCGTGGGAAGAGCTTAACCAGGGAATCAGATATATAAAGAGACTCAGCAGATCTGTACAACCCCTCAGGTCAACTCCTCTGAGCATCAGTGGTGAGATCATTGCAGCCTCGAGAAGACCAGTAGAGCCCACTGAACAGACTTCAGAGGATCCCCATTTAAGTCCTCAGGACTGGCTTCTTTTCAGCCCTTCATATGTTTCCACATTATGAGGAAATCTAAGAAGGCCAAAAGCAAAGAGAGTGATAGTAGAATTTCAGCTCTTCAGACCCATTAGAGGGAGCTTCAGTTTGTGTAGTAAAAAAAAAAAGCATATGTGATATTATTAGAATGCAGCATTCACTGTGCAGATCATTTATGATATATTTTTCTCAAGGTGTTTTACCACAGGTTCATTTTATTCAAATGTCCACAGTTCACAATTGGTGGACTTAGATATCCAAAAAGAAATATCTCTATTTACTACAAACTACTTCAAAATGAATCCAGAAGCCTCAGTCCTTAGAAAGTGGCTAAGCCATTAGACACAAAAGACTAATACTTGTAAAAGTGTCTTCCTTTTGTCATATATGTTTACAGTTCTCTGCCACTTTCTTTCAAAAAAAGAAAAATGACATCATAAATAATTTACTGTTCTTTGAGCCAGAATAGTCCTTAAAAGAATCATCTGATACAATCACTTGCTTTATTCTGTCTGATAAACAAATATTTATTGAGCTTCTTCAAGATTCTGAGCACCCTGCTATAGACACATAGCAGACAAAATTTTTTAGCTCTGAAAATATTTTCTTATCCCATTTCATAGGTAAGGAAACTGAGGTTTGGATAAATTTAGTGACTTTATCAAGTCTGAGAGGCTACAAATAATTGAATAGAGACTAGAACCCAGTTCTTACTCCTAGTGCTGTGTGATTGTCAATACACTACTCTGCTTTGCAAATGTAATCTTAAAATAAGTTCAGTGTTTCATTCAGTGATTTTGATATTGCCTAATACTGTTTATTGATTATACTGAATTAACTCCTATATATAAAAGGATAATGTCTTGCTATTTTTTTAAAACTTCTCAAAGTCAACAGAACAGTGTGCATATGTATACATTATATATATGCATCTATTTGTATGTATATACACACACATTGCAACACATATATCCATCCTGTGATATGATAGAGTGAAATTTCAGGAGAGTATACAAAGACCTTCTTTCACTACTGTGGATGATAAATGGTAGAAATCTTATCAAATCACAGGTATGCAGAAGCATTTTACCACAAACAGCTACTAAATGGGACAGAAGAATTGTTATGGATGTTGAGAGAGTAGCAACACTAATAAATATTATACATTAAACCTCTAAAAGGTAATGAAGCTAAACATTGCCTGTTATTCTCTTCAGGCAAGATTCAAGTTGGAAGCTACTACCTTATCATTTAAATGCCTTGTGCTGTATACTCTAAACCATAGGCAATCTCCAACAGTGAGATCATTTTTAGGCAATAAAAATCATTTGAATAAAATTACTTAAGCAAGTGAGCATCTGTGCCTTTATCTAAATGACCAAATGCTAGAAATTGAGGAAAGGAGCCAAGATGCTTTTTCTTAAAAAGAGGCAAAACAGACAAAAAAACACAACACAGCATTTAGACACAGAAAACTGGCTTGTTACTTTTACGTTCCTTGAAAGTTTTTTTTTTTTCTTTTTCAGCTCATTTGTATCTCTGTCTCTTGCTTCTGCAATAATTTGCTACTGTAAAGTTATTTTTGTCTTAATAAGATAATCTTCAAATATTATGTAAGAACAGTATGTTTAATCATATTTTCTGTAAAAGTGTGCTCTTTTCCTTTATAAAATCTTTGTACATATACTTCTTGACTTTCATATTCAAAAAGTATACACACATATTTTAGGGTACATACTATTTTAATTAATAGTGATTTACTTTAATGTATTTTTCTCAGAAAATATTCTCACAGTACCAGAACACTGAAAAAAATACTTTTTACTTATTAGTGATATCTAAACCTGATACTTCTTTGCATTCTCTTGTAGGTAAATGATGTCAAACTAAGATTATTCATAAACTAAGATTATTTATAAACTAAGCTTGTGTCTAAATAATAGAGAAAGATAGAAGACACATAACCTACAAATAGTAGACATTAAATTATATTCTAAGACCACAAAATTACACAATGATAGAAATTTTTTGCACCTTGAACTTCAGTTTGATACCTCCTTATATAGGGCAAACAGTAGGGAATTATAAGGCCAAAACTCAAAATACAACATTTCATTAAAATTGTTAGAAAAATAAAAGTTAAAATATTTTTTAAAAATAAAAGAAGAACCCTAATTTGCCCTTTCTTAGCTAACTTGCTGGGATGTTTTGGATGTAAATGAAATAACCAAAAGTCAATGCAAAACATAGTTATTTTATTCTCAAATCATTTTATACTGCCTGGAGAAAGTACTTCTGAAAGACTTTTTTTAAAATTGTAGATGAACATTTTTAATAACCTAAAAAGAAATGCATCATATGTGGGACCTGATCAGCAGAAGAGAGGGTCAGAGCATGTCCAGACAATAGTTAGAAAAAGATTAGCCCAGAAAGAGAATATGGCTGTTTCAAAGATATCCAAGAAGTAAATAACTGATGGGAATTCAAGCAATGGGTGCTCAGCATGAAAAATTATAACGACTGTTGAAAAGTAGAGCAAGAAATTCGCATATCTCATAATTGGCACAAAGGAAGATCCTGTTAAGCCACAGACTAGCATTCTATCTACTACCATGGAGACTTTGGGAATCATATTCTGCGTCAGAATTTTTAACTTTTGTCTCAAGTACATTTGTTACCATGCACCAGTTCTGATAGAAATCATAGTTCTTAGTAGGCAGTCATGTTGTATACTACATGATTTTTTTCCTGGGACTTACTAATTAGCCCTGATGTTACCCGGGACATGTCCTGGACTCATGGGCTGACAACCCACTGAATGGAAAGTTAATTTGACATGGCCTGCCTTAGAAGGATAGGCCAGACAAGTTCCCTCTTTGATATCTAAATTAAGGTATACCAAATTAATAATACAGCTTTCAGGGTATGCTATAACGGAAAAGAGATAAGCAGAATAGCCATGAGATCCCATAAGGAATTCATAATAAGAGAACACTCATTTTCACATATCCAGATATACAAGAAAGGAGACTATGTGGCTTTCAAAAGAGTAAGAGACTCACAGAGAAACTAGGTCATCCCTAGAATGTATAGATTGAAACCTTATGTACCTTAAAATTAATCTTCCTTTGGTCTTGAGGCAATGTGAAGAACCTCTGTTTCTTTTATATAAAAATCCTAGAGAAGAGTTCATGATCCAGACATTTGGGGGCAAAAGGTAATACAAATGATGAGTCTCCTGGGGACATAAAAATGACAGGAGCCAAATACCAAGAGGCAGGGTATCCAGTCCCTGAGCTTCTAGGCAGTGACCTGCTCCTGGGGAACCCAGGCCAGGAACAAGTCAAAATTCAGAAAGGAGATAGGTTTAAGATTATTTTTATATAAATCTCAGGACTATTAGAATTATTTACTTACCTATAAGCCTTGCCCTCTAAACTCTAGGAATTAAATACATGCTAAAGAATGGAGCTGAATCCATCATCAAGTTTGTAAGTTGTACAGGATGCCTACATAATTTGTGGGGTCAAACTGAAAATGAAAATGCAGGGCCCCTTTTACCAAAAGCATTAAGGATTTCAAGAGGGAAGCAGATGTGCACTGAACCAAGAGGGGGACCCTTCTTACACAGGTTCCTATACAACTGTGTAAGCTGGCCTTGAAGGGGTGGGGCAATCATACCAGTTTACCCTGAATAAATCATTTTTCTGGGATAGCATTCATTTATGCCCAGTCTTCTTGACCTATTATCTGTCTTGTAATTATAAGGTGACTTTAGGTTTAGGAATACTTGCTTTTTTTGCTTATTAGGTATCTGTTTTCTAACTCAAAAAGTGGCACAATACAATTAGGAACAATGTCCAGAATATTCTCATCAGATTGAAAATTCTATGCATCAGGTTTCATGAAGTTCTCAAATTCAAGTGGATAACAGCCTGAGCTGAACTCAAAAGAGCACATGATTGAAGTAAAATTTTGTTATAGACTCTGAAGGAAAATTAGGAATTTCCCTCAGGCATGTATTGTCTAAGGAAAAGCTCCCCTAATTTTGTAGGGGAAAAGAACCCACTTATTATTTCATTACTCCTGTTCTTCAAAGTTAATTTCAAAATCACTATATGTGGCTTGAATACTTGGGAACAAATTATCCTATAATTTGTGAAGTCTAACTCTTTGATAAAACTTCATTTCTGATTAGGAGGTCTTCCAGGTCTATGTAAATTTCAGGTCCCACTATATCTGATCTTTAGGTTCAAGTGGAAAGTTAATGTATATCGTTTCATGCCAATTTATTTTGTGAGAGAGGTTTCTAGTTTGCAATTTCCATTGATTTTGCAGAACTGAGTTGTCATTTCCCATGCCCTGGCCCCTAAGGATGAAAACCATCTTAGTCAAAGATACCTAGAGGGCTTCCCTGGTGGCACAGTGGTTGAGAGTCCGCCTGCCGATGCAGGGTACACGGGTTCGTGCCCCGGTCCGGGAAGATCCCACATGCCGTGAAGCGGCTAGGCCCGTGAGCCATGGTCACTGAGCCTGCGCGTCCGGAGCCTGTGCTCCTCAACGGGAGAGGCCACAACAGTGAGAGCCCCGCGCACCGCAAAAAAAAAAAAAAAAGATACCTAGAAAACAGCCTGAGGCAAATGTCAATTGCCAACTCTACTATGAGGAGTAGAATCCCAGGAAAATTAGGGTAAGAGAAAAAAGAGAGTGAACCTGGGGAGGGGGAAAAAATACAAAGTGGTACATTACAGCAGCTCCAAAACTTCACTAAATAAACTAGACTGAATGCTTATTCACCTGGGACATCTCCAAATAGGAAGGGCAAGGAATTTAAGTATGTGCCATCTCCTGTCTCTCATTGGTCAAATATAATCTCAAGATACATGAAGTCCTACACAATCCCTTCTAGTTGTACTCTTTTTGAGCCCTGAGATGTCTCAAAACACAATGTTTCATCTGGGCCCAGGTGTGGAGGGAAGGGTCAGAGACATACAGAGCTAAGAGCAAATCTAAGAAGATGAATAAATCAGGTATGAAACTTCAAGGTTACATTAGCCACAGACTTATTGCTTAGGAAAGAGGGATACAGCCTTTGTCCATTTTTCTTTGTAGGCAAAGTCACCTTTTTACCTGTAATCTGAGTGTAATGTAATTGGTAGTAAATACATTTCACCACGAATATACCTGAGTCAGTTTTAATTTATTCATTTAACAAGATACTCTCGACCTTCTACTATGTGCACTGGATTATGGAAGGGATATAAAGATGAATAAGTCATGGGCCCTACTCCAAATTCTAATTAGTCCATTTTAGATTTGCTGTTGAAAGATTCACAGGTGCAAGTTTATCCTTATTCCACTGGCTTTTTATAACAGAATCATAAGGTGAAGGCAAGGAAGAGGTGACAATTTTATCATTCCTTGTTTTTTTTTTCTTTCTTGCTCCTGATTTTTAAACAGTTTTAGGAAGGATATTCATTTAACTTTAATGGCTAAGACGAGCTCTATTCTACATAAATCTCAAAAGTTAAACCATATCATGCTTTGATATTCTTTGTGAATCCATTGTTCTCACCTCTATAATCTAAGATAAGATCCCCATTTCATGATCCTTAATTTTTCCACATCTGCAAAGTTCCTTTCTGTTATATAACATAAAATACTCACAGGTTCTGGGGATTGAAATATGGCCATTTTGGGGGCCATTATTCAGTTTACGATATTAGGCAAATTCAGAAGAACAAATAATAACTCACAAGATACACAATAAGCTCTTCTCACATCTGAATAAAGTTGCAAGATTTTAGGTATCTTCCTATAACCTCTACTTACGTTCTGAGTTGTAAGTAGTCAGCTCTTACCAGACTTCCCTTTCACACATCTATGAGCTGGTTACGCAGAATATCTTTTTTTACTGCATTCATTAGCTGAAGGAGAATCAATAAAACAATCTGTAGAGTATGCTTCACTAATGGGAAAATACAGTTAGTTCTGTCATAGAATATTCTTAAGCTAAGAATTATAAATGTAATTATAAGTTTCTACTTCTTTGAACTATAAATAAAAATAACTAAATCTACAAAGCACAATCCCATTAAATTGGAATCACAACTCACTCTATTATATACTTTACCTGCTACCTATCTTTCTGTCTTTTAACCAACCATTCCTCTGTTATCTTTTCTTTAGTGATAAAAGAGGAATTTTTTCATATAAATTGCCTTTCCAAACTTGCATCTTCTAGAACAACACACTGTGAGATGCTCCACAAACAGCAAGAGTTTCAAAATAGAATTTGTTTCAGAAACATTACATAAGTTATATATCTTTGGGAAATCAACATGCAGGTCTGTGAAATCCTGCATTAAAAAATTTATCTTTTTTTTTTTTCTGCGGTACGCAGGCCTCTCACTGTTGTGGCCTCTCCCGTTGCGGAGCACAGGATCCGGACGCACAGGCTCAGCGGCCATGGCTCACGGGCCCAGCCTCTCTGCGGCATGTGGGATCTTCCTGGACTGGGACACAAACCCGTGTCCCCTTCATCAGCAGGCGGACCCCCAACCAGTGTGCCACCAGGGAAGCCCAAAAAAATTATCTTTTTTAAACCTGAGTTTTACAATTTATCTAATGATAGAACACTTTTTCACATAATGTTAGTTAACATCCTGTAAAATTAGTGTTTTTATAGAGCACACAATGTTTTAAAAAGACCACTCTATATTAATTGGATATTTATTTCAGTTTCATCAGTAGGTTTTTAATGAAACCCTGATCCTCTATTTATGTTTACTTTTATCGAATACTAACTTTGTGTATTGTTCTTTAGATGTGTTAATATTAACTAGCAGAATAAAACTATTAGCATGTTAGCATATTGTTCATAATCCTATGAGGAATTATTATTTTCTTCACTTGACAGATAAGCAACTTGAAAGAGAGAGGTTAAGTAATCAGCTAGAGAATTGCAGCATGAAAATCCAAGGCAATCTGTCTCCAGTGCCCATTCTTTTGATCTCTAATTTTACTACCTCTCAATGTAACCTTTGACTATAGGTGCCTTATTAAAAAAACTAATCAACAAAGGTTTTAGAGCAAACATTGAAAAAGAATCCATTTCTAAGCATTGTGGACAATGACATAAAAGAAGGAGTTTGAATTAACTGGACAGTAAAATGTCTTTCAAGTAAAAGTAAAGCAAGATCTGGTAGTATACATACATGGAAAGAGATAGTTGTTAACGGATGACTGAAAAATAGCAAAAACAAGTAAGGAGCGTGATTCTTTTTCTTCTTGAAAAAATGTGGTAGAGGAGACTCCAGTTAAAATAGTCCCCTCATATGTTATTGGAACATGGACTACACAGAACTCAGAAAACCTGGGAGATCAAAGAGCAGGTTTATTCTACCTGCCCGGAAGACGGGCCAAGTAGTATGTAAGGATAGACTCTGAGGAATGCTGGGCTTATAGCAGCCATTCAAGACCTCGTTGTGAAAATGTTGAAAGTTTTCATTGAGGTTCTCAGGTGAATCCACAATCAGCTTACTCCGGGAACTTCTGAGAAACTGTGAAAACTGATCCAAAGGGCAACAAACACCAGAGTTTTTGCACATGGAACCTGAAGAGAAAACTATGTATAACAAATTGTCATTTGAGTAATGGAAGTACCTAGGAATTCATAGAGCTGCTTTTATAATGCATGCTCAAAATTTTAATATTTTTAAATATGTTGTGTTTTGTTAAAATATTTTAGTTTATTATTAAACGTATATATTACAGTTTTCATATTCCTTAGTGTGCTGGTATAGCACAATAAGCCATCTAGCAGTCAGAATGTTAAAATATATAATTTTAGTACACAGTATACTTAACACACATATTTACATATATATTATTTGAAATATTATATATTGCTTAAAGTTACAATAGTTTTTGCTATATACTTTCAAGCTTTATACTATCCAAAAAATTAACCTAAATTATGCTCTATCTTAACAACTCTTATAATTAAAGTCCAGTTATTAAAATATACTATTTTTCCTCAAGCTCCATTTTTTTAACTATTTAAAGTAAACCAATTCAATGTTTATTTACTTCAGGAAGCTCAAGTTTTATTATGTCAAGTATTATGGGTCTGCCAGTGACATTCTTGAGAATATTTTCAATGTTGCTAAATGATTTTTCTATCACTTTTCTCATAAAAGGATAATGTCTCAGAAATATCATTCATCTTTTCTTCACAGATAAATTCAGTATGTGATTATAAGTTTGGTGTGAAATTAGCAGTTTTAGACAAATATACAAAAGATGAAACTTTCTAAGTAAAATCTTATCAAAATTAAAGGATTGTCTTTCCTGCATATATCTAAAACCTCTTTAAATCAATGAAAATTAGTTCTAACGATAGCAATGATAATACAAAATAACTGTCACAACTAAACTAACAATTATTGAACTCTTATCCTGTGCCAGATTGTTCTAAGCACTTTATCTCATTTAATATTTGTAAAAGCCTGAAAACACTGATGGGGAAATGGGAGCAAAGAAAGAAAAGAACCGCTTTCTTACAGGAGAAGAAAACAGAATGGAGATAGGATGAGAAACTGGAGTAAACTAAGGAAAAGAATATGTAAGAAAATACATACATCTCAGTGCTTAGTGAAGCTGGCCTTCTTTAGTCTTGAAATGAAGAACGGCTGCCACAGCTCTGATACAGCGCTCAAGGCTGTGGATTTTTTATAGCATCCTCCTTCTCTGCTTAGGCCTGCAGGCCTCTGCTGCTAGCTGTGCTCACCAAGCCAAGCACAGCAGGAAAGAGCCATCAATTACTCCCCACTCAGCGTGCAGGGCCACAGCCTGCCCTCCTGAATGTGTGTCTAACTCCCTGCAACTTGAGTGAAAGTTAGGTGTGTGTAATTGAGGGCGGAAAGTTAGGTGCATGTAATTGAGGGTGGAATTTGATCCTATGAGGTTGAGTGAGAAATGATTGATTGGTTTGAACTACAGGAGTTCTTCCTGAACTAATGGACTTCAACAGGGCCCAACAGGCCCTTTAGGGATTTTGATTCTTATTCTCTCCAATTTTGGCTACTTTGTGCAACATTTTCCCTCTTCTTTCTTATTTACTGTCCCTCAATGTTCTGGTCAATTGAGTTGTTCAGTTGGCTGAGTGTTTATAAAAAGACCCATCTATTCTTAATAATTCTTGAATTTAAAGATCTTGCTTAGCAAACCAGAAAATAAAAAAGTATTATATAGTCTACATATAGTACTTAGTACTCAACGGATTGAGAACAATAATTATTGCTACTCAAAATGTAAAGCTATAAATATCTCTCTGATCAGGAGTAGAGCTCATTTTTCAAATATCATAAAAAGCTAAAGAAACTGAGCATGGAAAGTATTTTTAAATATTTGCTAATTGTTCCATATTGGAAAAGTAATTATTATTGTTTTTAAAACATTAACACAAAGTATATTTTTTTTACACTTATAATCTCTAAATTACCTCTTTTAAATAAAAAACATATTAATTTATCATTTTAAAAGGAACTATCTTTAACATATATTTTACTCATAGTTTGATGAAGATCTGTCTTCCTCATTAATGTGCAAGTCCCAGGAAGGCAAGGATTGTGTCTATTTATACTTACCACTGGCTCTCTGGTACTTATTTCTGGTACTTTCTGGATTTCTGCTATTTATTTCTAGTACTTATTCCTGACCCATAAGAAATGCTCATTTTCCAAAATTAAATTAAGCACTGAATAATGCATTATTTCAGAATCTTTACTATATACAAACCAACTGCTAATAGATTTTTTTTTAATTTTAAAGGTCTTATTGCATTCATATCATCGTTTGGAGACAGATGAAATTCTGTGGAAACACAACATCTGAAGTTGTTAGTTTAAAAAGGACAAGGGTTAGATCTATTTTTTCTCTAAATGACAGCCATTCTTTCAGACAAAGATTCATTTATATCAGCAAAGTGAGCTACTAGATGTCCAGTCAAAGATATGGCACTCTGTTCTAATTAATGAAGTCCAAAATCATTAGATGTGCCAGGGTTCAAATTTCAAAAACAAAATAAATTATGTTCCCTTATCTTTGAAATATAAATGCTGTTTCAGAGCATGAGGAGATTCTTCCATGGCTTACACAAGCATGAGTCAATTCTATGAGTGTCTAGGAAGCAATGGCCACATTACTTTTCAAACTTTAGTAATGTTAGTAAATTGAAGCAAGGTTAAAAAATTGTTTTTGTTTTTTCTGTTCTTTATATTTTTTCCCAGGATTAAACCTTTCTGCTAGTACCCAAAGACACCAGGTAAGTGTATTTTTTATTCTATTTTTGCTCTTTCTAACTTTTGAAAAGTTATATTCTCATTGTCTTTCTGACACTGGGCACTCTTCCAGGTGTCTCTTTATTCCCCCTTACAAGTTTTGTGCAGGCTCAGTTTCCATAGACACCGTGAGTGCACAAAATATCCCTAGCAACTGTTCTTAGATTTTTCATTTAACAAGATAATGTCACCATTTGCAAATAAAGTTATGTTCCATTGTTTCAGGAAATGTATAACAGGTGCTTCTTTCTTTAAATTTTTATATTGAAAAATTCAAGAGCTGTATTGATTGTGCCAAGTTGCTGCACTTTACTGCACTATACATCCTTTTATTTTTAAATAGCACTTCCAGTTTGTAGAGTGTATTGCACAGCATGAACTTCTTTGGAGCTATGCAAATATTAATAAATGTCACTCTCCAATCCACTTAGATGGATGTAAGTTAAGGGTATATCAGCTTTCAAGTACAGCAAAAACTGAGACAAATGTTGCAATTCAAGAACAAAGAGTTCTGAACAGTAAAGAAACAACGTGTAGCCACCTTGAGCTAATTCAGTTTGTCTCATTTCAATGTAATCCTAAAAATATTTATTATCTACTTTTGGAAAGACACTGCTTGGCAGTATTATGTATATAGAAATAAACAAGATATGGTCATTGACCTTAAAATTTCTATTACCCATCAGGAGAAACAGGCATGGATACAAATTTAAAATATTGGACAGGTACTAAAAATACAAACAAAATGCTATGTAACAGAGAAGGGAGTGATATTAATGCTGAATAAAGACGTTCGCTCATTGGGAAGCTGACATTGGAGCTGTATCTTGAAGGATGGGTAAGGTTTAAATTGATGAAGATGATACCTGTTAATGACAGAAATGCATCTGATAATGAGAACAATGGGATCACGGGCAAGATGGCAGCAAATAAAAGGAAGAAAGCAACAGGGAGAGGTTGAATGGTGTGACTTTGTTATAAGATAAAGGCATGATGAAGGGATGAGATAGATGGCAAAGATGTATTTGAGGTCAGATCACAGTATCTATAAATGGTATGCAAAGAACATTGGAGAGTCCATCTTGTATATTTAAAAAATCTTTTTTAGAATAGAGTTTTATTAAATTAGCTATAGGTACATATCTTGACAGATTATGTATTTACACACATACAGGCACACAACTAAGATCACTCTTTCTTATATAAGCACTTTATAGCTACTCTGCAATGATTATGTTCATTTATAAATAAACACAACACCTTTATTTCTGTAAAAGATCGTACAACACCTCACCTATTTGAAATTTATGAATCTGAAAATCTCCTTTATGAATGCAGTTAAGCACCAATCAATAAAGAAAATATAAGTAGGTTAAGAAATATTAATGTCACACAGTCAATGAATGAAATTGCCTATTCTTTTTCACAAGGGGTACTTTCTGGATATTGCTTGTGGACTGTTTATTTTATATACAGTTCTTATATGTATGACTGTTTGGCCTTTCAGCCCAAGAAGCAACACGTTAACAGAGGGAAGAAGAGGCATGTTAAGAAATCACTCAAGGTTAGTGGGAAGTGGCAACAGTTGAAAATTAAAATTATACAAATAATTTAAAAGAACTCAAATTTGATAGGTAATTTTGTTAGGCAAATAGCTGGAATAATTTTAAAATGTCTGATATCACATGGTATAATTAATGAGTATATAGAGCTCTCTATTCCCTAAAATAATTTAGGTCTCTGTGATCATTAGAAAACTATTCTTTTCATTAAATGTTTAAAAGAAAAGTAAAAGCATGTAATAAGTATAAAGCTAAACACTTAGATATTGAAACCATATCATGTCTACTTCCAAATAAAAACTGTTTTAACAAACAACTCTAAAAAATTTGAACGATGTGTTTCTAGTCATATACACATAAACCAGAAATTGTACTGATATTTTTACTGTTGGTTTGAATTTATCTGTTTTCATCTCACATTGTTTCCTCCAACTACTTATCTTAGTATCCAATTTCACCATCACCACATATTTCCAAACTATGATTAGCATGGTGCAAAGGCACATAGTAGGCTCCAGTAAATATAAAATGAATGAGTGAGGGGATGGATACCACCAGCCTCTGCTTTGTGGCATTGCGCTGTGTTCAGGTCATTAACTCTATTAAGGAGAGAAATGCACAGCTATAATATATAGCTACTGGGTCTAAATGCATCCTGTCTTATGGGCATTCAGAAGTAAGTGATAATAGGGGGAGCTGTTAACATGGGAACCCCATCTATTACTGGAAATATCTATGACAAAACATGATTGGCTTGATTAGTCTACTAACCGTATTTTTCCAACATCAATGATATAATGAATTGTAATTTCTCCACAAAGAAGTTAGAATCACTGTGTTTGACGTTCTTTTATTATTTTTTTCCTACTACAACACATTTTTAGGGAAAAAAATTTATAACAGACGATAGGAGGAAAAAACAAATCTTTGTTACGTTTAAAAAATTTACTTTGTTTCCTTTGTTAATATTTTGCAATTTCAATGTTTTATATTTTTAGAAAATGAAAATAAGTATTTAAAATTATTTATAGTGCCCTTGGATCATGTATACTAGGGTAGATGAGCAACTGAAGCAATTGGAAGACCACACATGAAGAGGATATGTGAAATATAGTGATTTTGTTTATTTTTTTTATATCATCACAAAGTAGTAGTGAATATTGGGCGACAAAAGAAAAGTCAGTGTCAGCCTATACATGCCTTACATGAATGACTTGAATTTTCAGCTTATTGAAGTCTGAATCTAAATTTGTATATGCATACTTGATAACGAAGTAAAATAGATAGGGTCAAATTATAAATAACAGGAAAAGGGAAGCATATTTAGACCATACTTTCTTTTCTCATCATAGGTGGAGCTTCATGATATTAAATCCTATGCATTTACTAACACATGGACCTTCACACAGTTTGAATCCCTGGCACTACATAGGCCACGGCCTTTGCAAAAAATCTAAATATCCTTAAGCGTCTTTAGAGGTTTCTGGAAGATTGTGCACATAACCAAGTTTTCCACAATATTTTCTTTTTAAATCAAACTCTGTCTACGTGACACACAACGTGTGAATTCTAAACTGATTTCTGCTCATGTTTTATTAGGATATTTGTGCTTTGACTGAGTGGCTTTAAATGACAGTTTTAGTTTCTTTATGATTCTAACATGCATGTTTTGAGAAAGCAGAGAACTGTATGGTTCAACCTCCTCAAAAGCTCCTCACTAACTTCTTATTGAACTGATTACAGGCATATGTTTTGCTGACAGGTGACATTTGGTACATTAAACAAAAAATACATAATCTTCCACGTATTCTCTCTTGTATTGTCAGCTCATATTATGAGGGCTAGGTGCTGCAATGTCTACTTTATAAACCACCAAGGGATTGAAAATCATTCGAAAGGCAGCAAAGTGTTAGTGATGATATAATCATCACTTAGATTCAGAAGCTCTGGACTTAGATAATTTTCTAGTATTCTGTAGAGTTAATCTAATAACAAACAGAAGGAACATGTGCCCCTGGAGGTAGGCTAGGTTCCTGCTCTCAATTACCCTCCTCAGGGCCAGTTCCAGATCAGCCTCATTTTGCAGCTTTCTTTTATTTAAAAGAAAAAAATATATATCTACATATATATACATATGAGCTCCAGATATTTTCCTCATTTTACCTTTCTTTCCTAATTTCCACTTTCTTCTTTTGTACTTGAATCTCTGACCCCTGCCTAGATGCGGACAGGCTGCTAAACAATAGGAAACAGGATATATCTATTTCTCCCCTAATGGCTATTCTGAAAAATAGAAATTCAAACTTTTGTATTTTTAAGAGGGTTTAATGCTGGTAACTAAAAGAAATGACAAATAGTGAATAAAGCAAGAATCACTTGAAGAATTATTTAGTCCAAAAAATATTTTAAAAAATAACTAGCTGGTCATTCCTGAGTTTTATTTAGATTTGTTTTAAGTGAATTTAGGTGTTATAGGCCCTGTCTGTCATGCTTCCCTCTGTATTTATAGCACTAAAGCAACATCTTACACATACTAGGTGCTAAGCAAATATTTGCTTAATAGCTAAATGAAAACCTGCATGAATGATTTACCTTCTCATAACTCTGTGTCTTGCCTTACTTTCTACACGTCTAGATTTGTGCTCCTTTAACAGTCAGCATACCGAACCACATTTGAGAGAATATATATTTATTCTTTATGTCTATGTTGAATGTAAATCTCTGTAATTCTATCATTTGTCCATCTATCTTTGTACCATTTTGCTTTCCTGAAAGGCTTTGATTAACCATTATTTTAAAGTCTACTCCTACTTTGAGGTAAAACATTATTCTCCTGTTGTTCCAAGTAAAAGCTTTGCAAACTGTGCTCTTTAGAACATTAGTTGCCAATGATGCTTTATGTAATGGGATTCTGTGGCCTAGTCAAGATTAACACTAACATAATTATAGTTCTGAAAAGCCCTGCAATGAAGGAACCTATTTAATTATGTTTAAACTGATTCTCTATCTTTATTTGACCAAAGACAACTTTTTTTCCAAACAAGCCCAATATTCCATCCAAATGAAAATATTGTTTCACAAGATACACATTGTCATACCCTGTTCTCAGGTAATACGAGGAAGATTATTTCACAAAGATTTATGTTCCACATACACTTTGAGGGAGAAATTTGTTCAAAACCTATAAGCTATGACAAAACTGTCTCCATTTTTCACCTCATCCCCAAGTTTCTGAGGACCTCCAATTCTGATTTCATTGGCAAAAGAGAGATGAAGGCCACCCTTATTACACAAATGATTCAAACCACCTATGGTCACCAGCCACAGTTACTTCCATAGGTTCTCAATATCATGGATGTCTCTACCTACAGCTCTTTACATATAGATCTTAGATTTAAGTAATTACAGCCTGATAATAAACCTACAGTTAAAATAACATGTACAATTCACCTAGAACAAAGGAGGTCTATTCTCTCACAGTTTCTTAATATATTTATTCTCAAATAGAATTTGTCCAGAGTTAGTTCAAGGTCAGTGTGAAGAACACAGAGCTCATAAGTAAATTCGTATTCCATGGGTATATACAGGAGATTCAGAAAGGATTGACATATTTGAATTCTGAAGTATAGGACCGATTTAAATGTTTTCTGATGAGTCATGGTTCTACTTATTTTAATGTGCAAATATGAGTAGAATAATATACATTTATATATTTGTACTATAAGCTGAGTTATAAAATTTAGATAATTTTTCAAATAGATAGAATTTAGGTAGAATTCTTACTTTTGATTCTCTACTGTTTTACTCAATGAGCTGGAGGCAATTAGAAAAATCTGAAAACAATTTCTAAGAATGACTTCTAGTAAAGCATGCCTCATAGTTAGCATTTCTTATATTAACACCTATCATTTTCTAAATTAGAACTTTGAACAGTGTTCACAGAAGGCAAGTGCAGTTTCAAAAATGTTTTTAAAGATTTGCTATTGGAACTGCCCTGGAAGAAAATAAGGAACATAGCTATTGTGTCATAAAGTATAAACATAATGGTGGGGTATACAATTTGCTGCAGGAATTACTCTCATTAAAATTTAGCTGCATCCTTCAGTATTTAACCACTTCTTTGGACTTTTTTCCATTAATAATTTAAAAATTGATGATGATTTTGTATCTAAATATAAAATATTAACCACTCTCTACTCATTGGGAATTCCTTTTTAGTAGGAAACCATTCTGATTGGCTTAAAAAGTCATTTAAGGACTTAGCATAGCTCTGACATCTTTGCCTAGCTGCCTGTGCAGGGAGGTTTTGGCTAGTAATCCTAATTATCTATTCAGGAAGTTGGCCACCAGCTTAACTGCAGCTATTGTAAAGTATCAAGGATTCCACCCTCAAAAAGGACTTTTCTATGTTATTGTGTGTATGTGTGTGTGTTTACTGACAAACCTGTTGGGTGTCTTTTAGTCCTTGTAAGACTTTCTGCCCCACTGGAGCTTACAATCTGTTGTAGGGTATAGGCAATAACATCACATGTATGCGTGTTTGCGTGTGTGAGTATAGTAATGTGTAGTAATGGCAAATCCAGGGAAAGGGGCTGCTACCCGTGAGGTAATCAACAAAAGCTTCTCTGAAGTGACACTAAAAAAAAAAAAAAACTCAATCAATGAAAGTGAAGGAGAAAACTATGTTACGATTTAGGACAATGGTGCTCAAGTGTGGGGAACAGCAAATAAAAAGCCATGGAGAAAAAAGCATATGTGAGGCACAGCTGGAGACTCATGTAGCATTTTGATTTCCTTAGAGAAATGAAATGGTCACTGCCAGTCTCCTATGGAAATTATAACACAGTTAAATCTCCAAAAAGTGTTTAGGTCTTTAAAGGAACAGCTTTGCTTTTAAAGTGAGAGACAACAGTCCTGGCAGAGTCTGTTTTATGGGTTTGAATATTTTAAATTGACTTACTTAATGCCAGCATAAGAGACAGGAACAACTTCATTATTTTACTGAGACATTTGCAAATAGCAAAATGTTACCAATGCTATTTTCAGTATAGAAAATAGGATTTTTGCTCAGAATGTTTCCAGTCTTCAATGTATATCTTTTAATATGTTGTATGCAGTGGTTATAATAAAAAATTATTCTAAAATAAAAGAATGAATGGCATTTCAAAATATAATTATGACAATAACCAGGGTAGAGAGGGGAAAGAAAGCTAAATGGCTTATGGATTTGTAATGTAAAGGTATTACTTGTTGTTTCAATGGCTCCCTGAGTGTTGGCACCCACCTTGCTTGTTTTGAACTTTTACCTAGTTATTGCCTATCTCTGGGCATTCATTTCCAACATGTATGAACAATAAATCCCCTGACGATTTCCCATTTTATTCCTCTCCTTTTCATTTTGACCCAGTTACACTCAAATTACCCAGTGAGAATGCTTCTCACATGCCACAGCTACCCCACCCAAACATTTGCTCATGAATCCTTGCTCTGCTCTTTCACTTCCTGCCATGACCAAACTTTGAGCTTTTGGTGACTTTGTGTGGCCCTCTGAGCATGCCATGCCTTCCTCTCTAGAACCTGTGAGGATAATAAATAATTCAATATCACATGCCCCTTCTAGTGTAATTTCCACAGTCATTTTGGAGTGATCCTTAAAGACCCCACTAGGGGACTTACTCTCCCATTTACAATACAATATTGAACCTTGTTATGTAAATGAAGTACTGAAATTGAAATGATTTCTTTATTTTTATAAAATAAATGTTTACTCTACCTTTGGATATACAAACCAGACTACCATATTTGAGAACCCTCAAAACAGTACATGTACATTTTGTGATTAAATAAGCAACTCCCTTTAGATCTACAAAAAAATGAATATAACTAGTCAAAACAGGCATGTGCAAGAGTGTTGTTCACAGGGAGAGAATAGCTGGAGAGACAGGAAAAGTCCAGGAAAAGCGAGCAATGAAAGATCCCAAGCAGCCTTGATCTCAGACATCTCAGACCCAGAGCCCAGTGGTCTGGGCAGAGTTGAAGGAGAAATCAAGTGACAAAATAGATGACAAGGCCATGGGGAACAAGCTTTATAAGAATTTATGGAACTGGGCCATACATGATATTAGAGACCCAGGCAAGGTGAGATATCAGAAACGAGACAAACAGTTAGGAAAACAGAAGGGAGTCAGCAGTGACAATGAAAAGTTGAAAGAGAGTGATGTTACCTCAGACAGAAAATTTGCAAAGAGTTCCTATGATAACAAAAGTCAGTCCTAGGAAATAGTCTGATTGTGGCCTTAACATAGGAGTCAGTGAGTTACTATAGGGCTATAGCTACCTGGTTGGATTGGGCAATGTGTTGCAAAGAGTAGTTCTGACAGGAAGTGAACAGGCATGGATTTATGGATCATTTCCTGTGGCTACAGGTACTTGAGTTGCGGTCATAATGTACAGCCTGCTGTACAACTTGTTTGAATCGATGTTTACCAGTCACATTCCCTTTGGGGTCTCTTTAGAGGAGTCAGGATGTGGCGCTATTAATTTAAATGAGAGAAGACATATATTTGAAAAGGCTCCTACAAGCATTTCTCTATGACTTTAAAACAATCTGCTTTTTCTCCCCCCCACATGGAATGAAATTAGACTTTAAATCTCATTACTGAGATTGAATGTTTCACGTGGATTATTTCTGCTGAAAGGAATATAAATTCTTCACTCCCTTACTGGGTTTTGGAAAGCCTGGCTAAGGAGACATACCTGTGGAAATGAGGAGGTTCTAACCTCATCAGTTTAAGTGGAGACCATTTAAATAATTACCTTGCACCAAGTAATATATTCTGCTGTCCTATGAATCAATGCCACTTTTTAATGTTTTTCCTTTTCATTTGTATTAATAACCTCAATATCCCCTTATTAAAGGTGACCCCCAAATATATCAAAGATTAATAATGTCATCCCAGTATACATTGATTTTGATTGAGTTATTAATATAATTTATATCCACAAAGAATACATACTACCTAAGACAGCATTTTCCTCTTTATTCTCATTATTCATCTTTAGAATATACACTTTGGGGATATATATGGTGGGAAAAAATCCATGAAAATATCCTCAAGAAAATCATAAACCTTAGAATAATATATAAAAACTTGTTTACTCTTTTATTTTACTCTGCAGGCCAAATATTTCTGCACTTAAAAATCGTAAGCTTACTCCTTTGTGAACGGTTCTGGGCTTTGTTTTTGAGACAAGATATCCTATAATGAAAAAAAATCATTTCAAGAAAGCCATGGGGGTAGAATGAATTGATAAGTATTAAGCACCTACTGTATAATAGCACTCCCTTGAGCTATTTACAATCTCTAAATCCTCACAAAAGACCTATGAGGTACGGACCATTAAACTCATTTTTTCAAGATAAGGAAACGGAGAGGATAAATTATCAGTGTAGGCTCACTCAGTGGGACAGTGGCTGGGTTTCACATCCAGGTCTCTCTAAATACAAAGTTCATGCTCTTACAGCCTTTGTAGCCAACAATAACTGTGTGGCCTCTGGATTCTCAGGGAAGTGTGTGAAATGGAGCAGATCAAATATGAACACTTCAGCAATGGGGCTAGCAGCAGGAGAGGAATAGCTGTCATCTGGAATAGATTGTAGAGTAGTGTTTTCTGTTCTCTTCTGATATACAGTCTGTATATAAGGGCAAGATGTTAAGTTCATTTTGGCACAAGACTAGTCTAATAAATTTTTTTTAAAAAAGACACAAACAAAAAAACCAACAAAGCTAGCACAGTCTGTGAAATTATTGGCAAACCGTTGTGGTATACTATTTGCAAAAATTACCTCAAATCTTCACCCACTGCTGTATCCACATCTTTGCAATGCTATTCTTCCAATAGTTTCATCAGAAATTAGAATCTATTTACCTTTTCTATATGGGCTGGTCTTATAATTTGCTTTGTTTAATAAAATGTAGAAAAAGTAATGGTGTGCCAGTTCCAAGATTTGACCTCAGAGAGCTTGTACTCTTCTACTTGTTCTCTTGGATCCCACCATTCACCACTATGTGAATAAGCCCAGGCTAAGCTTTTCCATCTAACAGCCAGATAGCCAGTTAAACCTGAATCTGACTGTCCTAGAGTCACCACCTCCACTCAAACTTCCAGCTGATAGCAAATCCAAAAGTAAACCCAGCTACAAACAGCCAACCCTGAAACTTATCATCAGATGTGTCCAACCAATCTATGACAATAATAAACACTTTTTTATAGTTTTAGGGTAGTTTGTTATACAGCAATAATTAACTTGTATAGCTGGTAAATCATATGGCTTTAAAATAAAAACAAACACATACTCAGGTACTTCACTTTAGGCAAGTAAATGAATGTCAGTGGTTATTGATGAAAGCCAAGATGGCTCAGGAATTCTGTCTTCCTCTGTGAAAAACATACACATAATGTTTGACATGGCACTATGCAGTATTTTCTGATTGCTGTAATTTCTAACATGGCTCAGAAATAAGAATAATTATCTGATACTTTAGTCTTTCTCAGAAGTCAAAATTGGAGGAGGCAATGGAGTTTAGTACTTATCCCATTTGGAAACATTACGTGGAAACTAATATCCAGGAGAATATATGTATAAATGCAAAGATATGAAGATTGTATGTAAATTTTTAAATTTCACTGTACAACTCAATAAGATGTCTCTCACATCATATAAAAATGATTAAATCTCAGGTATTCTGTGATTTTAATGACTAAAAAAGAAAGCACATTCTCAGCCTTCCATTTGTGTCCTACCGTTATAGACTTGCCACTCTGATTGGGTTGAACCTGTCAGAAGTGTTACGAATTTTGAAATGAAAAGTCTGGCCAGAGAAAATAGATTCAGTTTTTGCTGAATGGAAACATCTGAGGAAGCAGAAAACCAGTGTTCCTATTGTTTGTCATGTAGACATTTGAATTTAATGAGCTGTTATACAGACTTGCATCAGTTAGAATCATTTTGATTTTCTAAATATCTGGTACATAAAACATTCTGCAAAATGTACACTATTGAGTAAAGTTTCATATTTACTTAAATATTTTTAATGCTGCTTATTTCCCTCAACAATTTTAAGATATTTGTGTTATTAAAAAACACGTAGGGCTTCCCTGGTGGCGCAGTGGTTGAGAGTCCGCCTGCTGATGCAGGGGACACGGGTTTGTGTCCCAGTCCGGGAAGATCCCACATGCCGCGGAGCGGCTGGGCCCGTGAGCCATGGCCGCTGAGCCTGCGCGTCCACAGCCTGTGCTCCGCAACGGGAGAGGCCACAACAGTGAGAGGCCCGCGTACCAAAAAAACAAAAACAAACAAAAAAACCCCACGTAAAACAGGATTGTTGAAATATATAATTGAATGTAACACAAACAATTTAAAAGGAGGAAAAAATAAAATTACTCTAGAGATAGGGTGACCTGATTATTATAACTGAGTACAAATTTGAGTTTTCAGCTTTCTGAGAGCTTAGGCATAATAAGAGTTATTGGAGACTTATTAAGATTCTACTATATGTTAGTCAATAGTTTAAGCAATTTATCTGTTTTATTTCACTTAATCTACAATACAATAATCCTATAATACATAAGGCTGTATATTATGTTTTGTAGCAGAAGAAGTACAGGATTTATAGCCAGATGCTCTAGTTCATATCCTGGCTTTGCCATTTACAAGCCATATAACATTCTCAGGCTTCAATTTCCTAATCATTAAAATGGAAGTAATAAATAACTCATTCACTTTTTATTTATTCATTCATGCCATTAGCATACATAGAATAGTATTTTGCTACAAGAAATAGCTCGTGTGTGTGTGTGTTTGTGTGTGACAAGGCAGATTCAGAATAAATAAGTGTGCCAAACATTTTGTACTCATCTTCTAAATAGAGAGGAATAATTAACAAACCTATAGGTAGCTCACAGCCTAGTGTCAAAGAGAGGTAGCTAGACAAATATTTAAGGGGCAAAAGAAAGTGTTTTGAATAGTGTATTAGTTTGATATTGTTGTAAAACAAATTACTAGGAAAGTATTGGCTTAACCAATCACATCTACTCTCTTGGAATTTCTGTGGGTCAGGACTCCGGACATGGTTTAGGTGGGTCCTCTGCTCAGGGTCTCATAAAACTGCACTCTAGGTGTTGGCCAGGCTGCTTTCACATTTGGAGTCTCAAGTGGGAAAGAATCCACTTCTAAATCCATCTGTAGTTAACAAAATTCATTTCCTTGTAGCTGCATGACTGAGGACCTTGGATTTTTCCTGTTTCTTGTCATGTGGGATTCTTCAACCTGGCTGTTTATTTCATCATGCCCACAAGAAAATCCTCTAGCTCTAGTTTGCTAAGAATTTGTCTTACATGACATAATGTAATCACAAAGTGACATCATATTATCTTTACCTTAATTGATCAAAAGCAAGTCATGGGTCCTTCCAACACTCAAGAGAGGGGGGGTTACTCCAAAGTATAAACACCAGGAAGTGGGACTCATTGAGGATCACATGATCACACTAAGTTCTATTCTCACACTAGGGTCTATTTATTACAAGTGCACAGAAAAGGGAAGAAGAAATTTGATTCTAAAGTATGTCAGAGAAAGGCTTATAAGTAAAATGACATTTGCAGCTTTAAAATATTTATGAAATTTCACGTTGTGAAGTAGAATGACAGGAAGGGGAGGTGAAAGTATTCCAGGTAAGTCTTGAGAAAACTTATTAAGAGTAGGGATAATGTATCATAGATCTTATTATCCCTCACATACCCTTTCATAGTACCCTGCAGATTAGCATGATTAATAAATATTATTTTAATCTATTTATTTCATTTATGTTCACATTATCTTCTTACTTGACATTTGATATAAAGTAAAATTTACAACTAAACACAATTAAAAATAAAATTATTTAAAAATGACTAGTCCGCTGATATCTTCATTTTAAAGAAAGTTCTTAAATTTACCAATGAATTGATGTATATCAGTATTATTTATATTTTTTAACTCCACTTTTGTTTCCTAATTTGTATTATTTTGTGTTCATGTTTTGTGTTTGTCTCAATTTGTGAAACTTTTTGTTATTATCTATGTCTAAATCACATGAGTATCTTATTCAACTGTTCAACTCAAACCTTTTTTACACAATATATTACGTATTAATACTGTTCTTACTGAACCAACTAAATGAAGTGACAAGAACAAATTTAGCTTTAGCGTCTATGATGCTGTGTTTGCCAATCACAAACTTTAGCCACTTTACAGAAATAGACAATTTGGACTTTTCTTGTCTTTGACAGTTGGATTTGAACTCATTCTATCTAACAGTCAAATCAATTTATATAGATATAAATTTAAAATTAAAGCACAAAATAGAAATAATATTTTTAATCATTTAGGTGGTAACAGTAATGTGGTATATACTTTGAAGAAGCATTATAAACCTAGGGTTACTACAACAATAAAACTTTTGATTGATAGAGAGTTGCCAATTATAGACTGATAAAAATATCAATAAATATAAACTATATTATTATTACCTTTTTCTTAATCATATGAATTTAGTGTTTGCTGATAAAGACTTGCCTGTACTTCCTCCTCATCTAAGGTATTGAAATATAATTATTGCAATTTAATTAAATGTATATAGAAACTCAGTCTTTATGTAAGTAAAAGTCCAAGTTCTGGGTCTGTGTCCTTAAATACAAACCCTTACTCCACCATTATGAGTTGTGGGACCTTAAGTAAATTAATAAAACCTCCTGTTCTTCAATTTCTTTATTATAAATTTAAGATAAAAATAATATCTATCTCATGTGGTTATTTTGAGGTTTAAATAAATTACTACACATAAAGAATTTAAATAAGTGAATACTTAAAAGTTTCATGAGTATACAATAATGTTATTATTATTTTGTGAAATTTTGAAGATACAGAAAGCCGATATATTTTTATTTCTAGAGGTACAGATTATTTATTTTTAGAAAGTTCAAAAAGATAACTGATTTTAACATTGCTAAAATATGACTAAAATTAATTAAAGGTAAATTTGGAGCATGCTACTATGGATGTGATCTAAAAAACACATTTATCTCTATGATTTTTTTTTGATTTAGTAATCTATCATTTAAGTAACAATAATGCTTTATGGTCTTATCTTCCAACATATTTTTGAGAGATGTTTCTAGTATTTCTATTATCAAAATAATGTATGTTTCTAGGATTTTAGTTTGCAGAAGTCATAGTATTTGCAAAATTATTTTAAATTATGGAACATCCTAAATATTTATTTTGAACATAGTATATTCACTATATGAAAAAAAGTATAATTCAAAAAATTATATATACCTTGAAAATCACGTTAAATTTTTTGCTTTATGTTGGAAATGTTAATCTCCTTATTTATTCATTTGTCTTTTATAGTATGCTGCTGTTTTGCAGGAGGCAATAGATATGGTGACTTGTTTCTGTGTTTCTCATTGGGGGCAGTTAAAATTGATTTTGCACTTTCTGTAGATATTGATTGGAAAGGAAACCTTGTAAATTTCTACAGTCTGTTAATTTACCAAAGTTATTTATTAAACATAAGTGATCCTTAGTATTTAATTCACGCAGATGACTAAACCCAGTCACAACAAGCAAGAGTAAGATTCATGTTAGTTTTATAACATTAGTTTTACCTATATGTGTATATACACACACACGTGTGTGTGTGTGTGTGTGTGTGTGTGGTGTGTGTGTGGAGAGAGAGAGATCACTATATCAAATATATTTTAGATGAATAAAAGTAGACTGTTAATAAATAATAATTGTAAGTGCTTATAGAAATATAATTATAATTTATATAGATTTTTCATAGATCATGCAACCAATATTAGACTAAGGTGATTAATGATATGACTAAATGTTTTCCTTTTTAATTCAGGAATTCTTTTAATCCCTTAGAGAAGTTTAACTTGATTTCTGAGATTAGGAGAAATACCTATTTTATGCTCTCATAGTCCCATGTTTCTTTTCTTATAATTTTTTCAGTCACAGATATATTCTTCTTTGCATACATTTTTGATTGCTATCTTCCTCTTCCCCTGCTTCTAAGAGGGCAGAAAACATGTCTGTTTTGTTCCACATGGAATCCCAGCAATCAGCACGTTTTTGACACATAGTAGCTGCTCAATAATTGACTGACTGACTGAATGAATGAATGAGTTAGGCTGTGGAATTTCTTATGGTTGAGACTTGGACAGAAGCACTGCATTATCAGCACTAATGCTTATGCTGATTAATTTGGAAGAAAGATATAGGCACATATATAAACATTTAAAAAAATGATTTGGAAACCAACTGAAAGAATGTCATACAAATACCACTGAAATTGGCTCTAATTTCACCAAGAATATAACTGATAATACTGAAATAAAATATTTCTTTCCGAAAGATATTTTTGTCAATAAAAATGTTTGATTTTGGGCTTCCCCGGTGGCGCAGTGGTTGAGGGTTTGCCTGCCGATGCAGGGGACACGGGGTCGTGCCCCGGTCCGGGAGGATCCCATGTGCCGCGGAGCGGCTGGGCCCGTGAGCCATGGCCGCTGAGCCTGCGCGTCCGGAGCCTGTGCTCCGCAGCGGGAGAGGCCGCGGCAGTGAGAGGCTCGCGTACCGCAAAAAAAAAAAAAAAAAAAAAGTTTGATTTTTAAAAATGTGTGTATTTTAAACTTTACAATGAATCTATTATAAATCATAATCTCCTCCCTAATGATTCTTTTTTATAAGCCATTCTCCCTACAACCTAATCTGTTAACATACAAATTTTTATTGCACTGAGTACCAATGTGAAGAGCTTAATTTTTTGTTTTTTTCTTATGGAAGGGAATTACTTAAAGGGTAGGATCAGAGTCTTAAATTACCGTCTAATTGCCCTTAGGCTCTTGCCTCAAGCTAATGTTTTCCTACAGAGACATGAACTTTATAACCCTATAAGAAATGGAGAGACCAAGATCAGCCAGGGTAAAGTAGACCTTCTACTACTACCATGTTCTTGCAAAGAATCATCCAAGGTCCTGGCTTGCCAATTTTTAATATTGTATTAGGAACACTCACTTTTATAACAAGTCAAACTAATGCTTCTTTTAAGTTCAGATCCAGAAGTTTATTTCCAAATAATAAGAAACCTGTACCTATTTTACACTTGAAAGAAGTTAAATAATAAATGGAAGTTTTGTTCAATTTCTATTGTTTTACCATACCATTGTTCCAGTACTTTTCTGTCCTAAAACATGAAAAAAAATTCAGTTGAATTCTCCAATTCATAACTTGCTATATTCTTTGATTCAGTAACTGAATGTTTCCCTCTTTTCTCTTAAATTTTCAGGGAGGCAAAAACAAAATAATACTTATTTGAGAGTGAAATAAGTAATACATGGAGAAGCATAATGGTAAACATGTTGTTTTTATTCACTCACACATGCACAATTATTTATTGAATTTTTGAGTGCTGGGGCAGCTGGTGGTGCTGGATATGGGGCAGGGGGTTGCATATAAAAACACACACACACACACACACACACCCCCCACACTGTTACCAAACACTGACACCACTGACACCCAATTAGATGAAAAACATGTTTACTTAAATATCTATTATGCCAGTGCCCAAATTATATATGTCTTAAGGGGAATAAGAGATAATTTAAGTAATGTATACTATTAGATACTAAGTTTTTTGACTGTACTGGTTTTTAACTCTAACAAAAGCTCTGTGTGGTAGGTGATATTATTAACCCCACTTTACAAATGAGAAAGCTGAAGTGCAGGGAAGATAAACATATAGTTCAAGGCCACACAACCAAGTGAGGAGCCAGGATTGGACCAGACAGGTAGACTCTGGAATCAGTGTGCCTAGTCACATTTAGATTGCTTTAAGCATGCTGATGGGATATGGTGAGTATTTGACTCCTTGTATCCTATGTTCTAAACAACCCCCCAACCATATGACATTCAAGACCATGCTTGTGTAGAACTATTCCATTATCTGCAGAGGTAGTTCTCCTATATCCAGATGCAGAAAGTAAAGAAAGGAACAGATATGATAGATGTGGAAGAAGTGAGTAGTTCTAGAAGATGACTAAGAGGTAATCTATAAATAAAAATAAAATTAGATATTGACACCAAGATTCTGAATGAATAAACATTCACAGGCTTTTAAAATCTTATTTTTAAGGTGGTGGCTTTTAGGGTAATGGCTATAAAGTCCATGGATTATCTGAATTCAAATTAGCTGGTTAGCTAGGTGGCCCTCTTATTAGCTTTGTGGCCTTGGACAAGTTGATTAACCTCTCTGGCAATAACAGTATATACTATTGTGAGGATTAAATCACTTAATGTTTGCAATGTGATTAGAGCATCTCCTGGCACTAGTAAAATAATAATAAACTCTTCTCAAATATAACACAAGACTGAGTATAAAGAAAAGAAAAAGAGAACAGGCTGAATGGACAAACGTATTTCACATATGGCTACTTGTATTCACACCAAGTAGGGACATATTATCTCCTATCCTAAAATCTGTATTTCTCAAATAGTTCACAGATTATTTTTACCAATTATTTTTTAAAAATTTTTAATTTAATTTTATTTTTGGCTGCATTGGGTCTTCATTCCTGTGTGCGGGCTTTCTTCTAGTTGTGGGGAGCGGGGACTGCTCTTCGTTGTGGTGCGTGGGCTTCTCATTGCAATGGCTTCTCTTGTTGTGGAGCATGGGCTCTAGGTGCGTAGGCTTCAGTAATTGTGGCACGCAGGCTCAGTAGTTGTGGCAAACAGGCTTAGTTGCTCCGTGGCATGAGGGATCTTCCCGGACCAGGGATCAAACCCGTGTCCCCTGCATTGGCAGGCGGATTCTTAACCACTGCACCACCAGGGAAGTCCCACCAATTATTTAAAGGAAGCAACAATTTCTATTCTATACAAATTATGCCAGCAATCAGATATAAAGAGAGAAAGGCGTAATATTCTTATGAGGCTAACATATTCTTGATATAAATAATGCCATCATAGGAAAATATTATAGCTCTAATTTATATAGAAACATACATTTCAAATGTCTGAAGAAAATATTAATCAATGAATCTAATAGTTTATTAAAATGAATTCTAATCAAGTGCCACCTACCTCATAAAGGTAAAAAGAGTTATAAGTTAAAATATCTAGCAATGCAATTCATCATGTTAATTAAAAAAGTCTTAAAATTAACAAAATTTTTAAAATTACATAATTCAACCCTGTTTATGGCTAAAAATAAAAAAGAACACTTAGACAAAATAAGTAGAATAAAAAATGCTTATATACCTGATGGAGAATCTTTAGATGTATTCCTTTAATAATAAATGCACCATAAGGATGTCACTATTGTGTCTACATTTTATTTTAGTACTGAAGGTTGTGACCAATGCTACATGAAAAGAAAAGCATCAGATATGTAAATACAAGAAAAAAAGAGAAAAATGTCATTATATGTGGATTACATAATTATTCCTTTAATAAGCTACAATAGAATGAGGCAACAAAAATCTTGCAACCAAGATCAGCAAGTCTTAATAAGTTCTTGCACATGCAATATTTAAAGTTAAACTTCCTTATATCAACACTTCTGAAATAGAAATTGAATTATTTCTCACTATTAAGGCAAATTACAAGTATAAAACAATCACCCTGAAAATCATGGAAAATATCTTTATGGTTAAAAGATTTTTAATCATATTAAGGGACATGAAATATTTGAATTAACTTGATCATTATACAATATTTCTTACTGGGACACATCTTTGTAATGGTAATTATTTTTGCAATTATATCCTCAAATTAAAAACCCTCCAGTAAAAAATATCAGCTTGATTTTTTTTTTAGGACTTCTATAGTCATTCTCATATTTATATAGTATAATAAAAGTTAAGAAAGATCTATTAGACTTTGGAAAAGAAGATAACAGAAAGAGGATTACCTTAATGTAATGTTATATTAAGAGATTATAGAAATAAAACCAGTCCATTTCTTGAAAGGATAGGCCTCAGATCAATGCAAAAAAAAAAAATGTTGAGAAGCAATTCCATGTCTATATTAGTACCTGATATATGATAATCATGGTGCTACATAGGGAGAAATGCCAGATAGTTTAGCAGATAGAGCTGGGAAAACTAAATTTCTATGGAGAAAAACAATAAGCCCAGGCCTAGATTTTGCACCATATATAAAAGAGGATTCAAAAAAATGAATAAAAATAATGGAGAAGAAAAATATTTGTATCCTAGAGGAAGAGAAAAACTTATTACCAAAAGAACAGACCTTATAAGCTTAGAATTGGTAAGCTAAATTTTATCCAAATAAAGATTTCTGATAAGAGAAGAGCAGCACTGATTAGGAAGATATTTTCAATGTTTCTGGAGATCACTAGGTATCCATTAGCAGGTGAATGGTTAAATGAAATATGGGGAATTCATGTAATAGAGGGAATGTAACAATAACTTGCAACAAATATGCAGCAACAGATAGCTCAAATTGTTGAATGAGAAAAATAGGAAAAAATAATGCAAACCCTTAATATTATTTGTAAACATACAAACATGCAAAATGTTACTGCTTATATTGCAAAGATACATATAAGTTAAGAACATATATTAAATATTTTAGAATACCTGCCTTTGTAGGGGTGATAGCAGAAATGGAAAAAGAAACTCAAGAAGGGATTTACATGTACCATGATGACAAGAGTGTGGTCCCTGAACAACCTACATCACTTTTTAAAAACAGAAATGTACAAAATCTGCTGTGGAAGGATTTATTCCCTGAATAGAATACATCACCCAACATTTTCCTAGGACATTACTGCAAAATAATGGTGATGATGATGATGATAATAATAATGATAATAATAAAGCATTCATTGAGAACTTACTATGTTCATTTTACCTACATATAGTGAGAAACTATAATTCCCATTTTTTAATGCATATAAAGTAATACACTGTACAGATAATATAATGGTACATTCATCTCAGTTTATTCTCTAAGTAGAGAATTGTCTTCCCATCAAGAAAACACTGTCTTTTCTTATTGTAAACAACAGCAGAATATGCTACTCTCACAAACAGAAAGCATCCACCAGAAAAAACAAGGCACCGAATACTCAGAATATGAAAAATGAAGGACTGCATCGTCAATTGGCCATTTTCTTCTTTTTTTTAAATAAATTTATTTATTTTTATTTTAGGCTGTGTTGGGTCTTCGTTGTGGTGTGCGGGCTTCTCTTGCTGCCAAGCATGGGCTCTAGGCACATGGGCTTCAGTAGCTGTGGCACTCGGAGTCAGTAGTTGTGGCTCGCGGGCTCTAGAGCGCAGGCTCAGTAGTTGTGGCACACAGGCTTAGTTGCTCCATGGCATGTGGGATCTTCCTGGACCAGGGCTCGAACCCGTGTCCCCTGCATTGGCAGGCGGATTCTCAACCACTGCACCACCAGGGAAGCCCCAATTGGCCATTTTCATTATCCAGTAAACAGGTGGCAATTTGAAGAGCATAATCATGGAAAACAATGCCATTCACAGAAATAAACTTATGGCACTCTGATACTAAAGACAAGTCTTTAAGCAGTCCAAGATTGGTGATAAGTGTTGGAAGTAAAAATGCACTCAACAAACACAGAGCAGTATTCCCAGGAGAAAATCTAGACAAAAATGTCTCTTTAAACACACTAATTAGGGTTTGTTATCATCTTTAATGGGGAGGTACTGAAGACCTGCACAAGAGCACACTCTGCATCATTTTATCCTTACTAAAGTCTGTGATTGTGCCCATGTCGACTGTTCATAGTTTTACTATAATTCTGATGACTGATATTAATTTATTTGTCAAATATGCAGTATATCATTCTTGAAAATGAGTTTTTGACAATCCTATGAATTTTTAAAAAATATTAGTATATTTCTACCTTTATAAGACGTTTGTTTAATGTATATAAAGTCATCTCATTCCATGGAAAATAACTACTGTATTTTTTTGTCTCATTTTTCACTTTTGCCTTAAATTCTCTATCATTTATATACTTCTGTATTCATTTCTACACAGCTAGAGTTCTTCTTAATGGTTTTCCATATCAAGAAGTTTAATTTTGTTTTTCTGGTCAAATATGAAGCATACGTTGAAGAGGAGCAGAATTACTACCACAAAATATGTCTCTTTGGTATAAGGATCATTTCAGTCTAATTATTTTTAAGAAACAGCAGACTCAGGAGAAATTCTAAAAACCCAGTAGAAGTTACCCTTTTGTAAGAGACATTTACATTTAAAAAGAAAATCTCTATTTATAAAGGTGTCTCCCTTGCTATACTAGGCAGAGAGGGTAGAAACTCTTTTCAGTGGAGAAGGCTGAGACTTAAATCCACATAACAACCATACCCTAGTTTACTGTGGTTTGACTAAAGTCCTTTCATAACTGCCCACCACCACCACCACCCCCATGGCCACACACACACCTCAACATCTTCTTCTGTCTTTATCTGGATGTATTATTTAAAGTGAAAGCTTGGACTATTTCAGAACTCTTGCCAAACCAAACTTGGGTCCACTCGCCCACCATGCAGCAAAGCTAATCTACTGACCATGAACTGTGGTGAAGGAAAGTACAGTGTTTATTGCAGGAAGCCAAGCAAGGAGAATGAGCAGCTCATGTTCAAAAGACTCAAACTGCCAATAGCTTTCAGGAAAGGGTTTTTAAAGGCAACATTAGGGTGAGGGTTGCAGGGTGTGTCATCAGTTTGTGGACTTTCTTCTGATTGGTGAGTGGTGAGGTAACAGTGTGATGTTTCTGAATCTAAATCATCAACCTTCTGGTTCCAACCAGACTGGGGTCCACTGCTTGTGGTCAGCCTGTAGTCACTATCCTCCACCTGGGTGGATCCTAATCTCTGCAGAACAGTTCAAAGATATGCATCAGATTGGTATGTATATCCTTTGAGGAGGAACTAAGACTCTTTTATCAGGGAACTGCTGTTTAAGCTATCTTTACTTTTCTTAATTGACAGCTTTTCCTTTGTTTCTGCATTCCCTCATGTCTCTAATTGTTAACTGTTTTGCCTGCTCTTTGGAACTTAGGGAAGGCCTAGAAGACTAAAGATTTTTTTTTTCCTACAGAAAAGAAATGGGGAACACAGAGGGGCTTTTGTACCTGAGAAGGCCCTGCAGGGTACTGCTTGGTTTCTGGAGTTACTGTTTTCTGGGTATCCCCCATGTATACAGAGGTTATATAGGTTATCAAACTTCTGCCTGTTCTTCTTCTAGTAAATCTGTCCTTATTGCAAGGCAGGTCTCAGCCAAGGACCTAAAAGGGTAGAGAAAAATTATTTTTCCTCCCCTACAGTGTTTTGCTATGTGGGATTTGTTTAGCATTAGGCTTGATTCCAGAATACTTATATTTAAATTTTAAATATCCTAATATTATGTAAAAAACAAAATTCAACCAAGTAAATTTGAAAATCTATTTGGATGGGCTTTATTCAACCATTCATGAATCCAGCAGCATCCCATCTAGCAAGTGGAAGGGTGCTCCACGGGGTTGTACAAAATGAAAAGTTTTCACTGGCAGGAGGGTGGGGCAAAAGTGCTGTGAGCAAAAGAAAAGATAGGCTTATTTTTAGGCCAGGAGATGTTTTTTGAAGGGAAGGGAATGGCATGGGTTTTATCATGCAGATTGCAGTTTCTTCCTTGGGGCAATGGAGAGGACCTGAGTGACAGATTACTTCATTGGTACTGACCAGAAAAGTCCAGATGGGATGATTAAGATTACATTTCTGAGGAAAGTGGAAACTGCAATTAAGTCAGGTATTAAGTGTAGGTTTGGTATCATGGGCACAAGTGATACAAGTGAGGCCATTTGGGGCCTGGGGTTTTCTATTTAATACTTAGTACTTTTTGTTGCTTTATTTCCTTTAACCACATGTTAATTTACTTACTGATTCATTATAGTGTTAAATTGTGTAAAATTTTGTAAAACCTCTTTAAATATAAAAAAGATCATATACATTTCTATGACATTTATTATATACTTAATATCATTTTGTATAAGTTTACCATTTTATATTATTATGAAATTAAAAGCGTTTTAGTATATGTTATTCTCATAAGTAAAAAATGTTGGATAATCTTTTGAAAAATATATAACTTTGGAAATTTATATAATAGAAACTTGAAGAGTTATTTTCATTTTTTTCAGATATATTTATACTGAACTTTAATCAGAACTTCTGTTTCTCAGTTATATATTCCTTATCTTTTATTCATAATTTTCTTAATTATTTATAATTATGTCCATACATATAAATACAAATATATATTTTAGTTCTTTGTCCAGTTGCTCATTGTTCATGGTCTGTCTTCTCAATAGGAATATAAATTCCACAAGGGAATAGCAATTACTGTTGTATAATTTTTTGTTTACAACATAAGTAGCATACTGTTGTAGCAAGTGGTATTTGCTTAATAAGTATTTGTTGAATTTAAAAAATGACAAGAAAACATCTTGATAATTTAATGTTAAATGAAAAAAGGGGACAACAAAACTGAATGTGTGGAATGGTAGTGTGTGTGTGTGTGTGTGTGTGTGTGTGTGTGTCTGTGTGTGTAGAAAGTCTGGAAGAAGATTCAGTGAATATTATTCATACTTTTTTACCTTTGAGTGATGGTATTATTGGCAAATTTATTTTATTTCTATTTTTCTATTAAAAAACCTTCATATTATATACTTATATAAAATTTGTTATATAATAGCAAATTTTAAAACAATTAAATTTAATTTTTTCTAATTAAAATAATTTTATTATAAGATTGGAATTTTTGTTTCATATTACTTTCATACTTTTGATGTCTTGTGTGCCAGATGAGTCTGAATTCTAAATTCTTATGGTTTATTTTTGCTGAAGCCTTCTATCTTTCTACAGCATACAGGTAACTCATGCTAGGGTTTTATGTAAATTAAAGCTAATTTTTAGGTTTGATCAATATAGTAGTTTTCTTTGGGGATGCATCCAGGTAGTTGTATAAACCGTAGACAAAATTAATACCCATATTGCCCTTAGCATTACACTTTCTCCTTCTGCTATTTAGTAAAAATGGGTCACATAGATGTTAAATTTGTGCTGTTCTGCTGACAGTGAAACTTAAGGAAAGCCCCCAGTGCTATTAGGCTAAAGTTAAAAGAGTAGAGCTGAAGAAATTTCTCTACTGTAAGAGAAATGTGAGCTTTGCAGAAAGTAAATTGGCTAGGAGAAATTCAATGAGGTGCCATCTAAAATGTGTAGATAAAGTAAAGAGAGTGCTTTGTAGAACCTGTGAGAAAGCAATTTAGATATTCCTGGTGATAGCTCAGATGCCTGGATGCCCAGAAGTAATCTAAATCTGAAACTACTTGAAGGATATTGAACAGGAACACTCTGTCTTGCATCATTTTTGTGTTTATCTTTGCTTGTTGATCTGCCATCACTGTTAACCTTTCATTATTTATTGAATCATTCCATTAAAAAGAGTAGAACAAAGACTTAAAACACCAAAGTCCAAAGTAGCTTCCATGCATAGGAAGTTTCTCTATGTATCCAGTATTCGTGAGCACTGCTTAATTCGACATTCTCTTCCAAATGGAACTAAAAACATTTTGATGAAATTAATTTCAAGCCCGCATATATATTTTGACAGTAGCTATCTCTTGACTATCCAAATAACTAAATTTCTATATCTAAATAAATCTTTGGTAAATTATAGATGTTTTGGTCTATATATATATGATGTATACCTACATATATTCTTTTTAAGTATGAATCCATGTCGTCCTCATCATTATTTATTATTGACTATCAGCAGGAAGTCTGTTGAAGCATTTATACGCATTATCTAACTCAATCGCTACAAGCACCTAACGAGCTAAATACTTTCAACCTCCTTTTAGAAGTGAGAAAGTGAGACTCAAAGATCACTGAAGTTGTCCAAACTTTGAACTAACAATGGACAAATCTGGTATTTGAACCCAGTTTTCCTTAGGCTGAAGGCCAATGAGTTAGTGATGTGTTAAAAATAACATCATAACTGTATTAGAATATAAATGAATACTTTTAAATTTTATGTTTAAGATGGCTTTCTAAAGAACGAAACGTTGCAAGGAAATGCAATGATGGATTTGACTACAAAAATAATGTTAAATGACTTGGCAAAAAACAAAACTGCAAAGAAAATTAGTGTCATACGTGGTGAATAGCAACATATTAAATGTAAAAGAAACCAAAGTAATCAATTAAAAAAGCACACAATAGAAATAAAGTCAGAGATATGTATAAGGCACTTACAAAAGAAGAAGTACAAATGGAGCATTAATCTATAAAAGGATGTTGACATACCTAGTAATTAAATATGTAAGCTGCTTTAAAATTTAAAAATCATTTTATAACCTATGGGTTGGGTAAACATCTCTGAAAGAAAGATAGACCAAAACATTTAAAAAAGAAGTTTGCTTTCAAAGAACTGGAAAAAAGTCCAGGCTTTCAAAGAACTGGTTATCAAATTTAAAACACAAAACCAAAAACAGTTATTGATTTTTTTTTAAGCACAGCAGAATTATCAAATTTACTGAGTGTACGGTTAGCCTGTTTATGGTGAAAAAACAATTTTCTTATGTTGTTATCATTTTATCCACAAAGATAAGGTCTTATCCTTAGATGAAAGCTGTGCAAAAATCAAGGATAGAATTTTTTCATTAGGGAACTAGGAAATTATAGAAAATGCCATGGACTTTATTGAGATTGGAGCCTAGAACTAAACAAAGAGACCCAATTATTTATGGTTTATCTCTCAGTGCAAAGTGTTTTGTTTCATTTTGCTTTCTGGCTGTAGGACATAATGTACATACTTTTCCTAATGGATTCAGGACTGTGTCTATATTGTTTCCACAGTTTAAACAATTGAAACATGCTTGTGTTGTAAAAGATGTAGGAATATGGGCAAAATCATGCACAACTAATACAAGAGCGAATCAATATAATTTTGCAACTTAAAAAGAAATTTCCAAAGTAAGAACGCCTTTTAACCTGGGAATCTCCTTCCAGAAATATATAATAAAGATTTGAACAAATAAACCACAATTTATATATCATGGCAGTGATATTGATGTTGTCTATTTTATTCAAATATTGGCCACAACTTCTATATGTCATTCTTAAAGAGATGGGTTAAATTTTGATATATCCTTTAAGTGGAATAAAATTTACTGATTCAAATTTATGACAGTCTCTTTACTGGAAATTGGCCAATAAATATAAGGAGGTAATGAAGTTATCAAAACATGTTGATCACAGTTTTGAAAATATTTATGTATCAGTATAGATATGAAAGCCTATATACCAAATGGTAACCATAATTAATACTGGATACTTTTCTGACTATTTTATATTGAACACCTGTTTATTCCTTAAACATAAATAGGTGAAATATGTATACAAAAAATATTCTGTTAGAAGTGTGACAGTAGACTGAAATAACACTAGATTCTCTAATCTTGCTAAAATTTAAGCTAAAATTTAATTTCCAACAGTTTAAATAATGAAACCTATATTTCAAGTATTCCTTATTTTATTCAAATGATTGTTTGAAGATTTCAGACTGAATATGAAAGTATCATTTACAGGTTAAATAATCCTTGCCAAAATTACTTTCTCTTAAAGAAATGTAAAAACTTCAAATTTTCTTACGCTGCATAAAATATGCTGTTTTGGTTCTTGTTAGCTTAATGATAATAAAAATAGTTTTTAAAAAAGCTTTAGTTTTCTTTTATATGCTTACAGGGAAAATAGTGAATTGGCATGCAAAAATTGTAGGTTTTTGACAAACAATATCCTGCATTTACCATTAGAAGGAGGAAACGTGAAGCTCAAGTGCCTAATAAGGACTTGATAGAAGAGTATTTTATTATAGCAGAAACATCCTGTGTGAGAGCATGAGGACAGGCTCTCCCAATACGCTCTCAAGAATAATCATATGCTTTCACTCTGCTCTAACTGCAAACTTTTTCCTCTCCAGCTGTCCACACATTTTTTTGTTGATTATTTTCATTTAACCTAACTGGGCAAATAAATGCATTGTGCCATAATATCAAAACTGGAGCACATTTTCTCTATAAAAAATATTAAAGTATATTTTGTCCTTGATTTTCCATATTATGTGCCTGAAATTGTATAGACCTTCCAAAAAAGAAACTAATTATATTTCTAAACATTGTTAGTGATGGGTAGCTAAAATTAATATGTTTTCTGACTCCTAATTCTCCAAATCTGCTGCTTCTTTTATGTTTTCCAGAATAGTTGGAGTGACCCTGGATAAAAATCTAACTCCTTCCCCCAGAAGGTCATCAAAACCCTTACCATTTGGTTTCCTTCTATTTCCACTGTCATGTCTTTAGCTGAGATGCTCTTCATTTCACATTGAAATACTCTATGCGTGTATGTGTGTCTATATATATACACGAGTCTATATATCTCCACCATTTATTTTTCAAGCATGTAAATCTGATATCATCACCTCCCTATGTAAAAGCCTATATTATTCCTAGTAGAGAGTAAAATACACTCTTTCATTCTGATTCAAATATCTTACCCCCTCCCTCAAACTCTGTAACCAATAGATCACCATTTTATGGTTGAGGTTCATAGTATCCTTTAACTATTACTCCAGTCCCCCTCTTTAGTGTATCCCCTTTACCACTATCTTAGATCAGTGTTCTTAAAGGGAAGAAGAAGGTGGGAGATGCAATGGGGTGAAGGGAGGTGTTTGCCCCCAGGGGATATTTAACAAAGACTGGAGACATTTTTGGTTGTCAAAACTTAGGGTGGGGATGATACTGGCATCTAGTGAGTAGTAGTCATGGATTCTGCCAAACATCCTACAAGGCATGGGACAGCCCCCCACAGCAAAGAGTTATCCAGTCCAGGATATCAATAGTGCTGAGGTTGAGAAACTCTGCCTTAGATCAAGCCATTATTAACTGTCATCTAGGTAACTGCGACAATCTGTTAATTGATCTTTCTCCATCAATCTTGCTTTTATCCACGTCATTTTTAACACTGCAACTAAAATTGCCTCTCTATAACTTAATATGAGCCTGTATTTTGCACTTAAGATGTTAATTGTTCCTGAGCATAACGTCTGAAAAGACTTACAAGATTCTTCATGATTTGATTCCCGATTTATTCACTTTCTTCTGTCATTCTTTTCCTTTCTCATACTAAGCTTCAGCCCTACTGAAGTACAGGTACTTTCCATTCTTTGAACATCCATCCTCTCTCTTCACTGTCTGGTTTCCAGCATTTTAACATGCTGTTCCCTCAGACTTATACTAGGACACTCAAGTGTCAAGACTTGTTCCCTTAGGACAAGTGCCTGCCTCTGAGGGAAAGTGGACTGTAATCAAGAATAGGCACAATAACCACTGTAATACCACTGAAGTTTCTGAGACAACAGGTTGGGCTTTTTTGAGATCTAAAGCTTAGTCCATTTGCTACTTTAAGTGTTCAGTAGATGTTTGGTTTCATTGTTGTTTCTGCTACTATTACTGCTTTGTTTAACATACTGTAAGAACATTTAGTACAGTTTTCTTCCCATCTGTTTTGGCACTGGAACCTGGAGTTATCCCACTGGGGCAGAGTAGCTGAGGAAGATGCACTTCCCCTTCATTTGCAGGCTCCCTGGGGATCAGTGTGGGTGCCAAGCGGCAAACAAATGTGGAGAGGCATGTGCACATTGGAAATATTCCATCTATTTAATCGCCAGAATGTCACAAAATAATAGAGAAAAAGAAGACGGGTTTAGAGACACAGGGAATTCCTCCTGGCAAACTTTGAGCCAGGGGGAAAAACCAATATGAACAAAATTTGTGGTGATATTAACTGGAATAGGAAAGGTAGGGAATACATTTTTTTCTTTATCTTTTTTGACTTCAAGATGCTGGCATGAGAAACATATCACTTAAATATCAATGTTTCTATTTTTAATTTTATAGTATTTTTATGACAAAGAAAAATCAATTATTTTGTCAATCTGAAGAACAGTGCTTTCTTATTAAGAATAAAAACATTCCACTGACTGCAAAAATAGAACCCAGGTTTTTCTTACATCACACTGCTTGATTTTTGTTGACACTACTGCCCAATTTCTCTTAGATTTACTTTAAATCCTCTTATGCAGTCAATCCAAGTAACTTCACAGCAAGTTGGACACACTTTTTTTTTGTGATACTGTGGAAATAAAAATCATGAAAATATGCATCGGAAATTTCCATGCCAATTTTTAATAATTATCATTTTCATGTTTAATTTGCAAAAAAGAAAACTCAAACAGATGTTATTCTTTAGAAAAGTCTTCCCTCATAGGAAATTTGAATTTCAAGGATTCTGATTTTTCTTTCAGTTATCCACCGTAAAAATAGTTGTTCTAAAGGGGAGAAATAAATAAGCTTTTATCTTATTGACAAATTGTAAGTAGGAAATGAAATGAGTTCAGGTTGGTAAAAAAGTCATTTTCAGAAAATGTGTAAGTTCTATTTTTTTTAAACACTAAAACCAAGCATCTCTAAATGATTGTGTTTAACTCTTCTATCTTGTAAAAATATTCCCCAGATAAAAGTAGGCACCTCTAAAGCACTCTCGAAATTCACAGAAGCATTTTTTTCTCTCTTATAAAACTCAAGTACTTTGTATTTTTTTCTTTTGTTTTATTGTCTATTAGAGAGGGGTGGAGATGCTAGCTTTAAGAAACAAGGAACTATTAGATATATATTATGTGCAGCAGAAGTATTTAAAATTGCATCTCTGCCTGTCTTAAAAATTGTCAATTAAAAAAAACCCAAGTGAACTCCATTCTAATTTTATTCTATTCAAAAATGGAATTTATTCAAGGATATTCAGAAATTTATCTAATGGAAGGTTAGATCATTTTGGGTAAGAAATAGAATATATTACAGGGAAAAATCAGTGTTTTTTTAAAGTTGTGTGCGCCTGAAATGTGGAGTCACACAAAAATAATTCATTGTCAGACATGTATTACAAAATAAAAAATGAATATGATAGTTTTGATCTTAGATATGATATAGAGTAAAGGAACTACTTGGGAGCTTTAGATTTCAAAATATTCTTTCATTCCTTCTTTTATATATTAGATGTTGAGGATACAAAGAAAGACAATGTAATTCTCATCATCATCTCACTATGATATGAAGTTCATATCATAGTGAAGAAAATGTCAATCAGTAAAAACTGGTATACTGGAACTTAGAAGAGACGGAGGAACTATTGGGCCATATTGGCAGAGGTTAAGCATGAGCAGGGGCAGGAAAGCATTGGAAATACAGAGATAGAAACTGAGAGACGCATAGAGTGTATCATAGATGGAAATGTGTTGGTGGGGCAGAGTTTGTTACTAGAGAGAAGTTGGAAATTTGTTTGAGTTCATGTTTGAATAGGTTTTAGGGGTCATATAAATATTTTGGAGCTTATTGCATGAATAATAGAGTGTAGTGCTACCTTTTTAAGTAGTGTGTGAAATGAATAAATGCTTGTTTAGAAATTAACTCTTGTGGGATAGGAGTGAGATGCAATATTGGGCAGAGAGCCTAATATCAAGGAAAATAGCTAGGAGTCAGTCACTGTAATTTAGGCCAAAGGTAGAGAAAGACTGACTGGAAGCCCTGGCAATAGTTAATAAAAGGAGAACATATTTGGAAAGCAGAAAAAGCAAAATATGATGGCTTGTTGATGGGGGAGACTGATGTGTGAAAGAGGAGAAGGAATCAAAGATAGCACTAAATATGTCAGTTTTTCTGACATCTTGTCCTGGAAAACTATGTATTCTTCTAATCTCACATACCACCTGTGAAGAAATTTGGATGACTTCACAGTTTTTACAAACAATTTAATTTCTCCTTCTTCTGGGTTGTGTCTACACTTTATAGATGCTTCTGATATTCAAATCACATTGTAATGCACTTGTCTAGACCTCTCTCAGGAGGGATGGAGCTAAGAATAAATGAAAATAAGCAAATTACTGAAAAAGTCTAAGTGAAATTATTTAAACTATCAAGTAAAAAATTGCTGTGGATGCTGTTAAATTAAAAGTTAAATAAAGGCTAAATTTACATATGACATTTAGTTTCTAAATCTACCAGGCATAGAAAGCAGAAAGAATTAGTGGTAGAAATTTTATTTTTATAGAGTATATTATAGCTATGAAAAAATTTTGTTTTCAATGGTATCTGTTGAATGTACAGAGATTAAATTGTCATAAGACTATTTCATTTTTTCTCTTTCCTCAGACATATTAATGTCTTTACTATTTAAGCATATAACCTCTTCTATTTAATCATGAAACAAGTCTTTAAAAGTAATGTTTATGTTTATGACAATAAAAGTAATACATGCTTACTATAGAAAATTTTAAAAACTGAAAAATATATAAAATAGAATTGAAATATAATCCTACCACAATACATGGCCATTATTAACATTGCATTAATGAGTCTTACTGATCTCTCTATTTGTGTCTTCTGTCTTCTTCCATGTGTGTATATACATGCCTCTTTATTGATAAATTAGTAATAATTTGTTGATTGTCTTGGACTACATATCACCAAAATATTGTCGCTTTTCTTAAGATTTCACATTATGTTACAAAAGTATGCTGTGATTTAGAAATTTCTTAGGTTTTTAAAAAGAGTTATAGACAAAAATGCCACAAATATCATAGGGGCTGTTTATGTAAGGCTCTTTGTCAGAATCTATACTTGGTTGTTTTTGTGGGTAATATTTATAACAGATAAGAAAAGGAGAATCAAACTAAAAGAAAATTTGGGTAATGGAAATATTTTAAACTTTAGTTTGTAAGTTAGTAGATGTCAATTTAATATTTATTAAAACATATAAGTGTTGTGATGTCTGAATTTGAAAAATAAAAAACCTAAAAATGGATTGTGTGTAATTTTCAAATTGTTCTGATAAGTGGGAAAATTGCCATTGAAATTTATAGTCAAGAATTGGTTACCTAGAGAGAGGATCTTGTAATTACAGGGGTTTTTTTCTCTTTAACAAGCTGAGCAAGAAATAGCCCTATTAGAACATAATTTTTTTTATTATTGTTTCCATAAATTTGGAAAATGTAACGATATTTAACTTTTTGTGGCAATTCTATTAAAACTCATTAGTATTGTTGATTTTGATTATTAAGTGAACAGAAGTATAATCTCTTCTTAGCTCATGAGCAAAATGTAAAAGAAAGTATCTACTTTTATCCCCTCATCTTGTTTTTCTCCATAGTCAATTTTCACCTAATTGAATTATTCAAAAATGTTGAATGATATTATTTATATTATGCTTAAATATCTAAGTGAATTTAATTGTACATCAATTTTTATTCTTATTATTTTTAAATTTCTCATTATTTCCGTTAGACTGATTTCAATGTTAACAGCATTAGCAAGTCAAATGTGAGAAATGTCAGGTATTAGAAAGGTTGGTTTAGAAAAATGGTGTGGGGAGAAAAAACTTCCTTTACCATAGAATTTCTAACTAGAACCTACCAGCTTGTGCTTTAATTAATTGCAAATGTGTTTTTCCTTTGAGTATTAAGTATTAACAGCTGGTGAGTTGTTGAATTAGCAAAGCTGTATATGGGGGAATGGGGAGAGAAGGTAGCCATTTTTCCATGTTTCATTAATTTTCAATTCTTTTTAGGCCACTTAACACACATACACATATACATACATACATAAGAGTACTCTTATACTCTTATTTCTTTTGGAAGAGGAGTACTAGATAGACATTTTGAAATTGCCCAGAGTTACATCTCACGTAGAAAATGGCCAATAGTTCGTAGGACCTCCCTGAGGCTTTTATTAACACACTGCTAGATCTCTGTAACTGCATGGGGAGATGTTGCTTGTGGTCCAGCTGGCCAATTTATTGAAACCAGGACAAAACCCCGTTTCTATTTAATTATCTGTGACATTGCTTCAACCCTAAGAAATTGGGTTGCCTAGTAATTTTGCCTCATTGCTGAATCTGTTACAAGATAAAAATGGTAAATTCAAGAAATTCATTGGGTTACAGGCCTAGAATGAAACTTTAATGCCTACTTCATTCATCTCTCTGCCTTAATCCTAGGTTGGCAGTAAAGTGATACCAAGAAGATAGACATCTTATTTTTATCTTTAAGGAATGAGAATCTACAATCTTACTTGGAACCCAAGTCTCACGTCTCTTCATCATCTCAGCCAGAAAGTTCTTCCAAGCATCTGTGCAAGGTTTAGCCAAATTACTATTTGCTACTTCTCATTGAAAATGGATTGAACTTTTACGTATATAACATCTTGAAGATGTGATGTCTATTACCAGAATAAAGGTAAATGTGTCTATTAAATTTTTCTTATAGTCTTGCTATTTAAACTCCTATATTTGTGATGTGGGGAAATTCTGAACACCATTGATTGTCTCCTGAACGCTCTGTTTTAACCAAAGGCTGTTTATTATTGACATGGAGAATCATGTGAATAATTCTAGGCAACATTTCAGTGCTAGTCTTCTCTTGAAACACTACCAGATGATTCAGTTGTTGAAATATTTACCTAAACACTATTCATAATTATATCTATCTTTTAAATTCATCAAACTATTTGAACTTTAATTGAATTCCCTTAAGTGCATTGCCCTGCTCAAACTGGGCTCAATTTATAAATATAGTGTACACATCTATTTATCTATTTAAAAATTATTTGTATGTTTTGCATTGAATTGAGACCTGATATTTGAACTAGAAAAATGGATAACTTAATAATAGCTACTACTTTCTATTTCATAGAAAGGGAAACTAAAACTCAGAGTGATTAAGTAGATTGCTGAGTGTCTATGTGAGGAGTACACAATTACCTTACCCTTATATCACAGTAATGTTTTCTACAATTTAGAAATTTAATGAGACATACCATTCTAACTAAGGGGGTCTTTATTTCACTGTTTGAAAATACTTGTATCTATTAAGACAAAATGAGAGATAACCAAGGAAAAAATTGATATACCTCTATTATTTCCCCTGAAAGTTCACACACACAATGATACTCATAAAAAAATTATCTTTTGTGGAACAGATTCTGTGGCATCACTGGATTCTCTGGCCATGGAAATTAAAATGTGTAGAATCCACAACAGTGTTCAGGGGCTTAGAAAACATAACTAAAACAATAGCAACAACAGAAACAACATAAAATAATGAACTAAAACCAGATAAATAAAAATGAAAATTGTGACCTGGCAAACATGTGACAGCAGCACAGTTACTTCTTTTCATGCCACTGAATATGGGTTAAGAAGCTAATTGAATTAAGAGAGGAGCTTGAGGGGCTTGCAACTATCATGAAGGAAAGAAACCACTCAGCCTTGTGTTGTTGTTTGTTTTAAGCAGTGTTTGCTCCAATGTTGTTCAGTTTCATCTAGAGCTCTAGAATGTTGCATAGAAGAGCTCTTTCTTGGAAGCCAGAAATTAAGATGGAGAGTCACAAATCACTGAAAGAAAAACTGGGCACATGCTCTGGTTTCCTGCTCATTCATAGGAAAGCAGCCATGCTGAATCCAGGTAAAGCCAACAAATGGAGAGTCCAGGGTCTGTAAATATTCTCTTTAACAGAAAGAGGTTGAAGAAATTGTCTATGTAAACCGTTGAATAATATTGTGAATTATGAGGGAAGGGGTAGAAATCAATAACTCCCTGCAAAATTAAAACTTCTTCACCAAGGCAAGACCCTGACTTGTGTGATGACATCATAGAGAATTACACAAGCTTTGCTAGGGAATCTGGCGGTTGGGTCTAAAAAGGTTGTGACGAGGTATGCTGTATCATCTCCTGCTCTGTGGAGCCACCACATGGATGCTAAATTTCTGTATCTTTGGCTAATTAATTGAGAGTGTGTAATCTGGAGTATATACTTTTTACTAATCTATTGCACAACAATACTACACATGCTAAATAAGAATCTGTATAGATGTGGCACATGCTGCATATTAAGAAAATTATACATATACTATAAAAAATATAAAACTAACATTTTAAACATTAGGAAATGTATGCCAGTCATGTGTCTGTATGAGTGTGTGTGTGTGTGTGTGTGTGTGTGCGCTTAAAACTGTGTACTTAAAATAATAACCCAGTGCTAAAGACACAGTCATTTGATGTGATAAACTATGTGTGAAAGATTTTCAAACTCCTTGGAAGAAAAGCACAAATTTCTTGTAATCATAAGGAAGATATTTTATAACATTAGTCATTTTTCCTTTTGTTCAATTTACACTTTTAAAAGTCCACTGAAATAGTTTTGCTTGATTGGTTTATGCCTTTGGTAATAGTGGCAAAGTTAATAAATACTATAAAGGCAAAAGAGAGTTTTTTACCTGTTATGTCAAATGCTTTTATGAAAGTGCAAATAATAATTCAAAATTATAATTGCCAATATTTATATTGCACTGCCCTAGAAGATTTAGTCATCAATTCACTTAATTCTAACTATAACCTCATTAGATGAGGTCCTCAAGAGGGTGTGACCACTTGTTGACCCACAAGCTGGACCCAGACAGTGGAGGCTCCTCACCCCCCTCTCCTGTCCTTGGAATGTACGTTCTGCCCACCGTACCCACAGCTGTAGCCATTTTCAAGGATGCAGCCTTGAAAGAGCAACGAGTTATTGAAACCATCTGGACTGGATATGTGACTGAATCCAGTTAAGGTCTCTGTATGTACTTTTAAGATTCTGGCGTGTGGGTACCGAGATGTACTCGTCTTGCAGCTGCCCAAGGCAAGCCCCTATGTAAGTTCCCTTGCTTATTAAACCCACCACCTACCAATCTGAAGTGGTCTACCTCTCTCTTTGGTCTCACCTTGCCCTTATGTACTGGGGCAAATTTATGAATCAACAAGCCCTATGTGATGTGTACTATTATTATCTCCATTTTACAGACAAGGATACTTGCCCTGTGAGGATAAGTAATTTTGTTCAACAGTCAATAAATGTAGAGCTGTTTCCGACCAGGGTTCTTGGACTCCTTAATCACTAGAAATTGATAAAAGGACAGACGAGAAATTCAGGCAAGGCTTTATTGGGACTCATGCTACCACATGAGGGAGCAAAAACAACTAACAGGTGTCCTTGCTTGTTCTCTGAAGGGGGGTGAGCTGGTCCCTTAAATGGGGTGAGGGCAGGGGCAGATACATGGGTTGGGCTGAAAGGGGGTTTAGGTGGTTAGCCCACCCCCTTGATGATGCTGTGTGTAGGGATCACGTGCAGTACCCTGCTTTTGCCCCTCAGAAGCGGCAGTTGGGTTTTTGGTCTTTTTGTATCTTGTTATTCATCATTTGCCCCAACTGCACATGAGTGAAGTTACTTTTAGTTCCTTACAGTTTCTTTGTATTCCGTTGCTCTGAGGAGACATTTGTCCAGGTGCAAGCACTGCAGCAAAGGGTCCCAGGTCCCAGCCTGTTTTAGAGCCAGCATAAAATTCTAGGCAGTTTGGCTGCGATGTCTATTAACCACTACACAATAATTTGTCCCACTGGTGAAAAAAATCATGCCTCTGCATAGACTGGAAACACTATAACTATAATATGTAATTAAAACTGGGCATTTAACCTTGCCAGGAAAATCTGTATGGAACTGTTACACTGAAAAGAAAAATACAAGAGAATGTAATGATAAAGTAACTATATTCCTCCTATAACTGTCCTTTTAAACCTATTATGTTTGGCTAGTTCCTCCCTGTCCCTTGGATGATATCTCGGGCAGGATCTATGATTTTTCTGCTCACTCTCTGAGGTAATAAAATGTTCCATGATTACTTTAGTCACAATTAAGTTTTATTTTTGTATGACACAGTTCAGGACATAATACTCCAAAATACGGTGCCTTGGCATACTGAATATTTTCAGCTGAAGAAATTTGAGAAATGGCAGGTGCAAGAAGGACTCTCTGACATTTTCCCCAACTCCCCAAGTTTGATCATAAGACCCTCATATGAGAGGTGCCTACCCAGACCCAAAGGAAAGGACAGTCCTTATTTCTGAAGACTGAGGAAGGCAGGGAGGGATGGAAATGAAACAAACCTTGCTGAGTTCCCCCAGTTTATCACACTTAGCTCATATCCTTTTGTCCTATCACATTTTTCCATGGCACACTTCATCAAGCCTAGCATTAGAATACTCAGGCTTAACAGCTTCTTCCCATCTTCACTTTCTCAGGAAAACTCCCACATGGTATAGTACATGAATCTGTATATTTTTTTCTTGGTAATCTCTTTTGTTACAGACCCCCAGCAAGAACCTAGAAGGGTAGAAGAGAAGATTTTTTTTCCTCCCTATGGTTATTAGAATATCTATTCTTATGTAATAGTGAGAACTGTAAACTTCTAAAAAACTTATACTTCCTCCATTTTGCCATATTTCAGTTAGAGACCTGCAGTGGTTTGAGAAAGTGTTCAGTCTTTACCTCGTATACTGTTTTTTTTTCAATTTTCATTATGAAAACTTTAATACATGTACCAAAGTTGAAAAAATGTAGAGTAAACACTCATATTCACTCCCCTAGATTATACCACAAATCTTTTGGTGTTCTTGCTTCATCAGGAGTCCATTCCTTTACCCATCCTCTATTCTTCCAACCATCCATCTTATTTTTGGGTCGATTTCAGAATAAATCAGAGACATCAGAACATTTCTAAATATTTCAGCGTGCAGATCTTAAATAGAATTCAATATTTATATACAGGTCTTTTTTCTGATGTCAAATTTACACACAATTTGTGTGTAATGCATTTCACAAATTTTAGTGTATGCTTTCTGAGTTTTGACAAATGCACACACTCTTGTAAACCAAATCAAGATACAGAATATCACCATCATCCCCAAAAGTTCGGACATGCCCTTCCCACTCAACTCATGCCTCTCACAAGAGGCAACTATTGTTCTGATATTTTTAGAACACATATTACTTGTGTCTGTTTCAGAACTTGAAATTAAGTCAAATAGTATTATCTCTTTTTATTGGTGAGCGGGGTTGCTTTGTATGGTTAAACATTAATTCATTTAATACATTCACCGGCTAGTGCACTCAGCTGTTTCCTGTTTTTAATTATTATGTATAAAACCGCTGTGCAACATTTTAGTACAAGTTTCTTCTGTACATATACTTTTATTTGGGGGTTAAATACCTAGTAATGAAATTACAGGATACTTGAATAAATGATGTTTACTTATATGTGATATTGCCAGAACTTTATCCAGAGTGAGCCTACAAGTTGAGAGTTATGAGTGATCTACATTCTTGCCAATTTTGGTGATATCAGTCAGTTTAATTTATCATACAGGAGGGTAGGTAATGGTAGTTCGTTATAGTTTTATTTTTTATTTCCCTAATGATTAGTAATGTCAAACACCTTTTCATGGGCTCACAATGGGCTCACAGTGTGTTTTGCTTTTGTAGATTAGAATGTTCTATAAATGTCAACTGGGACAAGCTGCTTGATTGTTTTTAACATCTGTCTCATATCAGAGTCTGGCTCTGATGATTACTTTTTGTCTTCTCAGAATTTGTTTTTCCTCGCCCCTTTGAATACCTGATGAATTTTTATCAGAAGCCTGAAATGTTGTTGTGTAGGACAGTAGATATGAGTTAAATATTTTGTTTTGCTGGTAAAATTGAACTCCTTTCCTTCTGCCAGGCCTGTGATGTGTAGGCTTCTGAAAGTATAGTGAGGAATTGAACTGGGTTCTAGGCCCCTTGTTGCTGTGATTACTCTCATTACACTCTAGCCATTAAATTCTTCTGGCTAAACTTTCTTTGAGATGTGGGTTAATTTGCAGAACTTTTTTGTCAGTTTCCTCAATATCTGCTCCCTTCTTGGCCTTGCATTTCCCTTTTGTGCTGCGGCCTAGAGAGGCTCATGCTCTTGCAGTTCTCCCAGCTGTATTCCATCATTGCCTTCACTCAATGCTTATTAGCCTGGAGGGCAGGTGCTGGGGGAAGGGTGCATTCTTTGCTCTGATTTAACCTCAGTCTTGGCCTGAACTCCATGGTGTAGACTTCACAAATCCTGCCTGTCCTTTTGGAGCTGGAATACTGGGCCTAGTATGTATTCCTGCATCTTTTCCTAGGAGCAGTGCTGGTCTTTGTTTTTGTTCTTTTCTAAGTTGCATTGGATTTCCCCCAATCTACAGCCTGCACGTAACAGTTTTTATTGCTTTTTCCCTGCAGATTAAGGTTTGTTGTCTGAAGGGAAGATGGGGGAGACCCTTCTCTGAAAATTTCCCCAGCAGCTGGTTTTCCCCTCTACCACAAGAAAAGCTTCTTCTGAATTTTCCTCAATCTTCTGTGAGCACCGGGTAAGGTTTGTGGAGGAAAAGTCTGCAAAAGGTATGACCTTGCTTACGTATATCTGTCACTTCTAAGGGTTTCATGTTTCTGTTTTTGTGTACACTTGACTTTTAGATATTCTTTAAAATGTTATAGCTGTAACTTCTTACCAGTTGAACTTCTTACTTCATTCTACAACATCTTTTCCAGGTAGGCAAACACTGGAGTATTGTTTCTTATTTCAAGTGCTTGTGTTTCTACAGATTTTGGGTCACTTGTTTGTCCTGCAATTTCTGTTCTATGGTGGGTTAAAGAGGAGTTGTTAATTTGAATTGTGTTCAGTTTTTGCCTTGTCATAATGATGGGAGGGATATTTATGTGTCTCTCTACAACTATGAACTGAACAAATTTTATTTTGATTAATTGTATTTTTCTCAGCCTGGTGTATTTTTTCTCCATTATTTTGCTTTGAATCTGTTTGTGTCATTATATATGAAGTAGGTTTCTTGTAGGTAGCATATAGTTGAGTCTTGCCCTTAGTTTGTGGCAATGTGTGTGTGTCTGTGTTTTTACTTGGGTTTAACCATTTACATATAACGTGATTATCGATATAGTTGGATTTAAATATACGATGTTGTTAGTTGTTTTTCATGTGTACCATCTATTCTTGCTGTTACATTTTCCTCTTTCTGCCTTTTTTTGGATTAGTTGAATATTATTTATGATTCCATTTTCTCTGATTATTAGATACACATCTTTAGGGTTATAACTGTTTATGTTGACTTAAGGTTTATAATATAAATTTTAAAATTATCACAGTCAGGGACCTTCAAGATGGCAGAGGAGTAAGATGTCAGGAACACCTTCCTTCCCACAAATACCTCAAAAATACATCTACATGAGGAACAGCTCCTATAGAACCCCTACTGAACGCTGGCAGAAGACCTCAGACTTGCCAAAAGGCAAGAAACTCCCCATGTACCTGGGTAGGGCAAAAGAAAAAACAGAAACAAAAGAACAGAGACGGGACTTGCACCTCTGGGAGGGAGCTGTGAAGTGGGAAAAGTTTCCACACACTAGGAAGCCTCTTCACTGGTGGAAACAGCGTGGGAGGGGGCAGGGTGGAAGCTTCAGAGCCATGGAGGAGAGCACAGCAACAGGGGTGCAAAGTGTAGAGATTCCCACACAGAGGATCAGTGCCGACCAGAACTCACCAGCCTGAGAGGCTTGTCTGCTCACCTGCCAGGGAAGGTCGGGGCTGGGAGCTGAGGCTCCGGCTTCAAAGGTCAGATCCCAGGGAGAGAACTGGGGTTGGCTACGTAGACACAGCCTGAAGGGGGCTAGTGAGCCACAGCTAGCTGGGAGGCAGTCCGGGAAATTGTCTGGAACTGCCTAAGAGGCAAGAGACCATTGTTTCTGGGTGCATGAGGAGAGGGGATTCAGAGCACTGCCTAAACGAGCTCCAGAGACGGGAGGAAGCCACGGCCATCAGTGTGGACACCAGAGATGCGCATGAAATGCTAAGGCTGCTGCTGCAGCCACTAAGAAGCCTGTGTGCAAGCACAGGTCACTATCCATACCTCCCTCCCCTGGGAGCCTGTGCAGCCCGCCACTGCCAGGGTCCCGTGATCCAGGGACAACTTCCCTGAGAGAACACATGGTATGCCTCAGGCTGTGACAACGTCATGCCAGCCTCTGCCAGTGCAGACTCGCCCTGCATTACAATTATAACTACTGTAACCCTCCCTCTCCCTGGCATGAGTGAGCAAGAGCCCCCTAATCAGCCGCTGATTTAACCCCCTCCCGTAAGGGCAGAGACCAGATGCCTGAGGGTGACATACAAGCAGAGGTGGGGCCAAAACCACAGCTGAACCCCAGGAGCTGTGCAAACAAAAAAGAGAAAGGGAAATTACTCCGTGCAACCTCAGGAGCAGGGTATTAAATCCCTACAATCAACTTGACGTACCCTGCATCCATGGAATACCTGAATAGACAACAAAACATCCCAAAATTGAGGCGGTGGACTTTGGGAACAACTGTAGATTTGGGGTTTGCTGTCTGTGACTGATTTGTTTCTGATTTTTATATTCATCTTACTCTAGTTTTTAGTATTTCTTCTGAGCCATGTGGCTGAAAGGGTCTTAGCGCTCCGACCTGGTGTCGGGTCTGAGCCTCTGAGGTGGGAGAGCCAAGTTAAGGATATTGGACCACCAGAGACTGCCAGGCCCCACATAATATCAACTGGCGAGAGATCTCTGTCTCAACCATAAGACCCAGCTCCACCCAACAGCCAGCAAGCTCCAGTGCTGGATGCCCTATGCCAAACAACTAGCAAGACAGGAACACAACCCTACCCATTAGAGAGGCTGTCTAAAATCATACTAAGTTCACAGACAACTCAAAACACACCACCGGATGTGGTCCTGCCCAGCAGAAAGACAAGATCCAGCCCCATCCACCAGAATACATGCACCAGTCCCCTCCATCAGTAAGCTTACACAAGCCACTGAACCACATTACCCATTGGGAGCAGACACCAAAAACAACGGGAACTACAAACCTGCAGCCTGCAGAAAGGAGACCCCAAACACAGTAAGTTAAACAAAATGAGAAGACAGAGAAATATGCAGCACATGAAGGAGCAAGGTAAAAACTCACAAGACCTAACAAATGAAGAGAAAATAGGCAGTCTACTTGAAAAAGAATTCAGAGTATTGATAGAAAAGATGATACAAAATCTTGGAAATAGAATGGAGAAAATACAAGAAACATTTAACAAGGACCTAGAAGAACTAAAGAGCAAACAAACAATGATGACCAACACATTGAATGAAATTAAAAATTATCTAGAAGGAAGCAATAGCAGAATAACTGAGGCAGAAGAATGGATAAGTGACCTGGAAGATAAAATAGGGTAAATAATTACCACAGAGCAGAATAAAGTAAAAAGAATGAAAAGAATTGAAGACAGTCTCAGAGACCTCTGGACGAACATTACATGCACCAACACTTGAATTATAGGGGTCCTAGAATAAGAGAAAAAGAAAGGGTCCGAGAAAATATTTGAACATATAATAGTTGAAAACTTCCCTAACATGAGAAGGGAAATAGTCAATCAAGTCCACGAAGAACAGAGAGTCCCATACAGGATAAATCCAAGGAGAAACACACCAAGACACATATTCAAACTATCAAAAATTAAATACAAAGAAAAAATATTAAAAGCAGCAAGGGAAATGCAACAAATAACATACAAGGGAATCCCCATAAGGTTAACAACTGACTGTTCAGCAGAAACTCTGCAAGCTAGAAAGGAGTGGCAGGACATATTTAAAGTGATGAAGGGGAAAAACCTACAATCAAGATTATTCTACCCAGCAAGGATCTCATTCAGATTCAACAGAGAAATTAAACCCTTTACAGACAAGCAAAAGCTAAGAAAATTCAGCACTACCAAACCAGCTTTACTACAAATGCTAAAGGAACTTCTCTAGCCAGGAAAAACAAGGAAAAGACCTACAATAACAAGTCCCAAACAATTAAGAAAATGGTAATAGGAACATACATATTGATAATTACCTTAAAAGTAAGTGGATTAAATGCTCCCACCAAAAGACACAGACTGGCTGAATGGATACAAAAACAGGACCTGTATATATACTGTCTACAAGAGACACACTTCAGACATAGGGACACATACAGACAGAAAATGAGGGAATGGAAAAAGATATTCCATACAAATGGAAATCAAAAGAAAGCTGGAGGGCTTCCCTGGTGGCGCAATGGTTGAGAGTCCACCTGCCAATGCAGGGAACACGGGTTTGTGCCCCAGTTCGGGAAGATCCCACATTCTGTGGAGCGTCTGGGCCCATGAGCCATGGCCACTGAGCCTGCACGCCTGGAGCCTGTGCTCCACAACAGGAGAGGCCACAATGGTGAGAGGCCCGCGTACCACAAAAAAAAAGCTGTAGTAGCCATTTTCACTTCAGACAAAATAGACTTTAAAATAAAGACTATTGGGCTTCACTGGTGGCGCAGTGGTTGAGAGTCTGCCTGCTGATGCAGGGGTTGTGGGTTTGTGCCCCGGTCCGGGAAGATCCCACATGCTGCGGAGAGGCTGGGCCTGAGACCCATGACCGCTGAGCCTGCGCGTCCGGAGCCTGTGCTCCACAACAGGAAAGGCCACAACAGTGAGAGGCCCGCGTACCACAAAAAAATAAATAAATAAAATAAAATAAAGACTATTACAAGAGACAAAGAAGGACACTACATAATGATCAAGGGATCAATCCAAGAAAAAGACATAACAATTGTAAATATTTATGCACTCTACATAGGAGCAACTCAATACATAGGCAAATGCTAACAGCCATAAAAGGGTAAATCAACAGTAACACAGTCATAATAGGGGACTTTAACACCCCACTTTCACCAATGGACAGATCACTCAAAATGAAAATAAGTAAGGAAACACAGGCTTTAAATGACATATTAAACAAGATGGACTTAATTAATATTGATAGGACATTCCATCCAAAAACAACAGAATACACTTTCTTCTCAAGCACTCATGGAACATGCTCCAGGATAGATCATATCTTGGGTCACAAATCAAGCCTTGGTAAATTTAAGAAAATTGAAATTGTATCAAATATCTTTTCCAACCACAATGCTATGAGACTAGATATCAATTCCAGGAAACAAACTGTAAAAAATACAAACATGGAGGCTAAACAATATACTTCTAAATAACCAAGAGGTCACTGAAGAAATCAAAGAGGAAATCAAAAATTACCTAGACACAAATGACAATGAAAACACGATGACCCAAACCCTGTGGGGTGTGGCAAAAGGAGCTCTAAGAGGGAAGTTTATAACAATACATTCATACCTCAAGAAACATCTCAAATAAACAACCTAACCTTACACCTAAAGAATTAGAGAGAGAAGAACAAAAATCCCCAAAGTTAGCAGAAGTAAAGAAATCACAAAGATCAGATCAGAAATAAATGAAAAAGAAATGAAGGAAATGATAGCACAGATCAATAAAACTAAAAGCTGGTTCTTTGGGAAGATAAACAAAATTGATAAACCGTTAGCCAGACTCACCAAGAAAAAAAGGGAGAAGCCTTAAGTCAGTAGAATTAGAAATAAAAAAGGAGAAGTAACAACTGACACTGCAGAAATACAAAGGGTCATAAGAGATTACTCTAAGCAACTGTATGCCAATAAAATAGACAACGTGGAAGAAATGGACAAATTCTTAGAAAAGCACAACCTTCTGATACCGAAGCAGGAAGAAATAGAAAATATAAACAGACAAGTCACAAGCACTGAAACTGAAACTGTGATTAAAAATCTTCCAACAAATGAAAGCCCAGGACCAGATGACTTCACAGGTGAATTGTATCAAACATTTAGAGAACAGCTAACAGCTATCCTTCTCAAACTCTTCTAAACTGTAGCACAGGGAGGAACAGTCTCAAACTCATTCTACGAGGCCACCATCACCCTGATACCAAAACCAGACAAAGATGTCACAAAAAAAGGAAACAAGAGGACAATATCACTGATGAACATAGATGCAAAAATCCTCAACAAAATACTAGCAAACAGAGTCCAACAGCACATTAAAAGGATCATACACCCTGATCAAGTGGGGTTTATCCCAGGAATGTAAGGATCCTTCAATATATGCAAATCAATCAATGTGATACACCATATTAACAAATTGAAGGATAAAAACCATATGATCATCTCAATAGATACAGAAAAAGATTTTTAAAAAATTCAACACCCATTTATGATAAAAAACTCTCTAGAAAGTAGGCATAGAGGGAACCTACCTCAACATAATAAAGTCCATGTATGACAAACCCACTGCCAAGATCATTCTCAGAGTGAAAAACTGAAAACATTTCCTCTAAGGTCAGGAACAACAGAAGGTTGCCCATTCTCACCACTATTCTTCAACATAGTTTTGGAAGTTTTAGCTACAGCAATCAGAGATGAAAAAGAAATTTAAAAATCCTAATCAGAAAAGGTGAAGTAAAACTATCACTGTTTGCAGATGACATGATACTGTACATAGAGAAACTTAAAGATGCTAACAGAAAACTAATAGAACTAAGCAATGAATCTGGTAAAGTAGCAGGATACAAAATTAATGCACAGAAATCTCTTGCATTCCTATATGCTAATGATGAAAAATCTGAAAGAGAAATTGAGAAATAATCCCATTTACCATAGCAGCAAAAAGAATAAAATACCTAGGAATAAACCTACCTAAGGAGACAAAAGACCTGTATGCAGAAAATTATAAGACACTGATGAAAGAATTTAAAGATGATACAAACAGATTTTACATGTTCTTGGATTGGAAGAATCAACATTGTTAAAATGATTATACTACCCAAAGCAATATACAGATTCAGTGCAATCCCCATCAAGCTACCAATGTCGTTTTTCACAGAACTAGAACAAAAGATTTCACAATTTATATGGAAACACAAAAACCCTGAATAACGAAAGCAATCTTGAGAAAGAAAAATGGAACTGGAGGAATCAGTTTCCTTGACTTCAGACTATACTGCAAAGATACAGCAATCAAGACAGTATGGTACTGGCACAAAAACAGAAATATCGATCAATGGAACAGGATAGAAAGCCCAGAGATAAACCCATGCACATATGGTCACCTTATCTTTGATAAAGGAGGCAAGAATATACAATGGAGAAAAGACAATCTCTTCAATAAGTGGTGCTGGGAAAACTGGACAGTTACATGTAAAAGAATGAAATTAGAACACTTCTTAAAACCATACACAAAAGTAAACTCAAAATGAATTAAAGATCTAAATGTTGGGCCAAACACTATAAAACTCTTAGAGGAAAACATAGGGAGTGGTTTATTCACAGAAAGACATTTAGACAGGGTTGGCAGTCAGGGCACCAAAAGTGATGGTGCAGGTACCCATAGTATCAGCCTCACTCTTACCAGCTGTAGGAAGAGGTAAAAAAAACGGGATGGAAACCTGGAAGGAGACTCGTCTGGAGAGAGAGAGGGCCAACCTCAGAGGCACAGTCTGACACTTGAGGATTCAGCTATCTGAGGTGGCCTGGTCGAAGGCTCAGGGAGAGGAACACCCTGACCCTCTGACCTCCTGTCATGGCTCCCCATTGGTTAAACTATGTGGGGATTGGGAAGACATGGGGACACTTCCTCTTTGACATAAATCACAGCAAAATCCTTTTTGACACACCTCCTGGAGAAATGGAAATAAAAATAAACAAATGGGACCTAATGAATCTTAAAGGCTTTTGTACAACAAAGGAAACCATAAACAAGACAAAAAGACAACCCTCAGAATGGGAGAAAATATTTGCAAATGAAGCAACTGACAAAGGATTAATCTCCCAAATATACAAGCAGCTCATGCAGCTCAAATCAAAAAAACAAACAACCCAATCCAAAATTGGGCAGAAGACCTAAAGAGGCATTTCTCCAAAGAAGATATACAGATTGCCAACAAACCCATGAAAGGATGCTCAACATCGCTAATCATTAGAGAAATGCAAATCAAAACTACAATGAGGTACCTCACACCAGTCAGAATGGCCATCATCAAAAGTCTACAAACAATAAATGCTGGAGAGGGTGTGGAGAAAAGGGAAACTTCTTGCACTGTTGGTGGGGATGTAAATTGATACAGCCACTATGGAGAACAGTATGGAGGTTCCTTAAAAATCTAAAAATAGAATTACCATGTGACCCAGCAATCCCACTACTGGGCATACATCCTGAGAAAACCATAATTCAAAAAGAGTCATGTACCACAATGTTCATTGCAGCACTATTTACAATAGCCAGGAAATGGAATCAACCTAAGTGTCCATTAACAGATGAATGGAAAATGATGTGGCACATACATATACAGTGGAATATTACTCAGCGGTAAAAAGAAACAAAATTGAACTATTTGTAATGAGGTGGATGGACCTAGAGTCTGTCTTACAGAGTGAAGTAAGTCAGAAAGAGAAAAACAAATACCATATGCTAACACATATATATGGAATCTTAAAAATAAATAAATAAATAAAAAGTTGTGATGAACCTCAGAGCACTACAGGAATAAAGGCACAGACATAGAGAATGGACTTGAGGACACGGGGAGGGAAGGGTAAGTTGGGATGAAGGGAGAGAGTAGCATTGACATATATGCATTACTGATGTAAAATAGATAGCTGGTGGGAAGCAGCTTCATAGCACAGGGAGATCAGCTCAGTGCTTTGTGTCCACCTAGAGGGTTGGAATAGGGAAGGTGGGAGGGAGACGCAAGAGGGAGGGGATATGGGGCTATATGTATACATACAGCTGATTCACTTTGTTACGCTGCAGAAACTAACCAAGCATTGTAAAGAAATTACACTCCAATAAAGAGGTTAAGTTTTTAAAAAAATTAAGATGGTAAATTCTATGTATATTTTACAGCAAAAAAGACAATAAATAGAAAAAAAACAAAGAAAATTATCACTGTCTATCTTCAATTAATATTGTGCTATCTCATTTAAATTTTAAGGACATTATTGCAACAGTGTGCTTCTATTTTTCCCCTCATGGATTTTATCCTCTTGTTGTCACAGATTTTACTTCTCTCTCTGTTTTAAAACCCACAGTGCATTGTTGTTTTGTTTAAACTACTATATTTTGAAGAGATTATAAAAAATTATATTTATCCACGTAGTTATCAGTTTCACTGCTCCTTATTACCTTGTGTACATCTTGATTTCTATTAGTATGTTTATTTTTTGCTTCAAAGACTTCCTTTAATATTTTTATAGTATATGTGTGCTGGCTTCTAACTCTTTTTCCATATTTGGCATTTTGTATATCTTTAAAAGCCTTTATTTTTGAAAGATATTTTTGCTGGCTAAAGGACTCTTGGTTGGGAGTTTTTAATTTTGAAGTATTTTAAAGATGTTTCTCCACTGTCTTCCAGCTTGCTTTTTTTTAAAACAAGAAATCTGCTGTCATCTTTCTTTTTGCTTTTCTGTAGGGGTTGTGTTTATGTTGCTCTGGCTGCTTTTAAGGTTTTCTCTCTCTCTCTCTCTCTCTCACTCTTTTTTTTTTTTTTTCTCCCAAAGCCCTCGAGGGCAAGGAGCATATCTGTCTTGCTCCTTACTCTTTCCTAAGCATTATCACCCTGTCTAATAAATAATTATTTAATGGTTATAAAACATATGGTGCTTAGCATGGTTGGTTTGACAGGATAAGCTCATGAGAAAGGGTAGCCCAAATAAGAAGCCATGCAATAAAGACTGAGTTCTGTTGTGAATGACAGAAAACATAAGGTAAAAGTTTACATCACTCTCAGATAAGGGAAATTCAGAAATAAGCAGCCTTGGACTGGTATGGCATCTCCATGATCAAAACAGGAAACTTAATTTCTCTATTCTGTTGCCTTGCCATTCTCAAAATGTAGCTTTTACCGCATATCCAACAAGATTGCTTGAGCTTCAGCCATTACTTCTGCATTCCAATCTGTGAGAAAGGTGAAGAAGCAAGAAAGTCAGTTCTTTCTTAGAGAAATTTCCCAGATGTGTCATGTGGCCCTTTTCTCTTACATCCCATTGGTCAGAATTTAGTTGCATGGCCACACCTAATTACAAGAGAGGTTGGAAATGTAGTCTTAATTCAGATAGCCATATGGCCAGATAAAAATCAAAGATACCATTACTCTGAGGTGACAGAAGGGTAGAACAGATGTTGAAGGACATCTAGCTGTTTCTGCCACAGTCAACAATGACAGACATCCATCCTTTTTAGGGCTATAGAGAGGAAGCGAGGCAAGTGGGCATATATTAGTTAGCTATTGTCAAACTAGTGCTGCAAAACAAACCACTCCAAAGCTCAGTGGCTTCAAACAATAACCATTTATTTTCCCTTATGCTTCTATGGGTCAACTGATCCAGGAGGACCTGGTCTGGACTTAGCTCCTCACTGTGGGCTGGATTCAGTTTGGCTCCATATGACCCTTTTGCCCAGGCAGAAGGGTCAGCATATACCTGGGGAAAGTTCCCACTGAAATGAAAATGGTTTTGTTTTTTTTTTTAATTTTGAAATAATTATATGTTCACAGGAAATTGCAAAGATAGTACAAAGAGGTCCTGTGTAACTACTGGGGGAAACTAGGTGAAAGGTATATAGTACAATATCAAAACGAATCTGACATTGGTCTAATCTGTGTGTATAGTTCTGTGCCATTTTATCATATGTGTAGATTCGTGTAACCACCACCACAATCAAGATACAGAACTATTTCACCACAAAGATTTCCCTCCATACTCCTTTATGGTCATACCCATCCCCCACTCCCACCATTGGCCACCCTTGCCAACCACAAATCTGCTTTCCATTTATATAATTTTGTCATTTTAAGAATATTGTATAAGTGGAATCACACTGTATGTGACCTTTTGAGATTGTCTTTTTTCGCTTGTAATGCCCTTCAGATCCATCTAAGTTTGTGTGTATCAATAATTCAGTTCTGTTTATTGCTAAGTAGTATCTACAGTATGGATGTACAATAGTTGGTTTAACCATTCCCTTACTGAGGGACGTGGTTGTTTCCAGTTTTCGGCTATTAACATATAAAGGTACTATGAACAATTGTGTAGAGAGTTTTGTGGTGATACAAGTTTTCATTTCTCTGGAATAAATGTCCAGGAGTGCAGTTGCTGAGTTATATGGTAAATGTAGGTTTAATTTTTAAAGATGCTGCTAAACTAACTTCCAGAGTAGCTGGGCTGGAGAGATACATTTTTATCTGCATCCTTGAGAGATACATTTTTATCTTCATCCTTGTCTGCATTTAATGTTGCCTCTGTTTTATCTTAGCTGTTGGTGTATTAGATTATAAATGGTATTATAAATTATCATTATAATTGGTTTGAAGCAGTTTACTTGTGATATGCCTAGGTGTAGTTTCTTCATGTTTCTTATGCCTAAGTTTCTTTAACTTCTTATATCTGTGTGTATATATACATATTTTTCATAAAATTTAGAAAAATTTTGGCCTTTATTTAAATAGTTTTCATCACCCCTTTAATTCAGTGACTTCAACACACACGTGTTTAGATGCTTGATGTTCTCCCAGAGTTCACTGATGCTGTTATTTTTTCCCCCGATATTTTTCTATTTTTTATTTCTATTGTTAAATCTTCAAATACGATAATATTCCGTAATGTCTAATCTGCTGTTAATTTCATCCAGTGTATTTTTTTTTTTTTTTTTTGCTATACGCGGGCCTCTCACGGCTGTGGCCTCTCCCGTTGCGGAGCACAGGCTCCGGACGCGCAGGCTCAGCGGCCATGGCTCACGGGCCCAGCCGCTCCGCGGCATGCGGGATCCTCCCAGACCGGGGCACGAACGCGTGTACCCTGCATCGGCAGGCGGCCTCTCAACCACTGCGCCACCAGGGAAGCCCTCATCCAGTGTATTTTTGATGTTAGACAATGTATTTTCTTTTGTAGCCTTCATTTTGGGTATTTATTTTTCTATAATTTTGATGTCTCTTCTTAACATGCTAAATCATTTTATATTCTTAAACAGAATTATAATTATTGATTTATTTTTCTACTAATTTCTATATTTCAAGTTTAATTTTCCACTCTTTTATAACAGCTTTATTGAGATATAATTATCATGAAATATATCAATTCAAAACATACAGTTCAGTGGTGTTAAGTATATTCAGAATTATGTGAATGGTTTTTATATTCAAAGAATAATCAATGCAATCTAACGTTAGAAATTTTTTCTTCTCTCTAAAAAAATTTTTCATATATAGAAGTTGTATACCAACTCCATCCTTAGCCCTAGGAAACTACTAATCTACATTGCCTCTTAGATTGACCTGTTCTGGACATTTCATTTAACTGGATTCATAAAATAGGTGATATTTTATTACTAGCTTACTTCATTTAGCATAATGTTTTCAAGATTCATCTATGCTATAAATGTATCAGTAATTCATTGTTTTTAATTACTCAATATTTCACTATAGGGGTATACAACATTTTCTGTTTCATCAGTAGAATAAATTTGGGTAATCTAATTTTGAGTTTATAAACAATGCTGTTATGAATATTTGGTATAGGTTTGTATGTGGATGTATGTTTTAATTTCTTGGTAGATACCTAGGAGCAGAATTGCTGGGTAATATAATAACTCTATGTTTAACATTTGAGGAACTGCCAAACTATTTTCCAAAGTGACTGTAGCATTTTACATTTCCATCATCAACGCTTAAGGGTTTTAAATTTTCCATATCCTTGTCAATACTTGTTATTGTCTGTCTTTTTGATTTATGCCACCCTAGTGGACGTAAAGTGATATTTTACTATGGTTTTTATTTTTATTTCCTTAATGAGTAATAATGTTGAATATCTTTTCATGTGATCCATTTCTCAAGGGAAAAATATTGTACATTGCTTCAATGCCCTGAGAAATATTTTCCATTTTTTCCATAGCTGATATTTTAGTTATTTCAGGAAGGAGGGAAAAACCCAGTTCTTTTTGTCTGAAAGTGAGAGTCCTTTATTACAATATTAAACAAAATGATTTTAGTGATTCACAGAGGTCAGTTGGAAGTACATTACCTTTTGTAATTGTTTCAAAACAAGCCTAACAGCTGTATATGCTCCTTGTAGCCCAATCCATAGCAAAAATATTATCCTGATTGAGAGTGTACTGAACTGCAGATTTAGGGCAAAAGATAAAACAGGCCATCCCATAAGATTTGCCTTTAAATTCAAAATTATAAGTGCTTCCAGATATTCCATTAACCAAAGTAGGGTTACAATTTTGACCAATATTTTTCTTTTCACAGATCTTTAGTAAATTATTAACTGTAATCTTCTTGGCTAATTACTTAAATCTCATACATAACTTGAATATATTGGTAAGAGTGACCAGCTTGAGGAAACTCTGGATAAAATAACTATCCATGTTTCAGAGTGCTGTGAATTGAGTCATGTTCCCACCAATTCATATGTTGAATGCATAACCCCTAGTACCTAAAAATGTGACCTTATTTGGAGATAGGGGTTTTACAGAGGTAATTAATCTAAAGTGAGGTTGTTAGGGTGGGCCCTCATTACAATATGACTAGTTTCCTTATGGAGGGGAAATTTGGACACAGAGAAAAGTATAGAGGGAAGATAATTGGAAGACGTAAGGAAAAGATGGCCATCTACAAGCCAAGGAGAGAGGCTTGGAACAGATTCTTTGACAGCTCTAAGAAGGAACAAACCCTGCTGACACCTTGATCTTGGACTCCAGAACTGTTAGACAGTAAACTACTATTGTTTATACCACCCAATCTGTGGTAGTTTGTTATAGCAGCCCTAACAAATATAATACACAAGAGAATTAATTTATTTCATGAACCCAGCCCTCCTTTTGCCTCTATTAGACTTGCCTTTCATTTTCGTTAGTCTTGCAGTGAACTACAGAGAAATGTTGATTTTTCCACAATGCTGACACCATGTTAAGCCCCTGTCTGCTCCTGGCAGGTATTTTCTTCCCCAGACAAGAACATTTTCCTCAGTGACAGAACCTAACACAAAGCAGTAACCTGCCAAAAGCTCTAATATATCTATGGCAACAAGATTAGAATGCCATTTACTGCTAAAATTCAAATCAACAATTCTTCGGAGGGAGGACAGGATGCTAAAATGTGGAATATCTCCTTTATCCAAAACATAAAGAGGCCAGGTTTTTTTTTTTTCTTTTTTGTGATGACATTTCTTCAATGAAGTTTTGAAAGAATATGTACCAAAAGCTGTATTAAGATTCTTCTTCCTTGAGTAGATTGCCAGTGTACCTCTGCTTAGCAGAAAAAAGAGACAGAAATTTAACAAAGGACAGATTAAAAAAGGAAAAACAATGAATAGAAAAAATTAACTTTATTCTCACATATTTGTATTTCTGTTTTCAGTTCATATGTCTGTTTTCTCTTAAATGATGAAAGAATTGTTTTTGCCAAGGATAAGAGTTTAAATAAGATATAGTGGAAAAAATTAAAAGTTTTTTCTTTAATGTTTAAAATTTTTACTTTCTTCCTGTTTGCATGGTTTCTGATAAGAAGTTAGATATAATTCTTGTTCTTATTGTCCTAAAGTTATTTCATTTTTAAAAAATTTCCTCTTTGTCTTTGGTATTCTGGTTTGAATATGATATGCCTGGGTGTGCCTTTTGGTATTTATGCTGCTTGATGTTCTCTGAGCTTCCTGGATCTCTGGTTTGTTTTCTGTCTATTTTGGAAATTTCTGGGCCATTATTCAAATATTTCTTCTCATTTCTGTCTTCTCCCCTAATATTCCAGTTACATATATATTACACATTAAAATTTGCCCTGTAAATAGTAGTTCTTGATGTTCTGTAGTTCTTGGATGTTTGGATGTTCCCTTCTGTTTCTCTTTCTTCTTCTTCCTCTTCCTCCGCCTTCTTTATCATTTTTTAGCACTTCGAATTTCATTAGTTTGGTAAGTTTCTATGAGTCTGTATTCAAGCTCACTGATTATTTCCTCATTAGTTTCTAGTGAACTGATGAGCCCATCAAAGGCGTTCTTTGGTTTCTGATACTTTTTTCTCTACTATTTCCTTTAAATTCTTAGAATTTTCATCTTTCTCCTTTCAGCCCATATGTTCTTGTATGTTGTCTACTTTTTCCATTTGAGCCCTCAACATGTTAATCAGGGTTATTTTAAATTTCGTGTCTGAAAATTCCACCATTTGTCTCATGAATCTAGTCTGATGCTTGCCTGGTCTCTTCAGACCATGATTTTGCTTGTCCTTTAGCATGCCTTGTAGTGTTTTGTTGAAATCTGGGCATGATATATTGGATAATAGGAACTGGGCTTTAGTTAAAATTTTAAGTTAATCTGGCTAGAATTTGACCTGTGTTTAATGTTTGCTGTAGTTATATATACCAAAGACTTCAAATTCCTCTAGTGTAATTTTCATTTGTTTTCCCCTATTGACTTTGGGTTTTTCTAAGTGCTTGTTTCCAAAATTATGAATAAAGTTCTTTTAGCTGTGATCCACTATTACTATGCTAGAGCCTTGTTTGTTGATAGTGGAGAAGAGGGTAAGCATTCTATAATCATAATTAAATCTAATTATTTCAGGGGACCTGGCATGTGACCTTTACAAGACTTTTTTAGCCCCCTTTCCCCACTTTAGGTGATACAGGAAGTGGTGCGGTAGGAGGATTGCCTTTTACCCAGGTGGGATAAGACTCTGCTAAAGCCTTCACCCTTAGAGAGAAGGACTTTTCTTATGAAATGTGCTCTGGTTCTATTTCACAATGATTATTGTTCCTCTCTCCCATCAGAGCCATAGGTGATCTTTGTCAACTCTTTACTGTGAAAACCTGATGCAGTTCCTCAAAATAAAACCCATGAAAGTGTTGGGCTCCCTAAGGCTGTGGTCCCAGGAGTTTTCCATTTATGCTAGTGCATCTCAGCCTAAAATGAAAATTATGGGTTTTTTTTTTTTAATTCTTGTGGCAAACTAGTCATTGTCCTTTAGGATTATAGTATGATACAGTATTTTTTTATTAAAAAATACAACTTAAAACAGACATGAAAGTGGAGTGTTCCTTTACTAACTCTTCACTGGATAAAATATTTGCTTACATAAAATACCAATAACATAGTTCTAAAAAAAATAATTATCCATTGTGGTTGGAAAATAAATTTCAGGCTTAAAAATGTATTAAAATCTTTATAGCCACAGTTCTAACAAGCACAGTAATTTATCAGATGAAGTATTTTAAAAGTAATATGTATTATAAAATCAAACTTTTATTACAGAGTATCTGCTCTAAACATTTGCATCATGTACATAATGATGCAAAATTATTTAAAAATCTGAAGTACAAGCTTTTCATGTATGTTACTAAAAATGATCCAGTGCTTTCCTCATTTTTTATTAAATAGTTATTCTTTTTTAAAATTCAAATATTATTTAAATTCTGTATTATTCATTTGTTTATCATTAGATTATCATTATTCAATAGATTTGTTTCAGTCCAAGATTCTTCCTGTCTTAGAGATGACTAAAACGAAATTTAGAAAAGTACTATCACAGTGTAGAATGCAGCAATGAACCTAGGTGTGTCTAAGGAATTCATTCTTATTCTTTGTACAACTAACAATTTTATACGTTGAAATTCAGATGAGGTTACATCTAAATATTCAAATGCCCAATTTCACTTTAGGCAGAAATTCTTTAGAAAGCACTTTCTTGTGTCTGGTCTGCTGCTTGTGTGGATATATGGCAGGGGAATTGTTCCCTGTTGTTATTATGGTAGCTTTCTGCACTTTTTGACTCTGTTGACCACAACCATTTGTCTCACAAATTAAGTGCTGTACCTGCATTGATTTATCTACTATAGCACTTGTTCTGGTTTAATTATTTCTTGCGTATGCAGCTTATTGCATTAGGTTTCATGTATTTATCCATCTAAAATATATTTTACCATGTATTGCTAGAGCATCTGGGCACCTTAAAATAAGTAAGAGTTAAACAAATTTATCAATAATAAAGCTATCCATTTGGCCAGAAACCTATTTCCACACTAACAGCTGTGACAACCTGCTAAATAAGATTACACTTATACCTGACTCTTTCAATCAAAGAGCTCATAAAACAAAATTTATTCATATTGTTCCCAGTTCAATTTACTTAAAGTCCTAACTTTCATAGTCATTACTTTATCAATATAGTTATAAACTATGTTTGCAAGTTTTTTGCATTTAAGTAGTAATGTTTCTTGGAGTAATCTGCAAATAGTAGTTTAAGAAATGCCTTCTATGGTTGGTACTTTCTGTAATATGGAGATTAGTGGTGTAATGACAAAGAAGTCAATGAGTTATTTAATCCTGAAGGGGTTTTATGGCTTATTTTCAAGTACGGGTCTTGTAGGTTTGTTGAATCATGATGAGGCTAAGATTATGGCTTTGATATGGAGTTCTTGGGACAGGTAAGGCTTTGTCCAACTCCCCCAGCCATTGGTAGTCAAAAGCTCATTCTCTTCGAAGCACAGGATAGCTTACCTTGGGGGCCCCATCATAAGGGCTTGGGTAGGATCTCTGTTCTATATGCTTTCCATCCCAGAGAGACAGCAGAGCAGTTCTCACAGTGGGGATTTTTGCACAGTTCAGAGAAAACCGCTTCTAAGTTTGAACTGGGAAGCTGATCATTCACATTCCATATTTTACTTCTGGATAACAGAGGTGGAGGAAAATTGTGTAACATAATCTATATGTTATTTTTAATCTTTATGATAATCCCTTAAAGTGACTCGGCTAAAATGGCACAGTTAATGACTGAGAAACAGAATGCGAGATAAGCGTTCCTGGCCTCAATGATCAAGCCCTTTCTCCCTGATAACATAATCTCCAAGAGGGTAATTGCATTTTCAGGTCAATTGCAGATGACTGAAAAAAACTTAGTATATTTTACTTGTGGTTACAATTGATAATCTCACACATAAGCTGATGTTTATTAATTTGTAAATATAGTAGTTGTGTTTGAAATTTTAATTATGTCAAACTTTCCAAAAACGTTATAGCAAAACATATGGGAAATCTTAAAGTGATAATTATGAACCATGCATTGGACGCTGACAATTATACACTCATTGATTTTTTTTTTTCAATATAGTATTTTGATTTGAGGTAGATGATTTGTACACATGTTTAAGCCAAAAGATATGAGTTTTGCCAATTAGTGGATAAGCTTTTAGGATATAACAGAATTTTAAAATACAGTTCTCTCTTTCTCAGGTTTGGAGACCACATGATAATAAATTGAGGTGCTAGATTTTCTATGCAGGAGAGGAAAAGAACATATTCAAAATCTGGTTTGACAACTCCTACCCTCACATCAGGGGTATAACATGGTTGAAAATAGGAAGGGCAGTGGTAACATTGTGGCAGATTTATTTTGAGAGTTTCTACTGTGCTCCATTCCCTCATCTTTTTTTTTTTTTTGCGGTACGTGGGCCTCTCACTGTTGTGGCCTCTCCCGTTGTGGAGCACAGGCTCCGGACGCACAGGCTCAGCGGCCATGGCTCACGGGCCCAGCCACTCCGTGGCATGTGGGATCCTCCCGGACCGGGGCACGAACCCGTGTCCCCTGCATTGGCAGGCAGACTCTCAACCACTGCGCCACCAGGGAAGCCCCATTCCCTCATCTTGAATGATATACTTCTTTCCTCTAACCTTGATCTAAGAAGAAGAAACTACTTAGAGATGTTATATTTATCCCTTGTAATTTTGGGACACATTGAATTGGTTTTAAACTGTCAATTGTAAAAAAAAGTATCCAAGGTAGGCTGAAGTGGCTTGAGGCTGCCTGGCTTTGGTCATGTTTGGGAAATAATTACATACCTCCATACACTTACTCCAAAGGTGCATGATTTTCAGGGACTAGTCCTGGAATCTATGGTTAGACTAATGGCTGAAGATTGTTTTTAAAAGTTGCTGGCCAAGAAGTCTGTGCCAGAGGCAAAACAGATTGGCAGAATGAATATGGAAATGGCCTCTCAGATGCAGAAAAATTAATGAGATGGCAGTAGGGGTAGAGGTATTAAACAGTCGTTGTAAGGAGAAATACTATCTAACATCATGAGAGTTGCAGTAGGAGGAATCTATCAGGGAGCCCACTAAAGGAAGCAGGAGGAAAAGGGTAAGCCTTCAACATTTGCCTAGTAAGAACTTTTGTGCTTTTTGTATTTGCACTTGACTACAATCTTAACTTTGGAGAGTATCAGTAGGCTCTTGGTGTATAACCACTCTACAACTTAGTGGGTTAAAACAATAAACATTGATTTCTCATGAACTGAAGTGTAAGCTTGGTAGTTTTCCTTGTGTGAGCTGGCATGGCTAATATTAGAGTTCAGTTGGTAGCTTGGCTAGGACTGGATGATCTAGGATAGCCAGTCTTACATGGTTGGCAGTTGGCTTGAAGTCAGCCAAGACAAACGATGACTTTGCCATAATATCTCTCATTATCCAGCAGGTTATTCCTGACACATTCACATGGAGATGGTTACAGTGTTTCCAAAAGCATCCAAAAGAGGGTAAGCCTCAATGCACAACTACTTTTAACTCTTTATTTGCATAGCATACTGTCCTATTGCCCAAAGCAGTTCACAAGTGTTAACCTATGGTCTATGAGGAGTATGGATACAGAGCGAAAATATTGTGGCACACTTTGCAAACATTATAACACATGGAGATTTTAGAAGCAGTTTAGTTAAGCAAGCCAAACTGTGAGGAGGATAAAAATACTCAACTTTACATAAAATATATAGCATTGATTATTTTTGCAAGACTACTTTCCTAGGGACTAAAAAGGCTGTAGTGCTTTTATTATCAGAGAATGACAGGAAAAGATAAGACCCAATTCTAGGGCTTTTTTCAAGTTTAGAGGAAGTACTAGCCTCCTAAAAGCATTTGAGCAGGTGTGGAAAGGGAATAATACTATTGCTTTATGGGTATATCCTGTGAGTTCTCCTTATTCCATGTAATGGTTAGCTAAGAAACAATCTAAGTAGAACCTTAAAACTATTGGATCTAGCCCACAACTATGTTTCTATTGGCCTATTCAGTATTAATCAAATATATTACTTATCCAGATGTAAAAATGAGGAGATTTTACACCAAAAAACTCTGAATTTTTGGTATGATTGAAAAAGTGGAAGGTCTAGCTTCATCACTCAAGACAAGTATGGGCTGGAACTGAGCAACAGCTGAAGAAGATTCATCACTTTTGAATCCCTGTTCGGCTTACTTAAGGTCACGCAGCTAATGGTAGTAAATATATACATATATGTGCATACATTTCTGTATGACTGCAAAACCCCTGCCTTCCCTTGCAATACCTAGAGCGTATATATTCTACCAACCCAAACTCATCATGTTCATATTGTGTAGAATTTTATTAAAAATTATGGCTATACTTTCTTTTTTTAATTCTATTTTCCTCTTCTGTAAATTTTTGTTATTAGGGTTTTTTGTTTGTTTATTTTTATGTTTTAAAAAAATTAATGAATTTTTATTGGAGTATAGTTGATTTACAATATTACGTTAGTTTCTGCTGTACAGTAAAGTGATTCATTTATACATATAAACATATCCACTCTTTTTTAGATTATTTTCCCATATAGGTCATTACAGAGTATTGAGTAGAGTTTCCTGTGCTATACAGTAGGTTTTTATTAGTTATCTATTTTATATATAGTAGTGTATATATGTCAGTCCTGGTCTCCCAATTTATCCTTCCCCCACCCTTTCCCCGTTGGTAACTATAAGTTTGTTTTCTCCATCTATGACTCTGTTTCCATTTTGTAAATAAGTTCATTTGTACCATTTTTTAGATTCCACATATAAGCAATATCATATGATATTTGTCTTTCTCTGTCTAACTTACTTCACTCAGTATGACAATATCTAGGTCCATCCATGTTGCTACAAATGGCATTATTTCATTCTTTTTTATGGCTGAGTAATATTCTATTATATATATGTACCACATCTTCCTTATCCATTCATCTGTCAATGGACATTTAGGTTGCTTCCATGTCCTAGCTATTGTAAATAGTGTTGCAATGAATATTCGTGTGCATGTATCTTTTCAAATTATGGTTTTCTCCAGATATATATGCCCAGGAGTGGGATTGCTGGATCATATGGTAGCTCTATTTTTAGGTTTTTTTTTTATATAGAGCTATACTGCTCTCCATACTGTTTTCCATAGTGGCTGTACCAATTTACATTCCCAACAACAGTGTAGGAAGCTTCCCTTTTCTCCACACCTTCTCTAGCATTTATTTGTAGATCTTTTGATGATGGCCATTCTGACTGGTGTGAGGTGATACCTCATTGTAGTTTTGTTTTGCATTGCTCTAATAAATTAGTGATGTTGAGCAACATTTCATGTGCTTTTTGTAAATCTCTCTTTAAAAAACGAAAGATGCTTTGTTTGTTTTGTTAAAGAAAGATTTACAAAAGTATTTGACCACCCTTGCTTTATAAACTTTTTTTACAGAACTTTCTGGATTTGTTTTTTGTATTCAAATTCTTTATTCAAAATATTTTTTTTTTCAAGTGGGGCTTTGGCACATATCCTGAAGGTCATGTGTTTCTGAGATTCTTTTTGTTGTTGATTCAGTTGAATGCCAATGTGTTTGTATCTAATTTGAAAGTTCTTATTGGTTAATGCTGTAAAAACAACTTATTGTGTTTTATCTAGGATTACAATTGAGAAATTTAATGTCACCTTATTTCTATTTCTTAACAGCCTATTATTTATTTCTGAAAATGCTCATAATTTTCTTTTATTGATTTTTTTCATAACACTATGATGTTTTGAGGAATGAGGTGTTCTTAGTTTCATTTGTTTGTCAAGCCAGGGGTGATTTCAGTCTAATGTCACTAATATATCCTTAGATTATTGAAATCTAAATCCCTTTTTATAAAACAGCTCAGGTTTCCCATTTTAATTTTTCCCTCTTATTAATTTTTCCCTCTTATTATTCACGTATTGATGCTAATTCTATATTTTATATCTCTTTTCCTGGAAATTTTCTCTATCTACTTTTACATTTGTACTTCAGGCAATTATTTTCAGAGTTCACTGAATTTTGGTAATTTCAGTGACAAAATGAAAAAACAGAATAAATTTGTAAAATATTTTACAAAAATTTGATACTTCTAAAGTAAAAATAAATAGTATTCATAAATAGGTAATGGACCAGCAATACACACAGTTAAGTTTTTATTAATATTAACTATTTTCTTAATAAAAATACATTTATAAAATGAGATGATACTCAAACTTATGTCAAAGATTTGTGTATTAAGAACATAGAACAATTCTGGGCACATATTAAGAACTCAGTGTGAATCACTACTGTAATTATTATCATTAAACAGTTATTAAATATGGAAGGGGCAAGTTTATAAAATGGGGAAATGTTGAGGTAAAATTGTAAGTGAAGTTTGTTAGCATTATAATATATATTTAGAAGTCTATCACATATTAAGAGAATTACCCCTTGAAGTTAGGCTTTGTTCATACTGTTTTCTGCATCTGGAATACTATTTCCTCTATTTACCAAGTTATTCAGTTCTTTTGTCTAGTTTTCATTCAAAAAGTGTTCTCTAGTCTCAAAATCTAAATTAAACTGCCTACATAAGTTTCCTTATTATATTATAATAGGTTGGTCATAGGACTTACTAAAGATTGTATACTTATCCATTACTTTTCTATGTGCCAGTATAATACACCCTCCATAAGGGTAGAATCATGCCTCTTGTTTGTTATGTCATTCCCAGCACTTAGTTGGAAGTAGATTCAGTACATAATTTAAATGATAACCAGAAAGGAAGAAGGGAGGGGATGAAGTGAATGGAGAAAGGAAGGATCAGATCATAGGAGATTTTTATTTTCCTCATTGTGAATTCCTTTTTTTAACTTGTGTGCTATGGGTCTGAATTCCCTGAACTGATTGTTATTTCTGTCCACTTATCATCCTTTTTGATATTATGAGAATACATGGATAGTTAAAACTCTCTTGGACTTCTTGGAGTAGGTGATGAATAACTAAGAAATATGTTGACTGTTATAATATTTTCCTAAGCAGTGTTTTAAATTTTTATCCTACCTGTCCTGCAGGAAGTGGGGGTAATACTGTTTAATCATTTAAGAATCACCACTGTTCTATTATTTTGTCTGTCATGGGCTGATTGTATTACATGGTATCAGTATAAAGATTCCATCATAGTACTAAAACACTTTTGTTTTTAATAATCCATACATATTAGTATTTCTTGGCCTGTTAAATTCTTGATTTATTATATATTTAATTCTATTAAATTATAATGATATTAAATACATGATATTTTACAGGGATATTGAAAGCTGACAGGAATTAAGACAAATTATGAAAATGTTTAAAATATATATATATTTGTAATATATAATAAAAAATATAGAAAATGTTTAGTGTTTAAAACATAGATTTGTATGTAGACTGTGTTTTCATGTATCCCATCCATATATGCAAAAATGATAATGCTTGCATCCATTTCATAAGGTAGTAGACCATAGGCTTTATATAGGAAATGAATTAACGGGTCCATTGTGCATGAAATCCCATTTTGTTAAATGAAACAAGCCCATCGGTCTTTATTGATTTTGTTGCTTTTAGATTGGTTATACCTCTTGGTTTCCTTTTCTTTAATCAACGTTATTATGTAAAGTTAGAAAAATAGTCTTAAACTTGTGATGATCAGTTGTCTTAAAGTTAACTTTAAATTCATACTGTCCCTAAATATGCTACCATAAATACATCCTCACTTAATATAAATTTAATATTGAAAACTATAGTAATTAGGAAGGAATGAAGAAATGAAGTAGTATCTGATTACATAAAACCATACCAACTGGATTGAATTTTACAGGTTTGAATTTTCATACCAGGGAATCTACATGGGGAAACATTCAAGTTTCTGTTACATGAAATTAACTACACATACTCATACACAAACACACACACACATGCACATGGCCCTTATACATCTTTTTAGGCCTTAACAGACTGAAATAAAACAAAAAGGGAATTTTACTGATTTTTCACTTTATACCCAAAATATGATAAAGAGTATTGTTGAATGCAAAAACCTGACCTGCTCATGGTTATATACCTTTTCCAAAATCTTATAAACTTATGGGGGCAATCATTAGGAGATACTTTTCTGGACTCACTAAGCTGACTGAATATAATATGAAAATATATGGTTTCTTCATAACTGTATTTTTTCCTAAATATATATAAATATATACACACATATATACAAATATATGTACATACACACATGTATATTCACAATCTAAAGAATTACCCCATCATATCAGGAGAACAGAATGGTCACCATACTGGTTATTTAAAAACACATACTTGGAAGACAGTACTTATCCTATTCCAAAGGAACAACACAATAGGAAAAAGTACAATCATCAGAGTTTCGACCCTCCTTATAGTAAATGATCAGAAGTACGCCTGTATTTTATTGGGTTATTATTATTCCTCTTAAAGCTACTAACTTAACGTTTCAGTAGTCATCTTTTTATGTTGCTGTTAAACTAATTCAGTTGTCAAAGTTTTGTTATAACATGGCATCATTCATTTAACCTTTCAACAAATATGTCGCAACAACCTTGGGGAATTCAACAATTTCCATAGCAAAATTCATGGGAAATTAAGAATGACAAATCTGACTTGGTCTTAATATAAACACAATAATTTAATAGGTAACTGTTAACCAAGTTAAATATTATACTTCTATAGTATTGAGTAAAAATGTATTTTGAAGAAGACTTTGATATATTTTAGAAATTCAGTTTTTACTTTTATTAACTTACACTTCTATCTTGAATTTCTCTATTTCCTTACTCATTTTTAGCTAATTTTTAGCTAATTTTGGTTTAATTTAACTCTAAATTTTTGTATGTTTTGTAAAAATTATACAGTCTTAGAAGTGACATACCAAAAGAGACAACTGAAAAACTATTCAAAAAATTGTTTCTATAAGTAAATTGAGGTCAAATTATTTCTTCAAAGTTCAGTTAAAATAACTTTAATTCCCATTACCAATTTTAGTTGTGAATGTACTTTTGGATCTACGTACTGTATATAGTTTCATTTAAGTATAATATTTATATAAACATTTACTTATATTAGTTTTACTTCCAAGGGAATTTATGTATAGACAGGATTAGATAAAATATAGAGATAATATTCATAGAAAAATAATATATTTTATAGATATTTTTGCAACTCTTCCAAATCCAGTATTAATTTTGACCAATGAATATTTTCAAAATATTTTTTATTACTATTAACATTCCAAAAATTATAAGAATGAGAAAATCTTTATAATATTGGTTATACTGCACTATTAACTCTGAAATACTTGCTATATAACTATCAAGCATACTGTAGAAAACCTAAAATCCTTATTTACTTTTTAAAATCAAATGCATACTGTTATCTGTACATCAAATAAGAATGGAAATAACATTAGGTAACAATAAATAATCAGAAAAATTGATTAACTCATTTTGTCAAGTCACTTATAAAAATATGTAACAATTTTTTTTCTTTACTTCTGGTATTCTCATTTCATTAGTAATGCAGAGGTTTCTTTGGACAAAAAATAAGATTAATTTTCACTTTATAAATTCACTTTTCTACAGAAATATACAATATATGTGACTTAAAGGCCAACAAATATACATCTATAGATCTTGAATAAACAAGTTTATGTCTAAGGTCCTGAAAAATTTTAATGTATTAAAAAACATTTTCACCTAATATTTGTTCACGATTAAATTTTATGTTTTCACAAGTCCTGGTCTTCATGACAATTGAAAAGTTATCTTTTTATAGCACATTTTTAATGTGTACATTATTAGTTGGGATTTGTTCTATTGCAAGGGAAATGATTCCTTATCCAAATGAGCATATGCATAAAAAATAATTTACTGCCTCATATAATAGTATAGGGGTGGATATAGCTTCAGGTGTGTGTTTTTTCATGACTCAAATGGTCACTAGAATCTTTTCCCAAGTTTGCATTTTTTACCCACAAGTCCCGATTTAAATCATCACAGTATCCAGTTCACAACATAAGGGAGGATCTGATGGCTTACACATACTCCTTCCCTCTTGATTGCCCTGAATTAGGCACACACCAATAGCTGAGCCTATCTCTGTAGCCCCAAAAATGGAATGACTTGATTTTCATCCATCAAAGATTATTCCCTTAGCTCCTAGGGGTACAGTCAGATTTATACACAGGATATGGACTAAGAAAATAGTAATCAGTGATATCAGAATTAGATGATCAGGAGGAGGAGACATTCCAGGAGGCAATGACAAGATAGCTAAGACTGTCTTGATTTTCATTTTTTATATGACTTCAGGAGATGTTAAATATCAATATTTGGTCATAAATCAGTGTGTATAACTCAAGTTCCAATTAAGGAATTAAATTAACTTTTTATTGATCTGTAGTAAAGACATTAAATTGACATGCCATGCACAAGGACTAAACACATCCTCTTTTTTTATTAAAGTATTCAAGTACTTACAAAAGTAGAGCTAGAGCATAATTCCCCTATTGTACTCAGCTCTCAGCTTCAACTTTTAACAATTCATAGCAAATCATGTTTTATCTCTGCCCCATATCTCTTCCTTACTTCATCACTGTACAGTTTTCTTAAAAGTTAGTCATAACATTACTTCACCCACAAACATTACCTAAATTATATAATTTGACCTATAAGAGTGGTAGGAATTTTACCTTCAGGGAATTTTAAAATGTTTAAATATGGTTATTAAATATTCAGTATTGAACAAGGTTAGAAACAGACATAGCTGATATGTATTCTATATCATATTTCACTATAGTCTTCATACAATGATATCTACTCTGATTTCTGATCATGAAACATTTAAACTGGAAAGATACAACAAACAACATTAATATTTACTTGCTCTTTATATCTCATTTTTTTAATGGATTCTAATATCTAGAAATATTGCCAAATTATTAGAAGATGCTATTTACATTTATTTAAGAGGTAACAATTACAGCTTAAACACATGATTGCTTGAAATGTATTTGTAAACATTCATTTGAAAACTTAATATAAAATACTTCATCTTTCTTATATGTAAAATGGTTATTTTGAATCAGAGAGACCTAAATTGATTAGGTCAGAGACCTAATTGATTAGTCATGGAGTCCTGGAAAAATCGTATATAGTCTGAGACTTGGGCTAGTCTTCTCATTGAGGAATATTATGTTTACCTTGTTGGAATGTCTGTAGAGCTAACAATATTGGAGAATCTAGAAAAGTGTCTAACTGAAAGCAGTTTATAAGAAACAAAATTTATTTCAAAAATATAGTTGAGTTAAATAGCTGAGTCCATTAAAATATAAATAATAATTCATTTATTATGTAAATACTACTAGTAAATTGGGATTGATGTTAAAACATGCAAGACTGAATGGAAAAAGAGGGTGGAGAAGACAACACTGTTGAAACTGATCAAAGTTCTAACAAGGCTAATATTTTCCAATTTTTCATAAGTTATTTGATTTGGAAATTCTTTAATGTAAAAATGATACACGTGAAAACTTTCTGCTTTCAGATCAGCTTCTCCCAATATGAAACTCAAACATATGAAGTATTTCATGAAATTATTTTAAATATTTTTTGACAATGAGAACAAAAAAGGGAAGGACCATGAATGTAAGAACATCAGTTGTTATAAGTATATTTGCAAATATGATCCATGATACTTGATCAATAGAAATACATTCATAAATATTCAGAACTGGAAGTGACCTTAATTTTTATTGCAACCATCTAATTTTACCAGTTTAAAATGCCAAAGCTCAGCGAGATTAAATTGCCCTAGTTATGTCTCGAGTATATGGTAGAAAATGCAATCAATCAATCAATTAATTAAAATAAAACCATTTTCCTAACATGCATACTATTGCACCAGTTTACAGTGCAGTAACATTGCCAATATGTTGCAGAGTTTTTATTAAGCTCAAATGAATTAATTAGGGCATGCTCAGAAGAATGTCCTGCTCATAGGAAAATCTCAGTACACATTAGAGTTGATGGAGGTAATGATGATATTGATGATGATCGAAATTGTGACAACTAAGAGAAACAGTCCCATCACCACAGGAATCCTCCTGCTCACGTGCTGTATCAGTACACTTGATGCCAATGTATATGTGTGTGGTAAATTGCTTAATGACCACAAATTCCTTTCAGCCCAGTATGCATGTCACTTTGTAACTTGGCATTGCTGATCCATCCAGCCGGCAGGCCTTCTGATTTTCTTCAATCAGCTAAATCTGATGGAACTAATACTGTGTGATTTCTGCAATCTAGGCCACAAGAGACCCCTTGGCACCTGCACATTTGCCATCTTTAACATTTCCCTGAGATGGCCATGTATGGAAGGCAACGAGGAGCTTAATGGAAAATGAGAGGCCAAGTGGTACAGCAAATAACAGCCAGTTCCATCTGTCAGTGTGACTGTGTCCATCTTATATGTTCTATTCCAGCCCACTCTCCAGCTGACTACAGTCACTCAGCCAATGCAACAGAATTCATGAGAAACATTTTCATTGTTGTGTAAACCACTAAATTTTAGGATAGTGTGATACATAGCAATAGATTAATAGATTCAAGAGAAGCTTGACTTTCATTAACTTTATTTTGATATGATTTTTAAAGTCTATACTTTTTAAGCAGAAAATTACATTTATCTTTTCTAAATCACAGTGACACAGCAGAGAGCTGAATAAAAATTTATGTTTTTGGCAAAGCGTTTACTTATTTACTCTGGCATGGATATGAATCAATAATAATAAATACATATAATGTAACACTTTATAACAAACACCTTTTACAATAAAAATATAAGTGAATTCAACTTAAATGGCTTTCTACTATGTCACTTTTTTCAGGGCCAGAACAGTTGAAATGTATCGGAGAAATGTGAAGGATAGTTAACAGTATACATCATGTAAACATATTGTTAGCTAAGCAGCTTTCTATTGCATATGAAGTATTGACATTATTCAAAAGAATCTATAATGTAGTGGTTGAACTTTTCAACATAAATGTTTTATTTTAGAAGAGCTTTCAATTCACAAAGAAGTTGTGAATATAACATAGAGTTATCATATAACCCAAACCCAATGTCCCCTGTTATTGATGTTGTATATATGATTGTACCCTATATGTAAACAATCAATATATGCAATGTTGTATATTGTAATGTTGTATAAGAAATGTAACTTATGTTACTAATTTACGCTTCTTAAAACTAATGCCCCAATATTGAGATATTAAGCAAAGTCCATGCTTTATTCACACTTCTTTAGTTTTACCTAATTTCCTTTTTCTGTTCCAAGATTTCATTCAGGACACTACATTACATTTAGTCTCTATGTCTCCTTAGGCTTTCTTCCTGTGATAGTTCCTCAGACTTTCATTGTGTCTGAAGTTGCGAGTAGTACTGGTTACATATTTTGTAGACTCTCCCTCCATTGGAATTGCTCTGATGTTTTTCTTATTAGTTTGGGGTTATGTGTTTTTAAAAGGAAGATCACAGGCTAAAGTTCCGTTTTATCATGTACCAGGAGTAAATGCTGTCAAGATGATATATTACTGAAGGTGTTAAATTTGATCACCTGGCTGAGGTAGCATTTTTCAGATTTCTCCACTGCAAAGTTACTCCCCTACCCTCAACACCCTCTTGCCTTTCATACTGTACACTTTGAAAGGAAGTCACAGTGCACAAATTTAAGGAGTGGATAATTATGCTCCTTCACCCTGAGAACAGAATATCCACACAAATTATTTGAAATTCTTTTTGTGCTTGGTGAGGTTTGTTTCTTCTGCCTCATTTATTCATTCAATTATGACCCATCAGTATGGACTCACGTATACTTATTTTACACCTTGGGTTATAATCCAATACTACTTTATTCATTTTGTTGTTCATTTGGCTTCTGTGTCCCTTTGACGTACCCAAAAACCCATGTAGGGTTTTTGTCTCTTTTGTTCTTGTTTACTGAGTACTGTCTTAATTTCTGTCACTACGAGATATTCCAGGCTCATCTTGAATATTTCCTGCCTCAGTCCCAGAACCATTCTTCTAAAGGAACCCTGCTTCCTTTAATTGGAGACTGCTATTAGAAATCAAGATCTGGACTCTACGAGTGGTTGTCATTACTTCCAGGCGCTCTAGAGCAAGGAAATATATGTGTGTATACTAACCTGTGCACGTGCACACACGTATAAATATACACATCACCATCTTTTTCTATATTCAACTAAAAATGTATTCATATTGATATCTCAAAGTCCAACTGATTTCCACATGGATTATTCAAACCCTTTTTTATTTCTTACTTACAAGTAACTACCACTCCAATAGTGGGGAAAGTGACCCCCATCATACGTCTTTCATATACAATCAATTACAGAATACAGACAGCCCCCGACTTAACAATGGTTCAGTTTACAATTTTTCAGTCTTATGATGGTGTGAAAATGATATTCATTTAGTAGAAAATGTACTTTGAACTTTGATCTTTTCCTGGGCTAGCAACATGCGGTAGATACTCTTTGGTGATGCTGAGCAGTGCCAGCCACACCTCCCAGCCAGCCGTGAGATCACAGCGTAAACAACTGATAGATTTGCAACCATTATATACCAATACAAACATTGTGTTTTTCAGTTTCAGTATACTACTCAATAAATTATTTGACACTTTATGATAAAATAAGTTTTGTGTTAGATGATTTTGCTCAACTGTATGCTAAATCTAAGTGTTCTGAGCATGTTTAAGGTAGGCTAGCCTCTACTACGAAGTTTGTGGGTTAGGTGTATTAAATGTGTTTTCAACTTAACATTTTCAACTTACAATGGGTTTATAGGGATTTTTCCCATTGAGGTAGATCTGTACATTTATAGTAGTATTAGAATTGTTAACTTGTACCCTCATGGGAAATAGTTTTACCAGCTAGAGTACAGTGGTTATGAGCAACTCTTTTAATTAATTTGTATATAGCCTTTAGTCTTACAGATTCAACTCATTCCAAATGACTTAGACTTAGGTCTGCATCTTTTTCACCACCCCATTCAGTGAGGTTGTTTCATATATTTGTAATAGTTAGATTATTTTGTAACATACTGCATTGCATACTGGGATTCCTCAACCTCCTCAATGATTAAAAAAAAAAATTTGTATGCCTAAAGGTTTGTTCTTTGTGCTATAGAATTATATGGGCTTTGACATATACATAATGAAATATCTCAACCATTACAGTGTCGTATAGAATAGACTCACTACCAAAAAAAAAAAATTCCACTGTTTTACCAATACAACCATGCCTCCTCCCTCAAATCCCTTGTGATTTCTTATCTGATTACAGTTTCTGATTATTTCAGAATCTCATGTAATGGAAATCCTGCAATATGTAGCATTTTCCAACTTACTTTTTTCTGTTAGCAGTATGCACTTAACATTCATCCATGTCTCTTTGTGACTTGATAACTCATTTTTTAAAATCACTGACTTCTAAAAATATTCTATCAATTAGATGTACATCCTATACAACGAAATATTATTTATTTTTTTAACTATTGAAGGGCATCTTGGTAACTTAAATTTTGGGTGATTATGAATAAAGCAGCTATAGATATCCACATGCCAATTTTTACGTCCAAAGTTTCAAATCCATTGGGTATATACTCAGGAACATGGATGCTAAATTGTAGGGTAAGAATATATTTATTTTTGTAAGAAGTTGCCAAATTGTTTTACAAGGTGGCTATACCATTTTTGCATTCACTTCAGAAAGTAATGAGTCCCTTTTACTCCACAATTTAGCCAGCAATGATAATATAATTTTAAAATTTTATCTTAGCTATTCTAGGTTTACAGTGGTATCTCACTGTTTCAATTTACATTTCCTTAATGAAAAATGATTTTAGCGAAGTGTAATTAGCATCTTTACGGAAAAAATAATGAGCATCTTCTCATATTCATGTTTGCTAACCATATATTCTCTTTGGTGAGGTATCAGTTGAGTTTTGGTGTTTTTTTCCCATTTTAATCTTTTTTTTTGGTCTTATTTTTGATTTTTAAGAGTTTTCTTTTTATTTGAAAGAGGAAGTTTTGAGCTGTCTGGAGTAGGAGGAGTGGACTTTCCCAGGTAGGAAAAGTATGAAGTCTTTTCTCCTGGAGATTAAGCTTTTGCTTTCAAGAATGTTCTGCTTATTTTACAATAATTACCTTTCTCCTTTTTTAGCCAGAGCTATGAGGGAGGGGAGAACAGGAATCTTTCTTTGCTTTTTATCATGATATGCTTGTGAAGTTACTGGAAGTCAAACCCATGAAAGTAAAACTGAGTCTGTGGGAGGTGAAACCCACAAATGTGTGGGGGACTGCATCTCCCAGGAGTTTCTCACCCTCACACTAGTCCATGCTCAGACTCCATCAAGTTGTTAAAATTACGATTTAAGTCTTCTTCCCAAGTTGTGGCTCTAGGGTTTCTGCTTCAGGTAAGCAGATCTCGCCTGTGATTCTTTATATTTTCCCTTCAGAATTTGCGATGGTTGTTGGTTCTGTGATCAGAGTTCTTTGAGTAGTCCAAAAAGTTGTTCAATTTAATTTTTTTTATTGTAAGGATAGTTTTGATAATTTCAGAGCTCTTTGCATATTACAGCTGAAATCAGAAATCCAGTGTTGAAATTAAAAAAAAAAAAAAAAGCCCTGATACTCTTTTCATGAAGAGAAAAAAGAGTATTACTAGTATTGAAAATATTTTAACCTATTAAAATACAATTTATTCAAATTGTCAAAAATGTCTTTTGCATTAATAAGTTGGGTTAGGTATTTTTTATTAGATTATTTACATTTGAACATAAAAAATGATTACCTATATGGAAATCTTTAATAAGTTGAATTTAAAGAAACTTTGATTCTTTTACGAAGGCCAACTAGTAACAATATCTATTTTGCTAGCCAAAATGGATAAATAAATTAATCTCAATCTCTTTATAGTTAAAGGGATCTATTTGTGACAGCAGTGGGTATCCAGGTTATGCCCTTGTGGTTTATGACTTTTAATACCTTGTATTTATGTTGTCAAAGCCATTTCAGTATTATAATTGCTTTTACAAATTTTATGCCATGTAGAAGTACTGTGAAGAATATTTAGAAATACACTTCTGATATTTACCTTTTTATATTGAAATTGTTTGTATTTGGATGTTCTAACGTTGTATTATAAACTTTATGCAAATAATTGCATGGGTTGGAAATTTTACTAATTAGTAAAGACCCAATAATAGACCTCCTGTAAAAAGCAGAAAGACTACACACGTGAATAGATTTTGGTTTAAAAAAGCTTATAAATTATAGCTATAAATAAGAGAGTGTATGTTATTCTTGAAATCTTACCTTACTATAACAAGTTCATAAGAATTTTTCATTAATTTATTCCTTGAGGGTAGAAATAAGTTTTCTTCAGGCATTTTTCATTATCTTTGTTGAAGTACAAGAAAAATGAATCAGGGTAATAACTTATATGAAAGGATCCAGATTACTCTGTGAGCTAAATGAATAGAGACCAAATCTTTAATCTTTGAGTATTCATGTTTACTGAAGAATTGTTACATAGTATACCCTTAATAAATGTTGACTGAATAAAAGAATGAACTGATTGAGCTATTAGAAAATATATTTCTATTCCTCCATCTCAAAATGAGGAAATACATTACAGTAAGCTAAGAGTTCCTAAATAATATTATTATGGAAGGTAAAATACCCCAACTGTGCTATGAATATAATTGCATATTAAGAGTTTATTTTCTCTAGAAACCATTAAATTAGTTCAAGAAATTTACCTTTAATGCAAGAGAAATGAAAAATCTTAGATTCTAGAAAAAAATTGAAAATTTTACTGGAAAAATCAGCAAAAACATGATTTTGTCTTAAGTAAAACAGTATAGTGAGCAATGGAAAAAAAGATTCATATGGAAAGTTAAAATGTTAACATTCATTTCTCGGTGACTAACAGAGCAAATAGATCTTAAAAAGTGACTTAAAATATTTCAGGGCACTTTCTCTAAGGTAAACATATTTAACAACTGTATATTACCAGAAAGGAAAGGAAATACATTCCAGGGGCCATTTAATCATAGGTTACTCCTATGGTAAAACATTCCCATTGGTTATTTAATATTACCTCAAATCATATCTGGTGAAATGGGACATGTAATTCCATGGACAACCTGGTCAAGTGGGAACAAAATGTAAACTTTGTCTGAAGTTGCAAAGATTATTTCTGATGGGGTACCAAAATGAGAAATTCAGAGAGAGCTTGAAGTGAAGATGTTGACTCAAATAGGAAAGAAAAAGGCACTCAGACTCTTCTGACTTATTTTGTAATATTCTCAGTCTAATTCATATTCTAATTGCTATTTGGAATAATACTGTTTGATAGTATAAATTTAATTTTGATAAAAAACAACAACAACACTGATATTGATGATCAGATATATTGTAGAATTGAATTAAAACCTACAAATGAAGTTCTTTTAATAGAAGCTTATTGGCCAGTAGAACTCTTAACTATTGATTAGTTAATAACCAATTAATTGTTATATTGAATTAATCTATTGATACCTTTCATAAAGTTCAAAAATCAAACTAAAAGAATTGTCAAGCTTTTACAAGATTAGTAAAAACTTTGTACTGGTAAACTGAAATACTTCTTTTTTTTTTTTTTTTGCGGTATGTGGGCCTCTCACTGTTGTGGCCTCTCCCGTTGCAGAGCACAGGCTCCGGACGCGCAGGCTCAGCGGCCATGGCTCACGGGCCTAGCCAGTCTGTGGCATGTGGGATCTTCCCGGACCGGGGCACGAACCCATGTTCCCTGCATCGGCAGGTGGACTCTCAACCACTGCACCACCAGGGAAGCCCTGAAATACTTCTTTAAAGCAATATATGCATCTCATTTGACACAAATGATTCTTATTTTCATGAGTATCCTTTTGCTTTTATGTTCTATAAATTGTGCAAAAGATACCAGAAAAGAAATAATCATGAGCAAATTATAATGACAAATCCTTGGCCAAGAGTTAGAGCTTGAATTGTAGAGATACTGTAGATTATCTGAGTATGAGAAGCTCTATCTTTATCTCTGGGCATGTGTAGATGTCTGGTTATTAATTCTTGTCCAAGGTAAGGACAATGGAATTTATATGCTGCTTAAGGACTTAAGCTCTCCTGGCAACCCCAGAGGTTAGTTTCTTTACTGATGGCTTGCAAATGGTCTGTGTCTCAATTGTACCTCTGGAATTTTAATTTCTGAAGTTGATTGAGTGCCAACACAGAGAGATCAGTGCTATTGAAAAAAGAACTTATTACTTACAGTTCTCAAGAGGAGGAAGCATACCTTGCCATGCAGGTCCACATGGAGAAGCACCAGGCTTGATTATGAAGCAGAAGGAACAAGGAAAGCATGACCTAGACCTTTATTATTATGTTTTCTGTGGGAAAGGTAAGGCAGGGAATGGAAATGGCTTAGAATTGGCCAGTCTGAATAATGTCTTTGGACACTAGGCTATAGTAGTCATCTCTTGTGGTCTGATATCAGGCCCTGGGATGATTTAGGGTAGGGGAAATACTGGCTTGGTGTGTGAGAGATAAAGGAGGTGGCCTTGGAGTTGGTTTTCTTGCATATGAATTTTGTGTTCACAGTGAAATTGGTATCTTGGAAATTAGCTAGCTTTGGGAGGGGCAGTCTCTCCCCAACCAACTAACACTCCCCCACCCCAAATATCAAAGCACTATAAGATATGGAAAATAAAAAACATGATTAATACAGTCCAACCAACTAGAAAAGTCTGGCTTGATCTGATGGCCAAAGGGACTGAAATGTACCTACTGAAAGTTTTTTCCTTTGAGTTCTCCCAAATCCAAGATCCTGGTCCTGGATATTGACATAGATAACATCCCAAGCTGGAGACAGTCTACTCTGCTCCAGCCCAACCACTGGTATACTTGCATGTTGATGTTGCTTAGTTCTCCAATGCTTTCTAGTCCTCTCTTTTGCTGCACCATATCCTTTGCCTTTAAATAAAAGCCTTATACAAGTATGTTTTGTGGGATCTGGTGGGTTCTTTCATATATATAAAATAAAAATTAAATCATGCATATGATGTGAACTTGAAAATATAGCAAAAGAAAGTATCCAAATTGAGGTTCAAAGGGAAAAACTAAAATATGAGAAAATGAAAGATCCTCACTCTCATGGGGAAAAAAAATCAAGCAGCAAATGGAATAATTGGAGACCTAGAAGAGAAAAAAAAGGGGAATGTAGAAAAGAGCATCAAAAACAACTTAAATAATGGCTTAGAGTTTTGTAAGTTTAATGAAATCAGTAAACTAAAAACCCAAGAAACTCACTGAAGCAGAAAACGGGACAATCAGCAAGGCACAACATATTTGAATTGTGCAAACCAATGCTAGAAATAATCCTGAAGCACTTAGAGATTTATGTTCCTGGTGATAAAAGGTAAGAAATTATGTAGACTTTTCCTCAGAAACGATGTAACACAGAAGAAAACAGAATTGTATCTATAAAGGACAGGAACAAACATGTAAACCAAAAAACAATAGTTAACTATAATTCTATATCCAGCTAAATAATCTTTTGAAAAATGAGGTAAAATAAAAATATTTCAGAATTGAAAAGCTGATAAAATTCATCAGCCAACTTGCACTATTAGAAATATTAAACATAGTTCTTCAAGTGAATAGAAAATCATACAAGTGAAAAATTGAATATACACAAAGTAACAAAGAGTACTAAATAAGGTAAATATATGGAGAAAGATATATAAGACATTTTTATAATGTTTACTATTTTCAAGTGGTAATATATTATTAAAAGAATAATTAAAACAATGTGTTATGTGATCTGTGACATAGGTAGAAGTGGCAACACAGTATAGTAGGAGAAAATTAAGATGTATATGGTATAGCAATATTAAAATATATTTTGTTAATTTAAGGATGCATCTTGCAGATTCCTAGAAGAAAATTATTATAAAAAGAGGTATGGATAATAAGTAGCATTTTAGCATTCTAAAATGGAATGCTAAAATTGCTCAGTTAATCCAAGTGATGTTAGGAAAAGAAAAAGGAAAAAAAAAAGAACAAAGACTAGACGGTGCAAATAGAAAACATATATAGCAAGATGGTGGACTTTAATCCAAACATAGAGATAATTTAAATGGTCTAAATACTCTAAATAAAAGGCAGATTGTCAAATTGGATAAAAAGCATGACCTAGCAACATGCTATCTAGAGGAAACCTGCATTGAGTATAAATACATAGCTAGGTAAAAAGTAAAAAGGTGAAAAAACTATAATATGTTAAAAATAATCCTAAGAAGACTGGAAGAACTATATTTATATTAGACCATGTATTCTTTTAGACAAACCATATTTCTAAAGAGGGACATTCATGATTATAAAAGTGATAATTCATCAATAAAATGAAATATACTTAAATATGTATGTTCCTCTTAAGAGTTTCAAACATATAAATGGTAGAAATGGAAAATTTTCCTCTTCGCTTCTAGGTTCTTTGGTTGGTCTAACAATTAAATTGACATAAGACAGATTAACAGGAGAAAAGCAAGTTTAATTTTGTACAAATGGGAGCCCATAAAGATGAGACTCCCCAAGCTAACCAAAGCAGGCATCTTTTATACCTTTTAGACAAGGAAACAATAATTTGTGAGAAATTGACAAAACAAAGGGCTTTGAGCTTTGGGTAGTAAATTAGTGAAAAAAGTAACAGGTTTGTTTATGCAGCCTTTTCAGCCTTGAATTCCCTATCTTTAGCTATAAGGATACCTTCTACCTTCCTGATATACGGAAGGTTGTTTCACATGGGAGATTTATTTCCTACTTTCAGGGGGATAAAGGAGGATCAGAGTGTCCTTTTTGCATGGTTGTTTCTTAGTAATTTTAATTCAAAATAATCAATGTGCCAAAGTGGCATATTTTGGGGTGTCATATTCTGCTCTCCTTTAAGACAAATTACTGGCAAAACTGAAAGGAGACCTAGATATGTCCATAATTATAAGTGAAAGTTGCAATTCCTATCTCAACTCCTATCTCAAATAGACAGACTGTGAGTGCACATGGAATACTAATCTACATAGACAATATATATGGGCCATAAAAATATCCCAATAAATTTCAAAGAATTAAAGTCAAATATATATTTCTCAGACCACTGAAGAATTAAGTAGCCTAAAATAATAAAATAATGATCACTTAAATAATACTTATGTATAGCCCATGGGCCAAAGAAGAAATCAAAATAATAATTATAAAATATTTTTAATTGAATGGAATAAACAACTTATCAAAATTTGTTGGATTCCCCTAAAGCAGTGCTTCATGAATATAAATTTTTAAATTAATTACATATAAGTAAATGCTTACATTTGTAAAAAAGAATTATCTAGAATCAGTGATCTAAGCTTTAACCTTAGAAAGGCAGAACAAAAAGAACAAATCAAATACAAAGTATGTAAAAGGAAAGAAATAATAAAAGTAAGAGCAGAATATGAATTAAAATAGAGAACTTATTAAATCAATGATAGATTTTTGAAAATGTCATTAAAATGGATAAATTTCTAGCTAGACCAGTCCCTTTCACACAAAATTTTTGAAAGATTTAAACTCTATTTTTAAAGTTTTTTTTTAATGTAACTGATCTTATATATCTGATTTTGCTAACTATATATTATGTTTGGAAGAAATCCTCAAATAATTTTTGTAGGCCTTGATTTTCTTACAAAACTACATTTGAGACAGTCTGATTTAAATTAATGGCAGAAAAGAGCAAAACATCGCACTAACAATGTGAAGAAGAAATCATCCTATATGTCCTGCAGATACAGAGAATATTGGGAACAATTTCTTACTACTGACTTTGCTTAGAAGAAATGGGCATGGAAATGTAAACTAGCACAGCCACATTGAAAACAGTGTGGAAGTTCCTCAAAAATAATTAAAAATAGAGCTGCCACATGATCCAGCAATTTCACTTCTGGGTGCTTATCCTAAAGAAATGAAATCCCTGTTTCAAAAGGACCTCTACCCTCATCTTCATTGCGTCATTTCAGATAAACTATATAGTCAACTATGAATAGAAGGAAATCCTGCTATTTACAACAACATTGATGAACCTCGAGGGCATTACGCTAAGTGAAAAAATAGAAGCTAGCAAGTAATCATATGTCCAAAAACTGCAGCCATTAAAATACAGAACAATCTCCTAGATACACCATTTAGTGGAACAAGCAAAGTGCAGAAAGGTGTGAAACACTTGTGTAAAATTTTTGAAAGTATGTGTATCTGTTGTTTGTTTTCCACTGGACCCGTATATAGGAAACTATTAACTGTTGCCACCTTTGGAGAGAGTTTAGAGATTTGGGGATCAGAGGGTAGGAAGAAGAGATTTTCATTTTTCATTCCTTTTGGCATTGTTTCATTTTTACAAACCATGTGCCTGTGTTATTTTTCATGTGCATTATTTTTATTTTTAAAAAATATAAAATAAATGAAGTATAATCAAAAACTAAAAAAAAATCATTTATGTTCTTCTATGTGGTTTCTTGTATTTAACACTATACTTTATTTGAAATTTACCTCAGAAAAAGGTAAATAGGTAAAGATCTAAAATCTAAAATGATACTTTCCCAAGTTGTCAATTTTCTCAGCACCCTTTTTTCTTAATTCTTTCTCATTGATTTGCAATGCTTTTTATTTTATTTCATGTTGCTTTTATGCCCATAGTAAGGTTGGTTTTAGAGTTATTAGTTATGAGACATTGATGCTGTCTGGTTCTAGAGCCAGTACTGTGCTGTACAGTTTCTGTAGTTTTAAAATACATCTTAATGTACATTAAAACAACAACAACAAAAAGGACAAATTCCTATAAAACACCCTGTAGAAAAACCAACACAAATAGAAGTATAAAAACTGTATATTATAGTGCATGTCATATACATATACACATATATATGCATATACAAATGCCATATAGGAGTGTCTGTATTCATATATGTGTGCATGGGTGTATATACATATAATTGCCACATATATGAAAGTCAATTTGTAATTTTTTAAATTACCACCAAACAAAATCACTGGTGAATTTGTCAAATATCTAAAGAATAAATATTGTAAATTCTAGACAAACTCTTTCAAACAACAGGAGGAAAAAACAGTTATCAAGTCATTTTGTGAGGTAAGCTTGTTATTAAAAAATATACCTTATAAGGAAACAAAACTGTAGACTAATACTCTTTGTGAGCCTACTTTTAAAAATATTAGAAAATAGAATCCAGTAATATATAATAGCATGTAATATACTGTAACAAAGTAAGCCTTACTCAGGAATTCAAATTCAATTTAACATTCTAAAAATAATGCATGTAATTCACCATATTCATTGAATAAAGAGAAATTTATATAATCACTAAATGCAGAAAAAGCACGTGGCAATATATGAACATAGTTCTACCCAAATTGATCTATCACTTCAACATAATTCCAAACAAACTCTCAGCAAGTGTTTTTCTTAGGAAATTGAGAAACTGATGCTAAAATTCATGTTGAAATGCAAAGGATTTTGAATGCCAACCTAATTTTGAAGAACAAAGTCATAACACATACTCTACCTGGTTTCAAAACTTATTACAAAGTTAAATTAATATAGACAATATAGTACTGATGTTAGGATAGACATGGATATCAATGGAACACAATAGAGTCCAAAATTTAACTTTCACACATATAATTAAATGATTTTTGACAAGAGTTCTAAGAAAATTGAATAGGGGAAAAAATACAGTTGACCCTTGAACAACCTCTGGGGTTAGGGGAACTGACCCTCACCTAGTGGAATATCCATGTATAAATTTACATTTGGCCCTTCGTGTCCATGGTTCTGCATCTGTAAATTCAACCAACTGTGGATGATGTAGTACTGTACTACGTATTCATTGAAAAATATCTGCGTATAAGTGAACCCATGCAATTCAAACCCGTGTTGTTCAACGGTCAACTGCAGTATTTTTAATAAACAATATTACCACAATTGGATGGCTTTATGAGAAAAAATGAATTTCAATCTTGCCTAATACCACACACTGATTATCTCAAATGGATCATAAACCTAAATGTAAAAGATAAAACTAGAAACTTTTAAAGAAAAAACACAAAGGAAAATCTTTTTGACCTTATGAAAAACAAGGATTTCTGATTCAGGACACAAAAATAAGCATTAAAAAGGAAAAAATAGCTAAATTGTACTTAATCAACATTAAAAAAAAAACTAATCCAAATTTAAAAGTTTAAGGATGTCTTCTAAACAGAATGGTAACATTAAAACAAATGGCGCTACTAAATGAAAGCAAATGGAGGAACTGGGGCACCCAAGTATTGCTGGTGAGAAAATAAAATGTTACAGCCATTTTGGAAAACAGTTTGGCAAGCTCTTACACATTTAAATAACCCAACAATTTCAGTCCTAGATACATATCCAGGCAAATGAAAGATTATGTTTAAACACATTTTGCTGCCAATGCTAATAGCTTGTCCATAATAGTCCCAAACTGGAAATGCAACTAGTGTTCATCAACAGATGACTGGATAAATGGACTACTCATAAATGGATATAACATACAATAAATGTATATTCATACAATGGAATACTACTTAGCAATAAAGAGGCAGAAACTAATAATGCACAAAACAACATAATTATATCTTAAAAATCATTTTGTTGAGTGAAAGAAGCCAGATACAAAGATATTTATTATTATTGTAGAATTCTATTTCTATGCAATTCTAGAACAGAAAAAATTAATGTGAATATTTTATATCCTAATTATAATAGTGTAACATTAGAATGTACATTTGACAAAACATATCAAATTATAAACTTAATTGAACTTCCCTCTTGGTCCAGTGGTTAAGACTCTGTGCTTCCAATGCAGGGAGTGTGGGTTCAATCCCTGGTCAGGGAACTAAGATCCCACATGCCCCATGGGGCAACCAAAAAACGTTTGTATAAAAAAAATTATAAACAACATGTTTGCATTTTACTGTGTCAATTATATCCAAATAAAATTGATATCATGTATCAGGTGTCCCATATCTTTAAGAAATTTGGTACTATTTATAAAGGCATAATGCCACCTTCAAGGGCTATGATCAATTGCAAAAGATCACATAAGAAAAACTCTAGATTTATCACTCATCTTAGCAGCAATGTAAATTGCATTTTTATAATTTCCAGAGGATGTAGATATGCTCTTTCTTGCTCACTAATAGATATTTTTAGTCTCCATAGGAAACATAGGAAACACAGGAGACTATTTCAGCAGCTTCTCAGGAAATCTTCCTACAGTAAAATAGTGTTTATTGCTGTTTTAGGTGGAAACATAGTTAAGTATCAGAATAGAAGTTCCTACAATCCAGTCGAGTTGCTCTCTCTTCAGAAGTTGCTATCCATTATTTTCAGACTCCAGTGACTTGGTCTTATTTATTAATCAAGTTCTCTCTGAGTCTGCTTCTTTACTTGTGCCTCTCCACTACTCTTGCCTCTAATACTAAGGGCATCTTCTACATTTGCTTATATCTTTTGTTATCTGTGTCTCACTTTTAAAATATTCCCAATACATGGTATGCTTTTTTAAAAAAATTATCCAATATGCTTATTATTAACGCATTATTTATATTTCATTCCATAGATTGTAGGTCTCAAGTGTTGACAGCTCTGTCTTCTTTACGATTTATGTATATGTTAATATGTATATATGACTTTATGTATATAATACATAATAGATATACAAAAAGTCTATCTCTGCAATGAGTGATTTAGAAGACAGTGTAACCTATATGTGAAAGCTCTCAAGTTTTATGTAATCATTTATATAATACTGAACTGATTTCACTTTTGAAATACTCATAAGGTTTAGCTTTATTTTATTCTTACTAGTTATGCTGAGGTATATCCACACATACAGACTAGGACACACATAGCTAAAAACTACATGCTAGCATGATAAAAAAAATATCATATATATGAAATATTATATATATATATAGACATGTTATATAGATATGTAAAAGAAGAAGAAAATTGAATTTCCCAAATTAAAGTAATACTTGACTGTTTTGTGGAAGACTTTTTCAGTTAGGATGTCTTATATTTTCAATTAGAATAGAATGTCTAGCTTGTTAGGAGAGAAAATCTTTTCCAAAATATCTTTTAAAGGGATTTCTATTTATATTAGGTATACAACATCACAGAAGCAAGTTGTGCCATTCCTCTCATCTTTGCAAATTTACTTCAATGTGAATTATTTTTCATTAGAATGTCTCATCTTTCTGGCCAGTTTCCATTGTGAGTTCTGATGATTCATAAGTTCCTTCCAATCCATGGAATGAACATAAAAAAAATATTAAACATCAGAAGCAGGCTAAACTCCACATAAAGGCAACATCACTTTTGTTTAAGAAATAATTTATTACCTCTCTGCACTTCAAAGTAATTTTAAAAATTGACTCCGTGAACAAGTCATAATTCTTACGAAGAAGGTAAACATTGCTATACTTTTAACAAGAGTGAAAACTAAGGCTAAGAATTTGAGTCTTCAAAAAAGATGAAAAATAATACCTGACTCTCCTTATCAGCTTTGGTTCATTATATATGACTCCAACATCTTTCTTAATACTCTATTCACAACCTATATAACCTCCTTTTAGTCAACAGTACTAAGTGCATTAACAGATATCTCAAAGCTTGTATTTTTTTCCGATATGATTCACAGCCTAACAAAATTTTGTACAGGTGGTAGATCTTCACATAAGTACATTGTCTTTGATTCACATTATGACAATTAAATTCAACAAACATTTTTGAGTTATAATATGTGTCAGACACTGTGGGAAATGCTTGGGATAAAAATATAAATATGGAATGCTGTTTGCTCTCAAGGGCACACAGTCAAGGATAAAGAGAGTGATATAAGTAAATCATTGGGATAAAATGTGATGAGTACAATTTTGCCAGTATTTTCAAAATAGAATATTGACACAGATTACAAGTGATCAACTTGAATGCATAAGGTATATTTTCAAAGAAAAGATGTTTTACATGGAACATAAAATAGGAGTAGGTTTTTTCCAAATGGGAGCAAAATGAGATTGGGAGATTGGTGAGCAAAGAAGTGTATTTCAGGAGGCAGAACAGCATGTGCCAAACTAGAAGTATGTTAGACAGCCAAGAGGACTGCAGAGTTTTGGTCTTGACTGAAATGTAGACAATATTTATGTAGCAAAGGCAAATTAGGCAAAGGAGACATTTTGGAGTGTAGCTTATGATATTCTAATAAGCCCTCAATCAGTGGTCCCACTGAGAACATTAAAAACCAATCAGGAGTAGCAAGGTCATATTTCTATTTTGATTCAATCTTTGTTGAAGATAGATAATAGATTATGAGACTGTGGATAAGGACAAGAGTGGAGCTTACTGTGCTTTAGGTGGGAGATGATGAAAATCTAAATTAAGTCATTGGTAGTTGGAAGGGGGTGATATTTACAGATACTATCATAGTAAAATCATATAGGATTCAATGCCCCATGAGATGTGGTAGGAGAAGGGATGGAGGTTTAGGGGTCTCCTGCAATCATGGGTTAAATAAAATAAATGGTTTATTGAAAATGGAAATACAGGAGGATGAGTGAGTTGAGAAGAAAGATTATAAGCTTGATTTTGGATGTGTTGACCTGGAATCTACACATTAAAAAGCGTTTTGGGGCTTCCCTGGTGGCGCAGTGGTTGAGAGTCCGCCTGCCGATGCAGGGGACACGGGTTCGTGACCCGGTCCGGGAAGATCCCACATGCCGTGGAGTGGCTAGGCCCGTGAGCCATGGTCACTGAGCCTGCGCGTCCGGAGCCTGTGCTCTGCAACGAGAGAGGCCCCAACAGGCCTGCGTACCACAAAAAAAAAAAAAAAAAAAAAAAAAAAAGCATTTTGGTAATTGGCAGTTACTGTTTACTGTGCATTTGTGGATGAAATGCTTGAACAGTTTACCGAATCTGAAAGTTTTAGTGTATTAGCCTCATGTTTCATTTGTATGAAAATTTTAACTAAGCAAATTATTTTTAGTTTGACTTATTAGTGCTGCTTAATACAGATATTTAGATGATTATACTGGCCCTACTGAACAAGACTTTTGTTTTGTCTATTTCTAGTGTTTAATGTTTCTTTTTGATATATTGTTACAGAACACAAAAGTTGAGTGGAGGAAAATCATATTTGTTTTCAACAATTTTGAAATCACTTGGAGCTAAATTCTCTCAGGTTGGATGTGAAATGAAAAGTAAAATTTTGAAAAGCCTGATGCAAGGGAGAAAACGGAAACATTTGTTTCCATTATAGTCAGAACTATCTTCTCACCTTCTTCCCAATGGCAATTACATTGCATCCTGTGACTGCAGAAAAGTGCTGATTTCATTAAATTAAAATTTGACATGAAAGGCTTTACAGGTAAATGCATCGCTGAATGTTACTATTTCAAAAAGCAGAACTAAAGAAAAAAGTTGCTTGCATCTAATATGGCTGTGCTCCCATTGACCATAATATTAACACCTCATTAAACTGACAAAGTTTAGGAAAGGCTGAGTTCACTTCATTGCTACTGTTATTTAGCTGGATATGAATTTCATTAAAATCATTATTGGTGAATTTTATTTATATAAATCATTGAAAAGTATGCTTTCTCTTCATGTACAATGTAACTCCCCCACCTACCAACCCAGTGCAGGCAAACAGCAACAACCTTGTCTTAATATCTGGAGGGGAAGTACAAAACTATTTTCTTACTAGATTATTTTAAGATATGAAAAGATGTTAGGTATTTGTCCCAAATCCTCAAAATGTCTTATTTTACCTGTGATACATTTTTTTAGGTAATTGCTATATCAATAAACAGAGAAGCAATCACTCATTTGGTTTAGTAAATAGCTTTAAATCTATGAATTATATTTTATATCATTAGAAAGTTATGTCTGAGTAAATAAAACTGGGAAAATGAAAAGTGCTTGATGATATGATCACAGTACTTTGATTGGAACTGAGTTCCTTTAGGATTGAGATTTGATGAATACTTTATTTAAATATGCCCAGGATGGTTGAGTCATTGCAGGACTCTTAACACTCCCAGTTGAGATCTGTCTTTAGTAAGGAGACTGCCTTCTTTCCCCACTGCCATCTCTGAGGTGACATCCATTCTTCCAAGTAGAATTAATCTTAAAAGTGATTCCTTTTGCTGGTTTGCTTTAATACTTTGACCTACCATGAAAACATTATAACTTGAACTGGCATGTATTTAATTTTTCAAAACTCTGTTGTTTCTTCTTGACAAGTAAAGCTATTCCTATTCAGAAAATATTCACATACCTCAGGTGACATTAAATAATGGAATCTCTACAGCACTATTACTGATCGCTGAGAAAAGACACAAATCCATCCTTACTTTGACCAAAATATATAAACACACATTTTAAACTATATTTTTATTTTTAAAAGCCAAAGTAAATCAACCTACACTCATGTCACTCTGTGATCAATTTTTTTTTTCTTTCCCCCCCATAAAGAGGCCTACAGTTTCTCAAGATATCAGTAAGTAAATCCATAGCCTGGAATAGAATTCATTAATCACCTTAGATTTCTTTTTTTAACAATCACTCACACATTGTCCAAGACACCGGATCTCCTGTTTAACAAAATCACAACCAAGCGAACAAAAGTGACACAGATATCCAACAGTGGAAAAATAAGTCCATTAGACTTGGAAAGAGATCATCATTTTCTAGCTGCTATGAGAATTTTGAAAATAGCAGACATTAAAGAGAAAAATCCTAAGACAGTGTCTAGTGGCAAGTGGTGTCTCTATGGCCATAAGGCAGTGTTTCAGCCAAATGTAAATGCCAGTAAACAGAGAATAAGTGAAAGATATACTTTTCTTCATAGAAAAGCAATGAAATGGGGCAAATTATACATATTTCCAATGCCTTCCCATTTTTTTCTACATGTCCACAGAAATATATACTTGGGAACTCACTCTATTTTTACATAAATAAAAATCCTTAGAAGCATCATTTTTTTCACTAATATTTTACAGAAATTCAGTGAAATGAGCAAATCTCTCTCTATTCTTCCTCTGTTTATACATTTATCTTTCTTGAATTGAGTAATCAACCCCCAGCAAGAAAGTATATCTTCTCAAATAACAAAATTCATGAATACATAAACATTAAAAATAATTTTTAAAAGAGGCACTAACACCCTTGATACCTATAGAGAAAGCTTTACAAATATACGATTTGTTTGAGAAAGACTGTAAGTGATTTTGTTTTAAGCTTAATTTAATTTACCTTTGTTCAAACAAGGTAATTGATAACGTTGAAATACTTATAATCCAAAACAAGTCCTTATGAATTTGAAAAGATTAACTTGTACCACCATCTTAATATGGAATCTAATAAAATTGTTCACATGGACAAGAGAAAGCTGAATATACTTGCAAATATTCTGTATTTAGTATGGATACAGATATAGATGTTTAATCTTGGGAAAAATACCTGGATCAAAGTGGGGAAATTTGGAACAAACTTATGAATTGGGAGTCTCTAAGTAAGAATTTTTGGAAGTTGTTATACTTGATGCAATTCTGAAAAGGTTCATCTTTGACCAATATGGCCAATTCTAGTCAAACCTGAAAAGGATTGCCAAAAAGACCCAGAGTACATGACATCTGGGGACAAAGTAGAGTGTTTACAAAGTTTATTATTGAGAGAAGGTTGTCTTATAGAGAAAACCTAAGAGAAAAAGGTTAGGGATTTAAATCCAAATAGCGTTAACAATTAAATGAAGTTCAAAAGCTCTATCTAGTTAACTAGTTCTTGTGTTTAAAGAGAAAAAGAGTTGAACAGTTTAGGCATGGTGGAAAGCCAACAGTTCTGATATTGAATAAATTATGAAGACTGACCTGATTTTCTACTTCGTTCCACAGAAGCGGCTTTTATGTTTCAGAACTGGATCACATCAGGATAAAGAGTCTAATTTCAACCTTATAGTCTATTATTGGTTTTACTACATCATTTAGGGGTAAATCCTAAATATCTGAGACTCACAACTTCATATCAATTTTACAGGGCAAGCTGAGTGGCATGAATAAAGACTTTGAGCTAGAGCAATATGAATATTTTGTTCTCATTTTAGGTTGTTAGTGAAAGGTGGGCCAGGTGAGGGGTACCACTTCAAATTTTTTTTATTTTTAAAAATCCAATTATTTGAGATCTTTTACTTCTTAAAAATTTCTTATTCAAGAGGTGGTCTAATTCATTTGAGCTGCATGAATAGCCTAGGAAAAATGATTCAGACTTCAATGTATTAGAGTGAGTTCAAAGAAGTAGTTTACAAAAGGTTCCAGAAGAATAGGGCCGTAGCCATGCAGGGAATGGAGTATAAGTACAGGCTAAGTTAAAGCTAGAATTCGCCATAGATACAGGCTCATCCTCAGACAATAGGCTTGCACTTTGTGGATGGAACTTGTCTCAAGCAGGAAAAGTCTCTCTCTCATTCTCTCTCTCTCTTCCCTCCCCCGCCTTCCTATTCCTCCTCATGCCAAGATTTGAATTTGAGTAATTGCTAAAACAGAGTTTCCTTAGTTAGGGGTGTCATAATAGTGTGCCCCTCATGCAAGGAGCCTTGAAGCCATTCTGGAGTCAGGATGGGGGTTATTTCCATCATGGATGAATAATACAAATTACTAAAGTATAATGTAAAAGTCTGACTTGCTGAATTTATATCAGTGTCAGGGACTACTTCACTTTCTTAACATCAACCTTTCACCAGAAAACATTTTGCATGACTCAGATGTAGATCAGCTCCAGTATGTTACAGGGAATCATCTTCCATTTATTTATTCCTTTAGAGTTTCCCTTCATGCTCAGAAAAGAATGAACATGAAGGCTGTCTCTTTTTGACCAGCGTGGTAGGGGTGGTATTCAGCGAGTGCCACTGAAGGTAAAAAGCAAAACAAAACAAAACTTTATCGAAGAAGTTAGGGTCAAGAAGGTTAATAGATCCTCGTCCCAGAGAACTTCCTCTGTAAGTAACAACAATAAAGGGTTTAATATATTTAGGGAGACAGATAGAATTTTATTGCACTTCAGTGGTTTTGTATTTGAAATTTTTAAACTTTCTAAATTTATTTAGCAACTAAACGGAGATTAACAGCATATAAATATCAAATGGTAAAATTTAGACAGCACTTTTATAGACATTATGCAGTTTGATCCTCAAAAATTACTGTTTTTGATAGAGCAGATTAAAAAAAAAGAGTACTTTGAGAGATGATTCAATATGGTTAGGCATTTCAGGATGTTTTGTCTTATACCACATCTCAAAAAGATAAACTTTGCAAACAGAAAATCCTAGGGGACGGAAACTTTTCTAAAACCAAAATCAAATAAGAAAATTAACAAATCATTTTCTTTGTTTTTTGTACCTCTAACCATATAATAATGCTGCGTAAATATCAATGATGATTTCTAATGTATAATTAACTAATAGGAAGTTATTTTTTTTCTTGCAGATTTTATCATTTACTTGTGGTTCCTTGTTTTTTAGAGAGGGAAATTTTTGCTATTGATTCTTATTTTCCTTTATTTGGTTATGTCATGGAAATGAAAAGCCTGTGCTAACTTTAGCTTACATAGCATAATATATGACTTGCATATATATGACTTGCATAGCATAATATATGACTAATATATTATGTTAAATAGCTTGTAGAAGGGAGCAACAGTGAACCACTACAATGACACAAAATTGTTCTCATTGATAATCTATTAAATGCTCTACAGGAGGGTAATACACACTGCAAACAGAATTAAAATTTGCAAAATAAGCATCCTTACTAAGCAAGAAACAGGTCACAAAGTATTAATAAACAGAATTAATGAAATGTTCTACAGAAAATAAATACCGGGTCTTGATTTTTCTGATCTTAATTGAAATTCCAAAATTAGGCCAAGATCACCAAACTAAGCTGATATAATGAAAAGCCGTTTTGCAAAGTTCTAATGAGACTAACAAATATTACTTTTTAAATGTAAGATATTATAATACAAAGGAAAATTAATTTTCAAGAAAAAGTGATACTGCTATTTATAGCATAGAGACATAAAAGGCGGGGTCTATAGAAAAGTAGCAGAAGGAACCACAGTTGGCCCTTGAACAACTGGGGGCTTAGGGGGCTGACCCCAAACAGTCCACAATACACATTTAATTTTATAGTCGGCCCTTCGTATCCGCAGTTCTGCATCCATGAATTTGAGCAGATCGTGTAGTCCTATAGTCTACGTATTGAAAAAATTCTGCATGTAAGTGGGCCCACAGAGTTCAAGCCAGTGTTGTTCAAAAGTCAACTGAATTATGAATTAGATTTTGGAGTTTAGATAATCCCTTTTTTCCTCATATAAACAGTCGTTCCTTTTGCTAGGGTTTTTTGTTTGTTTCTTTGTTTTTCTTTATTTAGCTGGAGAGATGTAGTGTTGGTTATTTGATTAAATGTGCAGATTTCTGGGAAATATTTATTTGCTTCCTTAAACTGCACCTATATCTCCACACGGTAAAAACTGAAATTTTAATGAAATATAGCTGAAATACAGATTGTATGAAACAATATAAGAAATATATTTGCATTTTGTAGGATATGTGGGGATTTTTTTAACATCTTTATTGGAGTATAATTGCTTTACAATGTTGTGTTAGTTTCTGCTGTATAACAAAGTGAAGCAGCTATACATATACATATATGCCCAATTCCCCTACCTCTTGCGTCTCCCTCCAACCCTGCCTATCCCACCCATCTAGGTGGTCACAAAGCACTGAGCTGATCTCACTGTGTGATGCAGATCCTATATATAGCTATATATTTTACATTTGGTACTGTATATATGTCAACACCACTCTCTCACTTCATCCCTGCTTACCATTCCCCCTGCCCATGTCCTCAAGTCCATTCTCTATATGTGCATCTTTATTCCTGTCCTGCCCCTAGGTCCTTCAGAAACTTTTTTTTTTAGGTCCCATGTTTATGTGTTAACATACAGTATTTGTTTTTCTCTTTCTGACTTACTTCACTCTGTATGACAGACTCTAGGTACTCCACTTCACTACAAATAACTAAATTCCATTTTTTTATGGTTGAGTAATATTCCATTGTATATATGTGCCATACCTTCTTTATCCATTCATCTGTTGATAGACACTTAGGTTGCTTCCATGTCCTGGCTATTGTAAATAGAGTTGCAATGAATATTGTGGTACATGATTCTTTTTGAATTATGGTTTTCTCAGGTTATATGCCCAGTAGTGGGATTGCTCAGTCATATGGTAGTTCTATTTTTAGTTCTTTAAGGAACCTCCATACTGTTCTCCATACTGGCAGTATCAATTTACATTCTCACAAACACTGCAAGAGGGTTCCATTTTCTCCACACCCTCTCCAGCATTTATTGTTTGTAGATTATTTGATGATGGCCATTGGTGTGAGGTGATACCTCATTGTGGTTTTGATTTGCATTTCTCTAATGATAAGTGACATTGAGGATCTTTTCATGTATTTGTTGGCAATCCATACGTCTTCTTTGGAGAAATATCTATTTAGGTCTTCCACCCATTTTTGGATTGGGTTGTTTGATTTTTTGATATTGAGCTGCATGTGCTGCTTGTATGTTTTGGAGATTAATTCTTTGTCAGTTGCTTGGTTTGCAAATATTTTCTCCCATTCTGAGGGTTGTCTTTTGTCTTGTTTATGGTTTTCTTTGCTGTGCAAAAGCTTTTAAGTTTCATTAAGTCCCATTTGTTTATTTTTGATTTTATTTCCATTCTTCTAGGAGGTGGGTCAAAAAGGATCTTGCTGTGATTTACTTCATAGAGTGTTCTGCCTATGTTTTCCTCTAAGATTTTGATAGTGTCTGGCCTTACATTTAGGTCTTTAATCCATTTTGAGTTTATTTTTGTGTATGTTGTTAGGAAGTGTTCTAATTTTATTCTTTTACATGTAGCTGTCAGGTTTTCCCAGCACCACTTATTGAAGAGCCTGTCTTTTCTCCATTGTATATTCTTGCCTCCTTTATCAAAGATAAGGTGACCATATGTGGGTGGGTTTATCTCTGGGCTTTCTATCCTGTTCCATTGATCTATATTTCTGTTTTTGTGCCAGTACCATACTGTCTTGATTACTGGAGCTTTGTAGCATAGTCTGAAGTCCAGGATCCTGATTCCTCCAGCTCCATTTTTCTCTCCCAAGATTCTTTTGGCTATGCGGGGACTTTTGTGTTTCCATACAAACTGTGAAATTGTTTGTTCTAGTTCTGTGAAAAACGTCATTGGTAGTTTGACAGGGATTGCATTCAATCTGTAGATTGCTTTGGGTCATATAGTCATTTTCACAGTGTTGAGTCTTCCAGTCCAAGAACCTGGTATATCTCTACATCTATTTGTGTCATCTTTGATTCCTTTCATCAGTGTCTTAGAGTTTTCTTCATACAGGTCTTTTGTCTCCTTAGGTAGGTTTATTCCTAGGTATTTTATTCTTTTCTTTGCAGTGGTATTTGGGAGTGTTTCCTTAATTTCTCTTTCAGATTTCTCATCATTAGTGTATAGGAATGCAAGAGATTTCTGTGCATTAATTTTGTATTCTGCTATGTTACCAGATTCATTGATTAGCTCTGGTAGTTTTCTGGTAGCATCTTTAGGTTTCTCTATGTATAATATCATGTCATCTGCAAACAGTGACAACATTACTTCTTCTTTTCTGATTTGGATTCCTTTTATTTCTTTTCCTTCTCTGACTTCTGTGGCTAAAACTTCAAAAACTATTTTGAATAATAGTAGTGAGAGTGGGCAACCTTCTGTTGTTCCTGATCTTAGTGGAAATGTTTTCAATTTTTCACCATTGAAACTGTGATGTTAGCTGTGTGTTTGTCATATATGGCTGTAATTATGTTGAGGTAGGTTCCCTCTATGCCTACTTTCTGGAGGGTTTTTATCAAAAATGGGTGTTGAATTTTTTAAAAAGCTTTATCTGCATCTATTGAGATTATCATATGGTTTTTATCCTTCAATTAATTATTGTGGTGTATCACATAGATTGATTTGCATATATTGAAGAATCCTTGCATTCCTGAGATAAACCCCACTTGATCATGGTGTATCATCCTTTTAATGTGCTGTTGGATTCTCTTTGCTAGTATTTTGTTGAGGTTTTTTGCATATATGTTTATCAATGGTATAGTCCTGTAGTTTTCTTTTTTTGTGCTATATTTGACTGGTTTTGGTGTCAGGTTGATGGTGGCCTCATAGAATGAGTTTGGGAGTGTTCCTCCCTCTGCTACATTGTGGAAGAGTTTGAGAAACATAGTGTTAGGTATTCTCTAAATGTTTGATAGAATTCGCCTGTGATGCCATCTGGGCCTGGACTTTTGTATGTCGGAAGATTTTTAATCACAGTTTCAATTTCAGTGCTTATGATTGGTCTGTTTATATTTTCTACTTCTTACTGGTTCAGTCTCGGAAGCTTGTGCTTTTCTGAGAATTTGTCCATTTCTTCCACGTTGTCCATTTTATCGGCATATAGTTGCTTGTAGTAATCTCTCATGATCCTTTGTATTTCTGCAGTGTTAGTTGTTAATTCTCCTTTTTCATTTCTAATTCTATTGATTTGAGTCTTCTCCATTTTTTTTCTTGATGAGTCTGGCTAATGGTTTATCAATGTTGTTTATCTTCTCAAAGAACCAGCTTTTAGTTTTATTGATCTTTGCTATTGTTTCCTTCATTTCTTTTCCTTTTGTTTCTGATCTGATCTTTATGATTCCTTTCCCTCTGCTAACTTTGGGGTTTTCCTGTTCTTCTTTCTCTAATTGCTTTAGGTGTAAGTTTAGGTTGTTTATTTGAGATGTTTCTTGTTTCTTGAGGTAGGATTATATTGCTATAAACTTCCCTCTTAGAACTGTTTTGCTGCATCCCATACATTTTGGATCATCCTCTTTTCATTGTCATTTATTTCCAGGTATTTCTTCATTTTTCTCTTTTATTTCTTCAGTGATCTCTTGGTTATTTAGTAGTGTATTACTTAGCCTCCATGAGTTTGTATTTTTTACAGTTTTTTTCCTGTAATTGATATCTAGTCTCATAGTGTTGTGGTCAGAAGAGATACTTGATATCATTTCAATTTTCCTAAATTTACCAAGGCTTGATTTGTGACCCAAGATATTATCTATCCTGGTGAAAGTTCCATAAGCACTTGAGAAGAAAGTGTATTCTGTTGTTTTGGGATGGAATATCCTATATATATCAATTAAGTCCATCTTGTTTAATGTGTCATTTAAAGCTTGTGTTTCCTTATTTATTTTCATTTTGGAAGATCTGTACTTTGGTGAAAGTGGGGTGTTAAAGTCCCCTACTATGACTGTGTTACTGTCAATTTCCCCTTTTATGGCTGTTAGCATTTGCTTTACGTACTGAGGTGCTCCTATGGTGGGTGCATAAATATCTCGAAGTATTGTATCTTCTTCTTTGATTGATCCCTTGATCATTATGTAGTGTCCTTCTTTGTCTCTTGTAATAGTCTTTATTTTAAAGTCTACCTTGTTTGATATGAGAATTGCTACTCCAGCTTTCTTTTGATTTCCATTTTCATGGAATATCTTTTTCCATCCTCTCACTTTCAGTCTGTATGTGTCCCTGTGTCTGTAGTGGGTCTCTTGTAGACATTATATATACAGGTCCTGTTTTTGTATCCATTCAGCCAGTCTGTGTCTTTTGGTTGGAGTATTTAATCCATTTATGTCTATGGTAATTGTCAATATGTATGTTCCTATTACCATTTTCTTAATTGTTTTGGGCTTGTTATTGTAGGTCTTTTCCTTCTCTTGTGTTTTCTGCCTAGTGAAGTTCCTTTAGCATTTGTTGTAAAGCTGGTTTGGTGGTGCTGATCTCTCTCAGCTTTTGCTTGTCTGTAAAGGTTTTAATTTCTCCATCAAATCTGAATGAGATCCTTGCTGGGTAGAGTAATCTTGGTTGTAGTTTTTTCCCCTTCATCACTTTAAATATGTCCTGCCGCTCCCTTCTTGCTTGCAGAGTTTATGCTGAAAGTTTAGTTGTTAATCTTATGGGGATTCCCTTGTATGTTATTTGTTGTTTTTCCCTTACTGCTTTTAATATTTTTTCTTTGTGTTTAATTTTTGATAGTTTGATTAATATATGGCTTGGTGTGTTTCTTCTTGGTCATATCCTGTATGAGTCTCTCTGAACTTCCTGGACTTGATTGACTATTTCCTTTCCCATATTAGGGAAGTTTTCAACTATAATGTCTTCAAATATTTTCTCAGTCCCTTTCTTTTTCTATTCTTCTTCTGGGACCCCTAGAATTTGAATGTTGGTGCATTTAATGTTGTCCCAGAAGTCTCTGAGACTCTCCTCAATTCTTTTCATTCTTTTTTCTTTATTCTGTTCTGCGGTAGTTATTTCCACTATTTTATCTTCCAGGTCACTTATTCATTCTCCTGTGTCAGTTATTCTGCTATTGATTCCTTCTAGAAAAATTTTAACTTGTTTTATTTTGTTTTTCATTTTTGTTTGCTCTTTAGTTCTTCTAGGTCCTTGTTAAACATTTCTTGTATTTTCTCTCTTCTATTTCCAAGATTTTGGATCATCTTTACTATAATCACTCTGAATTCTTTTTCAGGTAAACTTTCTTTTGGTTTGTCTGGTGGGTTTTTACTTTGCTACTTCATCTGCTGCGTATTTCTCTGTCTTCTCATTTTGCTTAACTTACTGTGTTTGGGTCTCCTTTTTGCAGGTTGCAGGTTCATAGTTCTTGTTTTTTTGGTGTCTTCTCCCAGTGGGACTGTTTCCTGTGTTCTGGTGGATAAGGCTGGATATTGTCTTTCTGGTGAGCAGGACCACCTCCAGTGGTGTGTTTTGGGGTGTCTGTGACCTTATTATGATTTTAGGCAGCCTCTCTGCTAATGGGTGGGGGGCTGTGTTCCTTTCTTGCTAGTTGTTTGGCATGGGGTGTCCAGCATTGGAGCTTGCTTGTCATTGAGTGGAATTGGGTCTTAGCACTGAGATGGATATCTCTTGGAGAGCTCTCACCACTTGATATTTCATGGGGCTGGGAGGTCTCTGGTGGTCTGATGTCCTGAACTTGGCTCTCCCACCTAAGAGGTTCAGGTCTGACACCTGGTCAGAGTACCAAGACCCTGTCAGCCACACGGCGTCTATGTGACTTTGACCAAGCCACTTAACCTCCCTGTGCCTCCGTGTCTGTTTCCTCATCTATAAACTGATGTTTGGCAGAGATGCTTTGCAGCTGTACTTGGAGAGATATACAGTGGTCAACCACCCTGGAACTGGTTCTGACTTCAGGAAAAGTCCTGGTCCAAGGTGGCCATCCCTGGTTTTGCATCAATATGATCTCAGGCGCATTTCTCTTTGTTTTTCCATTTTGTCTTTAAGTTACTTGTTGAAACAACTGGCCTGCAGTCCCAAGGATGGTCAGGCTTCATCTGGTAGGGTCTCTCCAGAGCCAGCAGCCTCCGAGAGGTCATCCTCCCATTTGGCTCCAGGGAAGCTCAGTGACAGCGGAGGGAAGAAATCCCAAGCCTGGAATTCCAGCTCTGGGGAAACGCAGGTTCTGTTTTGGAGTACCCGTGCTTAAATAACTTGGTTTTGTGTTAGCAGTATGGACTTGGATAAGTATGTTCATTTTTAAAATGCAGAATGCAGACAGTTCCTTCAGTAGGTGAATTAATTTATATGAACTGACTTATAAAGTATTTTTAATTATTTGACTAAAAAATGTAATGCTCATCTTTTGAAATAATCTGGAAAATAAAGATATATAAGGAACAAATATAATCTCAAATTTTACTGCTCAAAATTAAATGCTGATTACACTTTGGCTCATTTTTTTGCACTCTTTTACCTATGTCTATAGTGATACTGATTTAAAATTTAGGATAAATGTATATAATATTTAATCTATTTTTTACTTAATACTTTTCATATATTTATTTCTATATAATAATTGCATAGTATTCACTATATAGTTGTAGGTTTATACAGTTATATTTTTAAAATTTGATCTAATGGATAATCATATCTTTGGGTAGATTTTTTTTTTTACTATTACAAATAATGCTAAAATAAAAACCCTGATACTAAATTGTGACAGCTTATCATAGTGATCAATAACACAGATATTTGGAACTTGGCAACCTGGATTCTAATTCAGGATATACCAAATGACCAGCTGGATGATCTTGGTTAAATTATTTATCATATCTCAGCTAATAGAGATTTCTACTAGGTAAAATGGAGTTGATAATAATAATGTCTTTTCATGAGCTTGTTACAAGAATTTAATACATGTATATTTATATAACATGTAGAACATTGCCCAGCATATAGTGAATGATATGTACTTCATACAAACACATAACAAACGCCCACATATGTGCACACACAGAGTATCCTGTATACATCTTACCCTGTTAACTCTGGTTAAAATAAAAGCAAAAAACAAACAAAAGAAACTTGGCCCCAAAACTTTTATACATTCAAGTTTTTGATATATAAATCTCTCAAAATATTTTTATCTGCACCAACGCTGTTTGAGAATGTTCAGATTTCTATACACATGTCAACAGATTATTTTTATAAATATTCTCCTATTTGGTATTCTAGAAACAATACCATTTTTTTTCATTTTGCTAATTATGAATTAGTTTACCATGGTATTATGTATTCCTTTGACATTTGAATTTATTCTCATGTTTCCTATGAGGAAAAGTGAAACATTTGTTTAAAAATTATTGTTTTATTATTTTTAATAATTTATCATTTTCAAAAATTATTTTCTTGGCTAACATTTTTAGAACAATATTAAAAATACTACATATTTTTAAAATTAATGGAAATGTCTGTAGCTTCACAATTAAGAATAACTTAAAAGCTTTTGCACAGCAAAGGAAACCATCAACAAAATGAAAAGACAACCTATAGACTGGGAGAAAATATTTGCAAACAATGTGACTTACAAAGATTTAATTTCTAAAATATACAAATAGCTTATACAGCTCAATATCAAAAAAACAAGCAACCCAATTAAAAAATGGGCAGAAGACCTAAATAGACATTTCTCCAAAGAAGACATGCAGATGGCCATCAGGCACATGAGAAAATGCTCAACATCTTGCAAATCAAATCCACAATGAGGTATTACCGCACACCAGTCAGAATGGCCATCAGAAAGTCTACAAATAAAAAATGCTAGAGAGGGTTTGGAGAAAAGGGAACACTCTTACACTGTTGGTGGGAATGTAAATTGGTGCAGCCAGTATGGAAAACAGTATGGAGTTTTCCTTAAAAAACTAAAAATAGGGGATTCCCTAGTAGTTTAGTGGTTAGAACTCCGTGCTTCCACTGCAGTGGGTCCAGGTTCAATCCCTGGTCGGGGAACTAAGATCCCACAATCTGCACAGTGCAGTCAAAAATTTAAAAAAGTAAATTTAAAAAACCCCTAAAAATAGAGCTACTATATGATCCAGGAATTCCATTCAGAGGTATATATCCAGAAAAACAAAAACACTGATTCAAAATGATATATGCACCCCAATGTTTACAGCAGCAGTATTTACAATAGCCAAGAAGTGAAAACAACCCAAGTGCCCATCAAGAGACAGTTGGTTTAAGAAGATGTGGTATAGTATATATATACACTAGAGTATTACTCAACTATAAAGAAAAATGAAATATTGCCATTTGCAGCAACATGGATGGAAGTAGAGAATATCATACTATGTGAAGTAAGTCAGACAGAGAAAGACAAATATCATATGATATCACTTATATGTGGAATCTTAAAAAATGATACAAATGAACTTTATTTACAAAACAGAGATACATTCACAGACATAGAAGACAAACTTATGGTTACCAAAGGGGAGAGGGGGAGAAGGGATACATTAGCAGTGTGAGATTAATAGATACAAACTACTGTACATAAAATAGATAAGCAATGAGGATTTACTGTATAGCATAGGAAACTCTATTCAATGTCTTGAAATAACCTATAATGGAAAATAATCTGAAAAATATATATAGTGATATATATAAATGATTTTATTATTGTCTAACATGCTAACTAAATATGCTTCAGTTATCCAATTGAAAGCTAAATTTAATTTCTTGACAGCAAAGGTAATAAGGAAATCATGAAAAGTTTTATACTTCTCATTATGTGATAAGGCAAAGCCAACATGGTTTTTGAAAAGAAACATCTTCCTGACAATCCATGTGAAATCCAATAAACTGATCCTTATACACCTTCAGAGATTTTTTTTTAATGGCTCTTGGTTTTCTTTTATCAGTTGGTCTTTTTATTTTCAATGGAAATGTTAATGTACTTTTCTTAAATATATTGATAAGATAAATCATATTAATTTCCTGGTACTGATTTATCCTGCTATCATTCATGGTGCATTAATATATTATTCATTAATGTGCTACTGAATTTGATTTGTTAAGATTATATTTAGGATATTTGCAGTGATCTTCAAACATGAAACTGATCTTAATTTTTGTTTGTTTATTTGGATTTGTGAATCGTAGGTATTCTTCATAAACACTTTCTTCTAATATCCTCTGGAATATTGTTAGTGGAATTAGAATTATTTTTTTCCTATGGAATATTGTTAATAAAATTCAAATGCTATTTCCCCCCCAATATTTGATTGAACTGAACTGTTACATTTTTGATGGGTAGTACTTTGATAATTTTCAGGCCCTAGCTCATCATAATTATGTAAGTTTTCCAATTATTTCAAAATCAGCAAATTTCATTTTCTTAGAAAATTATCCTCTTGTTCCATATTTCTAAATTCATTTTTGTGGAGGAACTTATGGTTCCTTTAATTTCCTCTGTATCTATATTGATTTTTAATTAAGTATTTATTTGATGTGTTGTTTCCTTTATCATATGGGTTAATCATTTAACATTTTTAAAAAGCATATGTGTGTGTGTGTATATATATATATATATATTCTACTTTTTAAATTTATTCAAAAGCATTTTTACTTGTATCTTTATTAAATAATTCTTCAATTTATCATTGCTCAAATGTTAGCTCTTCATAAAGAATTTTACTGACAAACCTTTTGAGATATGAATTAGCTTCTTCATAGCACTTAACTCTTTATGACATTTTACCTAATTGTTAATTTAATTCAGGAAATAAATCTAAATATCTCTTGAGGACATTTTTTTAAACATTAGAGTGAGGAATAAGTATCTATCATGTTTCCATCATTAAACATTTATAACTGTATGACATTAGCCACCTTTACCTTAAGGAATACACCTTCAATTAAAATTTCCTTTTTGGCTACCAGATTTACTCTGAAATTTTCACTTTCAAGGCTCCTTTTCTTGTGTAAGGAAAACAAACTATCTTTTTCTCTCTCTAAGGCTATTAATTAGTGTGTATCTTTTAATTCAGATTTTATTTTTTGAGAAGTTTTATACATAAGCAAAATAGACATTAAGATATAGAGATTTCCCAGGTACTCTCTCCCCCACTCATTGCATAGTTTCCCCCATATCAACTGCCCCACCAGAGTGGTATGTTTATTACAACTGATGAACCTACATTAACACATTGACACATCATAATCATTCAAAGTTCATAATTTAAGTCACAGTTCACTATATTCTATGGGTTTGGAGAAATGTATAATGACATGTATTTATCATTATGGTATCACACAGAGTATTTTCACGGCCCTAAAAATTTTCTGTTATGCCTATTCATTCCCCACTCCCCAACCCCTGATCTTTTTACTGTCTTCTTAGTTTTGCCTTTTCCAGAAAGTCATGTAGCTCGAATCATACAGTATGCCGCCTTTCAGGTTGGATTATTTTGCTTATCAATATGAATTTAAGACTTCTCTTTCATCACTTTATAACTCATTTCGTTTTAATGCTGGATAATATTCCATTGTCTAGATGTACAGCAGTTTATTTATTCACCTACTGAAGAACATCTTGGTTGCTTCCAAGTTTGGGCAAATACCAAGGAATGGCAATTGTTGGATTATATGATATGAGTAGGTTTAGTTCTGTAAAGAACTGGCAAAATATCTTCTAAAGTGACTCTACCATACTTAGTATATTTTTCATTGGTTTGTTTCTCCCTGTATTATCTTTATTTCTTTGGGATTTCATTTCTTACTTTATATATATTATACATATATATTTATATACATATTTTAATGCAGGAGGTTTTCTGCAGAAATCTGATAATTCCTGGTGGCTAAGAAGAAAAGTAATAAAAATTTTATTGGAATCTGTGTATGGAAGAGTAGTATATTTTAACTAGTAGCCTTCACTATAAGCTGATCTGATTTTGCCCTTTTGTTTAGATGGTCTCAACTCTCAATATCTATAGGTCTTTTCTCTTGGATTGGTGTTTCTCTAAAAGAAAATTTTCAATCTCCTAAATTATGTGTTGAAATCTAATCACAAGTGTTCTTAGAGCTGAGTGGGAGGATAGGCATAGGGTCTCAGTGTTCAGCTTCTGAAATTTTATTCCATACTTGGATGTTGAGTAGGGTGACCCGTAGTCTTGGATTAAGTACTACAGGAGCAGAAACTAAGACAGAGATGTAGATGCTTAGGACTTATTAAAGGAGGGTCTCTTTGGCAGAAACCTGAATGGTGTGAGGGAAACTGAATAAAGAAGAGAAATAACTATGGTCTTAAATTACAGCCTTGGCCTAATCCATGAGATATGGGAGTGACCTGGGACATAAATATCACCATATGATCCTTCTGTACCTGTGTACCAGTAATACTTTGCCTTCCTTCTTTTTGGTGTTGGTCATGGTAATAATATAACTCCCAGGCATCTCTGGTCAACCAAAGAGAAATTCTGTAGAAAAGCGCATAGGCATAGGGCACTGCCCTTGTGTGATGAAAACTCTACTAAGGAAACGGATCTGGCTGGTTGGATTCCCACGTGAATATGTCCTAGGGTCCAAACTCTTTCTGGTTCAACATCTGCAGGGAGTAAACTGGGTAGGTAAGGACTGTTCTAGGATTAAATTATATCATATTTTAAACTAAAAATCTTACTTTTTTGTACCAATGTGTATTGAAATGCAGCTATACTTTGTCAAGAATCCAGTGCCTCCAATTTCTCAGTCTTTTTAGGATTCTGTGGTGTGATCCATCTTACATGTAAAACTTCCCCATTACTGGCTTATGGTCTTAATTCTCTTTGCTTTTCCAAGTCACTTAGGACTTTTTTGATTTCCAGTTGTAAAAATGTTGCTGTCAGGCTCTGTCTATTTTCTTTATTCTTGTGTACTTTATGTGCTTATGCTCTTTTTATCCATTTGACATTCAGAATGGTTTCAGGAGGGAGAAGTCATAAATAGAGGACTATTTAAATGGAGGACACAATGATTTACTTCTGTAGAGTATTCCCATTTGAGAAGAGTGTTTCTAGGAACATGGAATAAAAATGATAAAAATCAGGATAGTATTATATAATAATGAAAATATTTAATTAAAATAATTAAAGAGGTGCTAAACACTTTAAAATTTTTGCATATGTCATTTTATTCTGACAGCATCTGTAAATGGTAAATTTTGAGACAGTTTTTATTACTATTACAATCAGTTGAATGATCTGTCAAGTGGAGACGTACCAAGAATACAGGTTCTTGTGAAGATAAAGTCCATAATTTTAATTATATGAATTTATTTCATAATATTATTTAATAATTTAATGAATTTTAATTCATTAAAAAAAAGTAACATAGTGCCTGGCATATAGAATGTACATGTGGTAGGCAAAATAATGCCTCCCACCCCCCACAAGGATGTGTACATCCTAATCCTCCAGAAACTTGCAAATATTTAATGTTACATGGCCAGGGAGGATTAGGTTGCAGATGGAATTAAAGTTGTTAATCAAATAATAAATCGTTTATCCTAGATTACCCAGGTGAACCCAATGTAATCACAAGTGTTCTTTAAACATGTAAGTTGGAGGCAGAGAGTCAGAGGAAGCTGAAGGGAAGCAAATTTGGAGTGAGGAGATGTAAAGACTCAAACTGATATTCCTGGAAAAGGTGGAAGGAAACAATAGGCCAAAGAATACCTGGAGCCCATAGAAACTGGGAAAAGGGATTCCCTTCTAGACTTTCCAAAGGGAACACAGCTCTGCTGACAGCTTGATTTTAGTCCAGTAAGACTCACATTTCTGGCCTGTAGAATTTTAAGATAAATTTCTCTTGTTCCGAGCCACCATATTAGTAGTAATTTCTTGCCACAGAAATAGGAAACAAATACAGGACATAGTAAGTATTATTTTTTATAATTCCATTTGAAAGATGAAGAAAATGAGCAAAAGAGACTTAAGTAACATTCCAAAGGTCATATTGTAAATATTAGAGCCAGAGTATAAACCCAGATTGTCTGAATTCCAAAATATCCTATGCTTGTAACTACTATGCTGATAACTTAATGCTTATTATACTACGAGAAAAAAAATCAAGAGAAAAACATAACCCAGCCTTTCCTGCATAGTTATTAAATTATCATTAATTATAGTGAAATAACACATTCAAATATCAAGTAAACAGTTTTACTTCAAAGAAGTTAAAAATAGTGGCTAATTAAATTCTAAACTCTAATTTGTAAGTTCATTTTTGGCAAATAAAATTTATAATAAAAGAAATTATAGAATATGTATAGTATATTTATGGACATTTTGTTTTACTCAAAGAATTTTTTTTTCAATTTTAGGTATACTAATCATACTTCAGTACAAATAAGAATAATTACATTTTCAGTCCTAGCATAGCTTACATACGATCATATTCATATACAAGTTCAATAATTCTTCATAGTTGAGTTGAATATATTCAAATCAACATTTTTTAGTCAGTTATACAAATGCAAGTATGTACAGATTTTCAAATTTCTAGTATAATGCACCACTTATAATATATACTAAATAAGTGTGGACAACCACACATATCATGTTTTCTATTTTTTAATGTGAAGAAGAAATTTGAAGTTTCTATTTGCTTAACACTGTGCTCAGCTGCAATTTAGTCAAGTATAACAAGATCTTGAGTGCTTCAAAATAGGGATGTTTCAGAGAAAAGAGTTGGCTTAAATTAAGCATAGAAGAGTGCTTAGAACATAGATACTAGATTAAAATCACTGAATTTATACCTGAAACTAGTATAACATTGTATATCAATTATACTTCAATTTAAAAAATTGTTTAATGAACAAAGGAATAATACCATGTCTTATGGACTGAATTGTGTCCCCCTAAAATTCCTATGTTGAATATCCCAATGTGATGGAGACGGGGGCCTTAGGGATTTAGATTTAGATGAGTACATTAGGGTGGGACCCTCATTATGGGGTTAGTGCCCCTTAAAATGACACCAGAGAGCTTGCTCTCTTTCTCTCTACCATATGAAAACAAGCCAGGAAAAGGCTCCTCACCAAAACTCTACCCTGCTGCAACCCTGATCTCTCAGGATTTCCAAACTCCAGAGCTGATAGAAAGCAAATGTCTGTTGTTTAAGCTACCAAGTTTATGATATTTTGTTACAGCAGCCTGAGTGAGGACACACAAAGAACTTATGTATTAAGGAGATCATTTAAATTAGAAGTATTTTATTTACCTGACCTAAGTAAAGACCATGTTACTTGGAAAAAATAAATTCAAAGTCCAATTGTTAATAACTGGATTTTATTGTTATTAGAATAAGGTTAAGCCAATAGAATAATATTGACTATATAGGAGTTCATTAAAATTATGTCTAGACATATATCTAAGGGGGGGACACACCATCAATGTTTTAGTGATAAATATTTGTTGTGAACCATGCCTAACTTATCCACCCATTTAAGCACATTGGCAAGTATGGATATAATTTAATTTATGAATTCTCTAAGAATTGTAGAGGATTCTGCATATTCAACTTTTTCACAGCCAATAAGTGTGAAACAAAACTTTGTACACTCGGCCCTCTGTATCTGCAGATAGGCGGGGCAGACCATACAACAATTTGATGGGAAAAATAAGTATTGGAATAACAGAAGTACATATGAAAATTTAATTAGAGTATTTTTATGTTATTAATTAAAATTCTTATGTTTCACATAGTAACATAATTACTTTCTGAACTAAGAAAAATATAATTTCTAACTCAGCTACAAAGCTTGCATAACTGGATTAACTGTGAAACATTCTTTCTGTCTTTCTCAATGAATCTTGGCAGGAAATCCCAATCTCTTAATTCTCTTTTAGCCACATGTATTTCTTATGACAAACATTAGTAAATAATAAAAGAATCAAATGCTATTTTGCATACTGAAAGGTAGAAGTGGAGAAAGAAGTGGCAATTACTAATCCTTTTTTATAGTTAGAGATCTTGGGAAAAGAAATCATTTGAGAACAAAATTAAATATTAATATGGTCACCTGATACAATATGTTGCATCTATACTTCAGCCAAAAGGAAAACATGTAACTAGTATTCAAGGAAAAGATATATTTGAAAATGACAAAAGAACAATATACCCTTATTAGACTGAATTTAAAAAAAAATTCCATATGAGTATTTAGCACTCATACTTTTGAAAATATTCTAATTAAAATAGAAATCTGTATAACTTTTATATAGTTGAATTTTATTTTTACCTTTTGTAGTTTTTTTACCTTTCTAATTATTTTTTAAAATTTATATTTAATCCAAAAATATTTGCTAAATAATTCATCTAATTATTTGATGTTATTCTTCATATTAGTTTTCCTTTTTTTTATATTGTTTTATAGAAATTGTCACCATGACTTATTGTTCTCCCTAATTATTATTCAGATATCAATTAAGCTCCTAACTTTCCTGGAGGAAGACTACTTTCTATGAGTAACTCACATGGCCTGACTTTCATAGTATTGCATCAAACCCTCTTTTTACAATTCTTTTGAGTTGGAATTTTATATATATTGGTGTTTTTTACATTAGTGTTTTACTTTAGTGTGTGTGTTTTAATATAATCATTTATTTCTTTTTGTTAAACTCTAAACTCTATGACAGCAGAAACATGTCTGATTTACTATCCTTAGGACTTTTCTAATGTGTCAAATACATGGTAGGTATGATAGTCCTTATTTGTTGAATGGATGAATAAACTGAGCAAAGATACCATTTTATTTGGAAGGCAGGAATGGTTAATTTGAATAGAGTAAATTTAGAGTAAATGGAGATTTATTTAGAGTAAATTATATTTAGAGTAAATAAAAATATAAAGGAACAAATATTTTAAAAATCAGATAATAAGATTATACTTTAAGCTTTACAAGGCCCATATATTAGCACAGTGATGTTTTTTACCATGAAAAGTATGGCTAGAATCAATTGTTGTGATTATATAAAAGAAAAACAGCTCATCACTAATGTATTCTAATTAGGGATTATAATATCTTAATTCAAGTGTTGTTTCTTTTATCCTTACATTATTTTCAGTTCATTTTGTTTATGGCCTATTTCTCATATTCTATACCAAGATAGAAAGACATTCATTTAAAATGATTCTATCTATTCATTGTTATAGAACCTTCCTATCCTTTAATTGGAAGTATTTTCAGTTATAAAAAGATATTCAGACAGTCCCAGTATCTCCTTAGAAATGAAAGAGGTCAAAACAATTTGACACTTAAAAACTAAGTAGACTATCTCTCAGCTGTTAGATGTTCTAATCTGAGAAGTAGAAATTATTTGAAAAAGGAAAAGCAGAAATAATAATTTTTTCCCATAGAGTGAAAAAATCTGAAATTATAAAAAATAATTTTGAAAATAACCAAAGCCTTTACCATACTGATTCCAAATATGTAAAGAAATGTTATAGTTATATAAATTTAAGCTCATTTTAGTTCATTTATATAATTTTGTAAAATTAGATTCTACATATGAGTGATATCATATGATATTTGTCTTTCTCTGCTGGCTTACTTCACTTAGTATGATAACCTCTAGGTCCATCCATGTTGCTGCAAATGGCATTATTTCATTCTTTTTTATGGCTGAGTTATATTCCATTGTATATATGTACCACATCTTCCTTATCCATTCATCTGTCGATGGACATTTAGGTTGCTTCCATGTCTTGGCTATTGTAAACAGTGCTGCAATGAACATTGGGGTGTTTGTGTCCTTTTGAACCATGGTTTTCTCCAGATATATGCCCAGGTGTGGGATTGCTGTATCATATGGTAGTTTTATTTTTAGTTTTTTAAGGAACCTCTGTACTGTTCTCTATAGTGGTTGTACCAATTTACATTCCCAGCAACAGTGTAGGAGGATTCCCTTCTCTCAACACACTCTCCAGCATTTATTGTTTGTAGAATTTTTGATGGTGGCCATTCTGACTGGTGTGAGGTGGTACCTCACTGCAGTTTTGATTTGCATTTCTCTGATAATTAGTTATGTTTAGCATTTTTAATGTGCTTAAAACAGAAAGAGACTCACAGATTTTGAAAACAAACTTCTGGTTACCAAAGGGGAAACGTGGGGGAGAGTGATAAATTAGGAGGTTGGGATTAACATACACACACTACTATATATAAATAGATAACCAAAAAGGATCTACTGTATACACAGGGACCTCTCCTCAATATTCTGTAATAACCTATATGGAAAAAGAGTCTGAAAAAATGAATATATATATATATGTATGTATAATTAAATCACATTGTTTTACACCTGAAACTAACACAACATTGTAAATCAACTATACTCCAATAAAATTTTTAAAAAAGAATAAATTTTAATAAGGTTTTTTAAATTTAAATTAATCAGATTTAAACTAATTATTTAAAATAATTTTATCTTTTTGAATAAATGTAGATACCACATTAACAGTTATTTTTTAATAGATCAGATTATCATCCTAATGTTGTTTAGGAAAATTCTGAGAATAAATATCTCCTTTGAGTTTGAAACTTTAATTGTTCTTCAGATTTTATACCAGATTTACAGTCTAAATTTTTCTATTGGATATATCAATAGAACAGATTTACAGAGCAAAGTTTTAAATTTCTTGATTTGGAAATGAGAGAATAAATGCATATATTTCTACTTACGATGTTCTATATCTACTCACAAGACCAATTCAATGAATTATGGGCCACTAGGCATTTTATCACACTTCAGGAAAAGAAAAAAAAAAAAATATATATATAGCTGAAGAATATTACAGACACGTAGCAGTCTCATCTGTGAAAATCTAAAAAGAGATGAAAGCTATATGATATCTGCAGCTTCTGAAATGTACTGTTAAGAGATGGTGACAGAGATATTGATAACAGATCCGTCTATCTGGAATATCTTTTGGGGGGTCAGCAGAGACCCTGTGATGTCCACATGAGGTGAGAAAAAGATTGGTCTTTACAGTCAGTTTCTTTTTAACAGTTTTATCACAGTATCACCAGTGAACTAAACATCAAAGGGTACAGCAGAGTGAAAAATAACAGTTTTGTGCATCTCAGAAAACAGTCCAGCAGTGAAGTATCTTTCTTTATAACTCAGTAATGCTGGGCTGAATAAGTAGAAAGAATAAATATTGGGTAACCCAAAGCTTCATTCAGTTTCTTCCATAAGATGACTCTAGTAGCACTTAGTTGTCTTTAACTTCATTCAAAACAATTTCGTTAGATTGTATGTGACAGCTGTCATATCAGTGTGCATTTAAAAAAAAGACATCAAAATTGGTGATTTTTGTGTAGCCATTTTAATATTGATGACAGAAGGAAAAAAGGGAACATTTTTTTCATATTATGCTTTATTATTTCAAGAAAGGTAAAAATGCAACTGAAACGCACAAAAAGATTTGTGCACTGTATGGAGAAGGTGCTGTGACTGACTGAACGTGTCAAAAGTGGTTTGTGAAGTTTCGTGCTGGAGATTTCTCACTGGACGATGTTCCACAGTCGGGTAGACCAGTTGAAGTTGACAGCGATCAAATCAAGACATTAATTGAGAACAGTCAATGTTATATCATGCAGGAGTTAGCCAACATACTCAAAATATCCAAGTCAAGTGTTGAAAATCATTTGCACCAGCTTGGTTATGTGAATCACTTTGATGTTTGGGTTCCACATAAATTAAATGAAAAAAACCTTTTTTTAAAAAAAATTATTTATTTATTTTTGGCTGTGTTGGGTCTTTGTTGCTGTGCGAGAGCTTTCTCTAGTTGCAGTGAGCAGGCGCTAATTTGTTGCAGTGCGTGTGCTTCTCATTGCGGTGGCTTCTCGTTGCAGAGCATGGGTTCTAGGCACATGGGCTTCAGTAGTTGTGGCATGCAGGCTCAGTAGTTGTGGCTCACGGGCTCTAGAGTGCAGGCTCAGTGGTTGTGGCGCACGGACTTCGTTGTTCTGCGGCATGTGGGATCTTCCCGGACCAGGGCTCGAACCTGTGTTCCCTGCATTGTCAGGCGGATTCTTAACCACTTCACCACCAGGGAAGTCCCCCAAAAAACCTTCTTGACCATATTTCCACATGCAATTCTCTACTGAAACTTAATGAGAACATTCCATATTTAAAACAAATTGTGACGGGCGATGAAAAGTGGATACTGTACAACAATGTGGAACAGAAAATATCATGGGGCAAGGGAAATGAACCACCACTAACCACACCAAAGGCTGGTCTTCATCCAAAGAAGGTGATGTTGTGTATATGGTGGGATTGGAAGGGAGTCCTCTATTATGAACTCCTTCCGGGAAACCAAACGATTAATTCCCACAAGTACTGCTCCCAATTAGACCAACTGAAAATGCCATTTGATGAAAAGCATCCAGAGTTAGTCAACAGAAAACGCATAATCTTCCATCAGGTTAATGCAAGACCACATGTTTCTTTGATGACCAGGTAAAAACTGTTATAGCTTGGCTGGAAAGTTCTGATTCATCCGCCATATGCAGCAGACATTGCACCTTCATATTTCCATTTATTCTGGTCTTTACAAATTTCTCTTATTGGAAAAAATTTCAATTCCCTGGAAGACTGTAATAGGCACCTGGAACAGTTCTTTGCTCAAAAAAATAAAAAGTTTTGGGAAGATGGAATTATGAAGTTGCCTGAAAAATGGCAGAAGGTAGTGAAACAAAAGGGTAAATACGTTGTTCAATAAAGTTCTTTGTGAAAGTGAAAAACGTGTCTTTTATTTTTACTTAAAAAACAGAAGGCACTTTTTGGCCCACCCAATACAAAATCCCCTCAACAAATATTTATTGCACCATTACGAAGTGCTAGGCACTGTGATGGACACTTAGAACACCCAGTGTTTGCCCTTATGGTCTTCCCAGTTGTATGGAGGAACCACCAAATAACAACACATTATAACACATAATAACACATTATAAATAACAATACCAGGGCACTATAAATACAATATAAGATATTCCCCACAAAGTTATGAGAACATAGAGAAAAGGGATCTTATCCAGCTTAGAGACAAGAGAAGAGTTTTTGGAAGTTTACAGGTTTTGTTTGTTTTGAGTTTTTCTTTTTCTTTTTTTTTTAGAAGAAATAAGGCAAGGAGAATACCATTAAAAGGGAATAGTATGTGCAAACTACAGAGATGTGAAAAAGCACATTCAAGTAAGTACAAGTGATTTGGTGTGATGACTCACAAAAGATATGTTGGACAACCAGGAGAAGAAGAACAAATAAAAATTTAGGCAGAGGCTAGATAGCAAAGGATAATACAGTGAAAGACAGAATCATCATTTTAAAAATTCCGTAAAATATAGCTGATTAGATAAAAGAGATGACTAAAAGAATGGATATGATAAATTGTTTAAATGGTAATAATATATGCTAAGTGCTTTATGTGGATTATCTCCTTTAATCCTTAAAATATCTGTACAAGCACCATTATTCTAATTTTGTACATGGGGGGAAAGACTCAGAGTGCTTCACTAACTTGTCCAAGTCACCCAATCAGTAAATCTTCAAATTCAGGTAGTCTGCCCTCAAATGTTGGCCCCTTTACCTCTCTTTTATGCTGCAAACCTATTCTAGAATTTTGGCTGGGCATTGAGGTAAGTGAAAGTGTCATTTATTAGAGTAAAAAATGTTTTTTTAAAGAAATGGAAATGAGAAGATACTTCAGTTTAAGATTTGTTGAGTTTGAGAAGTCTTCAGAACATTCAATGAGATGTAAATGATAGGAAAGTCAATATATACATCTGAAAAACAAAACAAAGAATTCTGCAGTAAAATATAGATTGTTTAATGACTTATTAGACAAGTCATCTTCCTTGGAGAATTCATGTATAAGAAAAGATCATGAATGAGATCTTGAGAAACAAAGTAACATTAAAGAGACAGCCTTCATTTAAGGCAATCACACCATTTGTGGAGAGCTCTAATTGAAAGAAAACTCTTGATACTTTTTCCACATAAATATAGCCAATAATTATATCTTTATAGCAATTTAAAACAAATATATTTATATTCTTCTAATGAAGATTCTTTTAATATTTAAAGATAGCCATGATATGTTACTTAGGCAATTCCTTTTCAGGAGATTCCCCCATTATTATAACATGAATCCTAAATATTAGCACCATCAGAAATACTTCTTGGATTAAGATATTGCCTCTAGAAAGCACCTGTTAAAACATCTGTTCCTGGGTAGAGAAGAAGATTGCAATTACTTTTAGAATATATTAGTTTATAAGATTAACCTTATTGAGAAAGTTCAAATTCCTAAGTAAAATCAACTTAAAATAAGGCAGTTTTTACTCTAGAGGCAGAGGACAACCCAGAGAAGGGCTACCTTCCATGAAGGTATCCTTTAGTGACACGCCAGAAGCTGCAGTCATCATGAGCTCCCTGGAGCAAATCATTTGGACAGAAATTCAGAAAATGGAAAGGAGCTAAAAGCCTATTATAGTGTTTTATGAAATTTTCCATTGTTGACCTCACACACATAAGGAACAAATTTACAGTCAGTGTCAACTAAGTTTGGAAAATATGTTTATAACAGGTTGTATGCATATTTTTCATTGAATATATAGTGTTGGTGCTTACTTAGCCCTGTTACACAATCTGATTTCTTTTAATTCAGAGTTTTCTTCATATATTCAGTAGAAAAATTGCAAGTCATTTGCTATGTTCAAAGCATGGCTCTGAATATAGAGATGGATAAGACTCATTTATTTTTTTTCTATGAAGTAAGGAAACTTTAGTCTTCAAGTTTTCAAAACATATTCATATTTTATTTTATGAGACTGTTGAAAGTTCATGATAAATAGAAACAAGGGACTTTAACTTCATAAAATATAAAACATTGAATAGTAATATTTTAGGTATTATTGATGAAGTTGAGTATAAAGAATAAATTTGAAACTTGTTAGAACATGCTAGATATAACAGTTGAGCTGTATTTTTAAGTAAGTAGTGTTTCTTAGTATTATATACAGAAGTGACACAAATTTGAGTGTTTAACTTCACATTTTTCCATAGTAGGGATATCACCTGGTGGTTATTTAATATTAAAAACTCTGAATTAAAAAAAAGGTTTATTTTTGCAGATGAATTATATGTTCCTGACTATGACCCAAACTATGAAGCTTAAAGATGTAAAACCACAAAATGGATTTCAGCAATTAGTCTGTTAGTACTAGTATTAAATATCAAATTAAAAAGAAGAGGTAGATTACCATAAAAGCTTTGACTCATTTTTGATATCAGACAAAAACAAATTACTCAGAAAAAGGCAATATGTCATGATTAAAACCTTTACTTATTTTTCTCTTCTTTCTATACCTCAATAATACTTTTCCCCCGTTGGAGCTATCAAAATATTCAATAATTATGCATAATAAGTTTAGAATCATAAAACAATGCAGAATTATAATTTAAAAGGTATGCTCAAGCAGTTATAGAGATTAAAATAAAATTATATAGTCCAATTTCAAAACTCCTTTTGTAATGATAATTTTCTTATAGAACAACCTAATAGCAAGGGTGGTTTTTCCATTGTATTGCTTCAAGATTAATTAAAATACTTGTTCTAGTGCATTACAAATGGAAATCAAACATGCCACTGATGAAGGTTGGTTTCACTGATGATTATAATTATCCTGTGGCTTTCTCATGGTCATAACTACATAATTCACCTTTATTCTTATTAAGCCCTTTTAAACCCCACCAAAATGACCCAACTGTATAATAAACTCATATCAATAAGACAATATACTATCATGACTTATGACAGTATTATCAAATAAAGTATTTCACCAATCAGTATTCCTGACAAAATTTAATATAACAATATATCTTTTGTAAAATGTCCAAATATGATTTGCTCACAAAACAAAACTATATTTTTTCAGGTGGACTTATTCAGATCATCTATGATATGAATCCAAATGTCTTAGTTTTGTAAACTCTCTCCATTTTTCTGCACCATTTTTTGGTGTGTGTGAGAATTTCATTGGAGGGGAACTTCCTTGTTAATCCCCCCATTCTATGTTCAGCTAATTTGGCAACATGATCTCTAGTGAAAAGAATGAAAAGGGAAAGGAAGAAAACCCAAGGCACCAGTGAGTTATCCAACTGGTCACCACCAGCCCGAGGGCCTCAGAATTGTCTGCTGGAAAGATAGAAAAGGAGAGCAGTTATCCACTGGTTTCTGTTCTCTTTGGTCAAATGGTAGTCCATGGAGTGTATAATCTTTAGAACTCCCAGGTTTATGTGTGCATGAGTACTGAGTAGTTTTTCAGGTGTCCAGAGGCCTGGCTTCAGAAAGACCCTGGGGTAGAAAGCAAGTGCTGTAGTGAAACTGAGCAAGGTACTGTCCAGTATACTTGTGCAAAGCTGTTTACTGCAGCAATAGCTGGAGGTGAGTTGAGCAGCAGATGCAAACAGTAAGTGCTCATGTAAGTTATTGGGTTAAGTGCTCATTCCATGAAATGAATCCGAGTATGCAGTGTCCATGCTTAAAAATCTGCATGGCTTCAAAAAATTTAAGATCCTTACCACACAAGAATTCTCTGGGAAGCTGTATATATCCCTCCAAATCTGAATCAAATTTCTTTTTAAGTGATTCTGTGCTTACTACAGTCTCTGAAATAGACGTACATGGGAGCTCCTCATTATCAAAGAATGATTAGTACAGGAAAAAGACACTTAAAATAGATCTATTTAAAACTGGAGTCAAAATTTCATAGAAAATAGTGGCAGAGGCAGTAATGGACTGGGATGGGGGCATGGCTAATAGAAGAATTACAATGAAAGTAAGAAATAAAAACATAGCTTATTTTCTATTATATTTCAACAAGTTTTAACATATAGAGACACTATATTCTCATTCTCAAATATATTGTCAAAGTGTTACTTCTCTGCATGGAATTTTTCTGATATTTTGTAATATTGTGAAATTAGATTCTTTATCACAGTTTGGGTTTTACAAAAGGATCATAAAGAGGGCTTCCCTGGTGGCGCAGTGGTTGAGAGTCCGCCTGCCAATGCAGGGGACACGGGTTCATGCCCCTGTCTGGGAAGATCCCACATGCCGCGGAGCTTCTGAGGCTGTGAGCCATGGCCGTTGAGCCTGCACGTCTGGAGCCTGTGCTCCGCAACGGGAGAGGCCACAACAGTGAGAGGCCCGCATACCGAAAAAAAAAAAAAAGGATCATAAAGAATGTCATGTTTATTAAAATATATGTTCTTATTAGTTTCCCCAAAAGACTACCTTAAATCTTGATTTCTAAAACATTATTTTTTAAAAAATAATTGACATAACTTTTATCAATATTTTCTTCTTCATTTGTTGTTAAACCTCTTAAGGTATTCATTTGGCAGTGGCTTTGTATGTGACTGGAATAGTCCATGAACATTATTTTATTGACATATTGAAAATGAGATTCTTGCAAGATACACACTTTCACTTTCTAATTAATTTGCATTATATTTGCAGTTCATTGACTAATGTTTACAGGACACTATCGTTAGTGAACAGAGTTATTGATAAAGAACTTGAGGAGAGGAGCAGGGATATTCAGTAATGTTAAGTGGCTGAAAATGGAGAGGGAAATATTTTACTAAAGAATAATTTTATAAACTGTCAGTTCCTTAGTGATTATTTTTGCCCTATAGCAAATTTTATTTATCTTTTCAACCTCATAACTATGGGGATTCAGAGAATGAATAGGTAATGGGAATACACTGTATATTTACTTTTTTATTCTTTTATTGTTCTCAATGGAGCTTTCCTATTCTATTAAAATTGCCAGCGTACTCCTCCTTCTCCAATTAGATCCTAAATTCTGTAAGGTTATTTGACTTTTAATAACAAAAAAGCATTAGTAATAATAGATAATCATTGATTATATCATTTACTTTTGGACAACAGTTTCGGTAAGACCCATATTTGAATTATCTCATTGACCTTTTCATGACAACCCTAGATGATGCTGTACACTTCAATTGCTAATTATTATTCCATATTACATGTCAGAAGACCAAAGTACAAAAAGAAAAGTCATTTTTTTTCAAGCACATGCGTAAAAGTAGTAGAGTCAGGATTCAAATTTAGGTTGGGCATCAGAGTCCCTATATTTCTTATAAAATGGCAATAAAATATAGAGACTGTGAGCTGGACTGGATGAAGTCCTCCCTTCATCTTTTTTTAAAAAAGAAGTTCCCATAGATGATGCTCTATCCTTTTTTTTTTTTTTCTTTTTTGCAACATATTAGGAGGCATAAAATGTCTGGTTGTCTCTTTCTTACTGATGTTCGTTTTGACCAATATGTTTGAGTATAGTCACCTTGATTGCTCTCTTACAGTCTTTCACCTAATGATTTGTGCAGCCATTAATGCCAGATCCATTATTCCATTAGTGATTGCAAAATGGTCGACTTCTAATTCTATTATTCCTTATGCATTTATTAGATAAAATTCTTTTGTTAAAAAAAACTCAGCAGCTTCAAGAATAATAGGACACATACTAAGTTATTTCCATTATTTAGTGGGTTTTGTCTTTTTACATACTCTTTGCCTCCCTCTCTTCATATAACTCCTCGTGGAAGAGAATACTAAGCTGTTATCTCTTCAAGGAAGCTTCCTCTGACTTCTCATCCAAGCCTCATTTAGTACTCTTCCTCTATATTCCATTTTATCCTCATCCTATCTATGTTATAATATAACAGTAGCCTCTGAATGATAATTTTCCTCTGTCTCACTTCCTAAGAGATACATTCCCTGGAGGCAGGGTGGTATGTCATATGCCTTTTTCTTTACAGGTCTTAATACCCTGCTCTTTAAATATTAGATGAAAGAAGGTTGACTAAAATAATGAAATTAAAAGGAAAAAACAAGATCATGCATAGTAAGTTCCACTAGTTCTTAACACCATGTTTTTCAAGTATTGAATAAAAGAAAAGCTGAATGTCTATTAAATTAATAAGATTAGAGGTAAATACTCAATGACACAATCTGAGGAAATACCAGCAGTCCTGGTCCTCAGAAGAACATAGAAGTAGAAATGATTTGCTTGTATAAATGAACATCTGTCTTTAAAACGTTCCAGCAAGGAAAGACATTTACCTCAAATTAAGCTTATGTCAGTTCTCTGTAACACCGTGAGAGCATACAAGGAAATTTTATGATTACAACAGAATTTGCCTAAGTGATATAAAAAATGAATACTGTTTCATTATACCTGAATCTAACCAATTGAAGCTGTTACAGAACTAAACTATGAATTATCTCAATACACCCGACTGTTACTGGGCATGTCTGGAGACATTTTCCTGATCAACAAACAATAGGATTAGTTTTTATCAGCTGTATACAGATCTGTGCATCCATTTTGTCCTGTTCGAATGCTAGTTTCCAATCCTTAATTAGCATTACCACCTTCACTACCATGGCCCTTTCTAACACTTAAGAAAAAAAAAAATCTTACCTTTTCCTATAAATGGACTACTAAATGAATTACTTCACTAGAGGTGAGTTAATAAACTTGGCTTTGTATTTTTTCCTGTGCTCTCTTTTTATTCTTTGACATCAGAAATGTGATAGAAACCATGGAATACAGCTAATTTATATACTTGATAGAAGTCACATTCTTAACTAACTCCATCCCTCCCAATTTTTTTTTTCTAAGATTTTATACAGTAAACCAGATCCTTAATTTTTTTAGTACTGAACTATATCTTCAAGGTTGTGACTTAAGCTTTGGCCAGTTCTTTATTTTTTTGTGTGGGTTCAGCTATAGGTTCACTGCAGTGGATTGGTGTTAACTTCAAAATAGTAGACCAAGGCTTTTGACTGATTTCTGAGGAATGAATAGAATACAGCATAGTTTATGATCTCAACATCTGAAGACAAACTGACTGCTTTTGTATCCCAGTTCTGCCACTTTCTAGATAAGTGGACAAGTTATGTAACCTCTCTATGTTTCAGTTAACTAATATAGCTATTATAAGAATTAAATACGTTAATAGATATTAAGTATGTTAAGTACTTATAATCATGCTGGGGACATAGTAAGCACTTAACAAAAATGTTAGCTATTGCTATTATCCTCTTGTATTAATGTACCTTAATATATTCACCAGAGCTCTCACATTTCCTATTGGATATCGCCAGCCTCTCTTCATGAACTGTTACAGTTCAAGAGAAATGAGAAATACAGATAGAACATAGTACCTGGCACATCCTTAAGTATGTAATAAATATTTGAGGAAGCAAAGAATATAGATTAACTTGAAGAAATCTGCAATTGTTCAGAGTTAGAATAATCTCAAAGAGATGATGGAAATGTGATGTTCCTTTCAAAGACTGAGGTCCTAAAGTGCATCTCAAAGAGATGATGGAAATGTGATGTTCCTTTCAAAGACTGAGGTCCTAAAGTGCATCTCAAAGAATATTTTGTATACAAATCACTTGCCAGCTAGTTTCTGTTATGAAGTATTTGATAGTAGTGTTAGGTTGTGATATAACAGATGGTATAATTTGGTTTAAACCATAACTCCTTGGAACATGGAAAATTAACACCCAAAGGATATACCACATTATGTTTCGCTAGCAATTATGTAAGGAAATATAACCTTATATTTACTATAACTAAAATAGTAACAAATTCACTTTTAATTTTTTATAAATTCCTTAATATAAAACAAGGCAAATAATCAAAATAAGTGTAAAGTCTTACATGTACTAAACATGTTACTTTTTTAGTATATATATTTTAGTACATATTTTTAGTTTTTTTCAGATTTTTGTAAGCTTAAAATATCTATTATAGCATCTGTTTTAGAAAAAAAGTAATACAAATTCCTTTGTTGAAACAGCTTCATTATTGCCTAGGAATAAGAAAGGAACTTGAAATGCACTTGGTCCCATGCTTTCTTGTTTTCATTAACAACTGTCCTTTCTATATTTAAAAGTAAACTATCTTTTCTGGAATTTACTTTCTGTTTTGGATCAACCACTTTTCCAAACTAATCTCCTCATTTGTATCCTACTTTTCTAGTAGTGGCATATGATGATTATATGTCTGCCCCAGCTGTTTCTAATTTAATGACTGGTCGTCTTTGGGAAATGACTTGGCAACTTTACTCTTTTGTTTAGGTAGAGGCAGAATGTTTTACTATATAATTACTATATATTAAACAAAGTTTCCCCTGCTACATTATATGGATAAGACAAACAAACACATATTTTCACAATTGGGTAATGAGAGGGAAGAAAGCATTACAATTTAAACCTATGTCTATTCTGTGAAAGAAGAGAAGAGGTTTTACAATTCATCAAACACACACACACACACACACACACAGTGAGAACATAAAGAGAAGCTTTTTTTCCTTCTACCTAAATAATTTTTGAGTAGTTTTATCTATATTAACACTTGTAAATAATACCAAATGTCAAATGCTAAAATAGTGTGCTTTAATGATATGTGATTCTTTCTCTTTTTTAAAATATCAATCTATTCCAGTGTCATTCCAGTTATGTTTTATTTAATTAAGAAGTTAAGGCACTCTTAACATTCATCCCTAAAATTACCATTTGGGTTGTAGAGCCAGTATATGTGTTATAAAGAGATTTAAGCTGTGGATCCATTTAAACATAGCATATGTTACTAATTTTAGGGTTTTGATTTCCAACCAGAAATGGAACTATTACCTTTTTCTTCTTACTACAACTTCTGTGCTCTTTGCTTTCCCTGTGCTTCTTTCCCTTTAGGCATGTTGCTGGTATACACATGCATGCTGGATGGATGAGTCCAACTTCTCATAAATATTCTTTATACTACACAGCTGTAGGGAATATTTACCTTGTGAGTTACTTCCTGGTAGCCTTATAGGAGAAGGGCTAGGTGGAATTGCCTCAAGTAAGTAGGTCTTACCTGACAAATAAAACCGTTGGCCCTTGAACAACACTAATTTGAACTGGGAGGGTCCACGCATATGTGAATTATTTTTGATCAATACATTCTATAGTACTACACAATCTGAGGTTCGTTGAATTGCAGATGTAGGAACCATGGATAGGGAGTGTCGATTATTAAATTATGACTGGATTCTTGACTGTGTGGGAGTCAGTGCCCTTAATCTCTACATTGTTCAGGGACCAGCTCTATCTTTCTTTTCTGTTTTTTTTTCTTTAGATTAAAGTAGCTTCCTTTTGTACCAACTTTTTGGATGCTTTTCTAAATATCTTGAAATTTCACTCAATAAAACTAGATGACTTTTGCACAGATATTTGAGAAGTAATGTCATGGTTATTTCTTTAGTTATTAAAAAAATATAAAAACTGTAATATTTTATTAGGTTAACCCATTAACCCCTTCCACCAGTGGTCTTGAATGTATTTTGGCTTCATTGTAATGACTCAAATATGAAGGGTGAATAGAGTGCTGTATTGGTAATATATGAAGTTTGGACTCATGTTTAGTAGATCAGTTTTCTTATTTACCTTCTCCAGAATAAAAATATTATTGCCTGTCATTGTTAATGAATTAAATTGGATAAAATATGAATTTTTATAGTATGAAATAGAGATTATGAAGACTAATCCCAGTGAATAACATCAAAAGCAAGATGTGTGACCATAATTGGCAAAAACAACCACTACCCTAAAAGTTATAGTTGGCATGTTATGGTACTAAGATTATGAGACCTTCCATATTGTGTCCAGTTCAATTGCTGGTTATATATTACCATAATCAGTCAAGTGCAAGACATTATCCTAGAACACGTTGATTCATTCCTGGAATCTAGGGGGCTGGCCCAGGAGAACTTCCTCAGTGAAAATGTGAATTAGATGTGCAAAATACCTTCAAATTCTCTCATGAGGTCCTCAAATACACTCCTTAAAATAACATAGGGTAAGACAGGAATAAAGACACAGACCTACTAGAGAATGGACTTGAGGATATGGGGAGGGGGAAGGGTGAGCTGTGACAAAGCAAGAGAGAGGCATGGACATATATACACTACCAAACGTAAGGTAGATAGCTAGTGGGAAGCAGCTGCATAGCACAGGGAGATCAGCTCCGTGCTTTGTGACCACCTGGAGGGGTGGGATAGGGAGGGTGAGAGGGAGGGAGACGCAAGAGGGAAGAGATATGGGAACATATGTATAACTGATTCACTATGTTATAAAGCAGAAACTAATACACCATTGTAAAGCAATTATACCCCAATAAAGATGTTAAAAAATATATATAATATGGTAAGGACTTCTGATTCAAGATAGGCATTGGAGCACATGTTTAATGGCCCTCTTGAAAAATAACAGTGAAAGCAAAGAAGATATTAAGAGAATAAATATGGAGAAAAAAAAAGAAGGTAGAAGGGGAGGTGGTGCAGGGGGAGTGAAGGAGAAGGAGAAGGAGAGAAAAGGGAATACTTGGTTTCACTCAGAAACTGATAGCTACCTTTACCACTATGTTGGCCAACCCTGCCTCATTGCCTTAGAGCTCTTTTTAGAGGGAAGACTATGTGTTGACATGTCCTTCTAATTTTCTGAATAGCAAAATCCAGGAAAGATATCTAGAGGGGAAACAAGCCTGCACTACTGTAGAAGAAAACAAAACATTTCAAACTTTCAGCCTTTAATACAAGCAAGGATAAGATGAGCAAGGTCCAATAGATATTAACAGGAGTTCAAAAAGGACTCGACTGAGATCATGGGAAATAAGATAAAATCAAAACAATAATAGAAAACAATCTTCTGGCTTGGATAAAGGTTTTGTACTTTACTTTGAAAGACTTTGTGAAATACTAAGTAATGACAGTTGTAGAAAATCAAATAAAATCTTAATGTTATAAAAATCAAAAGAAAATCCTAAAAATGAATAGAGGTAAAAAAGGAAACTAATATGAATCAGAAATCATCAACACTAGATGCTAAAAGACCATAAAGCAATGTTTATCAAGTTCTGTTGAATGATTTGAACCTAGAATATAGAGCCAGTCTCACTTTTTTTTAAGAATGAAGAAAAATAAAATTTCAGACTTGCCAGCTTTACCTAAAAGCATTTTCCATTTTTTTTTCAAATTTAAGTTAATCAGACATATCTTGTAAAATATGCAAAGAATAGTAAATTAGAAATACAGGACATAGAAAGCAATAAAATGAAATTAGAACAGTATATCAGGGAGCTTTTTGAAGAATGATTTCAGAAGAAATTATAAATATCTCATGAGCTTAATGAACAACAATCTGGAAGTACAAATAAGTAATACATTAAGGGAATTAGGGTATGTGAGTCTTCTGATATATTAAAATGTATATTTTGAGAAGGAAATCAAAACTTTGGGAAGAAATTTAGAATAAATAGTCATGGTGATTTATAGTGCTGTTTAGGTCAAATATATCCTTATTGATATTCTTCCTACTTCATCTGTCAATAACTGAAAGAAGGGTGTTGAAGTTTCCATCTATAATAATGGATTCATTTATTTCTCCTTGAAGATTTTTTAAGTTTTGTCTCACATATTTTAACACTCTGGTGTTAGGTGCATACACGTTTAGGATTGTTATTCTTTTTGGAGAATTGATGTCTTTATCATTTTGTAATCCCCCTTTTTATCCCTGAAAATTTTTCTTGCTCTTAAGTCTACTTTATCTAAAACTAATATAACTACTCTAGGTTATTTTTGATTGTTAGTTTCCTGTATCCCTTTACTTTTAAAATATCTGAATCTTAATAATTAAACTGGATTTCTTGTAGACAACATTCAGTTTTCTTATTTTTTTAAATCCACTATGACAATCTGTCTTTCTTTGTATATGTGTACCATTTTTTTCTTCTCTTGTTTTTCTCCCCTTTCTGGTTTTACTTGAGCATTATGTTAGTTTGCTAGGGCTACTATAATAAAATACCAAAGACTGTGTGGCTTAAACTACAGAAATTTATTTTCTCACAGTTCTGGAGGCTAGAAGTACCAAGATTAAGATGTGGGCATGGTTGGTTTCTCCTGAGGTCTCTGTCCTTGGTCTGCAGATGGCCACCTTCATGGTGTTGTCCTCACATGGTCTTTCCTCTGTGCACTGGCTTCCCTGGTGTCTTTTTCTGTGTCCAAATTTTCTCTTCTTATAAGGACAGCAGTCAGATTGGAAGAGGACCTATCCTAACAGTGTCATTTTAACTTAATCATCTCTTTAAATGCCCTACCTCTAAATACAGTCACATTCTGAGTTGTTGGGATTTGGACTTCAATATATGCATTTGGGGGGTCAAAATTCAGCCCATAACAAAAATATGTATATTTTCTTCCCTATATAGATAGAAATTATTCTTCAAAAATATTTTAGTGGTTGCTCTGGAGTTTAAAATATATATTTAAAGTAATCTAATTTCACCTTCAAATAACACTATACTGCTTCACTTGAGTACAGGTAACTGACAACAAAGTTATTATTACTTTGAATGAACCACTATGTTTTAGATCAATTAATAAATCAAATAGACTTTATTTTACCTTCAGTTGTTCCTTCTCTGATACTATTCCTTTCTTAATGAAAATCAAAATTTCTGGTGATATGATTTCCTTCTCCTTTAAAACATCTTTGATCATTGATTGTAGGGAAGATCTGCCTATGAAGAATACCTCAGCTTTTGTTTTTCTGAGAAAGTCTTTATTTCTCCTTCAGCGTTGAAGAAAAATCCTATTGTAAATAGGATTCTAGGTCAACAGTTTTTTCAACACTTTCAGTATTTCACTCCATTTTCTTCTTGCTTGCGTGGTTTGTGATGAGAAGTCTATAATTCTTATTTTTGTTCATCTGTAGGTGACCTTGTGTTTTGCAATGCACTTTCAGATACAACACCAAAGCACTATCTGAAAAGAAAAAATGAAAAGTTGTACTTATTAAAATTTAAAAATTCTATTGTGTGCAATACTGTTAAAAGAATTACAAGACAAGACATAGAATGGAAGAAAGTATTTGAAAACATACATTTAATACTTGTCTCCACAGTATACAGAGAACTCTTAAAGCTCAACAATACAAAAACAGATGACACAATTTAAAAATTGGAAAAATTCTGAACAGACATATAACCAAAGAAGATATGCAGGTGGTAAATATATAAAAACCTACTCAACATTATTTATAATTAGAGAATCACAAATTAAAGCAACATGACATACCAATATGATGGCTAATATCAAACAAACTGATAATACCAATTGCTGGTGAGAATGCAGAGTAACAGAAACTTTCATTCATTAGTGGTAATTCTAAATTGTAAAGCCACTTTTGAAATACATTAATGGTTTCTTATAAAACTAAACAGTCTTACTACATGATTCAGTAATCACACTTGTATATATTTATTTCAACCATTTGAAAATTTCTGTACACATGAAAATCTATACATGAATATCAATATCAGCTTTATTCATAATTACCCAAAACTGGAAGCAACCAATAAGTCCTTCAATAAGTGAATGGATAAAAAAATCCCATTTACATGACATTCTGGTAATGGCAAAGCTAGAGAGTTGGTAAAAAGATTACTGGTTGCCAGTGGAAAGAGGTAAGGTTTAAATATGTGAAACACAGGAGAGTTTTTAGGGCAACAAAATTAATGGTACTGATTAATGGTCAAGTGGCACTATTTATTGTCAAAAGTTATACAACTTTAGACCATAAAAAGTGAACCTTAATGTATAGAAATTTTAAAATTAATAAATTAGGATTTGGGGATATCCCAGTTTGGAAGAAGGTGACAACTGTCTAATCATTTTATTTAATTTTTAAAAAATTTTTATTTTTTTACTTTTATCTATTATTTTTCAAATTATTTTTCCATTTAGTTTATTACAGAGTATTGAACAGAGTTCCCTGATATAAATTATTGAATAATTTAAAACATAAATAGGGCAAAATAAACAAATCTCTCACGCAGGAAAATTCCAAAAAACTTATGTGGCTATTCTGCCCTCAAGTTGGATAATATGACTTCGCTATGAAGTTTCATCTCCTTAAGAGAATTGAGTGGGGTACCAGGTACAGAAGCAAATTTAGACAAGAAGTTTCCTAAGAACTGCCACATAAGAACAAGTTCCAATTTCTGACTTAAGAGAGGAAACCTTCAGGGATCACTGAAAGCTCTAAGCTTCTAATTCCCCAGAGACCAGTCCTAATATGAAAGTCAGAACATTCCAAATTTAAGAAAGAAAGATCATTCCAGTATTTTCCCGGTAAATGCTTTACAAATGGCTCCTCAAAGGAAAAGAATTGTACAAGTTTATCATAAATTTTATTAGTATCAGTACTATGTAAAATAAAATTTACAAATAAAGCTAAAATATGCAACACTCTTCATTGTAAATTCCATATAGCCAATGGATGTATATAGAAGGATATCATAGGATGCTTTTGTTGATTTTTGAAATATTCTTCTATCCATAGCCAATCTATGGTTGCATTTGATGAATAAGTATAGTTCTGATATTTTTTGTTTGTTGATATTTTTGTTTACATTAACAAAAATGACAAAAGTGAAACTAAAAAGCATACATACGTTGGAACTTCTCTCATTTTCCATTGCATTTTCCATTGAGTGTTTTGATTAATTAGATAATTGTTTTTGAATACTGGAAGTATCTCTCTTTTCTTTTTGGAGGGCTATTAATAATAACTGCAGATAGCATAAGTTTAGGTTTATTCTACATTATTAACATTTTCTATCATTTCTTAGTCTAAACAATTAACAAAATAGTAAGTTGAAATTTAAAATTTGTAATATTTGCTTATTTACATGGTTTAAATACACCCAGCCATGGCCAAAGAGACAGCCTTCAATGCAGAACTGGGAAGGTATGAGTGGTTACACAGCATTGTATAACATTTAAAGCACACTATTACAATAGATGTAAATAATCTCAGGAACATAAATATTAATAAAATATGGAAATGAGAAGTTTTGAGTAATATTTGTTTTTAATGTAATTTACTTAACTGTAAGTTTACAAGATTGGATTCTTAATAGTGATTCTGTTATAACTACCACCTATTAAATTGCTTGAAAAATATAAAGCTTCACTCTCTCAAGCTGGCTCTCTCTTTACTGATTCAGTCAAACAAGTGTGTGAGGCTATTTGATTTTACTTTCAATTTTCTGTTAGAGTTTAGATCAATTTTATTATCTTATTCATTTTATTTCCAGAATCCAAGTCAACATATCCTAAGCATTCTCCTTAAAATTCTCCCTTGCCTACTGGAACAATGAGCCTTCTCTTCACATCTAACTTTATTGCCTTTTTCTGCATCTAGCCTTATCATAATAAATTGGTAAAGAGTGTACAAATTTCCTCAACCCAAACATAATTTGAACTCACCAAACATCTAGTGCATCCACCTTCCAGGACAAATGTTTAGCTTGGTATTGATAAAATGCAGCTTTTACTTATTTATCTTTTACTGAGTAAAATTAATATAACAAAATTAATCACTAAGCATTTTAAAGTGTATGTTTCAGTGTTGTTTAGTACAGTCACAATGTTTGTAACCACTACCTTTTTATAGCTCCAAGATATTTTTATCACTCCATGAGGAAACCCTGTATCTGTTGGGCAGCCATTGACATTGTTCTCTCCCCCCAGCCTCTGGTAACCACTAGTTGGCTTTCTATCTCCGTCAATTTACCTATTCTAGATATTTTATATAAATAAAACCATACAATATGTGAACTTTTGTGCCTGACATCTTTCACTGACTTTAAGGTTTTCAGGGTTTGTTGAGATTGCAGTATATGTCTGTATTTAAGTCTATTTTATGGCTGAATAATATTCCATTGCATGGATATACAACATTTTGTTTATCCATTCATCTGTTGATGGACATTTATGTTTTTTTCCACCTTTTGGCTATTGTAAATAGTGCTGCTATAAACACTTGTGTACGATATTTGTTTGAATAAGTGTTTTCAATACCCTTGGATATAAACTTAGGAGTAGAATTGTTGACTCCTATGGTAATTTTATGTTTAACATTTTGAAAAGCTGCCAAAATGTTTTCTACTGTAATTACACCATTTTATATACCCAAGAGCAGTGTACAAATGTTCCAATTTCTCTACATCCTAATATTTATTTTCCATTTTTGTTTTGTTTTTAAATTATAGCCATCCTAGCCAGTGTGAAATGGAATGTTAGTGAGGTTTTGGTTGCATTTTCCTAACCGCTAATGGTGTTTAACGTCTTTCATGTGCTCGTTTGCAACTTATACATCTTCTTTGGGGTGCTGTCTATTCAAGTCCTATGCCTGATTTTTACTGGGTTGTTTGTTTTGCTGTGATAAGAGTTCTTTATACATTTTGTGTATTAATTATCAGATTTGTGACTTGCTGATATTTTCATTCTTTTGGTTGTCTTTTTACTTTCTTAATAGTGTCATTTAAAACACAACTTTACTTTCCATTTTTATGAAGTCCAATTTGTCTATTTTTTCTCTTGCTGTGTGCACTTTGGTGTCATGTCTAAGAATATTTTGCTAAATTCTAGATCATGAAGATACAACTTTCCATTAAGGGCTTTATAGTTTTTTAGTTCTCACATTTATGTCTTTGATCAATTTGATCATTATGTAGTTTGATCCCTTGATCCCTTGATCATTATGTAGTTTCCTTCTTTGTCTCTTGTAATAGACTTTATTTTAAGGTCTACTTTTTTCTGATATGAGAATTGCTATTCCAGCATTCTTTTGATTTCCATTTGCATGGAATATCTTTTTCCATCCCCTCACTTTCAGTTTGTATATGTCCCCAGGTGTGAAGTGGGTCTCTTGTAGACAGCATATATAGGGGTCTTGTTTTAGTATCCACGCAGCCAACCTATCTCTTTTGTTGGAGCATTTAATCTATTTACATTTAAGGTAATTATTGATATGCCTGTTCCTATTACCATTTTCTTAATTGTTTTGGGTTTGTTATTGTAGGTCTTTTCCTTCTCTTGTGCTTCCTGCCTAGAGAAGTTCCTTTAGCATTTATTGTAAAGCTGGTTTGGTGCTGCTGAATTCTCTTAGCTTTTGCTTGTCTGTAAAGGTTTTAATTTCTCCATCAAATCTGAATGAGATCCTAGCTGAGTAGAGTAATCTTGGCTGTAGGTTTTTCTCCTTCATCACTTTAAATATGTCCTGTACTCCCTTCTGCCTTGCAGAGTTTCTGCTGAAAGATGGGGATTCCCTTGTGTGTTATTTGTTGTTTTTCCCTTGCTGCTTTTAATATTTTTTCTTTGTATTTAATTTCTGATAGTTTGATTAATATGTGTCTTGGCGTGTTTCTCCTTGGGTTTATGCTGTATGGAACTGTCTGTGCTTCCTGGACTTGATTAACTATTTCCTTTCCCATACTGGGGAAGTGTTCAACTATAATCTCTTCAAATATTTTCTCAGTCCCTTTCTTTTTCTCTTCTTCTTCTGGGACCCCTATAATTCGAATGTTGGTGCGTTTAATGTTGTCCCAGAGGTCTCTGAGACTGTCCTCATTTCTTTTCACTCTTTTCTCTTTATTCTGCTCTGCAGCAGTTATTTCCAACTTTTTATCTTCCAGGTCACTTATCCATTCTTCTGTCTCAATTATTCTGCTATTGATCCCTCTCGAGAATTTTTAATTGCATTTATTGTGTTGTTCATCACTGTTTGTTTGCTCTTTCATTCTTCTAGGTCTTTGTTAAACGTTTCTTGTATTTTCTCCATTCTTTTGCCAAGATTTTGGATCATCTTTACTATCATTATTCTGAATTCTTTTTCCGGTAGACTGCCTATTTCCTCTTCATTTGTTAGGTCTGGTGGGTTTTTACCTTGCTCCTTCATCTGCTGTGTGTTTCTCTGTCTTCTCATTTTGCTTAACTTACTGTGTTTGGGGTCTCCTTTTTGCAGGCTGCAGGTTCATAGTTTCCGTTGTTTTTGGTGTCTGTGGCTAAGGTTGGTTCAGTGGGTTGTGTAGGCTTCCTGGTGGAGGGGACTAGTGCCAGTGTTCTGCTGGATGAGGCTGGACGTTGTCTTTCTGGTGGGCAGGTCCACGTCTGGTGGTGTGTTTTGGGGTCTGTGAACTTATTATGATTTTAGGCAGCCTCTGTGCTAATGGATGGGGTTGTGTTCCTGTCTTGCTTGTTGTTTGGCAAAGGGTGTCCAGCACTGTAGCTTGCTGTTCGTTGAGTGGAGCTGGTTCTTGGTGTTGAGATGGAGATCTCTGGGAGATTTTCACTGTTTGATATTATGTGGAGCTGTGTGGTCTCTTGTGGAGCAGTGTCCTGAACTTCACTCTGCCACCTCAGAGGCACAGCCCTGATGCCTTGCTGGAGCATCAAGAGCCTGTCATCCACAGGGCTCAGAATAAAAGGGAGAAAAAAAGAAGGAAAGAAAGAAGAAGATAAAATAAAATAAAAAGTTACTGAAATAAAAAATAAGTATTCAGCAAAATTTTTTAAAGTAAGAAACCCCCAAAAAACAAACAAAAAAAAAACAGACAGACAGAACCCTAGGACAAATGGTAAAAGCAAAGCTATACAGACAAAATCACACACAGAAGCATACACATACACACTCACAAAAAGAGAAAAAGGGGGAAAAAATGTATATATCATTGCTCCCAAAGTCCACCTCCTCAATTTGGGATGATTCGTTGCCTATTCAGGTATTCCACAGATGCAGGGTACATCATGTTGATTATGGAGATTTAATCTGCTGCTCCAGAGGCTGCTGGGAGAGATTTCCCTTTCTCGTCTTTGTTCGCACAGCTCCCGGGGTTCAGCTTTGAATTTGGACTCGCCTCTGCGTGTAGGTCGCCTGAGGGCGTCTGTTCTTCGCTCAGACAGGACGGGGTTAAAGGAGCCGCCGATTTGGAGGCTCTGGCTCACTCAGGCCAGGGGGGAGGGCGGGGCACGGAGTGCGGGGCGGGCCTGCAGCGCCAGAGGCCGGCGTGACGTTGCACGAGCCTGAGGCGCCCCGTGCGTTCTCCCGGATCCCGGGACCCTGGCCGTGGCGGGCTGCACAGGCTCCCCGGAAGGGGGGTGTGGATAGTGCCTTGTGCTCGCACACAGGCTTCTTGGTGGCGGCAGCAGCAGCCTTAGCGTCTCCTGCCCGTCTCTGGGGTCCGCGCTTTTAGCCGAGGCTCGCTCCCGTCTCTGGAGCTCCTTTAAGCAGCACTCTTAATCCCTTCTCTTCACGCACCAGGAAACAAAGAGGCAAGAAAAAGGTCTCTTGCCTCTTCAGCAGCTCCAGACCTTTTCCCGGACTCCCTCCCGGCTGGCTGTTGCGCACTAGCCCCTTCAGGCTGTGTTCACGCCACCAGGCCTCTCCCTGGGATCCGACTGAAGCCCGAGCCTCAGCTCCCAGCCCCCACCCGTCCTGGCAGGTGAGCAGACAAGCCTCTTGGGCTGGTGAGTGCATTCGGCACCGATCCTCTGTGCGGGAATCTCTCCGCTTTTCCCTCTGCACCCCTGTTGCTGCACTCTCCTCCGTGGCTCTGAAGCTTCCCCCCTCTGCCACCCCCAGTCTCTGCTCTTCCTAGTGTGTGGACACCTTTCCTCCTTCACAGCTCCCTCCCACTGGTGCGGGTCCCGTCCCTGTTCTTTGTCTCTGTGTTTTCTTTTTTCTTTTACCCTACCCAGGTAAGTGGGGGTTTTCTTGCCTTTTGGGAGGTCTGAGGTCTTCTGCCAGCGTTCAGTAGGTGTCCTGTAGGAGTTGTTCCACATGTAGATGTATTTCTGATGTATTTGTGGGGAGGAAGGTGATCTCCGCGTCTTACTCTTCCGCCATCTTGAAGCTCCTCCTAGGTTTTTTTGGAATATAAGCACTTATAGCTCTAAATTCCAAATGAACTCTGCTTTCACTGCATCCCAAAAGTTTTAGTGTGTTGCGTTTTTATTTTATTTGTACTAATGTATTTTCTAATCTTCCTTGTAATTTTTTCTTTGACCCATTGGTTGTTTAAGGTGAACCCAAGTGTATCCCAAGCTTGTTCCAAGTGTTATTCCTTGCCTAAGACTGCTGTAATTAATATCTGTTAAGTTTAAATGCTTCTGACAAAAGCCACAGGGGAAGTCATCCCAGCCCAGGGAGTGATTCAAGTCAGGTGAAACAAATGCTATGTATTTGTCCTTGAGGGAGATGCCAGATGTATGGAGACCCACAACAACAGTCCTTTGAGAATAAGGTTCATACTGCTTTCTCTGGTTCTACCAAATCTGCATTAGAAGTGCAGCTGCTGATGTTTAAGTTTTGAGGAACCTCCATATTGTTTTCCATAGTGGCCTTACCAATTTACCAACAGTACATAAGAGTTCCCTTTTCTCTACATCTTTGCCAACACTTGTTATCTCTTGCCTTTTTGATGATAGTCATTCTATAACATGTGTGATATCTCATTGTGGTTTTGGTTTGCATATTCCTGATGGTTAGTGATGTTGAGCACCGCTACATATCTATTAGCCATCTGTATGTATGTCTTCTTTGGAAAAATGTCTATTCAGGTCTGCAGCCCATTTTTAATCAGTTTATTTATATATTTATTTTGGTTATTGAATTGTATGAGTTCCTTATATCTTGGCTATTAACCCTTCATCAGATATATGATTTGCAAATATTTTATCCCTTCAAAAGTTGCCTTTTCATCTCATTAGTTGCATTTGGGGAGGGAGGAGTGGGATTTGCTCCTCTGCTCTTTTCAGTGACATCACTCTTAAAATGCTACTTTTATAGCAGTTCTCAATATGAATCTAAGTTCTCAGTTTGCTTGATTTCCACTGATTTGTCTCCCCTCTCTCTCCCTCTCCCTCCCTCTCTTTCTCTCTGTTTCTTTCATTCAGTTATGGGTCTGGAAAGCAAATAACACATTATTTTAGTTCATTTACAAAGGAACTATTCAAAAGTCAAAATGTAAAACAATTGGGAAAGAAATCTTGGAGAGCTATATTTATATTTTGAGGAATATGACCTAGGCACAAATAAATGCACAGGATAAGCCAAATGCAAGGATACAGCCAGAAAGTGTGAAAGTAAATTACTTCTAAAATTATTCAACAGCCTGGAATGTAACTTTAGTCTTCTCTCCCTGCAAATGGGAATATAAGATAGTTAATTTTTGAGCAAACAAATCACTTTAATTGAACACAGTTTTCATTTTAAAACAAGTTGTAGAGCTTAGGGCTAAAGTCCTCCAGAGAAAATAGCCCTATGATTTATATCAGTACCGCTGGAACTCAAAGCAATTTGTGAGGTTGCATATGAATAATGCAGGGTGAGAACAGCGCAGGAGGAAACCATTGAAAGAAAGTAAATGAAGTTCCTTTAAAATGGAATATATAGGAAACTATTTAATTTGAATTATTCACCAACACTAGTGATATTACAGGAATAACCATAGATCAGTGAATATTTCAGTTTTTAAGATGGGGTCATGCTATTCCTTTTAGATATTAAAAAAAAAAATCCCAGACACCAGGAATGGTAAAAAGAATGAGAAGTGCGTTAGAGCCAATGAATATGCACGTATGTGCTGGAGTTCATATGAAAAGAAGGAAAGAGTGGCCTGTTGAACTCTGACACACAGGGGTAGCTGTTGACTCAAGATCCACAGGGGCAGTTTGTGCCAGCTTGAGAGGATGTCAAATGATCAGCAGAAAATGCACCTTTTAGATGTGCTTTAACTATTGCTGCTTCTAATGTTAAGCTATATGTTTTGGAGAAATTCCAAGCATCCAAGTAGTATATCTATTCCTTTAATGTGGAAAAATAATGCACGTTGTTTCTTTTTTCTTTTACATAATCGTAAATGCTATAGTGTTAAGGAGTTTAATATGTAATTATTTCAAGAGAGTCAAATTAGAAAGTAAAAAGGTAGATTGTTCCATAATGTGGTAATAACTGTACACTTATCATATAAGGTGTTTGCTGTTTACTCCATTAAAATCAAATACAAAACCTTATCAATTTTAATATCAATGAATCCTGTTTAATGTTGCATATTATTTTTAGCCTTAGGCAGTTCCTTACTTATATACCTACTATGTGTACTGACACTTCTTTAGTGTCACTGAGTTGAAAAGTCATCTTGTCTATAGGCGTTAGAAATCAATAGTCATTTAAAATTAATAGTATAGGAATTCTAAATGATCTGGGAAGACCGCCAGCTGACCAATATGAAAGTAAATGACTAGACTCGATATTTGTATGGACACGTTTTGTAAGGAGTTTTGGAGACAGCCTCAAACCATCCAGTTTATCTGAATACTTCTAGAAATCAATTACTGCTGAGAGGCCTTAATGTTACATAGTTGAAAAAATACAACTGTAAAAAAATTATATTCCTTTGAGCAGTATCATAAAGATAACATGAATTTGTATAATGCAAGTTAAATGATAGAGTGAAATGAAAATTATTCAACTCCCTCAACTCGATGGTGCCTTAATATTCACACCAAACCAATATGTGATTTCCAGATTCCAGTGCATACTCCTGATCAATAAAAATAAACAAAATTATTTCATTTTGAATATACACGTCTGGTCTGTTAGGGTAGCTAATTTGATTTGGGTGCTTTTAGCATCAACTTTGACTTCAGACCTGCCTTGGGATTGGCTAATGTTTGGTTAGCATTCTGTATGAGAACTTCTTTCTCATGTTCATGTTTTCAGGTCTCTATGTATGTCATGGTTCACCCTGCAAATTCTCTAGAAACTGTATTTTGTTGACCTGGACCTGGACACTTAGAGGTGGCGGGAAGTAGGGATAGGATGTTAGGAGGAATTTTTAGAGACCAAAAGGACTATTCTATTTCAGGGCTTCCTAGAATGCTTTCTGATGATCTGAGAGGATTCAGAATTCTTTTAGACCATTTACAAAGACCTTCTCAAATGTTTTAAATATTCTTTAAGCACCCAGTTTTTCTGAAAGTAACTTCAGTGCTCTGATAATTCCCATTAAAATGAATGCCTCACATCTTTCTTTGTCCAGTAATACCTCTTAATAGGCCACCTGAGAGATATGGAAGTTACAGAGAATAATATTTTTACTCAAATTTCATCAGTTTGATATTAGCATTAAAGCAAAACTCTGGTAATCCAATTGGTTTTAGTACAGCTGTTTATCCTGGCAATTCCCTATTAGTTCTGTTTCCTATTATGTTAAGGTGCAAGGAATATGTTTAAGGATAACAGTCTGGGAGTATATTTATAATATTTTTTCTACTTAGGCATAAAATGAGATTTTTTAAATAGGTAAGATTCTGCATATGATAGAATATACATTAAATGATAATCTTTAGTGTGTATAGTGTGGAGAAGACGTCTTTATATACAAAACATCTATTAGAGTGGAAATTAAATTTATAAAATCACCTTCAAAAAATATATAATCAGGCTTCCCTGGTGACGCAGTGGTTGAGAATCTGCCTGCCAATGCAGGGGACACGGGTTTGAGCCCTGGTCTGGAAAGATCCCACATGCCGCTGAGCAACTGGGCCCGTGAGCCCCAGCTACTGAGCCTGCGCGTCTGGAGCCTGTGCTCTGCAACAAGAGAGGCCGCGACCGTGAGAGGCCCGTGCACCGCGATGAAGAGTGGCCCCCGCTTGCCACAACTGGAGAAAGCCCTTGCACAGAAACGAAAACCCAACACAGCCAAATATAAATAAATAAATTAATTTAAAAAGTATATATAATCTGTGATATTTGAATGTGCTTTAAAATTAAGAACCCAGACATAGGAGCCAGATTGCCTTAGTTTAAATTCCAGCTCCACAACATATTAACTTTTTAATCCTGTGAAAATCACCAAATATCTGTAAAATGTGATAATCATTATATTTAACCTTGGAGTTTCCGTTGAGATGAAACAAAATGATCAGAGGTTATCACTGTGCACAGAACATAAGTACTCAAGAAATAGTAGATTTCAGCGTTAGCTTCTGTCATTTCTGGTATTGAAAATATATGACAATACTTTAAATTTTCAACAAGAATACTAATTTCCTAAATATTCTGTTGGAAATTACTGAAAAGTTCTACCTACATTGTAATCAATCTTCTTTATTTTATTGATTGTAACCCTGCTGTCTGTTATCAACTGTGGCCTCAATAATGCTGCACAACATAACTCCTCAAAATTGAGTGACTTAAAACAGCTGTCATTTATTCTCTCTCACACATCTGCTGTTCACCTGTGTGTCAGCTCATCTTGCTTGGATTCATCTGGGCAGCCCTGCTTTATGCTGGGGGTCAACTGGCCATGGCTCTTCACTGTAAGTTGGTCTTATGTCTGCTCAATGTGAATATATTCTGTGGCCCAAGACGAAAGGGGCCAAACAGTCACAAGTGCCTCACTGCACAAACACATCTCAAACTTCTGTTTGTATCACATTTGTTAATATCCCACTGGCTAAAGCAAGCATGTTGACAAGCCCAATATAAGGGGGCAGGGAACTACACTTTTATGAAGCTAAGGAGGGCAGTGAATATCTTTGAACAATGTTCTAATCTACTATACTCTCTTAATTTGAAAACTATATAATAGATCCATAAAATTTTGAACATTTAAAAAATAAGTGTGCGTAACTAATACTATTACTTGAATCTTTATGAATCCCTAAATTTTACAGTCATTATCTCATAAATGTTTACATCAGTCCTTCCAGGAAGTGAGATAAAGCTGTATACTTTTTCTTTATAATATTTAATAAATATTAGGAAAGAAAACTTAGGATCTTTTTTAGTCTGCTCAGGCTGCCATGACAAAATACAATAGACTTGGTGGCTTAAACAAAAAAGATTTGTTTTCTTACAGTTCTAGAGGCTGTAAGTCCAAGATTAAAGAGTTGGCAGAGTTGGTTTCTTCCGAGGCCTCTCTCTTTGGCTTGCAGATGGTTATCTCTCTGAGTGTACATGTTACTGGTGTCTGTGTGTGTGTGTCCAAACTGCCTCTTTTTATAAAGATACCAGTCATATTGGATTGGAGTCCACCCTAAAATGAACAAAAACTTCATTTGAACTTAATCACCTCTTTAAAGACCTTATTTCTAAATATAATTACATTCGGAGGTATTGGGGGTTAGGATTTCACTCAACACATCAATATGGAGGGGGGACACAATTCATTCCATGAAAGGATGTAACAAAATGGTTTTAAGATGTCGGGAAATTTAATTATTTACTTATTCATTTATTTATACATTCGTTTATAATTGTTTTTATTTTATTTTTATTTTTTATTGACATATATTTGATTTACAATATTGTGATAGTTTCTGGTTGAGTTTCTTTTCCATTATGGTTGATTACAGGATAGTGAATATAGTTCCCTGTACTATACAGTAAGACATTGTTTATCCATTCTATACATAATAGTTTGCATCTGCTAGTCCCAAACTCTCAACTCAACCCTTCCCATTCCCCCTCCCAATATGTCACAAAATTTAAAAGGTTGATCCTTTTTGTTTAATAGTAAACAAGCTGAGATTAAGACAAAGATATATATCCTAAGTATCAGAGCAGTGAAGAGCCATGATGGTGTTGAGATTGGGATTGAGAATTATGTTTTAGTCAAAATTCTATCACTAATTAGCAGATTTGTGCTGATTCATGTAATCAGATTTTTCTAAAGTATAAATGAATGCCATTAAAACTGATATAGAAAATTTGGAGGAGGTGCTTTCTTATTAGAGCACAGACAGTTTTGTGTATTATATACTGGAAAAAATGTCTTAATATTAGGGAATTACCTAAATGTCTCCTTTGAGACAGGCTGTTTACACCACTGGTAATTGTTTTCAAAGATTATTAATGTACTTTTTCCTAGTTTCCAAAGATTTCTGAACAATAAAATTAGTGGTTGCAATTTTTTTTTAAAGAAGATGTTGGGGGTAGGAGTTTGTTAATTTATTTTATTTATTTTTGCTGTGTTGGGTCTTCGTTTCTGTGCGAGAGCTTTCTCTAGTTGTGGCAAGTGGGGGCACTCTTCATCGCGGTGCGCGGGCCTCTCACTGTCGCGGCCTCTTTTGTTGCGGACCACAGGCTCCAGACGCGCAGGCTCAGTAGTTGTGGCTCACGGGCTTAGTTGCTCCGCAGCATGTGGGATTTTCCCAGACCAGGGCTTGAACCCGTGTCCCCTGCATTAGCAGGCAGATTCTCAACCACTGCGCCACCAGGGAAGCCCGTGGTTGCAATTTTTTAAATAAAAGAAATAAACACAAAGTAAAATAGTGTTGTTTCAGGTTTTTCCCTTTTTCCCTAAAGTAATAAAGTTTTTTTTTCCTCTTTGAACTGTCTCATTTATTATCCATTTTCTGAATCTAATGTTTTAAATGTGTAACTGAATCAGTTTGTACTCAGACGGTGATCTCTAGGGCTGACCAAAAATGTCTCATCATACAACATATACCTAACTCTCTGTCATTCTGAATTTTTTTCCCAAGATTTGGCATATTTTCAAATTTAACCACTCATGAAACCTATGGGTTTTTCTCGCTCATTCTTTTTCTGAATGGAAAACTTGAGTTTCCAGATCTTTTCCATACACACATCACAAAAATAATAGATTTTCTCTCCCTTCCTCCATTCTTCTTTCCTACCTTCCTCTCACCCCCTTTCTCTCACTCCCTCCCACTCTTGTTTCTCTCTCTCTTTCTCTTTACTCTTTCTTTTCCTTCCCTCCTTCTCTCCCTTCCTCTCTCTTTCTTGTCTTTCTTCTCTCTGTCTCTACATAATCTTCCTCAACTTAAAATGGGATTAAGTCCCAATAAATCCATTGTAAGCTGAAAATATCAGTTGAAAATGCATTTAATACACCTAAACTACCGAACATCATGGCTTAGCCTAGCCTACCTTGAACATGCTCAGAACACTTAGATTAGCCTACAGCTGGGGAAAATCATCTTAACACAAAACCAATTTTATAATAAAATGTTGAATATCTCATGTAATATATTGAATACTATACTGAAAATGAAAAGCAGAATCGGTGTATTGGTACAGAATGACTGTGAGTATATCTGTTGTTTATGCTTGTTATCGTGTGGCTGACTGAGAGCTGAAGCTCACTGTTGCTGTCCAGCATCATAGGGAGAGAGTATTGTACTGTGTATTGCTAGCCTGGGAAAAGATCAACATATAACATTTGAAGCACAGATTCTACTGAATAAATATCACTTTCACACCGTCACGAAGTTAAAACTTCATAAATCAAATCACTAACTTGAGGACCATCTGTATACATTATAATGGACAATCAAGAGGCCTCTGAAATGTAAGAAGGCAGAAAAGGGAATAAAAATGTTTAAGACCAGAAATTCGATTTTAATATCATTACTTATTGAGATTATAATATGGGATAACTTCTTTGTCATAAGTTCCATTTGAAAGAAACATTCCTGTAAAGCTATTCAATGTAATATTTTAAATACTTGAGAGTCAACGTTACGTACTTTAGCGAACAATTTAAAAAATAATTGACCTAAAGTAACCCTGGTTTTAGACTTTTGAGGAATTATAATAATCAACCATATATTTTTTCTCTATGTATAAGATATCTCTTATTAGATTTCACAAGGTTAAACGTTAAGCTACAAGATGATAAGGTATTTCAAGCTTTGTAGAATATTTGATCTTGGAAGTAATAAATTATCATAAATGAAGTTCTTATAGTGTGATATTCTTCCCACATATTCTATATTCTTGGTTTTACATCACCTATTCTTAACAAAGCAAAACTGAAGCAGCAGGGAGAGAAGAAACACATTTGGATATACACTTATATACCACTCACCAAGAGATAAACATCCTAAATTCTAAAGTTTTTGCTTATTTGATATGTCTACAAAATGGCTACCATATATTTGGGCATTGATTATTAAAGGATTTATTGTCAGTTTGAAACTTTATTGACTGTTTCTACTCTGCCATTAATAATGGCTCCATGTATGAAAGACTAAACAAATTTATAACTCAGACTCAGAAAGTCTGATAAGAAAACTCAGATGATGATTCTGTTAATTTATTCTAGATTCTTTGTTATTTTCAGGCTAAAACAAAAATAAATAAATAAAATTAGTCGTCTTGGAATTGAAGATTTTTTTTCTTCTGTATTAAAGTTCATTTCCATTAAAAAAAATTCAGTGGCTTACGCATACATAGTCTTATATAGCTGACACAGGTCATGTGACTTCTCTGGGTCACTGTCATGTACACAATGACTCACCGACCTAGAGGTCTTTCATTTGTTTGTTCCATTGTCCCCTAGGGGCTCCACGGCATATCCTGGAGGATACCCTCCATCAGGGTGACTGAAGAGCCGAAGAAACACATTAGACTCTTCAGGATCTTTGGGATGCCAGGCCTAGAGGTAATACAATGTTTTTTCCAACATTCTCTTGGCAAGATATTAGTCACAGAACCTAATTATTTGCAACAGAAGCTGGCTAATGGAAAGGAGCATGTACTAAGTTTCAATAATCATCACTGCCATAGTTTCTAGTTTTGGCAAGTAAGAAAGCAACAAAAATGTGTAATGAAGATTGAGGTTGAAAAGATTAATGTTGTTTATTAAGTGCTCTAGTATGTCAATAGAGACCGAAGTGACTGGTTTTCAGAGCTAGGGAGAGTCTTAGCTTTCATCTAGACCCAGTTCCTTATAATAAAAGGAGTAAATTGATGTCCACTCACTTATTTCTTCCTTCTTTCATCTAATATTTATTTACTAAATGCATCATGTGAGCTAGGCCCTCTGTTTACACATGGAGAATGAGATACCATTTCTGCTTTAAACAAGTTCAGAGACTTTGAGGAGTATTGTGAATTAAATGCACCAGTAGATGCATGCACCGGGTGCTCTGGAAGCAGAGAAGAAAGAGCACCCTCTATATGAAGAATGGGATTTGGAGAGTTGGGAGCGAAAGAAGCATGTTCATGCAGAGTCAGTAGGGTGAGTTAAGCCAACTGGGTTAAACTGGACAAAAGAAAGGAAAACCCATGTTAAGGCATAGGAGAACTTGGAATAAACTGGGAAAGGCAAATATTTTACAGAGTCACTTTGAGTCAAGCAAAGTCATTTGTTTAGGCTCCAGGACTCACTTACTTTGTAACCTAAACTTTAATGGTGGTCTCTAGAGTTCCAACCCATTTCTCTTTCTTCCTTGGAAGGAAAACATGTAGATGGGTTAAAAGCCTCTGGTGTGGGACTGGTATAAATCCTGCATTCCAGTTTTAACTGTTCTAAGGTGTTATTTGTTGAATCCTTAGGTTACATACCTTAGTTCTTGGTTCACAATAAGCATTTGATAATTATTTGCACACATTATTATGTATTTAAGTATATAAGGTATTAATTATATTTTATTATGGCTTAATGTTAAAATTCATAAAAGGGATTCCATGTTCAATTTATTTCTTATTGCAAAAGGAAAAAATAAGTAATTCACACCCATTACATGTGGGTTATGTGGTTTATTGGTTAAAAAAGCTTTGGTTGTTCAGCCCCATAGTTCCTTTGACAGTTTGTCCAAATGGTCAAAGCATCGTAAGCCTATTAAGTACAATTCACTATATTTGGCATAAATATCATAAAATGGAACTTTTCAAAAACACTTATTGAGATTTTAGAGTAGAGAAGCAATATTTTTTTCTTAGTGATCAAGACTTAAGGATATATTGAAATCTATTGTTTGGTTATGCCATTGGTTACACCTTGGTTACACATGGTCTCTTCATAGATTATAGCATATGAGACTATTAAATAGGAGTCAAGAGAGGCATTTCCAGAAGTCAAACTGCAGTGGAACATCAACAGTGAATGCATAAGGAGTAGAAATCTCTAGGGAGAAGATGGTCTGTACAGACAACTTTGATTCTGAATTCTGACTGTGCTATATATTATTTTGTACTCTTGTATTTGTTACTTATAGTTTGATACTAATTTTCTTCATCTTAGAAACAGGGCTAATAATCCATCCTATGTGATGTTTTTATAAAAAAAAATCAAATGAATGATTTCTGCATTTCATTTCTTCTAAGTACATATATTTAACATTATGACATTTATAAAATTGGAATCAGTCCTACATAGATAGCGTGTCATAGTTTAATTGGTGGTATTTATTTTTCTTTCTTAGGGATACATAAAAGAATAATGTGTCTTTCAATTGATGGATTTGATGAAATAGATATATGTAGCTCACCCTAGTGCTTAATCAGTTTTATTTTCCTTTTCTTTTTTCCTCATGTCACAAATTATTTAGTCATAAAAGTATGTCGAAGAGCCTGTGCAAATAAAGTAAGTGGGCAATCAGAAAAATTACCCAGATAATTTTCTAAGAATAAGATTGTAGAAAAATTAAGCTATGTAGCAGAGATGTTTGAATTTATATTAAAAAGACAGTGTTTATATTAATATAGTTTTTTATGTAAGGGAGATAGTATCAGTTATAAGCTCTCTGAGGGAATGAAATTGTAAAGGAAGTTAAAAGATTCCTTGACCTTCTCAGGGAAGATTCATACTGTGTCTCTATGATCGGACTTCTTTTCTCAGCTGGTGTGTGTGTGTGTGATACCATAAAACTATAGGCCAAAACCTAATTTCCCAACATCTAAGACATTGTACTTTCGTGATTTTAAGAGATTTGTGATTTTAAGAGAATTCTTGAAACTATCAAGTAATTGTACAATAAGACAAAAGCCACTTTTCGTATAAGTTTAAAAATATGTCAGAATGGAGTTATTTTCCAACTCTTTTAAAATATTTTAATCAGAGACTGCTTTATTTAAAGAAAAGTTACTTTGTAAACTAATATTTAACACAGATGAAAACAGAGCTGCTCACATTCAAAAAGATGGTGTGATCCAATGTCTCGTTGGTCCCTCCCTTACACTCTTTCTACGAGGAGGAACACTGGGGGAGCTAGGTCTTTGGAACAGCCAGAGCACAGTTTGCAAACTACTTCCACAAAGTATAGGGGTGTAGAACATGAGAGGGCTAACATCTAAAAGTGGAATTCTGTATTGGAATTTGGAAACAGTGTGAGAATGGCTTTAATAATTTTTTTTTTATTTTTTAAAGGGTGATTTCATCTAATTTAAATAAAGATTTTTTAAAGTGTATACATTCAGAAAAAAATGCAAGATGTGAAACTGTTTGAGTTTGTACCAGTTCAAAGAGTTGTTATTGATTGCTCATTCACTATAAATGGAGCTGTACTCTGATTCAGAAGAAAATGTTGTGACCCTGCAGCTCAGTAATAAAACAAATAACAGCAAAAGAACAAGAAAAATAATTTAATGTCAGACTATACTCTGATAAAGTTGATGATGCTGAAACTCTCCCTGCTCTTTATTGAAGGATGGTATTAATTCTTTGAAACCTTAAAGGCAAAAATCCATTATAGAATGAATAGATAGTAATACTCTCTCAAGAGTATTAGTTGCAGTGCTTCCATATGAAGAATACTTATTTTTTTAAATAAATAATTTATTTTAGTGGTTAGATTCCCTTGTAAAACAATAACCAATACATATTAAACTCTAACAGAAAATATTTTAACTGGATTTTTATTTTTCATTGGTACACGTCATGCTACATACAATTAGTTCCTTTCTTTTCCTTCTGTCTGCAATTTGCGATAATTAACAATATCATTTTGCAATGATAACAATATCATTTTGCAATATCATTAACAATCTTGTTGGTGTCTACTAACATTATTCAACATCCACCTTTCATGTATAAAAGGATATATTGTATTCAATACCTTTTATTTAACACTGAGCATACCAAAACAGGGGAAAAATTGCAACTGTGTTGAAAACTGGACTAGTGACACCCAGAATAATGAAAGTTTTCATAAAGATTGTTTAATGCCTATGATTCAGCACTTTTTATGAAAATAAAATGTGAAGTATTAATTTTGTGAAAATAGTATTTGATCTATATCAAACAATATGATATAGTATACATATACATATATAAATATATATAAACATATATAAACAAATACATATAAATAATTTAAAACTACATATGCTCTGGAGATATTTTTAATTAGAAAATTAATCTAACTTTTGTATAACCTTTATATTTTTTAATGGAAGCATGTTCTTTTTTGTTTATTTTAATTTTTATTATAACAAAAACAAATTAATAGACATGTACATACATGTACACGTACAGCAAAAGATAAATATTCTACTTATTAATCTTATAAATTTTCAGATATATGATAATACATGGCACAGTAACAGAGTTAGCAATATATTTCCTTACTATAATATTAGTTGAAAACTTATAAGAATACAATTTTTATTAAAAACATAAATAATTTCACAAAAGTAATTTCACATCTATATTTAGTACTGTTAAATTAACTACTATTAAAATCAGTAATTTAAGTATTTACATGCTGTCTACCACAGTACTATATTTCAATTAAAAAATCCACATTAATTGGTTCTAAAATATTGCATTACATGAAGGTAGTACTTTCAAACACAATTTTCCTGGAATGAAGAGCAGGGCAGCTCTTTTTCGCTGTTGATAATTTTATTATTATCTTTGTATTCCATAATCAATTTCTCCCTTAATCACATTCTTGTAGAGAAGCCATCTTAAGTTAGGGCAGAACAGTCTTTGGTATACCTCCATTTACCTAGAAAAGTGTCAGTAGCAACTTTCTATTCTTAGAATATACTTGAAGAGGTCATTAAAATGAAATACATTGAATCATACTGAAGAGCTCAGAGAAACATTAAGGGTTGTATGCTGCCTACCTAAATCTAGATCAAGAATAACCATTTTAAGTGTTTCCCAAGTAGCATTTACTAATATATGAGATTTGGGGATTAAAGTACACCGTGATGGCACCTGATATCTGACTTCTAGCCTTCAGAACTGTGAGATTTCTGTTGTTTAAGCCACAAGTCTATGGTATTTTTTTATGGTAGGCCGAGCAAACTAAGAAAAAGGGTTATATGGAGTAATAATTAAGACAGTCATGTATTCAATTAAGAACTCACTTGCTATCTCACATTAGAACAATGACTCCTCCAAGTGTTTACTGATTATTTATTTACACCAGAGAACTAATAAAAGAACTAACTTAGATCATTAAACATGCACACACACACTTGCATACAATAATTTTATGTTATAACTGAACAAAGATTCGGCTCAAAGTTAAATGTCAGAATGCATATTAAAATATAAAATGATATTCTCAATTTCTTTATAGTTTATATGTACTTATAACTCAGCTTCTCCTCATATTAAGATCTTTAAAGGAGAAATTCAAAATATAGTTTCTCTCTGAAACTCACATTGAAATACAGCATCAAAGGCATAATGCCATTTAATTTAACCTGTAAATATAACTTAAAGTCCCATTTACAAATAATTAGGGAAATTTAATTTTTACATTAAAATAAGTATTTCAGCATCAAGGAAGAAATGTTCTTCCAAAATAATGCATGAATTAAATATGTTTAGCTGTGTGGTTGACTTAGTTGGGATGACTTGCAGGAAATATAGTAGACATGAAAGCAATTCATTAAGAGGTAAACAAAACAACCTTTACAAAATGAATTGCCCTTCTCAATGGCAGCAGTATAAGGGAAACAAGAGTGAAAAATGTGTAAGAACAATTTAGGAAATTAGGAATAATATATACCCAATGTGGGCTCTACATTTTCATACTTCACTTTTTGGAATAATTTTGTTAATACTCAGTATAGATCTGGTTAATGTGAAATGACATTAAAAGCAATGTTATATAGTTATATAACCAGGATTTATCTAGTAATACACTATAATTTTGATTGCCCAAAAAGTACAAATACACTAGTACTCAGTGGTCCAGCAACTTCCAAAGGCAGTTTCAGGTTCAAAACTGATCCAGCTTCAAAGGGCTTTTAATTCTTTAGAAAGACCAAGTTACTTATTTTAGGTGTTAGCTTATACATTTAGAAAACTCTATTTATAGTCTTGAAAAATACAGATTACGATTAAAAACTAATTGAGTTCTTCAGCTAAGATTTTTCTTATATGGAGTATAAAAATGTCAGTATAAAACTAAATTTTTGTTCTTTTACTTTGGACTCTCTGAGAGGAGATTATCTAATGACATAGAAGTCAAACTGATTTAAAATTACCTAGGAGTTGCTGTATTGTATTAAGGATATCTCTTTTTGAGAAATCATTTCTCCTAGCAAAAACAAACATACATATTAATTAATCTTTGAAAGATATTTTATCCTAAAATAGTCAAATGCAGCCTACCATGGCTCTTCAGTTGCTTTATGGTTAAAACACTAGTCATTTTCTACTTCTGCATAATGAATTGCCCCCAAATTTAGTGTCTTACCATGCATGTGTAATATTGTATTTCTGGACAACTGGGTTCTCTACTTCAGGGTATCTCATAGTCTGCAAAGTGTCTGCTGGGCCAAAGTCATTTCAGTGCTTAACTGGACAGGATTTTTAGCAGAAATCAGTTTCTAGACGTTTGTTGGACTGATTCTATCCTCAGTTCTCTGCCAGGTGGGCCTCTCCAACATGGCAACTTATCATTAAAGTATGCAAGCCAAGAAGGCAATAAAGTGAGTCTGTCATCAGGAGATAAAACTCGTGGTCTTTCTTAACCTAATCATAGAAGTTATGGCTTATAACCACACTGGTAGTCTATTGGTTAGAAGTAACTCTCAAGGAGAGGGGATTACCCAAGTTGGTGAATGTCAAGAAATGGGGATCACTGAGGGCCATCTCTGAAAGCTGTCTACAATAGTACATATTAAATTTGTCAATTTTCTTTCAGACTTCGTTTGTATATCCTTCATAGACATTAAAATAATGCTGCTTTATTATTGAGACAGTTATTGAAATGAAAGTAAATACATTGGGTGAAATTTACACCCAATATAAATTCAGTACAGGAGCTTTTCAGCAAATTAATGTATTAGCAGTTGTAAAGAGTTGTTTAAAGTAAGAAACTGTCTCTAGTAAAGAGATCAAATGAAGTCGTTCTTTTTCTTGGGTTGTGAAACCGTAGCAATACAGATTTCAATAGCATCAAGGGACTTTACTTGTGTTTTATGTGAATTTAAAAGGACTACACTTAGAGAGATTACTCTAAAGTAATATGGGTTCTGATGAGGTACTTAATACAGCTAGCTGAGGTAGCCAAAGGTAAGGAAAGAAATACAAAAGTAACATATATTAGACTGTGATAGATTAATAATAATAATAAGGATAATAATAATGATAATAATTATTATTTAATGCAAGAACTGCATACTATTTTCCGTGTAATGCTCTAAGTATTTTATAAACATTAATTGATTTTATTTACATAGTAAACCCAGGAAGTTGATATTATTACTATTTGCATTTTACAGGTAGGGAAACTACTGGAAAGAAAAATTAAGTTACTCAGTAAGAAGTAACAAAGCTGGCCTTGAACTTAGGCAGTATGGCTTTAGTCTCTGGGAAACCAAATGTACTGCCTCAGTTTAATAACAATTGGCAATGACTTATTATGTGCTTGATTATGTTCTGGCTAATCACAATATACATATAATACTGAAACTATTACTGTACCAATGAAACTGACACAGTGAGAGGACAAGGAGCAATCCAAAGCCAGACAGCTAGTAAAACATAGGGGAAAAATATAGAAGAATCTAAAAATAGAAGACCTATACCACTGAATTAAAAATGAAATTAATTAATTTTAAGTGCTCTAAGCAATTAAATGAAAAACTTTAAATATGATAGATTAGATTCTTCTGGCTTTAAAAACATACTGTTTCTGGATTGTTAACATAGAGATTCAAATAAGAGAAAGATTGACACATATAACTTGACCTGATTCAAAAAATACCAAAAAAAATAAATTGTTAACACTTTAAGTCAGTAGAAATGAATGTTAATGTATTTTCATTTGTTTGTAGACTTCACTAAGATCAAGTATGTTCTGGATATATAAGTATAAATCTTTAACTTAAGGGCTGAAAGTAATTCAGTAACATATTTCATGATCCCTATACTATTTTGTAACACTTTATTTTGTTATAATTTTAACATACAGAAATCAATTATGAACTACTTGAGCATTAAAAGTATTATTTTTCTTAGCCACTAAAAACCTCATGCACATTTCACAAGCAGATTTTCATATATAACCATGTTAAAATATTAAAATGTAACATTTATAGATTTCTGGTATCTATTAATACTAATTCAGATGAGCTATCAATTATCAACTGTGACAAAAACATTTTTACATTTTTAAAATTCTTGCCCCAAATTCACTCTAGGACAAAATATTATGTTTAGTGATTATTTGTCTTTTTTCTCCTTTAATTTGGAACGTTTTTCTTTCATGTATTTTAAAGACTATGTTCCATGAGTCTTACAAAGACTATAACCAGTTTTTTTGTGGAATTGTCCTTCAGTTTGGCTTTGTCTGATGTTTCTTCATGGTTAGATTTGAGGTGTTACATTTTTGGCAGGAATGTTACAAAATTTCTTAGTGCATCATGTAAGTAAGTATACATTGGTGAGATTATCCCAATATTGGTAGCATTAAATGATCATTTTGCATAAAGTAGTATATGCTAGGACTTTTCACATAAACTTATTTTTTTTTCTCCTTATAATTAGTAGGTAACATGGGGGGGATATAGTTTGAGACTCCACGGTCTTAATATCCTGTTCTTCATGAAAGTCTCTTACACTAGTTTTAGTATCCACTGATAATTTTCTATCTTCAATGTAATACAAATTGGCATAATAGTGTAATAAGGAGCTTCCCCTCCATCTCCTTCATACATTTGGTATAGAATTTATGGATCTTTATTTTATTTTTTCGGCTATTGTATCTCTTACTATCAGTATTTATTTTGGTGCCAAAATTTGTCAAACATTAGAGTAATATTCTGTATGATTTCAATTATTTGATACTTGTTGAGACTTATTGTATGGGTAAACTAATGTACTAACCTGATGAAGAGTCTATGTTCATTTGAAAGAAAAGTAAGATTATGGAATTCTATAGTAACATAATCTTGATATTTGATAGTGTTGTTCAGATTTTCCACATTCTTACAAGTTATTTTCTGGTTTGTCTATCATCTTATGAGAGAATAATATTAGAAGGTTCCAAACAAGATTATTGAATTTTCTACTTCACCCATTATTTCTGTTAATTTTTGCTTAATATATTTTTAACTCTGTTATTAGGTACATATGTATTTACAACTGCTATGTCTCTCTGATGAATTACCTTTCTATCATTATAAAATACTAATCTTTAACTCTGATATACTCCTTGTCCTCAAAGATATTTTGCCTGTTCTTAATATAGTCATTCAGGAACTCTTTTTTTATTTTTTTTAGTTTAATTTTTATTTTATATTGGTGTATAGTTCATTTACAATGTTGTGTTAGTTTCAGGTATACAGCAAAGTGATTCAGTTATACATATACATATATTCATTCTTTTTCAGATTCCTTTCCCATATAGGTTGTTACAGAATATTGAGTAGAGTTCCCTGTGCTATACAGTACACTCTTATTCTTGATGATCACCTGGTATTTCTATTTCCATTCCCTTACTTTATACTTGTATGTGTTTCTTTATTTAAAGTATGCTACTAGGAGACAGTTATTAGGGTTTGGTTTTTTATTTTATTGAGTCAGAGAATTACTGTATTTTAACTGATTTGTTTCATTTACATTTAATGCAGTTACTGACATTGAGTATATCAATCATTTTGCTAAATGCTTTCTTTTTGTTTCGTTGGTTTTACCTCCTGTTCCTTATTTCCAGCCTTTGGGGGATTAATTTTTTTCTACTCCCATTTTAATTCTTATATTGCCTTTTCTGCTATACTGCTTTTGCATTACTTTTTTAGTCACTTTAAGAATTACAATACACATCCTTAACCATCATATTCTACTTCCATTCAATGTTTTATTATATCACTTAGAATCTAAGAACCTTGCAATAATATGGTTTCATCCCCCTGAACTTTGTGCTGTTATTATACACATATTGAATCTACCTAGATTAAAAACCCACAATAAATGGTTAAATTTTTCTTTTTACCTATCATATATTTTAAGATGTTAAGAGATAAAAATAAAAAATGCATTAGATTTTATATTTACCCAATATTTACTACATCTGGTGTTCTCCTCTTGAGACTATAGATCTAATATTCATCTGACATCATTGTCTTTCAGCTTAAATAACTTCCTTAAACAATTTATAGAAATAACTTTTAGATTGGCATATAATATACATACAAAAAATTGCAAACATTATAAATGTCTCAGTGAATCATCAGAAAGTGAACATCACCCAGATTAAGAAGTAGAATATTAATAGCACCTCAGAAGCCCTCTGTAGGTCTTCCCAGTTATTGACTGCACTCTCTTCCTCAAAGATAACTTTTTTATACCACAGATTAGTTTAACCCACTTAAACAATTCTTGACTTGTAAGTCTGCTATCTACAAATTGTCTTATTTTTCATTTGCAAATATTTTTATTTTACTTCCTTTCAATTATTGTTTTATATTTTTAAGTATTATAGGATAACATCATCATTAATTATTATTATTTTATTTTTTAGCACTTCAGTGATGTTGTTCCATTGTATTCTATCCTCCATTGTTTCTGATGAGAAATCAGACTAGACATATTTTTTTTGTCCTGTATGTATATTTTCATGGTGCTCTTTATTTTTTATTTTCAGCATTTCAACTATGGAATGCATAGTGTGGTTTTCTTTGTATTATTTTGCTTCTGATTCTCTGATCTTCTTAAAATCTTTGAGTTTATGCTTTTTCTTAAAACTTGATAATAAATTAATCATTTTGTCAAGTACTTTATAATCTTTCTCTCTCTTTTCAGTCTTAAACTCCAAGTATGTGCATGTTAGACCATATTAAATTGGTCTAACATGATATTAATGTTCTTTCACTTCTTTTAAATTACTTTTTGTTTATTTGAATTTTTGCTTGAATAATTTATATCTTCAATTAACATACAATTTTTATACTATCTATAAACTCATTAAGCCCACCCAGTACATTTTTCATTTCTGAGATGTTAGTTTTCTTTTGAAAGTTCCATTTGGTCTTTGCAGATATTCTTTGTTCATACATGATGATCATATTGTCTTTAATATCTTTGAGAAATATTTACAAAGACTACTATAGAACCCTATTTGTTAGAGTATCTGGTTCCTCTTGGGATCAGTTTCTGTTGCCTCCTTTTTTCTTGACTGTGGGTCATTCTTTTCCATTTCCCTTTTTTTCTTTTCATATCTTATATTGATATATACTAGGAATAAGCATAGGAAGTGTGGATTATATTTTTTCCTTTAAACAGTATTGATTATCTTTTCTGACAGTTAAATTAGCTACCTCTGGCCCTTTAGACTTACTTTTATTCTTTGTTTGACAAGTCTATTTCAGTTTTTAATTTAGACCTAGAGGATATACTTTATTCTAGAGCATTGTTCTTAACTCTAATCCATTGTCTATATGTAGTTTCAGTTGAATGCATAAGGTACTCAGTGAGGCTCTCAACTCTGTCTGGGATTGAATTTAACATATTCCATCACTGCAAGACTTTGTCAATGTTCATCTCTTACCCTCACAGATTCTATGAAGCCCTCTCTGACATCTTGGCCTTTGCATGTGCCAAGATATACAGTGGACAACCAAACAGACTTTTGGGGAAGCCTTATGCCCAGGTCTCACTTCTTAGTTAACTTGGTCCACACATATTAGCCTTTTAAGTAGCTTGCAATTCTGATCCATCTCTCTGTCTCTCTCCCTCTGTGTGTGTGTGTCTCTCTCTGTGTTTCTCTCTCCTCTCTCCTCTCTGAAGACCCACTCTTTGCTTAGTTTCTGCCTCCCTGCTTTATAGGAAGATTCATCCCAAGAAGAAAGAAAAGGCAATTGTAGAATTATTTGATGACTTACCTCAATGACCACAGTCCTGTACTATGTTGTTCAGTTCTTGAAAAGTATTTTCTCATCTATTTTTCCAAGTTTTGTAGGTGTGTTAAGAGAAAAGATAAGTCTGGTACCAAGTACTCCATCATAGAGACTAGTGAAAGTCTTTCATACTATTTTTGAATTATGTAAAGTAAGGTATTGCCATTTATTTTTGAAATAGGAATGAAATTCAAAATAATAAGGGTGTGCCATGAGAAAAATAGATATAATATGCAGATCTGCTAATGTTGGGATTAATGAATTAAACTTTGTATTTAATGTTTGTTCATAAAACCTCTGCATTACATTTCTTCTTCATAAATGCCCCCCTCTATTTATTCAAGTTAAAACTGGCTAAGCTGCTGTAACAAAAAAACTCAATGTACAGTAAATTATATATTTCACTCTCACATTAGCAGTCTACAAACATAGGCAGCGCATGGCTAATGGGAAATAATACTCTCCTTAAGTCATGGCTTCCAATATTCTTCCAGTCATTTCAAGCCAACAAAGGAATAATAAAATAAACAACTTTGTCTTTCAGAGTGTACTTTAAATTTGCCCATATCACTTTCACAAATGCCTTTGGCTCTGAACTGAGTTATGTGATAACACCTGGCTCCAATAAAATATGAGAAGTATAGTCTTTTGTGGGGAAGCCATATGCCTGGTTAAAAGTCAAAGAATTCTAGTAATAAAGAAGGAGAAAATGAACAATGGGGACAAACGGTAGACTATGCCACATCTTCTGTATCTGACCCTCTTGGGTCCCAGGATAGTTGCATTTGGTTATTTTCCCACTTTCTTTAGTTAGAAAGAAAGGAAACAATGTAGTATGGTGGAAGGGCAACAGAGATTTGGATTTAAATAATAAATTGCCAGTTTCTTATATGTGCTCATGAAAAAGTTACTGAAAATCCACAACCCTCATTTTCTTTATTTTATAATGTATATATAAAAATCTAACTGAAATCATCAGAAAATCTACAAACAGCAAATGCTGGAGAGGATGTGGAGAAAAGGGAACCCTCCTGCACCGTTGGTGGGAATGTAAATTGATACAGCCACTATGGAGAACAGTATGGAGGTTCCTTAAAAAACTAAAAATAGGATTACCATATGACCCACAATCCCACTACTGGACATATACCCAGAGAAAACCATAATTCAAAAAGACACATGCACCCCAATATTCACTGCAGCACTATTTACAATAGCCAGGTCGTGTAAGCAACCTAAATGCCCATTGACAAATGAATGGATAAAGAAGATGTGGTACATTTATACAGTGGAATATTAGTCATAAAAAAGAATGAAATTGGGTCATTTGTGGAGACATGGATTGACCTAGAGACTGTCATACAGAGTGAAGTAAGTCAGAAAGAGAAAAACAAGTATCGTATATTAATGCATATATGTGGAATCTAGAAAAATGGTACAGGTGAACCCCTTTGCAAGGCAGAAATAGAGACACAGATGTGGAGAACAAACGTATGGACACCAAGGGGGGAAAGTGTGTGTGTGTGTGGGGGGATGATGGTGTGGGATGAATTGGGAGATTGGGATATGTATAAAATAGATAACTAATAAGAACCTGCTGTATAAAAAATAAAATGAAATTCACCAAAAATAATCTAACTGAAAGATGATTTGTTCTGAGGATAAAATGTACCTGAATTACAGTGTAGGATTTGACTTACAGTAGGCACTCAAGATCTTCCTCTTTCATTTTCCCTCTTCTTAGGTTACCCATCTCTTACTTAAGCACTATGGAATTTTTAAACAGAGAAGTAAAATTTGAGCCAACCAATTTTATCATCTCATTTTTTTGTTGTTGTTATCTATAGGGTTTTGATGATAATATATTTAATTATAAAATATTTGTTTCAATTCTGTCAATCTGTCTTATAACTACAGAAAATCATTCCAATGAATCTGAATATTAATCTAGATTAATATTGCTTATATTATGCTCACAGTCTAATGCTGCACAATGCAATATGAACTCAGTTAATTATATATTCATAAAACATATAACTGCCTTAGTTAACTTTAATGAATGGGGCATTTGATGGAAGAATATATGTCTTCTTGAATTTCTAAGTCTGACTTCAGTAAACACAGAAAGGAACACATATTTTTCTTTAAAGTACCTTTATTTACTATAGACAGTAGTTCTCAACTGGGAGTGACTTTACCATCCAGGGAAATTTGGCAATGTCTGGAATCATTTTTGGTTGTCACAATTTGGAGGTGATGTTATTCATGGGTAGAGGCTATAGATACCACTAAATATCCTACAATACAGGGCAGCTATCCACACAGAGAATTATCAAGTCCAAAATGTGGATAAAGCCTAGGCTAATAAACCCTACTGTAGAAAAACATCTTTTTACTTTGCTCTTCTGTCGGATATGAAAGCAATTTCTTGAGAAGATGTAGTAAAAAAAAATAGTTCACATCACATTGAGAATGTGTTTTTGTGGGAGTTTAACATGTGTTAGGAGACTTTATTTAAGAGTCAAATGTTTCAAATTATGCAATAGTAAGCATGGATATATGTTTGTTGTATTTGCTATAGTGATTACTTATGGGCAAAGTAATGGGTGTTAAAATTCTTTCCGTGTTTCACTTGAGTGTTCATTCCAATCCAGTCATTCCAAGGCATAGATCATTGCTGTATTATTCACAGTTATATCCCAAGTACCAGATGAATGCCTAGAATACAGAACAAGAAATTGTTTCATGTAGTCATGAATTAGTTAATAGAGAAGCTTAATTTTAATAATTACATTTATGTTCCTTAGTTACTCAATAAAATATTTTTTACAAATGGTTAAATGCAAAGGCCAAGTTAACAATATCGAGTTAGTACAAATTCTGAATTTTTAAAGTCTGATTTATTAAAATTCTCCCCTTATGCCTAGTTCTTTTAAAAATTATCTGCTATCAAAGAATTACTTTTACTCTAATGACCAATAAACTTTTCACTGTTTCCCCATATGTTGGGAGGCAAAGAATAGAAATTGTACCTGTTGTTCTTCTGGAAAACAGTGCTCCTACACTGTTGGCATTATTTTTCTAATGTCTGATATGATAATATAATACTGGGGACTTCTGAAGCTATGATTCTAGAGCGTCTTCTGTCACCAATGCTTGTGACTCCTTCTCATCCATTCCATTTGTCTTCAGGATGAACCCTTAAATTCATAAGATAATTTCCTGAGGTCTTTCTTTGTATGTTGGTCCCTTATAATTATCCCTAAAGCCATAATAATTTATGTATTTTATTATGATAACAAAGTTTTATTTCAAAATATACCTTCCAAGCATAACAACATATTCTCTTTCCTATTTTGACATATGCTTAGAATGTTAAATTTCCTAGCCCTTTAACATTACTGCTAAGCCATTTTCTTGACAGTGGTTAACACAAAATATATTGAGTCAAACTGAAAGTTTTATTTTTGTACATACAATTATTTGAACCCTTTTTCTCTGATATAACAGTGGTTGTCAGATATTTTAGCAGAAGAATCCTTTTTATTTGAAATAGCATCTTATTAACTACACATGTATAAAAAGGCACTATTGTACTCTATACAGTTATGAGTTAAAACATAATACAAAGATTATTTAACATCATTCATTGAGAATTTAAGCTGTTTTGGCAGAGCTAAAACTCATATCATGGTTTTAGATAAAATTTCCAGTTATATCTCTATTTTTATTCAATTTATTGCAATATACCAGTAAAATGTTTATGTCCACAAACTATTTGTAAATGATAACAGATCGTTTTTAAATGTTGTACTGTGTTATCTCATCCCGTGGCAGATTGTCTCTTCCAAAGAACAACCACAGATATATTTCTGGTCCCAAACATCTCCACTCCCCAAGAAGTAGTGGAATTTATTTCCCTTTCATTTGAAAAAGAACAAGACTTTGGGACTTCCTTGATTAGTAGAATGCAATGAAAATGGCATTATGTGACTTTGAGGCTAGGTCAGGAAAAGGAGTATGGCTTCTACCTGGTAGGCACTTTATTTCTGGAATCTTATTCTTGGAACCCAGTCACCATTCTATAAGGAAGCCAACCTAGTCTATACAGAGTTCCACTAGAGAGGAACTGAGATGACTAGCTTACACTCAGCATCTACTACCATATATAAGCAAATAAGATGACAGTTGAATTTAGCCCCCAGGTTTCAATTCTTTCTGAAGCTCATATATCATGAGCCAAAAAGCCATTCCTGCTGTTTCTTGTGTTAATTCCTGATTCATAGAGTCACTGAAACCGAAAAAAGTTATTTAATACTACTAAGTTTCAGGTGATATGGTAATGTGTTACACAGTCAGAGAAACTGAAATAGATATTGGTGGTGAGAGTGGACAGTGCCATAACCAAAAACTAAAAATGTCCAGGGCTTTGAGAACATGGTCCTGAAGAGATCATTAAATGAATCATGATAACCCTGGAGGAGGAAACTGTCAGTGAGGACTTAAATAAAAGTGAAGAAAATATTCTTGGAAATTATATAAAAGTGTTCCTTGCATGTGGTGGTTAAAAGTTTAACAATACTGTTGACTGTGGTAACATGGAAAATAGAAAATGAGTCAAGTGAACCTAATGATCTAACCAACAAGAACAGTCAGAAGGTTGAAACTGCTGTCTGGCTGCTTCTTGCTACTTACTGGATAGTATGAGAGGGATTCGATAAGTTAAAGATCTGCTAGATATAAAGGAGCCAAGAAATGATAGGTTTGAAAACAAAATGTTTCTCCTTCTTGGTCTCTTAAATGTTTCCAAATTAAGAAAAATCTTCAAGTGCACTGAAACAGGCATTTGAGCCCGGAAACTTCAAAAGACAAGTAACAAGCTGGGAAAACAACTTAGTTGCAAAACTGACTTACTTTCTTATGGAAAAGAAAGTGACTCAGGTGATAGACAGGAGTCCAAAGGATGCAGCCAAGAGCTACTGTGAGTCATTTGCAGACAGGAGGACTTATTGGTCAAGAAACTGCCAACAGGGCTTCCCTGGTGGCGCAGTGGTTGAGAGTCCGCCTGCCGATGCAGGGGACGCAGGTTCGTGCCCCGGTCTGGGAGGATCCCGCGTGCTGCAGAGCGACTGGGCCCCTGGGCCATGGCCTCTGGGCTTGCGCGTCTGGAGGCTGTGCTCCGCAGCTGGAGAGGCCACAGAGGTGAGAGGCCCGCGTACCGCAAAAAAAAAAAAAAAAAAAAGAAGAAACTGCCAACATATATTTAGCTATATTTCAGAACTGTTATGAACTAGTAACTCGTATGTATTTCACACTTTTTTCAATTTATAGAGCAACTGTAGTGGATATTCTATATCTGATCCACCATTAAATATTGGATATATGAGGTCAGATAACTTGTCCTTTAGTTCATAAGTCTTCACATGGAGAGAAACTATACTTAATGAGCCTTATTCATATGTGGTCCCAATCTATATGCTGAGATTCTCGACCTCCAGTCTATGCTTGAAATATCCTAATGTGATGTGACTTTGGAGAGGAGAGGTGAAAATATTGTGCATGTAGGAAAAAATTCATTGTTGTGCCTAGAGGGCAGAATGTGGCAGATTATATTTTCTGAAAAAGGTCACAGCAATATTTCTGGCTCATCTGAGAGAAAATTGATAGTCCCCTTTAAGAGATGGGGCCTATCTCCACTCTCCTGGAAACTGAGAAGGACTTGTGACTGTTCAATGAAGATAATACAGTTAAACTGCGTGATTTCAGGCTAGCTTAACAAAGGCAATGCAATTTTCACTTGGTTATCCTTTTCTCTCTTGGGACATCTACCTTTGAAACCCAGTCATCATGCTAGGAAGTAGCCCAGACTAGACAACATGGAGACACTGTATGGCAAAGTCCATGTGTAGAGTACCTAAGACTCTCAGCTTATGGCCATCATCAACCAGCAGACCTGTGAGGGCACAAGAATTCATCTGATCCCAGCACATAATTTTCATGTCATGTAGTTGAAGCTCCAGATATCATGGATGAAAGACAAACTATCACTGCTGTGCCTTATCTAAATTCATGACTCACAGAACTTTTAAGCATGATAAATGGCTATTTCACATGGCTTAGTTATGGGATAAGTTGTGACTCAGTTGAAGTAATAGGGGTAAACTCCTTTAGAGGCTTAATCCAGAAAATTAGTGTGTGGAAAGTTTTTTTTTCCCCCCCAGCTTTATTGAACTATAATTGGCAAAACTCATTGTGAACCATATGTTGATTTGCTACATTTATATACAGTGAACGCTTGAACAACACTAGTTTGAACTGCGCAGGTCCAATTATATGTAGCTTTTCTTCGATAAGTGCATACTACAGTACTACACAATCCAAGACTGATTGAATCCATGGATGCAAAATCACAGGCGGCGAGAGCCGATTGTAAAATTATAAGCATATTTTTTATGGCATGGGGGTCAGTGCCCTAATCCCTCTGTTGTTTGAGGATCAATGGTATTTCAAAATGATTACCCTCACAGCATTAGCTAACACCTCCATCCTGTTGTATAATTATCATTTCTTTCTTTGTGATGAGAACATTTAAGATCTGTTCTCTTAGCAGTCTTCAAGTATGTAATACAGTATTATTTGCTATACTCACCATGATGTACACTAGATCCCTAGAACTTGTTACTCTTATAACTAGATATCTGTACCCTTTGACCATTGTCTTCCCATTTCCCCCAAACCCCAGTCCCTGGTAACCACTACTTTACCCTTTCTTTCTCTGAGCTTGGCTTTTTAAGACTACATATTTGTAGTCTTAGTGATATCATACAGTATTTGTCTTTCTCTGTCTGACTTATTTCACTTAACATAATGCCCTCAAGATCCATCCATGTTGCAAATTGCAGGATTTCCTTCTTTCTTCATGGCTGAATAATAATAAATGGTGTGTGTGTGTGTGTGTGTGTATCTTCTTTATCCATTCATTCATTGATGAACACTTAGGTTATTTTCATGTCTTGGCTATTGTGAGTAATGATGAAATGAACATGAAGATGCAGTTCTCTCTGCAAATGAATTGATGTATAAAACTGCTCACAATTATGTATTAAGTGTTTAATGTGGTACAAGTAAACAGTACCTTCAGTGAAATGAAAGTTTCATTCTAAAACATGTTTGTCTTAAAATATTTATAATCCATCTCTAGCATTTCAGAGTTTTAAAACATTTCTTTTTCATTAATTATTTAGTTCAGCATAAATTTAAAAATCAATCTATTGAACTGCATCTGTAATTGTAAATATGATAATATTACTAAAATTTTATTGTATCAAAAATAATGATAATATAGATAAGGTATAACAATGTTATCATATTTGGAACATCATTAGGGAATTTATATTATCAATTAAAATGGCTATTCTGTTTCATTTCAAGTATTATGTTTGTCTGTAATTTTAAGACAACCAGTAATTTTAAATGTGATATAGTAAATTCTGCCTCGTACTGCCCATATAACAACAAATAAAACTCAATATTTACAAATTCAAGATAATGTCTGAAAGATTTTCAAATTCAATTGAATTATTAAATGTTCTTTTGAAAGTTGCTAGCATCTTCTTAAAAAGCATTACTAGTATTTGAAATGTGTTCTAATTGTTTAACCATATTTTGGCCACAACTTTTATATCACTCAGTTTTGTTTTATTTTCTTCTGCCTTTACGTAGGCACTGTCACTTCAGACAGAATGTATTTTAAACAACATATCTCAAAGCTTGTTAAAATCTGATCTAAACAGTAGACTATTCTATTGTTTATGTCTCACTTCTTTATAATGCAGTGTCTCCACTTTATTTACATCCATGAATATAAAACATACAATCAAGCAGTCTGAAGAGATTCATACTATTGTCCTGTTCTACCCATAGGTCATATAATCTCATTCTATAAATTAATTTGATAAAATAATAAGATTTTATATCTGGATTTATCTCCTGGTTGTATTTTGAGACTATGCTAATGATACGTCCTGAGCAGCCAAGAATCTCAATGTTAGTCTTAAAATTCCAGCAAATCTGGATTTGATAAGGTTTTCTCCCAATTGTGCAGTTTTCTCTTACATATTATTTACTTCAGGTAGTTCTGAATCGTTGAAGTAATTGCTAGATTAAAATTGTATGCACCGTTTTTTAATATATTATTAAAAATATATCTCACTTGAAAAAGAGAGATGTTTGATTTTAATGTGTGTGGAGATATATATCAACACACAATACTTTGTTAAATATCTAAACATGTTTCGTTTCAAAGGACTTATGACATATCAAAAAATTATTGAAGCATAAATGCATCAATGAGATTTATTTTTCCACAAAAATGTTGTAAAGTTAGGAAGCAAGGAATTTTTTAATGTAAAAGTTATAATGGAATTTTTCCAAAAAAATTTTTAACATCTTTATTGGAGTATAATTGCTTTACATTGTTGTGTTAGTTTCTGCTATATAACAAAGTGAATCAGCTATATGTATACATATATCCCCATACCCCCTCTCTTTTGCGTCTCCCTCCCACCCTCCCTATCCCACCCCTGTAGGTGGTCACAAGGCACGGAGCTGATCTCCCTGTGCTATGCAGCTGCTTCCCACTAGCTATCTATTTTACATTCGGTAGTGTATATATGTCCATGCCACTTCGTCCCAGCTTATCCTTCTCTCTCCCCGTGTCCTCAAGTCCATTCTCCATGTATGCGTCTTTATTCCTGTCCTGCCCCTAGGTTGTTCAGAACCATTTTTTTTCTTAGAGTCCATATATATGTGTTAGCATACAGTATTTGTTTTTCTCCTTCTTACTTACTTCACTCTGTATGACAGACTCTAGGTCCATCCACCTCACTACAAATAACTCAGTTTCGTTTCTTTTTTTGGCTGAGTAATATTCCATTGTATATATGTGCCACATCTTCTTTACCCATTCATCTGTTGATGAACACTTAGGTTGCTTCCATGTCCTGGCTACTGTAAATAGTGCTGCAATGAACATTGTGGTACCTGACTCTTTTTGAATGATGGTTTTCTCAGGGTATATGGTCAGTAGTGGGATTACTGGGTCATATAGTAGTTCTATTTTTAGTTTTTTAAGGAACCTTGATACTGTTCTCCATAGTGGCTGTATCAATTTATATTCCCACCAACAGTGCAAGAGGGCTCCCTTTCCTCCACAACATTTATTGTTTGTAGATTTTTTTGAGGATGGCCATTCTGACTGGTGTGAGGAGATACCTCATTGTACTTTTGATTTTCATTTCTCTAATGATTAGTAATGTTGAGCATCCTTTCATGTGTTTGTTAGCAATCTGTATATCTTCTTTGGAGAAATGTCTCTTTAAGTCTTCTGCCCAATTTTGGATTGGGTTGTTTGTTTTTTTATATTGAGCTGCATGAGCTGCTTGTATATTTTGGAGATTAATCTTTTGTCAGTTGCTTCATTTGCAAATATTTTCTCCCATTCTGAGGGTTGTCTTTTGTTTATGGTTTCCTTTGCTGTGCAAAAGCTTTTTTTTTTTTTTTTTTTTTTGGTGGTATGTGGGCCTCTCACTGTTGTGGCCTCTCCCGTTGCGGAGCACAGGCTCCGGACGCGCAGGCTCAGCAGCCATGGCTCACGGGCCCAGCCACTCTGCGGCATGTGGTATCTTCCTGGACCGGGGCACGAATCCGTGCCCCCTGCATTGGCAGGTGGACTGTCAACCACTGCGCCACCAGGGAAGTCTGGTCTTTAATCCATTTTGAGTTTATTTTTGTGTATGGTGTTAGGGAGTGTTCTAATTTCATTCTTTAACATGTAGCTGTGGAGTTTTCCCAGCACCACTTATTGAACAGGCTGTCTTTTCTCCATTATATATTCTTGCCTTTTTTCAAACATGAGATGACCATATGTGCATGGGTTTATCTCTGGTCTTTCTATCCTGTTCCATTGATCTATATTTCTGTTTTTGTGCTAGTACCATACTGTCTTGATTACTGTAGCTTTGTAGTATAGTGTGAAGTCAGGGAGCCTGATTCCTCCAGCTCCGTTTTTCTTTCTCAAGATTGCTTTGGATCCAATTTTTAAGAGATGCTACAATGGTAAAGAGTTCCCATAAAGCAACATTTTATTCTTTTACTTATTCTATTACACAAGGATAGAAGCATGCTCAGAATATATGAATCAAGCTTATATACCTAAGCCTGACCATCATATGAATATGATGTGTGCACGCATATATAAACACACATACTTGAGAAATCATTTCTTGTACACTTTTACATAAGTGGGCACATGCAAGTTACACTTATACACCAAAAGTTACAGCATTCCAAGCTAAGTTTACATTCATAATAATTGTTAAATGTATATATGTATGTGTGGAAAGATAAAATATATTTCAAAATCAGAAAGAAGAAAAATAATCTCTCTATAAGCACAGATAAGGAATGGGGTAGTCTCTGAGACTTTAATGTTTATTCTTAAATAAATACTAATTTATATAAAAACACAAGGGGTAATAAAACACCTTTAAGTGATATTTTTACGTCATTCAAATTTTATGTCTGAAGTCAGACTTTCATACTACTTGCATTATTTATTATTTCAAAATGCATAAAGGGAAACTAAGTGCATGTTGGAAGAAACAAAAAAGCCTTAGGAATATATCTGCAGATGTCTTCCCTATTTTCTTATCTATTTCTTTACAATTTTCTTTAAAAATAAACATTCACATGTTTCAAAATCCAAAAGTATAACAAGATCTATATGTATAGTTTCTGTTTTTATATTATCCTCTATCCATTATCCTGTTTCCATTCTTTATTCTCTGTCTTCTATCCATTCACTATCCATTATCTGATCCTCTTGCCTATCTATTTAGTGACTACCCACCCCCTCACCATCATAGTAAAACATTTTTGTATTTTTATTGCATCCTTCCTTAGATTTATAGATACAAATAAGCATACCTGGACATATACTTTCACCTCTTCCTTTTACTCTAAAGATAGTGTATTATACACATTGTTCTGTTCCTCATTTTTCAACAGTATGTCTTGGAGATCTCTTCATATTCATGTATAGCCAACTCATTCTTTTTTTAAATTCTGTGGCATTTCTTTGGTTGGTTGTATTACAATTTATGCAACGTATATATTGGCTGATGGCCATTTTTGATAGTGTCATTTGAATGTCTGACAAACAATGCCACATTGATTGGCCTTGTACATTGAGTATTTCTTGCATAGTTTGGTAAACCACTGTGATGATTAATTTTATACTGCAGCCTGACTAGACTATGGTGCCCAATTGTCAGTTAAACGACAATGTAGATATTGCTGTGAAAGTATTTTTTACATGTGATTATCATTTAAATCAGTAAAATTTGATTAAAGCAGATTACCCTCCATAGAGTGGGTGAAACTCATCCAATTAGTGGAAGGCCTTAAGCATAAAGACTGGAGTCCTTCTAAAAGAAAGGAATTTTATCTTTAGACTGCCTTTGGACTCAAGACTGCAACATCAATTCCTTCTGGAATTTCCAGCCTCTAGACTCTCTGAAAGATTTCACCCTCGCCAGCCTGCCACAATTGCATGTGGCAATTTCTTCATTTCTCTCTCTCCCTCCCTCCCTCCCTCTCTCTCCATCTATTATCTATCTATCTATCTGTCTAGATCGATCTATCTATCTACCTATCTATCTATCTATCTATCTATCCATCCATCCATCCCTCCCTCCCTCCCTCCCTCCCTCCCTCCTATATCATATTGGTTTGGTTTCACTGGAGAATCCTGATGAGATTCTGGCAATCACCCAGCCAAAGTTAGGTTTGGTAAATTCCCTTCTATTATTCAGTTTTTCATTCAAGTTAAAACATCAAGTGTCTTTTGTTGTTTTCAGGACTACTAGATTAGTTGAATTGTTTTAAACATCTGTATGTATAAAAATAAAAAAATAAATGCATTTGTATCAGAACCATGATGGTGCTAGGAGATTAAGTGATGATTTTATTTCCTAGTCTACTGAGGTTTGCCTGACAGCAATACCAGTATACCTTCATGAACTCTGTAGCTTCCTATAAGAAACACATGAGCTACTATCATGTGCATTATAGTATCTGTGCTTGATTATTTGAATGGATTATAAGTCTTAGTAACAATATTCCTAAAGGGAAACATCAATTTTCCTTTCTTATACAGGTGCATAAGAAATTACTTAAATGAAATCACTTCCTCATCTTCATTCAGATGTTATCTCCAATCCTAAATACATTTAATTCAATTTGATTTTTGGAAGATCATTTGAAGATTTTGCAAATCTGGTTACCTGACACAGACTGTAGTAGGGTCTCCTGGTGTCATCTTATGGCAGTGTCAGCTTTGCTCTTAAAGGGGGAAAAGATTAGAAGCAGGCTTATCTTCTAATTACAATCATTTTCTAATTTATTCTTCTATTTAACAGCTGGTATATTTCCCAAGAGTATCTGAAAAGTGGATGGTACAATAGATAGGGTATTTTTTTCAGGGGAAAATAATACTATATCTCAGAGACAGGGACTACAATCTACACTCTAATCATAAAGAATGAAAAAGAGGTATAAAGGAAAAACTTTATTTTGTTCTACTTATCTAATAGTCATTTCAATGAAATTTTAAATGTTTAGAATATTTTTAGGAATATCTGAAACTAAAATACAAAATAAAAATTATTTCACAATGGGCACACTGTTCTATATCATATTGTTCTTGGCATCCATGAAGAAATTAATTTAAAAGGCTTAGAATTGCATGAAAGTATCACTTTAAGACCCACCTGTCATTTCTATTAGAAAATTTCAACTAGGTGTACTGGAACTAAGACAGCAGTTTTATATTGTTGGTGGTATACAAGGCTCAAGTATACATTTAATTGTCAGGACGGAGCTTGATTCTTGATACAGTAAAAGATGTGGATTCTAAAAAGGAAATTTATTGTTTTATTATTTTAATACATTATTGGATAAACTATATAATTTCAATTATAATATGAATTTAAAAAAATAACTAGATGACTTATGTGTTTATAACTGCAAGAGAATGATATCTGGCTAATTTTTATTTGAAAATTTAAATCCTCATAAAAACAATGGAAAAACAAATTGTGTTTTGGGTTCACAGCAAAATTATGGAGAAGGTACAGAAATTTCCCATTTGCCCCCTGTCCCCACACATACATAGCCTTCTCATTATCCCCATTGGAGTGGTACATTTGTTACAATTGATAAACCTGTATTAACATATCATAATTTCCCCAAGTCCATAGTTTACCTTAGGATTTTACTTTTGATGCTGTATATTCAGTGGGTTTGGACAAATGTATAATAGTATGTATCCATCATTTCAAGGTCATACAAAGTATTTCACTGCCCTAAAAATACTCTGGACTCTTCCTATTCATCCCTCCTGGGCTCCCCACCCCCACCCCAATCCTGCCCCACCAATGTCTGACAACCACTGATATTTTTATTGTCTTCACAGTTTTGCCTTTTCCAGAATATCATATATTTGAAATATATGTGTAGCCTTTTCAGTTGCTTCATTCTCTAAGTAATATGCATTTAAGTTTTCACCATGACTTTTCATGGCTTAATAACTCATTTTTTTGCACTAAACAATATTCCATTCTGTAAATGTACCATAGTTTACAGCATGTAAATTGTTTACTATGTCCTAAGAAGGACATCTTAGTTGCTGTCAAGTTTTGGCAATTATGAATGGAAATGCTATACATATCCTTGTTTATGTTTTTGTATAGTTACATAAGTTTTCAGTTCATTAGGGTAAATAATGAGAAGTGCAATTGCTGTATCATATGGTAAAAGTACGTTTAGTATTATAGGAAACAGCCAAATTGTCTTCCAAAGTGGCTGTACTGTTTTGCATTTCCACCAGCAATCAGTGGGAATTCCTGTTGCTCTACATCCTAACCAACATTGGGTGGTATCAGTGTTCCAGATTTTTACCATTTTGCTAGATGTACAGTGAGATCTCATTGTTTTACTTTGCATTCCTGATGACATATTATTTGAAGCATCTTTTCATACACTTATTTGCTCTCTGTATATCTTCTTTGATGAGGTGTTTGTTAAGGCCTTTGACCCATTTTTTGAATTGGGTGGTTTTCTTATTATTGAGTTTTAAGAGTTCTCTGTATATTTTGGATAAAAGTTCTTTATCAGATGTGTCTTTTGCAAATATTTTCTCCCATTCTGTGGCTGTCCTCTAATTCTCTTGATGTCCTTTGCAGAGATGAAGTTTTAAACTTTAATGAAGTCCAACTTTTCAATTATTACTTTCATGGATTGTGCTTTTGGTGTTGTACCTGAGATGTCATTGTCATACTTAAGGTCATCTAGGTTTTCTCCTATGTTATCTAACAGGAGTTTTATAGTTTTGCATTTTACATTTAGGTCTGTGATCCAGTTTGAGTTAATGTTTGTGAAGGATGTAGGTCTGTGTCTAGATTTGTTTTTTGCATGTGCATGTCCACTTGTTCCCTTACCTTTTTTTTTCTTGTAAGTCTATTTTTGCTCCATTCTATTACTTTTATTCCCTTGTTAAAAATCAGTTAACTGTATTTACCTGGGTCTATTACTGGGCTTTCTATTCTATTTATCTGTTCTTTTGCCAATACTACACTGTCCTGATTATTGTAGCTTTATAGTAAGTTTTGAAGTCAGGTAGTATGAATCCTCCAACTTTGTTCTTCTCCTTCATATTGTGTTAGCCAGTCAGGGTCAATACCTCTCCATATAAACATTGGGATACGGTTTTGTTACCCACAAAATAACTTGCTGAGATCTTGATTGGAATTTCATTGAATATGTACATCAGGTTTGAAAGAACTGACAATTTAACAGTATTGAATCTGCCTATCCATGAACATGGAATATTTATTCATATAATTAGATATTCTTTGATTTTGTTCATCAAAATTTTATAGTTTCCTCATATAGATCTTGAGCATATGGTTTTTGATTTATACCTACATACTTCATTTTTAGAAGATGTTAATATAAATGCTATTTGTAGTTAAACAATAGATTTTTATAACAGTTGTTTCTAATAATTCTTCTAATATGGTAGGAGGTATTCACTGAATAAAATCATGAAGTTTAAATATATCTTTTAATCCTCACACCACCCCTTTCTTTAAACTTACGTATTTTTATCCCCATTTTGCATATAAAGAAATGAGAGAAAGAGAGATTTAAGACTACATATATATATGTTTGAATACAATGGTCCATAGGATACTTCAGTAGTAAAACAAAAACAAACAAATACAAAAAAGTACAAACTTAGAATTCATTATAGTTTTGAGTGAATACCATTTTGGGGGCCATTATTGTAATATTGTATCATGCAAGGATGATTTAAAATTTTCTTAAGATTTTAATATTAGGATCAGTCTTACTGTCAAGTGAGTGGCAATCATTTATATAAAATGTGAAAGCATACGTCTCTATTAAGAAAGTCATAGGGCTCTACGTAACTATCACTGAAATTCCCTATGTTAATATTCAGTTGCTTATTTTGCATTACATTTGCTAACTCTTTTATGAAAATTGCCTGGATAAAGAGGTCCTGTTATGATCATTCTGGCCATAAAACTGTCTGAAAATTTAAAAAATATGTCTATTAAGTTCATCTCTGGAATTTTTATCCAAAGTAGGTTACCTTGAAATAATGGCTTTCACTAATAACTAATTATCATCATTCATACTCCAATATAAAATGAAAATTAAAGAAAAAAAATTATTGAGCATCCATTTTGTAAAAGGAAGCAAGAACTATGGATAATTTCAATGACTGCTAGTGGCAAATTTAATTTTCATTAAAATTACTTTCAGGCTTTTTGAACTCCTATTTTAGGAACATGTCCTTTTAGAACCCACTCTCCATGAGCATAGAAAGCATGGCACCAAGCCATAGAAGAGACCACATGTAGTTCTGGTCAGCTGCCCCACCTGAGCTCCCAGTCAATAAGAATTATAAACTGCCAGATAGGTGAGTAAACTATCCAGGATGTTTCAATTAAACCTCCAATTAATTGTAGCTTCAGCTCAAAACATGTGGCTAAGCCCAATCAACCCATAAAATCTTGAGAGGTAATAAAATAATTGTTCCTTTAAGTCATTAGATATGGTATGTATGTATGTATTTATTTATTTATATTTTGCGGTACGTGGGCCTCTCACTGTTGTGGCCTCTCCCATTGCAGAGCATAGGCTCCGGACATGCAGGCTCAGCGGCTATGGCTCACAGGCCTCACAGCTCTGTGGCATATGGGATCTTCCCGGACTGGGGCACGAACCCATGTCCCCTGCATCGGCAGGCATACTCTCAACCACTGCGTCACCAGGGAAGCCCATAGATAATGTATTTAAATAAATATGAGGTAGCAGTAAACATATGGCTAAAAGAGATTTATTTGTTAAAAAGTAGTAAGTCATATTTGAAGAACAGAAAAATAGCAATTCTAAAATGGGAACTATATTAATTAAAAATTGGAATTGAATGCATGAATTAAAATAGATATAGTTGAGAGTCAATTGGTAAACAAGAAGGCCAAATTACCAGAAGGTAATGTAGGCCATTAGAAATTGAAAACTAAAAGGGAATAAGGGAAGAGTAAGAATATATAAAATGCAAGCAAGACAATAAAGAACATAGAGAAATTGATTACAAAATGGCTAGAATTGATGAAAGACAGATATGATGAAAGACATAAATCCACATATATAGTAAACACAATATATATAATGCATGCAAAATAAAAATTAATATCTAGGAACATTTTAGTAAACTATCGAATGCCTAAAATGAAAAATTCTTCTAAAAGCACTGAGGAAAAAACCAAAGTATTTATGAAAAACAATAAGATCATCAACTAAATTCTTACAAAAACAATAACAACAGCAGCATAAAAAATGTCTCTTAGCCTGGATATTTGAACAAAATAAAGCTTTATGATAAAGTAAATATTTGAGATCAAATAAAATATTTCAGGAAAGAAAAATTGAGAAGGTTTTCTACTAACACAATTTTGAATGAGTAGAGAATATGCATTAGATAGTTGGAAAGTAATCCCTGAAGGAAGGTCTGAGCTGCAAGAAGTATTAATAATTAAATAAAGTGATAAACATATGAGTGCATTTAAACAAAATTTCATAACTGTGTAATTTTTTTTAAAAGGACAAAGCATCAGATTTTGAGCATTTGATGGTTTATATATTGTGTAATTATATATTAACATGGATTTAATAAAGGGAAATTTCTGGGGTAACCTATAAAATAGAAATAGAATATGCACCATCTAAGCTATCAGATAGAAATGGGATGAGGAAAAAATAAAACAATACTTCAGTCACTCCAAAAATATATTATATATTGAATATTAAACACATAGACTATACAGACAAAATAAGAGCCTTTTAAAAGTATAAGAATTGGGAAAGATTAGAAGGAAATTATGTAAGGGTAGCTGGTTTATCTCTACTAATAACTTATGAGAGGAAGTTTCATCATTGATAGAAATAATACCCATCACCACTTACTGCTAAAAGTTTTAATCAACTAACTAGACATAAAAACTCATTTTATTCACTGAAAAAAGTTTCAGTACAATAAATCAAAAATTGTCAGTTGTCCAAAGAAAAGATGAATGGCTGATGCTTTACCATAGTAGGAGATTTAAACAAGCTTTTCCTACAGATATATAGATCAAATCAATTAAAAGCCAATAATAACATTAATAACAGACAAATACAATTAAGGCATTAGTGCACCCAACAGATGGAGAGTAGGTCTCCAAATATAGACAGAAATACAAAAAATGAATGTCTTAAGGTATGAAGTTTCAAAACAAGTTTTTAAAATGCTGTCATAAAGACTAATAACATTGAACATAAAATGTTACTTAGAAATCATTTACATAAATATAAATTAAAACCAAAATACCAATACATTAACACATTTTTAAAATTTTATAAACAATCCATATATGAATGAATAAATAAATGAAATTTTAAAAATTGAATGATAGAGGAAATAAAAATTATCAAAGCATATTTTTTCAACTAACTTCAAAGTAAAATTACATAAATACCTACATATTGGAAAGGAAGAATTTAAAATGGAGTTATTCTTAAATGACAAAATTGTCAATATTGAAAATCTTAAACGATCAACAAAAATGATACTAAAAACTAATAAGTAAATTAATCAATATCACAGAGTAAAGCTCAATGTACAAAATCAATTGTGTTTCTATATAATTTTAATAGACAATTAGGAATGGAAATTTTAAAATGCCCATTTTAATAGCATCAAAACCCTAGAAATATTAAGTATAAATTTAACAAACTATGTGCAAAACCTTTACTGTGAAAGCTACTAAATACCATTGAGCAAAATAAATTAAGATCTAAATAAATAAGGAGAGAGACAGAGAGACAGACAAGGCATACATACAAACATACATTATGGCTATAGACTAGAAGACTCAGTATTGTTGAGATGCTAATTCTTCCCAAACTGATCAATAGATTCATAGATTCTGCATAATTCTTATCAAAATTCCAGCAGGCTATTTTGTTTAAATTGAAGACTATTTCTCAAATGTATGTCAAAAGAAAAAGGGTCTATAATAGTCAAATAAATTTGAAAAATAACAAAGTTGTAGAATATACATTAATGATTTTTAGACTCACTAGAAATCTACAACAACAAGGGCAGGGTGGCATTATCATAAAACTATATACACAAATACTGTATACTAATAGACTAGAATATAAATAAAATGTGAATGTGTATGCCCAACTGATTTTTGACTGAGGTGCCAAAACAATTAAATTGTTAAAGACTGTCCTTTTCAACAAATGGTGCTAAAACAGTTGGACATCCAAAGACAAAAAAAAAAAAAAAAAAAGCTGTCAACCTTAAAAATCATACATCGTTATAAATAGTAACTCAAATGGATCAGAGATTTGAATGTGAAATGTAAAATATATAAGATGTCTAGAAAAAAAACAGCAGAAAATCATCAGAATCTAAGGCTCAGAAAAGAGTTCTTAGTGTTGACACCAAAACAAAAATCCAGAAAAAAGTTTTTAAATGTTAATTTGAGCTCTAAATAAATTAAAAACTTTTGCTTTGTGAAAGCCCACGTGAAGAGGGTAAAAAGACAACCTCCAAACTTGAAAAAAAATACTTGCAAATCACATATCTGACAAAAGACTAGAATCTAAAATACATACAAAATTTCCAAAAATCAACGGTAAAAATAAAAAAAGACAAAAACTATCCAATCAGGAAAGGGGAAAAAGACATGAAGAGACTTTTCACTGAAGAAGATATAAAGATGGTAACTAAGCATGTGAAAATATGTTCAGCATCTTTAGCCATTGGGGAAATGTAAAATAAAACTCTACAGCTAACCAAATGGCTCAAATTTTAAAAATAGGGGGAAAAAATAAGAGCAAATGTTGGTGAGACCATGGAGAAACTGGATCACCCATACATTGCCAATAGGAAAACCTTTTGGTGGATTTTTATGAACTAAATATGAAATTGCCATCTGTCCCAGTAATTGAATTCTTGGGCACTTATCCAGAGACGTGGAACCGTGTTCACATAAAAACGTACACAAATATTCAAAGCAGATATTCCTAATAATCAAAAAACTGGAAAAAAAAAAGCCCAGATATCTTTCAATGATGAATGGTTAAGCAAACTGGAACATCCATACCATGGAATAGTACTCAGTGATAAAAAGGAACAAACAATTGAGACGTACAAACTTTGAATCACCAAAGTTTTATGCTGAGAAAAATAATACCTAAATGTTAAATACTGTCTGATTCCCTTATATAGCATTGTTGAAATGAAAAAATTATAAAAAGGAAGAAGAAATTAGTGATGTCTAGGGATTAAGAAAATGTAGGTTGGGTACAGTGTGTGGGGGGCTGAATGCAACATGAGGAATCCTTGCGGAGAAGTAAACGTTCTGTATCTTGGCTCTGTCAATGTCAGTATACTAATTGCGATATTTTACTATAGTTTTGCAAGATGGACGCATTGGGGAAACTGGATGAAGGGATGAAGGGTACATGGAATCTCTCTGTATTATTTCTTATTGTTGCATATGAATCTACAATTTTTTCCAAATTTTTTAAAGTAAACTTTTTTCCAAAGTTTACTTTAAAATAGTAAATGTAGCAACGTTTTTGGATACAATATCAATATATGAAAATCAATTATATTTTTGTGTATTAGCAAACATTTGGAAAATAAAATATTTTAAAAAATCCGTTTTCAGTAGCATCAAAAAATAAAATAATATTACACTCAGGAAAAAAATAACAAGACAAGAAAGAAAGGGTATACAGGGACTTTAGTGACTCTTCTGCAGTTTTGTTTCTTGATATAGAAATATGGTTCATGGTGTATATTTTACTAGTTTTCTTTAAATTGTATGGTATTATAATTAGCATATATAATATGATATGCTTCAAAAAATAATATACTGATACCATGATGGTAAGAATAAAAATTCTAGATTTTTATTTTATTCATATTAACATTTTTTCACCTAATATAATTTCTTAGAAAGTAAGTTCTCAAGTTTTGAAACAAAAATGAATATCAGTTGCAAAGATATTTTTGCTTTCTATCTGCCTGTTTTCTATGATTTTTAATCTAGACTATATTTATTAATGTTTGCTTTTATAATGGTTATAGAATTATACAAATAAAAGTCATTGATCATTTTATAATGATTTTAGTCTTTATAAGAGATAGATGCACTGTCATATCCCAGTGTCCCTCACCTAGAAACAACAAAGGAAGTACACAATTTTGCTCTAGAATGGTCTAATAAAATGCCTCACTTGAAAAACCCTTGAAAATTTTTCCATATTTCACATATATGAAAAATATACTACAAATGATATCTTTTAGATGAGTCATTGATCAGTTGGAAGCCTTGTTAAAAGACAGATTATTGGACCAATTCTTACAGTTTCTGATTCAGTAGGTCTGGAGCAGATGGGCCTTATAATTTGCACTGGTAACACATTGAAATAACTATGCAAGGCCGTTGGTATGAGGTATCCAAAATCATTAGTGTGAGAGTCCATTAAATTTATATAAACATACATACATACACATACATACATATACATATCTATACACATATAGACACGTACCTGTGCACAGACATGTACACACATATGCATGTACACACACGTATAAATACTTGTTCAATAAATTATAGTCTCTATTTTGGTTAATTGTCAGCCAGACCAACTTAATTTTTCCCTGCCCAAGCATTAATTGGGACCTTAGTCCTTGGGATCTGGTTAACTGTTGAAGGAATTTACTGAGAGAAAGGAACTAAAAGAATTACACATGTGACTTTTTTATGGATGCTTAACTCTTACTTTAACACATAGATAACCTATTTACAATATAGGCATCAGAAATGTAAATCTATGTGAGTTTTACAATATAGTCCCTGTCTTTGTAGTCTTTACCTCATGTGCCCTTTAATTATATTAACATTAATGCATTCTGTTTTCTCATATCACTAGGGTTTTGTACAGTGTGTTCTTTCTAAGAGATATTATCCCTCAGCCTCTATTTCTGCAAGTCTCATTCTATATATATATTTTTTTGAGTTTAGCTTTTGATTGAACATATTATAAAAGGGGTTTAGTCAAAAAGACCAAAACCCATGTCATCATGGGACTCCTGAGATTTTTCTTTCTTTGCTTCTACTTTGTTCTCAGCTGGGGCCACAGTGCTAGAAGGGGAAAAGCCTCCTACTGGTGCAGCTCCAGCTGCTGGGACGGTCTACCAACCCTCTACATTGTGGATGAGGTTCCAGATGTTGACACTGGCCAGAGCCTCTGCAAACAAGCCAGGCCAGAAAGACTTTAATGAGTATATTGATCTTAGCTAAAAAATCAAATTCTTTGCACATAATAGAGACATAGTAATTGTTTTTGAATGAATTAATAAAATAAATTCATTAATATACAATGTCAGTATCTGGAAATTTTTCAAATGAATACTAGATTTTAAAAATCTAATAAAAAATTATTTAATAGATGACCCATAAATGTAAAGTATATCAACATTCTCACCTAAAAGCAAATGAAGAGACCCTGATAATACCCCAAAGAGATGCCCTAGGTTTTAAAAATTCATGTAGTATATCATCTAGAAAATTAAGCAAGATTTGCCCTATTAATGACTGATGAATTTTTAATCTGCTGGATTGCATTCTTATTTCCTATTCATTTATTCAGAGATGTCAACTCCCATAAGATGGCAGTGTCACAAGTAGAATATGGATAGCATTTATGCATTAATCCCAGGGGATATAGAATCACAAGATACACAGTGGGTGGTGATTAGGAAATGTTAAGAAAGGAAGCCCGGCATGGAGCCAGTAATATGCATGATAAACATATGTTTACACGGCCAGAGAAATAAGCTATGGAGACAGAAAAATATTCCATCTCTAGTAACTGAGCCATAATAGATGAAATTTTACTAAATACAGAAAGTGAAACAAGGCTGAGAGCTGGGCTTAAACAAAGGTATGAAGACCAGAGGTTGGAAATTATGGGAACCGTCTTCAAATTCTGCTTACCACACAGACTTAGGAAACCTGGTATAATTTTTGTATTAGTGGGATGATTTCTAATTTACCTTATACTGAGCTTTAGTAAAACTGGAATAGACCATTCAGTTTCTGCTTCCTGCTCCATAGTCTCCACCAGCCGCTGTCGTGTAAGCATACACTAATTAAATACAGTTCTCCCTACTCATACATACACATATTGTAAGTGGGACTATAAGGAGAATATCACACTGACATCTCTGAATTTCTCTTTACCACTTATCTCTGAAACTGATTGCTGAGATATTTGTACAATTTTAAAGACAAAAATTGTGTCCTTGGAATTTTACACCTGGCTATAGATATGGTATCTTCTGTAAGACCAATAGAAAATATACTCAGGCATAAACTGACTCAAATAGGATAACGAACTTTGAAAAGCCAAAGGGATTTTAAGAAGCAATCTTGATAAACAAGGGATAATTAAAATCAATAACTAAATAGTAGGAAAGAAGTAGTATAATAAACAAGATCAGTAAAGTGAAAGTGTTGAAATGGACTTTATTTAATATAGTTACAAGCGCATACAAGCTAAAAAGAATATTGAGCAAGAATACATAGAATATAAAATTAATTATTGGGGTCTATAATCCAATTATGCCAATTAAAACCTGCAGTGGGTATCAGCAGAAACAGATTAAAAAATAAGTGGGGTAATACTTTCAAATTTCAAAGTTTAAAAATTTACCTTTGCCTTTCAAAAAGGGTTTCTCAATATACTAATGCTTTTACACCATAACCATAACCATTCAAATGCAATATGATATTCAACAAAAATAAACATTTCAGCATTTAAATACATGTCACAGACCTCTTTCTCCCCACTTACAGATCAGCCTCCTTTCTCTTAAGATAAGAGAAGTATCTATTTCATTGGATATTTTTTCCAATGAGTAATTATATAAGTAATTAAAACATTGAGTTACTGCTATGTTCTAAATAATTGCTAGTCAGTAAGAAATTAACTGTGAATATGAAGAAAATTTTAGTGTGTAAAACAACTAAATGTTTTCTTGTTTCAAGAATAAAATTGATGAATTAAAAGAGAAGTATCTTATAATGTGACAAAATAATAGTTTCAGGTACATAGAATGAGTAGCATCACAAAATAAATTATGAGTTTATTTTTGAAAACAACAAAATATACAGCCATTTGTAAAGACTAAAGTAAATACAAAAACACAGGGTAAATAACTTGAATAAAATACTCATTAAAATATGTTAGATATATATTTTTATGGTAAGTGAACATAAGATACAATTTACTACTGCAGAATTATAGAATTTTAAAATGTATGCTTTTGTAAGCATATGTAGTTAAAATTGACTCACAAAAGAATAGACAACTTCATGGAAGCAGTTGGGAAAAAGAAAAGAAGCTTCTAAAGATACAGAGACAAATCAGTTTTTGGCAGTGGAACATTTTTAAAGAGTATAATAAACTTTTTATACTTTATCTGACCCATTTTATATAGGTAACATAGTAGCAGTAAGAAACTTCAAAAATATCAAACTCACATATTTTACATACAAGTGTGTGCACACAAACATGCACACATGCAAATACTTATAGGCAAAACTTACTCATAAATTGAATTACATATACAAAGTGACCCAATATATTTGTATATAATTAATTCTATTATTTCCACTTTAACGTAATTTTTAATACTATAATACTAATATTTTTAATTGAAGTATAGTTGATTTACAGTGTTGTGTCATTTACTGCTGTACAGCAAAGTGATTCAGTTATACATATATATACATGCTTCTTTAAAATATTCTTTTCCATTATGGTTTATCATAGGATATTGAATATAGTTCTCTGTGCTATACTGTAGGAACTTGTTGTTTATCCATTCTATATATAAAAGATTACAGCTGCTAACACCAACCTCCCACTCCATCCCTCCCCTAACCCCCTCCCTCTTGGCAACCTAGTCTGTTCTCTATGTCTGTGATTCTGTTTCTGTTTCATAGATAGGTTCATTTGTGTAATATTTTAGGTTCCACGTATAAGTGATATCATATGGTATTTGTCTTTCTCTTTCTGACTTACTTCACTTAGTATGATAATCTCTAGTTGCATCCATGTTGCTGCAAATTACTGTGTTCTTTATTGCGCTCTTTATTATGGCTGAGTAGTATTCCATTGTATATATGTACCACATCTTCTTTATCCATTCCTCTGTCAATGGACGTTTAGGTTTTTTCCATGTCTTGACTATTCTTAATAGTGTTGCAACAGCATCATAATTGAATGATAAAGAAGGAGAGAGTGGAAGGAAGGGAGAGGAGTATTGCCATTCCTATAGATAATAATCTTTAAAGAGCATGACACTCTTGATAAAAATCCTTTTTGACTTAAAAATATATTTTCTTAACCTTATAAGCAAAATTAATCACAAAAGTTTAATGTATCTATAATTAACCAAGCAACATTTGATCATTTCTATTAAATTCAGAAGTAGAACAGATATGACTACTATCACCATTATCACCCTACATTGTTGTAGTCACTTTGATAGCCATGAAATAGGAAATGAGATAGAATCACTAGAAAGGAGGATAAACCAGTATTGGTTTGTAGATACGATTGCCTATAAATAAATTCCCCAAAAGTCATGTCAAACATTTTAGGACTAAAAGGACAGTTCAGTTAAATGGATCAAAAAATAATTGGACAAGTGTCCAAAAATTTTATAATAAAAATATTAATTATAGTGATTTTGTCTGAATAAAATTTTGGAAAATAATCCAAATTTCCAAAAGAAGGAAATAGTTGAAAAAATTTTTTTACAACTCATTCAATGTAATATGCAGCTATTAAAATCCTATCATTTTATGTTTATAGATATTCATTGAAGCAAGCAAGTTGTTATATAGGTATGACACTGATGAAATATGATTGAAATAAATCTGTATATGTTTCTAAGTTCCTTAAAACAAGAAAACTGTTTGAATAATTAGAAAAAAGTGATAGTGTGTCTTAAAATATGTAAAATTAGATAGTGAGAGAATTTAATGTAAAAGAAAAGGGGACCCAGTTTCTAAATGTATTTGTTATACAAAAAGTTACTTTATATCACTAGAATAAATGTAAATTATTGATAAATTATGGTGATATCATAATTGAGCATTTAACAACAAAATAGATTCCCCCTAAATATCATACATCAAAAAGATAGTCCATCAAGGTTATGGATTTACTTTTAAGTTTCAATAAAATATATTGGAAATATGAAAAATATTGGAAAATATTGTTGGTATCAGTGTAGGGAAGACTTCTGCAAAATTAAAGATCCATTAAAAAGTCATTACATATTTGACTACATAAAATGAAAAACATTTATCTGTAAAAATATATACATATATGGAATGTAACAAAGAAAACAACAAACTAAGGAAATGTGCTTGCAAAGCTAATAATAAAGTGTCTCTTGATGTATAAAGCTCAAACAATTCAATTTAAAATGAACAAATATGCTAATATAAAACAACGTTTTAAAAGAGATTCAAAAAATAAATAAAGATCTAATATACAATCACGTTTTCTAATACTTAAAAGAAATAGTGAACACTCGTATAGTGGAGTGAGGAGTTAGCAAATCCCATTACCAAAAAGCAATGATGAAAACTGGACACAGTTATCAAAACTATCATCTCACAATTCTGGACAGTAATCAGAGGTATACAACAAATTGGAAAGCATTTATTCAAGGAAAACAACCAAAACTCAATCAGAGCAGTGGGTGTTTGTGGCATTTTTATATGGGGCTTCTTCCATCCCCCATGCCCCTCCACCTGCTCCTTGGCAATAACTAAAAGGACTAGAGAGCCTCGCTGCCACCAGAGAAGGCTGATTTCTCTGATATTAAACTCGAAGGAAAAGCCCCATATGTAGATTCGTTGCAAATAATAGCGGTTTCAGTGGCAGTTGGGGTAGGCCAACACCACAGCTGCCTGAGTATTCAGTATAGGTTGGGGCAAGCAAGAGACCAGTAAATACCTAACAGGAAGACCTGGGGAACAAGCTGGCCATAAGGATTTTTGATAAGCTTTCACACATTATTCAGAATTTGGAAGCCTTCTTGCATGCAAAGCACAGGATACTATTCAGAAGAGACTGGAAAGTGCCCCATTTATATACTCATCCCCAGCTGAATATGAAATCCTGAAGAAGCAAAAAGTCTGGATCAGACTTGTAAACTCTCTGAACTACAAATCATGCTCCCTCCCAAGCCTTATTTGCTAACTTATTGAGCCAAATATTTCAAGGTATTTAAGTCCAACTTCAGAGTAAAAATTGGCTAACCAATATGCTATGAGGACCCACTGGCCGGCCAAGGAAACTCATATAAAAAATCTAAATATGAAAAAAAATTAAAAATGAGCAAAAATATCAATTACTGTGCATAGTAGAGGACATAGTTTCTGTAGAATTAATTCAGGAGAGTCACTAAACAAACAAATTAAAACAAAAAATAAATAATTTTGGTAAGGGGAATCTGAATCCAGTGTTACTGCAATATATTATCTAAAATGTCTAGGTACCAACAACAACAAAATATCAACATGCAAAGAAACAGGAGAGTGTGGCCATACACAGGAAAAACAGAAACAGTGAAAAGTATATCAGAACACAGCTATTAGATTTGATAAACAAAAACTTCAAAATAGCTGTTATAAATATGTTCAAAGAACCAAAGAAAACCATGCTTAAAAAATTAGAGGCATGCATGACAACAATGACTCATCAAATAAAGAAAACCACTAAAGAGACAAAATTTAAAAAAGAAAAACAAGTAGAAATAACTGGAGTGGAAATGTGCAATAACTGTAGTGAAAAATTCACTAGATTGGTTCAGTAAAAGATTTGAGGCAAAAGAAAAAGTCAGCAAAACTTGAAGCCAAATTATTAGACATAATTTAGTCTAAAAGGAGAAATAAAAAAGAACTAATAAATAATGGACAGAGGCTCAGACACTTATGAGACACTGTCAAACTGGGATGCTTGTGATGAGTGTCCCAGAAGGAGAGGAGAGAGATAAGGGACAGAAAATATGTTTGAAGAAATAACAGCCAAAACTCCACAAATTTTATGAAAAATATTCATGTACACATCTAAAAGTTCAGTGAGTTAAACTCAGAGAGATTCACTCCTAGACAAATTGAAATAAAACTACCAAAAGGAAAAGAGAAAAATCCTGATATTATCAACATTGAAAGGACACATTACTGATTCATCACGTGCAGTAAGATTAACTGTTGATTTCTCATCAGGAACAATGGATGCCAGAAGACAGATATTAAAAGAATAAGGGAAAATTATGGACAAATGTCAAGTAATAACCCAACATTCAGAAATGAATACATATTTTCACAATTGTTTCAGTGAAAATTCCTACTTCTTTGGCTGAAGTGTTTTTTCCATTTCAGTAAAAATATTATTTCTCCTATATCTACTTCACTTTTTATAAGAATGATTAAAGTTTGACTTCTGAAATTGTTTTATTTTATAAAAATGTCTTCAAAAGAAGGAATTAAAACAAATTTAGATTAAAATATCTGTATATAAATTCATGTCTAGTACTGTATTTCTAAGTTTGGCTGAACTTTCTTGTTGGCTGAATATCATAGTAACATGCTAGGGATGTTAGACATGCAATGACTTTGCCCCTGTGCACCTACTTACTTTTCAAAACTCTGTTCTGGCTTAATGTTTATTTTAACAATTTCTTAAGACTGGGCTGATAATATCACAATGCAAGAGGCTAAAACAAAAAGGGAACTAATAAAGTACATGGATATTATACCTCAGTGAGTAATGTGTATAAAAATAATGTATTATTTATGGAAATATGTGTAAAATAATGTTTCCTTATCTTTTGCAATCATGAGAAAATGAAGTAGCAATCTACATTAGATCATGCATCATACTGGGAAAACAATTGCTTTATAGATTGCATACAGAACACATTTACTTATATAATTAACTTTCTAAACATATTTACATGTTTCATATACATTCTTCTATATTTCCTCATTTTCCTACTTCAAAATATTGACAGAACATTTGTTCTTAGACATATTTTTCATTCTTCTTAAAACCTAATAAAATAATAAAATTATTTCATATTGAAATTGGGCATAAAGACAAAAATTTTCACTAAAACTGAGGAATTTATCTTTTGTATCCTGAAGAGATTGTGACAGAAATTATTTGTAAGATCCTCTAATTTTTGTTCACTTCCGCTATCTACATGGATTAAATTTGCCCTTTTGAAAGCTTTAGTGTAACATTAAATTAAAATACATCATGTAATATATAGCATTATAAAATATAAAATATGAGTTTAAAACATTATATTTCCTGTTAGTTTACAAGAGAGTTGAACAATTTAACTTTATTTTAGATTGAATAATGGTTTCTGATATAGCCTGTGAACATAACATGTTAAAATAACATGTTAACAAAAGTGCTAAAAATAACATTTTTCTGTAAAATTCCTTCTTTGAATTGAAACATAGTTGATTTACAATGTTATATTATTTTTAAGCATACAACAGATTGATTCAATATTTTTATAGGTTCTACTCCATTTAAAGTTAAAATAAAATATTGGTTATGTTTCCTATGGTGTATATTACAGCCTTGTGTATTATTTATTTTATACCTAATACTTTGTACCTATTAATACTCTTCCCCTATCTTGCCCCTCCCAGACCCATATTCCCACTGGTACCACTAGTTTGTTCTCTGTGTCTATAAATCTGTTTCTGTTTTGTTATATTCATTCGTTTTATTTTTTAGATTCCACATATAAATGAAAACATACAGTATTTGTCTTTTTCTATGTGACTTACTTCACCAAGCATAATACCCTCCAGGTCCATCCATGTTGTTGCAAATGGCAAAATTTCATTATTTTTATGGCTGAATAATATTCCATTGTGTGTGTTTGTGTACCACATTACTTTATCAATTCATCTACTGATGGACACAGGTTGCTTCCATATGTTAGGTATTGTAAATGATGCTACTATGAATATTGGATTGCATATATCTTATCCAATTAGTGTTTTCATTTTTTTCAGATATAAGCACAGGAATGGAATTGCTGGATTTTATAATAGTTCTATATTTATTTTTTAAAGGAACCTCCATACTATTTCCGTAGTGAACTGTACATATTTACATTCCCACAAACAGTGAACTAGGGTTCCATTTTCTCCATATTCCTGCTGACATTTAACACTTGTTGACTTTTTGATGATAGCCATTCTGACTGGTTTGGATTTGCATTTCCCTGATTATTAGTGATGTAGAGCATCTTTTCATTTGTCTTTGGCCATCTGTACATCTTCTTTGGAAAATGTCTGTTCAGGTCTTTTATCCATTTTTTAATCAGGTTGTTTGTTTGTTTATTGGTATTGAATTCTATGAGTTTTTAAAATATCAGTATTAGCCCCTTATCAAACATATCATTTGCAAACATATTCTCCCATACTGTATATCATCTTCGCATTTTATTGATAGTTTTATTCACTGTGAAAAAGCTTTTAAGTTTTTTGTTTGTTTATTTTTTATTTTGTTTTCCTTTCCTGAGACAGATCTCCCCAAAAAATATGGTTAAGATTTACATAAAATAGTCTAGTGCCATGTTTCCTCTAGGAGTTCTATGGTTCCTAATCTGCAATTAAGTCTTTAATCCATTATGAATTTTTGTTTTGGCATGAGAAAAAGTTCTAATTTTATTATTTTACATACAGCTGTACAGTTTTCCCAACACCACTTATTTAAGATGCTATTTATTCCAACGTTGTATATTTTTGGCTACATTGTCATAGAATAATTGACCATATGTGTATGGCTTTATTTCCAGGCTCTGTATTATTTTCCACTGATCTGGTTTTTTTTGGTTGATTTATTTTTTTCCTTGTGAGTACCATGCTGTTTTGATTACTGTAGTTTTGTAGTATAGTTTGAATTCAGGAGTATGATACCTCCAGCTTTGTTTTATTTTTTTCCACTTTATTTTTTTTATTAGAGTATAATTGCATTACAATGTTGTGTTAGTTTCTGCTGTACAGTGAAATGAATCAGCTATATATATACATATATCCCCTCCCTCTCCCCCCATCCCACCCATCTAGGTCATCACAGACTGCCGAGCTGAGCTCCCTATGCTATACAGCAGGTTCCCACTAGCTATCTATTTCACACATGGTAGTGTATTTATGTCAAGCCTAATCTCCCAATTCATGCCACCCTCCCCTTCCCCCATATCCATATGTCTGTTCTCTACATCTGCGTTTCTTTTCCTGCCCTGCAAATATGTTCATCTGTACCATTTTTCTAGATTCCACATATATGCATTAATATATGATATTTGTTTTTCTCTTTCTCACTTGCTTCACTCTGAATGACAGAGTCTAGGTTCATCCACATCTCTACAAATGACCCAATTTCATTTATTTTTATGGCTGAGTAATTCCATTATATATATGTACCAGATATTCTTTATCCATTCATCTGTTGATGAACATTTAGATTGTTTCCATGTCCTGGCTAATGTAAATTGTGCTGCAATGAACATTCGGGTACCTGTGTGTTTTTGAAATATGGTTTTCTCAGGGTATATGCCAAGTAGTGGGTTTGCTGGGTAATGTGGTAGTTCTATTTTAAGTTTTTTAAAGGACCTCCATACTGTTCACAACAGTGGCTGTATCAATTTACATTCCCACTAACAGAGCAAGAGGGTTCCCTTTTCTCTGCACCCTCTCCAGCATTTTTGTTTGTAGGTTTTTTGATGATGACCATACTGACCAGTGTGAGGTGAACCTCATTGTAGTTTTGATTTGCAGTTCTCTAATAATTAGTGATGTTGATCATTTTTTCATGTGCCTCTTGGCCATCTGTGTGTCTTCTTTGGTGAAATGTCTATTTAGCTCTTCCATCCATTGTTAGATTGGCTTGTTTGTTTTTTTGAAACTAAGCTGCATGAGCTGTTTGTATATTTTGGAGATTAATCCTTTGTCAGTTGCTTCGTTTGCAAATATTATCTCCATTATGAGGGTTGTCTTTTCATCTTGATTATGGTTTCCTTTGCTTTGAAAAAGCTTTTAAATTTCATTAGGTCCCATTTGCTTATTTTTGTTTTTATTTTCATTACTTTAGGAGGTGGGTCATAAAAGATCTTGCTGTGATTTATGTCAAAGAGTGTTTTTCCTATGTTTTCTTCTAAGAGTTTTATAGTGTCTGGTCTTATATTTAGGTCTTTAATCCATTTTGAGTTTATTTTTGTGTATGGTGTTAGGGAGTGTTCTAATTTCATTCTTTTACACGGAGCTGTCCCATTTTCCTGGCACCACTTATTGAAGAGGCTGCCTTTTCTCCATTGTATATTCTTGCCTCCTTTATCAAAAATAAGGTGACCATATGTGGGTGGGTTTATCTCTGAGCTTTCTATCATGTTCCATTGATCTACATTTCTGTTTTTGTGCCAGTACGATACTGTCTTGATTACTGTAGCTTTGTAGTATAGTCTGAAATCAGGGAGCCTGATTCCTCCAGCTCCGTTTTTCTTTCTCAAGATTGCTTTGGCTATCTGGAGTCTTTTGTGTTTCCATACAAATTATAAAATTTTTGTTCTGGTTCTGTGAAAAATACCAACGGTCATTTGATAGGGATTGCATTGAACCTGTAGATTGCTTTGGGTAGTAGAGTCATTTTCAAAATATTGATTCTTCCAATCCAGGAACATAGTATATCTCTCCATCTGTTTGTGTCACCTTTGATTTCTTTCATCAGTGTTTTATAGTTTTCTGAGTACAGGTCTTTTGCCTCCTTAGGTAGGTTTATTCCTGGTATTTTATTCTTTTTGTTGTGATGGTAAATGGGATTGTTTCCTTAATTTCTCTCTCAGATTATTCATTGTTAGCATATAGGAATGCAAGAGATTTCTGTGCATTAATTTTATATCCTGCAACTTGACTAAATTCATTGATTAGTTCTAGTAATTTTCTGGTGGCATCTTTAGGATTTTCTATGTATAGTACCATGTCATCTGCAAACAGTGACAGTTTTACTTCTTCTCTTCCAAATTGTATTCCTTTTATTTCTTTTTCTTCTCTGATTTCTATGGCTAGGGCTTCCAAAACTATATTGAATAATAGTGGCAAAAGTAGCCATTCTTGTCTTGTTCCTGATCTAAGAGGAAATGCTTTCGGTTTTTCACCATTGAGAATGATGTTTGCTGTAGGTTCCTCATATATGGTCTTTATTAAGTTGAGATAGGTTCCCTCTATGCCCACTTTCTGGAGAGCTTTTATCATAAATCGGTGTTAAATTTTGTCAAAAACTTTTTCTACATCTATTGAGATTATCATATGGTTTTTATTCTTCAATTTGTTGATATGGTGCATTACATTGATTGATTTGCATATAGTGAAGAATCCTTGCATCCCTGGGGTAAATCCCACTTGATCATGGTGTATGATCTTTTTAATGTGTTGTTGGATTCTGTTTGCTTGCATTTTGTTGAGGATTTTTACATCTGTGTTCATCAGTGACATTAGCCTGTAATTTACTTTTTCTGTGATATCTTTGTCTGTTTTTTGTATCAGGGTGATGGTGAGCTAGTAGAACGAGTTTGGGAGTGTTCCTCCTTCTGTAATTTTTGGTAGAGTTTTAGAAGTATAGGATTAAAGCTTTTCTGAATGTTTGAAAGAATTTGCCTGTGAAGCCATCTGATCCTGAACTTTTGTTTGTTGGAAGATTTTTCATTACAGTTTCAATTTCATTACTTGTGATTGGTCTGCGTATGTTTTCTAATTCTTCCTGGTTCAGTCTTGGAAAGTTGTACCTTTCCAAGAATTTGTCCATTTCTTCCAGATTGTCTATTTTATTGGCATAGAGTTGCTTGTAGTAGTCCCTTATGATCCTTTGTATTTCTGCAGTGTCAGTTGTAATTTCTCCTTTTTCATTTCTAATTTTATTGATTTTAGTCCTCTACCTTTTTCTTTTTGTGAATCTGGCTAAAGGTTTATCAATTTTGTTTACCTTCTCAAAGAACTGACTTTTAGTTTTTTTGATCTTTGCTATTGTTTTCATTTCTACTCCTTTCTTCTCTGATATTTATGATTTCTTTCCTTCTACTAACTTTGGGCTTTCTTCTTTTTCTTGCTGCTTTTGGTTTAACATTAGATTGTTTATTTGAGATTTTTCTTTTTTCTTGAGGTGAGCTTGAATTGCTATAAACCTCCCTCTTAAAACTGCTATGGCTTCATCCCATAGGTTTTGGATCATTGTGTTTTTGTTGTTATTTGTTTCTAGGTATTTTTAAATTTCTTCTTTGATTTCTTCAATGCTCTCTTGGTTATTTAGCAGTGCACTGTTTTTAGCCTCCATTTGTTTGTGTTTCTAACAGTTTTTTTCTGTAATTGATTTCTAATCTCATAATGTTTTGGTCGGGAAAAAATGCTTGATACAATTTCAACTCTCTTAAATTTTCCAAGGTTTGATTTGTGACCCAAAATGTGATCTGTCCTGGAGAACGTTCCGTGTGCACTTGAGAAGAAAGTGTATTCTTCCACTTTCGGGTGGAATGTCCTGTAAATATCAATTAAGTCTATCTGGTCTATTGTGTCATTTAAAGCTTGTGTTTCCTTATTTGTTTTCTGTCTGGATGATCTGTCTATTGGTGTAAGTGGGGTGTTAAAGTCCTGCATTATTAATGTGTTACTGTCAATTTACCCTTTTATGGCTGTTAGCATTTGCCTTATGTATTGAGGTGCTCTGTGTTGGGTGCATAAATATTTATAATTGTTATGTACTTCTTGGAATGATCTCTTGATCATTATGTAGTCCTTCCTTATCTCTTGTAACAGTCTTTATTTTAAAGTCTATTATATCTGATATGAGTATTGCTACTCCAGCTTTCTTGTGATTTCCATTTGCATGGAATATCATTTTCCAGCCCCTCACTTTCAGTCTGTATGTGTCCCTAGGTCTGAAGTGCTTCTCTTGTAGACAGCATACATACAGGTTTTGATTTTGTATCCATTCAACCAGTCTGCATCTTTTGGTTGAAGCATTTAATCCATTTACATTCAAGGTAATTATCTATATGTATGTTCCTGTTACCATTTTCTTGATTTGTGCTTGATTTTGGGTTTTTTTCTTCTCTTGTGTTTCCTGCCTAGAGAAGTTCCTTTAGCATTTATTGTAAAGCTGGTTTGGAGGTGAATTCAGGAATATGATACCTCCAGCTTTGTTCTTTATTCACAAGTTTGCTTTGGCTATTTAGAGTCTTTTGTGGTTTCACACACATTTTAGGATTACTTGTACTAGTTCAGTTTTGATAGGAACTGGGTTGAATCTGCAGATAGCTTTGGGTAGCTTGGATATTTTAACAATGTTAATTCTTTGAATCTGTGAACACAGGATAGCGTTTCAATTCTTTGTATCAACCTCAGTTCCCTTTAGCAGTGTTCCATAGTTTTCTGAGTTTATGTCTTTTACCTCCTTGGTTAAGTTTATTTTTAGGTATTTTATTCTTTTTGATGTGACTGTAATGGGATTGTTTTCTTTCTTGCTCTTTCTGATAGTTTATTTCTACTTATAGAAAAGCAAAAGATTTCTGTACATTGATCTTTGTCCTGCAACTTTACTGAATTAATTTATTAGTTCTAACAGATTTGGGTGAAGATTTTGGGAATTTCTAAATATAGTATCATATCATCTGCAGATAGTGACAGTTTTACTACTTTCTATTTGGATGCCTTGGATTTCTTTTTCTTTTCTGATTGCTGTGGGTAGGACTTAATACTGTGTTAAATAGATGTGGTGAAAGTGGGCGTCCTTGTCTTTTTCCTCATTTTAGAGGAAAAGCTTTCAGCTTTCATCATTGAGTATCATGTTAGCTGAGGGTTTGTCATAAATGGTCTTAATGATGTTGAGATATAATCCCTCTATACCAACTTTGGATGGAGTTTTTATCATGAATGGGTGTTGAATTTTGTCAAATACTTTTTCTACATCTATTAAGATGCTCATGTGATTTTATCCTTTCTTTTATTAATGTTTTTATCACATTGATTGATTTGTAGATGTTGAACCATCCTTACACCCCTGGAATAAATTCCACTTGATCATTGTCTATGATATTTTATATATTGTTGAATTTGGTTTGCTGATACTTGTTGAGAATTTTTGAGTTGATATTCATTAGTGATATTGGCCTGCAATTTTCTTTTGTTGTAGTGTTTTATCTGGTTTTGGTATCACGGTAAAGGTGACCTTGTAGAATGAATTTGAGAGTGTACCCTCCTCTTCAACTTTTTGGAATAGTTTGAGAAGGATAGGTATTAACTCCTCATTTAATGTTTGTTAGAATTCTTCTGTAAAGATATACAGTCCTGGATTTTTGTTTATTGGGAATGTTTTGATTACTGATTCAATACTAGTAATTGTTCTGTTCAGATTATTTATTTCTTCCTGATTCAATCTTGAAAGAATGTGTGTTTCTAGGAATTTATTCATTTCTTCTAGGTTATCCAATTTGTTGGCATATAACTGCAGTATTCCTTTATAATTTTTTGTATCTATGTGTTATCAGTTGAAATATTTCCTCTTTCATTTCATTTATTATTTTGTTTATTTTTTTCTTAATGAGCTTGGCTAGAGGTTTGTCAGTTTCATTAATCCTTTTGGAAATGAACAACTCTTGGTTTCATTGACCTTTTCTACTTTTTTTTTTCTTTTGGTCTCTATTTTATTTATTTCCTTTCTGATCTTTATTATATCCTTCCTTCTGATGACTTTAAGCTTTCTTTGTGCTTATTTTTCTAGTTCCTTTAGATGGTAGGTTAGATTGCTTATTGGAGATTTTTCTTGTTTCTTGAGTTGTCTCTGTACCTGTATAAAATCCCTGTTAGAACTCCTTTTGCCAGATCCCATAGATTTCGGAAAGTTGTACTTTTATTTTCATTTCTCCCAAGGTGTTTTTTGATTTCCTCTTTGATTCTTCATTGACCCATTAATTGTTTTTCAATAATATGTTGTTCATTCTCCATGTATTTGTGTTTTTCCCAATTTTTCTTTCTTTAATTGATTTCTAGTTTTGTACCATTTTAGTCAGAAAGATGCTTAATGTAATTTGTATCCTCTTAAATTTGTTGAGACTTGTTTTGTGGCCTAGCATGTGATCTATCCCAGAGAAACTTTTGTGTGCATTTAAAAAGAATGTGTGTTCTGATGTTTTTGATGGAATGTCCTCTAGATATATATATTAACTTTATGTGGTTTAATGTGTCATTTAAGACCATTGTTTCCTTATTAATTTTCTATCCACTGATATTAGTGGGGCATTAAAGTTCCCTATTATTATTGTATTACTGTCAATTTCTCCTTTTTTATCTGTTATATTTGCTTTATATATTTAGGTGCTCCTATATTAGGTACATATATATTTATGGACATTATCTCCTCTTCTTGTATTATTCCCTTTATCATTATGTAATTCCCTTTGTATTTTATTTTAGATTTTGTTTTAATGTCTACTTTGTCTGATATGAGTATTTCTACCCCAGGTTTCTTTCAACTTCTATTTGCATGGAATACCCGTTTCCATACCCTCACTTTGTTTGTGTGTCTTCAGTTCTGAAATGAGTCTTTTGCATGCAGCATATAGATGGGTCATTTTCTAATTGAATCAACCACTCTATGTCATTTGATAGGAGCACTTAGTCCATTGGAATTTAAAGTGATTATTGATAGGTGTATACTCACTGACATTTTGTTACTTGTTTTCTAGGTTTTTTTGGTAATTCTTCTCTATTCTTTTCTTCTTCTTTTAGTTTGTTCCATTATGATTTCATAATTTGCTTTAGTGGTATGCTTGTGTTCCTTTCTCTCTAGTGTTTGTGTATATATTATAGGTTTTTGATTTCTTGTTCTGATAAGGTTTATATATGTTGACCTGTAACTATATCTATTTATTTTAAACTGTTAGTAATGTAACTTCAAACACATTTTAAAAGATCTACATGTTTTAACTCCTTTCCCCCAATGTTTGTGTTTTTGATGTCATGTTTTACATCTTCATAGTTATCCTTTAACTGTTTACTGTGGTTATATTTGATTTTATATATTTTTTTCTTTTAGTCTTTGCACTACCTAATTTAAATGGTTGATCCATAGCCTTTACTATATATTTGCCTATACCAGTGGGATTTTTCCCTTTGCATAATTTCTTATTTTTTGTTGTTGCCTTTTCTTTTTCATTTAAAGAGGGCCCTTTAGCACCTCTTGTAAAGTCTGTTTAGTATTTATAAACTCTTTTAGTTTTTCCTTGTCTGAAAAGTTCTTTATTTGTCCTTCAATTCTGAATGATAACATTGCTGTTTAAGGTGTCCTAGGTTTTAGGTTTTTCCCTTTTAGCACTTTAAATATAACATGCCACTCTCTTCTGGCCTGCAAAGTTCTGCTGAAAAATCAGTTAATAGCCTTATGGGGATTCTTTTGTATGTTACTCTTTGTTCTTCTCTTGCTGCCTTTAGAATTCTCTTTTTACCTTTAATGTTTGCCATTTTAATTATGATATGTCTTGGTGCAGGTCTCTTTGGGTTCATCTTGTTTTGTACTCTTTGTCCTTCCTGTGCCTGAATATCTGTTTCCTTCTTCAGGTTCAGGAAGATTTCAGCCATAGTTTCATCAAGTACATTTCCACCCCTTTCTCTCTCTCTTCTCCTTGTTGGACCTCTATAATGCAAGTGTTAGTACACTTGATGTTGTCATAGGGATCCTTTAAACTATCCTCATTTTTTAATATGTTTTTTTCTTTTGATCTTCTGATTGAGTGGCTTCCATTATTCTCTCTTCTATATTGCTTATGCGTTTTTTTGTTTCACCTAATCTGCTGTTAATTCCCTCCAGTGTATATTTTCATTTTAGTTATTGTGCTCCTCAGCTCTTATATTTTCTAATTCTTTGTTAAAATTCTCACTGTGTTCATATACTTTTCCCTCAGTTTAGTTAGCATTCTTATTACTGTTGCTTTGAAATCTATCAGGTAAATTATTTATCTCTGTTTCTTTAGGGTTTTTTATTGGTCTTTCTTTGGAAACCTATTTCACTGTCTTCTCATTTTGTTTAATTTTCTCTGTCTCTATAAAATTAGGGGAAATGTTTACCTTTCCTGATCTTGAAATGGTGTCCTGTGTGGGAGTGTTCTTATGCAGTCTGTATGTGCACAGTGACTTTGGTGGGAAAGCTGGATCTGAAGTGAGCATAGGCTGGCAGCCACCACCTTGGTGGGAGGTAGGGCTTGATTTGGAGGGGCCAGAGCCAGATCCATGTGCAAGCCAGGGCTTCTCCTATGTTTACTGCCCATCACTATCCTATTGGGGGCTAGTTCGGGGGCTTAGAGGCTGGAGCAGGAGACCTGATGGAGCTGTTTCTCCTGGGTATGATGGCAGTCTTTGCCTCGGTTTGAGATGTAGCTGGAATCTGAGGGCTTGGGGCTGCACTTCTATGCTGATTTCATTTTTTCCCAGCGTGTGTCCCCTGGTTAGAGGCTGGATCAGGACCAGAGGGATTGGTGTCACTCCACTGAACTGGCCTCGGTCCCTCCCTAGTGTGTACAGGGATGTATAATTTAGTGATGGTGGTCTCTGCCCTGGAGCTCGCTTCCATCCCTTGGGAGTGTGTGCAGAGACATGAGAGCTGATAATGGCTACCTCTACCCTGGTCAGAGGCAGGGCTGCATTCAGAGCTGGCTCTGTTTCCTCCATATATGAGTATTCTCACTGGCAAAGGAAGCCTCCTCCTTAGTGGGGAGAAGTGCCAGAGCAGAAGGGGCTGAAGTAGGAGCCCAGCTGGGGGCTGGAGTGTTCCTGGTAAGCCAGCCAGATGCCCAAGAAAATTTCAATCTGCTGCCTCCACACTATAACTGGGAGTAATCAAAACTTCGTGTATTCTTCAAGGACAGACTATTGGTTTCTTCTAGTCCTCTGGTAAGTCCCATTGGTTTTTAAACCAGCTAAGGGGGCTCATCTTCCCAGTGTTGGACCTGGGGGCTAAGTGCTAAATATGTGGTTCAAACTTTGTACTCCCCAGGGATGATACCCAAGCCTGGGTTATCCTTTCCTTTCTGTGTCCCCTGCTAGGGGTGTGGGTTCTAACCAGATCACTTCTCCTCCCTTCCTACCAGACTTCATTTGGATCTTTATTTACAGCCTTAGTTGTAGAAAAGCTGTTCTGCTAATTCCCAGGTTGATTCCCATGTGAGTCACTCTATATATAGTTGTAGTTTTGATGTGTTTGTGAGGGGAAGTGAGCCCAACATCCTCCTACTTCACCATCTTGATCTCCCCAAAATAACATTTTTAAAGAGAAAGCAACACTATCAACAAAAACTTATTTTAAGTTACTCTACTGTATAAAGTATGTTAGGTTCTGACATATTTAGAATAAGTTTTATTCCTTCCCAATATCTGACTTAACTTTTTAAACCACAGGCTATACATAAATATAGTATGTCAAGTATTAAGATTAAACAGCTAATCAACTTTTCAGTTATTTCAAAACATTTCCTTCCTATGAGAATAATGAAGTGATGTCAGTCCTAAACCTTTTAAAATTTATACATAGCAGGATTGTATCCAGTTTCATGAACAGAACATTTTCTTCAGCAGAGAGGCTAGATATATTACAGGTAGGAAACATCGATGCAGAAGTGATTCACAGAGATAAAGTGAATTCCAGAAAATCCTTTCACTATAGAGCTATTCTGGGAATTTGTCCACACATTCTGCAGAATGCAGGGTGATCACAAAACAGGACATGTCTCAAGTCTGGGTGAAGTGAGACTAAGTTTAGAAATTGTTCCTTCTGTATTCAGACACAGATATGCCCAACATATCCTAGAACAATGTTGTAAATACTTACTCCTCCCAAAACTGGAAATAGGAGATTTATAGTCTTTATATGATTGGATTAATAGTTTCCCAGCACTGGCTAGATCACCTTGACATTTGGTGACTTTATTTTCAGTTTCAAATCCATGGAGTATGCTCACCCATTTTTAAAATATTTCCATGCTTTTTGAGTGTTTCAGTGTCCTGCATTAGCTCCTACATTGAAGGTAATATGTGTTATGAAAGGATGTAAATTTCAGCCTAGGTTTAAACTGTGTCTTATTGTTGAGAAGTGTGTACCTATATGATGAATGGGTGGGGAAGTCTAAATAGAAGTCTTACTTGCATGGAGGATTGAGGATCTCCTAAGAGAACTCACTGGAAGGCACAAAAAAAGATTATCTGAACAATAAAGCCTTTGTTGTAGGAGAAAAGAGATAGTATGAATTTGAAGAAACAGTCATTTGAACCTCTCCCCTCTAAATCCAAAGAATAGGGAGGCCTGTCAGCAAACAGAGAAAAGTGTTTCAACAAAATGCTATATTTTAGGACCTGAACATAAGGATTTGGTAGATTTTAAACAGACTTCAAAACACTTGAGGAAGTAATAAGACACTCTCCCATTTTGTTCTACCAAAAATCTCATGGATAGTTCTGGTGCATTCATGATGTGGTCTAGGAGACAGTGAATGGAGTGGTGCCTAATGAAAGAACCAGCATGTCCAGCAGGTAGAAGTGCCTTTGGAGGGCTTTCCTCCAGTGAACTCAACCTTAAGGAGTGAGGGCAGTTGAACAATACCCATCAGAAGTGGCAGAGGTTGCCATTCTCTGGACTTGATCCACATGTGAGACAACCTAGGAAATCCAAGATATTTAGGTGGAAAGAGCAGGGACCAGAAGGGAGGCTGATGTTCTACATTAGTCAGTGGGGAAAATGCCCTGAGAAATAAAAGTTATCCCTGTTAATAGTGCCCTGTAGGTTGGTGAGGCCTGTGGAAACTCCAGTCACAGCAGTGGTGCTATTCTTAATCTGTTTTGACAGAAATGTGAATTAAACATGTATACTTCCACCTCCTCTGAGAATTACACATTGTGTTTGTATATTTTGTGCCCATACCTAATTTGATTGGGGGGGGGTCACACATCTGTATTTTATCAGTTTACACATAATAAGCAGGGCTTATTTCATGTCCCTGTTTAATCTCTGCCTTCACATTTCTATGTTATGTTTCTGTCAACAGTAGAGTCTTTCTTTACCCCAAAAACTTTAACCTCTAAACTGCATGTTGTAACTCTTATATTCTCTTCCAAACTGAAATCACCTGCAGGTTAGTTTTGTCTAAATCAGTATCCTCAAATAGACACAATAATACTGACACAGATAATAGGCACATTTCTAAATATCTTGTAACAGTGACATTCTATATTATAGGTAGTGAGTAAATAGGTCCAAGTGTTAGGTTTAATTTACAGTTGAATTGTAAAATGTAATTTAGGTATTTAGAAGTTCCCTGAAACAATTTTCATGGCATAGGAGCAATCTGATCTTTGTTAATAAGATCATTTAAAAGTAAAATATTTTTTCACTTGGAGTTATAAACTTTCTTTCTGAGTGTTCCAACTAGATTCATATAAACTTCATATATTTGATGAAAAACAATCAAACAGAATATGAACTTTCAGATATTTTCAAAGGATATAATAAAATGTGTCCCTTTTATCAAATGTAATAAGATATATAATATGATACTAAGTGAGATATCACATCTAAGAGCTTTTCTCTGCATAAGAAAATTCTATTTTTGTTGTTATTACTCTTAGCAGATGTGATAGGCAGATAATGAGTGTCCCAAAATGCCCATGTCCTAATTTTCACAACCAGTGATTATGTTTCTTTACTTTGCAAAAGAAAATTTGCAGCTATGATTATGGTTATGGACTTTATGATGCAGACAGTCCCCTGGATTATCCAGGTGGGACCAATATTTTCACAAGTGTCCTTAAAATGGAAGAGGAAGGCAAAACAGACAGAGATATAACTAGAGAAAACAAAGGCACAGAGGATTGCAAAACCATTGCCTTTGATGACCTCACCTTCATTTTAGCTCAGTGAGACCCATGTCAGACTTCTAGCCTGCAAAACTGTAAGGTGATAGATTTGTGTTGTGTTAAGCCACTAAGTTTGTGATAACAAAGGCAGTAGAAAACTAATAGCGCAGACAAAGTAATTTCCATGAAAACATTTATTTTTTAGAATGATTAACATGAGTTACTATCATAGAGTAAATATCTAGTTAAAATATGCCCTCCCCACCTCCATGAATGTCCACTATGTTCTAAGTTTAGGTAGGTAAACATTTAGGAAACTATCTTTAATCCTGAGTGGTCTCAGTTTGACTTTTAATTTTCACATGATCACCAGTTGCTGCTGATCTCAAAACACACTGAATTTATCTCTATGAAACTCTAAAATCTTTTAGGATATTCTTGTGTTGTCTCTTATTTTAACTTCTCTTTGCCAAATGTATTCAATTTCTTTTTTTTGAAAAATGTTTTTTTTCCACTGGAATAGTTTTTCTTGCCAGAACAAAATGCTCCAAAATTTGAGATATATTTGTTTTCGTGGAGGAAATATTAGTGTAGTATGCTGCTACAGTATATTTAAAACATTTTATTCACAAGTGATTATACTGTTTATACGTAACTCACATTAGGCATCCAATTCATTATCTTATATAAACCTTTACTTACTACAAGGTTGAAATCTAAAACCTACATTTCCCAGACTTCCTTTCAGCTAAGGTCCTGAATACAAATTGATTTCCACCATTTGTTTAACATGTAGTGTAGCAAGATCTGAAAGGGAAGAGTTAATTAAAAACCATCTTCTTGTGGCTTTTACCTCTTACTATTGGCAAACAGTGCTCAGGAGATATGAGGGTTGCCAACAGTGGTACTGCAGGGTCCAAACTCCAGTTTCCTAAGTGTTGACAAGCAGCAGGTTCAGCACCTTGATCTGGCATCTCATCCCTTGACTCCAGTATCAGGAGCACATTTTCCAGCCTCCTGAGTGTTGGGCTGTGTTGGCAAAGGCAGAGACTCTTGTTTCTGCCATATTTCCATTTGTGACCTCAGAAGTAGTGCCCTCCTAGTAAGTCAGTTCTATATAGGTCCAGGAGTTATTCAAAGAGACCCAGCTTAGAAACTGTTCCTTCAGGCTTGTCAATGCTTTGGTAAGCACAGAATTTCCTGTATGAAATTTCCTCATGTTTAAAAATGCCTACAGTGGTTTCTGTTTCCTGCACTGAACTGTGGTAGAGAAGTCCAATCAGGAAATATAAAGATACATTATCCATAAAAAATTGCTGTGCTATTTGTGACAAAAATTTGTTATCTTCTCTATTGTTAAATGGAGAATTAATTGTAAGGCAATTACAGCACCTTAATTACCAGACATCTGCATCTATAAATTCATGAACATAATTTTTCCTAGAATTTGAATGTGTTTATTCATTTCAGGGGCAAGGATTATACATATGCCAATCATTGTTCTAAAAAATATATTAATTGAAAAATGATAATTGTTCAATCTTACATCAAGTGTCATTCAAGTATAATTCTGTAATTCTGTAGAATTCTGTAATTCTGTAGAAAGGGAAAAAAATCACAAAATTAATACACATACATGTATTAGGAATATGTACATATTACATAATGATTTAAATTTGTATATGTATATATCTATATCCTGTTTCTTTATATCCTTCTTTTTCTGTGTTATGGGCCAAACAATGTAATAGATGTCTCTCTAAATACAAAGAGAAAAAATACTTAGAGTGGATGTGTATGAATATTGGTTCAAGTTATTTACAATCAGTTCTGCCAGCTATTCCCAACTTTAATGCCACTTTCTTCCAGGAGTTAGTCTTTTATTTTAGTGGAGATTTATGAAACCTCTTGCATGCAGTCATTAAAACTGTGACCACCTCTCACTGCAGCCCTGTCATTTAGTTTTCTTGCATTATTAACTGGGCAAGGCACTGTATATGGTAATTATGTTCTCAATAATGGAACCTACTCATCACACATTAAGATTTCATTCAGTCACTCTTTTTGAATTTTAACATAAAAGAGCTTGTGAATAGGTGTGCACAGTGATTTGAATCTGTAAAAGGAAGATTTTATTCCATTAATGATATTTTTAAATCTAAAAAACATGCAATTAAGTAATATAACTTTTTAATACATCTTCAGTCATATGTATTTTATAGTTTAGCTTTCAAATCAAGGGAAAAACAATTTCTGAAAAAAATTATTTTTATGCTCTGAATCTACTTTCTAATATTAAGATATTTCTAATACCTGTCTCTGTGTTGAATCTGAATAATTTATTTTCTCCTAAATACTGGAGAAATTTCAACAAGGAGTATTCTTGCAATTTTGAGAGAATCTAGCAATAAGAAGCGAAAATTTCTCTATGACATAATTAGTGAGGCCCCTGAAAGGTGTTTTTCATTTTGTGTGTCTTGTATTATATTTAAAAATAAAACAAACTTTGGTGAGTGAAATTTATAAAATTAAAACAAAGTCTATTGATTCATTCATTTTCTTGGACATATATTTTAAGATGTAATAACTCTTAAAAATTTGAGAGTTTATTCTAATGTTTCCAGAGACTATTTTATTATTTTCAGATTATTCATTAAGAAAATTTTGCTGTCATTTTTGTTTTGTTGTTTTTAAAAACCTACACGAAATATTTTTAGTCATATTGGTCATGCATTGTTGAAATGAAGGCTTATTTCTATGACTCAGTTGCTTAATTGTCCCTAAACTTCAGTATTAATTAAACAAAGACAATCTTGTTTGGTGACACATGAATTTAAGGAGGGCACTTACAAGAGCATAAAATTTACTAGCTTGATTTCTACTAGTTATATTAATAGTTGTCTCTTGGTATCCATGGGGGATTAGTTCCAGCACCCCATCCCCTCCAAGGATACCAAAATCTGCAGACACTCAAGTTCTTTATACAAAATGGTGTAGTATTTGCATACAACCTTCCTCCCATACACTTCTAACCATCTCTAAATTACTTACAGTGCCTTATATAATGTTCATGTTATATAATTTGTTGTAAACACAATGTAAATGCTATGTAAACAGTTGCCAGTACATGGCAAATTCAAGTTTTGCTTTTGTTCCTTTCAGTGTAATGAGATCTAATTGACATACAGTAATGTGTAAGTTTAAGTTATACAGCATAATGATTTGATTAACATACTTCATGAAGTGATTATCACAATAAGTTTATAGAACATCCATCATCTCATATAGGTACAAAATTAAATAAACAGAAAAAAAGTTTTTCTGGTGATGAGAACTCAGGGTTTACTCTGTTAACAACTTTCATATAGAACATATGGCAGTGTTAATTAATTAATTTATCATGTTGTATATTTCACCCCTAGTACTTATTTAAGTTTGTACCTTTTGACTGCCTTCATCCAATTCCCCTTCCCCTACATCCTCTGGTCAAGTTTTGCTTTTAAAAACTTTCTGGAATTTTTTTTTTAATATTTTTGATCCACAGTTGGTTGAATTTGTGGATGTGTAACCTGTGGATTTGGGGGGCTGACTGTAGATTACTTGGTTTCTCCTAAATATGATCAAGTCCTTGTAATACATACAACATTCATTTTATCATCTAAATGATTAGTCTTTAGATCAGATGCACTGAGCTAGCAAAATAAATTAACAATCCACATAAGTGGTGTAGCAACCAGAGAAAAGTAGATCATATTGGAGCGTCAGAACACAAATCCAGTGAAATAAAATTTTGGATGAGAAAGATGAGCCATTCAGTGATAATAAATAAAGTTGCTGTGTTTTATTTATTTATTTTTTTGCGGTACGTGGACCTCTCACTCTTGTGGCCTCTCCCGTTGCGGAGCACAGGCTCCGCGGCCATGGCTTACAGGCCTAGCCGCTCCGTGGTATGTGGGATCTTCCCGGACTGGGGCACGAACCCGTGTCCCCTGCATTGGCAGGCGGACTCTCAACTACTGCGCCACCAGGGAAGCCCAAGTCGCTATGTTTTAAAAGATCCAAATGAAACAAAAAGGAATAGAAAACTGAAGGAAAGAAAGGAAAAAGGAAGGAAGCAAGAAGAAAGAAAGAAAAGAAAGAAAGAAAAAGAAAGAAAGGAAAAAAAACCTTTTGAACATAAAAGTGTTTATAAATGAGTAGATGAATTAAAGAGGATGGTCATAATAAGGTGTCAGCATCCAGGATGATTAAGTACAAGAAATATTTCAAGGAAGTGAACACAAATATAAACAGGCTACAATAATAAATGAAACAAAAGGGAAATGTAAGATATATCCAGAAGACTTTATTTGGGAAAATATATATTCCCCAATGAAAATAAAGATGGTAGAGGACAAAAATTAAAATATAGTAGAAGGAAGGGTTAGTGAGATAATTAAAGACATTACTGATTTCCAAGTTAGATTATTGGAAACTTTCTGACTTATAAAAATAAATTTTTTTTTCTAGCTTCTATGCAAGAATAACAAATAAGTTGTGTTATTGTATTTGCCATTAACAGCCCTGGAAGCTGGAAGACATTGAAGGGACATTTATAAACTATGAAGAAAAAATAACTTTATTTTTCAGTAAGATAAAATTACAGGACAAAATGAAGATATTGAAGAATATACTAGAATCCCAAGATTGTAAAATCTTTATATTCTCTCTAATGTAGATATTTGAGAGAAAACTAACTAAAAATGAAATATGTGAATACAGAAACATCAACATGGGACAAAAGGTGAAGCAGAAATGACAGTGGTGAGCAATTATCGTGGAATAGGTAGAGAGTTACATGCTGAATGGTATTTCTTACCTTATATCACAAACAATCCTCAAAATTGTACTGGCTTACCATAATAAAACTTCATTTCTTTCTCATGTAATGGGCTACCCTGAGTGTTACACAGATGGCTTTCTACACAGTGATTCAGGCACTTTACATTCTATGTCACAGCCAAGCCCTAGACCCTGGGTGTGTTCATGCCAGGTAATAACTGGTGAAAAATTATGTGGAGAAGACACATATATTTCTTAAATGTTTCATACTAGAAATGACACATTACTCATGCTCACATACCTTTACAAAGAATTAGTCACATGGACTCATCTAGATATAGCAGTTACTGAAAAATATAGTCCATGGTTTAGAAGATAAATCCAAGCAACACAATTACACTTTCTCAGTCTCTGCAATTAGGTGTGTCCATGTGACTGAGTATATCCAATGGAATGTGAGTGGAAGGAAGTTGCACCATCTCCATATATGGGCCATAGAATTCTCTCACATTTGATTCTCCTCTTCTTTTCCTTCAACCTCTTGAAGCATAAGAGCTTGGAGAACTTGGAAGCCATGGTTTGAAGATACTGTAACCACAAGATTGAAAGAGCTTGGGTCCCTGTAATTGTTTAAATCAGTAGTTCTCTACTGGGGCTGATTTTGTCCCCTATGGGGTATTTGGCAACATCTGGAGATATTTTGGGTCATCATAACTAGGAAGGTGCTATTGGAATTTAGTTGGTAGAGATTGTAGATGCTGTATACAATCTACAAGAACAGTCTACCACAACAAAGAATTAGATAGGCCAAAAATGTTAATAGAGCCAAGGCTGAGAAACTCTAACTTCCATGAGGCTGATGCCAATCAGAGACACATGTTTTCATTCTTTATGAATGAGAAATAAACTAATATATTAAACCACTGAGATTTTAGGATTTATATTTTATTGCAGCTAGCATTAAGAATACTTGATTCATATGTTTTCCTACTTAGAATGACATGAAACATACATTAAGAGCGTCACGGAGACCAGTGTAATTAAATATTAATCTTTAATTCACATATTTAACAGTTACTGAGCACTCATTGTGAACTTGACATTTTTTTAATAGTAAAATATTATTGAAACATGTTCTTAACCCTGTAAGAACATTAGTCTATAAGCAGAAGGCAGTCAATTGAAGATCCAGTTAAAAATCGTCATGGACACCATGATGATATATTCAGAGTTCCATGGCAGCACAACAAGAATACTTATCCTGTTAAAAAAAAAAATGTTGGTAAAACCATACTGAGTATAGATGTTTATGAAAAGCTGAATTTTTAGCTGAATTCTAAACAATAGGTAAAAATTAGATAACTTAGGGTCAAGATTATTTCATATTGAGGGTACAACACAATTAAGGGTCTGAGATGAGATAAAAATAGAGGTTATTGAATGTTGTGGAGTGGGCTATGGCAGTTCAGTGTGTATCTAGAATGAGTGTATAGGGATGAGGGTAAGGGTAGGAAGAGAAAATGAGTTTTAGAAAAGTTCTATCGTAACACCAAGTTGAGTAAAACAAGAATGTGTTCTAATTTCCCTTCTTTTTAGTATTCTTAACAATTTTGTAGCATTTGCAATCCATATTCTCCTAAATAAGGGAAGAAAAAAAAAAGAACAAGAGAAGAAAGCAGTCTTCTAAATTATAGTTATTTGGCTTTATATCATCAATTACTCAAAATTGTAATACTCAAAACTTTAATAGAAAATATGATTTCCTTTTCATTGTTGGAAAAGACATGTATCAGTTAGACATTGCTGCATAGCAAATCATCCCCAAATGCACAGCAGATTAAAATAATAGATGTGTATTACTGCTCTTAAGAGTATAGGTCAGTTGTGTGATTCTTCTGTTTTTGGCCAAGCTTGCCTGGGATTTCTCATGTGTCTGTGGTCAGCTGGTAGGTGGCCTGAGGATGACTGGTAAAGGAAGCCCTCATTCGCATGTCTGATGTATGACTATCTGCCTTCTGAAATAACAGAAGTAAATGGGTCACCCTAGTTTCATCATCCAGTAGGCTAGCCTTCTTCACGTGGCAGTGCAAGGTCCAGAGATAAAACAGAATTGTACAAGACCTCTTGAGGCCTGTGCTCAGAACTGGAAATGAGACTTCTACTGCCTTCTTTTAAAGTAAATCATAAGGGCAACCAAGTTGCCAGGATAGGGAGAATGAACATCATATCTTGGTGAGAAGTTTTGTGAAGTCACATTGCAAAGAGTGTGGATACAGGGAAGAGTGAAACGGTGGGTGAATTTTAACAAACAAACACAGAAAAATTAACAGTAATCAATTTTCTACGTCAAGTTTATCAAGGTTATCTCCTCCCCATCCCACTATAACTTTCAATTATTAGTAGTTAATAATGCTAACAATTTCCTTTCTGTGACCAGAGTTGGATTTTTAACCAGATAACTTTGTGGGGATCATTAGAAGGTTTTATTTTTCCAAGAGGGATTTTCTTAATATGATTTACTTATGTAAATTTTGTGTGAAGATGGGAATTTGTATATTTTTTTACTTTCCATAACAAAATTTTTACATTTACAAAAAATTAATTATTTGAGATAATCTTAGACTTTCCTATGGCTATTTTATCTATGCATTACTTAGAGAAGAAAATGTGAGCTTCTGATAAGTCACAAGCCCTCATTCAACAGAACAATTTTATAAAATAATGGCAGGGGCTTCCCTGGTGGCGCAGTGGTTGAGAGTCCGCCTGCAGATGCAGGGGACGCGGGTTGGTCCGGGAAGATCCCACATGCTGCGGAGCCGCTAGGCCTGTGAGCCATGGCCGCTGGGCCTGCACGTCCGGAGCCTGTGCTCTGCAACGGGAGAGGCCACAACAGTGAGAGGCCCGCGTACCGCAAAAAAAAAAAAAAAAAAAGATAATGGCAAATTCTTCTTCAGCTTAGTTCACTTTTTTTTTTTTAACATCTCTTTTGGAGTAGAATTGCTTTATAATGGTATATTAGTTTCTGCTTTATAACAAAGTGTATCGGTTATACATATATCCCCATATCTCTTCCCTCTTGTGTCTCCCTCCCTCCCATCCTCCCTATCCCACTCCTCTAGGTGGTCACAAAGCAACAAGCTGAACTCCCTGTGCTATGCAGCTGCTTCCCACTAGCTATCTATTTTACATTTGGTGGTGTATATATGTCCATGCCACTCTCTCACTTTGTCCCAGCTTACCCTTCCCCCTCCCCATATCCTCAAGTCCATTCTCTCGTAGGTCTGCATCTTTATTCCCGTCTTTCCCCTAGGTTCTTCTGACCATTTTCTTTTTCTTTTTTTTTTCAGATTCCATATATATGTGTTAGCATACGGTATTTGTTTTTCTTTCTGACTTACTTCACTCTGTATGACAGTCTCTAGGTCCATCCACCTCATTACAAATAACTCAGCTTCATTTCTTTTTATGGCTGAGTAATATTCCATTGTATATATGTGCCACAGCTTCTTTATCCATTCATCTGTTGATGGATACTTAGGTTGCTTCCATGTCCTGGCTATGGTAAATAGAGCTGCAATGAACATTGTGGTACAAGACTCTCTTTGAATTATGGTTTTCTCAGGGTATATGCCCAGTAGTGGGATTGCTGGGTCATATGGTAGTTCTATTTTTAGTTTTTTAAGGAACCTCCATACTGTTCTCCATAGTGGCTATATCAATTTACATTCCCACCAACAGTGCAAGAGAGTTCCCTTTGCTCCAAACCCTCTCCAGCATTTGTTGTTTGTAGATTTTCTGATGATGCCCATTCTAACTGGTGTGAGGTGATACCTCATTGTAGTTTTGACTTGCATTTCTCTAATAATTAGTGATGTTGAGAATCCTTTCATGTGATTGTTGGCAATCTGTACATCTTCTTTGGAGAAATGTGGCATATATGAATACTCACTCCATCCTTACATCCTAACTTCCCTTTATTCTATTCCACAAAATTTGCTAAGTCATTTCAAAAGGCTCTCCTACAGCTAATTAGGTTTTATATAGATGACACTAGATAATTTATCTAATCAATATTCAATAAATTAGGACTTTGTCATTAATGATTGTAAATATTTTCTCAGCTACCCAAAGATGACTGTAGTAGGAATCATTATAAGTGTTCCAATACTTCAAATATTAAAAATATTAAGGAATGATGCTGGACACTTCAAACCGACAAGAACTATTGCTATTGTGATCACCTTACACTTTATAAATATGTCTCAATTATTACATTTATTTTCATGTATTCTGAATCTCTCTTTACATAATTGTAAACACTAGTTCCCTGAAGACTTGTATCAAGTATTATTGTTAGTAAAGTTCCAGTTGTCCAAAAAAGAGTGGTCGATCACATTTTTTGTTTGATTTTCTTTTTAAGTTAAAAAAATGTATGACAGGGTGGTTATTACGCAAATTAGAGTAATATTCTGTGGTCTCACATCAGCATCTCTGATCAAGAAACACATTGTTTTGACCCCTGGTCATTCTGTTTTATGTTCTCCAGCTTAATTTTCCTTGAACAACCCACCCTCTTCCCCCATGGTAAATGGTCTTCCTCTTGACTTGGAACATTGTTTATCTTTTTCCTTACCTCTCTATATTGTAACACTTTTCTGAACTAGCAAGGGAACCCACTTACCAGAGGCCTGAGTGCTTATGAGCTAATGCTAAAAATTGTAAGATACCAAGGAAGTTGACAGAGATAAAATGAAAGAATTTCTCCTAGGACTAAAAAACAAAAGAAAAACATCTAGAAACTAGTTTTATCCAGTCTCTCCTGATAATATTCCTCTCACTCTGCTATCCCATTAAATGTAATGGATGTGATGTCAGGAAGGGGCTAACTTGAGAGACTCTTGTTTAATATTCTGGCAGGGGGAATGTCTTGTGAACTATCTGAGTGTTAAACTATCTGAGTGTTTGTCGCATTTGTGACAAATGTAGGGCACTGGATTGCCTATGTTCTGTGAAGGTCTATTGCTGCATAAGGACTATAGAACCATCCAAGTTAACACTGGCGTTTGAGTTTAATTCTAAGATATTTCTAAATATCAAATGGTCGTGATTAAAAACAAAGTGGTGATATTCTATTACCAATGGCCATAAATACTGGGAGAGTGGGTAGATAAATGATGTTCCAAGAGTATGAGGAAGGCAGTGTTAACTTGCAATTAAATAATTTGAATAATACCTCGAATTCACAAATCATTGCTTCAGAATCAGAGCATAAAAGAAAAAATAAAACCAATATCATTAACGTACCCAGACTGGTGAAAATGGGAAATTGAATAAATCCATACCTGTAGATTCCTACCAAATACTGAGTTACTAGACATCGGATGATGTGGCCATATCTAACAAGTAACTAAAAAACCTATATATTACCCAATTCTTATGATTGCCATTATATCAGCTAAATCCCTATTAAAATTAATTTACTCAATAAAAATAATGTATCATCTGTTACATTTCATTTTAAATAATCTAGTCAATGGTGATTCAATTATAGAATCTCTCTTGATCATTACACTTTTTTGATAATTTATAAAATAGTAATGCTGAGGCTTTCAAAATCCTGTGCTAAACTTAAATTAATAAAAATTTTAAGATACATGCGAAAGCACGTTAGCCACTTCATACAATTTGTGTTGCAGCGATAGAAGTTTGTAGAAACAAGACTTTAGAAAATAACCTAATATACTTTAAATTAATGGAGAAACAAATATTTTCCCTAAAAAGTTTTTAACTTCATATTTAAAGGCTAAATTTGTTACTTATTTGCAGAAAAAAATCACAAGTTAAAAATATAAGTAAGTTGGACTATTTCTTACTCTTTAAACTCACGCATCAAGATGCAAATTACGTTATGCTGTGGTTCACCAAAATCATATATCTCCGAATGATCAGAAAATAAAAACAGGACTAGTTACAATGTTCAAAAAGTAAGAAGTTATTCTCAATACTATTTTGAGATATTGTGTTTAAATAATATTTTCCTCACAGCTCAAAGTGAAATTTACTCACCTGTCATCACATACTTTAGACTTACCATCAATTGGGTAGAATGTGCACTTATTATATAAGGAAGTTACCTGGGTATGAGAGCACACTGACACAGGTAATAATACCATTATCATTCTTATTAATAGTAATTTTTCTTGTGTGATGTGAACTTATTTTGTCCCTTTGCAATGTGAATACTCTCATATTATTCATCATTTGACTCCCTAAATTTACTAGAGTTATGTTTATTTTTAAGATATTAAATATCATGTCTTCTTGCTGAAGACTGTAATCACTAAAAGAATTCATTCAAGCCTTAAATTGCTTATTTGTAAGCAAATGGAGCAAATTGACGATTTCAGTTACTGCTTTGGAATACAAACTAAACTGAACTCATAAAATTTTCTGCTTTCTGTAAAATAGAGCAGTATAATGTTACTGAGCTGCAAGAAAAAAATGCTATCAGGAAACTTAGTGCAAAGTGTATCACATATGCGTATGCATATTTCCCTCAAGGTAAAACAGGGATTTAGAGAAGAAGGAGACTTGGTAGTGTTATATATTTCCAAAAAGAATATTGAAGGTCAAAACATAACTGATCTGGGACTAGGTGGAAAGACAGAATGAGGTAATTATGGAAGTGGAAAAGAGTCAGGAGACAGCAGAAGAATATAAGTAATGAAGAGGCTGAATGAGAGTGAACTTACGGTTTATAAACTGAATTACATCTGGCAAATATTCAGCGTCTTTAAATTTACTTACTGGCAGGACATATATCAAAAAATGGTGGCTGTATTATAGCCATTGTCCATTAGATTTGAAACATGAATCTAGGTTATACTATGTTTTCCCACCTTCTGATATTTGCTAGAATTGGGTCTGAACTTACATTTTTTGTTATTTTGTTTTTTTCATGTTTTCATTTGCCACTGATCACTCATTTGAGAGAAAAAAAAGATGGTGATATTTCATGGTTATGTGTATATATATATATATGTGTGTGTATATATATATATATATATTCTTCTTGACACAAGAATCTGATAAAAATACATTTGTTTACTTGTTCTATTCATTCAATGGGACTAAAAGATGTCTCTTACCTGCTCTTGCCATCTCTTTCCATATGCAGAAAGTTCAATAAGCATGGTCTCTCTCTACTCTGTCACTCATTCTACAACAGAGGAGTTGGAAAATTATGCCAGACTGGTAATTTCAGGAGAACAATTTGGTCACTTTCAGCCTACCTTCCTCCTCCTTTCTTCTCTATGGAGCCAGTCTGTCTACAGAGAGCAAAGCTTTTCTACTTTCCAGACAACCCTTACCTGCCCCACCTACCTTCACACACACAGCAGGAGACTTCACTGGTCTAGCAGTTCCTGTGGTTCTCTGGTGAATCTACACGACCGTAGTAGCTGGTACAAGGTAGCATTTACTCACAGAATAAGCCCTTTCTCTAATACTTCAGCATCCTCAGTAGTATTGTAGATATTTAAACCCAGCTTTAATGCTTTGTCTTTTCGTAGTGCTACTTACTGGACCTCCTCAAATATCCATCAATTCAGAATGTGTTGTCGCTGGAATCTCACAGCGTGTTATTGTGCTAAACTTCAGAAATATATAAAAAGTACTACAACACACCAGTATGCATTTAATGATATTTTAACAAGCACTGCCAGATGCAGGTAGATAGACACATGGCTAGACACTTGGATGAATAAATTAAATTTCTAATCACATTTTAGTTGGAGGTGGCTTAGTCCTTGAGGTTCCAGATACTGTGTGTCATGCCAGGCATGGAATGCAGTGCAAATCTTCTGGAAAGTAATGATAGCATGGTGAGAAAATATGTGCTATGACATATGCAGCAACTATGGGAGTGTATGAGAGCACAGGCTGCTGGTGGGGACTGAGGACTAGTGAAGCCTTCCTGGAGGAGGTGACATCTGTGTTGCTTTTCCCAAATATATAGGGTATCAGAGGAGATGCTAAATAGACAGTAAAATGCCATTAGAAAATTATCTTTAAAAATGAGGCAACTAACAGTTTTCATACATATCATGCATTTGGCAGGATTTATTTTTTTCTAATGAAATTGAGATTAAGATAAACTAGTGTTTATTGAGATTAATGGTATAGTAGTTAATTACAAATTTTATGTTAGGCTTCTCTTTGAAGAAAAACAATAAAATGCTGGCATGCATGTACAAGGTCAAGCTAGAGATGTATTAAGAGCACCCAAATATGTGGCATGGTACCATGATAGAAAAGGTTAGAATTCATTGCCATCTGGAAGTTTAATATCTTGTAGGTAAAACAAAACACACAGGCAAATTAAATTAATATGGCATGATATAAATAAATGCAATCCTGCTATCCATGATTAATTTACAACTGAATGGAAGAGATAAGTGTTTGGGAAATTCAAATTACTAAGAAATTACAGCTGACTGGAGATGAGGTTGAGTTTACTGGAGGAACAGAATCTCAAAGGGGTCCTGATGGAGACCTTGAATAGTCATTTGTCTGTGAATGCTTTTGTTTGTGCAAGTTAACAATACATTATGGTTGATTTAAGGATCAATAGAACTGTCTTAAAATGCACTTTGTAATATCCAATGATTAAAATTAACCTCATCAAAATTAATTTTTAGTTGATTATTTGAATCAAGCTCTTAACTTTTCTTGGATCAGTTTGTTTTCATTGCAACAAATTTTCGTATTGCATGTACATTCATGTTTTTATTCTAAAGATGGTGACATTTTTATAGATGTAGGCAAAAAGTCAGGTCCATTCCTTCTTATACAGTGGGAGAGAAAGGCATAAATGCAAGAGGACATGTTAACAGAACTCTTTTCAACTATAAACTTTTTTTGAAAGATGAATTTTCAAAAAAGTTGAAATCCATTTTTTTGGTCAAGAGAAGAGGAGCTAAACATACTTTTCTTCTCTCATTTTATTGAGTTGTCCACTTGAACACTATCTACTTTCAAAAATATTTCATTTCTATTAGCCCTAATACCACTATTAAGAATGCATACCATAGATATATTTCAAGGTATTCATTCTTAAAGGAATATTATATCCAAATATAGACATAATAGAGAATATCATGCTGACAATAGAAATTTTTCAGTGTCTCAGGAAAGCTGATAGATTTTATGAACATATTACCTTGTCAGACATTCCTGTGTGCTCTATTTATTTTTTATATGACCTTGGCTGAAAACCATCCTGTCCCAATTATTTATAACACTGAAGTTGAACAAGTTATTTGATAACATCTTCTTTAGAGACACCTGGTAAATCTGAATAATTATGTCCAATAAAAAGAGTCCTTGGAATTGATAATTTACCATCAGCCATGGTAATAAAGATTAATGTCAGGAACTCATTTAATCTTAAGGCAAAACTGTCATTTAATTTAATTGACTTCTCCTTCTATTACATAATGAAGCTATGGGTTAGAATCTTTGTCCTACTTTTTGTAATATTTTGAAATGCAATTTTATTCCCATTTATAATGTCTTTTCCTCAGAAAAAATGAGTAAATTCTATTAAAATTATCATATTTATTAAGAAAGATAATACGGAGGGAGGAAATTTTGACACTAATTTTTCCCGGCAAATGGAAAAGATGGCTTACTCCTTCCTACAATGGGACTCACTCTGCTAATGGATATATTGCTCATTATACATTCTCTCCTTCCAATAAATAAACATGATTTCACATAGAACATTGCATTTATTCTGAGATAGAAAGGAGAGAGTACTATAGTTTTTATTTTATGAACAAGGAATTTAAGTAAAATGTTTCTAGCTGGCACATGTAGGATTATGTTGCTAAAACACACACACACACACACACACACACACACACACTCACACGAACATGATTTTCTAATTTTTATTCTGGAAAAAAAAACCCACAACATTATTTTCTAACTTTTTATTTTATATTGGAGTATAGTTGATTAATAATGTTGTGTTAGTTTCAGGTGTACAGAAAAGTGGTTCAGTTGCCCATATACATGTATCTATTCTTTTTCAAACTGTTTTCCCATTTAGGTTGTTACATAATATTGAGCAGAGTTCCCTGTGTTATACAGTAGGTCCTTGTTGGTTATCCATTTTAAATATAGTAGTGTGTACATGTCAGTCCCAAACTCCCTAACTATCCCTTCCCCTGCAACACTTCTCCCCTGGTAACCATAAGTTCTTTCTCTTGGTCTGTAAGTCTGTTTCTGTTTTGTAAACAAGTTCATTTGTGTCATTTTTTTTTTAAGATTCCACATATAAGTGATATCATATGATATTTGTCCTTCTCTGTCTTACTTCCCTCAGTATGACAACTTTTAGGTCTGTCCATGTTGCTGCAAATGGCATTATTTCATTCTTTTTAATGGCTGAGTAACATTCCATTGTATGTATGTACCACATCTTCTTTATCCATTTATCTGTCGATGGACATTTAGGTTGCTTCCAGTGCTGCAATGAATATTGGGGTGCATGTATCTTTTCAAATTATGGTTTTCTCCAGATTTATGCCCAGGATTGGGATTGCAGGATCATATGCTAGCTCTATTATTAGTTTACTAAGGAATCTCCATACGGTTCTCCATAGTGCCTGTACCAAGTTACATTCCCACCAACAGTGTAGGAGGGTTCCCTTCTCTCCACACGCTCTCCAGCATTTATTATTTGTGGATTTTTTAATGTTAGCCATTCTGACTGGTGTGAGGTGATATCTCATTGTAGTTTTGATTTTCATTTATTTAATAATTAGCAATATTGAACATCTTTTCATGTGCCTCTTGGCCATCTGTATGTCTTCTTTGGAGAAATGTCTATTTAGGTCTTCTGCACATTTTTTGATTGGGTTGTTTGTTTTCATGATATTGAGCTGCATGGGTTGTTTGTAAATTTTGGAGACCAATCCCTTGTCGGTCACATCATTTGCAAATATTTTCTCCCATTCCCCACAACATTCTTGTATGTCAAGGACTTCGTTACTTTTTTCATTCTTTCTTAGTGCATACCTTAATTATGTACATAAAATAGGGATTCATTAGATACATTAATTATATTTGTACTTGAATTTCTAATTAACAACATCTACCTTTGTAATATGGTTTTATGGATTTCAGTTAACTGACTATACAGGAATAGCTATAACAATATCAAGAAATATACAAATATAAGTTAACTATACTCATCTCTCTATATTTTAAAATTATTCATATTTTTGTTCTTCTAGCATATTTATTTCTAATGGCAACACCAATATTATAGTAGGTAGAACAGTAATCTAATTTCAAATATACAAAAAACAAAAGGCAAATTTCTTCTATATCTTTACATTTGTTCTTTTCCCACCTTATTTTATTCCTCTTGGTAAAAAGCATTTAAAATGGAACTAAAAACTTGTATCTTTCCTTTCCAATAACCTTCCATTGTTAAATACATTAAAGGGTAAGACATCTTTCAAGTTGCTGTTTTCCTCTCATCCAGATGAAATTTGTCTTAACTCTAATTTTTGAGTTATATCATTGTCTCACTTGTAATTTGTGCAATGTCAAAATAACTTCTTCACCTAGATAAATCAGTGGGAAAAATCAGATTCCTGTGTAAAATGACATTTGAATTCAACATCATGTCAGCTGAAAAAAAAAACAATTGGTTGATTTAATTATCACCATAGCTGATTTGAGGCAACACAGTGTTGTATAGAAACCACACAGTTTTAAGAAGTTTTTTTTTTTTTTTCCAAATATAGCAATAGAAATACAGGGATAATTAGACATTGCCAGGAAGTTGCATTACTTCATTCTTCTTTGAACTAAATCTATATCCCTAATTCAAAAAAATAACTGATATTATTTTTGCAGAGAAAAATCATTTAAATTCATATCAAACAAGAGTTAAACACACAGAATTTATTATGTTCTAGATACTGTTCTCAGATCTTAAATTATTAACTCCTGAAGACTTAAAAACTACCTTATGCAAAAGTCACTATTGTAATCTCCAATATGCAGAGGAGTAAACTGAGACATGGAAAAATTTCATTCACTTGTAAACTTAGGATTCAAATCCAGCCTCTCTATTTCTAGAATCTATGCTGTTAACACTACACTGTTTTAGTTAAATTAGATACAATTTCAAAGGGTATTTTAAAATACTCATATTCATTCACCCCAGTTATTATCAATATTTAACTGAGAATGTATATATCTAGAGCTGCTTGTGTGTATATCTACATTAAGATTGATATCGATATCTAGATATTTAGATATATCTACATATCTCTATGTACAAATATCTATATATCTAGATATAAATACATAATCTCTATAGATATATCTAAAAATATTTTATGTACACATATATAATATAGACAGATATAACATATCTATTACATAGGACTACACATTTAAAATTACTAAATTGATACAACGTTTTTAACTTAAAATGACTAAGACTTTCTTTTCCTTTAGAATCACAAGACAGTACTGGACAGTCCCTGAGATTTTAGCCAAGAGCAGGGAAAAAATGTTTTCCCTGACTAAATATTTTGTAATATCTCCCAAGCCATGCTTATGCAAAGCTCTGATTAAATGTTAAATAGAAATTTATTTTTATTTACAAATATATGTATATGTAATTATACATACATATATACAAATATATATCTAGATATGTACAGATTATAGATCTATCTATATAAAAACATGGTATATAGAGGTATATATCTAGATATATATCTAGAAATATAAATATAGATAGATATATAGATGTTGATATATATAGATTGTAGATCTATATATCTTAACACATAATATATATCTAGATATAGATATAGACATATCTTCTATATCTAGACATATCTATAATGTCTATATAGACATTATAGATAAATGTAGATATATATTACATCACATATAGCTATGTAAATATATATGTATAATATAAGCACATATTTTTTAATAAAAATAGATTTATATTTAACATTTAAGCATGGCATTGAGTAAGCATGGCTTGGGGATATTATAAACTATTTACCAAGTTGAAATTATGCTCTTAGCTAAGATCTCAGGGAGTGTCCATGATTATCTGTTGATTCCCAAGGAAAAGAGTCGTACAGCCTTTTTACGTTGAAATTATCTTAGTTCGGAAATTTCAAATGTGCAGTCCTATGTGCTGATTTTTAAGTTTAACATTACTTAATGTTTAACCTTCTTACCTCCCCAGCTAAGGTCTTCTGTGGTCAGAAGTAGGTTCAGTAACCACTTACTGCAGTTCTTCAGTAACTAGTGATGCCTTGGAACCAAGCCCATTTTTACCTTTGTGCATGTAAATATCTTTTTTCCCCAGGGAGAGGAGTGAGATGGGATGAGAGAAATCTTTTAGCATCCACTATTTTTTCTTTCTTCTATTAATTGAAAATATTAAATGACCAAGCTCTTTGGTTATCCAGGATTATAGCTGTTATGCCCAAGAGAAGAAATCAATCAAATGCAAAGAAACAGAGTCATAGTGCAAAATGTGTGGTTCAAAAATGTGGGTTCAGATTACTGGAGTTAAATTAGTTAACCTGGATGAGTTCGTGCAGGTAGCTTGCTGAAAGCTGAATAGGGGAAGAATAGCATCCAAATCTTTCCTGGTCCTGGGTGTTACCCAATCTGGATTTCATATCAGTGGGGTCAGTTTTGGTCTTGTGAGTAATTAGAACTTCTAAATAGTAGAAACAAATTCTTGGAGTTCCCAAGTAGTAGGCACTAATTTTATTAGCCTATCCTAAGGAGATTTGAATACTGGGGAAGCAGGGATCCACACTTGATTTCCTTGCTTCCTGATAAGAGGTTCCCTGAAATTTCCCCAACCAACATTGCCTTCCAATCCACATTCTACCACTCTCCTCCTTTGTCCTCCTGATTCCAACAGTTGTAAAAGCTTTATAGCCTGTCATTGTTTGGGACATGAACATGGGCAGAAGATGGAGGCCATAATAATCAATTGTTGTATATCCAAATATAATCCTGGTTATATCTATGACTGTTCTTTCATTGGACTTTACAGGATAGAAATGTTGCTTTTATCTTTATGAAATTGCTCTTCCAAATATGACACTTCTCAGACATATTTACTGACCCATAATATGGACAATATCTCTCAAGATGACTACACAATGTCACTGCCCATAAAACTAAAAGAGATCAAGACTTTTATTAATTACATTTTTCCTGAAAAGACATTTTACTCTAAAATAAGCAACAACTACTCCTAATTATATTTCTCATTTTGGTTTCCGCTCAGCCATGTTTTCCTGTCATACTCAGAGACAGTGAGTTTGCTAATAGACCACATTCACAGAGCTACAGATAACGCACTGAATTATTTTAAGCAAAATGACTAGAAAATATTAAAATTTAACATTGTAATGAGAGGTTGAAGAGAACCTGTTGTATAATCCCTGTATTTCAGGGTTATAGACAGATGTATCAGTAAGAGTTTATCAGAAAATCAGAGCCTATGAGTGATGTAGAATAAGAAATTTATAGTAGGAATTAAATCTTATAAAATTGTGGAAGCCAATTTCATGCTCTATGTAAGATGGTTGCTTTTGTGTCTGATATGGGGCCTGAAATCAGCAAGTTGGTAGTTGGAAGGAAAAGATAGACATGAAGTGAGGGAGATCAAGGAAAAATATGGACCTCCTGAGGACATGTTGGAGTCCGAACTGGAAACCACATCTGTCTCTGACAAATTCAGATCTCAATAATGTGAGTGATCTGCAGGAAAAGCTTCACTATGGAGCAACATACACACCTGTCTCAGGATTTGAAGAAATTTTTTTTTTTTTTTTGGTATGCGGGCCTCTCACTGTTGTGGCCTCTCCCGTTGCAGAGCATAGGATCCAGACGCGCAGGCTCAGTAGCCATTGCTCACGGGCCCAGCCGCTCCGCGGCATGTGGGATCTTCCCGGACCGGGGCACGAACCCGTGTCCCCTGCATCGGCAGGCGGACGCTCAAACACTGCGCCACCAGGGAAGCCCTGAATAAATTTTTTTAAATTAATTTTTATTAGAGAATAGTTGCTTTACAATGTTCTGTTAGTTTCTACTGTACAGCAAAATGAATCAGCTATACATATACATATATCCCCTCTTTTTTGGATTTCCTTCCCATTTAGGTCACCACAGTACATTAAGTAGAGTTCCCTGTGCTATACAGTATGTCCCCATAAGTTGTCTATTTTATACATAGTATCAATAGTGTATATGTGTCAATACCAGTCTCCCAAATCCTCCCACCCCATCCCTTTCCCCCGTGGTATCCATACATTGTTCTCTACGTCTGTGTCTCTATTTATGCTTTGAAAATAAGGTCATGTATACCATTTTTCTAGATGCTACATATAGGCATTAATATACGATATTTCTTTTTCTCTTTCTCACATACTTCATTCTGTATGACACTCTCTAGGTCCATCCACACCTATATGAATGACTGAATTTCATTCCTTTTTATGGCTGAGTAATATTCCATTGTATATATGAACCACATCTTCTTTATCCATTCCTCAGTTGATGGATATTTAGGTTGCCCCTATGTTCTGACTACTGTAAAGAGTACTGCTATGGACATTGGGGGGCTTGTTTCTTTATTGTAAAGAGTACTGTTATGAACATTGGGGGGCTTGTGTCTTTTTTTTACATCTTTATTGGAGTATAATTGCTTTACAATGGTGTGTTAGTTTCTACTTTATAACAAAGTGAATCAGTTATACATATACATATGTTCCCATATCTCTTCCCTCTTGCGTCTCCCTCCCTCCCACCCTCCCTATCCCACCCCTCTAGGTGGTCACAAAGCACCAAGCTGATCTCCCTATGCTATGTGGCTGATTCCCATTAGCTATCTATTTTACGTTTGGTAGTGTATATATGTCCATGCAACTCTCTCACTTTGTCACAGCTTACCCTTCCCCCTCCCCAAATCCTCAAGTCCATTCTCTAGTAGGTCTGTGTCTTTATTCCTTTCTTACCGCTGGTTCTTCATGACATTTTTTTTTCTCTTAAATTCCATATATAAGTGTTAGCATGCGGTATTTGTCTTTCTCTTTCTGACTTACTTCACTCTGTATGACAGACTCTGGGTCCAACCACCTCATCACAAATACCTCAATTTCGTTTCTTTTTATGGCTGAGTAATATTCCATTGTATATATGTACCACTTCTTCTTTATCCATTCATCCAATGATGGACACTTAGGTTGTTTCCATCTCCTGGCTATTGTAAATAGAGCTGCAATGAACATTTTGGTACATGACTCTTTTGAATAATGGTTTTCTCAGGGTATATGCCCAGTACTGGGATTGCTGGGTCATATGGTATTTCTATTTGTAGTTTTTTAAGGAACCTCCATACTGTTCTCCATAGTGGCTGTACCAATTCACATTCCCACCAGCAGTGTAAGAGTGTTCCCTTTTCTCCACACACTCTCCAGCATTTATTGTTTCTAGATTTTTTGATGATGGCCATTCTGACTGGTATGAGATGATATTTCATTGTAGTTTTGATTTTCATTTCTCTAATGATTAATGATGTTGAGCATTCTTTCATGTGTTTGTTGGCAGTCTGTATATCTTCTTTGGAGAAATGTCTATTTAGATCTTCTGCCCATTTTTGGATTGGGTTGTTTGTTTTTTTGTTATTGAGCTGCATGAGCTGCTTGTAAAATTTGGAGATTAATCCTTTGTCAGTTGCTTCATTTGCAAATATTTTCTCCCATTTTGAGGGTTGCCTTTTGGTCTTGTTTATGGTTTCCTTTGCTGTGCAAAAGCTTTGAAGTTTCATTAGGTCCCATTTGTTTATTTTTGTTTTTGTTTACATGTCTCTAGGAGGTGGGTGAAAAAGGATCTTGCTGTGATTTATGTCATAGAGTGTTCTGCCTATGTTTTCCTCTAAGAGTTTGATAGTTTCTGGCCTTACATTTAGGTCTTTAATCCATTTTAAGCTGATTTTTGTGTATAGTATTAGGGAGTGATCTAATCTCATACTTTTACATGTACCTGTCTAGTTTTCCCAGCACCACTTATTCAAGAGGCTGTCCTTTCTCCACTGTACATTCCTGCCTCCTTTATCAAAGATAAGGTGACTATATGTCCGTGGGTTTATCTCTGGGCTTTCTGTCCTGTTCCATTGATCTATATTTCTGTTTTTGTACCAGTACCATACAGTCTTGATTACTGTAGCTTTGTAGTATAGTCTGAAGTCAGGGAGACTGATTCCTCCAGCTCCGTTTTTCATTCTCAAGATTGCTTTGGCTATTTGGGGTCTTTTGTGTTTCCATACAAATTGTGAAATTTTTTGTTCTAGTTCTGTGAAAAATACCAATGGTAGTTTGATAGGGATTGCACTGAATCTGTAGATTGCTTTGGGTAGTACAGTCATTTTCACAATGTTGATTCTTACAATCCAAGAACATGGTATATCTCTCCATCTATTTGTATCATCTTTAATTTCTTTCATCAGTGTCTGATAATTTTCTGCATATAGGTCTTTTGTCTCCCTAGGTAGGTTTATTCCTAGAAATTTTATTCTTTTTGTTGCAATGGTAAGTGGGAGTGTTTTCTTGATTTCACTTTCAGATTTTTCATCATTAGTGTATAGGAATGCAAGAGATTTCTGTGCATTAATTTTGTATTCTGCTACTTTACCAAATTCATTGATTAGCTCTAGTAGTTTTCTGGTAGCATCTTTAGGATTCTCTATGTATAATATCATGTCATCTGCAAACAGTGACAGCTTTACTTCTTCTTTTCCGATTTGGATTCCTTTTATTTCCTTTTCTTCTCTGATTGCTGTGGCTAAAACTTCCAAAGCTATGTTGAATAAGAGTGGGCAACCTTGTATTGTTCCTGATCTTAGTGGAAATGCTTTCAGTTTTTCACCATTGAGGACGATGTTGGCTGTGGGTTTGTCATATATGGTCTTTATTATGTTTAGGAAAGTTCCCTCTATGCCTATTTTCTGGAGGGTTTTTTATCATAAATGGGTGTTGAATTTTGTGGAAAGCTTTCTCTGCATCTATTGAGATGATCATATGGTTTTTCTCCTTCAATTTGTTAATATCGTGTATCACATTGATTGATTTGTGTATACTGAAGAATCCTTGCATTCCTGGGATAAACCGCACTTGATCATGGTGTATGATCCTTTTAATGTGCTGTTGGATTCTGTTTGCTAGTATTTTGTTGAGGATTTTTGCATCTGTGTTCATCAGTGATATTGGCCTGTAGTTTTCTTTCTTTGTGACATCCCGTCTGGTTTTGGTGTCAGGGAGATGGTGGCCTCGTAGAATGAGATTTGGAGTGTTCCTCCCTCTGCTATATTTTGCAAGAGTTTGAGAAGGATAGATGTTAGCTCTTCTCTAAATGTTTGATAGAGTTCACCTGTGAAGCCATCTGGTCCTGGGCTTTAGTTTGTTGGAAGATTTTTAAAAACAGTTTCAATTTCAGTGCTTGTGATTGGTCTGTTCATATTTTCTATTTCTTCCTGGTTCAGTCGTGGCAGGTTGTGCATTTCTAAGAATTTGTCCATTTCCTCCAGGTTGTCCATTTTATTGGCATAGAGTTGCTTGTAGTAATCTCTCATGATCTTTTGTATTTCTGCAGTGTCACTTGTTGCTTCTCCTCTTTCATTTGTAATTCTATTTATTTCAGTCTTCTCCCTTTGTTTTCTTGATGAGTCTGGCTAATGGTTTATCAGTTTTGTTTATCTTCTCAAAGAACAAGCTTTTAGTTTTATTGATCTTTGCTATCGTTTCCTTCATTTCTTTTTCATTTATTTCTGATCTGAGCTTTATGATTTCTTTCCTTCTGCTAACTTTCAGGTTTTTTTGTTCTTCTTTCTCTAGTTGCTTTAGGTGCAAGGTTAGGTTGTTTATTCGAGATGTTTCCTGTTTCTTAAGGTAGGATTTTATTGCTATAAACTTCTCTCTTAAAACTGCTTTTGCTGCACCCCATAGATTTTGGGTTGTCGTGTCTCCATTGTCGTTTGTTTCTCGGTTTTTTAAAATTTCCTCTTTGGTTTCTTCACTGATCACTTTGATATTAAGTAGTGTATTTTTTAGCCTCCATGTGTTTGTATTTTTTACAGATCTTTTCCTGTAATGGATATCTAGTCTCATAGCGTTGTGGTTGGAAAAGATACTTGATACAATTTCAATTTTCTTAAATTTACGAATGCTTGATTTGTGACCCAAGATATGATCTATCCTGGAGAATGTTCCATGAGCACTTGAGAAAAATGTGTATTCTGTTCTTTTTGGATGGAATGTCCTATAAATATCAATTAAGTCCATGTTGTTTAAACATCCTTTAAAGCCTGTGTTTCTTTGTTTATTTTCATTTTGGATGATCTGTCCATTGGTGAAAGTGGGGTGTTAAAGTCCCCTACTATGAATGTGTTACTGTCGATTTCCCCTTTTATGGCTGTTAGTATTTGCCTTATTTATTGAGGTGCTCCTATGTTGGGTGCATAAATATTTACAATTATTATAGCTTCTTCTTGGATCGATCCCTTAATCATTATGTAGTGTCCTTCTTTGTGTCTTCTAATAGCTTTATTTTAAAGTCTATTTTGTCTGATGTGAGAATTGCTACTACAGCTATCTTTTGGTTTCCATTTGCATGGAATATCTTTTCCATCCCCTCACTTTCAGTCTGTATGTGTCTCTAGGTCTGAAGTGGGTCTCTTGGAGACAGCGTATATATGGGTCTTGTTTTTGTATCCATTCAGCCAGTCTGTGTCTTTTAGGGGAAGCATTTAATCCATTTACATTTAAGGTAATTATCAATATGTATGTTCCTATTCCCATTTTCTTAATTGTTTTTGGTTTGTTATTCTCGGTCTTTTCCTTCTCTTGTGTTTCTTGCCCAGAGAAGATCCTTTAGCATTTATTGTAAAGCTGGTTTGGTGGTGCTGAACTCTCTCAGCTTTTCCTTGTCTATAAAGGTTTTAATTTCTCCATCAAATCTGAATGAGATCCTTGCTGGGTAGAGTAATCGTGTTTGTAGATTTTTCTCCTTCATCACTTTAAATATGTCCTGCCACTCCCTTCTGGCCTGCAGAGTTTCTGCTGAAAGATCAGCTGTTAACCTTGTGGGGATTCCCTTGTGTGTTATTTGTTTTTTTTCCCTTGTTGCTTTTAATATGTTTTCTTTGTATTTAATTTTTCATAGTTTGATTAATATGTGTCTTGGCGTGTTTCTCCACGGGTTTATCCTGTACAGGACTCTCTGTGCTTCCTGGACTTGATTAACTATTTCTTTTCCCATATTAGGGAAGTTTTCAACTATAATCTCTTCAAGTATTTTCTCAGTCCCTTTCTTTTTCTCTTCTTCTTTTGGGACCCCTATAATTCGAATTTAATGTTGTCCCAGAAGTCTCTGAGATTGTCCTCAGTTATTTTCATTCTTTCTTCTTTATTCTGCTCTGCAGTAGTTATTTCCACTATTTTATCTTCCAGGTCACTTATCTTTTTTTTCTGCCTCAGTTATTCTGCTATTGATCCCTTCTAGAGTATTTTTAATTTCATTTATTGTGTTGTTCATCGTTGCTTGTTTCATCTTTAATTCTTCTAGGTTCTTGTAAATGTTTCTTGCATTTTCTCTATTCTGTCTCCACGATTTTGGATCATCTTTACTATCATTATTCTGAATTCTTTTTCAGGTATACTGCCTATTTCCTCTTCATTTGTTAGGTCTGGTAGGTTTTTATCTTGCTCCTTCATCTGCTGTGTGTTTTTCTGTCTTCTCATTTTGCTTGTCTTACTGTGTTTGGGGTCTCCTTTTTGCAGGCTGCAGGTTTATAGTTCCCGTTGTTTTTGGTGTCTGTCCCCAGTGGCTAAAGTTGGTTCCGTGGGTTGTGTAAGCTTCCTGCTGGAGGGGACTAATGCCTGTGTTGTGGTGGATGAGGCTGGATCTTGTCTTTCTGGTGGGCAGATCCACGCCTGGTGGTGTGTTTTGGGGTGTCTCTGGACTTATTATGATTTTAGGCAGCCTCTCTGCTAATGGGTGGGGTTGTGTTCCTGTCTTGCTAGTTGTTTGGCATAGTGTGTCCAGCACTGTAGCTTGCTGGTCGTTGAGTGAAGCTGGGTGTTTGTGTTATGATGGACATCTCTGGGAGATGTTCGCCATTTGATATTACATGGAGCTGGGAGGTCTCTTGTGGACCAGTGTCCTGATGTTGACTCTCCCACCTCAGAGGCACAGCCCTGGTGCCTTGCTGGAGCAGCAAGAGCCTGTCATCCACACGTCTCAGAATAAAAGGGAGAAAAAGTAGAAAGAAAGAAAGAGAGAAAGAAAGAAAGAAAGAAAGAAGATAAAGTAAGGTAAAATAAAATAAAGTTATTAAAATAAAAAAAATTATTAAGAAAACAATCTTTTTTAAGTTAAAAAAAAAATGGACGGATAGAACCCTAGGACAAATGGTGAAAGCAAAGCTATACAGACAGTATCTCAACAGAAGCATACACATACACACTCAGAAAAAGAGGAAAAGGGGAAAAATAATAAATCTTCCTCTCAAAGTCCACCTCCTCAATTTGGGATGATTCGTTGTCTATTCAGGCATTCCACAGATGCAGGGTACATCAAGTTTATTTTGGCGATTTAATCCGCTGTTTCTAAGGCTGCTTGGAGAGATTTCCCTTTCTCTTCTTTGTTTGCACAGCTCCCAGGGTTGAGCTTTGAATTGGGCCCTGCCTCTGCGTGTAGGTCGCCGGAGGGTGTCTGTTCTTTGCTCAGACAGGGCGGAGTTAAAGGAGCCGCTGATTCAGGGGCTCTGGCTCACTCAGGCCAGGGGAGGAAGGGGTTCGGAGTGCGGGGTGAGCCTGCGGCGGCAGAGGCCAGTGTGACGTTGCCGCAGCCTTAGGCGCACTGTGCATTCTCCAGGGGGAGTTGTCCCTGGATCCCAGGACACTGGCAGTGGCGGGCTGCACAGGCTCCCTGGAAGGGGGTTGTGGAGAGTGACCTGTGTTCGCACACAGGCTTCTTGGCGGTGGAAGCAGCAGCCTTAGCGTCTCATGCCAGTCTCTGGAGTCCGCGCTGTTAGCCACAGCTCACACCTGTCTCTGGAGCTCCTTTAAGCAGCGCTCTTAATCCCTTCTCCTCGTGCACTAGGAAACAAAGAGGGAATAAAAAGTCTCTTGCCCCTTCGGCAGGTCCAGACTTTTTCCCGGACTCCCTCCTGGTTAGCCATGGTGCACTAACCCCTTCAGGCTGTGTTCATGCTGCCAGTCCTCTCCCTGCACTCCGACTGAAGCTGGAGCCTCAGCTCCCTGCCCCGCCCGCCCTGGTGGGTGAGCAGACAAGCCTCTCGGGCTGGTGAGTGCCAGTTGGCACCGATCCTCTGTGCAGAAATCTCTCTGCTTTGCCCTCTGCACCCCTGTTGCTGCGCTCTCCTCCGCGGCTCCTAAACGTCCCCATCCACCACCCGTAGTCTCCACCCGCGAAGGAACTTCTAATGTAGGGAAACCTTTCCTCCTTGACGGCTCTCTCCCACTGGTGCAGGTCCAGTCCCTATTCTTTTGTCTCTGTTTATTCTTTTTTTCTTTTGTCCTACCCAGGTTCATGGGGAGTTTCTTGCCTTTTGGGAGGTCTGAGGTCTTCTGCCAGCGTTCAGTAGGTGTTCTTTAGGAGTTGTTCCACGTGTAGATGTATTTCTGATGTATCTGTGGGGAGGAAGGTGATCTCCATGTCTTACTCTTCCACCATCTTCCCTGCCTTTTTGCTTGTGTCTTTTTGAATTATGGTTTTCTCTCAGTGTATTCCCAGTAGTGTGATTGCTGGGTCATGTGGTAGTTCTATTTTTCATTTTTAAAGAAACCTTCATATTGTTTTTCATAGTAGCTGTATCAATTTACATTCCCACCAACAGTGAAAGAAGGTACCCTTTTCTCCATATCCTCTCCAGCATTTGTTGTTTGTAGATTTTCTCATGATGCCCATTCTAACTGGTGTGAGGTGATACCTCATTGTAGTTTTGATTTGCATTTCTCTAATAATTAGTGATGTTGAGCATCATTTCATGGGCTTCTTGGCTATCTGTATGTCTTCTTTGGAGAAATGTCTATTTAGTTCTTCTCCCCATTGTTTGATTGCTTTTTTTTTTTTATATTGAGCTTCATGAGCTGCTTGTATATTTTGGAGATTAATTCTTTGTCAGTTGCTTCATTTGCAAATACTTCTGCCATTCTAAGTGTTGTCTTTTCGTCTTGTTTATGGTGTCCTTTGCTATGCAAAAGCTTTTACGTTTCATTAGGCCCCACTTGTTTATTTTTGTCTTTATTTCCATTTCTCTAGGAGGTGGGTCAAAAAGATGTTGCTGTGATTTATGTCATAGAGTGTTCTGCCTATGTTTTCCTCTAAGAGTTTTATAGTGTCTGGCTTTACATTTAGGCCTTTAATCCATTTTAAGTTTATTTTTGTGTATGGTGTTAAGGGGTCTTCTAATTTCATTCTTTTACATGTAGCTGTCGAGTTTTCCCAGGACCACTTATTGAAGACGCTGTCTTATCTCCATATATATTCTTGTCTCCTTTATCAAAGATAAGGTGACCATATGTGCATGGGTTTATCTCTGGTCTTTCTATCCTGTTCCATTGATCTTATTTCTGCTTTTGTTCCAGTACCATACTGTCTTGATTACTGTAGCTTTGTAGTATAGTCTGAGGTCAGGGAGCCTGATTCCAACAGCTCCGTTTTTCTTTCTCAGTATTGCTTTGGCTATGTGGGGTCTTTTGTGTTTCCATTCAAATTTGAAGATTTTTTTGTTCTAGTTCTTTGAAAAATGCCATTGGTAATATTGCATTGAATTGTAGATTGCTTTTTATATTATAGTCATTTTCACAATATTGATTCTTCCAACCCAAGAACATGGTATATCTCTCCATCTCTTTATATCATCTTTGATTTCTTTTATCAGTGTTTTATAGTTTTCTGTGTACAGGTGTTTTGCCTCATTAGGTAGGTTTATTCCTAGGTATTTTATTCTTTTTGTTGTTATGGTAAATGGGAGTGTTTCCTTAATTTCTCTTTCTGATCTTTCATTGTTAGCCTATAGGAATGAAAGAGATTTCTGTGTATTAATTTTGTATTCTACAACTTTACTAAATACATTGACTAGTTCTAATAGATTTCTGGAGGCATCTTTAGGATTTTCTATGTATAGCACCATGTCATCTGCAAACATTGACAGTTTTACTTCTTTTCCAATTTGTATTCCTTTTATTTCTTTTTCTTCTCTGATTGCTGTGGCTAAGACTTCCAAAACTATGTTGAATAATGGTGGATACCCTTGTATTGTTCCTGATCTTAGAGAAAATGCTTTCAGTTTTTCACCATTGAGAATAATATTTTCTTTGGATTTGTCACATATGGCCTTTATTATGTTGAGATAGGTTCCCTCTATGCCCACTTTCTGGAGAGTTTTTATCATAAATGGGTGTTGAATTTTGTCAAAAGCTTTTTCTGCCTCTATTGAGATGATCATATGGTTTTTCTTCTTCAGTTTGTTAATATGCTGTATCATACTGATTGATTTGCATATATTGAAGAATTCTTGCATCCCTGGGATAAATCCCACTTGATTATGGTGTATGATTCTTTTAATGTGTTGTTGGATTCTGTTTGGTAATATTTTGTTGAGCATTTTTGCGTCTATATTCATCAGTGATATTGGCCTGTAATTTTCTTTTTCTGTGAAATCTTTGCCTGGTTTTTGTATCAGGGTAATGGTGGCCTCGAAAAATGAGTTTGGGAGTGTTCCTTCCTCTGCGATTTTTTGAAGGAGTTTGAGAAGGATAGGTTTTATCTCTTCTTTAAATGTTTGGTAGAATTCACCTGTGAAGCCTTGTCATCCTGGACTTTTGTTTGTTGGAAGATTTTTAATCACAGTTTCAATTTCGTTACTTGTGATTTGTCTGTTCATATATTCTATTTCTTCCTGGTTCAGTCTTAGAAGGTCATACCTTTCTAAATATTTGTCCATTTCTTCCAGGTTGTCCATTTTATTGGCATAAAGTTGCTTATAGTACTCCCTTATGATGCTTTGTATTTCCATGGTGTCAGTTGTAGCTTCCTTTTCATTTCTAATTTTATTAATTTGAGTCATCTCCCTTTTTTGAATGATATCATGCAGAGGGAGCTGTAGGAACTGCAGGCTTGACTGCTGTTCTGTGGCAACAAGAAGAGCTAGCAGATCAGCAGTGATGTGTATTCATTGCAGCAGCACCTGGCTCTGCACAAACCTCTGAGCAGAGCCTGCAACTCCTCTAGCTTCTGTATACAAGGAATGGACACCAAAGTGCTCTTTTCTGAGGTTTCTCTCAATGTGTGTTTCTTACGGTCTTGGTGAAGGGATCATCCTTTGTACTCTCTCAGTGGTTGTGGTTAATATGGAGTTGGAGTGTCTATGAATAAGTCTTATATTATTAATTCATTCTAGGATTTAAAACATCCTAAGTCTTTAAATGCATTCCTGCATAATATACCAAGAAAATTCTAGCACTTCAGTTCTGTTGGTGTAGCCCATCTTTGGGTTTTTATTTCAGTTAACTAAGAACAATGCTAAAACCATGATAGTACATTGATAGTACATGATAGTTCATGATAGTACATTGAATCCAGAATCTCTGCTTAGTGCACTCATGAAAAAGAATTCAGCCCAGTCTAACATTATCTTCATTCCATTATGTTCCAATTATGTTAGAACATATTCTTACAAATGTTCTCAAAATTTCTGCTGATAACAAGTTAGCATAAATTTTATTTTTTTTGATACTTACTGTACTTTCTCATGTGGTACACTTTTGGGTTTACCCTTTCTGGCCTACCAGGACTTGAATCTGATTATGAGTTCAGAAGCAATGAGAGATGATGTGGTAGTTATTAAGGAGTTTCAGTAGTTCCATGTAAGTCAAATTCTTCAGAGGAGGCTGTTTCAGTTTATTCAAGCAAAAGGATACCAACCTCTTCAGAAGGGAGGAACATCTACTTATAATGGTAAAAGGATCTCAGGATAATATATGGGTTTGCAGTCTCCAGCTTCATCAGAATATGCTCATAAGGACCCTTACCATTTTTTAGGGACCCCATTCTTCCAGATCAATGCTCTAAGTTAAACAAAAGACACCCATGATAACAGAAATGTAACTTGCATTATAATTCATTCACTTGTGGAATAAGGTTTTATTTTCAGATCTGAGTTCCATGGATAGAGGATACAGGGGTTTCATTTCAGGAAGTCATAGAAGCATTCTTGTCTCTTACCTGACCCAGACTTGAGTTAAGACTTTATTATTTTTTTTAAGTCTTTACTGAATTTGTTACCTGACCCAGACTTGAGTTAAGACTTTATTATTTTTTTTAAGTCTTTTTTGAATTTGTTACAACATTGCTTTTGTTTTTTTTTTATGTTTTGGTTTTTTGGCCATGAGTCATATGGGATCTTAGCTCCCCAACCAGGGATCAAACCTGCACCCCCTGCATTGGAAGGTGAAGTCTTAATCACTGGACCAACAGGGAAGGCCTGAGTTAAGACTTTAAAGTACTAAGCTCTTCAGTTTGTTTCCCCAAGTCCCTAGCATATTTAGAAATAAACAACAAATCTCATAGTACTCCATACTTTTACTACTATGTTTTATGGCAGCAACTATATAGTCATCCAAAGACTTACCTTCTATAGCACTTGATCACAGATATCTCTAGATGATAATTTAAATATCTCTTTTGTCATTTTATGGCATGAACTTCTACTGACCCACTTGCTACTAGTAACAGGGTCATTAACATCTTTAAAACTAATCAAATCAGAGAAACAATTCTGTACAACCAATTCAGATAACTTATTCTTAAGGTCCTCGTCCCCTAGAATCACTTGTGTTACCAAATTTTTTATAATTGAGTGTTTAATAAGAGGACAAGAATCACAATGAGTGATACAGGGTAAATGCTTTTTTATAGGTATTAGAGCTTACATAATTATCAAAGCTGCTTAAGCAGTTTATTTAAGGCTATTGCTTCTGCATCTGATGTTGGAGTTGAAATCAGGCCAGGATATGGAAAGAAATAGTGTATTTAAATTTGAGAAGATTAAGGAAAAACTGGAATCCATAAGAATAAATAGGAACCAATGAGATAAACAGGAACCCATGAGGGCAAAATGGAACCCATAAGAACAAAATAGAACCCACACCTGTGACTCATTGTCTCCAGTCTTAATGATGTGAGCAACCTATGTTATAATCTGGGCACCCTTCATGAAAGAGCTGCCCTTCTCTGTGGGTTGTGGTGTGCAGAAGCTGAAGCACAGATCTGTCAAGAACCTCAGAAACCAAGGGCCCAGCTGCTTCCCTACACCAACAAGATGAGCGTATGGATGAAAATTTGAGTGAGCTGCAAAGATCTTAGCTTTACTTCAACAGTCAGAGTGTTAAAAAAAAATGTCAAGTATTCACTTCAGCTTTCCAAATCTCAAACAGATTTCTCTTATGGCTGCCTTTATCCATGACCATATGAGAAAGAAAAAGCTACGAAAGTTTAGTAAAATGGAGGTCACTGGAAGTAAGTTCTTATAAGTAAATGAGAATAGAGACCAAGTAATTACAAAAATTATTTCCTTCTAATCAGAAGTACCAGAAGACCACTTATCTTTACTGTCTTTCAGTTGCAGCTAAGTTTTAAGGAAATCTCATGAAATATTATTTCATAAATATAAACCATATATTTGAGCTTCTAGTATGCACAAAGCAAAGGGTTGCATGGAAAATATATGAAGAAGTTCTGTAGACCAAAATCCGTTCCTTCAAAGAACTTAAAATGTCATCATTGCTCCATTTTCAGGGTTATTCTTGTGCTCTTATGCTTCTCATCATGATTATCTAGTAGAGTTATACCAAAAAATTCAAAAAGTTTTAAAATTATTATCTCTTAACCAGTTTTCATCTGTTTACATGAAATGACATTTAATATGATTCCATTGATTTTTCTTCTACTTGTTTTAATTTTTTATTGAGGTGCTTATATATGGGGGAATATCCAAGTGATACAAGATAAAATGTCATGCTAAATTCTCTAAGAATAGGAATAAAACCCCAAATCTTATTCATTGAACATGTAGATATGATAGCAATGCGCACAATTGGATTAGTTAATAATTTGTAGAATATCACAGTGGTATGCATTTTTCATATGCCAAATTGTATTGATAGAAACAGACAAAATTGAGCTACTGAGGAGCCATGAAAAATGTGGTGAACTGGACAATATCAAACTAACAAAGACAGAAGAAAGTTACGATGAGGCAGTTAGCCAGCATATGGTTTCTAAATTTAGAATTCTGAAAAAGTTTTCATCTTCATAAATATTTATTATTCATGAGTCTGGATTTATCTTGTGGCAGAAGACAATCATTGAATGTATGTGATTTATAAATCTTGAACAATCTATTCCTGAATTCACTCATTCTGCACAGCTTATAAAATTGGTTGAAAACAAGGTCTGTACACCAAGAAAAAGCCATATGTGCCATGTTTCAGTGAAGAAATGCCATATGCCATTCACTAACTTAATATTTAATTCAATATGTCAGGCAAACAAATCCAAAATCAACAAGCAACAGATCTTTTTTAATTATTCAAAACACATAATTGTTCTACTCATGGATGGAAGCACTAATGACTCAAGGAAAACAATTATACACTATAAAAAGACATTGGCTGTTGTTTTCAGTCCAGTTGGTTTGCTTTAAAAAAAATCATCTTACTGTGATTCTGCAGATTATTTTTTTAGAGTGAGTACAACTTGAAATTTTAGCAAATATGCTTCAGCATAGTCATGAAGAGACAGTGTTACTTGCCACAGCAATAAAAACAAATTGTAGGTCAATATATCTCTGAAATATTTTTAAAACAATTTTGTTTCAATTTAAGGAAAGTAGCAAAAAAAAATTAGTGGAAACAGATTTTCTGTTCTGGCTATGATGGGGTAGCCTGTCATAGGCATTGCTTCTGCCAAGAACAACTAGAAAAGCCATAAAAATTAATTTAGAAATACGTTTGGTTCAAAGGCATCATAAAAGTGAAAAAGCAGCCAACACTTCAGGAGTGAGTTTCTTGCAAGAAGGAGGCTCAAGGAAGACAGGAATAGAGAATCTGTGAAACACAGGAGCTTAAAGACCAGAGGAAAAGGTAAATTAAAAACAGAAAAATTTAAGGGAGTCTTATGATTCTGAAAGACAAAAGTAGGAGATCAGGAGATCCAGGAAGAGGGGCCATAGTAAAAACCTTAGCCTTTCAGTTGGCACATTTGAAGAGAATAAAATAAAACAAAATTATGCTGAGTCTCCTAAGACTATATACCTATTTTAAGTAGGCAGTCACTGATGGGAGAGAGGTGGTTCTCTCTACATGAGCTTCCTGACAGAGGATACAGAATCTAATCTAGGAATGACAGTATCTTGAAAGGCCTTTTTAACTTTTCCTAAAATTAATCAAAAATAAGCAGTTACACCAAGAAAGAGAACCATGAGGGAAAAAATAGAAACATGACCATAGATAATATAGCTCTTTGAGGCATTATACTATAGATACTTTGAAATTACTGTGGTTAAAATGTTCAAGAAAATAAATGAGAAATTGTTGTATTTCATGAGGAAAGTGGAATCTATTAAAAAATCAAATAGATGCATTGGGACTTCAAAACAAAGTAAGTGAAATTAACAACATAATATGTCCATTTATCAAATAGATTAAACACAGCTAGAGATGACAATGTTGAACTTTAATTAAGCCCAATGTTCCCATAAAGCAGTGAGAGTTGAAAAATCTCACTATGATTCTGTGTTCTGAGGAAAGGCTAAGCAAAAAAAAAGGAAAGAAAGAAAAAAGAAAGAAAACCACAGTCTATTTTCATATCTCCCAATTCAAGGCTCAACTTCATCTTTTGTCATTGACACAGATAAGGCCCATCTCTGTTCTTCCTCATGCCATTTAAAAGATTCACTGTTGACTCTTTGTTGGTCTGCCTCTAAAAATCCCTAGTTTCCCCTCCTTTTCATTTAGATGATCCTTATTAAAGAAGGGTCTCTTTAGCTCAGAACCTGAATAAAGCCATCTCTTTTAATTGGTTATGGATTTTGCTTTTTACAGAAAAAAGCAATGAATTGAAAAAAATAGATCAGGAGAAAATTCCAGACTTCATCACAGAGAGCAAAATACATAGCAAACATCAAAAACAGTATAAGGGCAATATCAGAAATTGAGAAAAAGTTGGATGTTTGCATATTTGGGGTCCCAAAATGAGAAGAACATTAGAAAAATGAGTCAGTAACAATATTTGGAGTTATGACAACTGAATATATTTCAAAGTAGACAAAAATCTCAATCTACAGATTCAGAAAAGAACTACAAATCCAAGCAATAAAATTATAACACAAATAATATTGAGGCATATCATAGTAAATAAATATCAAAGACAAAGAGAAACATTTAAATGTAGCCAGAAATAAAAACACATTACCATTATTGTCAAATAAGCAATAATCAAAACACAGCTGATATCTCAGTAGGAAAAGAAAAGTAATCCAGATGACAATATATATATCTGTGCTTCAAATACTGAAAATAATAAGATCAACCTACATTTTTACACTCTGAAAATATCCTTCGAATGTGAAACATAAATGAAATAATCTTGGTCAGACAAAAACTAAAAGCATTCATAGCTAAGAGACCTAAATTAAAAGGAGAGTAAGTCAGTCATGTACATTATAAAGTCTAGGGTAATTACTAAAAGAAAAACAAAATAATGAAAATGAGTATGTTAATAAAGGTGGATGCAATGAAAGTACTTGATTAATCTGAATACTTGGAATTAGCCAAACTCAATGTTAAGGCAACAGTGCTCTAGACTAGCAAATATGCCCAGACTTCTGACACAGTTTGCAAGTTTGAGAGAACCAAAACCACCCTCAGATTTGATAATTGACTAGAATGACTCACAAAACTGAGGTAAGAGCTATGCTTATGATTATAGTTTTCTAATAGCAAAAGGATACAAATGAGAACCAACCAAAAGAAGAGATGCATAAGGCAGAATCTGGGAATGTTCCAAACAAAGTTTCCATTGTCCCCTCAGTTTCACTAAATATTAGATAGGTTTCTTCTTGACTATAGATCTGACCTCCCTTTTCTTATAACATTTAATTTAAAAAAAACTTGTAATTATCAATCTTTTCTCCATCCCTTTGAGATGCTAATCTTCTCCAACCTCTAGTCACTTTGCAACCCAAGAATGTCTTTCCTAGGGACCTAGGAGCCATCTCTTTGAAATGGAAACATCAAGAAAGGTAATACCTCCATTTTCTAGGCTCTGTAGGAGCCTGTCTTCAGTAAGCACCAATTAGTAAACAAGATGGCCTAATCACCATTGACCAGCCTCTCCCTAGCATCCTCCAGTACTTTCCCACTAGTTCACCCAGTGATTAAAAACTCCTGACTTTTGTTTCAGTGGAGATGAGCTCAATCTCTTTCCCTATTGCAGTAGTCTTGAACAAAGTCTCCCTTGCCTTTTTAACTCCTTTTGGTGCAATTTTTCTTTGACAGTAGCAAATCATAGCATATACACTGCAAGAAAGGAAAGTTACAGACTGATCTCTTTTAAACTTAGATGTAAAAATTCTAAAGAAATTATTAGCAAACCAAATATGTGATCTATTAAGTAAATAATAAGTGATAGCCAGCTTGCATTTATTCCAGAAATGCAAATTTACTTGTTTATTTGAAAATCAATCAACGTAATTTACCACATTCACAGAAAAAAGAAGAAAATCATTTATTTAAATTTAACATGCATTCATGAAAAAAAAAATCTTTAACAAGCAAGAATAGAAAGGAAATTCCTTAATCTGATAAAAGGTAAGAGAAGAAAAAAATCACACTTTTCCTAGTTTGCATTGACTCAGAAGCAAAAGCAGAGGCAAGGATCCAATTGCAAATAGGAAATAGTTTATTTGGGTGTTGTAGGGAACGCCAGTATGAATGAGGGAATTGATATGCAGAAGGAACTCCATGAAGAGAGGGTTTTTGAGCTGGCTACCACAGTAGGTAATTGAAGCTTACTTCAATGGGGAAACTCTGGGAAGTGCTTCAAAACACATGCCTCAAGGGAAAGGAATATTTACATACCACTGTGATCCAGTGAGTAGTTAAGGGTTGCTTCCTTGAGGTGTTAGTTTCCTGGCATTTCCAAGCCTGCCAAATGGTTGGGCTTGGCAGTTTTCAAGGAAAAAGTCTCTCCCCATTCATGATGTAGATATTGGATGTTGGGATTCTTATGGACCACAGTTGTAAGGATTGTAGAGTAAGAGTAGAGTTTTTGCAATCTCAGTTACAATGCTTAATGGCAAAAAACACTGAAATATTTTTCAAGATCAGGAACAAGAAAAATATTTTTACTACTGCCATTTTTATTCAATGCTGACCTAGATGTCCAATTCATTGAAATAATGCAAAAAGTAAAATGCAAAACATTCTGGAAAGCATCACATGAAAACATCAGTATATGCCAATGACAGGATTATCAATAAGAACATTTTTAATTACAAATTTTTAGAATTAATATTTGAACTCAAAGTTGCAAATACAATGTCAATATTTAGAAAATTAGTCATATTTCTGTAGATAATCAACAGTCAATATTTTGGTGCTATTTGAAATAATATAAAAATAACAAAAATATAATATAAAAATTTAAATACCTGAAAATGTAATTTAAAAAGAAATCAAAGACATCTATAAAGACAACTACAGAATGTTACTGAGATAATTTAAAAGCCTAAGTAAATGAAATGAATCCAAGTTCATGAATTGGAAGAATCAAATGCTGTAAAATGTTCATTATTCTCAAATTGATCTTTAGATTAATTGCAATCCCAAACAAAACTCAAGCAGCTTGCCTGGGTGGTTGAAGAGAGTGGCAAAATTATTCTGTACGTTTTGTGGAAATGCAATGGACTACAAATAGCTAGAAAATCTTGAAAAAGAAAAATACATTTGGAGACTTTATACTAACAGGAATACTTAATATGTTACACAATGAACAGAATGTGGTTTAGTTACAAGAACAGACAGTAATTCAGTGGCACAGAATAGAGAACCCAGACAAACCTACATTTATATGGACTGAAATAAAAACACACAACATAAAAATTATGACTTGTTTTCTTTGGAAACCTTACTGAGGACTATGGCCTGGGAGACAGTTTGTCACATAGCTCTGAGGAAATGCTGTTAAGAGGTAAGGGTATATATGAGCTTTTTTTGCTGGGAGAAACAAGTAGTTAAGCATAAAAAGATTACTGCTAATCACAAAGAATAGACATATCAAGTTAATGATTTTACTTCTTCTCTGTATGCAAGAATCGAGAGTCATTGTATTTTTTTCTTGGATATACATCTTAACTCTCTAGGGGTTGATATATCCAAAGCACAGAATACTTTCTGTTTTTCTCCATCCTTAGTTCCCCTTCAGGATGCACTATTGGTGGGTGACGGCAGTAGCTAATGGTTTGACCTTGTAGAACTGGAATGTCGGGCAACATTTTTTTCTTTACACATACATTGACAGTTGTTTTGTGACAAATATTCTTTGTAAATAGATTTGGGAAGAATAGAAATGGTGTTGGGTCAATTAAATATTTATGGGGGGGAAAAAAGTGACTCTAGACCAGCACAGTCCAAAAGTTTCTGTATGATGGCAATGTTCTCCGTATCTTGGATATGGAAGCCATTAGCTACATATGGTTGTTGAGAACTTGATTTGTGAATAATGTGACAGAGAAACTAAATTTTAAACTTTAATTAATTTTAATTTAAATAAATATACTGCCTATGGCTACCGTATTGTGCAGCATTGTCATACACTTCACACCATAAATATATATATATTAAATAGATAGTATACATAAATTGGGAAGGAGTAAAAAAGCTGCTAATTTAGCATAGGAGAATATCTTTATGTCCTTTAAAAGGCAAAGATTGTATAAATAGTATTAAAATAGTTTTGACCATAAAAAATGATAAATTGGAATATATTTACATAAGAAATTAAATTTATCATAAGACACCATTAAGTGTGAAAATGCAAGTCAAAGAGTCACAGAAATAATTTCCAAAATATATATCTGACAAATGATTCAAATACAGAAAATGAAAGAAACCCCTACATATTAACATGAAAAAAAGAAAAGGAACCTAATAAAAATGAAAAGGCACTTCATACATCAAAAGATGATATTCAAATGGCCAATAAACATGTGACATTGTATTTAACCTCATGTTTACCAGGGAAATGCAAATTAAAGTGATGTTATGTTATTTAAGGGATGGCTATAATTTAAAAAGGAAGCTTTTCCACTTTTGGCAATAATATAGAATAAATGGAACATTCATGTACTTCAGGTATTAGTTAAAATCAATACAAACCACTTTGAAAAACTGTTTATCTTTTTTATTAAGCTAGATTTATGAATTCTTCGTGTCCCAATAATTTGAAATCTTAAATACATACAACTAAAATGCATATAATTGTGTACCAACACACATGCTCTAGAATGTTCATAATTGGATTATCCCCATTAGCCTCAATCTGTATACAGCTGAAATAGCCACTCAAAGTAAAATGAATAAACAAATTATGTTATTGTCAAACAATGAATGCTATAGAGAAATGAGAATAAAAAAACTATTACTTTCAATGATCTGTACAGATCTTAAAATGTAATGTTAAGCAACTGAAATCATACATAAAATATGACATAATGTAGGATTCTGTTTACTTAGAGTTCAAGAATATATGAACTAATCCATGGTGATAAAAGTCAGGAGAGTACTTACTTTTGTGTGGCAACCTAGATCCCTGTCATGCACAGTTCACAGTAGGGTTCGCACTTCTATGAGAATCTAATGTCGCAGCTGATCTGACAGGTGGCAGCTGTCAGGTGGTAATGCAAGTGAAGAGAAGTGGCTATAAATACAGAAGAAGCTTCTCTCACTCACCGGCCGCTCACCTCCTGCTGCGTGGCCCACCTCCTAACAGGCCACAGACTGGTACTGGTCTGTGGCCCGTGGGTTGGGAATCCCTGGTCTAGAGGGATGACAGCCTTCAAATATGTTATCAGAATGGTAGTTTCATTATGTATTTACTTTGTAAAAATTCTCTGAAATTTGCACTTATAACTAGATTAAAGTAAAATTTCATTAGGTTTTATGTAGAAACAAAAAGACAGTCTTGAAAAACAGTTAGTGAAAGCACAAGAAAAATGAGTGACCTGACACTAAAAGATGAATGTGGCAATACATTTAATAATTTTTTTAAGACAGATGATTATTTTGTTTCCTTTGGCCATATCATCTGAAAACAGTGTCTTGCTATGTTTCAGCATTGTGCCACTTCTTTTTTCAATGATGTCTGTTCAATCTATGGCTGTTAGAACTAGAAGGTTAATTTTTTTCTTGTGATGTAAGAGAGAGAATAGTACAGATGCTATAAATTCTTTGGCATTAAAGATATATTTCCAGTTAAGGCACACAAGGTAGAATAAAGTACAGTACAAACAGCTCAAAGATTCAACACATATTGACCAAAAGTGTATTGAGAAGCTGATGTTTTTGAGACATTTGTATTAGCGAAGAGAGTTTAGAAGAGTACAATACAGTGTAACCTCTTCCTTTCTGATTCTTATGCCCCTGAGGGGAGTCAAAGTTTCTGAAGCCCAAAGTCTCCTCTCGGAGTTTCACATCAGGTTGCATAATACTCAAATCGCCTCCAGAACTGAGTGTGAAATGGTTTTATAGTACCATACTACAGACATGGATGATATCGCATGCTGTGAAAAAAGATGTACCCCAAAAATCTATTTTCCTTGTTGATCGGAGATCTATTTAAACCTTAAGAACTGAAGTTAGGAGTTCCTTTTAAATAATTATAGATATACTACTAATTTCACTATTCAGCAAGTATTTATAGTGTTTCTTTTATGTTATATGTACTGTCCTGTGTACTGAGCATAGGGAAATACATAAATCACCACTGTAGTCAAGAAACTCATATTGTCCTGAGAAATCACATACACTGATGTTTTTAATGAAAAATGAACATTTTAACCATCCTGGGGAAAAGGAGATGGGTATGGGTGGATTTCCTGTTGAAAGATGAAGATTGGGTCTTGTAGATAATTGGGTAGTGAATGAATTAATTTAAGCAGGAGATAAACGTGGTCAGATTTGACAGCTGTGAAGAAGATGAATTTAAGTGGAATAAGGAAGGTGCTGGGAAACAAGCTAAATTGCAATTGAAATGAAAGAAATAAGAAGCAAGAGTCTGAAACTGAGAGGTGGTAAAGATAACATGCCTAAGTGAGCAAGCTCATTTAATATTTCTTTATGTGGTTGTTTTGGTTAGATGAAGTTCAAATAACACTTGCCCTCCAACAGACTTTCCACATTACATGAAAATAGCTAAAGGTGGATAAGATGGACAACTTTCTCCAAAGGGTGTGGTATTGCAATAATTGTCTTAGGCTAATTGTGATTTCTTCCCTGAGGCTGGGGAAAATCTCATCTTCTCTAAACTCAGCTGTGCCTGACACCTGAGTAACATAAAATTTCTGCAAACTTAGAAATGGAGACCAGGGAAGAATGGCTGTTGAGTAAGTCCCAAACAGTGGTCTGCTATACCACTCTATTTTGAAAAGTTGATAACTTCTTAAAATTTCTCCCTAAACTGCAAATAAACTTATCTCAAAGTTTGGGCAAAATATAACCATTTCTTAGTTTTAAACTGCTCATACATTCGTTACTTGGAATTAATTGAAATGGAATTAATATAATGTATAGGGTCTAAACACATTTTATGACCTTATTAGTCATCACTATTTCTCAATTTTTAAATTAGTTTAAATTAAAAATTTTTTTCTTATACCTGATTTCACTTTAATAGCTTTTCCATGTCAGAGGACTACATGATCACTTTTTAGTTAAGCAAAGCAATTTGTGTCCTTTAATCTCAAATTACATATTCCTAATGGCCTAGAATCCCTAAGATGTCAAGCAAAAAATAAAACTGAGTATTTGATATCAGATTATAATTTCTAACAGTCTGGAATTTTTGAGATGTCAGAAGAAATGCATTGTTTTAGTAATCTTTTATTTCTTATTGTTTTAATGAAAGTAGAAGACCAACGTATAGATTTATGCTCACTCATCCATGTTTATGCCCTTGGTTTGTGTCAATTTGCCTTGATGTACACTTCAGTTAGAAAAAACTCCCACTCCAATGAGCCACAAAATTGACAACTAACTGGAAGTGTATACTTTGTAAGCCAAGTGTATGTTTAAAGAAAGCATTTGTGGTGAATGTAAGATAAACTAATAGTGGAAATTCAGTTAGCATATGGCATACAGCATGGTCCATCCAAAAATGTCCCCTAATCCATTAAATAAAGATTCTTTTACCCACTCTTTATCAGGACACTCGTGTGTAGCACAAAGATCTTTGAAGAATTTAAGCAATTCTGAGGACAGCTTCCATTTAAACTTTTATTTTCTTACCACAAAGATTTCTTCCTACATCATACTATTTAAAACAATCACCTCCTGTCAACTTCACTTTTTTTCATTTGCTTTGAAGCTGGTTCCTCAATAATATTGTCAACAGATTGCTATATAATCAGCAGTCTTCAATCCATGGAATAATATAGAGGCATTTAATTGGTTGTCCTATTATTTACTGGGTGACAGAAATTACATTTGGTCCTGGATCGTGTATGTTCACTGTTGTAACAGGGTGAACTTCTAATACCTAAGTTATAGTACTTTCCTTTGCTCTAATATATGATTTACCAGTGTAATGCTTGCATGTGAGGATAGACAGTCATACATATAATTGTGTCTTCAGGAAATTGCAGATCATATAACCTAAAATACGCTAATAAAGATGGAGTTGAGCTATCCTGTAAATATGACTCAGGAAAAAAGAGAGTTAACATAAATTTAGAAGTTATATGTGGTTATCTAACAATGTATTCACATACAATAGTTATAAATATACAAAATAAATTATAGATTTTGCAAACAACAAACTAAGATGGAAAGTAAATAATGTAGGAAAGTCATATGGAGGAATAATACACTATTTTTATTTTTAAAAATTTACCTTATATTTCAAAACTACTTAACTTTCAGATCAAATTTTTCTGTAAAAAACATTTGCTTGGTAAAGTTAAAAGCATATATAAGTAAAGGCAAAATTAAGAATTTAAAATCAGTGAAATTTGTTTGCTACATTCCATGTCTGATTTCATTATTCATAGTTTTGCTTTTTTGAGAAATATTTGAAGCACAGCCTTTCTGGCTTTTTCTGTGCACCTTCTCTGATATTCTGACAAGACCTGCAAGGCTTGAGGGGAGTGGTCTTTCCCTCAAAGACTCTGGTTTTAATTGATGTCACAATATGAACCACTGATTTACAGTATTCTCCTAAAAAGATATGTGATGTGCTGATGATGTAAATGTGATACTGCTTACTTCATCCCAATAGTTATATTCTTGCTGTTTTCATTAGTCTCCTTATAGCATATTTAACTTCCTTAATAATTATCAGGAATTGACAAGCATAGGTCAATTTTTTGTATTAGAGGCTATAAATAATTGTTTAAAAAATTCTGCATTTTATTCACAAGGTATTGACTTATTTTAATCTGCTTTTAAAGCCTCAAGGGTGTTATAAGTTATTCTTTGAATATTTTAGATACAACTATGGGGAAAAAATCATGCTCTTTTGTAAACAACAAAGAATTATGACTGTCTTTATTCTAATAAATTCCAATTCACTGAAGAGTGGCTTATGACCATTCACTGTATATGCTCATAATTACACAGTGTTTAACTATATTAGGCACCTGAAAACAATTATTGTGTTTTTACCCTGTTTGCAGGTGTTAGCATTTTCAAAAACTCAAACCCCTCCCTATCTCCTTTCCTCTGCCTTCATCCCTAGAACTCACAAAATATGAAACTTTGGAGAAAATTAAATTCCTTTACTCTCACGTTATTTGTAACTGAATTCTTCTTCACTTACTAGCACATTTTGATTTTAATTTAAATGCGTTCTATCCCTATTATCAGTATACTTAATTAGTTCAATATTATCGGATATACAAACAGCTCCATTACATTTTCTAAGAATAAATATGGGTGAATGGACAAATTCAACTTTATCTATTCACAGCAGGTAACCCATGTTCACAATCGGTCAAATGTTTATCAATTTCTTTGGGAAACATGGCATTTTTGTTTTATTCTTTGTAAAATATTAATAATAATTTTCATGATGAGAAGGAGTTTCTGATATATAGATATTAAAACAATAAAACTAGGACTTTAAGAAAGTATCCCTTTAAGAAAGATTCATTTGTAGAAAGAAAACATTTCTACCTGGTCACTAAGCTTAAATTCTCAGAACTTCTTGGAGAAATGATTTTAATATATATCTGCTTTCAGTGTATTCAAAATGTTTTGCCAAGTGAGTTTAGTAGTTTCATCAGTAAATATTACATTTTAGTCTGGATTTATGTCTAACTGAGAATTATACTTTTTTTCTTCATTGCTTTCCTGAAATCCTATCGCCATTTAATTTACACTGAGTTTTGATAAATTTCAAGATATGCAAATATTTGAATCATTAGCTTATTTGAATGCTAATTAACAGTGAAGTCTTATTTGCCCACAGTTTGCACAAACAATGGCATTTAAAGAAGACTGAAATGAAAGCAAACATAACATTTCCATATTTCTAACACTGGCAAATAAAAGACCACAATCATTCTTGATAATTTGAGGAAATACATAAGCAACAAGAGTGAGAAAAGAAATATAACCAAACAAAAAGCAATTAACTCCCCCCAAGTCAAAGTAGATTCTGAACAGTCAACTAGTAGCTTTTATAAACTCATTTGAGCAAAATAATTCAAAGCCTTTGAGTTATCTTTGAGGAAGTGTTTTATAGGACTCTAGTAATGTTTCCACAAGTTACAGTCCTTTGGAAATCATTTTCAAGATAAAGACTAAAGGATGAAAGGAGCCTGAGAGACCTTCAAGAGGAATAAGACTTGGAGATCACCTTCCTCCCCACAAATACATCAGAAATACATCTAAATGTGGAACAACTCCTACAGAACACCTACTGAATGCTGGCAGAAGACCTCAGACCTCCCAAAAGGCAAGAAACTCCCACTTACTTGGGTAGGGCAAAAGAAAAAAGAAGAAAACAGAGACAAAAGAATATGGATGGGACCTGCACTTCTGGGAGAGAGCTGTGAAGGAGGAAAGGTTTCCACACACTAGGAAGCCCCTTCACTGGTGGAGACAGGGGGTGGCATGGGGGAAGCTTTGGAACCACGGGGGAGAGCACAGCAATAGGGGTGCAAAGGGCAAAGTGGAGAGATTCCCAAACAGAGGCTCAGTGTTAACCAGCACTCACCAGTCTGAGAGGGTTGTCTGCTCACCCACCGGGGTGGGTGGGGGCTGGGAGCTGAGGCTCCGGCTTCAGAGGTCAGATCCTAGGTAGAGGACTGGGGTTGGCTGCGTGAACACAGTCTGAAGGGGGCTAGTGCACTACAGCTAGCCAGGAGGGATTCCGGGAAAATGTCTAGAATTGCCTAATAGGCAAGAGACCACTGTTTTGGGGTACGTGAGGAGAGGAGATTCAGAGCACTGCCTAACTGAGCTCCAGAGATGGGCACGAGCCACAGCTATCAGTGCAGACACCAGAGATGGGCATGAAACACTAAAGCTCTTGCTGCAGCCACCAAAAAGCCTGTGTGGAAACGCAGGTCACTATCCACACCTCCCGTCCTGTGAGCCTCTGCAGCCTAGCAAGACAGGAACATAACCCCACCCATAAGGAGAGAGGCTGCCTAAAAACATAATAAGGTCACAGACACACACACACCCCAAAAAATCAAAGGATGCGGCCCTGCCCAACAGGAAAACAAGATATAGCCTCATCCACCAGAACACAAGATCCAGACCCCTACACCAGGAAGCCTACACAACCCACTGAAACAACATTAGCCACTGGGGACAGAAACCAAATATAGCAGGAGCAACAAAACTGCAGCCTGTGAAAAGGAGACCAAACACAGTAAATTAAGCAAAATGAGAAGACAGAGAAACACAAAACAGACAGAGAAACACAGAGCAGATGAAAGAGAAAGGTAAAACCCACCAGACCTAACAAATGAAGAGGAAATAGGCAGTCTACCTGAAAAATAATTCAGAGTAATGATAGTAAAGATGATCCAAAATCCTGGATATAGAATGGAGAAAATACAAGAAACAGTTAACAAGGAACTAGAAGAACTAAAGAGCAAACAAACAATGATGAACAACACAATAAATGAAATTAAAAATTCTCTAGAAGAAATCAATAGCAGAATAACTGAGGCAGAAGAATGGATAAGTGACCTGGAAGATAGAATAGTGGAAATAGCTACCACAGAACAGAATAAATGAAAAGAATGAAAAGAATTGAGGACAGTCTCACAGTCCTCTGGGACAACATTAAATGCACCAACATTTGAATTACAGGGGTCCCAGAAGAAGAAGACAAAAAGAAAGGGACTGAGAATATATTTGAAGAGATTATAGTTGAAAACTTCCCTAATAAGGGAAAGGGAATAGTCAATCAAGTCCAGGAAGTGCAGAGAGTCCCAGACAGGATAAATCCAAGGAGAAACATGCAAAGACACATATTAATCAAACTATAAAAATTAAATACAAAGAAAAAAATATTAAAAGCAACAAGGGACAAACAAAAATAACATACAAGGGAATCCCCAAAAGGTTAACAGCTGATCTTTCAGGAGAAACTCTCCAAGCCATAAGGGAGTGGCAGGACATATTTAAAGTGATGAAAGGGAAAAAACTACAACCAAAATTACTCTACCCAGAAAGAATCTCATTCAGATTTGAGGGAGAGATTAAAACCTTTACAGACGAACAAAAGCTAAGAAAATTCAGCACCACCAAACCAGCTTTACAGCAAATGCTAAAGGAACTTCTCTAGGCAGGAAACACAAGAGAAGGAAAAGACCTACAATAACAAGCCCCAAACAATTAAGAAAATCGTAATAGAAACATAGGTATCAATAACTACCTTAAATTAAATGGATTCAGTGCTTCAACTGAAACACATAGACTAGCTGAACGGATACACAAACAAGACCTGTATATATGCTGTCTACAAGAGACCCACTTCAGACCTAGGGACACATACAGACTGAAAGTGAGGGGATGGAAAAGGATATTCCATGCAAATGGAAATCAAAAGAAAACTGGAGTAGCAATTCTCATATCTGACAAAATAGACTTTAACACAAAGACTTACAAGAAACAAAGAAGGACACTACATAACGAACGAGGGATCAATCCAAGAGGAAGATATAATACTTGCAAATATTTATGCACCCAGTATAAGAGCACCTCAATACATAAGGCAAATGCTAACAACCATAAAAGGGGAAATCAACAGTAACACAATCATAGTAGGGAACTTTTAACACCCCACTTTCACCAATGGACAGATCATCCAAAATGAAAATAAATAAGGAAACGCAAGCTTTAAATGATGTATTAAAAAAGATGGACTTAGTTGATATTTGTAGGACATTCCATCCAAAAACAGCACATTACACTTTCTTCTCAAGTGCTCATGGAACATTTCCAGGATAGATCATATCTTGAGTCACAAATCAAGCCTTGGTAAATTTAAGGACATTGAAATCATATCAGGTATATTTTCTGACCACAATGCTATGAAACTAGGTATCAATTACAGGGAAAATCTATAAAAAATACAAACACATGGAGGCTAAAAATACACTACTAAAAAACCAAGAGATCACTGAAGATAGCAAAAAATACCTAGAAACAAATGGCAATGAAAACACAATGACTCAAAACCTATGGGATGCAGCAAAAGCAGTTCTAAGAGGGAAGTTTATAGCAATACAATCCGACCTCAAGAAATAAGGAACATCTCAAATAAGCAACCTAACCTTACACCTAAAGCAGTTAGACAAAGAGAAACAAAAACCCCCCAAAGTTAGCAGAAGAAAAGAAAACATAAAGATCAGATCAGAAATATATGAAAAAGAAATGAAGGAAACGATAGCAAAGATCAATAAAACTAAAAGCTGCCTCTTTGAGAAGATAAACAAAATTGATAAACCTTTAGCCAGATTCATCAAGAAAGAAAGGGAGGGGCTTCCCTGGTGGCGCAGTGGTTGAGAGTCTGCCTGCCGATGCAGGGGACACGGGTTCGTGCCCCAGTCCGGGAAATTCCCACGTGCCGCGGAGCGGCTGGGCCTGTGAGCCATGGCCGCTGAGCCTGCGCGTCCGGAGCCTGTGCTCCGCAGCGGGAGAGGCCACAACAGTGAGAGGCCCGCGTACCGCAAAAAAAAAAAAAAAAAAAAAAAAGAAAGAAAGGGAGAAGACTCAATAGAATTAGAAATAAAAAAGTAGAAGTAACAGCTGACACTGCAGAAATACAAAGGATCATGAAAGATAATGCAGGCAACTATATGCCAAAAAATGGAAAACCGAGAAATGGACAAGTTCTTAGAAAAACACAACCTCCCGAGACTGAACCAGGAAGAAATAGAAAATACAAATAGACCAAACACAAGCACTGAAATTGAGACTGTAATTAAAAATCGTACAACAAACAAAAGCCCAGGACCAGATGGCTTCAGAGGAGACTTCTATCAAATATTTTGAGAAGAGCTAACACCTATCCTTCTCAAACTCTTTCAAAATACAGCAGAGGGAGGAACACTCCCAAACTCATTCTACGAGATGACCATCACCCTGATACCAAAACCAGACAAAGATGTCACAAAGAAAGAAAACTACAGGCCAATATCACTGATGAACATAGATGAAAAATTCTCAACAAAATAGTACCAAACAGAATCCAACAGCACATTAAAAGGCTCATACACCATGATCAAGTGGGGTTTATCCCAGGAATGCAAGGATTCTTAAATATACGAAAATCAATCAATGTGATACATCATATTAACAAATTGAAGGAGAAAATCCATATGATCATCTCAATAGATGCAGGAAAAACGTTCGACACAATTCAACACCCATTTATGATAAAAACCCTACAGAAAGTAGGCATAGGGGAACGTACTTCAACATAATAAAGGCCATTTATGACAAACCACAGCCAACATCGTTCTCAGTGTTGAAAAACTGAAACCATTTCCTCTAAGATCAGGAACAAGACAAGGTTGTCCACTCTCACCACTGTTATTCAACATAGTTTTGGAAGTTTTAGCCGTAGCAGTCAGAGAAGAAAAAAACAAAAAAGGAATCCTAATCAGGAAAGAAGTAAAGCTGTCACTGTTTTCAGATGACATGGTACTATACATAGAGAATCCTGAAGATGCTACCAGAAAACTACTAGAGCTAATCAATGAATGTGGTAAAGTAGCAGGATATAAAATTAATGCACAGAAATCTCTGGCATTCCTATACACTAATGGTGAAAAATCTGAAAGAAAAATTAAGGAAACACTCCCATTTACAATTGCAACAGAAAGAATAAAATACCTAGGAATAAACCTACCTAAGAAGACAAAAGACCAGTATGCCGAAAACTATAAGACGTTTATGAAAGAAATTAAAGATGATACAAATAGATGGAGAGATATACCATGTTCTTGGATTGGAAGAATCAACATTGTGAAAATCACTGTACTACTCAAGCAATCTACAGATTCAATGCAATCCCCATCAGACAACCAGTGGCATTTTTTTCAGAACTAGAACAAAAAACTTCACCATTTGTATAGAAACACAAAAGACCCTGAATGGCCATAGCAATCTTGAGAAAGAAAAAGGGACCTAGAGGAATCAGACTCCCAGACTTGAGACTATACTACAAAGCTACATAATCAAGACAGTATGGTACTGGCACAAAAACAGAAATATAGATCAATGAAACAGGATAGAAAGCCCAGAGATAAACCCACACACATATGGTCACCTTACCTTTGATAAAGGAGGCAAGAATATAAATGGAGGAAAGACAGCCTCTTCAATAAGTGGTGCTGGGAAAAGTGGACAGCTACATGTACAAGAATGAAATTAGAACACTCCCTAACACCATACACAAAAATAAACTCAAAGTGGATTAAAGACCTAAATGTAAGGCCAGATACTATCAAACTCTTAGCGGAAAACATAGGCAGAACACTCTATGACAAAAATCACAGCAGATCCTTTTTCACCCACCCCCTAAAGAAATGGAAATAAAAATATAAATAAACAAATGTTAACTAATGAAACTTAAAAGCTTTTTCACAGCAAAGGAAACCATAAACAAGACGAAAAGACAACCTTCAGAATGGGAGAAAATATTTGCAATGAAGTAGTTGACAATGGATTAATCTCCAAAATTTACAAGCGCTCATGCAGCTCAATATCAAAAATACAAACAACCCAGTCCAAAAACGGGCAAAAGACCTAAGTAGACATTTCTCCAAAGAAGAGAAACAGATTTCCAACAAACTCATAAAATGATGCTCACCATCACTAATCATTAGAGAAATGCAAATTAAAACTACAATGAGATATCATCTCACAGTGGTCAGAATGGCCATCATCAAAAAATCTACCAACAATAAATGCTGGAGAGGGTGTGGAGAAAAGGCAACCCTCTTGCACTGTTGGTAGGAATGTAAACTGATACAGCCACTATGGAGAACACTATGGAGGTTCCTCAAAAAACTAAAAAAAGAACTACCATAAGACCCAGCAATCTCATTGCTGGGCATATACCCTGAGAAAACCATAATTCCAAAAGAGTCATGTACCACAATATTCATTTCAACTCTATTTACAATAGCCAGGACATGGAAGCACCCTAAGTGTCCATGGACAGGTCAATGGATAAAGAAGATGTGGAACATATATATATTGGAATATTACTCAGCCATAAAAAGAAATGAAATTGAGTTATTTGTAGTGAAGTAGATGGACCTATATTCTGCCATATAGGATGAAGTAAGTCAGAAAGAGAAAAACAAACACCGTATGCTAACAAATATATATGGAATCTAAAAAAAAAATTGGTTCTACAGATCCTCGTGGCAGGACAGGAATAAAGACGGAGACGTAGAGAATGGACTTGAATGGGGGATAGGGTAGTGTAAGCTGGGACAAACTGAGAGAGTGGCGTGGACATATATACACTACCAAATGTAAAATAGATAGCTAGTGGGAAGCAGCCGCATAGCACAGAGAAATCAGTTCTGTCCTTTGTGACCAGCTGGAGGGGTGGGATAGGGAGAATGGGAGGGAGACGCAAGCGGGAGGAGATATGTTGATATATGTCTATGTATAGCTGATTCACTTTGTTATAAACCAGAAACTAACACACCATTGTAAAGCAATTATACGCCAATAAAGATGTTAAAAAACCAAAAAAAAAAAAATAATGTGCTACTGTATGGCACAGGGAACTATATTCAATATCCTTTGATAAACCATAATGGAAAAGAATATGAACAAGTATATATATATATGTATATGTATACTGAGTCATTTTTCTGTACAGCAGAAATTAACACAACATTGTAAATCAACTATACTTCAATAAAATTCTTTTAAAATATTTTTTTAAAAAAGGATTAAAGGATATAAATTTGGGGGGCAGGGAAAGCATGGTGAGGAGATGAGGATTTGTGTGGCGAGAGTTCCAGGCTGAGGGCTCAACACAGAAAAGGGTTGGAATGCCACAGGTCATGCTGTAAGCAAAGAAGATCCGTCTACTGGAATGCAAAAGTGAGAGGTATACCTTTTAAATTTGCCTTAAATCCCGTAGACAGTAGAAGATAAAAATATAAAGTTTGGAAGTATCTTATTGAATATGCAGCAGAAAGATACATGATAGTTACAATAGAAACTGCATTCTTAAGTGCTATCACAACCACAAATTACAAAGAGCATCACTGTATTTGACTTCCCAGGATATTTCAGATTGCTTTCATGGCTAACTTTAGTAATTATCCCTAGATTACTTACATATTTCACACAAAGACACTATCACAACAGAACTTTGAAACAAGGAAGAAACTTTTAAAATCATACGTATAGAAAAAAAGAAAAAAGGTTTTTTTCCCCATCAAATATTTAGCTGCTCATTCTTATCCCTCTTGTCTCAGAAGGCTTTTACTAGACTCTGAATACCTTGTTTGCACCACCTTCTGGACCATGGTTTACCTTGATATGTTCTGTGGTAGGCAGTTGTGGTCCCTAATTAACCCCCCCTATTGTTTTTCACACCCAGGTGTAATACCTTCCATTGAGTGAGGGGTTGGCTTATTGACTCACTTGTATGTATATTATATAGCAGAAGGGATCAGTTTATTACAAAAGCTGTGGCTCCTACCCTGAGTGCTCTCATTTTCTTTTGAAATCACTCCAGGAGAACCCAGGTCCCGTATTATGAGTCAGCTTTGTGGAGAGGCCCAAATGGTAAGCAACCAAGGCCAGCAGACAACAATCTGAGTTTAAAAATGTCCTCCCTCAGTCAACCTTTCACATGGAAATAAAATCCCAACTGAAATTGTGAATGCTACCTCATAAAAGCCTTGAACCAAAAGTATCCAGTGAAGCTGTGTCCAAATTTCTAACCCACTGAAACCGTGAAATGATAAATTTTTGTTGTTTTATGTCACTAAGTTTTGAAATAATTTTTAAATGCAGAAATAGATAATTGATACAGAGTTTGATACCAAGAATAGGGTGCTGTCATAACTAAAAATAAAATGTGAGTGTATCTTTGGAACTAGGCAGTCATGTGAAGACAGTTCACATGTAAGTTAAAGCCTAAAGTACCTTGAAAAAATTGTTTCTAGAAGATTCATAGGCTTTAATAAAGCAGGCAGTTTGGGCTTTTAAGAGTAAGAAAAACTCTTAGAAACGAGGAAGGAGATCACTGTTAAGTAGAAGCAGAAAGTTTAGCAGCACTCTTGCCTCCAAGAATGAGTAAGGGTAGAACATGTGCCTAATTAATGGGGTAAACTAAGGAGTTTTTCAAGCAGCATTGAGGATGCTGCCTGGATTATTCTTGCTGTTTCTAGAAAAGTGTGAGATGAGAGAGAAATTGAGGAATGGACTGTTAAACAAGAAGGAGGCAGGACTTGATGGTTTTGAAAATTCTTAGCCTTTACAGCTGGAAAATGATGCTGAAAACAATTGTTTCCAAGCAAAGATTATATCCAGGGCACTCTTTGAAAAGTATAGTCTAAAGATGACGTGAAAATGTGACTTTAAAATCCTTTGTTAAAACCTCAGAATGATGGTTCTTTAGAGCACTGACACTACACCCTTTATTAAGAGTATGCTTCATGGTTCTCTCAATTAAACAACAGAGCTAATAAGACGCTTAAGGGTGCTGTCCCTCGGCTATCTCAGAAGAGGCCAGAAGGAGATTTGTGGATACGGGTTTGTCAAATGGAGGGAGCACCAGTAAGATTCCCAGAATTTTTACAAGTGTGTGTGTGTATGTATGTATATGTATTAATATTTATATTTATCAGCAAAAAGATAGCCAGCTTGGACTGAAAGGTATGCATACCATACCAAAGGAAAAGGGGATGTTGCAGTCTTAGAGCTCAAAGGTTCAGAGCTTCAGTGTCTCCAGGAATGCCATTGTCTCCAGGCAGGAGAAGATAGATGTCCCAGCTCAAGGGGAGAGAGAAAATTCACACTTGCTCTGCCTTTTTGTTCTATTCAGGTCCTCATTGGATTGGTTGATACCCACCCACATTGGTGAAGGGGGATCTGGTTTACACAGTCTAATGATTCAAATGCTAATCTCTTCCAGAAACCCATAAATATACCCAGAAACAATGTTTTACAAGCGATCTTGGGCATTCTTTAGTCCAGTAAAGTCAGTACATAAAATTAACCATCACAGTAACTATTACAGGTACAAATATGGCCAGTTACAGGAGAAAAAAAAGCAGTAAAATTGTTTTGATGTATCATCTACATGTACTCACACATTTACCTTCCTTTTTCTTCTCTTTCTTTCCTTCTTTTTTCCCTCACTCTCTCCCTTTTTCCCTCCTTTTCTCTTTACTTCCTCCTTTTTTCGTTATTTCTGAAAATATTTTTTGAACTTCTTCCATAGTCATATGCAAGGAATTCAGCAATAAACAAGGCAGAGATGTTTTAAACTGCTTATATTCTGGTAGAGGTTATATAAACATGGTGCTTTCATTCTAGTGAAGGAAATGGAAAATAAATATATATATGCAGTAATAAATAATGTGGATTTAAGTAGTAACATCTTATGAAAATCAATGGACCATGAAATGTTTGTTGTGATGGGACACCTATAGAGAAGAAATTTTAGATAAGGAATTCAGAAATACCACTTTTAATAGGTAACAAATGAATCCATACCTGAATAACACAAAGAGAGGAAAACGTGACACTTTGGAAAGAATCCTCCAGGCAGAGTGATTGGTATGTGCAAAATTTATGATTGTAATTCTATCCCTTTTATGTTTCTATGGTTTTTAACTTCCAGGTCTTCCTTCTGGTAACTGTTATTAGTCCAGGAGTGAAATTATGACCTAGCCCAAATGAATTGGGATCTGTCTTCTCCTGGGCACCAACAAGAAAGCACATTGCCTCATTTGTTGCTAGCAGCCTTCTTAAACTATGAGAGAAACCAGGCTGGGAACAAAGCCAGCATGGTGGGAAGGCAGATGCCATATAATACAGAAAAGCAGAAAAGAAATTTTGATTGTATTACACCCAAAGCTTGCATACTTCTGAAGCTTCTACTTTGAAAGATAATTGTATTATTTTCCAGAACATGTTTGCATGTTTGCTGCAGTTTCTATAATGTGGTCAAAAGCATTTGTATCTGATTCATCTTTGGTCCATTTACTCAACTTCTGTAACTTTATCCCATAAAAATAATTATTTCTTGAAGTATATGATTATAAAATGTATATACAGAATACCAAGAAGAAAATTTAAATGTCTAAGTAGGTGAAATAAATATAATTATGAAAACAATTTAAATAGGCTCTAGGTATAAATTAATATTATTTAAGTAGTTACAATTTATTATTTTTATTGATTCTATTTTTCAGAGGAGCTTAAGGTTCACAGTAAAATTGAGGAAATGTACAGATAATTCCCATATATCCCCTGCCTCACACATGAGCAACCTCCCCATTATCAACATCCCCACCAGAGTGGTATATTTGTTACAATTGATGACTCTGCATTGACACATCATAACCACCCAAAGTTCACAGTTTACATTAGGGTTCACTCTTGTTGTTGTACATTCCGTATATTTGGACAAATGAATAATAACATGTCCATAATATAACTATATTTTCAAATAATGTTTAAAGACAGGAGATGACATGAATGATCTAATGCTTCAAAGAAAAGATGAAAAGTAAAATATATACATAGAGACATATACACATGCAGACCTAAAGAATAAATATTGGAAAAAATATCCAGAAATATTTATTAAGACCATCCATGTGTTCCAATTAATTTTTATTCTTGGTATATTTTCCATACCTTCCACTTCCCCAATTAACTCATGTTACTCTACAATCATAAAAAAACTCAATATTATGCATATATAGAGACTACTCCATTCACTACACACAGCACAATGTTAACTTACTAATTATCCAATTTAATTGCAAGTATAATGGATGCCTTGCAAATGGTAAGAAGTAGGCTCTTTCCTAATGCCCTTGTAGTAAAAGTAAAACTAACTTCGTTAATTCTAACACTTACAAATGAATGATATTCATGTAATAATCCGTCTTTATTTCAATAATTATTTAATTACATTCCAAACTCTTATATAACTATATTAGACATAGAAATATGAGGGAAATGGGACAAAAAAGAAATGGAGGATTATTTTGGGGATTCTACTTCACATAGAAATATAACCATGAAAAATCATAACAAGCTAAGAGAAAATGAATCAGCACATTTCTGAATATCAGGCATATGTTTAGACCTCTCATCCTTTGGCTTATATTAAATTATGATTTTTTTATGCTTTAACTGTCTGAAAATTCCTTCTGGGAAATTTTGTCCCAGTTTTCTAAAATGATTTGGGAATATAAATTTATAATTACATATAATTTTGCATATTTCATGGTTATAAAAGTAAACTATATCAGAGCCTTGAAGTTGAAAAGATGAACAAAATAAAATTGAAGGATTATAATGTTAATTAGCACAGGAAAAAAAAAGAGAGAGACTTATTTTCAAAAATTCTGTAACATTTACATTTCTTTAGAATAGTTATTGACCCCAAAGAGAATGATCTGGGAAACATGTTAAATTAAAAGTAGTGGCTTCCTAAAATAAATTTTATATATTGTCCTCTTTATTCATTTTGTCATTTAACATTAAATTCATCCTTGTTTGACACATACACACACACAATCTAAAGCACAATTTATAAAGAAAATGAATAATAATTATAAAGTTATTTGCACTACAACACAGCATAATGGCTAAATATGTAAAACAAAATCATTCAGAAATCAAAGATAAATAATAAAACACAACTGCTTTGTAACACATCTTTCTATGACTGGTACAGATGTAATAGACAAAATTTAATATTATAAAAATCCAGTATTTTAATTAATGCATTTGACTTTATAAATTCATACACACCCGTAAAATTGAGATGCTCTCATTGGGGCATTTTTTCCCCATCACAGTTAGGTTTAGTATCATAAGGTATGAAAGGTAATAAGGCCTAAATGTCAGACCTGCTTTCACTGAAGCATGGGCTTGCTACAAAAACTTTTCTTTCTTTGTGCCCCACTCAAAGCTGATAGCCTTCTAGTTTATTCAGCAATAGGTCAGAACAGTCTTGTCAATTTTTAAATATGCTCCAGAACTCAATATGGACCCATAACTACTAAACTGCCTTCTTAGAAGTAGGGGTTGAGATGCATAAATTTGTTCTGTACTTTAGACGAGGTGTCAAGCATGCCTAAAGCCACCACATCCCTAAAACTTCACCAATGTGATGTTTCTCTGAATTCAAAATGTTAGTCTCCCACCTCCTCAAACCTATGTGCCTCATCAAGGCTTCCAGTGTAATTGCCGATTCTTGTATTCTGCCCTGATTCATGGATCAATGTGATGCTCTGTGAATTGTCCATTATAGTCCAGGTCCCTTTTGATACTTCACAACTTTTTCCCAGACCAAGACTCTAAACTCATTCTAGAGTCCTTCACGTGTAAATGTGAATTGCTCCTTTTTCTCCTTCCAGATAAGAATAGAAAAGATTGCATTTGCCAGATCAATTTCAATATACCATGTGTCAAAGGCTATGTTAAACTCGTCTTAAAAAAAGATACCAGTTTTCACAAAGCAGCTACAATTAGGGCCATTGTTTGGTTCAGTTTGAAGGAGCCCGTGACATTAACTACCAGACATTTGTATGCTTGTGTGTGACATGTAAGTCTATTAGGAGATCCAAATGGCACTATGAATCCTAGGTAACAATGTCAAATTAGTATCTGCAACCAATAATTCCTGAAAGTACTGGGTATTCTACTTTTTTACATGAATGAATTTCTATAGGTCCCTTTGTGAAAAGACAAAGGTAATGTTTTCTCAGTGAGCTTGCTGTGGTGTTGTAGGGTCCTTCCTTCGAAGGGCCTGATTTCTTCTCAGTCCAAAGGTCATAGAAATAACTCATATCTAAGAACTTGGCCAGAGACAGTGACTTTTCACTGGACTCCTCAGCTTCCTGATCATTCTTGATTTCATTATATAAAGTAGACAATACCCTTGTTGGCTGCCCATCTTCTTTCCTCTGGGGATTTCCATGTTCTTTTAACTATTCCATGTCTTTCTACATGGTAGCCCCTCATGGCTACCCACTGATTTTGCTGCTTATTATAATATTTGTAACCACTTTGCTTCTGATAGATAATTGCCACCTTCTGACTTCTGTTATTCAGCATCTTATCATCTTGTTGCTACCAGAAAATCCAGTTATATAACAGTATCTCCTATTGTCAGCCACAGCCTACAGAGACTATTCATCAAATACCAAGATGCTCAATGGTACTGGTATATTCCTCATTATTGTGGTAAATAGATGCCCCTCTAGTCTCTCTTAGAGGGCTTTGACAACTAGTGGTTTTCTCAGCTGTCCAGAATGTATCTGCTCTGTCTTGCTCACCTCTCTGAGCTTTGTGATCCCTTCCTTCACTGTCTACCACAGCATTTCTGATATTTCTGCTTTACTTAGTATGGCCCATATTTTTTCCAAGTTTCCAAAATCCTGTCAACTTGCAAACACTATTCCCCAAGTCCATGCCAAGGCATCAAATCCTGTTTCAGGGGATCCTCCCTCCTCCTGTTACTGCTTGCCACATGACAGGCCAATAAATCAAGAGATGAGATGTTGGGGAAAGGAATAGCCACTTTATTCAGAAAGCTATCAGACCAGGAAGATGGTGGACTAGTGTCCCAAAGAACCATCTTACCTGAGCTAGAAATTCAGGCTTCTTTTATGCTAAAAGGTGAGGGGGGTGGCTAGTTGTTGCAAACCTCTTGGTGTGAATCCTTTGTTCTTGCAGCTGTCCACATAGGTCAGGTCACAATGTTCCTATAAACCTCCAAGAATACAAAGGTTTTTTGCTCTTCTTGCAACTTTTTATCTTTATATGAATGAAACGTGTTACACCTTTAAAGGTCAAGCCTGGGAGGCAGAGCTTGAGAATGGGCTATCATGTGTATTTCAGTCTATAAGCAACATTCTTTTACAAAAATGTAGAGCCAGCATGACTAATCACAGGCAACAGAGCACAAAGTTTAGAGCTAAAAGAATGGATCCTATATGGAGTCAGGTTTGTTCTGTATTACAGGGGTAATTCTACTATCTTTCAAGAAGGGAGAGTGAGCCATATCTGCAGCCTCATTATTCCTAGGGAATCTGTGAGTTCAATGTTCTCGTTTGGATCTTCCCAGATATCTCCAGCCCAAGTCTAGAGGTTTCATTCCTTCTCCATTAGATCTTGATATTGACCTCGTAGACCTGCCAGGACTGAGAATTTTAAATTCTCTGAAGATCTATTGCATTTCTCTTTCAATACTGAGCCTAGATTTCCTCTCTGTAGGAGACTGGGATTTCCTTGAGTGCTGTCAAGGAGGCCCTTGTATTTTGCAATTTGTTTTGAATTGGTAATAATCTTCTTTAACTGTCATTTTCTCTCTCCTATAAACCTACGTTGCTTGGCAACAGTCAACCTAGTTAATTTTCCATACAGGTAGTATTTCCCTCCTGCCTATCAAGAGCTAATAATATTGCATTAACCAGTTCATCCCTTTATACTAGAACCATTGAGAAAAGTTTTAACAATTGCTAGGTGTGATTCCCCCTCCACTTACCAAAAAGATGAGGTCCTCATTGCAAGTTGACAAGTTAGTGATCCATCTCCAAAATTAATTTTAGATCCTATTTCTCAATGAACCAACCCAAGCTCTAAATGCCTTAGGTTGAATTCCCTAGAAACAGAATCTCAGATTGGAAGTTGCACACAGGTGGTTCATTAAAGAGTAACTTGGAACATACAAGTGCAGGGAAGGCAGGAGGAAGTGCAAAGAAGGGGATGCTGAACCACAATGTAGTTGCCAATAAGCCTGAAGTCAATCCTACATTGAGCTGTGAACCTGGGAGGATCCTTTGGAGTTGTCCAAAATTGAGACCAGGGGGCTGAGTCTTTGTTTCCCGGCTTCAATTCAGTGTTTGTTATCCGCCATTTCATGGAAAGGGACATAAACTTTGGCAGGGCAACTTCCTGTGTCTGAAGGCAATTCATAGTGAGGCAAATATTTGTCAACTGTTAGAAGGTGCTGGTGATCTTGATGTCCCTGAATAGGGAATGGTTGGAGCACCAGAGCTATCCACTTTAGCAAGGAATTTGAGAAACTAATGGAAAGGTTAGCTTCCCAGGAAAATGATAATAAATCAATTAACCCAAGGAGTAGAAAACTTGTTTAGGCCAACCACTATAGAGGAATTTAGAAAGGTGATTTTAAATGTATTATTAAAAGATACCAAAATAGATAGTCTGAGAGCTATGTTAATGAGTATTTCAAAATTATATTTTACATACAAAATTGTGATAAGGAATAGCCCCAAAATACTAGGGAAAGGAGGACAATGAAGAAGCCTATTCAATCCAATTAAATTGCATTTTTATAGAACAATCCAATATATGTCAGTAGAACAAATTAGAGAATTAAGAAATATATCTCAGAAAATTTGATATATATATATATATACACACATATATGTACATATGTATTTTAATTCAGTAGGCAGAGGATGGATTTGAAATAATTTGTGCTGGCACATATGTTAACCAGCTGGAAGAAAATAAAAATGTGTATCTACTTATAATAGAGTTAAATACTTGTGTATTAAATATATAAATATAAAAAGAAAATTAAATCTTATCAGATAAATTGAGGAAATTATATTTGGAGAAATTATCTACGATTTGAATCCTGAATTTACAAAGCAAAAAAGTATTCATATATAACTAAAGTTTAAAAAATATTTTTAAGTTTAAAGATATAGTAAGTAAAGTAAAAAGATCTGACAACTTTGGAAAAAAATGTGTAATGCAGGTGACAAAAAATGAATTACCATCTATAATATAAAAAAATTGATCACAGATATTCAAGAAAAAGACAAAAGCAACAAAATTATGTATATGAATAGACAATTCACAGAAGATCAAGTTAAAAAACAAAATAATGCAAATTCAAATTTACTGTTATTGTTAGAGAAATACCAATTGAAGTAGCAAAGATATAATTTGTACTCAGCAAACAAAAAATTAAAAGCCTGAATATTCTAATTATTTGGACTTCTTATTCAGATATCTATATGGAAGCAGGTGACTGAATGGTCTGATCTGGCTAAAAGAACTGGTCCTTTCAGAAGTATCATTTAATCTGTCTCTTACTTATTATGTCCCTGCTCTTATAACCTATACTTTGATATTTCCATGGCTTTTCTCAACCTTTCCTGATCTCGTTTCGTAGAGAGGAGAGAAAAATAACTTGTTTCACGTCAGTGTTCAGCATACTAGATGATTATATTCAGTGCTTGTTCTTCCATACACTAACATTTGCCAGTGTGTTACAAATATTTTTACCCGTCAACAATTCATAATTTTTTAAATAAGAAATTAGTACTAGAAAACAAGAGAATATTTAAATGGTCCTTTCTGAACATGCAAATCAGGAAAACCTCTCAGTATAACTGCTATGTTTCCTCACTACATTTACATTAGCTAGCTAGCTAGCTAGCTATCTGGGAAGTTACTGATTTCTTCTCTTAAAAGTAAGTGGGGCAAAAATGTATCCATTTCAATTGACTAATATTATTTTGACCCAAAGTCATAATTTTACAGTGAGTTCAATTAGTTCAAGTTAGGATGAACTAATTTAAGATGAACTACTCAAGAGGTAACTATTTTTCAGCTATCATGTTGACAAAAGTAGTTCTGCAGAGATCAGTGGAATGCTTTCTCTTTTTTAAAATTCTTAATAGAGGGAACATATGGCCTACAAGTATTTATATTTTTACTTATATATTTAAATTTTTAACACAACAGAATATTCAAAAGAGTGGTACACTAAGTCCACGATGCCATCCGTAGTTTAATCTGTTAATCCAGTGGTACTGATATTATAGGTGTTCATCAGGGCAAAAATCAACTATTTTTAGTATTGTATTTATTATCTATTTCTGTTTCTCTTCCCTTTTAATCTCTTTCAGCTATGGGAAATTGATAGGTAACTTGTATAATCTCCTTTAATAGTTTTCTTAATCCTTTTTGCTTAATTTTGACCTCCAGTTTCTTAACAAAACCTGTCAATCATATGCAGCAAGTTCCATTAAAATAGCATTCATTTAATCTAGTATTTTTTTCAGCTTTATTGAGGCATAATTGACAAATAAAATTGCAAGGTATTTAAAGTGTACAGCATGATGATTTAATAGGCACATACATTGTGAAAGGATTCCCTCCAACAATAAACTCTAGAATTTTTTCTTTGCCTGTAATGTATCTTATTTAAAATGTATATATGATCATATCATCCAATTATTTAATGTTTTCTGATGCTTCCTACTACCTATAGAAGCATTCCCAGACTCTGGTGTAATACAAAGGGCGCTCTACATGATCTGACCTCTGTTTACCTTCCCAGTGGCATTTCTCACCAATCCCTATAGAGAAGTACACCAAGTCCAATGCCCCTTACACAAAGTTTTCCCTACTCTTGAGCCATTGTGAGTTTGCCATTATTGTTTCACATTCCTGTAGTGCCTATCTCTTACTTGTTCTTTGAGGCATTTCGTCACCTGAAAAGCCTTCCATGATGGCTCACTTCCCTTTCTCTTTTTCAGATGCCCTTCTACCCCACAGCCATGCAACTCTATCTATATTTCTATCATAACAATTATCGTACTGTGTTGCAACATTTAGTTTACTTTTCTGCTTCCCTTATTAGAGATGAAATTTTAATTTTCATTTTTTTTTTTTTTTTGGTTGCATTGGGTCTTTGTTGCTGCATGAGGGCTTTCTCTAGTTGTGGTGAGCGGGGGCTACCCTCTGTTGTGGTGTGCGGGCTTCTCCTTGTAGTGGCTTCTCTTGTTGTGGAGCACAGGCTCTAGGTGCACGGGCTTCAGTAGTTGTGGCACAAGGGCTCAGTAGTTGTGGCTCGTGGGCTCTAGAGCACAGGCTCAGTAGTTGTGGCGCATGGGTTTAGTTGCTCCGTGGCATCTGAGATCTTCTTGGACCAGGGCTCGAACCCGTGTCCCCTGCATTGGCAGGCAGATTCTTAACCACTGCACCACCAGGAAGTCCCAATTTTCATCTTTATATTACTAGTGTCTGGCATAATATCTAGAAATTGATAAGTACTCGGTAAGTGTTTTGAGTAAAAGGATGAAGAAAAGAAAATAGGGCATCTGATAGTTTCTTAACTATGTACCTTAGATATATCCATTCATCTTCTTAGTCGTTCTGTTATATATTTCACTTACCTATGAAGAGTAAACAAGAAATAATATTTAAAGTCTATAATTATTAATGATAGTAGCTACCTCGTGTTGCTTATAAACTTTTTTTCTCTATACACCCGAAGTATCTTTATTTAGATTTTACAGATTAATGAAATGAGGTGTAGTGATGTTAAATGCTCAGCGTAGCACTGACCACATATTCAGAGGAATTAAGCTACTTTCCCATATCATACAATTAGTTTGTGTTTCAACTGGAATAGAATGTGCTTTCATTAAATTTGAATCTATAGTCTAATGTAAAATTTGGAAAATGCAGTGAATGAAATCTGTTTGGAAGGAAAATGGGAAAAAATTTATAAGCAGAGTTCTAAGTTAGTCACACTTAACATTAATATAATATCAGTTAATTTGGGGCTGAAATTGAAAAGTTTACTAATAAAAAATGATTGTGTGCTTTTTAATATGGGGTCCACTTTTTACATTTCTGCTTTAGACATGCAGTAAGGAATATTCTCCAGACTGCATCACAAAAAAATGATAAAGGGAAGACTCTTTCCATTTCTAAAAGATATGTGCTAATAATTATATAGGTATTTGGGTAAATGCATGCAGTATAGTATATGTGTACACACACACACACACACACCCCCCCATACATACACACACACGTGTAGGAGCACACACAGGTCTCTAAGGCATCCAGAGATTCTAAACATTATAGGCCAACTGGAGCAGTTAACATGAATTAAACTTAGATATATCTTCCTCCAAAACCCAATCTTTTGGATTATACAAATTCTTATATCCAAATTATATAGTAAAATAAATGTATTAATTAGCCAGTAGCCATCTAGGTATAAAAGAAGCTTGAATTTATTCAGCTTTTTCTTTTATAAGGGACATTAAATATGCTTTATCAGAGGCTTTGAAACTAATAGGAAAAATAGAAGAAGGATGATCAGATAATAGAAATTAAGAAATAAAGTTTTTGGGTCAAAGTTTTGAGTAAATTAGATTCAAGGATTACAATGCAGAGTACTTTGCTAAATTTTGATTTTGTTGTATACTGTCAATCCACTTATTAAGTATAAATAAAACTTAATTCCTTTATTTTAAGAAAATATATTAATAATTATTCTTATATGTTATTATTACTGATAATAGCTGTCATTTGTTGACTGTGAATCCCATTTTCTTATGTTTTATTATATATACCAATAGATAGTATGATGCTTAAAGCTTGAGGTATATTTACCTTAACTCATCACAGTGTTTATCTTACTAAGGTGTCATTACATTTATACAAATTCACTTTAAAGTTAGAAAATTTAACTAATATTTAGATGGAAAAATTGAACGGCTTCCAATCCAAGAAATCTTTAAAACCAAGTATAGAAAAGAAATAGGTCAATGAACATTTTTTTGTTTTTTATTTCCTCAAGAAAAGTATGTAGAATTTTTCCTGATTATTATATAGTCAACTTCCCATCACCCTACACTCACAGTCAACAGAGAGTATTTTTAAGAATCTAAGATAGTTATAAAATTAATCATAGAAGCAAAACATAAAGTAAATGAGGCATATTATATATTCTTTGGGTCATTGGCATTGATATTAATATCCCAAATAATTTCTTTTTTAGGCCTGGAGTACAGTTACAATTAATTATAGGCCAGGGACACACACAGCCTCTTTCTCTTTGAAGGTGCAACGTGCCACAGGGTCATCATACATCCCAAATATTTAGAATGGTATTCCAGTTCTCTTGGGACTCCTCATAATTTCTACTTCCCTAGTGCTAATGCAAGCATATAGCTAAAGTTTGTAATTATAGTAATAGGACAGCTTGTAGATTGATGTCTATTTATATATTTTAAATAATCATGTCCACATAGGTAAGTATTTTTCTATATAGCAGTTTTAAACTTTTATTCAGGTATTATGTACATGTTAAAAAGCACAGAAATCATAAGTATACAGATCTTTGAATTTCTGTAAATTGAACACATCTGTGTAACCAGTACCCAGATAAAAAACAATGAAAATAACAAAACAAAACATCTAACAATAAAAAAACACAGAATGTTACTAGCTTCCCAGAAGATTTCCTATGCTATCTTCTAGTCACAAACTTCTGCCAAAGATAACTGTCCTCTGGACATATTATAAAATAATAGTTTCCTTGTTTCTGAATTTTACAAAGATTGAATCACACCATTTTCTCTTTGGCTTTTTTAATTTTCATTTTGTTTTTAAAATTCAGCTATATTGTTGTAGGTAGCTGTGGTTTTTCACTGTTGTTGGTATACAGCATTCAACTGTATGATGGTACCACAGTGTATTATCTCATCTACCACTGATGAATATTTGGGTAGCCTCAGGTTGGGGCTATTATGAATACTGAGTTTGTGAACATTCTTGTGCCGGTCTTTTGTTGACATTTTTGTTTGTATATAACTAGGAGTAAAATTTCTGCTATAGGTTTTACATATGGTTAAGTTTTTAAATAGCACCATTTTTTCCCCAAAATATTTGAAAATGTTATACTGCCTTTAGCAGTAGATGTGAGTGCTATTTACTCCACATAATCTGAACTTGGATTTGGGGCTATACTCTTTTAGTGGGATTTCCAGGATGAGTAATAAAACTTAGTCCCCACCCCACCTTAGGATATTTGGTTTTGTGAAAGACCTGTTCAAGTATTTTGTCTATTCTTCTATTGGGTTATATATTTTGTTTTCAGCTGAGTTTATAGTATTCATTATATATTCAAAATAAAATCATTAACCAGACACAGGATTGCAGATATCATCTCCATTTCTGTTGCTTGCCTTTTCATTTTCTTAATGGTGTCTTTTCACAGTTCAGTTTGTAATTTTATAGTCTTTGTGGGTAGTGTTTACTGTATCCTATAAAATACTTTTTCCTGTGCTTTCTTTTCTAAGCCTTATTATTTTACTTTTACACTGAGATCTGCAATCTATCTGAAATTATTTTGTGTTTATAAGTAGGAGTGAAGATTCATTTTTCTTTACATGAACATCTAATTGGCTTTTGCCACTTACCAAAATGTCAATCCATTTCACATTCCAGTTCATAGTCAGTCACCTTTGCCATAAATCCCATTGTCACATTTTAACTCAATATATATTTAACATCTGAGATGACCAATTCACCATTTCAGATGCTTGAGGGGAAAGTTATAAATATGGAATAATAATCCTAATGAGGAGAAAGTCATTTTAGAAAGTAACTTTAACACAAAACAGATTGATAAATGCTATAACATAAGCATTACAGAAGTGCTAAAAAAAGCACTGCAGTTATTTCTAGTAGATGGGGAAAAAAAAGGTCCTTTTGGTGGTCATTGATATATGAGACTGGGGGAAAGACATGAAACTAGCTGTCCATTGCAGGAGGTGGAAGAGCCACTGGGAATGGATATCACTGATAGCAGAGTATCAGTATGATGCCAAGTCTTCTAGACTTACATTTTGCAAGATGTCTTTGAAAACTTCTAGCAGTAAAAATACTGACATGTATGGTTTAGGGGTATTATTGGAGGTGGTAGACTTCTAAGGGCAGTTAGTAGAAGCAGGGTGATCAGAAAGGAGGATTTCCAACTGACAAGAAGGAGTCAATTGACCAGGCCACAGAAATAGAATGCAGAAGGGCAGTGAGATTTTTAGAAACATTTTAAGGCCCAGAGAACTTGCTAACTGACCAGTTTTGAGAATGAGAGCGGCAGAATTTCTGACTTGAGCAGTGGGTAGATTTAATGTCATCAACAAGAGACCACAGAAGTAAGGGGAGTGCAGAAACACAGAAGAATGGGGATAGGAGGGTAATGATAATCTCAGTGTGGCATTGTAATACGAATTTCAAATTTGGAAGAGAGCCTATAGCAGTTGTGGCAAAATTTGAGATCATCTTCAGAATTAATCTTGAAAATTAGAATGAGAGCACACAGTATAATAGTATGCATAGAAGAGTAAGGAATGAACCTTTAGGAAGCCCAGGATTGTTGTTACTTTTAGCCACTGTTTTAGAGTGCTTTGTTTTGCAGCAATGTATAAACTCAATTTTGTTTCTAAGGAAAGTATATTGGTGCTTTTTTATAGAATAAGGGGAGGAAAGAGCTGAGAGGGGGGCGGGGAGGGACTATCCTCATCAGTACAGAGCTCAGAGGGGACAATTGTGACCTCACAAGTAGAATTCTTAGAGTTGCTATCTCACTTATTTTCCTGAAAGTTCACTGGATATCTGTACAAAAATACATAAAACTTGTGGATAGGTCTCAACATGTTGAATTGAAATCTGCTGTCATTTCAGTCTAATGGGAACTTTTAATGCTGATTCATAGCAGTGGTGGAACAGGTACTGCTATCTGTACATTAATGTGGATAAAAGCCTTTCTCCAAATTAGTTATGACTTTTCCATTATAGAATGACACTTAATGGGCCTTAATATTCTTTCTGCAAGTGGATTAAATGCAAACTTAATTTTTTTTAAATTAGCATTTGATCCAGTAGCTCTTGAAAGAGATGATATTTAAAATGTTCAGGATAATTATTTTATTCTGCTCATTACTATTTATTTCATTCTGCTTATCACTGCCCTTTGCTCTTAAATCAGAGTAGTTCTTGTCAGTATCACATGAATAAATACTATGAAGTGGAAGTTCAGCTTGTGGCTTTCTTAAGAAATTTGAGGTAAAGTTTAAGAGATTTAAAGAGAAAACTGGCCTTTATCCAAGAGAACCTTGCTTAAATTTGAATCATCTTTGGAACTATAAATATGTAAGGCATTATTCTGATAAATACGTTTTTCTGACACAAATTGTTGAACATCATGATAATGTATTTGAGTCTATATATAGCTCACTTAAATCAAAGCTGTTTATTTTCTTTATTCAAGGGTAATTTAAAAATAGGATTTAAGGTATCTTACACATTAAAATAAAATGCAGCATAAATTAGAAGTGAGTACGCATCCCTTTATTCTTTCCCTTCCCTTCCCTTCCCTTCAATTCAGTCCAAAAGCATTGGATGCAGTCAAGTAAAGTAAGCATTAACATGTGAGGGAATGGGGGGGCAGTGGTGGTCCAGAGCCGGGTGCCAGAGTCCAGGCAAGGTGAGAAAGTATCTACACTGGGGAATTAGAGCACAGCTTGGCCTGGGATGTTAGGGCATAAGTGTGCAAGCCTTCCACATGGAAGGCAGCCCAGTGGGCAGTATCAGAGCCTATACATCATAAAAGGACATTCCCACAGAATGCCTGCCTAGCACAAGCAGTCAGATCCTGAGTGGGATGAGAAAAGGGTCCCCCAGCGTGGGGGGTGTGGGAAGGGCTGACACAGGGTGTAGGAGCCTGAGAGATGTAATGAGAGTGACAATACTGGGAAGTAAACCATGCAGGAAGTTGGAGCTTAAATGTGTCAAGGGAGAGGGGCTCATTGCATGAGATGGGCAGCTGGCTTGGCTTATGGGACGCAGAGAGAGTATCTGAGTGGCCAGATAGCTCAGAGTGGGCCTTTAGAACCCAAGAGAGGTGGAAAGGGTGTCAGTATGGTAGCAAGTGAGCCCCATAGGGCATTGTGGGATCCAAGCACAGTGAGTAGGGCTTTCACATAGGGGACAGTCAGGTGTGAAATGTCAGACCCATTAAAGATTTTAAAGGACATCAATGGGGGGTATTAGACCTGTGCAGTGAGCCAAATCAGCTTGGAGTGTTGGAGGGGACCAGAAATGGGCGAAAACAAATGGCGTGAGGGGGTATCAGTTTCAGGTGTTAGAGGTCAGAGACTGAGATGTGTAATAAGGGCATTCACACAGTGAGACAGCCCAGTGCAGAGGGTCAGAACCCTAGTGAGCTGGGGAGGGTGTCATGGGGTCAGTAAATGTGAGTCGTCAGGGCAGGAATGGATATATATGAATGAAGAAAATATGATGTGGTATGCCAGGGCATGGACATAGATAGGTAGGTAGATAGATGGGTGTAGATATATAGATATATATAAACATCTATATCTATATATATTCATATCTATCTATATTTATATCTATTTAGAGGGAGAGGGAAAGAGAGAGACAGACAGACAGATGGACAGACCCATCCATCCCCTGGCACATCACATACAGGCTTCCATAGCTCATATTTAATTGTTGCTATTTTTAAAGCCTTGAATTCCTAAAAATACTGAATGAGACTACATGCAGAGTAGCAGACAATTTTGAGATATTATAAAAATATAACAATTGTTAAAACAAATCCCTGATATCTGTGTACAGGAAGACATGTGTGGAATGATGAATACTGCAGGCAGGCAGGTTGCCCATCATGTTTTCCTGGGGATAGACGGACTGTGTTGATCAGCTTGTGGGAAATTGATAGTTGGAATGACTCTCAGAATTTTCATGCTGCTAGCCATGTGGACATCTTCTAAAAATCATTTTGATTTGTACAGAAATGAATGGCCAGAGTTGTGGATTCTATCGATTAAAAATACTTTGACGTTTATTTTAGTATGTACTTATCTCTGAAGATATATGCCACATTTTAAGGTGTATGTATTTTATTAATAGGTAGCTTATTTGTCAATATTTTGAAAATTAGCTTACACTTTAAATTCCAACAAAGGGGTTTGTTTTGAAAAAAGAATCCTTTGTTTAAAGTCAGTAATAATGTCTTAAAGAATCCATGTATAACACAAATCCAGATGTTTTTATATTGAGTTCATATAAAGTGATACAAACCAGGATCTGTTATATTCTGATGAAAAGCTTTTATTTTCGGGAGATTAGGTAGAGTTAGATACTAGCTAGATTATTCTTTTCTACTATTATGGCACAATATAGTTATGAATTTAAAAATAAACAGTTGTCCATTGTATTTATTCACTTCTTATTCATGTATAACATTTGAAAATCTTTAAATATATGTCAGGCCTTAGTGCCATAGGGTAAAATGATGCAAAGTGTCCTGGCCCTCAGAAAGTTTGCTATGTCCTGGAGAGACAGGCCAGTAGACAGACATATAGAAGCAATGTACATGCTGTGAGAGAGAGCTGGGACATGCATAAGGTAGCAAGGAGGGTCTGTCAGAGACGTCGGCACTGACCAAGGGAATAGACAGAAGTTTAGGGAGACATGGCAGGGAAGCTTCTCCTTGAAGAACTGGTAAGAATCATGTAAATAGGAGAGTGCTGAGTCGGGTGATCCATCTATGAGCAAAAGCACAAAGTTGAGAGAGCATCTCACATTCAGGCAATCACAAGAAGTTCAGTGTAGCTGGATTACTGAAAGACAAGGGGGAGTGATAGAAGGTGGGTCTGCAGCATTAGACAAGGCCAGCTCATCACAGGTCTTTTATGACACAATAATAATGGTGGCCATATAAATTTTCATCCAAACAGGACACATCTTAAGAGTAAACAGGGGCACCATTAATAATAATGCTGGCATAATGAGCTGAAGTCAAGACAGTCTTTAGCAAACTAGACAGATAACCATACAGCCTGTTAAGAAGTTTAAGCTTTATGCTAATGTGAAATCTTCCCAAAATGTTAACTGGGAATCAGATATTTAAAGAGTATCTTGTCCATTCTTGAGTACTAATTATGCTGGATAATATGTACATATAGATCTTAGACCTTTTACAAAGTTGCAATAAACTGGAAAACATCTGGAGCAATTTTACCTAAGCAAATTCTCCAGCAGCTAAAAGGCTGATTGGACTTGTGCCTTGAAATTGAGAAAGGTGAGATATGTAGGAAAGCTACATTGCCTTTCAGGCCACCAGGGTACCGCTGGGGAAATTACTCCACTAAAGAGTTAATGCAGTTTTCAAACTTTCTTAAAAGCAATGTTTTGGGTAGTTAGACACTGATAAAGTCTGGCTTATCATCACTCTATCTGAAAAACCCTCAGACCCTATAAAATGAAATCATATGAGTGAAATTGTAGATTCCCTTGGTGTATACTAGAGATGTCCTATCATCACTTTATATTTTATTCTGTTTGACTAGTTAGCCCTGAAAATTCACAAAAGGCAAACCACAAAGTCAGTTCTTCCGTTGTTTCTGCCAATATTAACTGCAAATGGCTTTAGGGGTTTATTTTATTTTATGCAGCCTGTTTCATATACACTGGTGAATCTTGATTTTAACTTGAAGCAGTTAAGCAGAATGTGGATCTTTCAGTGGCATTATATAAGAAGTTAGAGAACATGGTATTGTTTTCCCACTTATTCTATAAGCCTACCTGTTCTTGTTATCAGATTCAGTTGGTAAGTTGGCTGGCTTTCTAGCTAGACACACTCTTCATAAGGAAGGTTGGCAAATTTACTGAATGTCTGACCAGCAGGTAGTTTTTAGATATGGCATATTCTATTTCACATTTCAAAAATTTTCAGAGTGGAAAATTTTTCCTAAAAGCTCCAAGAGAAGAGAAACTGCTGGGGACCCAGAGATCTGTTTCCCTAATGCAAGTGTAAAGCAATTTGAAGAAGCTCCTTCAGATGTACGTTTTTAAAGAACCATGCTGCAGATAGCTGCTGTTAAAGGCTATTTCAGAGACCATGTTGAGACTCTCAGGGGGAGCTGCTGAAGAACTTCTGGTAAGAGCTTCTGAGATCTGTGACCCCCAGGGAGCAATGCCACGGACAGCTGCTGAGAACTGTCAAGAGTAACAGAAAGAACCAGTGAGAGACTTAGGGAATAGTCACAGAGAACAAGTAACATATTTGCTAGAAGTGAATAAAGGATCTGATGAAAACTGCCATCACTGAAAGAAGAAACTTAGGTAATCAACTGCTTAAGGGACAATTTTGGTTAAATACTTCATAGAATCTGATGGGTATGAGGCTAGGAACTCTTGTGGGGAACATAAACAAAATAAAGTCACTTAATTCCTTCTGAAGCATGAGATCCAGGAAAAGGTAGAAAACTTGTGAGTTACGTATGAGAATTGCTTTATGAAAATTACTGCCCATTTTAGGAAGATTCTCCTATTTTGTCCTTGTTCAATCTAATTAATTGTGTCTGTGAAATACTTGCTAAAGAATTAGATAGCCAGGTGTACAAAAGAGATTACATATGAAGGAAACAAATCATTATTTAAATAGTGTTGTAGCTCATTTTTACTTTCCAAATAAATAGCTTCAATAATTTCAAACATATAAACCATTAAATTAGTTTAAAATTATAGCAATAATAATTCAGTCACTCTAATGTTCCAAAACCATTTCTTGTCTCATGACTTTTGAACTCATTATTCTTTGTATCTACAGTATTCTTCTCTACTCTTGACCTGGTTAATTCCTATTCATCCTTCATGTGTATGCTTAAATATCACCTCTTCAGTAAAGATTTCCCTCAACATAATTATCACTCAGCACTCTTTTATTTCCCCTCAAAGCACTTATCAAAATACATAATTATATACTTATTTTACTTATATTTGCTTTCACTAGATTGTTAGCTGTGTAAGGCCAGGTTCATATCTTTTTGTTTGGCGGGGTTTACCTAACGCCTAGCAGAGTGCTCGCCAGCTTGGTCCTCCACAAATGTAAATGTTTATTTAACATATGAATAAAATCTTTTTACAGAGATGATACAGTAATCAAACTCATCTCTAGAGTTTCAGAAAAAATACATTTGAATGGTAAGAATATCTTCATATTCTTCGTCAGTGTAAACTAAGAGATTATGAGAAGGTAAAGGATGTAATTGGAGTAGTCCTGGACTCCCCCAGTCCTCAAAGTCACAATTTAACTAATAGGCTGGGCTTCAAGAGACTTATCTCTAAATAAAAGGGAGCTAACTGTTAATAATTGGGCCTGACCTTCCTATGAAGATTGACCCTCTTAAAAATATTTGCTTCAAGCAGGTTTGAGCTTTTTGGGTGACATCAAACTTTTCCCTTATTAAAATCTCCTATTCTAGCTGAGGCAGAGACAGTTGGAGGACACAGGTTTGGTCCTCCACCTTCAGCATCCTCCTCTAAAACTCCAAAATAAGTACCACATGTTGAAGAAAAAAATAATTTAGGGCTTCCCTGGTGGCGCCGCGGTTGAGAGTCCACCTGCCGATGCAGGGGACACAGGTTCGTGTCCCGGTCTGGGAGGATCCCACATGCCGCGGAGCGGCTGGGCCAGTGAGGCATGGCCACTGAGCCTGCGCGTCCAGAGCCTGTGCTCCGCAACGGGAGAGGCCACAACAGTGAGAGGCCCGCGTACCTCAAAACAAACAAACAAAAATAATTAAAATTAATTATATTCATTAGTTTTACTACACTGTTTAATGAAGAGCTGTCTTGGGAGAGGGTGAAATAAAACATGGTGTGGGAATCTCCTATACTAAAAAGGAACTGTGAAACTGTTTCATGGGTTTTTACATTCTCTTACTTTTATTAGTGCACATAGTTTCTCAGAAGGGCTTTGAGATGGATGCACTGAGTTGGATTTGAGAACACTGAACAGCAGAGGTATCGCTGGGAAAATATAACTACACTGAAATCAGTACAAAAACATACATAAAAATGTATAAAAATAAGTCTATATATTTACATATTGGGGATCTGTCTGTGCATGAAACTTGATCACAAAATGTAGTGGAGATGAAGGAGAAGGAAAAAAGTGGTTTTTATGTTTTGCATTATTTTTATCCTGAGTTGTTGATATTTTTATCCTCAAAGTTGTTGTAATACTTCGAGATTCATAAAAGTAAAAAGATGTATGTAAACCAACCTCAGTATAATTCTCTAGCCCCAATTTTTTATGCCATTTATTTTGTCAAAATACTAACTTAGTCACCCAAACAAGTTTATTATTTCCATAAAAAATAGTAAAGAACATACAGTTCAAGAAGATTTTCTTAGAGAAAAAAACAAAGCAAGACCAAAAAACTTCAACCCTTTCTCATTATTTCTTTATTTCACATTTCTCTAATATTATTATAAAATGGAAGAGAGAGAATTCTAAATTATTTTACATTTGCTCACACATGTAAATATCCATATTAATGAGGTTTTTGAAAAGGTTCATAACAAATCTGAAAATCACTAAGGCATATCAAATAAATACAATTAATATTCAAGGTTATCTAATATACTAATTATATTATACAAAAGTTTTAAGCCAACTGATAATATACAATTATAAAGAGAAATTTCTAGATTTTGCATAAATTTCAGGTGGTCACTTAGCAATAATCCAGGTGAAGAAGACCTGTGTTTACAGCTGGCTGTAAGATTAATATGAGACATGAGGGTGATATGTTAGAAATGAATTATACAATTAAGTTACATTAATAGAAGTATAATATTAAAATTATGAGAAATATATTTCCTATTATATTTAGTACCAATCAGCATACATCTAGAATACTGTATTTAATTTGAAATTCCACATCTTTAGAATTTATACTGAATAAAAATGAGAGCAGTATGGATGGTAGTGGGCTAATGCATTTGAAGGATTCAAGAATGATCAGCTTTTAGAAGAGTAAGACTAAGGAGAAATGGCTTTTTCATTTATTTGAAGGGCTACCATATAGAAGTCTGTGGTGACTCGTCCATTGTTCTCAAAAGCATTAGAAGGATTGGCATATGAAAATAATTACAAAGAAAATTTTTACTCAAAAATAGGAAAAAAATTAAAAACCTATAATAGATTTTTAACTCCTTGAACATAGATCCATGTCTGAACACATCATTACTTCTCCTTTAGTACGTGGCATGTTGCCCTTCACATAAAAGTTCTTCAAAAATTAATGTTGAATCAATGAACAAATTAACAGACACCAATGACCAATAATGAAATAATCAGCAATGTAAGGAAGTGAGCTTTCTACTATTGACAGTATGGAAGCAAAGGCTAAATGGCTATCAAATTGGAATGAAATGCAAGTTTGGATTGTAAAATATCCCTGGTTATCATTTGTGACATCTAAAATCCATCTAAAACCCATCTTATTATTGTATAGCCTATTATGTTGCAGAAATATTTCCATTAAGTGGGAGGTTGGCATATTTTGGTCCCCTGCACCTTGAAATAGGAAAAACATATTGATTATGAGCACAGATGTTGGCATGGGGTAAAGATAGTTCCAAGCCTGGTAAACCACAGAAAGATGTTTAATCCGTAGTGTGGTTCTTTTCATCTGTAAACGTGGATTATAACAGTAGGAAACTTTCTTAATGATTTTGTGAGATTATATTTTTAAAGTCTCAGGCACAGAATAAGTTATTGGTATAGTCTGCCTCTTATTAATTACTTTCTGATTTTATTTGCATTTTAGATTGTTCACTTGATGATGTTATATGGATACTTTGACTATATTGTCATTATAAACCCATGTATTTATATCATAACTTCAAAATATTTAATATAGTGCTGTGTACAAAGTAGGTGGCAATTATGTGAAAGGATTGATGGACACTGAATACTTGGGGTTTCCAGTCCTATTTACAGTAGCACAGATCAGCAACAGAAAAAACACACTTATGTTTCTCTTTTTTGTCCACAGAGCTTAGCAAGGCCTGAAGGCTACGTGGAATCTTAATAAATACCTGTAACGTTGTAATACTTTTTTTTCCCCTTTAGCGTTTGGAATTAACCATTATGTGGGAGAGACTAAAGAGAAGATAGGGTAAAATGACTAAAAAGAGGATTGGGTAGGGCTTCCCTGGTGGCGCAGTGGTTGGGAGTCCGCCTGCCGATGTAGGGGACACGGGTTCGTGCCCCGGTCCGGGAGGATTCCACATGCCGCAGAGCGACTGGTCCCGTGAGCCATGCCCGCTGAGCCTGCGCGTCCAGAGCCTGTGCTCCGCAGCGGGAGAGGCCGCAACAGTGAGAGGCCTGCGTACCGCAAAAAAAAGAGGATTGGGTAAAATTTTATTAGCGACAAGGAGATTTCTTAGAACTGGAGTCAGGGTTTAATGATATACTGAAAGCTTGATAAGGCAAGAAGCAATAAAGTGTTAAGCCAAATGATGGCGCGTTTATGGGAGAGTATCTTAATCAAAGGAAGAAAAGGGCAGGGTAGTCTGAGTGAGAAAGGAAAGAAGTCAAAATATGAGAAAGCCAAGGATTAGGAAAAAATAATTTGAATCAGTGAGAGAAAATGTGGGATATTATATTTTCCTCAGAAAGCTATGACACCATTTGACATGTTATCTAAATCTGCAGAAGGAGATGAAAGTATTTTATAGATGTGTGATATTAATAATAACACTGAAAGTACTTAAGGGAAGCTGTTAGTATGACTGATAGTAAAGAAGGCTAGATTCAATCACACTATTGAGCTAGCTAGCTGAAAGTCATAAAAATACGTAATTATCATTCAGATCTTTAAACTCAGAAGTTCTTAGGCTACTGTATGAGTGTGCCTTTGTGGGTATGCTAAGCCCCACTTTCTGGAAATAGAAGACTACTCAACAGCAGAACAGCTAAATTTCCTTTATCATTCAAAAATCAGAATTTTGCCTCATTTTACTGGAAATTACAAAAGAAAGGGAAATTGGCTAAATGTCTCTATGTTTTGTATCTTTAACAAATCTATGAGTAAATTCCACTTGGAAAAAAAAAAACTCCACAAATTTGAGAGTATGAAATGGAATGTAAGCTCCTTCCATTAAATATCGATTGAACTGATTTCTGATTTCTAGATCCTGACAGGTCAGTTGAATATATTTAACATAGCCTGAAGATTTATATCTGCTTGAACATCATAGTTTTAGATTTTCTAACAGTTTGGGGAATTAACTTTATTTATTTTAGTCTCTGGAAATAGTGTCTGAAAAATGTCTAATACAGAATTGTCCACAGTAAAAATACACATGGTCCTTCTACAATCATGCATTTGAAATTTATTTAAAAGAAATGAAATATACAATGGTAAAATGCTCTTTAGAAGCACTGAGGTTTTAGGATAGAGAAAAGAAAGTGTTAGGGTCCAGTCAAGGATTCGATTGGATTCAAAATAACTTCAAATCTGAGAAATAACAACATTTATTGAAGTCACATCTCTTAAGTATTTGCATAGTGTAGTGGAAAGCATTTTAACTTGGGATGAAATTATCAAAACGTAACCTTTTAATAAGATAATTTTTTCTAGCTCCTTTTGGTGACTACACAAAGAAATTAATGATGTAAAATACCATGAAAGTGAAAAAAAAAAAAAAAAGCCTAGAACACATGACTATAAAATAACCAGTCCTTTGCAATTTGGCTACCATTTTTAAAAAAATTAGCTCTCTTTATCTCAATGATGCAATTTCCTCTATTATGTTCTTGCTTATTTCACAAATACAATCATAATACAATACATGATACTGACATAATTAAGTGAGGAGGAACCAGGTGAGGTATAAAATGGGCTTGGAAATACACAAGGAGTTACTTAGAGTTGTACTGAAATCAATGCCAGGAAGCAATATACTTTCATTATCATAAAGAACATAGCTATTTAGCAAAGAATTAAAGTATATTCTTTCTCTTTGTAAATGTATAATAAAGATTCACAGTTCGTATAGTGATACACACACACACACACACACACACACACACACAGAAGTGCATGAAAAATATGCACATGGAAACTGAATGAGCTCTGTGGATTATATCAATGTCAGTTTCCTGGTTTTGACATTATACTGTAATTCTGCAAGTACCTGTCTTTGGGGAAAGCTGGGTAAAGAGAACATGGGACCTCCCTGTACATTTATTTGCAACCTCCTCTGAATCTATAATTATTTCTAAATGAAACTTAAAAAAAGAGGGAGAGAGACTTAAGATATCCACCAGAGGTAAAACTTTGACCTTTTGAACCTGACTAAAACTAACTGGAAAAAAAAAGAAAAGAAATAAAATTATGTGAGAGATTGGCAAAATTTACCATTGATAAATTTGCTATTAAGGCACTGAGGTTAATTTTTTAAGGCATAAGTGCTTTGGGTTATTTAAAATGCTATTATATAAAGAAAGTCATAAATAAGATTTTTCCCCTGGAATTAAAAGCTAAATTAAGTTCTAAAAATCAAACACATGAAGATAAAATTCCAGCGTTTACATATATGAAGCTTTACCAACTTTCCCTCAAAAGTCTATTTCAGGCTAATTTGAAAATAAGCAGAGCCATGTTGATTCCCACAAATATAATATTTCAAAGCGTAACTTCTTTGTGTGTGTTGGTATCTTTTTTTTTTAACATCTTTATTAGAGTATAATTGCTTTACAATGGTGTGTCAGTTTCTGCTTTATAACAAAGTGAATCAGTTATACATATACATATGTTCTCATATCTCTTCCTTCTTGCATCTCGCTCCCTCCGACCCTCCCTATCCCACCCCTCTAGGTGGTCACAAAGCACCGAGTTCATCTCCCTGTGCTATGCAGCTGCTTCCCACTAGCTATCTATTTTACGTTTGGTAGTGTATATATGTCCATGCCGCTCTCTCACTTTGTCCCAGCTTACCCTTCCTCCCCCCGTATCCTCAAGTCCATTCTGTAGTAAGTCTGCATCTTTATTCACATCTTGCCCCTAGGTTCTTCTGACCATTTTCTTTCTTTCATTTTTTTTTTAGATTCCAATATATGTGTTAGCATACGGTATTTGTTTTTCTCTTTCTGACTTACTTCACTCTGTATAACAGTCTCTAGGTCCATCAACCTCATTACAAATAACTCAGTTTCATTTCTTTTTATGGCTGAGTAATATTCCATTGTATATATGTGCCACATCTTCTTTATCCATTCATCAGTTGATGGACAGTTAGGTTGCTTCCATGTCCTGGCTATTGTAAATAGAGCTGCAATGAACATTTTGGTACATGACTCTTTTTGAATTATGGTTTTCTCAGGGTATATGCCCAGTAATGGGATTGCTGGGTCATATGGTAGTTCTATTTGTAGTTTTTTAAGGAACCTCCATACTGTTCCCCATAGTGACTGTATCAATTTACATTCCCACCAACAGTACAAGAGGGTTCCCTTTTCTCCACATCCTCTCCAGCATTTATTGTTTGTAGATTTTTTGATGATGAACCATTCTGACTCTTGTGAGATGATATCTCATTGTAGTTTTAATTTGCATTTCTCTAATGATTAATGATGTTGAGCATTCCTTCATGTGTTTGTTGGCAATCTGTATATCTTCTGTGGAAAAATGTCTATTTAGGTCTTCTTCCCATTTTTGGATTGGGTTGTTTGCTTCTTTGATATTGAGCTGCATGAGTTACTTTGATGTTTTGCAGATTAATCCTTTGTCAGTTGCTTCATTTGCAAATATTTTCTCCCATTCTGCGGGTTGTCTTTTCGCCTTATTTATGGTTTCCTTTGCTGTTCAAAATTTTTAAGTTTCATTAGGTCCCATTTGTTTATTTTTGTTTTTATTTCCATTTTTCTAGGAGGTGGGTCAAAAAGGATTTTGCTGTGATTTATATCATAGAGTGTTCTGCCTATGTTTTCCTCTAAGAGTTTGATGGTGTCTGGCCTTACATTTAGGTCTTTAATCCATTTTGAGTTTATTTTTGTGTATGGTGTTAGGGAATGTTCTATTTCATTCTTTTACATGTAGCTGTGCAGTTTTCCCAGCACCACTTATTGAAGAGGCTGTCTTTTCTCCATTGCATATTCTTGCCTCCTTTATCAAAGATGAGGTGACCATATGTGCGTGGGTTTACCTCTGAGCTTTCTGTCCTGTTCCATTGATCTATATTTCGGTTTTTGTGCCAGTACCATACTGTCTTGATTACAGTAGCTTTGTTGTATAGTCTGAAGTCAGGGAGCCTGATTCCTCCAGCTCCTTTTTTCTGTCTCAAGATTGCTTTGGCTATTTGGGATCTTTTGTGTTTCCATACAAACTGTGAAATTTTTTGTTCTAGTTTTGAGGAAAATGCCAGTGGTAGTTTGATAGCGATTGCATTGAATCTGTAGATTGGTTTAGGTAGTAGAGTCATTTAAACAATGTTGACTCTTCCAATCCAAGAACATGGTATATCTCTCCATCGATTTGTATCATCTTTAATTTCTTTTATCAGTGTCTTATAATTTTGTGCATACAGGTCTTTTGTCTCCTTAGGTAGGTTTATTCCTAGATATTTTATTCTTTTTGTTGGAGTGGTAAATGGGAGTGTTTTCTTAATTTCACGTTCAGATTTTTCATCATTACTGTATAGGAATGCAAGAGATTTCTGTGCATTAATTTTGTGTCCTGCAACTCTACCAAATTCATTGATTAGCTCTAGTAGTTTTCCGGTAGCATTTTTAGGAGTATCTATGTATAGTATCATGTCATCTGCAAACAGTGACAGGTTTACTTCTTTTCCAATTTGGGTTCGTATTATATCTTTTTCTTCTTTGATTGCTGTGGCTAAAACTTCCAAAACTATGTAGAATAATGGTGAGATTGGGCAACCTTGTCTTGTTCCTGATATTAGTGGAAATGGTTTCAGGTTTTCACCATTGAGGACAATGTTGCCTGTGGGTTTGTTATATGTGGCCTTCATTATGTTGAGAAAAGATCCCTCAATGCCTAGTTTCTGCAGGGTTTTTATCATAAATGGGTGTTGAATTTTCTCGAAAGCTTTCTCTGCATCTATTGAGATGATCATATGGTTTTTCTCATTCAGTTTGTTAATGTGGTGTATCAGGTTGATTGATTTGCGTATATTGAAGAATCCTTGCATTCCTGGGATATACCCCACTTGATCATGGTGTATGATCCTTTTAATGTGCTGTTGGATTCTGTTTGCTAGTATTTTGTTGAGGAATTTTGCATCTATGTTCATCAGTGATATTGGCCTGTAGTTTTCTTTCTCTGTGACAGCTTTGAATGGTTTTGGTATCAGGGTGATGGTGGCCTTGTAGAATGAGTTTGGGATTATTCATCCCTCTGCTATATTTTGGAAGAGTTTGAGAAGGATAGCTGTTTTAAATGTTTGATAGAATTCGCCTGTGAAGCCATCTGGTCCTGGGCATTTGTTTGTTGGAAGATTTTTAATCACAGTTTCAATTTCCTTACTTGTGACTGGTCTGTTCATATTTTCTATTTCTTCCTGGTTCAGTCTTGGAAGGTTGTGCATTTCTAAGAATTTGTCCATTTTTTCCAGGTTGTGCATTTTATTGGCATAGAGTTGCTTGTACTAATCTCTCATGATCATTTGTATTTCTGCAGGGTCAGTTGTTACTTCTTTTTCATTTCTAATCCTATTGATTTGAGTCTTCTCCCTTTTTTTCTTGATAAGTCTGACGAATGGTTTATCAATTTTGTTTATCTTCTCAAAGAACCAGCTTTTAGGTTTATTGATATTTGGTATCGTTTCCTTCATTTCTTTTTCATTTATTTCTGCTCTGATCTTTATGATTTCTTTCCTTCTGCTAACTTTCGGGTTTTTTAATTCTTCTTTCTCTAATTGCTTTAGGTGTAAGGTTAGGTTGTTTATTTGAGATGTTTCTTGTTTCTTAAGGTAGGCTTGTATAGCTATAAACTTCCCTCTTAGAACTGCTTTTGCTGCATCCCATAGGTTTTGGGTCGTTGTGTTTTCATTGTCATTTGTTTCTAGGCATTTTTTGATTTCCTCCTTGATTTCTTCAGTGATCTCTTGGTTATTAATTAGTGTGTTGTTGAGCCTCCATGTGTTTGTATTTCTTACACAGTTTTTCTTGTAATTGATATGTAGTCTCAAAGAGTTCTGGTCCGAAAGGATACTTGAAACAATTTCAATTTTCTTAAATTTACCAAGGCTTGATTTGTGACCCAAGATATGATCTATCCTGGAGAATGTTCCATGAGCACTTGAGAAAAATGTGTCTTCTGTTGTTATTGGCTGGAATGTCCTATAAATATCAATTAAGTCCATCTTGTTTAATGTATCATTTAAAGCTTGTGTTTCCTTATTTATTTTCATTTTGGATGATCTGTCCATTCGTGAAAGTAGGGTGTGAAAGTCCCCTACTATGATTGTGTTACTGTCAATTTCCCCTTTTATGGCTGTTAGTATTTGCCTTTTTTATTGAGGTGCTCCTATGTTGGGTGCATAAATATTTACAATTGTTATATCTTTTTCTTGGATCGATCCCTTGATCATTATGTAGTGTCCTTCTTTGTCTCTTCTAATAGTCTTTATTTTAAAGTCCATTTTGTCTTATATGGGGATTGCTACTCCAGCTTTCTTTTGATTTCCATTTGCATGGAGTATCTTTTTCCATCCACTCACTTTCAGTTTGCATGTACCCCTTAGTCTGAAGTGGGTCTTTTGTAGACTGCATATATACAGATCTTGTTTTTGTGTCCAGTCAGCCAGTCTATGTCTTTTGGTTGGACCATTTAATCCATTTACATTTATGGTACTATCGATATGTATGTTCCTATTACCATTTTCTTATTTGTTTGGGGTTTATTATTGTAGGTCTTTTCCTTCTCTTGTGTTTCCTGCCTAAGGAAGTTCCTTTAGCATTTTTGTAAAGCTGGTTTGGTGGTGCTGAATTCTTCTCTTTTGCTTGTCTGTAAAGGTTTTAATTTCCCTGTCAAATCTGAATGAGATCTTTGCTGAGTAGAGTAATCTTGTTTGTAGGCTTTTCTCTTTCATCACTTTAAAAATGTCCTGCCACTCCCTTCCGGCTTGCAGAGTTTCTGCTGAAAGATCAGCTGTCAACCTTATGGGGATTCCCTTATGTGTTACTTTTTGTTTTTCCCTTGCTGCTTTTAATATTTGTTCCTTGTGTTTAATTTTTGATAGTTTGATTAATATGTGTCTTGGTGTGTTTCTCCTTGGATTTATCCTGTATGGAACTCTCAGTGCTTCGTGGACTTGACTATTTCCTTTCCCATATTAGGGAAGTTTTCAACTATAATCTCTTCAAATATTTTCTCAGTCCCTTTCTTTTTCTCTTCTTCTTCTGGGACCCCTATAATTCGAATGTTGGTGCATTTAATGTTGTCCCAGAGGTCTCTGAGACTGTCCTCAGTTCTTTTCATTCTTTTCTCTCTATTCTGCTTTGCAGTAGTTATTTCCACTCTTTTGTCTTCCAGGTCAGTTATCCGTTCTTCTGCCTCAGTTATTCTGCTATTGATCCCTTCTAGAGACTTTTTAATTTCATTTATTGTGTTGTTCATCTCTGTTTGTTTGCTCTTTAGTTCTTCTAGGTCCTTGTTAAACGTTTCTTGTATTTTCTCCATTCTATTTCCAAGATTTTGGATCATCTTTACTATCATTATTCTGAATTCTTTTTCAGGTATATTGCCTATTTCCTCTTCATTTGTTAGGTCTGGTGAATTTTTGCCTTGCTCCTACATCTGCTGTGTGTTTCTCTCTCTTCTCATTTTGCTTAACTTACTGTGTTTGGGGTGTGCTTTTTGCAGGCTGCACGTTCGTAGTTTCAGTTGTTTTTGGTGTCTGTCCTCAGTGGCTAAGGTTGGTTCAGTGGGCTGTTTAGGCTTCCTGGTGGAGGGGACTAGTGCCTGTGTTCTGATGGATGAGGCTGGATCTTGTCTTTCTGGTGGGCAGGTGAACGTCTGGTGGTGTGTTTCGGGGTGTCTGTGGCCTTATTATGATTTTAGGCAGCCTCTGTGCTAATGCATGGGGTTGTATTCCTGTCTTCCTAGTTGTTTGGCATAGGTTGTACAGCACTGTAGCTTGCTGGTCATTGAGTGGAGTTGGGTCTTGGCGCTGAAATGGAGATCTCTGGGAGATTTTCGCTCTTTGATATTACATGGAGCTGGGAGGTCTCTTGTGGATCAGTGTCCTGAACGTGGCTCTCCCACCTCAGTGGCACAGCCATGACGCCTGGCTGGAGCACCAAGAGCCTGTCCTCCACATGGCTCAGAATAAAAAGGAGAAAAAAAAGAAAGAAGGAATGAAAGAAAGAAAGAAGATAACGTAAAATAAAATTATGAAAATAAAAAATAATTATTAAGAAAAAACTTTTTTTTAAGTAACAAAAAAAAACACACACAAAAAGTGGACAGACAGAACCCTAGCACAAATGGTAAAAGCAAATCTATACAGAAAAAATAGCACACAGAAGCATACACATACACACTCACAGAAAGAGAAAAAGGGGAAAAAATATATATATATCGTTGCTCCCAAAGTCCACCTCCTCAATTTGGGATGAGTCGTTGTCTATTCATGTATTCCACAGAAGCAGGGTACATCAGGTTGATTGTGGAGATTTTATCCGCTGCTCCTGAGGCTGCTGAGAGAGATTTCCCTTTCTCTTCTTTTTTCCGCACAGCTCCCGGGGTTTAGCTTTGGATTTAGACCCGCCTTTGCGTGTAGGTTGCCTGAGGGCATCTGTTCTTCTCTCAGAAGGGACGGGGTTAAAGGAGCAGCTGATTCGGGGGCTCTGGCTCACTCGGGTCCGGGGAAGCGAGGGGTAGAGATGTGGGATGAGCCTGCAGCGGCAGAAGCCAGTGTGATGTTGCACCAGCCTGAGGTGTGCCGTGCGTTCTCTCGGGGAAGTTGTCCCTGGATCACGGGACCCTGGCAGTGGCGGGCTGCACAGGCTCCCGGGAGGATGAGTGTGGACAGTGACCTCTGCTTGCACAAAGGCTTCTTGGTGGCTGCAGGAGCAGTCTTAGCATCTCATGTCCATCTCTGGGTTCCACACTGATAGCTGCATCTCGCACCCATCTCTGGAGCTCCTTTAAGTGGCTCTCTTAATCCCCTCTCCTCGTGCACCAGGAAACAAAGAGGCAAGAAAAAGTCTCTTGTCTTTCCAGCAGTTCCAGACGTTTTCCCGGACTCCCTCCTGGCTAGCTGTGGCGCACTAGCCCCCTTCAGACTGTGTTCACACAGCCCACCCTGGTCCTCTCCCTGGGGTCTGACCTCTGAAGCTGGAGCCTCAGCTCCAAGTCCCAACCCATGCCGGCGGGTAAGCAGACAAGCCTCTCGGGCTGGTGAGTGCTGCTTGGCACTGATCCTCTGTGCGGGAATCTCTGTGCTTTGCCCTCCACACCCCTGTTGCTGCGCTGTCCTCTGTGGCTCTGAAACTCCCCCTTCCGCCACCAGCAGTCTCCGCCTGCGAATGGGCTTCCTAGTGTGAGGAAACCTTTCCTCCTTCACAGCGCCCTCCCACTGGTTCAGATCCCGTCCCTAGCTCCCTCCCTCCGGTTCAGATTCTGTCCCTATTCTTTGTCTCTGTTTTTTCTTTGTTCTTTTGCCCTACTCAGGTATGTGAGGAGTTTCTTGCCTTTTGGGAGGTCTGAGGTCTTCTGCCAGCGTTCAGTCGGTGTTCTGTAGGAGTTGTTCCACGTGTAGATGTATTTCTGATGTATTTGTGGGGAGGAAGGTGATGTCCGAGTCTTACTCTTCTGTCATCTTGAAGCTCCTCCCTTGTGTTTGTTGGTATCTTGACAACAATTGGAGGAATCAGTCTCTTTCTCATTCTCATTCCCTCTCCCTCTCTCTCTCTCTCTCTCTCCCTCCCTCCCCCCCCCTCAATCCCTCAGTCTCTCTCCAAGCTTTTGTCAGGTTCTTCTTACATTTTATTTATGGACCTGAAGTTCATTTTGGATCTTGTTTAATTTTTTACTCCAGTTGTATATTCTTATCCTGTAACTTTTTTTTTTTTTTTTTTTTTTTTTTGTGGTACGTGGGCCTCTCACTGTTGTGGCCTCTCCTGTTGTGGAGCACAGGCTCCGGACGCTCAGGCTCAGTGGCCATGGCTCACGGGCCCAGCCGCTCCGCAGCATGTGGGATCCTCCTGGACCGGGGCAAGAACCTGTGTCCTCTGCACCGGCAGGTGGACTCCCAACCACTGTGCCACCAGGGAAGCCCTGTTAAGTGCCTTTTAAAGAGGAAATTTTAAGGTTAAACAGCTTTAAAACTTCTGTTGATTCACCATGTGGTAACTGCTCCTCAGCCATCTTGTTCTCTGTGTGTGAGAACATTGATCAGTCTATCTTATCTACTGGATATGAGTCAGTACTACATTTAATGACAAAATTCTTATCAGGACTGGAATTAACTCTTTTATCCAAAGCAACACATACACCCATTGTTTTTGTAATAAATTTAGCGTAGACCTCTAAAGTTGGGCAAATATGAACATAAACCTGAGCTCAGCCACTTAATAATGGTGTAACCTTAGACAAGTTACTTAGCATTTGTATCTTTAAGTCTGGGATTTTTCTTTGGTAGATTGGGATGACGACTACTTCCTTATATGTTTGATATAATTTGCGAGAAGTAAAGATATTATATGAAATGTCTGGCCCAGGGACTACAATATAATGTGTTTGTGTGTTTAAGGGCAATTAAATTTCAAAATACTGTGATGAACCAGTTCCTATCAGTCTTGGATAGTTAAAGTTAGTAAGTTTGTCAACACAGAACAAAAAGAACCACTGGTCTAAAATAGACAGTCATTCCTATTGGCAGATGTGTGTCAACCTACTGAGATGAGGGTTGCCTAGAAGGCTGGTAAATGATTATTTCTGGGTGTGTCCAAGAGGGTGTTTCTAGAAGAGATTAGCATTTGTATCTGTAGACCAAGTAAAGAAGATCAATGAGGGTGAGTATCATCCAGACTGTTGGGGTCTGAGTATAACAAAATGGTGGTGGGAGGGAGAATTTGCTCTCTTTGCTTCCAACTTTTCCTGACCCCACATTGACTCCCCTGGTTCTGTGGTTTTTGGACTCAGATTAAATCATACCACTGGCTTTCTTAAACCTCTAGCTTACAGACAGCTGATTTTGGGGCTTCTTGACCTTCATAATTGTATGAGCCGGTTCTCATAGTAAATCTCTTACATATCTCTCTACATATATCGTATTGGTTTTGTTTCTCTGGAAAACCCTGACCCATACAGCAGAGAATAATAATGATGCATCTAAACTATTTATATTACTATGTCTTTGCTTGAAATCCAAAAACAAATAAACAAAAAACTATGTATTTTGCTATGCCTGGAAGCTCTCAACAAAACATTCAATAAGTGTAACTGATATAACTAAAATCTTACAAGGAGTAAAAGTAAATTCTGGCCTTTCTTTTAGTCTGTAAAAATGAAATATGCACAAAATAAAAGGCTATAACAAGACGCTGTACCAGGGTATATATTCTAGTAACTCAGAAAATTAAACAAAAATACATCCACACACATTTGAGAGTTTTAGGAAGACTTTGCACAGGAAAAGGAACTTAAAAATATCTTTGGTAAAATATTACTTTATTCTTCATTCCCTTTTGATCAGAGGCCAATGTATACTATGGTTGCTCTTTTTTTCTTTTTCTTTTCTATTCTGCTGTTATTGTACTCTATTTCCTTCAGGGAAGATGAAAATAACATTTTTCTATATGAACCACAATAGAGGACAAGATATTCTTGCTTTACTGGTGAAACATAAAGGACAAAAATAATCAAAATAAGAAAAGCTGAAACAGCCTTAGTAAACTAATTATAGCCATTGCCTTTAACAGATAATATTTCACATTTACAATAGATTCATTTATTTATCGGTATAGCTATAGATTTTGGATGACCTATGCTATTTCAATATGAAAAGTTTTATTCTTTCCTAAATATATTTATTACATTTCCTGCAATATGAATGTTTTTAATTGATTTTTTTTTTTTTTTTTTTTTTTTTGCAGTACGCGGGCCTCTCACTGTTGTGGCCTCTCCCATTGCGGAGCACAGGCTCCGGATGTGCAGGCTCAGCGGCCATGGCTCACGGGCCCAGCCGCTCCGTGGCACGTGGGATCTTCCCAGACCGGGGCATGAACCCATGTCTCCTGCATTGTCAGGCGGACTCTCAATCAGTGCGCCACCAGGGAAGCCCTTAATTGATTTTTAAATAGGAAAAATTGAGCCTAATGCCTGGCAGTATCTCTTGCTCTGATAGATTTTTCTCTGCATATCAAATGGATGTTGGACTGTCAGGATATTTGGAGAGCTTAGATACTCCTCAAGGATCTTTCCACCATCATTTCTATAATTTTCTATGTTTTAATATTTTTAATGTCTTTATATATATATTTTTTGTTGGGATATAAGGAGCTTCTGTTGTATATGAATGGACAGCATTGATGCAGTGTTTTTAACTTCTAAATGATTGAAATGATTAAGGAAATATATCAGCTACCTTTCTGAATGCCTTTTTGTGCTTATAAGGCCAAATATGAGTGATACAGAGAATCATGTCACTTTCTTCATAGAGTTTATGCTTTAAGTAGAAGGACATGAATAATGTGCTTGGATCTCTATTTTCAAAGGACGTGAAGCTTACTCTGCCTTCCTTCTAACTCCCATTTAAAAAATAAAACTGTTTTTTGCCTCAGAGAAAATGAAAGGATGTAGGCATAAAATCTTTAATTGCCAAACATTGCCTGCTAATCTTCAATGTATACACAAGATGTTCTCACTTTTTCCTCATCTTGGGGGAAGAATTTGTCCCTTACTTTCTCAGGCTCTCATTGACCCCCTGATGCCTTCCTCTCCATGAATAAACTTCATAAGCCTCTACAAATATAAGAATATTTATTTGTCACTTTGTCCCCTCTAGATACCACAATATTTTTCCTCTTTTCAGATATACCTCTTGAAAAAGGAATCTAGACCTATGGATTATACTTTTTCACCTTCCATAACTTCCTACTCAGTCTGAATCTGATGGATGGTCCTAGTCCGCTAATAAAATTGTTCTTACCAACATCTTCAATAAATCTCTGTTGTTGAAACAGAAGGAAACTTATAACTACTACCCTTGTCTTGTGCTTTTAGTAATATGTGAAAGAGTTGACCATTCCTTCCTTGAAACTCCTTCTCTGTGTACTTTGTTGGCCATGGTTATTGCCTTAATTTAAACCATTATTTATGTCATTAGATTGTATCTGAATGTATTGCAGCATCTACACCTTCTAGTGTTTTTTGTATAACTTCCAGAGTCTTTTTAAAAAATTATATCTAATAGTTTCACTTTCTTCCTTAAAATCCTTCAGGGATCTCTCTATACTCTAAATTAGAGTACAAACCAAGTACCACACCAAAGAAAATGCTTTGTGATCTGAACCATGTCTGTTATTTCAGCTGCATCTCTCAAGACCCCCTTACATTTCCCCATGCTCAAGCCTTTGTTACACTATGTTTCACAGCTGAAGACATCAAGCTGTATAACAACTTAATTCTATTCAATGGAGAATTTTCATTTCTTTAAATTTTCTATCTATGATTTCCATTTGGAATTCATTAGACTCTGAGACTCTCAATGATAGGAAATATGTTCTTTTTTTTTTAATCTAGTGTCTTGCTTAGTGTGGGCCATATAGTACATTTAAAGCATACACAAACAACACACACACACACTATATTCAATTGAAGCTAATGCACATGATGTAAGTGGTATGCACAAAATGAACTTTAACTCCTCATTCCTTTTTACAAATTAAATTGCTGGCAAAATTATTTTGTCTTATTTTTATACAGTTTATAGCAAATTTATAGCAGTAAACTTATATATTAAAGTTACATCAGTAAAATTGCTGTGTGAGAGCGTGTGTCTGCATGTTTATGTATATTAACAAATTTCTCTCTCCCAAATAGTTTGCACCAATATACATTCCTAACCACAATTTATCTTTACGATAGAAAGTCTTGCAATTATTATGTGTGATAATCTGATAGTAACTTTTCTTATGTTTATTCAAAATGTATATTTCCTTTTTGAAAACATACTATTTTTACTCTTCAGTATTCTCTTGTATTATATTTATTTTTTGGTTTGTAAAAACTTTTTGTGAGTTGTGGAATTCAGATCTTTTATATTGCAAATAATTTTCTCACACAGTTAATAATTTATCTTCTGACCTTGATTATGATATTTTTGCCACATGGAAAGTTAATTGTGGTATTCTCAAGTTTATCAATATTGTCCTTTAAAGTTTTTGAGATGAGTTCTAATTAAGGCTTATCATACAAATGAATAGATAACTAAATAAATGAATTAATTAAATAATTACAGATTGTATAAGAATATTAGGGTACTTCAGAGAAAAAGATACAATAGGAAAGATGGCAGACTAGAAGGACGTCTGTTCACTCCCTCTTGCGAGAGCATCAGAATCACAACTAACTGCTGAACAATCATCCACAGGAAGACAGTGGAACTCACCAGAAAAGATACCCCACATCCAAAGACAAAGGAGAAGCCACAATGAGACGGTAGAAGGGGTGCAATCACAATAAAATCAAATTGCATAACCTCTGGGTGGGTGACTCACAAACTGCAGAACAATTATACCACAGAAGTCCACCCACTGCAGTGAAGGTTCTGAGCCCCATGACAGGCTTCCCAACCTGGGGGTCTGGGAATGGGAAGAGGAATTCCCAGAGAATCAGACTTTGAAGGCTAGCAGAATTTGATTGCTAGAATTCGACAGGACTGGGGGAAACAGAGACTCCACTCTTGGAGGGCACACACAAAGTACTGTGTGCATCAGGACCCAGGGAAAGGAGCAGTGACCCCATTGGAGACTGAACCAGACCTACCTGCTAGTGTTGGAGGGTCACCTTCAGAGGCTGGGGTGGCTGTGGCTCACTGCAGGGACAAGGACACTGGTAGCAGAAGTTCTGGGAAGTACTCCATGGCATGAGCCCACCCAGAGTCCACCATTAGCCCCACCAAAGAGCCAGGTAAGCTCCAGTGTTGGGTCAACTCAGGCCAAACAAACAACGGGGAGGGAACTCAGCCCCATCCATCAGCAGAGAAGCAGATTAAAGTTTTCCTGAGCTCTGCCCACCAGAACAGCAGCCAGCTCTACCCACCACAATTCCCTCCCATGAGGAAACTTGTACAAGCCTCTTAGATAGTCTCGTCCACCAGAAGAAAGGCAGCAAAAGCAAGAAGAACTACAATACTGCAGCCTCTGGAAGGAAAACCACATTCACAGAAAGACAGACAAAATGAAAAGGCAGAGAAATATGTCCCAGATGAAGGAACAAGATAAAACCCCAGAAAAACAACTAAATGAAGTGGAGATAGGCAACTTTCCAGAAAGAGAATTCAGAATAATGATAGTGAAGATGGTCCAGCACCTTGGAAAAAGAATGGAGGCAAAGACTGAGAAGATGCAAGAAATGTTTAACAAAGAGCTAGAAGAATTAAAGAACAAACACCTAGAAGAATTAAAGAACAAACACCTAGAAGAATTAAAGAACAAACAGAGATGAAAAATATAATAACTGAAATGAAAAATACACTAGAAGGAATCAGTAGCATAATAACTGAGGTAGAAGAACAGATAAGTGACCTAGAAGACAGAATGGTGGAATTCACTGTCGCAGAACAGAATAAAGAAAAAAGAATGAAAATAAATGAAGACAGCCTAAGAGACCCCTGGACAGCATTAAATGCACCAACATTCGCATTATAGGGGTCCCAGAAGGAGAAGAGAGAGAGAAAGGACCCGAGACAATATTTAAAGAGATTTTAGTCGAAAATTTCCCTAACATGGGAAAGAAAATAGTCACCCAAGTCCAGGAAGTGCAGAGAGTCCCAGGCAGGATAAACCAAGGGAGAAACATGCCAAGACACATAGTAATCAAATTGACAAAAATTAAAGGCAAAGAAAAATTATTAAAAGCAACAAGGGAAAAAGAACAAATAACATACAAGGGAACTCCCATAAGGTTAACAGCTGATTTCTTAGCAGAAACTCTGCAAGCCAGCAGGGAGTGTCAAAATATATTTAAAGTTATGTGAGGGAAGAATATACAACCAAGATTACTCTACCCAGCAAGGATCTCATTCAGATTTGATGGAGAAATCAAAAGCTTTACAGACAAGCAAAAGCTAAGAGAATTCAGCACCACAAAACCAGCCTTACAACAAATGCTAAAGGAACTTTTCTAGTGGGAAACACAGGAGAAGAAAAGGACCTACAAAAACAAACCCAAAACAATTAAGAAAATGGTAATAGGAACATACATATTGATAATCACCTTAAATGTGAGTGGATTAAATGCTCCAACCAAAAAACACAGACTTGCTGAATGGATACAAAAACAAGAGCCATATACATGCTGTCTACAAGAGACCCAGTTCAGACCTAGGGACACATACAGCCTGAAAGTGAGGGGATGGAAAAAGATATTCCATGCAAATGCAAATCAAAGAAAAATGGAGTAGCAATACTCATATCAGACAAAATCGACTTTAAAATAAAGAATGTTACAAGAGACAAGGAAGGACATCACATAATGATCAAGGGATCAATCCAAGAAGAAGATATAACAATTATAAATATGTATGCATTCAACATAGGAGCACCTCAATACATAAGGCAAATGCTAACAGCTATAAAAGAGGAAATCAACAGTAACACAATGATAGTGGGGGACTTTAACACATCACTTACACCAATGGACAGATCATCCAGACAGAAAATTAACAAGGAAACACAAGTTTTAAATGACACAATAGACCAGATAGATTTAATATTTATAGGACATTCCATCTGAAAATGGCAGATTACATTTTCTTCTCAGGTGCACATGGAACATTCTGCAGGATAGTTCACCTCTTGGGTCACAAATGAAGCCTCAGTAAATTTAAGGAAATTGAAATCATATCAAGCATCTTTTCCGAAAACTGTGCTATGAGATTAGATATCAATTACAGGGAAAAAAACTTCAAAACACAAACACACGGAGGCTAAACAATACATTACTAAATAACCAAGAGATCACTGAAGAAATCAAAGAGGAAATCAAAAAATTCCTAGAGACAAATCACAATGATCTAAAACCTATGGGATACAGCAAACGCAGTTCTAAGATGGAAGTTTTTAGCAATACAAGGCTACCTCACAAACAAGAAAAATCTCAAATAAACAATGTAACCTTACACCTAAAGGAATTGGAGAAAGAAGAATAAACAAAACCCAAAGTTAGTAGAAGGAAAGAAATCATAAACAGCAGAGCAAATATAAATGAAATAGAAACAAAAAAAACAGTAGCAAAGATAAATAAAACTAAAAGCTGTTTCTTTGAGAAGATAAACAAAATTGGTAAACCTTTAACCAGACTCATCGGCAGGCGGACTCTCAACCACTGCGCCACCAGGGAAGCCCCATGAGTCAACTTTTAAAGGGCACAAATTACAAAAATGCATCCCACGAGATACATTTAGTCTCAATAGGCTCATATCTGTTAAAGAAACTGAATAATAACCTCCCAAAAAGAAAGTGCTAGGCCAGAATAATTCAGTGGTGAATTCTCCCAAAACTTTAGGAAAGAAATTATACTAGTTTTCAACTCTCTCTTCTAGAAAATAGACATGAGAGGAACACTTTCTAAATTTCTATGAACACTTTCTATGAGATCAGCATTACTCTAATACTAAACACAGATAAAGACATTGTAAGAAAGACTAAAGGCCAATATTTCTCATGAAAATAGATGTAAAAACCTTCAAGAAAATATTAGGAAGTAATTCCAATGATGCATAAAAGTAATTATATACCACCAGAAAATGAGATTCATTCCAGGTATTCAAGTCTTGTTCAACATTTGAAAATCAATCAGTGTAATCTACCACATTAACCAACTAAAGAAGAAAAATCACTCAATGAACAATTGATTCAGAAAAAAGAAATGACAAAATCCAATAAGATAGAAAACTAGGAATGAAGGTAATTTTCTCAACTTGATAAAGAACATATGTAAAATATCTATAGTTAACATCACACTTAATGGTGAGAAACTGGATGTTTTCCTCTAAGATTGGAAACAAGTCAAGGATGTCCTCTCTGACTACTCCTATTCAACATTGTACTGGAAGTCCTAGTTAGTGTAGTTAGACTAGAAGAGAATATAAAAAGTATACAGATTGGGAAGAAAAAAATATATAACTCTCTTTATTTAGAGATCGCATGATTGTCTATGTAAAATATCCCAAATACTTTTTAAAAAACCAAAAACAATTTTAGGACTAATAAGTGAGTAGGGCAAGTTCATAGGATACAAAATTAATATACAAAATTCTGTTACATCCTTATATACTGGCAAGAAAAATTAGAATTTGAAATTTTTTAAATTACCATTTATGATAGACCCCAAAAGTGAAATACTAGGAATAAATCTAGCAAAATATGTACAGGATATATACAAAGAAAACTACAAAATTCTGATGAAAGGAGTCAATGAAGAGCTATATACATGGGAAGATATTCCATGTTTATGAACTAAAAGACTCAAATATTTTTAAGATGTTAATTATTGCAAACTTGATCTATAAATTCAATGCAATAACTATAAAAATCTCAGCAAGCTATTTCATAGATATGGAAAAACTGATTATAACATTTACATGGAAAAGTACAAGTTCCAGAATAGCCAACAAAATACTGAAGAAGAAAAAATTTGAGGCATTACACTACCCAACTTCAAGAATTACCATGAAGTACAGTGAAAAAGGCAGTATGGTATTGGTGAACACATAGATTAATAAAACAGAATAGAAAGCCCATACATAGACCCACACAAACATAGTTAACTGGTCTTTGACAAAGGAAAAAAGACAATCCAAAAGAGAAAGGATATCTTTTCAACAAATGCTGGAACAGTGGAAAGTTCATATGCAAAAATTAAGTCCAAATGGATATAAAATGAAATGTGAAAAACAAAATTATAACCTTGTGGGAGAAAAATCTATGTGACCTTGGGTTCTACAGTGAGTTTTTAGATATAACACCAATAGCATGATCCATGAGAGAAAAAAATTGATGAGTTGAATTGTATTAAAATTAAAAATGACTGCTCTGTGGAAAATGCTGTTAAGAGAACACAGGCAAGCCACAGACTAGGAGAAAATATTTGCAAAAACTTATATGTTAAAGGAATTTTATCCAAAATACATAAGAAAGTTTAACATTTCAACAATAGGAAAACAATCCAATTAAAAATGGTCAGAAGATATGAGTAGACACCTCATCAAAGAAGATATACAGATGGCAAAAAGCATGAAGATATTTTTGTCATGTGAAATATTCACCAAAGAGTGACCTCAGCATAGGAGAATTTTATTAATCAAGAGAATGTGATGACCTGTTCTATGACTACCAGTCAACCTCTTGCCCCAGCTACCCCCATGATTGCCTAGTGGGCTCACATACAAAGTGGCAATAGTGGCAAGGATAGAAGTTATACGTGGGCTCTGCAACATGGATTTCCACTCACTAAGGCTGACCTGGTTATGACCACTGCTGAGTGCCCAGTCTGCCAGCAGCAGAGACCAATGCTGATCCCTAGTATGGCACCAGTCCCTGAGGTGATCAGTCAGCTGCCTGGTGGGAGGTTGATTATACTGGACAGCTTCCATCATGGAAAGGGCAGCATTTTGTTCTTACTGGAGTAGACACATACTCTGGATACGGATTTGCCTTACTAGCGAAAATGCTTTAGCCAAAACTACCATTTGTGTTCTTAAAGAATGCCTTATCTACCATCATGGTATTCCACGTGGCATTGCTTCTGATCGAGGAACTAATTCATGGCAAAAGAGGTACAGCAATGGGCCCATGCTCATGGAATTCACTGGTCTTACCATGTTGCCTACCATTCTGAAGCAGCTGGTTTGGTAGACTAGTGAAATGGCCTTTTGAAGATTTAATTACAATGCTCATTAGGTAACAATACATTTCAGGGCTGGGCAAGGTTCTTTAGTAGATTGTGTATGTTTTGGATCAGCATCCAGTATGTGGTACTGTTTCTCCTATAGCCAGGATTCATAGGTCCAGGAGTCTAAGTGTAGAAGTGAAAGTGGTACCACTTACTATTACCCCTAATAAGCCACAAGCAATATCTTTGCTTCCTGTTGCCATGATCTTATGCTCTGCTGGCCTAGAGGTCTTTGTTCCAAAGGGAGGAATACTTCTATTAGGAGACACAACAATAATTCCATTGAACTGGAAGTAAAGACTGCCACTTGGCCACTGTGAGCTCCTCAAAATAATCAACAGGCAGTGAAGGGAATTATTATGCTAGGTAGAGTGGTGGATCCTGACAACCAAGGGGAAACTGAAGTCCTACTCCACAATGGAGATAAGAAAGAGTATGTCTGGAATACAGGAGATCCCTTAGGACATTTCTTAGCAGTACCATGCCTGTGGAAAACTACAGCATCACAATACAGGCAGGACTATTAATTGCACAGACCCTTCAGGAATGAAGGTTTGGGTCACCCAATCAGGTAAAGAACCATGACAAACTGAGGTGCTTGCTGAAGGCAAAGGGAATACAAAATGGTTAGTGAAAGAAAGTTACAAATACCAGCTACAACCACATGACCAGTTACCGCAACAAGAACTGTACTTATCATGAATATTTCCTTCATATTTTGTTCTTATTAATACATTTTTATGTGTGTATATTTCATCTATATACATTTATATATACATGTGTTTATTTATACATGTATTCTTTCCTCTTATTATCCTGTCATGTAATATAAGATGTATTCACTTAAACAGAATAGTATTTATGTTTTATTAATTTTACATCATAGTATTTAAATTATAGGATATCAAGGTGACTTTATTTACTCTTCCAGGGGAAGGGTTAGTTTTTGGATGTAGGCAGGAGAGATGTATCATATTAGGCAGAATTATGACCTTGTTATTGTCTTTATTTGGAGTTAAGTATGGTATAGGGAGATGTGTATGAGTGTCAAATTGACAAGGAGTAGACTTTTAATGGTTAATTTTGTATGTCAACTTGACTGGGACATGAGGTGCCCATTATTTCTGGGTGTGTCTGGGAAGGTGTTTCTAGAAGAAATTATCATTTGATTTGGTGGACTGTGCAAAGCAGATTGCTCTCCCCAACGTTGGTGAGCAGCATTCAGTTCTTTGAGGACCTGAATAAAACAAAGGCAGAGGAAGTGAGAATTTGCTCTGTCTGCTTGAAGACATTAGTCTGCTCTGTACTGAGATTTACACCATCAGCCCCATGGTTCTCAGAACTGCATCACCAGCTTTCCTGGGTCTCCAGCTTTAAGAGGGCAGATTGTGGGAATTCTCAGCCTCCATAATCCTGTGTCCCACTTCTTTATAATAAATATCTGCTATTATAGAAATCTCCTATTGATTCTGTTTATCTGGAGAATCCTGACTAACACAATAACCCAAAATAGCCACTGAAATGTTATGGCATAAAGAGGCATAATACTATATGTACTCTACTCACAAATAGTCCAGAAAAAAGTACATGAATATATAAAAATGTGTAGGTATGCACACACACACACACATACATATATACATATATTTGTGATTTATTTTTTATATATATGTAAAATTATGTGTGTATAAAGGTGAAGAATTCAGGAATCTAGAAATAGATTCCTAGATCTATTTATTATTATATAATTATATAGTAATTATAATTATATAATACAATTATATAATAATTGTGTTGTTATATAATTATAACAGATATTATATCTTGAATTACACTTGCAAATTTCTGTAAGTTTGAAATTATTTCAAAACATTTTGAAATTTAGATAAATTACTTGACATTAATTTTTTATTGAAGTGTGTTGATTTACAATGTTAGTTGCAGATGTACAACACCCTTGTATCTTGTTTATTTATTTATTTGGCTGCGTGGGGTCTTTGCTGCACATGGGCTTTCTCTATTTGCGACAAGCGGGGGCTACTCTTCGTTGCAGTGCGCGGGCTTCTCATTGTAGTGGCTTCTCTTGTTGCGGACCCACGCTCTAGGTGCGTGGGCTTCAGTAGTTGTGGTGCGTGGGCTTAGTTGCTCCGCAGCATGTGGGATCTTCCCGGACCAGGGCTCAAACCCATGTTCCCTGCATTGGCAGGTGGATTCTTAACCACTGTGCCACCATGAAGTCCCTCTTACTTATTTTATACTAGTATTTTGTACCTCTTAATCCCCTTCCCATATCTTTCCCTTCCTCCCTTTCTTCTCTCCCCACTGGGAACCACTAACTGTTCTCTGTATCTGTGAGTGTGTTTCTGTATTTTTAAATTCATTCATTGGTTTCTTTTTTAGATTCCACATATAAGTAAAAACATACAGTATTTGTATTTCTCTGCCTGACTTACTTCACTAAACATAATACCATTGAGGTCTATCCAAGTTGTTGCAAATGTCAAATTTCATTCTTTTTATGGTTTAGTAATATTCCATTTTATACACACACACACACCCCACATCTTATTTATCCACTCATCTGTTGATGGACACTTATATTGCTTCCGTATCTTGAGTATTGTAAATAATGTTGCTATGAACATTGGGATGCATGTATTTTTTCAACTTAGCATTTTTTGTTTGTTTTGGGTATATAACCAGAAGTAGAATTGCTAGATCATATGGTAGTTCTATTTTTAATTTTTTGAGGAACCTCCATACTGTTTTTCATTGTGGCTGCACTAATTTACATTCCCACCAACAGTGTGGGAGGGTTCCCTTTTCTCCATACCCTCTGTAGCATTTGCTTTTTGTTGACTTTTTGATGAATGACATTCTGACAGGTGTGAGGTGATATCTTCTGGTTTTGATTTGCATTTCCCTGATTATTAGTGATGGTGAGAATCTTTTCATGTGTAAGACTAAAAATCATCTTGAGTATCTGTTCTTTCTATTATGTTCCTCTTTTTAAAAAAAAATCATGCTCTTATAATTATGCAAACAAAATGGAGATCAGATTCTCAAAACATGATCTATTAGGATAGAATGTAATATTCATGTTCTCTGAAATGATACCTACTTAATCCAGGCCTCTAAGGGAGATGGTGTTGTTGGCATCTTACTATGCTTTCTGTTATGAACTACATGTTTGTATCCCCCTAAAATTCATATATTGGAATCTTAACCCCCCACAATGTTATGGATTTAGGAGCTGAGGCATTTGGGAGGTAACTAGGTGATGAGGGTAAAGCCCTCATGAATGGGAGTAGTGCCCTTACAAAAGAAGACATTACAGCCTGCTTCCTCTCCTTCTCTTTCTTCACCATATGAGGAAACCTGGAAGAGGTCTCTCCCTATAACCTGACCATGCTGGCACCCTGATCTCTTACAGTCTCAAGAACTGTGAGAAATAAATGGTTACTGTTTAAGCCACTCAGTCTATGGTAATTTGTTAGAGCAGCCTGAATTAAGACACTTTCCTTGTACATCATGGGATTGTTTTCACTGATAGAATTTAACTGATTTTCAACAGCATTCATATGAGTTAGACAAATACATTATTCTATTCATTCATATCTTGGGAAGCTAAATAAAAAGGAGGACATTCACACACCTCTCACAGTCAGTGCATCAGACTTAGTCCTGACTTTCAACTAAATCATGATGCCATGAAATCACGTGATGTGTGTTTGTGTGTGCATGTGCATGCTTCTTCACACATATGTGTACACACATATGCACATTCGTGTGCAACTGGCTGTAGAGTAGAAAGAAAGATGGACATATATTCTGCTCTTTTACGGTTTACATTATAACAATGAGTGATATATGTACAATAAGGACATTACAAGTGCCGTCAAGTAAAAAAAATGGAGTGGTATGAAGTTATTTGAGGTCTAGTTTATATTGAGTGACAAGGGAAAATTTTTGTGAGGAGGTGACTTTTAACATGAGACACAATGATTAAATAAATCAGTCATACAGAGGTCTGGATGGTGGGGTGGGAAAAGCAGAACATGATGTCCTATGAAAAAGGAACCTTGTGTTCTATGAAGAAGGAATGTTCTGTGAAGTTTAGGCCTTAATATTAGAATGAATAAAGTGAGTAAGGTTAGCTGTGGTATAAGGCTGAAGAGATAGGCATGGACCATATAATGTACCCCCTTGAGGGTGACAGCAAATTATATTTTAGCCTAAGTATGATAGAAAACCATTTAGGAGTTTTTGTCATAGAATAATATCTACTTATTCAACAATTTTTAAAATTTATGTTTTTAAATTTTATTTTATTGAAGTACAGTTGATTTATAATGTCATGTTAGTTTCAGGTGTACACCACAGTAATTCAGTAATTCAGATTCTTTTCCCTTATAGGTTGTTACAAAATATTGAGTATAGTTCCCTGTGCTATACAGTAGGTCCTTGTTGGTTAGCTATTTTATATATAGTATCGTGTAAATGTTAATCTCCTAATTTATCTCCCAACCTCCTAATTTATCCCCCTCTTTCCCTTTGGTAACCATAAGTTTGTTTTCTGTGTCTGTGCGTCTAGTTTCTATTTATTTATGTAAGTTCATTTGTATCTATTTTTTTAGATTTTATGTATAAGCAATATCATATGATATTTGTCTTTCTCTGTTGGGCTTCACTTAGTATGATAATCTCTAGGTTCATCCATGTTGCTGCAAATGAAATTATTTTATTCTTTTTTATGACTGAGTAATATTCCATTGTATACATGTACCACATCTTCTTTTTCTATTCATCTGTTCATGGAAACTTAGGTTGCTTCCCTGTCTTGGCTATTGCAAATACCGCTGCCATGAATATTGGGGTGCATGTATCTTTTCAAATTATAATTTTTTCTGGATATATGTCCAGGAGTGGGATAGCAGAATCATATGGTAACTCTTTTAGTTTTTTAAGATATTTTGCTTGGGTCATTAGCATCAACAAATATTTATTGAGGATTTATTATATGCTAGACCTTGTTCTATAAGTCATGGGTATATTAATTAGCCAAACCAGGTGAAAAAAATCATAATATCTAATTTATGTTTTAAAAAGACTCCCTTACCTGAGTTATAGAAAATGAATTTCAGGATGTCAAGGATTTAAAAGGGAGGCAGTGGAAGGCTTTTTTTTTTTTTTTTAATATGTTAAGGGGGACAATGGTGTTCTTCACATAAGCACGTTTAATAAATTTTGAATATATTTTGGATAGATTTAACAGGACTTTTCTTGGAACTCTGGGGAAATCCAGCAATACCTTCGTAGACGGGTTGAAGAGAGAGAAGACTGATTTGCCAGGATCTGGGTCTCTTTTTATTTCTTTGGACAGGCAGCTGCTTTTCTCCCTCTTTTATGCATGAAAGGTTTTCTTTTCAAGTTTATTTATTAAAAATTGTTTTGTAGCTTTAAGAAAGCTGCAAAACATTAATATATGTAAATAATTATATGTAAAGTACCTTAATACATTAATATTAATATATATAAAATACCTCACTGGGCTTGCATCAAAACAACTCAAATTATGTGCTCCAAATAACTGATGGCTATCTTTATTACATCTTATACTTAAACATTCCATCTGCTCATAGAATCAGGAATGTGGAAGTTTCTTGACTCTTTAAATCTTTACATTTATTTTCAAACCTTTTGAGAATTACCTTCATTTCCTGATAGAATTAGACATTAATTTCAAAGTCTCATGGATTAGAAATGGATTTGTGACCACCTAGAGGGGTGAGATAGGGAGGGTGGGAGGGAGGGAGATGCAAGAGGGAAGAGATATGGGAACATATGTATATGTATAACTGATTCACTTTGTTATAAAGCAGCAACTAACACACCATTGTAAAGCAATTATACTCCAATAAAGATGTTAAAAAAAAAAGAAATGGATTTAAATCAATCCAATGTTTTTCTCATTTACTCTATACTCCCCAGCCCACCCACATGTATTGTACAGCACAATCCTTTGTAACCTATTCTAGCTTACAATTTCACCTTCAGTTAGGCATAAGTGAACATTGTGTTTATGGATATTAATTTTCATTGTAGAAAATGGTACTTTGCTAAACTCAGATGCTCTCTCAGAACTGAAGGAATATCCCCCCCCCCATCTGCTAGGAATGGTTCTGGCTATAAGCCTTCAGCAGCAGTCCTCTGGAAGTTTCTTTTGACTACACAAATCCACTTCCTAAGGTCATTTTATCTTCTTAGGTCAGCCTGCTTAAAATACTGGTCTATATGAGTATATAGACTTGGCCCCTTTACCAACTGAGGATAAATCTGAAGGCCTACCCTAGGTTCACAGATTCCAGGGGGTCACTAGAGACACTTGACTCCATTGCAGCCCAACTTTTCTCTCTGCCCAATTTTGCTTCTTTTTTTACCCCTCAGGTGTTGTTTCTGGAACAGTTCTAGATAAATTCTGCTTCTTGAGGAACACAAATTACATAAGTACTAATGAAGGTTATACAGTAGAAGTTTATATAAATGTTTTTCTTTATTTATAAACATCTCTGTTTAAGATCTAAGATAAAGACATGTATAAGTTCTAAACTGAGACAGTGCCTCCCCCAAATTAGCTGTAATTTTGAGTAGGAACTGTGTGTCAAGGCAGTAGGCCCAGAATATTTCATAAAAGGAAACCAATAACCCAGGGTCTGTGCAGCCACTCCTGCTCTGTCCTTTGTGGTCTTTTATTTCTCTCACATGGTGCCTGAGGGCTTGCTTATTGTAGGACTGTGGTCTCCAGGCTTGTTTTCTGTTCTCCCCAAAGGATAAAAATATTGGGAAAGTAAATCTTGTTCATGCCTGAGACCATAAGTATCCTCTTGTCATTGGATCACAAAAATGGATGAAGAAACTCCAAGGAGAAGGCACAGAGTGATTGTACTTTTTTTGTTTTTTAACAAAAAGCAAGATTTCTTACCGTATTTTCTGTGCCTCAGTTTCTTGGCTAATTTTTGAACAAAAGTCACATAAACAAAATATTTACTTTTTAACATTAAACACAAAGGCCCAAATGATGTAAATACCCTATAAAGTACTCAACAGAGAATATATTTTTTAACTTCTAACATTGCCTTACCAGATGGATATATTTTGCGTTGTATAAGGTGAAATTATTTCATAAAATTCTCTTGAGAAAACAGCTAACTGAAAGACTAAGGAAAGTGTATCAGTATATCTGACAGAATGCCTGTATCTCAAGATTTGTTGCTATGTGGGAAGAGCTGCCAGAATCAGGACTGGGGGGTGGAAGCAGACGGGGAAGATCTATCAATTTAAGGTGTGAACACATACAGGGAAGTAGCATGTAACTTAACTTTTGAAATGCTGATAAAAACATACCCGAGGTAGATTTCTGTCTGCACAATCTATAAGGATCAGTCTTTGTGGACAATATCTTTTTTGCCCTCAATACCCCTTTGGAAAAAAGAAAACTAAAGTGTTAAATTCTTAAGCTGCCTGGGAGCAAAGAGAAGTGGTGGTTCCTACAATATTTAGTGAGCTGTTTTATATTCCATGACATTTAAAGTTTAGCAGTAACCAGATTTGTAAGAAATTTGCAAAATGTTTCCTTGGGAAAATTTCAGTTAAACAAATGCCTAATTTGTTTTATAATCAGTTAAATAATGCCACTCAACTATCATAAACAACACAGTGCATCTATATGCACTGAAATGAACTGATTTTCCCTGACTCCTCTCAGGAATCTGATTTTTGGCCAGCTAAAGAAAGTTTCAAAAATTTCTTCAGATTTTAATTTCTAAATAAGAACAACACTTGAAACATTTATATTATGAGGAGAACACTTTTTTCATTATATCAATTTTTAGAGTTTTAGAATTGGGGTTCTTCCCATTTCTTTATTGCATTCACCAATTTTGTTCTAAATTGGATGTACCATGATCATTTCTATGTGGCTGATCATCTCAATCACTTACAAGTTGTGATCTGAGCACTGGGTAAGTTTATGAAATGGGCAATTTGAGTCACAGGGATAATCAAAATAACTGGACTGTAAATGATTGGTCTAGTTATTAGGACATCCTAGCAACCAGATTGGATAATCCGATCAGCAATCAAATTTCTCTGTTCCACCACCCAAGCAATTGGGCAAAGCTAATCAAAGATCTCAATGACCATTTCCATGTGCTTTATGGACACTCACAGTGTTTCTAATCATATAGCAGTATTGCTTGTACTTCTCTTCCTATTCCTTATTTTTCATGTAGTTCATTTTTCTACCCTATTTACTTCATTGTACTTTGATATTTTGCTTATATACGTAGATGCTTTAAAAAGAGCATGATTAGTTTACTGTTTTAATATCTTCATATAACAGCTATTTATTTTACAACATTCTAGAGAACATTTGCATTCAGAATAATAAAGATGATAGTTTGTATCTAGTTGGAATTTACATACTTAAATAAGAAGCCCAACAAGGCTGGTATCAAAACAAATATTCTGCTTGCTGGAGGGAGTACACTGATGGCAGTGTAGCACATTGGGCATCTTAGGTAACTTGATCTTTTTACTTTGTTCCCAGAAGCAAACACACTGACAACCTGAAGTGAAAAATTGTTACCATATCCACACCAGGGATTGTTAATGTGATTTATCCCGAAAAAGTTTTACTCACTGTGACTTTTGCCATTGGCAAGGAAAATGGAAATGCATCTAATGTTCAAACTACTTCCAGTCTGCTAAAAATTTTCTTTATTCTTTGCATTTTATTTTCTCAAAATATAAGAGAAAAATGGATAGCAAAGAGAAATAAAAATAAATAGGTACACAATAATTTAAGTCAAGATATTCTCTGTTAAGTTATTCTCCGAGACATCAAGTTGCCACCTAAAACTATTACCCCGTTGGTTAGCTTTATGTAAGACAATGGTTAGATTCACCGAGTAGTATCATCTTGTATTATTGGATTGTCAGTACTTACCTCCTTGAGTCGTATATCTATTTTTATACATGAATGTTACTCTCCCAGTAGAAAACTTTTGTCCTAAGTAGAGAAGTTATTTTGTCATGTTGCATTCTCTTTCAATTTTGTGCTGTTGGATCAAATTTGATAGAGTGATCACTGAAAAATCACATCCTAAAGGCATGCTTAAAGAAAGTTGGGAATAATTGAATACCATTTTTCTATTAAATGTTTAGTGGTCATTCATTAGTAATGAAAAGTTAAAAATTAAACATCATAATGGTTGAACTAATTGGCTCTAGAATTGCTATTGCAGTGGCTAATGATTCTAAAGAATATATCTATTTTGAAATCACGAATGATGTGTATTTTTTTATTTTTTGTATGAAATTTCTAAAATGCACATTCAAAATATAACAATATTACGTAATATTGAGCAGTGTTCCCTGTGCTATGCAGTAGGTCCTTGTTGGTTATCCATTTTAAATATAGCAGTGTGTACTTATACAACAATGTTTTTTAAAAGAATACACAGAATATGATGTTGCAAAAGCTTGATATAAATTTAGCTTAGACAGGCTTTCATATTTATTTTCAGAACTATTTATTGAAGCTTGCCTCAGAGATAACAACTTCTGAAGAATTGTGATTCTGTCTATAGAAGAAAAGGGAGACCACTTTTTGCCTGTAAAAGTCATAGAGAATTGTTAAAGAAATAATTACCAAGATAATTAAAATACCTCTCTAAAACATTTGACAGTTTGTCTTGAAAACACAGAATTCCATGGAATATCTTGAAAAATAATGACTTGCAATAGCTGATTAATATTGAAATCTAAGGAATTTCCTAAATTACCCAACAATCTATTTTTATTTCCACTGTTCCTTCTTTCTCTCTCTCCCGCTCCTTCTCCCTTAACCTCTTGACTGTCAAACGGACACACACACACTCCACATAATAAACTGTCATTACTTTAAGAATAATAATGAGAGTATGGAGGATAAAATAGAGTGTCAGAAATTCACGTCTTGCAAGTTTGCATTTGTTCTGTATATTTTGATCTCCTATTCAAATTCTCATCATTATTTAATCTGTTATTTTATCATCATATAACACTACTAAGGTCTTTATTTATTTTTTATTATTTTTAAGTATTATTTATTTACTTATTTTTTATACAGCAGGTTCTTATAAGTTATCCATTTTATACACATAAGTGTATACATGTCAATCCCAGTCTCCCAATTCATCACACCGCCACCACCACCCGCCCGCTGCTTTCCCCCCTTGGTGTCCATATATTTGTTCTCTACATCTGTATCTCCATTTCCACCCTGCAAACCGGTTCATCTGTACCATTTTTCTAGGTTCCACATTTATGTGTTAATATACAATATTTGTTTTATTCTTTCTGACTTACTTCATGCTGTTTGAGGTCTCTAGATCCATCCACGTCTCTACAAATGACCCAATTTCATTCCTTTTTATGGCTGAGTAATATTCCATTGTATATATGTACCACCTCTTCTTTATCCATTCGTCTATCGATGAGCATTTAGGTTGCTTCCATGACCTAGCAATTGTAAATATTGCTGCAATGAACATTGGGGTGCATGTGTCTTTTTGAATTATGATTTTCTCTGGGTATATGCCCAGTAGTGGGATTGCTAGGTCATAGGGTAATTCTATTTTTAGTTTTTTAAGGAACCTCCATACTGTTCTCTATAGTGGCTGTATCAATTTACATTCCCACCAACAGTGCAAGAGGGTTCCCTTTTCTCCACACCCTCTCCAGCATTTGTTGTTTGTAGATTTTTTGATGATGCCCATTCTAACTGGTGTGAGGTGATACCTCATTATAGTTTTGATTTGCATTTCTCTAATAATTAGTGATGTTGAGCAGCTTTTCATGTGCTTCTTGGCCATCTGTATGTCTTCTTTGGAGAAACGTCTATTTAGGTCTTCTGCCCATTTTTGGATTGGGTTGTTTGTGTTTTTAATACATATATTTTAAAAATCTATTTATTTACGTTTGCTGTGTTTGGTCTTCGTTTCTGTGCGAGGGCTTTCTCTGGTTGTGGCAAGCGTGGGCCGCTCTTCATCGCGGTGGGCAGGCCTCTCACTGTCGCGGCCTCTCTTGTTGTGGAGCACAGGCTCCAGACGCGCAGGCTCAGTAGTTATGGCTCACGGGCCTAGTTGCTCCACGGCATGTGGGATCCTCCCAGACCAGGGCTCAAACACGTGTCCCCTGCATTGGCAGGCAGACTCTCAACCACTGCGCCACCAGGGAAGCCCTCTGTTTTTAATATTGAGCTGCATGAGCTGTTTATATATTTTGGAAATAAATCCTTTGTCCATTCATTCATTTGCAAATATTTTCTCCCATTCTGAGGGTTGTCTTTTCGTCTTGTTTACGGGTCCTTTGCTGTGCAAAAGCTTTTAAGTTTCATTAGGTCCCATTTGTTTATTTTTGTTTTAATTTCGCTTTCTCCAGGAGGTAGATCAAAAAATATCTTGCTGTGATTTATGTCAAAGAGTGTTCTTGCTATGTTTTCCTCTAAGAGTTTTGTAGTATCTGGTCTTACATTTAGGTCTCTAATCCCTTTTGAGTTTATTTTTGTGTATGGTGTTAGGGAGTGTTCTAATTTCATTCTTTTAAATGGAGCTGTCCAGTTTTCCCAGCACCACATATTGAAGAGACTGTCTTTTCTCCATTGTATATTCTTGCCTCCTTTATCAAAAATAAGGTGACCATATGTGCATGGGTTTATCTCTGGGCTTTCTATCCTGTTCCATTGATCTGTATTTCTGCTTTCGTGCCAGTACCATATTGCCTTGATTACTATGCTTTGTAGTGTTGTCTGAAGTCAGGGAGTGTGATTCCTCCAGCTCAATTTTTTTCCATCAAGACTGCTTTGGCTATTTGGGGTCTTCTGTGTCTCAATACAAATTTTAAGATTTTTTGTTCTAGTTCTGTAAAAAATGCCATTGGTAATTTGATAGGGATTCCACTGAATCTGTAGTTTGCTTTGGGTAGTATAGTCATTTTCACAATATTGATTCTTCCAATCCAAGAACATGGTATATCTCTCCATCTGTTGGTATCATGTTTAATTTCTTTCATCAGTGTCTTATACTTTTCTGCATACAGGACTTTGTCTCCCTAGGTAGGTTTATTCCTAGGTATTTTATTCTTTATGTTGCAATGGTAAATGGGAATGTTTCCTGAATTTTTCTTTCAGATTTTTCATCATTAGTGTATTGGAATGCAAGAGATTTCTGTGCATTAATTTTGTGTCCTGCAACTTTACCAAATTCATTGATTAGCTCTAGTAGTTTTCTGGTGTCATCTTTAGGATTCTCTATAGTATCATGTCATCTGCAAACAGTGACAGTTTTACTTCTTCTTTTCCAATTTGTATTCCTTTTATTTCTTTTTCTTCTCTTATTGCAGTGGCTAGGACTTCCAAAACTATGTTGAATAATAGTGGTGAGAGTGGACATCCTTTTCTCATTCCTGATCTTAGAGAAAATGCTTTTAGCTTTTCACCATTGAGAATGATATTTGCTGTGGGTTTGTCATATATGGCCTTTATTATGTTGAAGTAGGTTCCCTCTATGCCCACTTTCTGGAGAGTTTTTATCATAAATGGGTGTTGAATTTTGTCAAAAGCTTTTTCTGCATCTATTGAGATGATCATATGGTTTTTATTCTTCAGTTGTTAATATGGTGTATCACGTTGATTGAGTTGCATATATTGAAGAATCCTTGCATCCCTGGGATAAATCCCACTTGATCATGGTGTATGATTCTTTAAATGTACTGTTGGATTCTGTTTGCTAGTATTTTGTTGAGGATTTTTGCATCTATATTCATCAGTGATATTGGTCTGTAATTTTCTTTTTTTGTAGTATCTTTGTCTGGTGTTGGTATCAGGGTGATGGTGACCACGTAGAATGAGTTTGGGAGTGTGCCTTACTCTGCAATTTTTGGAAGAGTTTGAGAAGTATGGGTGTTAGCTCTTCCTTAAATGTTTGATAGAATTCACCTGTGAAGCCATCTTGTCCTGAACTTTTGTTTGTTGGAAGATTTGTAATCACAGTTTCAATTTCATTACTTGTGATTTGTCTGTTCATATTTTCTCTTTCTTCCTGGTTCTGTCTTGGAAGGTTATAACTTTCTATGAATTTGTCCATTTCTTCTAGGTTGTCCATTTTATTGGCATAGAGTTGCTTGTAGTAGTCTCTTAGGACGTTCTGTATTTCTGTGGTGTCTGTTGTAACTTCTTTTTCATTTCTAATTTTATGGATTTGAGTCCTCTCCCTCTTTTTCTTGATGAGTCTGGCTAATGGTTTATCAATCTTGTTTATCTTCTCAAAGAACCAGCTTTTGGTTTTATTGATCTTTGTTTTTGTTTTCTTTCTTTCTATTTCATTTATTTCTGCTCAGATCTTTATGATGTCTTTCCTTCTGCTAACTTTGGGTTTCGTTTGCTCTTCCTTCTATAGTTCCTTTAGGTGTAAGATTAAATTGTTTATTTGAGTTTTTTCTTGTTTCTTGAGGTAGGCATGTATAGCTCTAAACTTCCCTCTTAGAACTGCTTTTGCTGCATCCCATAGGTTTTGGATTGTCATGTTTTCATTGTCATTTGTGTCTAGGTATATTTTTATATCCTCTTTGATTTCTTCAGTGATCTCTTGGTTACTTAATAACATATTGTTTAGCCTCCATGTGTTTGTATATTTTACATTTTTTCCCCTGTAATTGATTTCTCTTCTCATAGTGTTGTGATCAGAAAAGATGCTTGATATGATTTCAATTTTCTTAAATTAACTGAGGCTTGACTTGTGACCCAAGATGTAATCTATCCTGGAGAATGTTCCATGTACACTTAAGAAAGTGTAATCTGCTGTTTTTGAATGGAATGTCCTATAAATATCAATTAAATCTATCTGGTGTATTGTGTCATTTAAAGCTTGTGTTTTCTTATTAATTTTCTGTTTGGATGATCTGTCCATTGGTGTAAGTGAGGTGTTAAAGTCCCCCACTATTATTGTGTTACTTACAATTTCCTGTTTTATAGCTGTTAGCAGTTGTCTTATGTATTGAGGTGCTCCTATTTTGGGTGCATATATATTTATAATTATTATATCTTCTTCTTGGATTGATCCCTTGATCATTATGTAGTGTCCTTCCTTCTGTCTTGTAACGTTCCTTATTTTAAAGTCTATTTTATCTGATATGAATATTGCTACTTTAGCTTTATTTTGATTTTCATTTGCATGGAATATGTTTTTCCATCCCCTCACTTTTAGTCTATATGTGTCCCTAGGTATGATGTGGATCTCTTGTAGACAGCATATATATGGGTCTTATTTTTGTATCCATTCTGCGAGCCTGTGTCTTTTGGTCAGAGTATTTAATCCTTTCACATTTAAGGTAATTATAGATATGTATATTCCTATTACCATTTTCTTTGTTTGGGGTTTGTTTTTGTAGGTCCTTTTCTTCTCATGTTTCTCAGAGAATTTCCTTTAGCATCTTTTGTAGAGCTGGTTTGGTGGTGCTGAATTCTCTTAGCTTTTGTTTGTCTGTAAAGGTTTTGATTTCTCCATCGAATCTGAATGAAATCCTTGCTGGGTTCAGTAATCTTGGTTGTAGGTTCTTCCCCTGCATCACTTTAAGTATATCATGCCATTCCCTTGTGGCTTGTAGAGTTTCTGCTGAGAAATCAGCTGTTAACTTTATGGGAGTTCCCTTGTATATTATTTGGCATTTTTTCCATGCTGCTTTCAATAATTTTTCTTTGTCTTTAATCTTTTCCATTTTGTTTACTATACGTCTCGATGTGTTTCTCCTTGCATTTATCCTGTATGGGACATTCTGTGCTTCCTGGATTTGGGTGGCTATTTCCTTTCCCATGTTAGGGAAGTTTTCAACTGTAATCTCTTCAAATATTATCTTTTGTCCTTTCTCTCTTCTCCTTCTGGAACCCCTATAATCCGAATGTTGGTGCACTTAATGTTGTCCCAGAGGTCTCTTAGGCTGTCTTCATTTCTTTTCATTCTTTTTTCTTTTTTTGGTTCTGCAGTGAATTCTGCAATTCTGTCTTCCACATCACTTATCCATTCTTCTGCCTCAGTTACTCTGCTATTGATTCCTTCTAGTGTATTTTTCATTTCAGTTATTTTATTGTTCATCTCTGTTTGTTTGTTCTTTAATTCTTCTAGGTCTTTGTTAAACATTTCTTGCATCTTCTCAATCTTTGCCTCTATTCTTTTTCTGAGGTCCTGAAACATCTTCACTATCATTCTGAATTCTTTCTGAGCGGTTGCCTATCTCCACTTCATTTAGTTGTTTTTCTGGGGTTTTATCTTGTTCCTTCATCTGGTACATAGCCCTCTGCCTTTCAGCTTGTCTATTTTTCCGTGAATGTGTTTTTTGTTCCACAGGCTGCCGGATTGTCATTCTTCTTGCTTCTGCTGTCTGCCCTCTGGTGGATGAGGCTATCTAAGAGGCTTGTCAGCACTACTAAGGTCTTTTAATGCAATGTAATCATGATGAGTTTTTCTTACATAACTCCACAATGAAATTATTTTAATATCATCTTAGCCTCCATAAACACTTCAGTGGACTAGCTAGGGGCAAAATAATTATCAGATTAATATAGTGTCCACCAGGAATTAGAAAATACATGTTATTTTTGTTAAATTATATGCTCTGCAAAGAATTATTGGCTATATAAGGGAATAGTTCGTCCCTTATTTGTTAGTATTTCTGGTATTTTGTTTCTGTTCTCTAAAGCAGGCTTTTGGGAATATCTCTTGTTCTTTCAATACCATGACATGGTTGGTATGTAAATCAGCGGTTGTTTATTTTGTTATTTATTATAAGGCACAGAAAGCATATATCAAAGGATATAATTGTATATACATATATATTAAAGACAATTTTAAATGTATCCAAAAATCATAAGAAAAACTATAAGAATTAGTCACAAGAGTTTTTTGAATCACTTATTTTTCCCAGAAAGGCATCCTAGAAAGGCAAATTTTTGTTATCTGGTGGAAATTAAGTGAGAAAATAAAATATACAGTGTGTGAGGATTAGTATCATGAATGATTTCTTGTTAAAATCCTTTCCTTTTCTTAAAATATTATAATGCTTTTTTATCTTTTCTTTTATCTTTTCTTATAATGGGTATTATAAGTAAATGTTTATGACATATATAGATTACCCTCATCAGTTACCCTGAAGCTTTTTCAGTAAGACGTCTAAATAATATCAGGCACACTTGAGCACTTAGCAATAACAAATAAAGTCATCTAATACGCTATACTAGATATTGACTTTGCTCATTTTGTTCATTTAAATTCACTTCATGTTCTAATCTGTAACACATAATTACAATCAAAGTTGTAGATGTGGATCCAAAAATTGTTTGCTTGAAAATGTATAGAACATTTTTTCTTGGTTTTGCCTTCTGACTCTCAAACAAAGGAACAAATTTGTTAATGAGGAATGTTGCTTTTTGCCTTTTTAAGAGAAAATTTTAAACACATGTACAAAGGAAAAAAGAATACTAAAATAAGCCTATCTACCTTTTACAAAACTTCAAAAATTTCAAACTCATAAACAATATGCTTTTCCCTCTAAAACTAGCCCAAGCCCCTCTATATTATTGTGAAGCAAATTTCAAAAATTATAAAATGTTATCAATAAATTGGCTGCTATGTATTTATAAATGACAAGGACTCCACTTTTTAAACGTGATTCAAATGCTATTGTTGCCCACATCCCAAATCAGCAATAAAACAATATCTTAATATCACCAATATTCATATTACTCAAATTTTTCTATGAAAGTTTTACTTTTGTTCCATCTGTTAGAATTAGTTATGTCTCAAAGTCTATTTTAGTCCTTTGCCCTCCCTTCCTTTTTTTTCCCTTGCAATTTTTGTTGTTTTTGTTGAAAAACCAAATAACTTTTTTCTTATAAAGTTTCTCACGATTTGGATTTGCTACCCTATCTATGGTTTAATATACTTTTCTTTTGATGTATTTCTTAAAAATTAGCATTTAAATCAGAAGAATGAGTACTGAGCTTAAAATTTTGGGATATCTACTTCATAGAAGGTGCTATATATTTCCATCAGAAGATGTGAAAATGCTTTATTTTTGTGTGTGTGTTCTTAGAAGCCCTAGATGATCATTGCTTAGATTTATTAATTCATTATGTGGTACAAAATTCTTTCTTCATTTAGGAGTTGGGGTATTTCTATGAAGAGGAAGTTTCTCTCTTCAACTACTCTGCTACTCTTAGGTAAAGTTCCTATAGGAGAGGCAACAGAAATGGCTCATTCTTTCCAATCATTTGTCAGTTTTTCAAATAATAAATTGGTTTCCTTGTATGTTACAAAAATGATCAAGGAGTAACTTTGCTTGTGTTTAGCATCATTATAAGTTTAATATTTGATGCACTACAATCCATTGCATTTACAAAGCTAATTGGTGATCAAATGTCGCTTTGTTAGTCACTAGGAACTGATTCTATCTGGGTCCTCTTAAAGTGCTTCAGAAAAGATTGGAAGCATGAGGGTTTGGGAGAGTGAAAATTTGAAACTAAATAATTGTCACAAATATACTGCCTTAAAAACTCTTGGAATTTAAAGATAATGAAAAAATACCTTGAACTACTATTAAGATGAAGCCAGGATATAATGAAATGAATTTATGCTAACCCTAGATTTTTTTTCATAGCAATGCCATAAAAACCACAGAACCCTTAAGGAAAGAAAGTGATCCCCAAACTGTGTACATATTCAAACTATCATTCATTTAAAAGGTAATAGATAGTCATTTTTGACATGTAATAGTTGAGGTTTTAGTGTTCTTATGAGTTCTTGAAGAAATATCTAAAATTCAAACTTCAAGCAACTAATTCGTTAAGAGGAACACTATGGCAAAGCGAGTGGAGGTTACCCTAAATCAATTTATAGTATTGAGTAAGAATTTAAATAAGAGGATAAACTACTCACTATAAAGGATTTAGAGGAGAAGGAGAGTGAAAGTATGAGATAATACAAGTATGATGATTTCTGCAATTAAATTAGTAGAAATAAAGGTAATTTCCTTATAGTGTATATCAACTCTGTTGAAGAAAATTAAAGTAAAAGATAAGAGAGTCGCTATAACCAACTAAATTTATATTTTTGCAGAGGAAAGGAATAGAAAGGAAAGAGGAAATATACTAATTGCCCCTGTTCTCATGTGGGAGTTGATGGATACAGTCTAAATAAATAGAGGATTGAAAGGTAACATGTAAAATTAGGTTTTAGAAGTTAACTACTAGAACAACAAATAGTACAAACCCAACAAGCAACCAGAATAAATGTAAACATAACATAAACACAAGAAAATAAATTTCTGAAAATTTTTAAAGCTTTCAAAGGGGAACTTATAATAAGCCTATATAACACAGTAAAACAATGTCTATCAAAGAACGTATGTGGTCAGATCTCACCTATTTAAAGTTAGGTTTCATATTGTATCTCAAAGCAAAATGTAAATCATCTCTCATTACAAAACTCTCTTAAGGTACTTCAGAAAATATTGAAAACATAAAGATTGGGGAAAGTATAGCAGGCAAATGTAAAAGAGAAAACCAGGAAACAAAACAAAAAACATCATTATTCATTTTGTTGATTAGACAAAAATATTAAATACATTTTAAAATGGCACTTTAAAAAATATCAGAGGAAGAATTTGCAATGAGGTGAAATAGTCAAGGATATCTATGCAACACACTATAAAGCATTAGATTTCATGAAAAAACAAGACATTCGTGCAAAGAGAAAGAGAAACACATTATTAATATATTTAAATACACTGATCATGATCCTTGATAAAGAGGTTAAAAAGAATAAAATCTAAAGGACATACATAATAGCGTTGACATTATTAAAATACAGTGATATATGAATCTTGAGAAAAGAAATATACCATTATATTGGATCATAAATATTGACAAAACCCTCAATAAATAACAAAAATTAGAAATTATGCATAGAGCATTCTTTGACAATGCAGGAAAATTGATGGTTAAAATTACTAGTTGTAGAGGTATGTTGTCTATCTCTTTGTATTGATTCAGTATCCTGGGTTCAAGAGATTTTCTTAGCTCTCCTTCAGGGAAAAAAGATTTTTACTTTTACCCTTCACCCAGAAGCAATGGATAATTTTGCCCTGTTCCTTGGGGCAGACTATCCAGTTTTTTCTTATCTTTGGGATGGGCATGATATTCTTGAAATTTCCATATCCTAAGCAGAAGCAAATCTATAAACAAGTTTGTCTGGCTTTGTTTTGGAGAAATGAGTGACAAAAACAGTATTGAAAACAGAGAATGAGTAGTGTTGTAATGAATTTTATTGGTTAGTACAATTTTCTTAGTATGAAATTTCTTCATTTATTATTCATTCATTGTGTAGTCATTCTACAGGGTCAGAGTCGACTCCACCACCAAAAATATTGCTTGAGTGTCAAGACTGATGATACCACATGTATACAAAGAGAGTGTGGAAAAGCTTATTACTCACAAAACGAGGGTTTCTGGAGAAAGTAGAGCAGACTTCCAAGCGGGTTTGAAAATAGTTTGAGAGAAGAGAGGGAAGACTGGCTTGGGTTTCATTTCATTTGGGAGGTGGGGCTAGTGAGGGTCCCATACACGGGCTTGGGTTTGTAGGTTTGCTGACACCAAAGGAAGGATTTGTGGTCTTTTGTATCAGCTTGCCCAGAAGTGGAGCAAGGGGCTCTGAATAACTAGTCTAGTCTTCTTTGTATTAGCATTTATTTTAACTTTTCTTCACTTAAGCCAAAGGTTATTAAGTAAATGACACCACAGGAACTGAAGGCTCTTTATAAATACCTCCAGAAACTCCTATGAGAGCTGGTAACTCACCATTATAATACCTTTCTGTCCATAAGAGCACTTGAACATTGTTCACAAGCATCTTATGGACACTGGAACTGTTCCAAATAGAGCTGTAAAATGTACCATGTGATTTTAGAATATTACCAGGATACCTGAAGTTTATGAAGGAGTCTATGTACTCAACCACTTAAGAGTATTATCATAAGTTCCCATGGGACATCTACATCCTAGTGTAATTCTACTTCCTAGTTTTCTGACTTAAGATGACTCCTGCCATTCTGAAGTGAGTTTAATTGTTAGATATTTGAATATAGGAATATTACAGAGACATCAGTGGTAACATGCCAGTCCATCATCTGATTTAAATATACCTCCTACTTATTCTACTTTTTAGGTTTTACCATTCTTTTATCACCATATAAATACATATAAACCAAAAGCTTGAATTAATTAATTCACTAATTGTCATACAGAGATATAACATAAGCTTGCTTTTTAATATTGCTTATAAATCAACATTGCTTATTTATAATTCCTTTGTTAATAGAGCACAGAAGAGTTGAATAAGTATTTAACTTAAAACCTTACAATAACTTGAGTATGCTTACACAAATATAGCAACTACAGAATTTACTTGAAGATTAATTTAATCTGTTTCCTAGACAGGGAGTTGTATTGGAACCTCAAACAATCAGCTGGGTAAAATGAATGGTATTGATTTAATCTCCCGTAGAGACACATATGAAAGCTGTCATGATTCATTATAATATTGCCCTCACATTTAAAAATAAGTAAAGTATTTTTTCTTCCTTATATTGTTTATGGATCATAAGCATCATAACTTTGCATCTTTTCCAACTTCAGTATCATTTAGTCTTTCTTGTGTAAGTATACTCAACTCTATTACTATTTGGAATTGTATTTATCAGAAAGTCCATGGAACTAATTAGTTTGAGAAAACTTACATTGGATATCATGTAAAAACATATGTTTAGGATTGCATAAAAACTATGCAAAATGTATAGAGAGGTAGTGTTTATCTTTTTAAATATACAAGGCAGGTTGTAGGCTACCTAGTAAATGATAACAGCTCCCTCACTGTATTCTCAATCTACAAGAAAAATATAAATTTTTCTGTTCGTTATCTTATGGTCCTGATAGATGTCATATTCCAGAATGTTTGTTACCATGTTGTTAATGTAAGTTTAAGAGTTTTTTATTTTTGAATGTCCTTCTATTATAACTATTTCAATACTATCCAATTATGAATAGCTCTCACCATTCATTTTGTCTCTCATTTTTGGACTACTGCTGACTGTTGCTTGAGAATACCATGAAACTTTATGTTTACCAAAATAATTTTACACTTACTGAAATGAGCCATTTCCCCATCTTTCTGAAAGATGCTAGGCATTTTTTCCCAGTTTGTTTATATTTATTTAACACTTGGTCACATTTCCTCTAGCATACATTTCTTCCTTTTTATTTTTTCCTGTTAAATTTTTTCCTGTTGAATCCCTAGGTTTTTTTACCTTTCACTTGCTAAAGATGTTGGTTAAATTCTATATAACCTTGATCCACTATGTTTGTGTGTGTGTGTGTGTGTGTGTGTTCTGATCATTTTTTATTCGTCATGTTGGTATAGGAGGAATTCCCCACCCTACGTGGTAGAAGATGTCCAAACACACAACACCCTCCACTGGACAAATGGGATTGATCACAGTTTATTGGTGACATATATCTATAGCCCAGGGGGAGGAGAACATTGAACAGAACACACGGCCACAATGGGGTTGCACTCAGGATCAGAGTGAACCAGCGGGGGCTCTGGGAGGCAGGCTTTGTAGTAACAAGGTGGTGGGGTATCCCCTAATTTCTGTAAAGGGGATGTGATTGTCTTGTTGGAATAACAAGGAGGTAAAGTCCATCAGAGTGAGGACTGGGTGAGGTGCAGCTATTCATGTGATAGGGGAGCTAGCCTGGTGGGGAGCCCATCCCACTGAATGGGGGATACATCTGGAAAGAATATGGGAACCCATGAGTAGGCCTTGGGGGCTCGTTGAAGCTCAAGGATTTCAAGGCAACACTTGAAATTTTGGGCCTAATACTACAGTATGTATGTATCTTCAACTATCCCTTCTTTTAATTTGTGCACAGACTAAAAAGGTGTTTCTTTGTTTTAAAATCCAAGCTCTTTAAAGCTCCTCCTTTTTTATCCCTTGCCAAATCCCCTGGAACCACTTTTCAACAATTAGCTCTCTTGCATCATTAGTATCTCCAAGATCACAAATACAGCCACACGTCTCCTCCTACTTTTATGATCACTTTGAGAACAGAGAAAAATAGCATGGGATTTAAATTCTAAGACAAACTTTCATGAAACAACTCCACAAATTATTTGGTACATGACCTCATCTTTCATTATTCCTATTTACCTTGGCTATCCCTAGATGAATTCATAGGGTAAACTGAGATACCACAATGACAACAATAAAAAAAAAATTGATTTAAAACATAAAGAATTTCTTCTCCCTGAAGAAAATGTCAGATATGATCTGATGGGAGATCTCCATTCAGTGATTTAGATGGCTGAGGCTTTCTTTGTTTTGTACTGCCCAGTCTCAACATACCTTGTATAAGCAATAAGCAAGAAGAATGGAAAAGATCACATTTTGTAACCTGTCCCTGCCAGACAGTGACACATTTGCACTCTGTCTGTTTGCCCCAAATTAGAAACCTGATTCCAGCTGAACAAAAATGAAGGTTATGACATGGAGGAGCACATGGAATATTTGCTGAACAGTAACATTGCATCTACTGTTTTCTACTGCAAATGCAACTCCAGAGATTATTACATCCCTTTATGTGTTGGACTTTTATTTGATTTTTATAAAATCATATTTTCTATAATTTAAAATAAAACATCACATTGTATGAGATTTTTGAGAGTTTTCCTGAACGACTACACTGCACTATTATAACTAAGAGAATAACAGCAGAAGCTACTCTATCTGGGAAAGACATCTCAGAAAGAAAGTTTAACATCATATTATCAATGATAATGAAAAACAAATGTTTTCCAGGAGAAAGAATGAATGATTATCATGATGATGGTTGATTGTTTTCCCTGACCCACAAATCATGTGTTGGCTCACTTTATTAAATATGATCAATTTGATTGTGGATATTGTAGAGAAATCTAGAACCATTTTTCTTCACACAAAGTTCTTGATTGTCCGGAAATTCCAAGGAAAACCTTTTATTACAGTGCTAGAACAGCAAGACCACATTCATATAATGGGACTGATTTTATAAGGTAAAAGATCACTACATTTCTTGCTTCTTGCTGAGAAAGCTTTGTTCCTCAAACCGATTTCAGAGTTATTCATTCATCAATTTTCTTTAATTTACCACTGAGTCAAACATTGTGGGCTTAAAATATAGATATTTGAAGCTGTTCCCTTTTCATTAGTTGGGCAGAGGTAGAACCTCAGGAGGCACAAAAAGTTCATCCAAAATCTTATACTTAAATACACTTCATCATCATACAACATCTACAAACATTGTACTAAAATAACCTAAAATAAACAAAGGCCTCTTGTCATTTGCTCAGTTGCACATGGTTTTTGTAAGTGTACCAGTGCAATTAAATATCCCAAATCATCAGCGTTCTGGCACACCATTGAATAAGTAAAATGTAACTCTTAGTGAATTTATTCTTTTCTTTTGATGAAACTAGAAATTTTTCTAAATATAAATCGTGTTGCTGGATCAATTACTACATATTATTTCACTCAATTGTGATGTTCACTCTTTTCCAGGTTAATTGATTTATTCATTTTAATTAGTCACAACAATGCAAATTTGTTATTTCCCAAACTTCTTACAATAATATATACACGATTTTGTACAAAAATGCATTTTTCTTGCCTTAAAAGTGACAATTTAAATGGGTGCCATAATTGGCTAAGTAATAGTGGATGTTTATTCTTAATCACAAAACTAATGAGTTTTTGGTTGTCTTCTTTCCTTGAAAGTTTATAGCCAATTAATTTGGCCATGATATGGTTTAAAAATATTTATTAGAACCAGTAACAATAGTTTTAACACTATTCAGTTTGACTTTTTCTCATGGCATAACATATTTGTCCGATCATTCAACATGTACTGAATTAGTTGTGTCAGTTTTATTGTATGCTCTAGAAGTCTACCAGGTGCCTCTAGTTAAAATTAAATAGAGACTTGTTGAATATGTGATTCACTTGACTTACTTAATAAACATTTAAACATATACAATTTCTTTTTTCTTTTTTTTTTTTTTTTTTGTGATACGCGGGCCTCTCACTGTTGTGGCCTCTCCCGTTGCGGAGCACAGGCTCCGGACGCGCAGGCTCAGCGGCCATGGCTCACGGGCCCAGCTGCTCCGTGGCATGTGGGATCTTCCCGGACCGCGGCACAAATCGTGTCCCCTGCATTGGCAGGTGGACTCTCAACCACTGCGCCACCAGGGAAGCCCCAGCATATACAATTTCTGAGATCATTTTGTTAGAACCTGAAAATTTCAGATATGTATGGCATATGTTCAGTATCCTCAAAAATTTTACCATTTAGTGTGAAACATACTTGTAAACAACTAATTGCAATAGAGTGTGATATATCCTAAAATAGCCTTCAGGACAAGATTTTATGATAGTTCAAAGAGGGAATGTAGAATCTGTTCACCAAGAGGTCACACTTGAATTTTGTTTTGAAGGATACAGAGTAGGATTGAAAGAATTAATATTGTTAAAATGGCCATACTACCCAAAGCAATCTACAGATTTAATGCAAACTCTATCAAAATACCCATGACATTTTTCACAGAACTAGAACAAATAATTCTAAACGTCATATAGAACAGCAGAAAAACCAAAATTGCTGAAACAATCTGGAGAAAAAAAGAACAAAGCTGGAGGTATCACCCTCTCAGACATCAAACTATACTGCAAATCTACAGTTATAAAAAAGCATGGTACTGGCGCAAAAACAGACAGGTCAATCAATGGAAAAGAATAGAGAGCCCAGAAATAAACCCACACACTTATGATCAATTAATCTATGACAAAGGAGGCAAAAATGTACAATGGATAAAAGATAGTCTCTTCAAAAAGTGATGTTGGGAAAACTGAACAGCTGCATGTAAAAGAATAAAATTTGAACATTTTATCACACCATATACAAAAATAAACTCAAAATGGATTAAGACCTAAATCTGAAACCAGAAACCATAAAACTCCCAGAAGAAAGCAGACGGAGAATGATGTTTGATATAAATTGCAGCAAAATTCTTTTGAATATGTCTCCTAAGGTAAAGTGAACAAAAACAAAACTAAACAAAGAGGACCTAATTAAACTTAAAAGCTTTTGCCCTGCAAAGGAAGCCATTGTCAAAATGAAAAGGCAGCCTACTGAATGGGAGAAAATATTTACAAATGATATGACTGATAAGGGGTTAATATCCAAAATATATAAATAGCTCATACAGCTCAATATCAAAAGAACAAACAACCCAGTTTAAAAAATGGGCAGAAGACTAGAATAGACATTTTTCCAAAGAAGACATATAGATGGCCAACAGGCACGTGAAAAGATGCTCAACATTGCTAATCATCAGGGAAATGGAAAGCAAAACTACAAAACCTCACACCTGTCAGAATGGCTATCATCAAAAAGGCCACACATAACAAATATGGTGAGGATGTGAAGTTACAGAAACCCCAGTACACTGTTGGTGGGAATGTAAATTGGTGCAGCCACTATGGAAAACAGTATAGAGCTTCCTTAAAAAATGAAAAAAATGATTAGAATAATCATATGATTCATCACTTCCACTCCTGGGTATATATTTGGAAAAACAAAAACACTATTTTGAAAAGATACATGCACCCCAATGTTCACAGCGGCACTATTTACAATAGCCAGCATATGGAAGCAACCCAAATGTCCACCAACAGATGAATGGACACATAAAAATATATAATGGGATATTGCTCAGCCATAAAAAGAATGAATTTTTGCCATTTGCAACAATGTGGTTGGACCTAGACATTATTATGCTTACTAAAATAAGTCAGGCAGAGAAAGAAAACTACTGTATATATCACTTACCTGTGGAATCTAAAAAATAAAACAAATGAATGTATATAGAAAAATAGAAACAGAAGCACAGATATAGAAAACAAACTTGTGGTTACCAGTGAGGAGAAGGTAGAGGGAAAGGAGGAAAGTAGGGGTATGGTATCAAGAGATATAAACTACGATGTATAAATAGATAAGCAAAAAGAATATATTGCATAGCACAGGGAAATATAGGCATTATTTTATAATAACTTTTAAAGGAGTATAATCTGTAAAAATATTGAATCACAAACTGATATACACCTGAATATTGTAACTCAACTATACTTCAATAAAAAATAAAATAGAATAAAATAAAATAAAACTATCCTCAAAAGAATTTTTAAAGTGTTTTTTAAGACTGTTATAGACAAAAAAGATACAGAGTAGTAGTTGATCATGCTAACCAGGTGAAAAGGTGAGGGAAGGAACATATGGGAGTACCACAAGGAACATAAAATGTACTACCGCGCAAAGTGCAGGATTCACACAGAGAGAACCTACTGGGCTCTGTCATTGTTAGCTCATTGTTATTGTCTCAGAAACACATGAATTTTTGTTCACATTTTAGAACTAAAGTAACTGAACTTCAGAGATATTAAGTAACCTTCCTGAGATTGCATGTGTTGTAATGGCGTGTGCTGGTTGAGTACCCACAGCCCTCACTGTCTGACTACAAAATTCCTGCTCTTTCCACCCATGCTTCCTTCTGGAAATAACTCATTTTTGTTCCAATCCACAAAGCATTTACATGTTTGTTGTTTCATTTAATGCTCGGAGAACCTTTTAACAGACAGTCATTCATATTTCCTCTTCTTCTGGTGCTGCTTCTCCTTCTGAGAAAATGCCGCCAAATGCTCATCAGACCAATGACTGTTATATACTCAAGGGGCCTTTATAAGATGATATGAACTTTCGTCTGTTCATAGTGTACACTTCCAATTTTAGGCCACATCACTCCTGCCATCTTAGGCTACAACTTAAAATGGAAGTCCTTTGTTTAGCATCCTCTTATGAGCTATGCATTTGCGCTTACCTATGCTTTCCTTGCACTACTTCTCTAGTTCTCATTCTGTTGCACTGTGCCACCTGGAACCTTCAATTCGCTGTGAATTTGTGAAATTAGCTCTCTGAATAAATCCCTTTCCTTTACCTTCACAGTACCATTCTTTTACACTTGTAATACATGTAACTCCCCTCCAGAGTATTACTTTTCCTACAGCTCTGGAAAGGCTAATTATTTTCCTAGAAAACCCAAAAGAATGGGCTAGGAGCTAATGCAACATTTTATTTTATTTTATCTTAGCTTACATTTCTACTGCAAAGCTTTATACAAAGCATGCTACCTTTTTAACATTCAGATTATCTGACATTCTTTCCTAGTTTATATTATCTATATATTTTGTTACTTAGCACATTGAGTAGTTTGATACAGTGTTTGTGATCATTATTCTCCATCACCTACCCTCCATTCAAGAATTCTCTTTCATTTCTAACCTACTTAACCTGTATCTCCAAAAATTGTCTATTTAAATCAGCCATTCACTGGATGATTTTCCATATTCAATCTCATAAATATTTTATGAGAAAGATACTTTTAACAGAGATATAAGACTTGATACCATTCATAATGCAGTTTAAAGAGAACCAAGGAGGGAAAAAAATAAATGTTTATATTTGGCATTGTATGTACTACATTGGCTAGGAATACACCTTCTGTTTCAGGTAAATTTGTGTAAAATTTTAGTTTTTATTCTCTCAAACCAGCTGAAAATAAAAGGTAATATATAAAGACAATAAATCTTATAATCTTAATTTTCTTGGATCTGTTTGCCTATACAGTTCCTCTGTAATAATTCCTGATTTACTGTTTTCTGATGACTTGCCTTTTTATCTACTATAAATTAACTCCCATATCACTATGTTTATATTGTATCTGGTTAGTTCTTTACATCAAAAATATTTTAAGTAAATTAATAAATGCATGTAATATTTTAATTAAAATGTTCTTGAACTCAATTATTTTAATTTCACTAATCTCCAAGCCAAAAATTCTCTCTTTCAAGAAAGTAAACAATCCTACTCTGTTCTTAAAAGACAGTAGTCTTGTGTAACTTAGAAGTCTTATATTCTGTCATTAATTTTATACATTATACTACAGGACATTAATTGGTATATTATGAAGTATTATCATAAATAATTAAAACTAATAAGAATAAGTGAGTAGTCATTAGAGAAATGCAAATCAAAACTACGATGAGATATCACCTCACACCAGTCAGAATGGCCATCATCAAAAAATCTACAAACAGTAAATGCTGGAGAGGGTGTGGAGAAAAGGGAACCCTCTTGTACTGTTGGTGGGAATGTAAATTGATATAGCCACTATGGAGAACAGTATGGAGGTTCCTTAAAAAAATAAAAATAGAACTACCATATGACCCAGCAATCCCACTACTGAGCATATCCCCTGAAAAAACCATAATTCTAAAAGGGTCATGTACCACAATGTTCATTGCAGCTCTATTTATAATAGCCAGGACATGGAAGCAACCTAAGTGTCCATTGACAGATGAATGGATAAAGAAGATGTGGCACATAAATACAATGGAATATTACTCAGCCATAAAAGGAAATGAAATTGAGTTATTTGTAGTGAGGTGGATGGACCTAGAGTCTGACATACAGAGTGAAGTTAGTCAGAAAGAGAAAAACAAATACTGTATGCTAACACTTATTTATGGAATCTAAAAAAAAAAAAAAAAAAAGTGGTTTTGAAGAACCTAGGGGCAGGGCAAGAATAAAGATGCAGACCTAGCAGAGAATGGACTTGAGGACACGGGGAAGGGAAAGGGTAAGTTGGGACAAAGTGAGAGAGTGGCATGGACGTATATACGCTACTAAATGTAAGATTGATAGTTAATGGTAAGAAGCCGCATAGCACAGGAAGATTAGCTCGGTGCTTTGTGACCACCTAGAGGGGTGGGGTAGGGAGGATGGGAGGGAGATGCAAGAGGGAGGAGATATGGGGATATATGTATATGTATAGCTGATTCACTTTGTTATAAAGCAGAAACTAACACATCATCATAAAGCAATTATATTCCAATAAAGATGTTAATAAAAATAAATAAAACAATAAATAGCATGGGGGAAAAAGAATAACTGAGCAAAATCTATTTTGTAATGGTGTTTCCTTCCTTCATTTTATTGCTTTTATCTTATTCTGAGAATTCAGTATTTTTCCATGGGCCTCCCAGGCATTAAAGAAAACTATTCAGATTCCATTGAATACTTAATTGTCTGATTTCAGCTCCCATTTTCTTTCTATCTAAATATGTAATTTGTCTGCTGTTCAGTTTTCTGACTCCTTTAATGGGCCAGATATGGAAATTTCTGAAGTTCTCCCACTGTTTATGGGAGTTTGGGGGCAATATATAAATGACAGAACATGTACTAAAAATGTGCTTTTAACAGAGTCTGGCAGATAGTGAGTTCTCAGCAAACATTTCTATTATACATATCATTATTTCATTGAAAATAGTGATTCAGAAAGGAAAACAGCTCCTTCAAGGATGAAGCTGGAAGTTGACAGAGATGAGTCAAATTCAGCTCAGATTCTTCCAAGTTCAGTTACTTTAAACTAATTCACATATAGTCACATTCAAGAGTGAATATAAATGGGCTCCAAACTTATATCAGCCCGGACTTCTGTTTTTATCTATTATATATGGTTTATCCACAAACTATGCAAATGGTAGTCTAGAAATAATTTGATTAATTTTGTCAATGTCAATCTAGATCACTCAAATCCTATATGCATGATTCTTCCCTAAATAGTCCAACTGACACCATAGCTGTACTTGGTATAATTAATGTTAATATTTTGAGGAAACTTAAAAATATTTTAACCTCTAGAATTATTACATGCAAAAACAGGTGATCATATTTCCAATAATCAGTTTAATTTTTTTGTTCAAATAGAGTATTGAAAATGGTTGTTATAGGTAGATATAGTGGTGTATTGAAACAATTCTTGTCTATTTTCCCATTTCATCCAAATAAAGAAAATTCCTTCCAGTGAACTCTACCAGATGCTCCGTCTCAAAAATGCAGTAGATTTGTTACATATGCAATAGTTACATAACCTAGAACCCCACTGTAGAAATCTGAATCACTTTTTAAGTAAAGTACACTTATATCAGGTATGGATTATCTAGCAAATGTACAGTTTTAATGTAAATATAATTTTAAAAAATTGAAAAATAGTGCCAAGCACATTTTGATTCAATTATTTAGGTGTTATACAACATGCATTGACACATTTCTATGGATGTGAAAACCTTATAAATGGAGGTTCAGATTGGTTTCTGGCACAGCAGTCACATAAGTTTTATTCTGATTTTTTCTGTGAAGTGCAACCTCACTTTCACTTCTCAGGAACCATCATTTTGTGGCTCTTATCAAGTTTTCTTTGCTACTACTCCATACCACTTTTTATGAAACCTTGTTCCTCAGTCCCTTTAGGACACCAAAATACTATTTCAATTTTCTCCTATGTTCGGTGCTTTGTGACCACCTGGAGGGGTGGGATAGGGAGGATGGGAGGGAGGTAGACGCAAGAGGGAAGAGATATGGGAACATATGTATATGTATAACTGATTCACTTTGTTATAAAGCAGAAACTAACACACCATTGTAAAACAATTATACCCCAATAAAGATGTTAAAAAAAATTTTTCTCCTATCTTAAACATCTATGACTGTTCCATAAATTACCGGTTTGATATTTAAAATTCTACTATAGTTGGATAATTAGCAACTGACTTCCCTGGTGTACCTGTATACCTGTCTGCCTGCCTAGAATCCAAATGATGTAGTTACTTGGCTTAGCTTGGCAGCACTGAATGAGAATTTAGTTTGTGGCTTGTCAAAATAATGTGTGGACATTAATCTGCAAGTGATCTAATTTTGTTGTTATTGTTTCTAGCACTTAAGATGCATTAGTTTCTGTGGAATCACTTTTAACCTAGTAAAAATTAATAATTTATGATCCCTTATCCTCCAACCTGATATTTAAAATAATAGCAAACGTTTGCTAAGTACTTATTTTGTGTCTGACTTCAACTTGTATTATCTAGTTGCTTTTTTTTTATAATACCTCCATAAGTAATGCAATTCTTTCCAATTTATAGATTAAACATCTGAGAATTAAGGAAGTTAAACAGATCAATCAATATCACACAGCTAGAAATGTTTAGAACTTGGATTGCTATGCAGGCAGGCTAACTTCAAAATCCTCTCTCTTAACCATCTTATTGTATGGCTGCAGGTAATCAAGTACGTTCCAAGATATGAGAATGATTAATGATGATATAATAAGTTTAACAATAAAGCTTTCTGTTCCCTCTTTCGGTGCTTAGTTTTATTGTATAGTCAATATAATTATCATATTGAATGAACTACATGGGTCATGTAATAATAAAGTTTCCTTGAAAAAGCATTTATAAAAATAAAGTTTCATAAGAGAGGCTGGTATTGTATAAAATACTGGTATTTCACTGGAATCATGGCCTGTTCCTTTTAATATACAGTTATTCATAGAAACATCAGTGGTAATTGTTTATGGAGAAATGTTGGAGAGATATTTTAGAAATGCTAAATGTCATTATAACCTTTTACTCCCATTAGACTTGAGCTTGTAGAAAGAGGAGGAAAACAAGGTTTACTTAGAGTTTATAAATGGACAAAAAAAATTGCTGTATAAAATATTAGGTAAGGAAAAGCTTATATTTTATGTTTATATAAATGACTGTCTAACTTGTACAAAGAATATTTGTTTGAAAGTAAACTGCCATCATCAAAGCTATAGTGAATCCTTTTTAATGACCACCTGGGCATTGGGCAAAAGCCAAGGATAATGCTCTCCTTTTCTTTTTTTTCTCCATCTCAGTATTCCATCATATCAATGAGATATTGTTAGAATCATAGAAATTCTATACATAGTATAGTTTTCCCCTTTCTATGTGTCTAGCCAAGTGTTAAATAAGCCATGAGGGACAGACAAATGATGATAAACTGTCAATCATCAGTCTTGATAACCTCCTTGGAGAATAAAGCTTTATGTGGTGGCCAAAAGGGCTGGCTAGCTCTACTGATTCTCATGCCTCACCTCATGCTAGACATAGAGAGAGCTCCCGCCAAACAAAACCTTATATCAGCTGAGCTGAAACACATAGCCAGAATCACTTTCTCATTGCAACCCAAAGTAGAGGAAAGAAAAAAAAATAGTAAATTTCCAAGACGTGTGTCCTTTTTAATAGTTTAACTCCACCTAATTTAATGTCATCAAAAAATCACACACTTCTACTTGGGAAAAAAGTGGAACAAGGAAAAAGACAGTCCTTCCCTAAAAACTACAAAGCTTACACTCAATAAATAGAGTAGAAAAGTGTTGGTGCAATATTATCTCACATGTGGTTGAGTTTGCTATGGTAATAGAGATGTGATCAAATTTTGTTAAATTAGTTCTCTGGATAGGGACAAATGGGTAGATATCAGGTTGAACTTTTTAAGTATACACAGATTAATGAAAACTAAATTACCCTTCATCTCATTATTCAGAAAAGAGAAAGAATAAGTATTAGCATAAGAACAAATAGTTCTAAACTTATTTATCATCTAAATTTTGACAAACTTACTAAGTTTGAAATATTTGTTTGAAACTTCACCCACATTTTAATACAATAGCTGTTAGGTTGAGAACATAGAAATGGGCTGTAATCATGTAATTTATTATTGTTATTATGGTACAAAATAAATATTTTTCTTTCTAATTAAGTTCTATCTTTTCTTTATTTCAAAAGAACTTCCAATCATCTGGTTATATTTTAATAAAGATATTTATGTAGGATTTAGGTGAATTGGCCAAAGTAGGTTATACATTTTGGTAAGAAATGTTCCAGCTGTGAATTTAGTTTAGTGTTGTGCTATAACTGGAAGCTTCATTTATTATAAAGGTAAAAAGCTAAAAAGGCAATCTGGAAAAGTACAGTTTAAAAAAGTGAAAAGAAATCTGTGAAACAGGAGCATGCTTTGTAGACCACTGAAACGTTAGAGTATCATGAGTAAATATTACATAAAACACTAATATTAAGAGTTTCAGTCATTCAGTACAACTTGGCAGACATTTTTAAGCATTGCTAGTTGTCATTCACTGGAAATTGAAGGAAGGAAGTGCTGTGTAAGAAAGGTGCATATCTCGAGGGAGAAAGAATAACTGAAAAGGCTAACAATAGAAACCAGAAGATTACAGGTTTCTGGTCTGAAGATTGAATTGATAGTGGCTCTACTATAGACAATAACAAACAGGAGAACATACATGTTTGGAAGGGAAAAATAAAATGAGTTCACATTCAGAAATGGTGATTTTACGCTAGATCATCCAAGGCAGATTTGAAATTCAAGATAGAGATCAAATCATAAGCATTGTTTCTGGAGTCATCAACATGATAGAACAGTGAGAGAGAATGTGAATATCTGGGAATGAGAGGGGAAAGACAGAATCTATGAACAATAACTTTTAGGTGAAAACATTGAAATAAAATACTGAGAAAAAATAGTGAGGAAACCAAGGGAGAATTGTGTCATGAAAGTCAAAGAAATAGTTTTAGAGAGGAAATGTCAAAGGCTTCGAGTTGAGAGAGAAGTCAAGTAAAAGAATGGGGGAAAAGATCTATTGCAGTTATCAATTAGTTAATTATTGGCATTGAAAGTTTAGACTTGGAAGTATGGAAAGTCTCTCTGTGCTATAATTACTTTCCAACACAGGATGTTAATCACCACTGTGGTTTTCTGTGGAAGAAAGCCCAGTTTGTTTCTGTGTCCAAAATGGACAACAGAATGTACTGATTGAAAATAAAACGGAAAACACTTTCTAATCATTTTGTATGGATTAGCATTTAGAATAACGTGAAGTTTTTCTGATGATGGCACTTTAATCTTTGGAATAGTGATTCAATTTATTCAATTTGTCCTCATTCTTCTTCTGTATCAAGTAGTCCTGATATCTGCTTTCCCTATTTTCCAAGTGTGTCGAGAGGATTTTAAAAATCGTATTGCAATTAGAGAATGGCATGTGTAGGACAACTAAAATAATTTGCAATCTCAGTGGGTAAAACCAAGACTGATCATCTAAGAAGAGAGTAAAGTATCCACCAATTCTCTTTAAAAGGTAAAGATTGGCAATTGACATGAGCAAAACGTCTGAAAAGAGAAGAAATACACAGCATACCAAGTATTCATTGACAGAGCAGATAATAAACCTTTGGAATTTGTTACCCTAAGAGGTATTTTTGGCAGATAATACGAGTGGGAACTATGTCTGTTTTATGCACTGTCCACTTATTCTTTGGAGTTTTGCATAACTGATACATGGTCATTGTTTAATTAGCATTTGTTGAATGAAAAGGATGGTACACTGATGTCCAAAGAGAGTATAGAAGAATCTGTTATGTAACCATCAGGATTAATCTCATTATGCTGTTTACCCCTAATTATAGCAGTTCTCATAAGATGTCTAGGACCTCCCAGGTCATACACTGTATTCTCATCCCAATAAAATGCTTATTTTTAACCCAACTCACATTTCTTATAAATGTAAGGAACCATTCTACCATACCATCTTTAACCCGCTTATTTTCAGCAAAATATCCTATATATACTCAATATCATGCCTGAAGGTCTCCTTCACCTTACTACTTCAACTGAAACGTGACTCTCCTTTGAGATTATGACTTCCTATGCACCCCTCTCTGGGAATGGATATTTTCTTTCTCACACATCTTATTCTACTGAATCTCATTGTCATTCTAGATGCTAGAATCTTGAACATTCTCTCCCTCTTTCCTAAAATATCTGAGGTTTGAGTCTGACATCCTGAGACTAAACCACTCATTACCTATTAGTGTAAAGACTAATCACCTAGGTCATCCCCCCCTCATATCTAGCTCACTTTCCCTTTCTCTAACACTATTTGTGCTATTTCTCCACTCTTCCTCAGCCTCTTACTGTGACTGTCATCCTCTCGACCAGCAACTGTCCAATAAATTAGCCAAGAGCTATATGTAGGTATTTACATTTAAGTTAATTAAAATAAGTTAATTCCTTAGTTCTAGTGGCCACTTATCAAGGTTTAGTAGCCATATCTGCTAGTGGTTATTGTGGTTATTTGAACTGTCTCATCATCACATAAATATTTATTGGACAGCGCTTCCCTAAACCTTCTTAGGCCCAGTAATCATATCACCTCCATATGCTCAAATTCAAATTTCCTAGTCTCTAGTTACTAACTTGTTTCTTCTAGTGACATGACTTTAATGACATATAACTCATTGACCAAATATTTCATTATAACATACATCATATCCTTATTTTCTTGATGACCCATGATACATCATTTTAATCACACCCTTGCAAGCACCATCAAATCAAGTGTATGGTCAGATGCAGCTGGCAAAACTTCAAAGACAAACTCAGATTGCTAGCAGGACTTGTGCAGCTGAACATGGTTGGCTGGCAAACAAATTCATGGTCAATGGCTTCACATTATAATCATGAATATTAACTTCAAGTGGATCCTTTGAGCTGCCTGGTAAGCCTATTATATTTCCAAATCCTTTCAGTCTGCTGCTTCCTGAGATGACTATTTTATAACTTTTCTCTCTCTTGCCTTTCCTCTTCTCCTGTTAATATGAATGACACTTCATGCTTCTAGATAATGTCACCCCTCTACTTAGGCACTATTGCCTCTCACCTAATCAAAGATATTTCTCCAATACTTCTCCTCTCTCTCTTTCTTCAGAATAACAAATATTCTCATAGGTATATAAAACTTAAAAAAATCTGCCATTCTAAAACAAATTAAAAACAAGCAACAAATAAAGACTTTCCTAACTTCATTCCTCTTGTCTATTTTAAAACTTTTCACTCTTTGAAAATGTTAACAATCCCATCTTCTAGTTCTCCTTTTATTCTTTCTTGAATGCAATCAATTCTGGCTACTAGCCCACCATTCCTAGAAATTGCTCTTCTTACACCTGCTCACCACATCGCTAAATATTTACAATGGTCCATTTGTAATTCTAATGGTCTTAGCCTATTAATAACTTTGACACAGTTCATCAGTGGAAGACCTGCATTATTTGAATTTTGGATCAAAATACTTTTCTGTTTCTCTTTCTATTTCAATAATTTCTCTTTCTCACTTTTCATGATGGTTCCTCCTATCTCCTATTCATCAAAACATTGTTCCAGCAGTCAATCCTAGGGCGCCTCTCTTCTTATTTATATGTATATATGATGAGAAGCTGTATATTTTAGAACCTACGGAGCATCACCTCTTGTATTAGTAATAGGGACCTCAAACTCAGCATGCTAAATAGAACTGCTGTTCCTCCTCCCTCATCCTGTTTCTCATATAGTCTTCCCCATTTTAGCAAAAAATAGCACTAGTTAATTGGACAGCACTTTCCTAAACCATCTTATTTCCAGTAACAACATTACCTCCACGTCCTCAAATTCAAATGTCCAACTCTCCAGTTACTAATTTGTTTCTCTCTTTTTCCTTCTAGGAACATGACTTTTATGACATATAACTCATTGACCAAAGCAAATAAATATTTCATTGTAGGCCACATCATATCCTCACGTCCTCATGGACAGCTGCTCTGACCAAATGGCTTCGGTGTCATCTTGAGTCCTGATTTCTTTATTTCTCTCACTGCTCACATCCAAGCTGTTAGTCAATCATGTTGGCTCTATTTTCAAAATATCCGAAATCAGAACAATTCTTGCTACATCTATTGCTACTATTATAAGTAAACCTTCAAAAATGTCTCAACTGCATTATTGCAATAGCCTCTTCAGTAGTCCCCATTCTTATATTCTTCCCACCCTAGTTCCCCAATTGATAAACAGCACAGCAGTCAGAACAACCCTGCCGAACACAAGTTAGCTTATGTCACTCTGTTCCTCACCCTCAAGTGGATTCCTCTGTGTGCACTTGCAAGGACCTAAAGGACCCACAAGTTCTTGCTTCTGTTGATTCTTTAACTCCATTTTCTGCTACTCTTTCCCTTCATGGACTTTTCTTTAGACGTGCTGACCTATTTGCTGTTTCATGAACATAAAAGGCATACCTCTGCTTCAGAGGGTTTGAATCTGCTGTACCTCTGTCTAGAAAACAATCCCCCAGATATTCACATGAATTCCTGCCTCATCTACCTCCTCTTCACTCAAATGTCATCTTTTCAGGAGATGTTCCCTAACCACCTCATTTAAAAGCTCTTTTTCTGGGTGGGAGGGAGGCTCAAGAGGGAGGGGATATGGGGATATAGGTATACATATAGCTAATTCACTTTGTTGTACAGCAGAAACTAACACATTATTGCAAAGCAATTATACTACAATAAAGATATTAAAAAACCCTCTTTTTCTATTTCTTCCTCATTTCCACATCCCATGTTTTATTTTCTCCATTTTACATTTTATTACTTGATGCATTATGTGTTTCACTTAGTTATTTGTTTATGTATTTCTCCCCAACCTCAGGATATAAGCTCTATAAAAATGAAAGTTTAGTTGTTTGTTTATTCCTTTCTTTACTCCCCTTCACCTAGAATTAATTATACCGGTATATAATAGGTGCTCAATAAATATTTATTTAAAAAATAAACACATTTATAAATAACATAAGCATAAATATTTGGTAAGAGGAACAGGAAGCTATGTAACTTTCAAACTGGACATGAAAGCATCATGGGGAAAACCCACATCCCTCAGTTTTATTGCTTGATTTCTTTCCCTTCAAAAAAGAATGAGCTTCTGTATGCTCCATATTGCTAACCTGTGTTTGTAGAAAAAACAAAATTTTCCCAACAAACAAACAAACAAAATTTTCCCAAACAAAATGAAGAGTGAATTTCCTTATAATATAATATTATTGTATTATTTTCTTCACCTTCACCTCCTTCTAAGGTTACCTTTAGGTTTTATTTTAAAAGATAAGTTTCTTTGTTATTAACAAGCACAATGAGGTGCATATATTTGCTGAAAAGAAGTTTTTCATTCCTTACCTTTTAAACTTTTATCTTTATATGAATACATAAATCAGTGTAGCAGTCACCAAGGATTATTGATTATTTTTACTGTTTTAAAAGATTATTTTTACTGTTTTAAAAGATGCTTTGGAAGATGAGGATGACATATAATGCATGTTATGTAATATGTAGTTTATTTAGTACATTGATAATTTAATATATCCAAAAAGAAGGAATATCTAAATTGTTATATATTAGCATGTATATGTTATATGTTTAACATTTAAGTAAAATGGTGTCTACTTTAGAATATATAAGCTAAAATATTTATTTTGATTATATCCTTCTCCACTTTCATTTGTACAAATCCTAAATCCTTGCCCTCCACCCCTCCACCCAAAAAAACCAACTTGTTTCCTAATGGCTTTGTTTTTTATTTTTACTTTTCTGGTTAAACTAAATTGTATGATTTAAATTATTTCAGAATTTCCCTAGGACTCTCATAGCTTTCTTTTTTCTTAAAATTTTTAACTTTTTAAATTTTCCCCTCAATCCTCACTAGTGCTAAGAAATAGGAATCAAATAGAAAAAAAGTCTTTATCTATGTCTAAGTATATATATCTATACATATATGCATATATAATTGTGTACATAATTATAAGTTCCACACATCAACATTGCATATGAGCTTTGTGAACTCAGATAATTGTGCATGGCTTTTTCCAAGAAGGAATATCTATGTCTTATTATATTTTCTATTTGAGAGTTATTTTATCCTTTCAACAGTATTTATTTAGATTTTTCATGTTTCCAGTTTTCATTTTTTTCAATTAATCCTTAAATAGATGTACAACTAATTTTATTCTTAAATTTTCTAAAAGTTTTGGAAAATATTTGAAGATGATAAACTTCTATTATAATCTCTGTCTTCAAAGTAATGCAAAGAAAAAAAAGAAAAAAACCAGTACACTAATCAGGATACGGAAATTCTATTCAACAAAATTAACAAGGACATCTTTGTGTAGTAATACTTCCGTGACCCATTCTTTGCAAAAGAATCATTGTCGCTGTCCCTTCAGTTTCCAATATCCTTGCTTTCTAACTTAGTAATTGTTGTTAATTCTTTCTCTTTCTAGTCTAGCTAAAACTTTTTATTTGCTAAAAACTGGAAAAATAAATTGTTACAAACCCGATATCATAATAGTTATAATTATAGTCAATTATTTTTGGTGAAATAATGAATATTAAGATAGCTGAAATGGAGTGAAATGATTCAGTCATAAGTTGCTATGTCATATCTTTATGGAAATGCATAGTGACTTCTCTTCCAATGGAACATGTCATTGTATGTGTAGTTATGTATGTATATATTATATGCATATGTATATATATATGTGTTATATATTTTTTTAAATTTCATTTAGTATATCTTCCAAGTTTACTATGGCAAGCCCTTCTTTCTGTTTACTTGTGATAATTAATAATGATATTTATTGATGTATCAAAAATGGAACATCTCTAAAATTTCTTTTGTATAGTATAGTTATTCTGAAACTGGGCCCTAAACCATCAGCAACAACAACGTATAAGATCATTTTAGAAACAAATGCTAACTCCACTTACCTTAGATGTACTGAGTCAGAGACTAGAAGTAGAATCCAACAATCTGTGAAAATCTATATTTTACAAACACTTCCAGGTAGGTGATGCTGAGGCATGCTAAAGTTTGAGAATGAATACTGTATAAAACAAAGAAAAATCATTCCATCTAGCTGGTTATAACTGCTTTCTGGGGATGATTCTCTATGTAACATATTTTTTCACAAATATCACCACTCCAAAAGATTCCCTTGGTCTTCTTCTTAATTTCCACCCTCCATCTGGGAGATCTCATCCACTCCCTTAGATTCAATATTGATCAATGTCTTCTGCCCTGAGAGACTTCTCCCTACCTCTTTTTTCTCCCTTCCCTCATCCCTGTAAATGGTACCAACATTTTCTACTTGATCAAGCCAAAAATCAGGTAATGATTCTTGATTACTTTCTCCCATTTCTCTATTGCCTATATCTGCTAAGGAAACAATTGTTGATGATTTTCTATCTTAATGATTTTTAACCTTAATATATTTCCTCATTTGCCCAGGCCTAGAATACACAGTAGATATTACAAAATATCTAATCTCTGCCACTATTAAAATACAAAACCTACTAATTAGTGGTAAAATGGACATTAAGTAAAAGGCAAAATTTTAACTGTAAAATATAACTAAATTTAACAGAACCTGTATTCTCATGTATAGCACATTTTCATCATCCCTAGAAATGTCCTTTTTGCCCTTTCCCAGTGTGTCAGCCACACTCCTAGAGGCTATTGCTGTTTTGATATTTGTTTTTTTACAATAAATTTATATTATATTATTTTAGTTCTTCATGCAACTAGAATCATACAGTAAATACTTCGTTGTTTTTGAGATTCATACCTGCTTTTGAAAGTATCAATGATTTGTTCTTTCTGTCTCTAAGAAGTATTCCATTGTATGAACATACTATACCCTCCACATTTACATCACAACAATGAACAACCCCTAACTTTCACTTAGGTTTAATTTTTCCTCCTACATGTATCAGCCATGTTCTATAATTGTTTCATCTGAGTACTTTAACGCTCGGTAATACATTCTGAAAGCCAATATGACATAATGGGTGAGTGCATTCAAGTGGAATAAGAGAATCTTAATTTGAACCCTGGTTCTCTACTTTAGGTATCTTTATGATCTTAGACAAGTAATGGAAGTGGTCTGTGTCTCAGATTTCTTAACCTTAAAATGAATATGACCAGTACTTCTTTGAGTAATCAATTGCAAAGATTAAAAAATTAAAAGCACATAAAAAATTGAATAGCATGACCCACATATATGAGCTCAAAATGTTAGCTATATTATTTCATTATATTTACTGTCCACTTGCCTGACTATAACACTATTATTTAAGCATTCTGTGGGTAGGGACCATTGTTGTTATATAATCAGAATATGGCAGGCACCAATATGTGCTTACTCAAGGAGTGAATGGATTATATTCTTATAGAGTACACTTGTAGAAATTATGGCAACTCAGCTCATGTTCCCCTACTGAGAAAATAATTTATGGTAACTTATTGTGACAGATATTGTAGTTGTCCCTCAATACCTAGTCTCCCATTCTTTGTTGTAGTTATAGAAATCCCTGAAGTTTTTGACATAGCACACATTATTCATCTGACATTGTTGCCTAACTTAGCTTTCAGCATCTAAGGCTTTATGACTAGGTGATTACCAAAGGTATTAAATATAATTGAGAATTACAACCTCTGTATGTCTTTGGTACAAGACAATTACTTGATCTGTACTTCTACTTTCCTGGTCTTATGGGCTAGAACATTGACGGAGTCCTTAGGAACTGCTTTAACCATACCTTAGGGGAGGACAGAGCAACAGAAAAGAAGGAAATAAGGCCTCTGGATGACCACTTAGAACAAGTTTTTCTGGACAATTTGTACTACTGTTTTCATATTTCTGGATCATTGAGGGGGGTGGGGGAGAGAGAGAGAGAGAAAGAAAGAAAGGAAGGAAGGAAGAAAAGAAAGGAAGAGAGAAAAAAGAAAGAGAGAAAGAAAGAGGAAGGAAGGAAGGGAGGAAGGAAGAAAGGAAGGAAGGAAGGAAAGAAAGAGAGAGAAAAGTCTATCTTGGTTGAGCCATTGGAGTATTTTTGATTCATTTTTAGAGTAGCTTAGCTTATACATTAAATAGTGTACTAGTTCAAGAAGAAAGGAATGTAAATGTCCAGAAGAATCACAAAGACTCAATACACTATAGATTCAGTTATCAGGATTAACTTTGAGAGTGATGCTGCAGAATTGGGTTGCCAGAGCATTACTGCTTTTTTTTTACATTGAGAAAATTACCTGTGGCATTGAAAAGTTGCTAGTACAACTGCTAGGTTCAGAACCATTATAATCAGGAAGCATTCATGATCAGGAGACTCTTACTATCAAGAATTTGACAATGAAAAATCAGACATCTGCATGCTGGACTTGCTGGAAGAAACTGAATAATAGTTAGCAGAGAGTAGCCTCTGCCTCACTCTACACTCTAAGTCCTACTGGAATGTCTGTGTTGGTGAACACTTAATTATCCATAACTGTTGCTGCAAAGGTGTCTGTGGAATTTTGTATTTATCTTAACAGCCTCTACATTGCAGTAAGTCCTTGACACTATTAGAAGTTTGGAAGGAATGTGAAGTACCAGTAAACTAAACTCCCTGTATGGGATGTGAGTCTTGATTTTAAAACTTCTTAAGCTGTGTTACCTACCATGAAAAAGTCACTAAAATCTCTGAATCTAAAAGATAACTGTTTTGCTTAAATTAATAATAGTACCAACACACTGGGTGATTATTGCATATGAGTAAGTTAAATAAATGACAGAGAGGACATGATGGACCAGAGGAGGAATTGTCTATACTCTGTTAGAAAGTATCTACACTACATGAAATAGTATATGTTATTTGAAGGTAGGTTTAGAGCGGGTAAAAATGTGTATTGCAAAATCTTAACATCCCAAAAAAATTAAGTACCAAAAAACTACTTCCATTAACATGAGAGTACACACTCTGTGTGATTTCAATTCTTCTAAATTTATCAAGACTTGTTTCATGGTCTAGCTTATAGTTTATCTTATTGACCACTCCTGTTACACTAGTAAAGAATTGTATTCTACAATTGTTGCTTGTAGTGATCTGTAAATACTGAGTTGGTTGTTGGGCTTCTTCAAGTCTTCTCTATCTTTACTTATTTTCTCTTTGTTCTGTGAAATAAGACTTTACTGTAATTTGTATGTCTCTGGTCTTTAAGTTCTATTAGTTTATATTTCATGTTTTTTTAAGTTTTGATATTAGGTTCGTACATATATAGGCCTGTAATATCTTTTATGTTGTTGTTGACTTGATGACTTTACTATGATGATTATTGTGAAATGCTTTTCTTTAATTCTGGTAATAACTGCACATTCTGAAGGCTATTTTGTCTGATGTTAATATAATTGTCCAGACAGTTTATGATTAGTATTTCTATGGCAATCTTTTTTTTCAATATTTTTACTTTTAATCTATCTTATTTTAAATATATCTCCTCTTAACGGTACATAGTTTAATTTTGTTTTTTAACTTCTTTTTCCCTTTTAGTCCATCTATATTAAAATAATTTCTATATGATTGGAAATAAGTATACAATTTTGCTATATGTTTTCTATTTGTTACATCAATTTTGGTTTTCCTTTATCCATCTGTGATTGTTGATTTTATATGTCAATTTGACTGGGCCATGTGGTGTTCAGATAATTGGTCAAATCTTATTCTGGGTGTTTCTGTAAGGAATTAATTAATTAATTAATTAATTAATTTATTTATTTATTTATATTTAAGTATAGTTGATTTACAATATTAGTTTCAGATGCACAACATAGTGATTCAATATTTTTATAGATAATACTCCTTTAAAGTTGTTATAAAATAATGGCTATATTTCTCTGTGCTATATAATAGACCCTTGTTTCTTATCTATTTAATATATAGTAATTTATATCCCCTAATCCCACACCCCTATCTTGACCCTCCCTCCTTCCTTCTCCCCACTAATAACCACTAGTTTTGTTCTGTGAGGAATTTTTTAGATGAGATTAAAATTAAAATAGGTAAGCTAATTGTTCTCCCTAATGTGGTGGGTCTCATCCTATCAGTTGAAGCCCTGAGTAGGATAAAAAGCTGAATAAGAGAGAGCTCCTCCTGTCTGACTGCTTTTGTGCCTTCAGACTGAGACATTTCATTTTTTTCTTGCCTTTGGACTCAAACTGAAACATGGGTGCTTCCTGGGTCTCAAAACTACCAGCCTTCAGACTGCAACTCCACCATTGGCTCTCCTGGATCTCTGGTTTGCCAACTCACTCTGCAGATCTTGGAAATTGTCAGCCTCCATAATCACATAGGCCAATTTCTTCCAATAAATTTTCTCTCTCTCTCATTTTCTTTCTCTGTCTCTCCCTGTATGTTTGTATATATGGATGGATGGATGGATGGATCCTATTGGTTCTGTTTGCCTGGAGAACCCTAATACCCCATCATTTATTCTATCTTCATTTGGAATATTTGAGAAATGTTTTAGAATTCAACTTTATCTCCTTTATAACTTTATTAGATATAATATCTGTATATCTATTTACATATGTATGTATTTACTCATTTATTTTAGTGGTTGCAATAACGTTGACAGTATAAATTTGGTACATTCTATGCATGTTACTAAAACTTTTAGATTCTTCTAATTTAATCTGGTCTTTCATTCTTTAAGGAGCTGAGCCTTTGCATTCCGGGTGCCACACACATACACGTATAGGGTCATTATACCCAATTGAATAAAGATCTACTTCATTTACAAGAAATTCATCATAATGATAATTCCCGAAATGTAAATAAGTCAGTTGACATTCTGAATGTTCTACCTCTACTAGGGTCTTCATACCCACCTAGAAATATTTTTGATTCCATTACCAGTACCCTAGTTTAAACCCCAATTCTGACCTAGACTTTTGTACTATTGTAACTTTCTAAATATGCTTAGTATCACATTGAGTGTCATAATTTTAATAAAATAAAATGAATTGCAATGGACTCTTCACAATACTTAAAAAAAATTACTCCTAAAGCAAAGATTCATCAGAGATTTCTGACAGCAAGATTTCATTTGAAATGACATTTCAAACATCGCATGGACTTTGAAGCAGTTTATAATAATACCATAATTTATAACATTTAAGTTGCACACACACACACACACACACACACATATTATATTTTACTGTGCCCTAACTGATTTTTATTAAATTATATCCATTTAATGGGAGAAGTCTCTGATGCCTTTTGTTTCTGTTTATTAGTAACTGAGCAAGAAACTCTAAGTAAACTCTATTTCATGCTTTTATATGTCAGTTTTCACTGACATCAATCCAATCATGATCTTTAATATGCTTTGTTGTGTCATATTAAGTAAAAAGAAATGGCAGGACCGTGTAATTGTGAACTTTCAGAATTAAGCAGAAGACTTTATCACACTGTTCTATTTTATCTCCTCTGGGTGCAGCTCCTTCACAACAGTGCTTTATTCCTCTGTGTCAGCCACATGACCCTGCAACTCTTTCTTTAGAATTTCCTCTTCTAAAATCAGCCAATACAATGTTGTCAGCACAATATTCCAAAGTTTCAGAGCTGATCATGTCATTCTCCTACTCTATCTAAAATAGCCTATGACACATTTTTTGCCTGCAGAATAAAACTGTAACTTCTGGTACTGACATTGAAGAATGTGTGCAATCTAGCCACTGACTTCTTGGTGCAGTATATTTTCCATTAAGATAACCTCCTTTTTCCCTATGTTATATTCTAGGTGAACTCCCACCTTAAGCAAGTTTCCCTGGATCATTTCCTTTGTTTACTTTTTCCCTCTGGCTGGAATATCATTCAGTTTTCTCTGTTTATTGAAAGCTCATCCTATGTCTTTTCTGGTGAAGTATTAACCTGGTCTGGAATTTTGATTGTGAAACAAAAAAGTTGGTTTCAGCAAAAAAACAACAAAAAACTAAAAAATGAACAGTGGGAGATCAAACAATGAAAAGGAACAATTTTATTATTTCATGAAACTAAAAACTACAGAAGAATTTTTTTTTATCAATATCTGCCTCTAGATACTCAGACAATATGAGCAGATCAAACTTCTTTGTCCTAATGTCTTCGTTCTACTCTTTTTTCTTTTTCCTAAACTGCTTTTACTGTCAGAGGAGCTCTGTGCATGTGATGGATCTTGGGGATTGTAGGCTAATGGTGTCATTAGTGAGAGGGTGCTTGCTTTTTTAAAAGACAGACTTGGGTCTCATTGGTTTGACCTGAGTAGTGTGCTCATCTTAAAACAATGAATGTGCCCAAGAAAATATACAGTTGGTTGAGTTGGCTTTGGTATGGGTTTATTCTTAGGGCCAGAAAGTGGGACAGGGGAAAGGGAGAGTGAAAACTACTAGAACCACATGAACTGAAAGTGTATTAGTGATGATCCCTCAAAAGAGGGTTAGAGTGCTATTACTAAAAAGGAGAATAGACACTGGAATAGGCAAAAGGCAGGTTCTATTACAGATGACTTTTTATATCACTCAGGAGAAATAACTTCTTTATATTCCTTAGGATTGTATTCACCTAGGTAATGCATCCCAACTACTGCCATCATAGTATGTAATACATATTTATGTTTTCTCCTTGGATGAAAATTCCTTTTGGACTTACGGCATTATTTTAATTTTTCATAACACTTACTTTAATATTTTATTCAAGCACTATGTACATATTTAATACTTGCATAGCTTTTTATTAATTTAAAGTTTCTCTAACACTTTTGTTTATTAACAATGAAGAGTCTTTCAATGATAATTATTGCACGATGTATTTATATTACCATTGTAAAGATGGAGCACGGTAGCATATTGACTTTCATATATTTTGTGCTATGAAGCCTAAGGAATCCTTGACTTTCTTTTTTTCCAGAAAATGACAGTTACTTCCAAACTTTAAGGAAAAGCAGCAATAATTGTATGTTGAATGGATGAGGGAGAGTTATTAACTTTACCATGAATGGTAGGAATGTCATGTAAGTTTTTATTTAATATTAGGGCTAGGTACTTGTGAAAATGAGAGGCTTTCAGAGAACATTAGGCTAAATGGTAGTTGGTATAATAAATAGTGGAAACAGAATGATGATAGCTGACTTGTTTGTAGGGAAGAGTGTAGGTTAGTGGCAGAGAGGATCTACCAAGGGTATTCTTGGTTTGCCTTGGTGTAATTATGAACAGTGCTCCAGTTACTCTCGAAATGTCTTGGTTTTCAATGGCAATTTATGGTCAGTCTATCTAAGCAGAAACCCAGAATCCACAAGTCACAACAGCATCCTTTGTACCAGAAGACTCCAATCCCTAAAAGGATGAGACGCTGTTTGATCTATATGAACCTATATGAGCCAATTCTCTAGTTCATGTGTAAGAATCTGGAGAATCTTTGGAAAAAATGTAAATTTTTACTTACTTATTTTTGAGCATTTTTGATGGGTCATTTAATTGCTGTTATATAATATTGGGATTTTATTTCCAAAAAAGAGTAGAATTACTTCTTTAAATTTTATATCATTCTCTCTCTCTCTCTCTCTCTCTCTCTCTCTCTATTTATAAGGCCTTCTTCTCTATTTTTCAAGTGAAGTGCTGCATGTATAAACTGCCCCTTTAAGTGAGAATACTGATATTGTGACCCTACCCTTCTTTTGCAAGTTTTAAGGGAAACAGATAAAAGACGTTATTCTTTCTATATGATGTACTAGTCTAAAATTTTAATGTGAAAAGGATTGCTCTAGATAGTTTAAATGTTTTATAAATTATCATTTAACTGACTCTTTTTAAGGGTACTGAGAACAAAGAAAAGGCCTCTAGGACATTGATATATCTTTCTGCAAGTTCTTATCTATTCAGATGACCATCTGAAGTGAAAGGGTCCTTATTCTATTTTTGTAGTATTCAGAACAAAGGCAGAGCATTTTTCATAATATTTACTTGAACACCTCATCATAGGAATGTGAAATATAAAATATGAAATGGCCTTAACCAAAAGGTAAATCTCTAAGTGGAAATTGTTTTCAAAATCTTAATGAAGGGAAATGAATTATTAAAGTCTGAGAGTTAATCGAAGTATTTCATATTATATATATCTGATTCAGTGAGGGTTTTATTGATCATATTATATTTTGTAATTATGATTAAGTACAAAATATAATAATCTATCAAAAGTCTGTTAGATCAAAGCATAATCAAATTATTCTAGACCCCAAGGTTTTCAGAGTTCTTAATGAGCAGAGATGGTAAAAAAAAAAATTGGACTAAGCTTGATGCAGCCGCAGCTGAACTGGGCTACTGATGTCTTACATATAGTTTATTAAAACCTGGATTACTCAAACTTTGATAGAAGAATTAATATTGGGCTATATTCAGCTGGAGTCATAGGTTCAGAGAATATTCCTAACTGTGGAAGAACAGTTTTTCTGGAAGGTAAAATACCTTCCTATTCTTAATTACTCTGGAAAGTCTTCAATAATGGGCGAAGAAAAGTGAAGTTTTAAACTGAAGATAAGAAAAATATTTTCCTAACTTTGAATTTGGAGACAGTTTGGCTTACCCTGAAAAGTAGGAGAGGCTGAAGCATATCCAGGACTGTGGTAAGGATTTCATGACCCTGAAACTGAGGAGAGTATCTAGCATGAAAGACAATCCTAAGAGTAGTGGGTGCGCATGAGGTAGTTTAAAGTTTTTCCCCATATGATAGTTCCCTTTCATTATTCCTGAACTTTCCATACAGTCTCATTATTAGTTCCTGTGGTATCTCTGCTGTACTGGAGGAGTAGAGAAGTGCCTCTCTCAAACCAGGTTTGAAGACAGGGGCAGTTCTTTTCACCTATACAAATGCTGCTGTGAGCAATTTCCTCAGGGCAGGACTGTCCCAGCCAAGGAGAACAGACATCTACTCTGGGTCAAGATGGCAGGTGACAAGGCTAAAGCAATAGAAGGAGAGGAGCCTGTTTCTGACTTTCTGGGGACAGCACCAGGGGGCTCATGTCAGAAATGACTGAGGAACTCTCTAAGGACTGTTATTCCTGAAAAAAAAGGGAATGAGACATTGTATTTGAAGTCAAAAATTTAAACCTCTTTCCAATTAAAAATAGTGCAAGTCTGTCATACAGAGTGAAGTAAGTCAGAAAGAGAAAAACAAATACTGTATGCTAACACATATATATGGACTCAAAAAAAAAAAGTTCTGAAGAACCTAGGGGCAGGACAGGTATAAAGACGCAGATGTAGAGAATGGACTTGAGGACATGGGGAGGGGGAAGGGTAAGCTGGGACGAAGTGAGAGAGTGGCATGGACATATATACACTACCAAGTGTAAAATAGCTAGTGGGAAGCAGCTGCGTAGTACAGGGAGATCAGCTCAGTGCTTTGTGACCACCTAGAGGGGTGGGATAGGGAGGGTGGGAGGGAGACACAAGAGGGAGGGGATATGGGTGTATACGTATGCATATAGCCGATTCACTTTGTTATACAGCAGAAACTAACACAACAATGTAAAGCAATTATACTCCAATAAAGATGTTTAAAAAAGAAGTACAGTAAAGAAAGTAAATAATTTAAGTTTTAACAGTGAAGTGGTTGAATATTTATATTTTGGAGCTTTTGTCCTATCCTGATGTGTCTGAAAATATGCTCTCTAATGTAATGTCCCATAACATTAAAAAAAAGTTAAAATGTAGATGCAGAATAGAGATGAAGCCCTTTCATCTCATTCAGAAGATCAGTGCAAAGCCAGTCTATGGTGTTCTCCCATCAGAAGGATAAAAGGTGAGTTCTGCCTGCCTACATTCAAGGCTCCAGCTCTGAATAACTGAAAGAAACCCTCCATCACTACTGGGCTATTAGGAGTAGTTCTCCATAGGAAGCTTTAGAAGGACACCATTCAGCCCAGGTTTTGGAACAACTTTATGCATTGTTAAAGAAACATAGGTATTAAAAGGATTCAGCTAGTGTTGAAAAAAGCAAATTAAATGTCTGCCATGGAAAGTTTGAGATCACAAGCATTTTGTTTCTTCCATGTATAATATTTTCTTTTGTTTATTGCACTGCACATTTTATACGAAGGCCCTAAATGTCTGTCCTTGAACATAAAGTGCTAAAACTTTTTCCCTCATAATGTTTGGTATGGAATTTTCTAACATTCTATGCTGTGAATACCTGGAGGAGAATACTGGTTGATGAAACAAGACAATAAAGTAACAAGATACTCTGAAGCAATGTTATCTGTAGGTTAAAATTGTCGAGGCAAATTTTTACATTTGTGAGATATTTTTTTTAAATATGTTAAGCCCTTTAATGACCTGAGTAAAGTAAGGAATATGACATGTGGTGAGGGTGAATTTATTCTACATAATGACAACTGTTCTGTAGATAATTCTGTTTTAAACTGGTCCTGACTACCTCCCAAGTCTTGACTTTTATCATTCCCTTCTTGTAGTGTATAACATGGCCCCAGTACACTTTTTTTTAAGATCCTTGAATGAATATGGTTTTTATTTTTTTAAAAAAAAACAGACCTTTAAGCCTTTTCAGTTGTTTCCTTTGCCTTTCCTTCATCTGGCTACATTAAAAGCATACTTTAGGTCTCTGGACATTTCTTCCAGAAAACCTCTCCTCTTCTCTTCCATCTCTAGATAAACTATCCCTTCCCTGTGCCTTTTTGGTTCATGTACTACCCCTATCATCACAACCAGTATTATTTTTATTCATTCATTCTACAAATAATTAGGTACTGTTTGTGTCATGTCAGGTCTATTGAAAAATACAATTTCTATTCATTTGTTGGCAAAATATTGATATTAAGTATATAAAATAAATAAACAAATAAGACTATGTTGAAGGGACTAATTACAGTTACTAAATAAGGGAATAACTATGACTCTTCTGAAAGTAGTAATTACAGTTAGTGGTTATTACTGTTGGAGGGAAAAAGTAATGAGAGCAATAGCAATTGGTATAATTTATTTTGGGCGGCCAGAGAAAATATCTCCAAAGAGCTAAAAACTGAATGGCGAGAAAGACCCAACCATGGGAGAATGTGAAAGAATGTGTTTTCCAATGCAAGGAATAGCAAATGACAACATATAAAAGTCTTAAGTTAAAAGCAAGCTTGGTATAGAAATAGAAGGGACTAGAAAGAAAGTTAGTGTGTATTGGTGTAATTAGCAAAGAGGATGGTGATGGGAGATAAGGTCAGAGAGATGAGGAGGGTTCAGAAAATATAAAGCTTTATGCGTCATGGTTAGGATTTCTATTTTATTGTAATTATAACAAAAAATTCATCTCTATCCTAAAAGATGAAATAGAAATTATAATAGAGACAGCCAACTGTCTCTTAGTATCTTTTCCTTCCCTCTCAATCTCTCTCCCTCTGTCTTTCTCTCTTTCTTCTCTTTTGATAGCAGAACCTCCATGTTTTAGTTGGGTGCATGATTACTGAGATTTCCCAACCTCCCTTAGAGCTAGCTTTGGACATGGAAGCTTGGTTCGGTGGTTTATAGCAAAAGTGATGTGTGAAATTTCCAGATTGTGTTTTTGAAGCTCTTTGCTCTAAGCTTCTTTCCCCCTTCCCATGGGCTGGACTAGTAAGTGAAGACAAGCTTATTTAACCATGCAGATGAGAAAAACAGCATGGTACAGAGCAGAACAAGTGGAAGGAATCTGGATCTTTGAATGACTTTCAATTTCACAGTCTCTCTGCCTGTACTATGCCAATGATCTTTAACTTCTGTTTTATTTGACACTACGTATATTTGAGGGTTTTGTTTTCTTTTTCTTTCTTGTTTGTTTCTGTTACAGCAGCTCAAAGTAACTTTTTTGTTACTGTAAAAAGTAGCTTTATGAGCTATAATTTACATACCATATAATTCACTCATTTAAAGTGTAAAATTCAGTGCTTTTTTAGTATACTCACAGATATGTGCAACATTTACCACAAATTTAGACCATTTTTACCACCTCAAACAGAAACGCTCTGTGCTTTATCTACTAACCTCCTATCCTATTATTCCCCTCCCACCACTTAACAACCCCTAATCCATTTTTTGTCTCCATAGGTTTCTTTGTTCTGAACATTTCATACAAAAGGAACCATATGATATGTGGTCTTTTGTGACCAACTTCTTTTACTTAGCATATTTTCAAGGTTCATCTATGTATCAATATGCATCAGTATTTTATTTCTCTTTGTGGCTGAATAATAGACCATTGTATGGAGATACCACAGTTTGTTTATCCGTTCATCAATTAATGGAATTTGGATTGTTTCTACCTGTTGCCTATTATGAATAATGCAAATATAAACATTCATGTACATGTTTTGTGTTGATATATGTTATCATTTCTCTTGGGTATAAACCCAGGAATGGAATTGCTGGATCATATGGTACAACTATGTTTAATTGTTTGAGAAACTGCCAGAATGTTTTCCAAAATGGTGCAGCCATTTTACATTCTCTCCAACAGTACATGAAGGTTCCAATTTCTCCACACCCTAACCAAAAGGTGTGGTTACTGTCTGATTTTTTGATTATTGTCATCCTAATGGGTAGGAAGTGGTAATTCATGAGGTTATGATTTACATTTCTCTGATGACTAATGAGGTTTAGCATCTTTTCATGTGCTTATTAGCCATCTATATATCTTCCTTAGAGAAATTTTTATTTAGATCTATTGCCCATTTTTAAATCAGGTTATTTGTCTTTTCACTATTGAGCTGTATTTTTTCTTGTATTTTCTTGATTCAAGTCCCTTATCAGGTATATGATTTACAAATATTTTCTTCTATTCTTTGGGTCAACTTTCACCCTCTTAATGAAGTCCTTTAAATCACACACATTTTTTTAACTTGAAGAAGTACAATTTATCTATTATTCTGTTATAAATTTATGCTTCTGATGTCATATCTAAGAAACCTTTGGCAAATCCAAGATCATTAAGATTTATTCCTACGTTTTCTGCAAAGATTTTCATAGTGCTATTTCATAGTTAGCCTGGTTAGAGGCATATTGAAAGAACCAGCTTTTAGTTTTGTTGATTTTCTCTATTGATTTCCTATTTTCAATTTCATTGATTTCTGTTCTAATTCTTATTTTCTTCTACTTATTTTGGGTTTAATTTTCTCTTTTTTTCTAGTTTCCTAAAGTTTTTTATGTATTAATCATTTTAATAAACATTTCTTACTTCTAAAGACTATTCCTTTTAACTGTACTAGGAAATACAAAAAGAAGAAAAGCAGAGAGAAAAAAAGAATATTTATTATCTACTTCTAGCTTCCATCCTGCCAAATTTTTACAAAAATTTAGTTTCACCTAAGTGCAGAGTTAGTCTTCCCATGTGTATTGATAAAGAAATGGGGGATCAGAGATAACCTGTATTGCTTAATATAGTTCAAGGACATAAGCCCAAGATAGTGTTGCTTCTACTCCATTATACTGACTTTCACTAGTAACAAGGGAAAATGCCCTTTAGATATACATTTAGAGAGAATAAATGACACATTAAAGAAAACTTTAAACTTAGATGTCCTTGACTTTTCAAAATATTTAGCTTAAGAATATTTGATTTTCCCAACTACAGGTAAAAAAATGAAAAACACACCTAAACAAGGTTATAATACATATTTTTAAATTTTTCTCGTTTGCTTTCTTTTCTAGAACAACAACTCATTTTCAGTGTCAGCTCTGCCAATCACACTTTTATTTATTTTTATTTTTTTGAATTTTTGATTTTAGTTTATTTATTTTTTATACAGCAGGTTCTTATTCGTTATCTATTTTATACATATTAGTGTATATATGTCAATCCCAATCTCCCAATTCATCCCACCATCATGAACCTCCCTGCCACTTTCCCCCCTTGGTGTCCATACATTTGTTCTCTACATCTGTGCCCTGCAAACTGGTTCATCTGTACCATTTTTTAAGGTTCCATATATATGTGTTAATATATGATATTTGTTTTTCTCTTTCTGACTTACTTCACTCTGTATGATAGTCTCTAGGTCCATCCATGTCTCTACAAATGACCCAATTTCATTCCTTTTTATGGCTGAGTAATATTCCATTGTATATAGGTACCACATCTTTATCCATTCATCTGTCTATGGGCATTTAGGTTGCTTCTGTGACCTGGCTATTGTAAATAGTGCTGCAATGAACATTGGGGTTCATGTGTCTCTTTGAATTATGGTTTTCTCTCGGTATATGCCCAGTAGTGGGATTGCTGGGTCATATGTTAATTCTATTTTTAGTTTTTAAGGAAGCTCCATACTGTTCTCCATAGTGGCTGTATCAATTTACATTCCCATCAACAGTGCAAGAGGGTTCCCTTTTTTCTACACCCTCTCCAGCACTTTTTGTTTGTAGATTTTCTGATGATACCCATTCTAACGGGTGTGAGGTGATACCTCATCGTAGTTTTGATTAGCATTTCTCTAATAATTAGTGATGTTGAGCAGCTTTTCATGTGCTTCTTGGCCATCTGTATGTCTTCTTTGGAGAAACGTCTATTTAGGTCTTCTGCCCATTTTTTGATTGGTTTGTTTGTTTTTTTAATATTGAGCTGCATATCAAGTGGGAATTATCCCAGGGATGCAAGGATTCTTCAGTATACGCAAATCAATCAATGTGATACACCATATTAATAAATTGAAGAATAAAAACCATATGATCATCTCAATAGATGCAGAAAAAGCTTTTGACAAAATTCAACACCAATTTATGATAAAAACTCTCCAGAAAGTGGGCATAGAGGGAACGTACTTCAACATAATAAAGGCCATATACGACAAACGCACAGCAAACATCATTCTCAATGGTGAAAAACTGAAAGCATTTCTTCTAAGATCAGGAATAAGATAAGGATGTGTACTCTTGCCACTATTATTCAACATAGTTTTGGAAGTCCTAGCCACAGCAATCAGAGAAGAAAAAGGAATAAAAGGAATCCAGGGGCTTCCCTGGTGGCGCAGTGGTTGAGAGTCCGCCTGCTGATGCAGGGGACACGGGTTCGTGCCCCAGTCCAGGAAGATCCCACATGCTGTGGAGCAGCTGGGCCCATGAGCCATGGCTGCTGAGCCTACACGTCCAGAGCCTGTGCTCCGCAATGTGAGCCTGCGCTCCATAACAGTGAGAGGCCCGTGTACCACAAAAAAAAAAAAAGGAATCCAAATTGGAAAAGAAGAAGTAAAATCGTCACTGTTTGCAGATTACATGATACTATACATAGAGAATCCTGAAGATGCTACCAGAAAACTACTAGAGCTAATCAATGAATTTGGTAAAGTTGCAGGATACAAAATTAATGCACAGAAATCTTTTGCATTCCTGTACACTAATGATGAAAAATCTGAAAGAGAAATTAAGGAAACACTCCCATTTACTATTGCGACAAAAAGAATAACATGCCTAGGAATAAACCTACCTAGGGAGACAAAAGACCTGTATGCAGAAAACTATAAGACACTGATGAAAGAAATTAAAGATGATACAAACAGATGTAGAGATATACCATATTCTTGGATTGGAAGAATCAATACTGTGAAAATTACTATACGATCCAAAGCAATGTACAGATTCAATGCAATCCCTATAAAATTACCAATGGCATTTTTTACAGAACTAGAAAAAAAAGTCTTAAAATTTGTATGGAGACACAAAAGACTGCAAATAGCCAAAGCAATCTTGGGGGAAAAAAACGGAGCTGGAAGAACCAGACTCCCAGACTTCAGACTATACTACAAAGCTACAGTAATCAAGACCATATTGTACTGGCACAAAAACAGAAACATAGACCAATGGAACAGGATAGAAGTCACAGAGCTAAACCCACACACCTATGGTCAACTAATCTATGACAAAGGAGGCAAGGATATACAATGGAGAAGACAGTCTCTTCAATAATTGGTGCTGGGAAAACTGGATAGCTACATGTAAAAAAATGAAATTAGAACACTCCCTAACACCATATGTAAAAATAAACTCAAAATGGATTAAAGACCTAAATGCAAGGCCAGACACTATAAAACTCTTAGAGGAAAACATTGGAAGAACACTCTTTGACATAAATCACAGCACGATCCAAGAATGGAAATAAAAACAAAATAAGCAAATGGGACCTAATGAAACTTAAAAGCTTTTGCAAAGCAAAGGAAGCAACAAAGAAGACAAAAAGACAACCCTCAGAGTGGGAGAAAATATTTTCAAATGAATTAATGGACAAAAGATTAATCTCCAATCACACTTTAAACCAATTTCTTAATAAACATTTAAACATTCTAGTGATTCCCTATGTCAGACTCACTTGTGATACCCAATCTTTAGCAAATAATAAACTCTTCCTTCCTTTACATTTAAATTATTTTCTAAAGTGCAAAATCTCCAAAAGGGACACTACAGCCTTCAAAAGGAGGCACTGACCAAATTGCTAAAGTTTAGTAGAAGATTTTAACGTATTAGTGGAACAAGCTTAATTTAGAGATTTCTGAGTGAATGGGACCTGGAGCTACCTTAATCCTTTGTTTTTTTATCAACATCACTGGAGACTTTGTTTAACATATATAACATAATTGGGATAGATTATTTATCCTCTACTTGTGTTACTGAAGCAATTCCTAACCTCACTAGTAAAATCTCTATTATAGCATCAAGGAAATGATTAACCATTTGCTAGGAAAACACAAAAAATATAGCGTTCAAAGTTCTTGGCTTAAAAAGTCATATTTACAGTTTCCCTATAGCAGGCCTACTACCTGATAAGATGAATACAAATATTCCATTTAAAAGACAGCTTTCCCAATTTTTAAAATGCTGTTACTCAAATAGCTTACCTCTTTGTTATTAAAAATATGGATGGAAGAAATAAAAACCCTTCTGTCTTACCATGGTGCTTTGCCCTAGGTGACTTTTCTTTCTTACCGCATCTGGAGGACAGTTCCTTGCTGATATCCTTTGGTGTTGCCGTCACACTTGAGATATCAGCAGAGTAGAATGTTTCTTTTTACACATTTTAGGAGTCACTTATGCTTCATTTTCCTTGCTATCAGTCTCAAGTTTTTCACACTGAAATATACGTCTTACCTTGCTCTGTTTTCCCCTGCACAATCTTGTAAGATCTCACTTCCTGGCTGGCTATAATGTCTTCTGTTTTTGCCAAAGGAACCTCAGTTTCCCAGAGTAGAAATCACTAATGACCTAAATGACTCATTCCCGTCACTACCAGGGATTGCCACCACTGCTGAAAATGTGTCTCTGTTGTCACTGACTCCAGAACACATTGCTGGAACTTTAGTCAAGGGAACACCTATATTTGTTCACTATTGTATATTTGTATCCCAGGCAGGAGCAGCAGCTACTTTTGGAGGAATGTCAGCCTTCTTGCTAAGGAGATTTGAAACCACCAGGACTGTTTCTGCTAATATAAAGTGAGAGTTCAACTTAGTCATGAAGAATATCAGTAAGTACCTTGTTATTCATTTTAAATACATAGAATGTTAGAGCAGTAATTGACTGAAGAGGGAGTCTAATGTTCTGTTTTTATAGAGAAGGAAACTGAGGTAAGTTTCTCCTTATTCATCCTATTAATAAGCTCTTTCCATCACATATATTGTCTTCTCTCTATAAAGCAGGCCTTTAAGAATTTTACCATGTAGTTTTAAGAAGGAATGGGGTATTTGAATATGTTTAAAGATGAAAATTAAAATGAGTCTCATTGAGATCCCTCAAAATTATTGAAAAATTAGCCTATGACTACTTCATGGTAGAAAGAAACAGGATGGGCATGGAGAGGAGAAAAAGAATTTGACAGCTTTTATGGCCTATAATTGTTCCCAAGGAACCTAGATTCTAAAGGGAAACATGCACACACACACACACACACACACACACACGTATACACATGCACACATATCTTTTAAATAGTAAAAAAATAATAATCATAAGCTATTATATGGTTCTTTGCCATGTGTATAAGATTTAAACGTTCTGGATTAATACTTTCCTATATTATTTTAAAGTGTCTAGTGTCTAGGTAGAAAGACTCCAAAGTTTTCTTAATAGTCAGCCTAAGCCTAAAATGATTAGAAAGTCTCTATATTTGATTTACTTTTTCTCTCTCAATGTATATTAGAATAAAAAGGCATGTTTTTAATTGAAAAATGTCAATCGGATAGTATTCAATACGTTATTGCTTATGATTGCATTTTTTTGGGCCTGAATAAAGACATAAATCGACAATAAATATGACTACAAGAAATATTAACATACTAAATATACTAAACATACTAAAATATAATTTATACAAATGCATGAATGAGTAGAAAAGAGCTAGACAATAATAAAAATATATATGTACAGATACATTGGATATATAAACGAGATTCTGTCAGGAGTTGACAAATTCTTTAATAAAATAAAATGGAAAAATATAATAGAAAGACTTTGGGGTGGGTGAGGTGGGGTGGAGCTGGTAGATGTGAGTGTAGGACATTTTAGATTTGGTGAACCAATGTATCTCTGAACTGGAAATGTACTTTGAGATCAGAATGATGAAACTGATTGAGCAGAGCACAAACCTGGGCATCAGCTTTCCAAGTGAAATGTGAACACAAAAACTTGCCTTGTTTGATTAAAAAAAAAAACAAGCTAGTGTGGATACAGCATTGATAGCCATAGGAAAGTGGTTTGAGATGAGACTGGGGGGTTTATCACAGACCACAATATGATTAAATGTTGGGCCAAGTACAATGGAAAACACAGAAGATGTTTGATCAGAGGACTATTATTATGTGATACATGCTTTATAAAGATGACTCTGGTGGCAATATGGATGGCACATTTTTACTTTTCTTCCATATGGTTGATATAATCTGGCAAATGCATTCCCATGAGTGAATTAAGCTTTCCTTTTTTCTCAGTCTTTCTCTCAGTGTGTGTATGTGTGTGTGTGTGTGTGTGTGTGTGTGTGTGTGTGTGTGTGTTTTGTTTTCCGAGTAATCTTTGGAAACTCAAGTAGAATAGTTAGAAAGGTCTTGTAGAACCACAAGAGGTTATGGGCCATGGACTTAAATGCCTTTCGGTGGCAAAGGATAGGTGATTGAATAATGGAATATTATAGAAAATTCAATTCAATTTGAATTACCACAAAGATGTCAGTGAAATTCAGTGAGGAAAAATGGTATTTTCAATAAATGATAAAGGAGCCATTTGACTTTCCTTTGGAAAAAACATAAACATTAACCCTTTTCCTCAAACTGTACATCAAATATACTTAAGAATCATATATCTAAGTGTGAAATGTAAAACAATAAAGCATTTGGATTAAATTATAGGAAAATATCTACATGAACTTGATGTAGGCAAAGATTTTTAAAACAGGATTCCAAAAGCACAAGCACAAAATAAACTTCTCTGAACTTCAGTAAAATTTATTACATCCATCTATAGATAAATAAATGGATAGATAGATGATAAATTCAACAAAGGACTCAAATCCAGAATATATAAATATTTCCTAGAAATCAGAAAGATGAAAGACCTAGTTTTTTAATGAACCAAAAAATCAATAGATGCTTTGAAAGAGACAATATTCAAATAGCCAATAAACATTATAAAATGTGTTAATGTTATTACTCCACAGTGAAATGCAAATTAATACCACAATGGGCATCCCTTACCTACTCACCCAATAGCTAAACATGGAAAGACTGATGATACCAAACGTTTGTGAACATGTGAAGCCATTGAACTCTCATATATATTGTTACTTGAGTATTAAGTGTATCAACAGTTTGGCATTATTTACTATATTTCATTAAATACTTGCTCTATGACTAACAATTTTACTCAAGTTTATGATCAAGTGAAAACAGTGCATATGTTCAGCAAAAGACATAAGTACAAGTATATTTATTACAGCTTTACACTTAAGAGGCAAAAATGGAATTAGCTGAAAATTCTGTCAATAGATTAGTGGATAAATAAAATATGGTATATTATAAAATGAAATTATACATAGAAATAGAATAAGATTAGTCTATGAATAGACACTACAGCATTGATGAATCTCAGAGACATTATTTGGAGCAAAAGAAGCCAGAAAATATTTGGTATGATTTCATGTATTTGAAGTTTAAAAATAGACAATACTAATTGATGGTATTATAATTTAGAATAGTGGTTGCTTTGGAGTAATATTGATTGGCAGAGTGTAAAGGGAAACTTCCTGAGGGCTGCAATGTTCTTAATGATGATTTAGCTGTAGATTACATTACTGCATGTATGTGTAAAAATTTATTGAGATCATATACTTATGATTAGTGCACTTTTCTGTAGGTATCTAATACATCACAAAAAGTAAACAAATTCATTTGAGTTTTCACTTTTTCAAATTGCAGATTAATAGATGTTTTGAGTCCTAACTGAATTGCAAAGCCATGTAACAGAATGAGCTAATGGCTGAAAAAACAAAATGGAGCAATACCAGCTCTGTGTGAAATCAAATGTATTCCAATTTACTATCACTTGAAAAAAGAAAAAAAAAATAAAGCAACAACAAAACAACCACAGGAGAAAAGAAAACCTGTGAATTTTATGAGGAAGGATCATTGTGAAAGCACAACTAATTAACCTGTTTTTGCCCTAGACAGCACAAACACAATGTATGACTGGAAGAATAGCCAAGATAAGAGAGAGAGACAGATGGCAGAAAGCTTGATGATAAACAGAATCCAGAAAAGATAAAGAATAATACAGAAATATTATTAGATACAGACAGAACATATTAAATTATTTACTTAACACTTAAAATTTTCCCTTTATTTTCTACATACTAGGTTAGTAATCTTCCAATCTTTAAAAGCAGATACTACCATTAAGGCCATACTTCACACTATTTTTTTCCCCTGTATTTATGCTATTTCACACTTATTTCCTTCAGAAATCTTAGATATATACCATATGGTCCTGGTGATTTATTGGACTTGAATTCCTCTGCTTGCTCTGTAACTTTCTCATTTTGGATGTCAGTCTTTGTCGAGGGCACCATCTGATGCTGTATGAAAACTGCCTTAGGAATAGAAATTTTCCCAAAGTTCTCTCAGTATTCTAATATGAAAACCATTTTCTTTCTTCTCCTTTCTATTAACAACTTTTAAAATTCTCCTGAAGGACTTAAAGCTCTCATTATAGTTCCTTTTTACTTAATGTACATACTTTCCAACTTTTCTTGGGCTTTTTCATATTTCTTATTGCAAATTACTAGATCTGGCTAACCTTCTGCTGAACTTCTACCATTGTTTGATTTAAATAAATTCTGTACAATGTTACATCTAATCCTTAGGAAATTTGAAATATAATACAAATAATAAATCACTTAAGTAATAATAATTAGAATAACAGTTCATATTCTCTAAGTTGATTGATCTTTATCTAAGGAAAATTTTCTAAGGTCCTAAATAGTTTCAAGTTATGGTTTCAAAGCTAGGAAAAAGTACTAGTTGCAGTATACAAGCCAATCGAACAAAAATAGAACCCATGTTACCTAAGTGAAATTATCTACATATTTCATTTGAATAAGTATTTTAACATACTGTGTCCTGAAATTTACATATAACTATTTAAAAAGAAGGTTCTTCATTTTTTTATAAAGAAGAAAATGTCTTCTATTTATTCATCATCCATGTACATAAACAAATATATTTTCATTGATACATTCACAATTATTAAGCATCAGCAAAGATTAGCTATATTACCTCTTCTCAAGTGACTTACATATACTCCTAATACTTTTTAAATACATTAATGTGCATATTTATTTTGTGTTTTGTTTGTCCATGTAAGAGTGTGGGATGTGGACACTGAAAATTTTAATCATGATATGACTCCCATTCCATCCTAATGGCCTACTAAATTACCTCCTGTTAGCTTATTTTTCCTTCTGTTTATTTTTTTAAATATATGGCCATATGTATCTCAGTTCAGGCCTGTCTGTAATATGATTATTACACTGTGTTAGATAACCATTTTTAGGAACATATGAAAAAATTCAGGAGTGATTCTTACTTGGCTTGAAGTCAAAGAAAATAAGCCTTAAAATTATCCTAAATTCCTCAATGACTCACTTTCTTCCCCTTTTTTAATTGCCACCTTTAAAAAGAAGCATTACTAGCTTTGGGGCTAGAGATTTGTCTACATTGCCACCCCATCTTCCAAAGGGGAAATGCCTTTGGAATACGTGTGGACACCAAATGAGCTGTGCAAAGAGAATAGACAAATGTCTTTCCTTTAGAAGCCTGAGCATCTTAATCTCTGCAGAAATGAGCTTAGTTAAGAGACCCACCTTCTGATGGCCACTCTTAGCCAGTCACAGAAAAACAAAAACCGCATGATTCCACTTATTTAAGATATCATAGAAGCAGAGAGTAGAATGATGATTCTTTACAGCGGCACCAAAGAGATTTCTTTTTCTTTATATGAGGAGAAATTGAAAGGCACTGAACGTTCTAAGTTAGGAAGCTGGTATTATAAAATTAACTTTTAAAAATATTTGGCTGCTACGAGGGTGATGCATTAGAAGAGGACCAAGGTGGATTCAAAAAAGAATTTTTTTAATGTAGATGAATTTCTAAACACTGATATAGGTAGTAGTGAAGATGGAGATTTAAGGAAATGAATACTGGGAGATAATAGAAAGCAAAATCATTAGTACTTTGTGATAGACTGGCTATGTTAGTTGAAAGAATGAGATGGCAGTGATGACTCTTTAGTTTCTAGTTACCTTAACTGTATGAATGAAAGAGCTATTTCCTAAGATAGCTAAAATAGGAGGAAGGATATATCTGAGTATGTAGTATGAGAGAGAGAGGAGGGGTTCAGTGTTGGATGATCTGAGTGTCTTACTGACATTTAAACAAATATAACAGGCCATGGGGCAGGTTACTTACATGTCCCCAGCAAAAAGAGGCCTACCTTGCTTCCCTATTATGTTGTAGTCTGTCCTATTTAGTGTGCCTTAATTCCTAATTTACTTTCTTAGTACATATTACTTTTACTCTTAACTTACTTGTCTATATATTTTTTTGTCATTCCCTTTCTTCTCAACTAGAATGAATTTGTGAAAAGAATTAAATTACTTCCTTAGATCCAACTGCTTTCTTTTCTCCTTCATCCCTTCAAATATTTGTTGAGCAGTTAACTGTGTTCCATGAATGATACCAGGTGCTTGGAATATAGCAGGTGTACTAGATGGAGTTCTGACAACTGAGTTTGAGGGACCAGTGCCATGACTAGAAGCCAGGTATTTTTACTATCACTCAGTACTCTCCCAAACACCATACCAACTCCTAATACTGATACAGATCTGCCTCCTAACAAAACCAAAAACTAGGAAAATAAATGATCTCAGCAAAAGTCATGGTGGAAATAATAAAAATAACCAGTGGAGGCAGAGAGAAAAGGTAGGAAATTGATGAAATGAGATTTGAGATTACTTCAAAGCTTACACAATTGATAGAGGGGAAATAGAAAATTTATTTTTCATCCTTTTTGGAGAAGAATGTAGCTCTTTGGAACTCTGAATTCTCATACAGTAGAAGCCATTAAGTTACTCTCAGTGTCCAATGCTAAACTAAACTGGAGACAGCTGTAATCTATATCAATTTTTAATAAAAAATCCAATTGCTTTTAATATTTTGTGAACCCTAGGCATATTTAGCAATTGTTTTCTAGGAAGGAATGATCCAGAAGGAAGTGAAGGAAAGCGGGTTATTGCCTCATTACATTAAAGAAAATGAATCAAGAATAACACGTAATATATAGTTTTAAAAGCATGCTAATTCTGTTTCTGTACTCTATTAGTTTCTGTACTCTAAATTGTATCGTTATGTTACAGCTTGGGTTAGAATACCTTTGTCTTTTTTTGTTGTTGTTGGCTTTGTTTGGTTTTACATGGGTTTTGCCTCACATACCAACACACTTTCTGAAAGAGATGAGTTACTACAGTATATATTTTATTTTCAGTCTTTTTTTTTGAAATTCATGAGATGACTTGGAATCACAATAACACCTAGCATATTTGGAATGCTTGTTCACCCAAAGGAATGAAAGAGAAGCACAACATGTTCTATTTTTTTTTTGTACTCTTCATCTGTACCCCACCCCCAGATCCATAGCTTGAACTAATTGACATCAGATTGTGACCTTGAAAATCTCCATCTATCAAGTTTCTCTTGTTCGTATTAACTTAATCTGATTTTTAATTATATTATTCAAATAAATTAGGATATATGGGGCATTTCTTTGATTTCTTGTACTGATATCAAACAATAATGAATATGCATCTAATGGAAGTATTACACTGTGAAAGACCTTAGTGTCCAGATGAAGGGAAGGGGAAAGAGAATTTCTTCTCTATTTTTAGACAGTGGAATAGGCAGAGACTGAAACTAACATGCTCGAGAGATTCACATGGATGCAAACTGGTTTATTCATCAAACTGAAGTTTTGGATGAGAGCAGTAAATAAATCTATTCACCCCTCATCGTTAGAGGATACCTGCAGTGCACTGGGAAATGACTTCAATAATTGTATCCAGACATTCATACTTCAACTAGCACATTGAATATTAGTCCCTGTGGAACTTCTGCAATTATTAACTGTCATGTGAAAATTTCCATCGTTTTTCGTAGGAGGAATAGAAAAAATATATATATATATATGTATATAGCTGATTCCCTTAAACTGACAATTGACAGGCAGGTGAAGTGAAAAGAGCAGGATTTGGGCTCAGATTATGGAATCATTTGGGGGGTGCATTAGAATCAGGAAGATGCATAGACTTTATAAATGTTGCTCCATCACCTCTTTTTAAAAATCACATTTATCATTTGGAAATAGGAATAATTGCAAACTGCAACGCATTTATCAGTGGTGTTTACTGTAGTATTTAGACTAAAAGTGATGGTTTCTAAAATAAAACTCTCTTAAACTAGTATTATTCCCCCCTCCACCCCGCCGAGAGGTGAACAGCTCCATAAAGACATTGTCTTGTGGGGAAGCGTAATTGCATTAGGAGAACAAAATTACATTGTTTAATTTGGCAAGTTAGAACTTCAATAAAGTAAAACCAAATCTCATCTCTTGTCAAATAGGCAAAATAAAAACCATTTTCTGGTGACAGTTCCAGTTTCAACTGACATATAAGTATGATCTGAACCTAAGTTTTGTCAGGTATTTCCAGGAATCTAGTCTGCTTGTCAGGTATTTCCTTGTCACATATTTCCAGGAACCTAGTCTGCTTCCACAGTTGCTAAATACATGGAGTAAGATTGATGTCTATTTTTCTGTCAACTTTCCATCCCTCATAAAGAATGTGCTAAATAAACTTAAATTATTGTTAAAATATTTCTTGATTGTCATTAAAATCATTATGAGAAAGAATGTTTGATGAGAGTTAGCATATACGTGACACATATACAATACTGAAACAGTGACAGTTGACCATTTGGCCAAATATTTGGTATGTATGCATGCATAATGGAGAGTCAGAATTGCTTACTTTTTGCACCAAATAAGTAAGTCACTTTCTTACTTTGATAAATAACTTGATTTCTTAGTTCTCAAAATCCTACTTGCAAAATGTAGGACAGCATAGTGTAATGGTCAAAAGCACAGAGTTTGGAAACAGATTGATTTTGTCTAAATCAGAACCATCGCTTACTAGTTGTGCAACCATGGTGAAATTATTTAATCTCCCTCTGCTTTGCACTCCACATATGTAAAGTGAGAATAATAATAGGAATTTCATTACAGAAATGAACTTTGTCTTCTTTAGAATCAGATATATCAAGATCTATTGTTTGATATACTCCCTGATCTGCCTGCTCATATTCAAGCTTAAAAAATAAGAAATATTTCCAGTACTGTTTCCTTTACAAATCTTGGAAATCTACATTTAAAAATGAATTTATCACAGCCAAATTTGTCATGGGCAAGCAACCTTAGAAATAGGAGACAAATATTGTTTTCAAATATCTCTAGAATTAAAACTAGCTCTAAAGTACTGTCAATTACAAAGTTATTCCACACTCAAGTTGACAATAAATTTTACCTGCTTATGTTTTCATAATTACAAACATAATTAAATTAAATTTTTCAACTTCTGTTGTTTATCATGAATTAATAATTGCTGGCTAATCCATTACATATTTTTCACTTTTGCTAACGGTCTTACACAAAAGTATGGAAAGAAGGGAAATCTGTTCTCTCAAAATCACAATTTTTGTGTTTTATTAAGCTTCTTTCTCTCTCTGTCTCTCTTTTGTCCCTATCTCTCTGTCTCTATCTCTTTCTGTTCCTTCCTTTCAGTTTGGGAAGTTTTGGTTTTTTTCATTTAACACCAAACTTGAAGCTATTTCTTCGTGATTTATAAAAAAATTCAGTCAAATTTTCTTGGGAGTTACAGCAGATAAATACCATAATATGATTTCTACCAAGATATTTGAAAAGTTTTCTTTTCCATTTGATGGGAAACAACAATACAGAGAGAAAAACGTAACAATTGCTTTCTCATGGCAGTATGACTCAGTGACCAAAATTGAAAGCACTGACCTCACAAGAAAGAGCCCATTACCTGTTTCTATCACTGAAGTTTACTTATTAGTGCCTGTTCAGAGGCAGGCAGGTGGACTTCTAGAAGAACACAGAATTTGTTTTGACCATCCAAGGAAGAATGCAATTAGATTGAATTATAAGAAGAAAACCACACTTTAAATATCAGGGTTCACATTATTATGTCTTCCTATTCTAGTCTTGTATTTAATGGGCTGAAAATGGCAACAGTGCTCCTTTGAATCGTTCATCAGAACACACTCTGCTGGGATCTTGACTGGTACCAATTGTAGACAATAAAAATGACACAGGAAGGCAAGTTCTATCCCTATTATCATTTGGTCTCTAACTTTGGTTAAATTTTTAATTATCATTTTAGTAAAAAATTACCGCAACTTTTAAAGTCCTGATTGATAGGTCTCCACTTATGAAACTTTACTTTGTATAAATTTTGATGTGTTAAATTTGTATAAATTTTAAAGTGTTATAATAGTAGGTATATTAGCATATTGTTATTTTAATTATGTAAAACATTGGCTTTAGTTTAGAGACATATCTTCCAAACTAATTAAAGCAACGTTCTTTTAATCCATTTGTAGCAACGACACAAATAATGTTATATTTAAATTCAACAAACTATTCCTCAGGACCACTGTAAGATATAAGGCAAAAAAGACTTCATATGTACCTCAGGCAATTCTCAAGCTAAAGTGAAAATTAATATTCCTTGAAGAGCCTATTTCCTGATGTTTTCTTACATAATTACTGCTGTATTAAATACCCCCTTTTTCTAGTATATATTATGAGCACAGGGTAAAAAAAGCAGATTAAATAAAAATGTAAACATAAGCCAATAATTTTTTTCTTACCTGTCACTATAGAACTATTCAAGCTTCTCCACAAGTTTTGTTTAATTTCTAATTTTCTGTTTTAATCTTTCAATTTAGAAAAACAGTTGTAATTGCAAATAGTATATGATTATTTTTAAGAATCAGTGACAGGAGCATGTATTTGATATATTTATGGCTATATATTATAGTTGAAATCACATCAAATAAGAATTAAAGTATTTTTAAAAGTTGAAATATATAAATGAAGTTTTCAATCTCATACTATCTTATACAAATATTAGATACAAATATTAGATATTTGCCTTTAATTCAGCTTGTTTTCCTAATTATATTAGGTTTGTGGTTAATTAAGTGTTATACATTTAATTATACAAATTATATACGTTATATATATTTATATAATAAATTGGTCCTAAGACAACCATTATATGTTCAGGAAAAAGCAGACCCCAACACTATTTTTTAAATATCTCCAAAACTCAGAACAGTTCATGCCATATTAAACTCTCAACATATATTGATTATAGAATTATAATCATTTTCAGATTAAATGAAAATAAATATATTAAGTGAAAGTAACTATATCTTGTTATGACAGAATTAGTAAAAGCTGCTTCTTTTCCAAAATCTTATGATTCAAAACTAACAGGAAAACACTAAAGGAGTGTCTAGGAGCTTAGACTCCACTTAATTTCATAGATTGGTTCCTTTACCTAGTGATTTTAGAGGTTTTATTCTTCCAACTTGGATTCCATCATAGTAACAACATCATAGAATATTTGTAAACATTTTTGAAAAAATTTATGTAAAATATTTATAATGTATACCATGTATCAGGTATCCAATAGGTACTAGCTACTATCGTAATATAATTCTCAGATTATTCAGTTTTCCCATCATGAAGATTATCTCTTTCTTTGCTTTAAAAATGTTTTTTCTTCTATAACTCAGAAATTTTATTGTTTATTTTCTTAAAGACCAATATATTTCTTTTTATCTTTATTTCTCGTTGGTTTATATTTTGTTTGCCACTATGTGTTCAAGTGAATGTAGGTTTTTATTATGTGTTCAAGTTGAGTAATGTTAATATAAAGAAAACAGATTGATTTTCATATATTTAAATTGTAGCCATCTTTCTAAACTTACTACGTAAGTCTGGTCTTTTTTTAGTTGTTCTAAGTTTCCATTATTTTTCATCTATTCTTGTTATCTTAGTTTCATGTTTCTTATTTCACTATTAAGACTTCTGAGGACAAGAGTAAGTGAATATATATAATGAAGCATCTTTATTCTCCTTAGTGTAATAATAATGACTTTACTGTTTCATAGTAAATTAGATATTTGCTGTTGATTTGAGATGTATTTATTTACATGCTATAGGAATATTTCTATTTCTAATTAGAGAGTCATTTTAAAAAATCAGGAGTATATACATTTAAGACCTGAAATTTTAATACTTTTATGGTAGAAAAGAATTTTTACTATCTCTTATTCTGTCTTTAAATGTTTCACAACAGAATAGTAAAAACATGGTCAATATTATGGACCAACTTTATGATCAGTATTAATTAGTGCAAATTTGATTTAGATGTAGAAATTTTATTGGTTGTTAAATCAGTAGTGCAAAATCATTAACTTGACTGACATTTCATTATACTGTGATCTATATCATTGATCATAAACTGTAGTGTCATTCTGAAATAAAGCCTATAGCTGTGACATTTTTTCTATGTTTTAAGTAATAAGACATATCTTAGTCTGGGCTGCTACAACAAAATATCAACACTATAGACTGGGTAGCTTAAACAGCAAACATTTATTTCTCACAATTCTGGAGACAGGGAAGTTAAAGGTCAAGGTGTCACCTGAATTTGGTGTCTGGTGAGAGCCTACTTCCTAGTTTGCTGCTGGCCAGCTTCATTCTGTGTCCTCACATTGTAGACAGAGGACTCTAGTCTTTTCCTCTTCTTGTAAGGGTACCGATTTCATTATGGGGGCTCCACCCACATGACATATCTAAACCAAATTACTTCTCAAAGACCCCACTTCCAAATCCCATTTGGAGGATCAGGGCTTCAACATAGGAATTTGGAGGGAACACAAACATTCAGTGCATAGTAGACCTACAGACAGGTTTCTTTATAAAACCAGAAAACTCCTAATTGCTTATCTAAATGTATAGCCACAATCCCCAGATTATGTCAGAACTACCATATTGTGAAAAGAAAGAAAAATCCATATTATGGGCTTTATTACAGACCAGTGGTTCTCAAGGGAGGGCATTTTGCTCCACCTGACACTTGGTCATATCTGTATAGTCAGTTTTGATTGTTACCACTGGATCTGGGAGTACGCTACTAACATGCAGTGAGTCATTGAGACCAGGAACACTGGTAAACATTTACAATGCACGAGACAGCCCCTACAGCAAAGAATTATCCAATCCAAAATGTCAATAGTGCCACTCTGGAAAATCTCAATATAAAGAAAAATGAATTATGATTTGAAGTGGCATTTTATTTTGTCTATCTTATTTGGAGTTTATATAGAAATTTGAGATTGGTTCTGACCAAACGGCACATTTTTCTTTTCTTTCATTTTATGTTTTTGGAGTTATTAGGAGAAACCAAACAAGGATCATTTATATGAATTTTTCAACCTTGAGACTAGCTAAATTAAACTTTTTCAGCAACTGTATCTCTTTGTACCTAAAGGGCATGACAAGCTTCAGCCACAATTGGCTGCCTAGCCATGGGCTCTGTGTAACTTACTTCTGAAGGAGGTGTCACACACATGAGGTAGGGAGAGTTACTGATTTCACCTTCGTTTATTTTATTCTGTTACCATTTTCCAGGAAACTTCTTATAGAGTTTCACATAATACAGTGAGTCCTCTGTATTCATGCGTTCTGCATCCACAGATTCAACCAATTGCAGGTTAAAAATATTTGAAACAAAATCCAGAAAGTTCCTAAAACAGAATTTGAATTTGCCTCACCCAGGCAAATGTTTACATAGCATTTACTGTATGTTAGGTTATATAAGTAATCTAGAGATGATTTAAAGTATATAACAGGATGTTCTTAGGTTATATGTAAATACTATGCCTTTTTATAGAAGGACTTGAGCATTTGTGGACTTTGGTATCCATGGGGGGGTCCTGGAACCAATGCCCCGTAGATCCCAAGGGATTACTATACTTTACATCTGTATTTTGTTCAAGTAGAATTTCATGGTTAAAAAACACTGTACAGAAAACATTGAATCTTATTTAAAAGGAAGCTGAAGAAGCAGGTAAGGGTTGTGGACAATCCTTCAACTGCAATAAGTAGGTTCACAGAGAGAGCTGACTGTTTGAATTATATTTTATAGCGGGTTAAGTGCTCAAATAATGGAACCCCAGATTTTGCCTTGTGCCTCATCAGAGATGCTATGTCTGTTGGAATTGCACACTCTGATAGGGAATATCTAGACAAAACTCTAAGCTTGTAAGTGAGCCATATTTTAAAATGATGGCACAAAGTCAATCATGCAGATGCTTATAAATTTCTCCTATCAGATTTTTGGCTGTCAAAACTAAATCCAAGCATTACTTACAACTGGGGGTAACCCATTAACAAGAGATTACTATTTTTTGTGTGTGTGTGTGGTACGCGGGCCTCTCACTGTTGTGGCCTCTCCCGTTGCGGAGCACAGGCTCCGGACGCGCAGGCTCAGCGGCCATGGCTCACGGGCCTAGCTGCTCCACAGCATGTGGGATCTTCCCGGACCAGGGCACGAACCCGTGTCCCCTGCATCGGCAGGCAGACTCTCAACCATTGCGCCACCAGGGAAGCCCGAGATTACTATTTTTTTAACAACTAAATTATGTTAAATTCAAAAGTTGAGAGACATGCTATTAAGATTATTTTTACCCCTTTCAGAAAATAACACATTTAAAAGAAGAAAATTTTAGCAACTTACTAAATACAGCTGCCGTATATCTTGGGTATTCCTAAGAAGAAAATTTTAAAATATTTTATTCTATCAACTATTTTTCAGAACACATGGTGTATATATATATCTATAATGTATGAACAAGTATACTCTGAATAATTTTTAAATTATTTTCTCCATATGCTTATTCTTTTTCTTAACTTTTTATTTTATATTGGAGTATAGTCAATTAACAATGTTGTGATAGTTTCAGGTATACAGCAAAGTGATTGTTATACATATACATGTATCTATTCTTTTTCATATTGTTTTCCCATTTAGGTTGTTACATAATACTGAGCAGAGTTCCCTGTGCTATACAGTACGTCATTGTTGGTTATCCATTTTAAATATAGCAGTGTGTACATGTCAATCCCAAGCTCCCTAACTATCCCTTTCCCCCGGTAACCATAAGTTCATTCTCTAAGTCTGTGAGTCTGTTTCTATTTTGTAAATAAGTTCACTTGTATCATTTCTTTTTAGATTCTGCATATAAGCCATATCATACAATATTTGTCTTTCTCTGTCTGATTTACTTCACTCAGTATGACAGTCTCTAGGTCCGTCCATGTTGCTGCAATGGCATTATTTCATTCTTTTTAATGGCTGAGTAATATTCCATTGCATATATGTACCACATCTTCTTTATCCATTCCTCTGTCGATGGACATTTAAGTTCCTTCCATGTCTTGGTTATTGTAAACAATGCTGTAATGAACATTGGGGTGCATGTATCCTTTCGGACCATGTTTTTCTCTGGATATATGCCTAGGGGAGGGATTGCAGGATCATATGGTAGCTCTATTTTTAGTTTATTAAGGAACCTCCATACTTTTCTCCATAGTGGCTGTACCAGCTTATCCTTATTTTGTTAAAATTTTCTATCAAAAACCTATCTTTAGAAAATCCAGTTTCTGTAAACTTCAATGTATAAGAACCTAATATCTAATTATTTAAAGCAGTCAGCCTATATCCTTTTAAGTGGGGACAAAGGGACTAGATTGGTGTAAAAGGACAAAAGTATTTTCTCACCCTTTAATGTTAATGTGGTGAGTGTGTGTGTGTGTGTGTGTGTGTGCTTACATATGTGTGTGTGTTTATGTATGTGTGTGTATAAGTGAGATAGATATGGAGAAAAGATCAGTTTAGAAACTTTGCCCTTCCATTTATCTTGAAATTCATTAATGCTTTTCAATAAATTTTAATATATTTCTCCATTAAAAAGCTGTTCCTTTTAGTATAAGTTTATCCTCAGGTATGTGTTGTTGTTGTTTCCATTTGTACATGATAACTTATTTGATTACAATCTTGCACAGACTATTGCTAGTTTATAGGTATACAGTTGTCTGTTACATAATGATTTGTATCCAACAATCTTGCTAATTTCACTTACTAATGCAAAATAACTAATTAGTGCTTTACTTGGGTTTTCCTATAGGGTTAGCTATAAAAACCTCCTTGATATTCAGTCATTTTGCCCCCTCTGCAATGGCATATTCATATGGTTTACCCTAACATTTACAAAATCATATTCTTTGACTTTCTGACACTAAGAAGCGTTTTTCTTAATTTTTCTTTTCTGCATTCTATCTCTTTTACCATCCATTTAGGATAAAATATTTGAACCTTTCTTCCAGCTTTAATAATTCTGTCTTCTGGTATATATAATATAGTGAAAAACATATCTGTTTAATTTTTACTTTCAATATCACATCTTCCATTTCTCAATTTTGTGCTTTTTAAATCTTCTTGGTGGTTTGCATTTTCTTTTCTTTTTTCCTTTCTTCAAGCTTTCTTTTTATATCATGAAACGTAGGATTTCATTTTTATTATCTGTGAAAGATAAGGCCAATATTGAAGCATTCATTTGTCTGATTCTTCTTGTTTTCATTTGCAGTATATTGTTTCTATGTATTATTATTATTATCATTATTATTTACATTGCATACATGTTACCAAGACTTTTATCTAAGGGTTAAAGCTGATTTTCCAGAGGCAAGTTGTGCTTTTATCTGCCTAATGCTTGAGAGTTTTTCCAGTGCAAGACCATGAACATTATTTCCACAGTGATTTTCAGAATACATAGGTGGCATGACTTCAACTCCTAACTTACATAGTAATAGGCTTCAAGTTATTAATTTTCAAGGGAGATACATTTCACACCTTTCATACCATTGTTAAGACACAAGTTTCATTTTTGGCAGAAGGTTTATATCTAGGAGAAGGTGTTGTCGATATTATGATGTTTTGCATTTTGGAAAAGTTTTCCTACTTGATAACTTGAATGTAAAATATGCTAATTTTTATCTCCTTGTTCCAAAACCTCATGAACTCTAAACAAATAAACACATAAGGTCATCAAGGTTTGTCAGATACCAAATGGAAAAGGTGATTTTTGAAGTTTTCTTACTACCCTAATTCCAATTTTCATTTGTTTTGTCTGAGGTTACTTTCTTCCCAACTTGAAAATATTTTCAAAAGATTATTTTTTACTTTTTTTCCATTTGCTTTAACTGTTTGATTGTGTAAGTCAATTAAGATCTGTCTTACATTATGTGCTATTAGAGGAAACTGTCTGTCTCTTTGCTCTCTCTTTCTGTTGGTCTCTAGTGAAGCTTACACAATCCCACGCAATGGTAGTGTTCTTCAGATTTCTCAGTCTTAGTCTAATCTCTATCTATTCTTACCTTAAGGTAGTTTACTGAACTGAATGTCTAATAATCACTTTAATATTTTCATAGCTACATTCTGCTTCTGTTGAAAGGATCATTAGCTACAGTGCCTGGCTTATGGTATAAGATGAACTGTGGAAGAGAAAGCCAAGAGTTCCATTTAGTATATGTTATTTTTGAAGTAATTATTAGATATCTAAGAGTAATTAAAATTAGCATTTTCATATATAAGTTTGGTGATAAAAGTAGAAATTGAAGAAATAAATTTGGAATCTATCAACCATGAATAGTATTTAAAGTCATGGGGTTAGATAAAACAGTGCAGATGGGGAGTGTGGATAGAGAAGAGAAGAAGCAGCAAGAGTGGAACCTGAAGCACTCCTATATTTAGAAGTTAGAGAAGATGCTTCAAGACCTCTATCTATAGAACTGAGAGCATTAGTGTTGATTTAGATTAAAGTAGCGTGAACCATTTCATGATGTAAAATCAATGGCCAAATAAATGTAAGCTTTAGAGATTTTATGAAACTCAGGAAAACTGGTCCAATCTGCCCTGAGATAAGTCACATGACTAGAGAAATTAACCTTGCTATATATGTGTGCAAGTTATAAATAGAAATGCTCCTAATGATGTCTCACAATGACACTAAATAGGCTGTGATTATTCTGTCAGAAATCATGATATTAATGTGGGTAACGTAACTGTTGTTTCATGTCATCATGGAAACTTAATTAAGAATATTTACATACTGTCAGCTGATTAGAACAAAAGACACCAAAGGACCAAGTTTCAAGCTTCATCCATAACTCAGTTGGTCAAAAGCCTGAAACCACTTAAGTAGACATCACTTAACCTTTCTGTGCCTCATTTGACCTATTGGTCTAATGAATATAAAATGATGTTAACCTCAGAGAGGTACTGAAGGAACTGGGTAATTTGCTATCTCATATAAAGGACTGATAGAAAAGAAGAACAAAAGAAAAAGTAGATTAAAACATCTAGGCAGTGATATTTAAGTAGAGAATTTTTGGTTTGGATATATTTTTAAAAATTCGAAGTTGAACTGGTACCTTAACAAAAGACCTTGTAATTTAAGAGTTTATAATGGTGGTCAAATAATGTGCGTAAAGGGAAAAAGAAAGCCCCAGCTGCTTTTAGTATTGGCTGTTACTGTAAACAGCCTCATTAAAAACAATTGTTTATTTATGTGACTTGTGAATAGTGGTTTTACTTTATGGAAGTTGATATTGTTATTTCTAGCTTCCTCCATTTGCTCTTTCTTTAGTTTGACTTAACAGATCTCTGATATTTCAGCAACATTATTCCAAATAACTTGCATTTTGAACAAGTCACTGATTGTTCAATGTACTATATCTTTCACTCTGACTTAGTCATTACAAGGTAAATCTTCTTGCTGTGTTGCATATGAATTGCTAGTATTTATTCATCCAATGAAACTGAAAATTTAATATTCTTAGCCATGAAAAAAAGAGAATCTTGGGATTTTTTTATCTTTTTTAATCTTTATCAGTATTTTTTCTTAGAGACCATAACACTGGATAGCTATAGGAGATAATACATAACACATAGGAGACACATAGGATAACACATAGGAGATAATGCTTCCTGAGAAATGAAAATCCTTATCCTTACCATTACATAATCAGTTCAAAGCAATAAGGTCCTTTCTTTTTAAATGTGTTTTGTTTTGCTTTTCTGTTTTATAGTTGGCGAGTTCTCCATGGGCCAAAATAAAAATAAAATCTACAGATTAGCAAATTTAAGTCATTGATGTCAATTGTGCATGGTTGTTAATTAGAATTGTACCAGTTTGAGCACATTTGATTAGCTAATACAGAAAAGAATAAAAAGTTTAACAGTGTTTTAAGATGAAGAAGAACATCCCTGTTTTGTTTTCCTTTAATTTTGTATGTAGTTTTTCTTATTTTTATATTCTGGTGTACATGCATATTCACTTTGCTGTAAAAATATTATAAGATGACCTGTACTCTATTTACATTCTAAAAGACTATAATATTTTGTGGATTTGATGCACTATAGTTTCATTATTCCTTTGTTGCTGGTTATTTATACTATTTCCATTTTCTGAAATATTTTAAATGACACTATTATAAACATCCATGTTTTATAACACATTTTGTTTATCCATTAATTTGCTGGACACTTTAACTGTTTCCCCTTTTTGGCTATTATGAATAAAACTGTAATAAACACTGATATAAGAATATCTATTTGAATCTCTACTGTTAGGGACTGGATTGTGTTTCCTCAAAATTCATGTTGAAGTCCCAAACCCCAGTACCTGAGAATGTGACTTTATTTGGAGATAGGGTCTTTAAAGAGGTATATAAGGTTTGTGAGATCGTGAGGGTGGCACCCTAATCCATTATAATTCGTGTCATTGTCGGAGAAAGAGATTAGGACACAGACATAGGCACAGAGGGAAGACCTTGTGAAGACAGAGGGAGAACATGGTTTCTAGAAGCCAAAGAGAGAGGCCTCAGAATAAATCAACCCTGCTGGCACCTTGATCTTGGCTTCTAGCCTCCAGAACTGTGAGCAAATAGATTTCTGTTGTTTAAGCCTATGATAAGTCTATCATAAGTCTAATGATATCATAAGTCTATGATATTTTGTTATGGCAGCCTGAGCAAACTAACTTACTTCCTTTCAAAATCTTTGAGTACATGCCTAGGAGTGGAATTTCTGGAGCGTATGTTTATTTATTTTTATTTCATTATATCTTCATTTATTCTGGATCATATGTTAATTTTGTGCTTAAATTTTTGAGGGATGATTCATTATTTTTTTAAACACTTGCGCCTTTACCCCGTGCCAAGATTTTGAGCCTATTATTTAGAAAGCAAAACAAATACAATTTTTTTTCAGAGAGCTCACTATCTAAAAGATTACAAAATTATAAAAAGCCAGATGCAATGATAAAGATGTTTGAAAGATAATTGAAGTTTAATTAACCATATACTTGACAACATTGAATGATTTTACTTTTTTATTCCTAAGTTAATATATAAAAATGGCAGTACATCCTTATAGTAGTATCTTTGTTCAATTCATTGTAAAAAAAAAATGATCACAAATCCTCCCTCTTTAGCCATATTCCTGTAATCTGAAGGTACATGGCCTCGCATCAAGAAGTAGAGTTTATTTCCTTACCTCATGGATCTGTCTTTCGTCATGTGACTTGCTTTGGCCAATGCAACATTAGGCAAAATGATTCAAGCAATCTGGAAAAGTGCTTACACACTGAGGCTTACTCTTTTGGTGACCTTAAATGCCTAAGGTCACCATGTGAAAGAACCTAATTTAAGTTAATCTCTTGGAGGATGAGAGTCCATACAGAAAACTGAAACAGCCCAGTGGCACCTAGCCAACTGCCAACGTATGCTGTGAGACTGTTCAGAATCATCCAGCCACCAGCCAATCTTAGTTGATTACCATGGAAACATGAAAGAGCTCTCAGAGACCACCAATCCAAACCAGATCAGAAGAACTGTTCAGCTAATCCACAGAATCATAAACTAGATAAAATGATTATTTTCAGTTGTTCGACTGTCAAACAGCAGAAGGAAACATTTTGATTACCAGCTACTTTGACAATATTCCTTATAACTTTATTTCTTTTGTTGTTAATTATTCTTTATCCTTTTGTCAATTCACATATTAATTTGTTCTCATAATATATATGTTATATATGTGCAAATTCCATGATTACATGAACCATTCTTTTCAGTGTTCTGCCTTTAGCCTTTAGTGCCTATGGCCTAGAAATTAGAACACTAAATAGATGTTTGTTGAATAAATAAAAGTGCTTTTTACAGTCAATAGATATTTTATTTATTTATTAACATCTTTATTGGAGTATAATTGCTTTACAATGGTATGTTAGTTTCTGCTTTATAATAAAGTGAATCAGCTATACATATACATATATCCCCATATCTCCTCCCTCTTGCGTCTCCCTCCCACCCTCACTATCCCACCCCTCTAGGTGGTCACAAAGCATGGAGCTGATCTCCCTGTGCTTTGCAGCTGCTTCCCACTAGCTATCTGTTTTACATTTGGTAGTGTATATATATCCATGCCACGCTCTCACTTTGTCCCAGCTTACACTTCCCCCTCCCCGTGTCCTCAAGTCCATTCTCTACGTCTGCGTCTTTATAACCTTTGTTATCTATAATTTGATTTCAAATAAATTTTTGATAATTTAAATCATTTTGATATTTTTCTTGTGCAGAAAAATTAGTATCTGTGTAGTTTGCCATATTTATTCACTTGCCTTTGTAAATATACTTCCATTAATCCAACCTTAGAAAAATTATCCTTTTGCCAGAAAAGGTAGTGAGATGGACCAATCATAGGGCTCATATCTTTTGTTTCCCCTCTTTCAAGGGTCACTGTCCTATACTCCATGGTGTTCAGTGTCTATAAACCACTGATAGGTATATTTTATCCAACATTTTTAGTCATTTAAGGAAAAAAGTATGAATCTAGTCCATATTATACCATCTGGCTGGAAGGAGAAGACCTAGGATATAGAAGCATAAGAAATCAAATGTTTATATCAGCCAAAGTAGATTTCAGAGGAAGGAACGATATCAGGGATAAAAAGGAACATTTCATAATGATGAAAGAATCAATTCATCCAGAAGACAAAACAATATTAATTGTGTATGCTCTTAAAACTAGTTTCCAAAATATATTAAGTAAAATTTGACATAATGAAAGGGAGAACAGACAAATCAAAAAATTAAAGAGAATCTAACACCCCTCTATCATACTTTTATTGAATAAACACCCCCAAGATATTGAGTAAGTTGTAGAAGAATTGAAAAAAGAGGATTTAAGTGTTTGATGATGTTTTTAATCAAATAGTTCCAAAATACACATTTTCCCAAGTACTTATGAAACATTTACCAAGATGGAATATATGATGGACAATAGATCAAATCTCATTAAATTTAGAAGGTTTGAAATCATAGAGAGTACATTGTCTGATAATAGGCATATTAAGTTAGAAATCAATAAAGACATATCTATAAAAAGAGCAGTCATTTGGAAAATAAGCAATACACTTCTGCACAGTCTGTAGAAATGCCATTCAAAATTCTGATCCTGGTATTCTTTGTTTTCTTTTTTGGTTTTCAATCTTACTATGTGTGAAACGTATATACTAATCGTTTCAAAAACAAATTTTTAATGGTTTATTTTTCTTCTGTCTTTAATTTCTACTTTTATCTTTATTGTTGCCATTCTTCTTACTTTAGCTTTAATGTAATCTCATTTTTGTAGTCTCCTATTGTGAATGCTTAGATCACGGATTTTGCACCTCTCTTCTTTTTAAGTATAAGTATGCGAAACTATAAATTTCTATTTAAGCACTGCTGTTTTTATTCCGTAAGCTCTGATATATTTTAGTATCATTCAGTTCAAAATGTTTTCTAATTTCCTATATTTCTTTCTTTAATTCATATGTTTTGTAATAGAAGTGAGAGACTGCCCTCTTAGGAAATACCCACTGAAATGTACATGGGGATAAAGGGACACCATCTCTGCATCTTATTTGAAGGAAGGAGACAATGATAAAGCCATTATAGGGAAATTACAGTTTGTAATAATTATTAATACTATTGTATCCACTTTTCTGTACATTTGAAATTATGCCAAAATGAGCATTTAAAAGAAAATAAAGCTATTAGTCAATGACAAAAATATTTGTTGCAGGGACAAAAGGATGGTACAACATTAAGAAACCTGTAAGTGCGTTTCAATATATTAAATGATTAAGAGAGAATAACTATATCATTACCTCCATAATTTAAAAATATGTTAAAATATTTAGTTCAAATAAAATTCAATAAAAATTATTAACAACCATAGGATAGAAATAAAGTCCTTGTTTTGGTAGAGCACATCTGTGTGAAGCATACCGTATTTCATGTTTATAGCAAAATATTAGAAGGATACCTTTGAATTCAGAAACTAGATTAGGATGCCAGTTACCATAACTACTACTGAATATAAAATTTGACGTAATTGGCAATTAAATAAGAGCAATAAAATTAGAAAATACATGAAAGTGTGGGTATTAGAAAGAATCAAGATTTTATCACTTTCAGAAATTATAATGATTACTTAAACTAATAAGAACTAATAAGAAAGTATAGATGACTAATTACAGACCCACATAAAATAAATAACATCTTTCTTACACATTATCAAAACTAAATTAAAGTTATATAAGACATATATTTTATAGTTAGAAATATATGTATATATGCATCTTACCTAGGAATAAACCTAACAAGAAATTCTACTGATATTTACTAGTCTATATAAAAGAAACAAAAAATTAAAGAATTACTTATAATACATGGTAAAACTCAGTATTTAAATATCCCAGTCCTTTCCAGTCTATGTTATTAATTCAAAGCAATGTCAGTCAGTTCCCTCTAGCACATTCTTTGGAACCAGATAACCTGTTTCTAAAATTTATCTACAAGATTAGATGTAGTAAGAGGGGGAATTGCAAAGAAACCTTTGAAAGGAGTATAGTATTCTGCCAAACTTAGGATCCTTCTCTATGTTTACTAAACATATAATATTTACCCAAATATATGATAGTAATGTTAATTCAAACCAAAATATTAATTCTGAATTAGAAAAATGAAGTAGTGAAAGAGAAGAGTAAGGTGAAATATTTGTATTATACTTTAGATTTCGTTAAATTGGATCTTTCCAATCAGTGCATCAATATTATCTTATTATATTTGTATCAGTTACGTGTGAATGCTTAATTATGTCCAAAGATTTAACTGTTTGTGTTTGTGTCCTCAGTAATATGATCACAAACTTTTTATCATTATTGTCTGTTTTTCTTTATTGGACCATTTGACATAATGTATGTTTTTCTGAGAGTAAAAATCTTACTCTTGAGATCATTTGTTGATTTTAATTTCTGCTGTTTTTGTCACTAGATTTTCTGCACTCATATTTTTAAGTGAGATTGATGTGTGTGTGTGTATGTATGTGCCTATGCATGCACGTATGCCCTGATATGTGTGCATAAGCATATTCAGGCACACACATTTTTAAAGTTTATACTAGCTTTGTAAAAAAATAATTTGTAGTTTTCTCCTGTTTTTCTTTGTTTCGGATCAATTTATATATTAAGGAATTATGTGTTCATTCTCTTACTCTCTGAAATATAAATTCTAGGCCCAGAGCCATGATTAGAGGTAATTCTTTGACAAATTTCTCATTTTAATTTGCTCATTTGTATCATTACTCTTTTAGTATTGATTTCTTCTGGAGTCAGTTTTGATGATTTTAGACTACATAATTTTAAAAAGGATTTGAAAATTGTCACTTCATTTTTGGTTTGTATTGTATATTTGGTCAATTATATTTCTATATTTTCTTCCTAACAAGTCTTTCATATTCTCTTTATATCATTGTACTTTTAATATAGCTAAATATTTTTAACAAAACATCCTCATAACATATAAGCAAGATGCCTAAATACTTCTGTGTAATTCGTATCACTAAATTCATTTAAAGATCAAATATAGAAATGAAAAGTGCCATTAATTTATCATCAAATAATTTCTCCACACCAAGATACCAAGTGAGTGATGTGAAGTGTAAACCAACCATCTGCTATGTTTCATGTTTTTGTGATACACTTGTTTCCTTCATCATAATGCTAGCAAAAATTATGTGTGCAGTCATTAGATGATTTTCTGGGCATGGTATTCCTTCCAGATGTATTTTTATGATCATTTCTTTTTTTTGGTTTCCTTGGCAATTTACTCATTTAGTAGGAATTTAGTGAATATCTTCTGTGTACATTGCTCTGTACTTAAATTAGTGATTTTTTAAAAAGTGTAAAATATGTCTTAATTTCTGGGAAAATTTGTTGTGCATGGACATAAAAGAAATAAATGCACACAGGAGAAACTGTGACAATTAAATTTACATACAACACGAAGTATACAAATGTCTGATACAGAAAATAAGTGCAAAAATAACAGAACAGACCGACAGAGACTGAGTTAGAAATATAATGAGAATCTAGACTTGAACTAGATAGTGAGTAATAAGTAAATTTTGGAAGTCAAGGGGAATAGAACGATAATTGGAAAATTAAGTATTTGAAATAAATATTTTTTAAAAAATCACTCTTCTCTTTTCATTCTAATAAAATTTTGGTAATGTTGGCCCAATAGAAAACTAACAGATTACCATACAATAGTAAATATATATTTAACAGACATTAATGGTTTTAAAAATGGAGAAGTTATGTTTTTAAAGTCTTTCTTCAGGAAAAACTGCATTATTTTTATCTTTACATTCCCTGATGAATCATTTTTTCCTCTTTTCAGAAATATATACATTGAACATCCATTTTATATGTGTATATATATATATTTTCTATATATAGAGAGAGAGGGAGAGTTGAGCAGAGCTACAGAGAATAAAATTGCTCTGGTTCACAGAATTTCATTCTGGCAACAGGAACAATTTTTAATATATAAATCAAATAATGTGTTTTATGACAGGAGATATAACCAAGTTGAGGGTTCATAGAAGGTCACCCAGATATGAGTTTGATATGTAAATATATGCATTATAGAAACATCATAAGGCCTTCAGTGTGGAACATAATTGGAGGGGTTAATCCTGGACACAAAAAAAATATGTAAAAAGTTTTTGAAGAACTCCAAGCAGGAGATGATGAAGATTTGGAATAACAAGTTAGAGGTGAGGTTAGAAAGAATGAATAGATTGAGAGAACATTTGGGAGAGACAAAAGCTCTGGCCCTTATTGATTTGTTTTCAGAGGGACCAGGCAGGGAAAATGTATAAATAATGATTTTCAAGTTCCTAACCTAAAACTCTATTACTCCATTGCCTGATATAGGGGGTATTAGTTAAAACTGCTTTGGTTGCCAGCCAGAGAAACTCTACTTTGTCAGGGTGAGGCAGGAGTCACTAAATGATCCAGGGCCAAATTTACCCTGCCACCTGTCTTTGCAAATCAAGTTTTATTGCAAACAGCCATACCATCATCCAAGTTGAATAGTTGCACCTGAGACTATATGGGGCTCAAAGCCTAAAATATTTACAATCTAACTCTTAAAAGAAAAAGTTTGCTGAGTTTGAGGTAAAACAAAACAATGAAATTCACTGAAGTTCATTTGGCTTTAGATATTCAGACAGTATGATCAGGACTCGGTATCTTTTAGCTTTGCTTTCGTATTGATTTCTTTGTCCGGCTCAGCAGCCTGCTCCACTAAGAGACAGCAAGACCATTGCATCAGTTTAGAAGCTGAGTCCAAATAGAGCAAGTCTTTCCCAAATACTTTAGCAAAATTCATGAAAGTCATTTTAGGCATCCAGCCCTGGAGCTTGCAGATTTACAGTCATGGATGGAATAAGATCCCAAACGCACTTCGTCTGTAAGGGAGGATTTGAAGTCTCCAAAGGAAAATCAGGGTGCTATAACACTCATACCAGTAAGTAAAGTTAATAGAGTTTGAAGACACTGTGAACAGAGGAGGATGACTTAGATTTTGAAAAAAAAAAGAGACTTTAAGAAAAAAATAGATAATATTATACCCTTTTTACAGATAAGAAAATTGAGACAAATCAAAGGTACCCCAAAACAATAACAGGCAACTAATACTATTTATTTACTATTTGCTAGACATTTTGCTAAGCACTGTAAGAAACAAGAAGCAAGTGTTTCTTATAGTTCTCTTTCCTAACAACACATAATTATTGAAGACCCACCATTCTAAGCATTAAGTGTTAATCAGTTTACAAAAAGACAAGGTCCCTGTAATCCTGAAAATTATAATCTACTGTGCCATGACATAACAGGAAAAGGTTAGGAAATGCTAGCTTTCAATACCAATGTAGCATTAGCAAAGTATGATAGGATGCTCTCCTTTTAAATAAAGGCCCTGTGGTTAGCTCAGCTCTCTCATACAGACAGGATCTATGCATTAATGTCACATTGGATGTCATTTTTTTTTTTTTGAGTGTTAGCATAAGTTTTGAGGGAAGGGAAAAGAAACACATCTTCATTTGCTGTAAAATGTTTCCTCTGTATACAGAAAGAAAATTGTAACAATTTTGTTGTTTTGGAAAAGCAAGATTCAATTTATTTAATTTATAAATGTAAATCATTATTATAGGATGTTGTGGGGAAGATTATGATTACAGTTAGTAATTATTGAGTCCTTGCAAAATGCCAAGTACTCTTTAAAGATAGTTAACCTACCATTAAAGCTGGCATCACTATAAACTATTTTACTAGCACAGAAATTCTAGTGGTTACCTGGCTCCTAATACATCTAGCCTGTGAAGGCAGGATTTGAACTCAATTGGGTACAGCTAGAGCAGGTGGCATACTCCATCTTGTGAGAAGATCTGAGGCTTTGCCTCTGAGTCAGTAAGTAGAAAGGAAATTACAATCCCTCTTTGACATTAACTAGATTAGGAGAGTGGCTGCAAACATTAGTCTTAACTGTATTAATCACATTAGTTTTTCTATTCAAACTGTTAGGTAGTTTAGGTCATCTAAGTGATATTCAGAATTTACACTCAGAAAATGTAGCTGGATTTTAATATGTTGTATATATATATAAATTTTCACAGAAGAGAATTAAATAAAGAGGAAATTAATGATAACAATAATAATGACAACAATAGTCATGGGGAACATTGATCACATTACACTTGAAATACCAAAGGATTGAAACAAAGATGTTTTCTTTTAAATCAGATGATGTAAACAATTGCTTCAATCTTCTCTTTCATTTTCCTAAACTAGATTCTTAAGACCTTTCTGCTATGTGGCAGTTAGGGGTGTACTGAGTACATAAAATAACAACCTAGGAAGCTCTTGCTAAACCCACTTATTACAGTTCTCATTTTAATCTAACTCAAGCAAACTTATATAGGCGTATATTCGGAGCTAAATCTAACATAGTTCTGTTTTCTGATCTCAAAGCCCCAAAACCTTTAGTTCTATTTGAGGTATTATTATCAATATCACTGTCTCATAAGCTTGCTAATAGTTAAATACTGACATAAATCTATAGGTATAGATAGAGGTAGATAGAGATAGATTCTTTTCAAAGAGGTTTCAGTCTATGCCATGTTAAGCACAAAGAGAGGATGATTATGTTTGTTTTATGTGTGTCAATAACATACAGGAAAAACTAGTTCCTTGAAACAAATATAGGGAACTAGGGCATTACACTATGCTAATTGTCATAAATTACAACTCTGCTCTTAACTGGATTTGTTATATAAAATAATTAAAATGTTGTTCAGTAAGTCAGTACTATTAAACATTTAAAACTTAATTTTTCTCCTCACCTCCAACCACATTTTCTACTGTTTCTCCTGGGAATTGGCTTCTCAATTTGGGGAACTCTCATTTTGATGGGGGATAATGCCAAAGATCATCTTCCTGCAGGGTCATGTTACTAGAGAGTTTGAATACAGCTGTGGTGGGATTTGCTCTATATTAAACTAAGTTTGGAGGAGAAAGGGAGGCCCCCAGGTACACAGTTACAGCAGGGCATTTCAAAGTAATGCTTGGCTGGTGGCCACTTTGAACTGTGATATACTGATATTGCTGAAGTATGTTTCTTTCCCTTTACTCTTAGAGTTATTAATTGTAAATGTTTGACAAGCACTTTTTACAGAGTAGAATCTTATATTACTTTTTTGCTTTTTAGTTTTATGCACAGAGAAAAATTATAGTTTTATATAACAGTACTTTTTAAATGCTTGTTTTTATGTTGTCCCCCAAATAATACAATAACCATCATCTCCATTTGAGTTCCTTCTTCTTAAGACATCAAAAATTATCTATACATACTGAAGTATTTTCACAATATATTAAAGTTTTAGAGTTTCCTTATAATTTTTACCAGTATAGAATTCTAACTATGAAGGAGAATGTGTATATACAAAATCTTTCTAAATGGAAAAGGTTAAAAAATCTGTGTGGCTTAAGTAACCCAGACTCTCAGTACCCAGATATGGATGAATTAATCATCAATGACTAATATATATTTTGTATAGTTTGAATTTTATTAATTTGCATAGTGAAGGGAACTTCAGCCCATTGGAATCCATGGGAAATCAATCATCTCATGTACAGTGTTCACTTCCCAGCTTTGGAACTATAGTGCCTGGAAATGATAAAGTGGTTCCCAGAATTTCAGTGTTAATTACAGTGTAGTACATCATTGGGGCCCTCATTTGGGGAAAAAAAATGTCTTTCAGAGATCTGTATTACATTTCTGGCGACTTCAAATACAGTTGTAATTGTATAAGGAACACATTATTTTTCCTAATTTTGATTTTAAGCATTTTCCTAAGTTTTATCATATATATTTATTTGATAATTTTTGTAAACATGTTTTAGAAAAAATTGCTAATCTTAATAAATCTTTTAAAATTATTTTGGATCCATGGTATTGTAGTAGATATTGTGAAACTGTCCAGATTCCCTCTTTGAGGCCCCCTAGGCACTCATTTTCCCAGTTTATGGGAATAGCAAGGCTGAGACCATTCACAGCTGCATCACTCAACTGGGAATTGCCTTCAGCCACAGGGATCTGCATAGCTCAAGATGATGCCCTTGGTAGAATGCAGCCAGAGATCAGCTGTTGGCCAGTGGTGGGGAGGGGATATATATGTCTAACTCCCGTGCCTAAATTTGGGACAAAGATGAAAGCCCATCCCAACTCCAGAGCTCCTCAGAGAGTCAGCTGAATCTCCCCGTTGTCACCATATTGTTGGTCAGTTTCTCCCTCTGTCTAATCCTAATTTCTCACGTCTTTACTGATGTGTATTCCAAGAGCATTCTGCAACAAAACTTCTACTTTCTACCCCCCATTTCATGATCTGTTCCAGGAAACTCATGTAACACAATTATCCTTGGAGTAGTCTTAGGACGCCCACTCTAAAATGAGAATTTAGAGCTGGATCTCTTGCCAATGTATTGGATATTCATAAGAGTAAACAATATCTTGTCTACCATAAATGTGTTCTTTCAAGAAACACTCAGAGTTGCCTTGTAGAACATCATTTTAAAATTAAGGTTTATAAATATTTCATACCAGTTATTCAGTCTTCTGAATAGCAGAATCCAAATGAATCTTTCATTCTCCTGGTCATGTATATATTCTATTGTTTATTGTCAGATTCAATCATTTATATTTCCATTCATTCTAAAACAAGAAATACCACCATAAAAATAAATCTTTGAAAGAAGTCACCTTGTTGTCCCATTTTAACCATTACTCACATGTAAAAATATTGTTATTAACATAAACAATAGGAGAAATGGAAGCTACCATTATTCACTGTCTGATGTTTACTGGGAGTTTTAGACAAATTATTTCATTTAATTTCACTTCAATTCTGCAAGGAAAGTTTTACTATCAACAAATAAATTTCATTATCTAATCATCACTGCAAATTGCTGATGAAATTTTTAGCAAATAAAAAAACTGATTTGTAGAAATGTTATGTAAACGACAAATGCCTAAAGATAATAAATGGCACAAGAGCATATCAAGCCCCAGATTAGGATTCCAAAACCCAAGACTTCCCATACGCTGTGTAGTCTCTTAAAGTGTAAGGAAACTAATAGTCTGATACACATGTATAGACTCAATTACATCAAAAAAACAATCATATACAGACAATTTAAATTTAGAAGAAGGAGGAGAAAAGGAGGAGGAGGAGAAAGAAGACAGAAGGAAGATATTATGACTCAGCTATAGAAATTTACTCTACTCTGTATGGAGAGCTCATGGTAATAGAGGCTGAGTCCTAAAAGGAAGTATTCCTAGAGACAGGAAATGAAAGATGCCAGTCATAAGACCTGGAACCAGAAGCTGGCACCGTGTAACTTCTACCCTATTCCATTGGTCAAAGCAATCACAGACTTTCAATATTTAAGAGGGGACGTAAACCAAATTTATTGAAGTGAAGAGGGTAAAAAATTATGGCTATCATTAATTTACTACAGCCTTAAAGTAACATGGTGAATATTTAGTGAAAGACATATATAAATATACATATACATATATATATTAGGGTCTTATGCAAACTTGAGGGGACAAACGCTTTGTCTGTTTCTTCTCTGTGTCTTAGAATCATTTTCTCCTCTCTCTCTCTGTCTCTGTCTCTCATCATTTAACTTGGTGGTAAAATTCGTAGAGCCAATACTATAGGTCTAGGGAAAAGAGGTTGAATAGACAATTTTCACAATGCCTAAAAACTGGAATGCTAAAGACAAATCTCCCTTCAGTTCAGAAAGTTCTCAAGTTTAGTATTCCACATAAAGACAGGGTTGGAATTTTAAAATTCTTTAGGAAAAAATAAAGATGATAAGATGAAATTTGTTTGATTGGCACAAGATTTTAAACTTTATATTTAATATCTTCATGCAGCATGTATTTCCTGGTTTTTCACGGACCTTCCACTTCTGAATGTTATGCACTTGGTCCCTTTGTCATCTGCCTGACCCCTGAATGCATCTAAGTTCTCCATCTCTGTCATTGTGCTATAATGGCCAAATTCTAGCTAGTCATAAGAGAAACCTGATATGTCCTCTGTGCATACAACCCTTAGAAACTTGTGGCCATAGTAGGTTTCAAGGATTCAGAGATCCTGTTACTGGCAGTCTTTTTGAAGGTCATCAATAATTATCATATGCAAGGCTGACTCAGGCATCTCATCTGTTAAGAGGCTTCTAGAACTGAATGTGTATTCAAATAATAAATATATAGCAAATAGTGAAAATGGTTCCAAGCTGGAATTTACCACTTTTGGTTTCAACATGTATACACTTTGTAAATAAATTGAAACAGCCACTAGCAATTATTCTAATAAAATCAGATATTTTTCAAGATAAATGAGGGCTTCAAATCAAGTGTTTCATTTTATAAATGATGAACTTGAGGTCCAGGGAAATGAAATGACTTGTCTAATCATGTAATTTATGGTAAAGGCAGGACTGAAAGTTAAGTATCTTATTAACATTAGGGGCTTATTAGAATATAGCTTAATATTTCAATATACCAGCATCGAAACACCAAAACAACCTACATGTCAATATCCTTTTAGCTTTTAATACATAGTTTGAGCAATCAGTTCCTCTTTATATAGAGACATATTTTAGGACAGGTATAACTTTATTTGATATATTATTTAGTATCCCTTTTTACAGTTTCTTATTCCAAAGTGGGAGTATAAATTTATTTGATAAAACTGGCATTTTCCAGAACTATATTAAGTCTGAAAGGTGAGTGTGTGTGTGTTTGTATTCTCTCCATCTTAATATGCTCACATTTTTATGAAATCTGAAAATCAGCTTTATGGAATTAATCTATTTCCTAATAACTTCAGTCTAGACCAGAGATAATCAAATTATATCTCCTTTTATGAGCAGCAATAAGATGTCATGTACAGACTTAAAAATCACAGAGTTGCAAAAAAAAAAAAAAAAAAATCACAGAGTTGGATTAAAACCCCAGTGACTCTGGCTACTTTATTTCTCTGCTTCTCAGGTTTCTCACCTAGCTTGATTGTTTGGAGATTAGAGGTAATATATCCAACTCAGCTAGAACATCAAAGACCTTAAATGTATGTTAACATTTTATGATTTGTTCTCAGAAACTTTAAGTTTACATAAGGAGATTGTGTAAACATTTGCAGATGTTAAATACAGAAACATATACGTACATTAAGCTGCATTAATAATCAGATATACAGGTAATTAAATAGCCACATTCTTGAGGAAGAACAAGACCCATGTACAGAAATGGCATCTTTTACTTAATTGATGTCCTGGGAAGAACAAATAACAGTAGTTCTTAAATTGTAATGGCTTCAGAAATCAGTGAAATTTGTATCACTCAATGAGGAGGTCTTTCTCAAATATACAAGTTACAACTGATTGTTAATGTCTGAGCTAATACATCAGTAGCATGAAGCTGATTAAGTCTTCAGTGCTTTTTAGCCCTATAACATTGAGGTTAAGTCTAGCAATGATAACTTCCGGTTGAAAGTATTGAAAATTAGGTGTCTGATTGTGATTCTGAAGTCAATTTTTCATTTTATTCATTTTTAACAAGGAAAGATAGTAATTTTATATACGCATCTAATTTTAAGGAAATCTTTTGAGTTGACTGGAGCTAGATTTATGAAGTTACAGTTAACTGACTAAATTTTTTTTTTAACTGGGATTACTTACATTTACGTGAAAATTTTTAAAGTAAAAATAGTACTCTAACAAGTGAAATCACCTATTATAAGCATTGATAACCTTGAGGTGATCAGCAATGATCCTTGGAGATACTGAAACATTATTTTAATAGAGTAGAAAAGACATTTGACTCTAGTAAATAGTTAAGTTATAAGCTCAGATCTTTTAATGATAATATAGAGAATAAGTATAAAAGTAACAAACTTTCTAAATATCAATTTAAAAATTCACACTTCACCTTCCTTTTTAAATAAGAGTAATAATTAATCCAATGTTTTTAGCTCTCAAACCACTTGTGTCAGTAGTTCCTCATACTTGAAGTTTCCTGCTTAAACCAAAGAATTTTAGAGTAGAGTTAAAGATATTTGAGACATAATACTTTATTTTTAAATCTAAAAGGGCACATGTTGGCAAGGATATTTTCCCAACTGCAAAATTCTAACATTGTGCTCAAAAATCCCTTGTAGAGTGTGTATTTAAATTTCAAGACTGATTTTTCTCATCTAATACTTTTTCCAAGTATTCTCTGTAATTGTTTTTACTAGACTGTGAACTCCTTAAAGACAGGAACTGTATGACTTTATTTCAATTTTCCATGTCAAGAACCTCTTAGATATGTTCTCATTTATTCAAAAATTAAATTCCACTCTTAAATACTAGCCTCCTACAAGCTAAGATTATCAAGCTCTGGAGCCAAACTCTCTTGGCTTATATTCCATATCTATCGCGTATTGGATAAATGCCTTAGTTTACTTATCTGCAAAATGGGAAGACTAATAGCCCCTATTTCCTAGGTTCTGTGAAGATTTAAACTGTTAATACATATTAAAATATTGAGAACAATGTGAGATATCCACTAACTATTAAATGAAAGTTGGGCAGTGGAGCACAAAAGTTAAGAGAATGGACTCAGGAACCCTGTGCCGACAACATGTACTACCTGTAATTTTGTGCTAATTAATATCTGCATGACTCAATAGTCAATATCTATCAAATGGAGATAATGATAATAATACTCCTACTGCTAAGAAAAATATGTGATACCTACCATTTTAATGATTAGTTATATATTTCAAGAGGTATTCCAGGAAACTGTTCTTATTATTACAAGTGAGGTCTTTCACTTCAAACTTCTGTGTAATTTGCTACTCCAGTGTACTGAGCTGGAGTTTATGTGAGCCTTGAAAGCCTACTCTAACTAAATAAGAAATGGCCTATTTCTTTTTTGTGTTCTGTTCCTACAAGGCTTTAAAAGCAGGGGTACTTCCACAGCCGACTAGGACCCACTAACAAATCACTCCAAAAGTAGAGTCTGAGAGATCATATAACATAAAGGAAGGCTAAACTGATTTCTGAGTTTAACTGAAAGAGGGAGAAAAAGATAAGAGGAAGAAGGAGAGAGAGGGAGAAAGGGAGGAAAAGAGAGAAGTGGAATTAAAAAACTATTTAGAAACTTTAATATTTACCATGATTTTCTTTCCTCAAGTAAACAATTCACCCATAATGCCTCATGATTACTTTATTGTAAGAGTTTGCAAATGTATTTTGGTTACTAGGCACTTCCTTCATAAACTCTAATATTATATAATACAAATAGGCTATCCCTAATAAGGCCTGGATGACGTGCAAGTCTCCAAACCAGCAATTTATTTGGTTCAACGTATAGCAAGACAAAACCTTAGGATGAGCAGAATAGGCCTGTAAAATTTGCATGTCCTGGGAAGAAGTGTCACAGAACTAGTTTTTAGATTCTATCTAAAGGATGTCTACGCTATTCTCATGCAATTTGATATCTGGCTACCCAGGCCAAAGGCTTTCCTTTTCTTTCTGCTTTTTTTCAGTACTTTGTAAATTTTAATTTTTTTTCTCCAAGTATTGATTCTTGATTATACTCCATTAATGTACTCACTGGCTTGGCTTTCTAGCAATTTTCTTTTCCCTTTTTTGACCATGATTTCAAAAGAACAATACTCTAATGCTGACTTTGACAACTTGGCATGGTGCTTCCCCTGTAAGTTTACAACTGTTGTCTTTTATGAATTTGCAGTGGGAGATATTTCAGTGGATTTAAATGATACCTTTATTCTAGGAGACTATAAACATAAGCAAGCTGGTCTAAGGATTAGAGAATAAATTCCTTTCCAAAAGCGTTCATGAGCACACAAGGGAAACACATACACTCGTCAATTGTGTTGTCATTCTACAATATAAAGATTTATACAGAGCAAAGCGATCTGTGATGCCTATGCTAAAAGAAAAATGTCTTGGATTAAAAATTATTATTTTATTTAATAACCAAGCTTACACCTGGAAGTCCTGACCCAACTACAACCTTGAACCTCACCTGAACTTGAAATTCCATATCATCACTGAGCATCACAATTTCTCTCAGCCCTACTACACATTCCCGAGCCCTATTCCCATCCTCATGTCCCATTCCGTTCAAAGGTCACTGGTATTAAAGACTTAAAGTGTAATAATCTCCTTTGTAGGATGCATTTAGATGTCCAAGAACAAAATTAGTTGTGTCACATCAAACCTCCATAAAGCCATTTTAAATTACATACCTGATACTGCAGTAAGACTTTATCCTTGTTTATGACTAACAAGATAACTGATCCCTTTCTGGAATAGATAAAAAAATACTTGCCTGATTTTCTTTTCATTTCATTTTTCTTTAATTTGTTTTAACAAAACTTATATTCTTATTTCTAGTCATTGTGACCATTGGTCTCAGATTTTAAAAACCTAGTTTCAATGCAGTTTATACCATGCAAAATTAAATTGAAAGTTCAAATGAATATTTTAATCATTTTTTAAAATTCTGTCTAAATTACATGGATAATAGAATAAAATTAACTCTCAAACAGAATGAAATGACCTGTGGACAAAACCCTGAAGTCTTCAGAATTGGGTTGAGATCATGCAGTTATTTCGGATAATGCAAAAAGTTCAATATGAGGAGATATCCTGTCTGTTTTTTGCAGATGACAGAGGAATGATCTTTTCTAAAAGGAATCATTGCCATATAGCATTACTCTCTGCCAGCCAACCTCCAGCTGCTTTCTCAGACACACTTTTTTGTGCTTATAATTTTATTTTGTTCCTCATCTCCTTAAATACTAGGACTGAAAGTGAGTATTTCTCCTCTTCCTGTGCCTTTTCTTGACCTTTTTCTTTACCTCCAGAGCTGTAAGGGTCCAAAAAGTAATATATGAAATACCACATTGAATATTGGCAACATTTTTCATCCATCACCTGTGAAATAGATAGTGAAGGAAATGTCTAACTGACAGCTGACAAAGCTTTTCTTGTCTTTCTAGTCCCATGGCACAATTCTAACAGTTGCAGTTCTCCCAGATGTATATGGATGCTGACTGAGCTAGTTGACATGCTGTTCTTAGCAAAATGCAATATGTTCAATCAAGCTGGTAGAACCAGAGTCCATAAATTTATCATGCAAATGTTAATGGTGAGAAAGCCTTCTCAAAGGATGCTGATGCAAAGAGAGCCAGGATTGGCTTCTGTTTCCAACCGGACAGTTCATTCAGTGGTATTGTTGACCTCAACAGCCCCAGGACCAAATTTCTCAAAACCATTCAAAACACTGGTAACATTTATTTCAAAAGAGTAATTATAGGGCTTCCCTGGTGGCGCAGTGGTTGAGAGTCTGCCTGCCAATGCAGGGGACGCGGGTTCGTGCCCCGGACTGGGAGGATCCCACATGCTGCGGAGCGGCTGGGCCCGTGAGCCATGGCCACTGAGCCTGCGCGTCCGGAGCCTGTGCTCCGCAATGGGAGAGGCCACAACAGTGGGAGGCCCGCGTACCGCAAGGAAAAAGACAAAACAAAAAAAAGAGTAATTATAATGAAAGACTCTCCACTTACAAAATGAGTACACACCAGCAAAGATTTTTTCAGCCACATTATATATGGAACGACATTGTTAGAAAATGCATCAGGACAATTCTTTGCCTTTGTTGAAAGAGAGGGAAGGATGTGAAATATATGTAAGAATGTTAGAACTCTACTAAATTATAACAGGAAGAAACTCAAATTTAATAATAAAATTTACTAATAACAATGACTATACTGTTTTCCAAAATAAAGATATCTAATATTAGATCATTTATTTGCCAAAATTCACATTGGGAAATATCAAATTTCTATAATGTAGAGTCTCTCACGTTTTGTATCTAAACTGCCCCAGAGAATCTAAGAATTATGACTGCCAGAGGCCTTCATTTATCTGAAACACAATAAAAATAAGTTAAAAATATACATAATGGGGCTTCCCTGGTGGTGCAGTGGTTGAGAATCCGCCTGCTGATGCAGGGCACACGGGTTCGTGCCCCGGTCCAGGAAGATCCCTCATGCCGCGGAGCGGCTGGGCCCATGAGCCATGGCTGCTGAGCCTGCGCGTCTGGAGCCTGTGCTCCGCAACGGGAGAGGCCACAACAGTGAGAGGCCCGCGTACCACAAAAAAACCCAAAAAACCAAAACAAAACAAAAAACATAATGAGCACTGAACATATTGGTAATATTTTAAAAATTTCTTTAGAGACATTTTGATTTTTTAAACCAGGGAGAATTAGGGAAATAATTGATTCTAATAGCTTTTGTTAACAGTAATATTTTGCATTTGTCATGTGTCTGTAGAAACTAACATTTTTTGAGAACCACATGTCAGGTGCTACGACATCTCAAATGTTTTAATTCTTCACTAGAGCCCTCTGATGTAGGTAATTTTATTCCCAATGTTTCTCAATTGTTTTTCTGACTCTTTCCTCTGACATTTTCATTCTGCTCTTGGGATTACCCAGTAGGTTTTGTTTTTGTTTTTGTTTTTCCCTTAACCAAGTGACATAATTCCACTCCTGTTACTTGCCCTAGAGAAATGTAAATGTATACAAATAGAAAAACTTGCTCTTGGATCCTTATAGCAAATCTATTCACAATCACCAAAAACTGGGAAGGACCCAAATATCTTTGAACAAGTGATAAATAATCCCTGGTACATCCATACAATGGAATAATATTCATCAAAAAAGAATAAACTATTGACAAATGCAACAACTTGAATTTACCTTCAAGGTATTATACTGAGTGAAAGAAGCCAGTCTTATAAGGTTACATATTCTATGACATTTATGTACTTATATGACATTCTCAAAATGATAAATCTATCCATCTTTGTCTGGGTTTAGAGATGGGGGAGGTGTGATTTTAAAGGGATAGAACATAGGAGGTTTTTTCGGGCAATGGAACTGTTTTATACTCTTACTGTGCTAGTTGATTACATGCATCTATACATGTGTTACTACTCATAGAAATGTATGCCAAAAAGTGAATTTTAAAATATAATAATTAAAAAAAAAATTGAAGACAAAACAAATGTAAGATAACTTTCACAGAGCTGGGGAATTTTTTTCTCCTGGAAATGAATAGAATTTTGTGAAAATTACAGTAATCTTTAAATATTTGAAAGGCTATCATATGGTTTACACAAAATTATCAAAATTAAGAAACTTGAACTTATTTAAAACCATTATTTGTTTTTATAATATCACTTATCTCATCTTGGTGTTGCACAGTCTTATTTATCCTATTCTTTTCATCTTGCTCAGTAATCTAATTTTGTTAATTTAAAAAACAACCTTCTAGGCCAACCACTACAATCATATTCTACGAATTATAGATTATTAAAAAGACCCTTAATATTATTGGCCATTTAAGGAGGTCACAAAGTCGAGGAGGAGAAGTGCCTGGATTCCTTTTCTTCCCTCTAGTGTTATAAGTCTCTTTCTCTCTGAGTTTATTTAGTGAGTGAGTGCTGCCAAGATCTTCCAGTCTGGAAATTGGAGATACTTAATTCTTGAGCACATGGCTCAAAAACTTTAACATTTTAAATTTGGCATAAACCTCAGTCTCAGGGAAAAACAGCTGCTTTGCTGAGCATTGGGGTGAAAATGATCATTAAAAAGTTTTAAATAAGTGGAAAACGCTATTCTGCCTGATCATTAGAAAGTTTTGTGAAATGTTAGCAGTTGAGGAAAACCCTACCCCCACCTCATTAGATACTTTAGTCAATGTGATATGTCAACAGGGAGAACAGAAATACATTCTGTTAAGCATTGTATTAAAACAGAAATTCATAATGTAAGCACAATAATTCTTTGGGATTATTTAGGATTTTTACCTCAATTTGAATATACATTTCACTCTTGAGAGGTACTTAAAAGGAGGCTGTTTGATGTGGTCTTCTGGTATATTTCCCTGGTACCATCATTTCTTTTTTAAATTGAAGTATGTATACTTGACATAAACATTATGTTAGCATCAAGTGTACAGCAAAGTGATTTTTAACTATTGCTGTCTTAAGACATTTACTTTGAAGCATTTATCCAAAACTTGATATTTTGTCATGTAGCAAGCAAGCAAGAGAAAATAATTTATTAAGTAAAATAAGAATAACATAAAATATTGAGATGAAGAAATAGCGCTTTTCCATTTTCCTTTCTTGTCTCTCTTTTTCTTTCTCCCTTCTCCTCTTCCTCCTTCCTACCTTCCCTCCTTTTCTTTTCTCCTTCTCCATCTTTATTTTAAGCTTTAATACAGAATGGCCTAGAACCTCAGTCCTACAGTAGTCAAACAGAAAAAAAGAGAAAGAAAATGTTAAAATGAGCAGAGACACCTCTGGCCAAGAAATTATATACATAGTATTTATATATAATATATAAAGGTCTCTATAATTTGCTTTCTTGAATATTACCTATAATAAATCTTATATTAGATGGAAATAAGGACATATTTTCATCACTGAGTCAGTTCATTTTATAGTTTGGCTATGAGCTTCTTACCCTATAGCCAGCTTTGTTTTGTTTACATTCTTTTGAACATTTCAAGCATTATTCAGATTCTTTACTTAACACTCAGAGAAAAGATTGGTAATTCCTTCTCTGAAATCAAGGCAAATCCACCCACTCTCAAAAAGTGTATGTGGCCTATGAGTGCACCATTCAAGGTATAATGACCAGCAAATTTTTTAAAATAGCATATTTACCAAAGAAAAAAGTAATCTCTGCTAACATTTAAATCTGTAATACCTGTTCAGAATATACATTACTGTGTCTTGAATCTTTTTTTCTTTCTTTTTTGTTTTAGTATATTCTGGCAAATGATGAAAAACTAGTGTTTACATAATAGTTAAATAGTTAATATGCCTCAATTTTATGGAACAATTAGTTTTGAACATTTGTGTCCCAGACAATCACCTTTTTAAGGAAGATAGATTCTATTTTTATATTCACATCAAATAAGAGCTAAGGTTAAAATATTATATATTTTTATGTATGTACATATATGTATATGTATATATATCACATATATATGTGGGCAAATCATAAATACCTCACTATAAAGATCCCAATGGAAAAGATAATCCTAAATATTTTTCCTTGGATGGAAATCGTGTCATGATATAACAGTTTATAATATTGTACTTTAATCATTAACTTTTACTTCTCATTTAGGAATAAAAAAATTTCAGTGTATATATTATTGTTTTTCACTATGGTACATTTGGGAAAATAAGTCAACTACGGAGTAACTCTTCCCTTTTATTCTCCTTTGTATGTGATGGAAACAGTTATTCAGTAATGTGGCTCTGGAAAAGAAGTAGACTCTCCACCATTTGCCTCCTGTGATCTATGTTCTTTGAGAATATATATATATGTATATATATCTTATACTTTAAGAAAGACAAACACACAGAAGATTTCCAAAAAGAGTCAAGTTTCCAGCATTTTTTGAAAGGAAGTTACTTTTCCTTGTTTTCACTGAGTATAAGTTTAACACATCATTTTGGATGCCTTCTATAGCTTATATTTTGCATGGACAATGTCTCTCACTTCCTAATGATCATCTGATCCCTCTCTCCCTATCGCCACTTATTAGTGAGAACACTGACCCATTAAGCTTTGCTTTATCCATTGAGAAACAAATAGAATGTTAGTGCAAGCTTTCCGGCCAGAATTTTGAGTTTCAGTTTCATCTGTATTGCCAACATGCTCTAATTAAGAGAATACTTTCATGATTTGTTATTGCTTAAGCTTGTTAGAAAGGTTCTTCAGGTTTTTGTTTTGTTTTATACAGCAGCTAAACAATGATCATAATCTATACTGCTTCCATGGACTCCATTGTTTTATACTATAACTGTTCATAATTAATGAATACATAGAAAGTGGTTAAATTAGCAAGGTAACATAATAGGATGGATCAGACTGAACACCATTCAGTCATCAGTTTGAAGAAGGATTTGCAGCTTAATCAGCTTGGGTCCACGGATTGATCTAATGAGAACAGGACTCAACAAAGACCCAATTATCTCAAAATGATCTGCTGGGGACATAGGAACCACTTAGCCAAGTAGAACTTTTGACATTGAGATGGCAAGAAATTAATCATAATAATTACTATTACTATTATTATTATATAAACACACACATATATATAAACCATGTATCACTCTACATAGAATATACATAGACTATACTATATATTTTATATACTATATATAATATATACATAATATATGTATTTTTTGAATAGATACTATATATACAGAGATATCTATAAATGGATAGACATATATATATAACATATGTTATATATATACAGTGTGTATATATATATATATATATACACAGTGTGTATATATACATATATACAGTGTGTATATATATATATACTTAAGCAACTCTTCAAGCCATTTCCTTAAGATGCTTCATATCCCCTCTATGAGACAAGAATTTTTATTCCTCTTTTAAAGAATGAACTCGTTGCTTTAATTTTTCAAAACATAAATTTGTACTTCAATAACTGATAATATTTCCAAAAATTTCAACATCCTTTTTCAGTTATGGAACTTGTACTAGTATAAATGCTATGACAGAAAATCCCAATCTTGAACTTTGCTATAAAATATAAGAAAGTATTACATGATAACACATTATATTAAGCTCAGATGTGTTCATTATAGTTTTGAAGATTGAAGGTCTTGCATTCTGATTAACATTGTTTTATATTGTATGCTATGATCTACAATAGATAAAATATATGTGGCTTACTGAATTTATTTTATAAAATATCCATAATTTTGGCTATCATCTAATACAAGGTAGTTAAATCTAATCAGCATGTTTCATTATCTTTCTCATAAAATAATTCTACAAAATAAATGTAGGGTACCTAATCCAAACTCTCTGAGGCTGTGGAACTGAAAAATATTTTTAGCATACAGTTAATATATGCAAAAATTATTGTTTTGTTAGCAATATATCCATCTGTATTATAAAATTTTTCCACTTAATTTCAGAAAATCCATAGAAATGTTACAAACGTTGCTACAAAATTGGCATGAACAAATACTATCAAAAACTATTTTATGATTTCAAATTTAATATTTGATCCTGCATGTAAAATAAATTACTTTTATTGTATGAAACAATTTTTCTTCACAGATATTTATGTGTGAAATTAAATATTTCATACATTCATTAATTTTATAATTTTAGAAACAAGCCACTCTGAAGTGCACTAATCAACTTTTCCATTTGTGTGAAAGCTAATTCTTTAATGGGCAGTAATAATTTTCTCTGCCTAATGAGTCATCATGCATGCCCTGCATATTGAGGGCTTAAAATACTCCTTATTTTCATCATCATCAATGTTGGACTGCGACTTTCAGCATAAAAATTTTTATCCTTTGAATTAGATATTTAAATACTTCTCTTTATGTTAACTACAATGTTAAATATTAACATAATTTTGCCCTCCAAAAGGCCGGCCATATCCTCATGAATTCATGTTCTTCTGAAAGTGCCCTTGTTTGTTATTTATTAATTCTCATTAAAAGTCTGCTAGAGTGGTAGAGATGGGACCAAATTCTTGAGATAGAAGTGAAAAATAACACTTATTTTTAATGACATTTGTATAAGGATGCAATAAAGCAAAAATAAGTCACTCCAAATATTAACCATAGTGTATAAATTTATTTGCATACTGATAAATTTAGTATTTTTATAAATAGAAGTGAAGCCACTGTGATTTTCACATGGAAAAACTGTGAAACCAGAAACTGCAAAAAGCAAACTATTTTTCTAAAATTGTAGCATATTATCATAATCATGTTAGAGCAAATATGAAAGATATTTATTCTCAATGAGACAAATAGAAGACTATTCTCTAGGAAAATATTATTTGTAAGGAACAAAATGGAATACATTATAAAATGTAAGTAAATGAGCATATAGTATAAAAGTAAAACTTTTCTTTCAGTTAAACAAGTTTTCATCCAGATTTGATATCCAGATATATTATACACTCATTGAACTTCTGATAGGAATATTTGACCCTGAGTTGACTCTAACTGCATCACGCTCTCTCTCTGTCAGGTAAAACATTAAGTATGAAACAGAAGGGATGCAAGTCATTTATTTTTCAAGAATATTCAAGCCCTTAAAAACAGAAAAGTAGAAATGATGTTTCTAGGACATGTGGCAGTGGAATTAACATTTTGAGTTGAATAATAGGCAGTTAAAGGGAGATTGCCAGTCTCTAAGAACAAATTTAATTTTCTGGGAGTTGTACAACTAATGATTTACAGTCTTGGTTTTGTCTTCCCATGGATATAATTTTCAAATTAATTCCATTCTCTGCTACTTTAGTGTTTGATCTGGATAGGTAGATAAATTTGTTGCACTGTGATCAATCATAATGATTTTTATCAATAATTTTGTGTTTCATGGCAAACTCTCTGTTAAATATAACTACAAATTAAAAAGAAAACCAAAACAAAAATAAAAACAACTATCAATTTGGGAAAATGTTACCCTGCTGTGGCTAATATGATAAAGCAGCATCACACAGATTTGGTGGTGCCTTCTGGCCATGTATTCTTGCTTCTCATGGATATATAAAGTTTCAGATACAACACAAGTTTTTGAAAGGAATTTATTCTGTAACATGAAAAAATGAATAATTTCTTTATTGACCATAATAATCTTTTGAGAAGAGCATGTGTCCTTTCCTGCATTTTAATAACTCTTTTGGTTCCAGGAAATATTTAGTTCACCATCTATTATCTCATCATATATGTTTCATCATTCCACAGATATGTGGTTAGAAAAAAGGATTGCTAACTGAATTTTCTTCAAGAAATATTTTTACTTATTTCCCCTAACTCCTCCACAGGTACCCCACTACACTCTTTCTCAGTATGTTAGAGGATTTCCAATGAACCATATTCACTAATAGATTTATGCTGATTTAGACCTCTTCCAGAAGAACTTTTTGATTTTAAGCTCCCAACTCCATGTCTCTCATCTCCCAATTTAACGTGTTGGAGTTGGAAGATGGAAGATGGTTATATTAGCTTTTGCATTTATAAAGCCTAAAGGTTTAAATTTCTGCAGTTCTTGGCATATGTTAATTACTTGAAAGAGAAATTTCCCCCAATATGGCTTCTGTCTTTCCCACCTTAGCATTCTCAACTGTATCTCCATTAGTACTTCTCTTCTCCATATACGAACACTTCCCACCTAAGCACTTATCACAATTTTAGATGTGCTTCAACACATAATTATCCTTTTCAAAAACAGCTTTAAAAAACTTAGAATACATGTGCAACTAGATGATGAACAAGGAAAAAGTTATTTCTATTACAATCTAAAACGGTCTGAAAGTGATATAAAAAATATCAGAAACCAGTCTTAAAAATTGTCTATTTCAAAAAAAAATTAATTTGGGAATGTATAAATTAATTCAAATATTTAATTGTCTTCAGCCAAACTGTGTTTGCTTATATTGCATTAAGTATGTCTCCTTCTAAATGTGCATGCAGTGAACCACACAATTATAACAAATTCCCCAAAATATGTATTCTTAAACCCCAGTTCTATAAGGTCAGCAAACTATGGCCAGCAGGCCAACCTTCTGTTTTTGCAAATGGAATATTATTAAAACAAAGCCATGCCCATTCATTTACCTATTGTCTGTGGCTGCTTTCCTAGTACAACAAAAGAGTAGTTGTGATAGACACCTTATGGTCTGCAAAACCTTTAATATTTGCTGTCTGGCCCTTTAAGAAAAAGTTTGTTGCCTAATAAAATATTTTCCTGATGGCAGTTCCTCAAATAATTTATGCTACAATATATGTTGATTTTCTACCCCACGTGCTGTGGGGTAGAAAACTTCTGACAACACAGCTGCAGCAGAAATTCCTGAGTTTTCTATGTGGCCAGTGCCTCTTCAAGAACTCTCCACAATCCATCCACTGATGATCCTCCTTCTGAGATTCTTATTCCACACATCCTGCTAAGTGTGCAATGTGATACTAACACTCCACAGCTAGTTGGATAGAAATATTACCTCAAGTAGATAAGTCCAATTTTCTTCCTCAAGTAATATAAAATCAGTTAATTATCCATGAGTATAATTGACCTGTATAGTGATGTGTGCTTTAAGGCTGAAGTTGCCATGTCAAGAATGCAATTTTGAACTATACATGATATCGAACAAATGGAGAGAAATATCTGCAGAAAAAAAGTAGAAGCCAAAGATACTCAAAAGAAGCAGAGAAGGGGAATTTACAAAAAGAGAAGAGACTCTGCCTTGATTCTGAAAAATTACTAGTTCAACTTTTTTGAGTCCCATCTATTATATTCAAAGAAATTTGAAGGTACTACATCCATAAACATAAAAAGGACATGACCTAAAATTGGATATTTAAAAAAAGTTTTGATAAATTATAAATGCAATGGTTAAATAAAAATAATCCATAAATATTGGGGAGATAAAGAACACACAACAGGGAAAGAATGAGAAAGAAAAGAGGAGAGGAGAGGAAAGAGGACACATTATAAGGCAGGAAGAAGAGACACAGAGAAACATTTTAGAAGATCCAATATTCACATTATAGGAGTTCCAGAAAGAGGTTACCCAGAAAATATATAAAATCAGATTTTAGTTAGACCAGTTCACCAAGGTATATTTTTTGGCTTACTCTTCCTGAAATCTGAAAATTCCTGGAGCAAACACGTTACCTTGACTTCATGTCTTCTTTGGGTTATTGATTTGAAACTCATCTTTTTGGTATGGCCTTCTCTTGGTTACCAAATCTAAGTAGATTTACTCATGCCAACTCCATCTTCTCAAATCCACGCCAATTTCCTTCACTGTAACTGACCTTCTGAAATTTATGTTTATGTGATCACGGGTTTGTTTTTATTGATATCTGTTGCCCTCATTCAACTCCACCCTCCATAAGGGTAAGGGCTATCCATCAGTTTTCATAGATCTCTGTGTTCCACACTTCTCATAAAGCCTAACGCATAATATGGCATCAATAAGTATTTGTTTTATTCATCTTTGCATTTACAATGAAATGTTGACCTATTATAGAAATAATCAGGAATTGCTGAAAGAATTTTTAAATAGGATTTACAAATAACTCTACTATTTAATGTATGTTTTAAAAGATATCTAAAAGACAGTAACTTTTGAGTGGAGGAGCTATTTCTTGTTTGTATTTTATACGTTTGCAATTTAAGCAATGGGCAGAAAAATGACTTAGTTTATGATTTTACACTGAAAAGAATTTTGAAGCAAATGTTACTAAGGAGATAAAGAGTTGGAGTGTTCTCTTGGGCCTATTCTATTTTAAAAGTATTATTTACAACAATCTTATTTCTTATTCTTGGAATATCAGAATTCTCTATTACTCTATGTTTCTCTTTATGTTTTCCCCTATATTAGAGGTGATAATCTGTAATTATTAAGATTGTAGTGATCTTTCAAATGAATGAAAAAAAGGAGTATCATTGCCAAATTATTCAATTTGCTTAATAGGAAAATCAATTTAGTAGCATGCATCTGTTATAAATAGAGTTGCATATTTGGAAACATCAATGCTATCTTGCATGAAATGTGTATAATTACATGTAATTGAATTGACATTGAAGAACAAAAGATTAACTATGAAATGTATGTGTAACAATATATGGTTATTAATGCAATGTTTTGATGATAGAAAAATACAAGAAAGATGAACTAAAATGGATTTGGGGATTTCATTAAATGTAGAAGGAAGTTATTTAGTGAGATGAAGAAATCCCTTTTTTGGGGTTCCAGCTCTGTATTCCAGTTTTAATGTATGTTCTGCCAAAGCGAGAACTCTGAGTTCCAGCTTACTTGCTATATGTAAATAAAAAGTTAAAATAGGGCAGTAAGAGAAAAAAATTGACCTAAAGTGAAATGTAGCATCGTGTGATCAAGGATATTTTAGAGATGGATGCAAAACTTTAAGCAGAAAGGGGAATGTTTCCCTATTGGGGAATTTGAGACTATTTCATAGAGGACCTTGCATTTGAACTGGGTCTTAAATAATGTATAGGATCTTTCCAGAAAAAAGGGGGTAGAGTTTTAAAGAGGAGAGAAAGCATGTGTATAGGAACAGAGTAAAGAAATAGCATACTGAGGACTTTTATGAGTGTGTTTGGAGAACCTAAAGGATTTGGTGAGTGTAATATAGGGTATATAGTGTGGGAATGAGAGAAGATAAAGCCCCATGGCATGACTATGAAAAACCTAGAACAAGTAAGGAAATGCACAGTCCTCAGCTGGAATGAGCATTTTATTTTTCTTTAAAGTGTAATGCCTCTGAAAACCTTGGAGGGCTGGAAAGATCAGGAGAAAAGAGTTAATGGAGGCAGGGACATTAGTCAGAAGGCTGTAGCAAGAGTCGAGAGGAAAGCGGTTGTGGTCTGATGAAGGCAGAGGCACACACAGTTTGTTGTTAGGAGATCCATTCATTAGGAGATCATTCAGAGATAAAGCTAGAAATATACAATCATCAGTTTTACTCTCAAAACTGATATCAAAACTGGGTTCTTACCTCATATCAAGATTGGGTTTTTACTTCATATTTCTCTAGCCTTCTAATTGGCAACAACAACAAAAACGTTTTCTTCAGGGTGATACAGAAACAATTTCCAATGGCATTACCCATTATCTAATGTAACGTTACGAATCACAGCTATAGTTGTCTTTTTTATTGTTTAAATATTTCCTACTGTAGAAAATATATTAATAAATGTCTTTGGAATGAATGAGTAGATAAATAAACTTGACATCAAATTTCATGTATTGAAGTGAAGAAAATAAATGGCTATTATAGTAAATGACTAAATAAGATATTACTTAATTTATGTTTTTATCAGTAGTGTATGTATTATTATATATTATATATTTATTTTGTTCATATTTCCTATTTTTGTTTATTAACATGATTGTTGATGCAATTCCTATTGTGATATTATTACTTTCATGGTACTTTTTTCTTCTAAATGTGATGTAAATTAAGCACTGCCAAATAAAATGAAATACATTTTACACTTCCCCATGGCAAACCACCCTCCATAGGTTCTGGTTTCAAACGCTCAAGTACTTTCTCAAAATAACAAAAACAAATGCTTTTCTTTATCATTAACTTTTCAAAGCCTGCTGACTTTTGTGAAATCACTGCAGCTAGGCTCAAATGGTGTATGAAATGAAAATTTCCTATCTAGCCACTGCACATAGGAAACGTCATGGCAATGTCTTACAATCAATGTTCTGCTCAGTTATTTTTTTGTAATACTGAGGTCATGAAGTAAAACAAACTTACTGAAGAAGAAAAAGGGGCAAGTGAAACTTTTCTTCAAGTGTCATTTTGATTTACCCCTCTACTGTATATGCTTAATTGGAGATATTTGATCTACTTGAAATAACTGCTTTCAACTGAGCATTCAAGGATGCTCCAATCCCAAATATTGAATATGTGCTAGAAATCTGTATATAAAAGTTTCCTAACTGATGAACACTAGCCACAATGGTTATGTTGAAATTAATACCTCCATGACTCATAGAAGGTTCTGCCCTTATTTGTCTTTTGTATACTCATAACAGCAGCTTTGGAAAGTAGGCGTACTTCCTGACGTATGTCTATTGCTTTTTATGTTAAATGTCATGCTGGTAAAATGTGGATAAAACTGACTTGGTTTATAAGGAGATATGACAACCGCTATAGACACAAAACATAAACTTCCACATAAAAGTGTTTCTGTTTCCTCTTGTAGTACTCATTTTATTTTCCTTTCATCCATATAACTAGAATGCACTGATATAGAGCAGAGATGTCATATTCCATTTTTAATATGTGCCTTTCCAAAAAAAATACATAGGCATGCCATACATTCATCCCTATATTTGCTCCTTTTCTTTTGAATTGCATTTGCTTTACTTTCAAAGCATTTAGAGAGAGTTCATTTTTGCCTTTTCTAAGCCAGTGTAAGTATAGGTGCAGGGATGACAGAGTGGAGCATTCATTCCTTCAACAGATATTCATTAAGAACTTCATCTGTGTGAGTCATTATTTTATGCACCAATAGATGCTAGAAAGGTGGTATTAAGCATTACTTGAGTATTGTTTCTAATCTTTTTTTGTATTTGACAATAAATAAGGAGGAAAAATAAGCATTAGCCTGTTTACCTATGAGTTGATTTTATGTGTACTTTTTGTTTGTATTTTTCTGTGTGTGTTCTGTGGACCAAGAACAAAGGACCAAGACATGAGTAATCCAGGATTGCCAAACCAGTTATATTAAGTCTAATTCTAAGACCATAGTTTTGAATTCAGAGGAAATTACCTATACAAATTACGGTATAGGCACATCTAGGTGCCTATAGATTCTTAGACAAGAACCTACATCATTTTGTGATATTTTATATTATTAGTTCAAGGAGGACTGGGCTCAGAATCATAAAACATGATTTAAATTTCTGGTTTTCCACTTACTATGTGATTTTGCATGAGTTAGTTGTTCCTTGTGAGTAGCACTATGTTGATCAAATATGAAAACATTATATTCTGGAATGTACCTTATAAATTGTATTAGTTTCCTAAGGCTGCCATAAAAAGTACCACAAATCGCAGAGATTAAATCACCAGATATTTATTTTCTCACACTTCTGGAGGCTAAAAATACAAAATCGAGGTGTCAGCAGGGCCATGCGCTCTGTGACTCCTGTAGTAGGATCACCCCTTGCTCTTCCTAGCTTCCGGTGGTCTGCTAGCAATATTTGGTGTTCCTTGGCTTACAGGTGCCTCACTCCAATCCTGTCTTCACATGGCATTCTCCCTGTGTCTCCCTTTCTTCACATGGCCAACTTCTCATAAGGACACAAATCCCATTGGGTTAGAGGCCTGCCCTGCTGTAATATGACTTCATCACAACTCATTAAAACTGCAACCACCCTTTTTGCAAATAAGGTAACCTGATGAGGGTAAAGACTTCAACATAACCTTTTTGGAGGGACACAATTCAAACAATAAAATAAATATTTAAATACTATACAGATTGCTAGTAGCTAAATTCTGACAATTTATGACTAAAATTGACTTTTTTCTCCTATTAGAAAAAAGCACCCATAGCTACCCGTGGATTTACTCAGAGTAAAGTAAAAAGATAGTGTGCCAAATGAAACAGTTTTTCTTTGGCCCATGCCTGCCATTACCATTAATTATCTGATGAATCTATACTTATCACAAACTGCTTTTAACAAGTAAGGTTTGTTAGGAAGTTTCTATTTCACAATGTATTTTTCATTTCTTTTTTTTTTTTACTTTACTTGATTCCTACAATAACCTTGTAAAGAAGAATCCATTGAACCATTTTCAAATAAGTAGACTGAAGCTCAGACAGATATTGAGTAATATGCTCAGCATTATGAAACACAAATGGTAAAATGGAAACTAAAACCCCTTCAGCTCCAGGTATAATTTCTTCATTATAACTGCATCTTTTCTTCTCATTCCACATATACTCTGATTGCCATCTTTCATGTGCCCATTGATGTAACTACCCCCGGCACACTAATGGTGACTTTTTCTGGACTTCACACCCGTATTTTCAAAGCCTCATGAGAAATTATCCTAATGTCCTGCTGACACTACAATGGAATGTGTTTAAAAATGATTTAGTAATCTCTTTTCCTGCTTCAATCTCTGTCTCTTTAACAGCATCACTAAGCACTTACTTATTCAGAACAGAAACTTAAGAATCATCCTTGAGTTCTCACTGCTAAACCCTCACTGCACATTTCCATATTGAAACAATAACCAAACTCTGAACCGTTTTCTCATAGATTTTCTCCTCTTGGTCTATAGGTTTTCTAAGTTTTTTAAGTTCCCTGTGAACAGTTACCTAAACCATTGAAAAGATTAACTGATTTCACTGTTGGCAACATTGTTTTCTACCTTACATATATGTTATAACACCATACCACCTGATTTATTTTACTAAATTATTATATCACTTCACATTTAAAATTACGTATATCATGTTCTATTTAATATAGTATTGAAATTTCTTTGTAAATAATAAAACATACTTTACAATCTGGGTTAAATTTTACCTTTCCATATTTCTTATTACTTGTTTACTCCTTATCTTCTGCTACCTACCTAAACCTAAGCTCTGGCTGGTGCAAATGTTTGCTATTTTCCAAATGTATGTGTCATAACGTTATAAAAATTATGTATTGACATTTACTGTGGTCCAGACACTATTGCAAGCACTTTAAATGTTTTAACACATTTCCATTATCTCGACAACTTTTTGAGATAGTGAGCATTATATTTCAAATTTTATAGGTTAGGAAACTGCCTTTCAGAAGAGTTAAATAACTTACCCATGGACACACAGCAAAAGTCTTGGACTGAGGGTTTGAACGTAGTAGGCTGCTTCCAAAGTCTATTCCCTTAACCACCTTTTTAAACTTTACTGACATTGTTTGAGCTATATTTTTTGCATCAAGATTTTTTTTTTAACTCCCTTACCCCTTTCGCATAAGGTTTGTCTCTTTGACAAACTCCTTCCCATTCTCAGAACCTGTTCAAATTGTATTCCCTGTTCTAGCTCAGCCTGTTCACAAAGCAAGCAAATATAAAATTTCTCTCTTATCAGTGGGTATATGAAGAACCATTATAACTTCCACAGCTCTACATCCTGGATTTTTCAGGACAACAATATTACAAATATTGCATTCTATTGTTTGACCATATGTCCAAATTTTTGTTTGAGAACGCTTGATCTAATGCAGCATTATTTCATAGCCTAACTGTTAGTGTTTACATTTATTTTTCTCCTATTGATGAAATTCTTGAGAATAAATATTCTGTTTCACTTATCATAATCTACTTCAGGCCTAACTCAAGGTAGGATCTCAAAATTAATAACTGGTTTGAAATATAGTGAGTACTCTATCTTTATGCTTCATGGTAGATATGGCACTATTTAGTCTTTATAATTCTGGGACAGGGGGAAAGAGATATATTATCATCCATGAAGTGGCATGAGGAAAAAAATATTGAGTAAAGGGAATTTTGATAGAGTGGGACCTACATTTGCAAATATCTGAGGAAAATTACTTGAAAAAAGTGATATTCAAGTTACACTAAACTCTGAGATGTAGCATATTAATTGAGATATTTACAATAACTTTATCCTAATACATTCTCAACCCAAATATGTATTTAATGATAAACCAGCTATAGAGCTCTGATTTTCCTACCTTACATGCTGTGTTGAAGTGAATATGCCTATGCTCATTATGAAAACACAGCATGACCCCAGTACACTAATTTGAGCTTATATTAGTGGGATTTTTCTGTTTTTGAATTTTGGGATTTTTTTTTTTTTACTTTTCAAGAAAAATGGGTTTATTCAGGAACAGCAAAGAATTACAATTTTGGATATGCAGGCTATAGAAAAAGCCAAGGTGAGTCTAATAAACAAAGAAGAGGAAAGTTATTTTACAGAGTAAAAAGCTGAAAGTTGGGAGGGGTTTTTTGAATGAAAGGAGGAAAGTGGGAGTTCAGGGAGATGATGGGTTCTCATGGGCCTAGTAGCTGGTGTAGTCCGTTTCCTGTAGCAGATGCAAGCACATCTTTCCTGTTGAGGCCTGTAACTGATGATTCTTTCCTGATGATGATTCTTCCTGTTGGGGTCTCTAAGCTACAGTCCTTCCTGTATTGACCTTGAGTGGTACTGAGTGAGACCTCCCCCTTCTGGCATCTCAATTCCATTTTATTTTATTTATTTTTTAATTTTTTTAACATCTTTATTGGAGTACAATTGTTTACAATGTTGTGTTAGTTTCTGCTGTATAACAAAGTGAATCAGCTATATGTATACATATATCCCCATATCCCCTCCCTCTTGCATCTCCCTCCCACTCTCCTTATCCCACCCCTCTAGGAGGTCACAAAACACCGAGCTGATCTCCCTGTGCTATGTGGCTGCTTCCCACTAGCTATCTATTTTACATTTGGTTGTGTATATACGTCCATGCCACTCTCTCACTTCAACCCAGTTTACGCTTCCCACTCCCCATGTCCTGAAGTCCATTCTCTACATCTGCGTCTTTATTCCTATCCTGCCCCTAGGTTCTTCAGAACCTTTTTTTTTTTCCTTAGATTCCATGTATATGTGTTAGACTATGGTATTTGTTTTTCTCTTTCTGACTTACTTCATTCTGTATTTCAGACTCTATGTCAATCCACCTCACTAGAAATAACTCAGTTTCGTTTCTTTTTATGTCTGAGTAATATTCCATTGTATATATGTGCCACATCTTCTTTATCCATTCATCTGTTGATGGACACTTAGGTTGATTCCATGTCTTGGTTATTGTAAACAGAGCTGCAATGAACATTGTGGTACATGACTCTTTTTGAGTTATGGTTTTCTCAGGGTATATGACCAGTAGTGGGATTGCTGGGCCATATGGTAGTTCTATTTTTAGTCTTTTAAGGAACCTCCCTACTGTTCTCTATAGTAGCTGTATCAATTTACATTCCCACCAACAGTGTAAGAGGGTTCCTTTTTCTCAACACCCTCTCCAACATTTATTGTTTGTAGATTTTTTGATGATGTCCATTCTGACTGGTGTGAGGTGATACCTCATTGTGGTTTTGGTTTGTATCTCTCTAAAGATTAGTGATATTGAGCATCCTTTCATGTGTTTGTTAGCAATCTGTATATCTTCTTTGGAGAAATGTCTATTTAGGTCTTCTGCCCATTTTTGGATTGTGTTCTTTTTTGTTTTTGTTTTTGTTTTTTGATATTGAACTGCCTGAGCTGCTCATATATTTTGGAGATTAATCTTTTGTCAGTTGCTTTGTTTGCAAATATTTTCTCCCATTCTGAGGGTTGTCTTTTCATCTTATTTATGGTTTCCTTTGCTGTGCAAAAGCTTTTAAGTTTCCTCAGTTCCCATTTGTTTATTTTTGTTTTTATTTCCATTCCTCTAGGAGGTGGGTCCAAAAGGATCTTGCTGTGATTTATGTCATAGAGTGTTCTGTCTATGTTTTCCTCTAAGAGTTTTATAGTGTCTGGGCTTACATTTAGGTCTTTAATCCATTTTGAATTTATTTTTGTGTATGGTGTTAGGGAGTGTTCTAATTTCATTCAGTTTTCCCAGAACCACTTACTGAAGAGACTGTCTTTTCTCCATTGTACATTCTTGCCTCCTTTATCAACGATAAGGTGACCATATGTGTGCAGGTTTACCTCTGGGCTTCTATCCTGTTCCATTGATCTATATTTCTGTTTTTGTGCTAGTATCATACTGTCTTGATTACTGTAGCTTTGGAGTATAGTCTGAAGTCAGGGAGCCTGATTCCTCCAGCTCCATTTTTCTTTCTCATGATTGCTTTGACTATTCAAGGTCTTTTTTGTCCATACAAATTGTGAAATTTTTTGTTCTAGTCCTGTGAAAAATGCTATTGGTAGTTTGATAGGGGTTGCATTGAATCTGCAGATTGCTTTGGGTCGTAGAGTCATTTTCACAATGTTGATTCTTCCAATCCAAAAACATGGTATAATTCTCCATCTGTTTGTATCATCTTTAAATTCTTTCATCAGTGTCTTATAGTTTTCTGCATACAGTTCTTTTGTCTCCTTATTCCTAGGTATTGTATTCTTTTTGCTGCAATGGTAGAATTTTGGGATTTTGTACCTACTATCTATGAACTGAAAGAAATATTTTTATTTTTTTACATGGTCAACATACTCCACTGTGAACTGTTGATAACAGTGGTACAAAATCTATTTAATCAGTTCAGGAATGATAAAGGCCAACATAAATTTTAAACCCTCTAAACAACATGAAGAATTACTTTTTGTAAAAGTAGATGATTTCTCAAACTAGGTTATCAAATGTTGGAATATATGGCTGCTTGGAGACCTTTTTAAAATAATGGACAATTTACAATTACCATATTAGTTCATTATTCAGATCCTTATACAAATTTTAAAGTAGAGAAAGTCTTCTTGGCTATCACTACCTTAGGTCTTTGTAACTTTCTTTTATGTAAGGATGTGATCAATAATATCAGTTTATAGTGATTTTTCTCTCCAGAAATTTTTATAAGATGCTTTGGTGGTTTCCTATATCTTTAGCACTTAAAAAATGAATAGTGGCTTCTGATAATAATAGAAGATGATATTTTGGAAAGAAATCACATTAAATCTCTCTCTCAAAATATACATATAAATAGGTAATTGTTAGCTGCTCACTGAAATCCATGTTTTCTTCTTCTATTTGATGCTTCCTAGGTCTCCTTCTGTTGCTTGTGGCCACACAACTGAGTTTTAGACAATGGGATGTGAAAGGCTGTAATATGCATCAATTGTAGACTCCACTCATAAAAACTTCTTTTGTGTTTTTACATGTTCTTTTCCACTTCTAGCTGGAATGGTGATCAGGAACACCATGTGCCTAAGAAAAGGAACTTTTGTTAGCCTAGATCTCTTAAAATCAGAATGGAGGAGAAACACCTGCCAAACTAATTTGTCCCCAGTTTGTGTGTACTTTCCCTGTGCTAGATGCTTCTGAAAATACATGCAAATAGTCTTTATAGTTTCAAATACTTGTTGTTTATTATATGGAGGAATAGACTAACACTAAAAAATTTATCCAAAAAATATGTAGAGACCTTATTTTGACTATCTCTACACCTTGGGTTCTTCTTGATTTTATTGGGTTCTATAGACTAAGTCCATTTTCTGTTCACTTACCTTCAGTGATTGTTTTATTTGTTCATTTGATATGCACATCATCATTAGGTACATATTGTGGGAATGGCTTTTAGTTTCCAAGAGCTGAATATTTGAACCCATTATTTCCTCACTCTATTTAGATGTACCCATTCATAATTTCTAGAATGGAGGCCTCCTTAGAGTGATAATTTATACACAGCTGAAAAGTGAAGACTCTCGAAATTCAAAACAGGTTCATTGAAACCAGTCACATTCCTGGAGAAATAATCTCCCAGAGTCAATAACATTTCCCTAATTTTAGTGTTTTCTCACCTTATCACATACTGATGGCATTTTATGAAGAAATTTTCTATTAAACTTTGAATTCCAAATTTTCTAGGTGTGAATTTCAAATCTCCTATCATTTAAACCTGGTATATGATCTAAACGGGACTTGACTTTCACCTGAAAAGCAAATTAGCTTCTATATTATATGGAAAGAGCAAGTTAAATATCATGGAAGAAATAGGATTCGAACAGGTTGTGTATTTTAATATGCTAGGTATAGTGCTAAGCCTTTGGTATTCAGAGGGACACAGATCCAAGATGAGAGGTCTCATTTCATAGTGCTCTTCTGTTCCACACTTATGCACATACAATCTGACCCATGCCCAACAGCTCCAGTCCCATTTTCTCACGTGGAATCAAAGCAGGACCTATTAACTTTGCATCTGCACTCTCTCCTGAGACTATTCTACTGGAATTAAGTGAATATCTCTCTCTGTATTAAGAGTGCAAGTTCTGGAGTCAGCTTATCTCTGTTAAAACCCCAAATCTACCATTTATGAGTTGCCTAGTAAAACAGGGAAGATAAATGTTACTACTTCATAGTTTATTGCAAGGGTTACATCTCATAATCCATGTGAATATCTTTGGATATCATCTTGAACATGGTAAGTGTTCAATACACTTGAGCTATAATAATAATTTTTATTTTTCATATATATATCCCAAAATATAAGTTGACACATGCTTTACCTTTTTATTACAATCTAATTTACAAAATTATACATATCAAGTTTTTGAATGTGCTTCACCACAACCCTTGGGTTTTATTTAATGAATAATTCATTAATTTCTATTCAGTCGTGGTACACTAAAAAGGAGGGACAAATAGAGTATGGGATTAACAGACACAAACTACAATATATAAAATAGATAAGCAACAAAGATATACTCTATAGCACATAGAATTATAGGATACCTGGTATCTTATAATAACCTATAATGGAATATAATCTGCAAAAATACTAAATCACTATGCTGTACATCTGAAACTAATACAATGTAAATCAACAATATTTCAATAAAAAAGAAGAAAAACTAATCAATAACAAAAAAATACATCCTAAATTTTCTAACTTGGAAGATTATAATTTTTGTCATCTAGACTCATAGTATTACTAATTTAAGATTTACCTTAAATTTACCTTATGGTCTTTTAATAATTATCTCAGTTAAAATTATGGGCATGATATACTTTCTCCTACTTTATAAAAGGACATTTTTTATTGTAGAAACAATGTAGAAGCAACAAATTTAAAGTAATGTTAGCCATGTCAATTTAATATCCTTTTTATCTTATGACTATAAGCTGATAAATCATAACATTGTTTTCTGAAATATAATAACTTTCTTGGAGAGTGTAAACATGAGGTATATAACAAAGTGTAAATTTAAAAAGGCAACCCATGTGTACAGTGATATTGTCTATTGTTTAGGTGGTACTTCAAAAGATATTCAGATACTACCAAGTAAGTCTAAATTTATGATTTTTGAGCTTGTTTTATTTATACTCTGGACAAAAACCTCAGTATTCATAGTTTGAAACTGTCACATTTCCTCAGAATTGTCTTCAGACTTTATGATATGTATATAACATGAGAATGGTCAGAGTAAAATACATTGAGCTCCTTAGAGTATATATAAACCAAAAACAAATGCCGTGAAACTGCAGTGTCTTAGGACTGTGTTGCACTAATAGAAATCTGTACATTTGATATAGATTTATGAAACTTAAAAAAGGTCTAAAGAAGATAATTTAACCTTCTGAATATCTATGGGTATATGTACATTTAATACCATTAATATAGAAACACATTAGTTTGTATGTTATATCAACGACTAAACTTTATTAGAATATGAAATTTTTTATTGTGTTAAGCTTCCCAAAACTTGTAGCTTTCATTTGTTTCCCCAGAGCAAAAGTTAAGCTTGGCATACCTGAGAATTTTTATCTTTCTTATATGTATTCCATTAGCATTAGCTTTCTGTACACAATCTCATGTGAGGGTATCATTTTTTTTGCAACTTTTTATTTTATATTGGAGTATAGTTGATTAACAATGTTGTGTTAGTTTTAGGTGCACAGCAAAGTGATTCAGTTATACGTATACATGTAGCTATTCTTTCTTAAATTCTTTTCCCATTTAGGTTGTTACATAATATTGAGCAGAATTCCCTGTGCTCTACAGTAGGTCCTTGTTGGTTATCCATTTTAAATATTAGAGTGTGTACATGTCAGAGTGTATCTTTAAAATATTATGGAGGGGGCTTCCCTGGTGGCGCAGTGGTTAAGAATCTGCCTGCCAATGCAGGGGACATGGGTATGAGCCCTGATCCAGGAAGAACCCACATGTCGCAGAGCAACTAAGCCTGTGTGCCACAACTACTGAAGCCTGCGTGCCTACAGCCCATGCTCCATAACAAGAGAAGCCACTGCAATGAAAAGTCAGTGCACCACAAAGAAGAGTAGCCCCCGCTCACCACAACTAGAGAAAGCCTGCACGCAGTAATGGAGACCCAACGCAGCCAAAAATACATAAGTTAAAAAATATATATATCATGGAGAACTCATTTAACTATCTATTAGAATGAGTGCTTCAGTATTCCATGTTTCTTTTGAGTTTATTTAGCCCCAAAGGGAAATTTGAAAATACATTTGTTCTAATCAGTCTGCATACACACAGAGTCTACATACGCATACAACACTGCCTTGCCTATGGAAAATATTTGAATCCTATAACTTCAAAGTAATCAAATCAAAGTACACCTCAAGGGAAATCATCGTGAACCTTAAATTGACTTCACTGACTTGAATGTGGCCAAATTACTTTTTCTTGTCTAGTAAGCATCATATTTTTCCATTTTTATTGGTTTCTATTGTCAATTATATATGTGCATATATGTACATACATATATATATTTACACAGAGAAACACATAACATCTCAGTGATATACACAAAAATCTCTGAAGGTTGAAATACAGATTCAAACACTTTCCAGAACTTATGAATTGGAATCCAAAATTAAACAGAAGATTGAAATGTAGTTAATATCATAATTGTTCTTACTTTTGAGTCTTGAATTGTGTTAAGTTAAATTTTGAAATGTAGTATAGAATGTAGCAGTTTAAAAGGAATATTGCTACACTTTTGAACTCCTATGATCAAAGGAGGAGAATACCAACATGAAAAATAAATAAAACCTTATCATAATACAAATTAATAAATGTTACCCTAAACAAATATTCAGTAAAAGAACTACATAAACCAGACATATACAAATAGAAATTGCATAAAAGCACATAAAAATGTTAAACCTCATTAGTAGTCAAATTAATGCATAACAAAACAATAATGACTTTTCATTTTATCATTCAACTATCAAAACAGCAAAGTTTAATATAAGGGATTGTGCTTTGTTTTGGCTAGAATGTTCTGATAAACATTCTCATGTTTTCATATTTCTTTTTGGAAATTTGAGAATATTTGTCAAGGAATCTGAAAATATTCATACCAAATATTTTTCTAGGAGTTAATATTCAGGAAATAATTATAGGGAGAACCTTCAAGATGGTGAAGAAGTAAAACATGGAGATCACCTTCCTTCCCACAAATACATCAGAAATACATCTACATGTGGAACAACTCCTACAGAACACCTACTGAACTCTGGCAGAAAACCTCAGACTTCCCAAAAGGCAAGAAACTACCCACGTACCTGGGTAGGACAAAAGAAAAAACAGAGACAAAAGAATAGGGACAGGACCTGCACCTCTGGGAGGAACCTGTGAAGGAGGAAAAGTTTCCACACACTAGGAAGCCCCTTCACTGGCAGAGACAGGGGAGGGTGGGGGAAGCTTCGGAGCCACCGAGGAGAGCGCAGCAACAGTGGTGTGGAGAGCAAAGCAGAGAGATTCCCGCACAGAGGATCATCGGTGCAGACCAGCACTCACCAGCCTGAGAGGCTTGTCTGCTCACAGGCCGGGATGAGTGGGGGCTGGGAGCTGAGGCTTGGGCTTCAGAGGTCAGATCCCAGGGAGAGGACCGGGGTTGGCTGTGTGAACAGAGCCTGAAGGGGGCTAGTGTGCCACAGCTAGCCGGGAGGGAGTCCGGGAAAAAGTCTGGAACTGCCTAAGAGGCAAGAGACCATTGTTTTGGAGTGCATGAGGAGAGGGGATTCAGAGCACCGCCTAAATGAACTCCAGAGACAGGCACGAGCTGTGACTATCAGCGTGGACCCCAGAGATGGGCATGAAATGCTAAGGCTGCTGCTGCTGCCAACAAGAAGCCTATGTGCAAGCACAGGTCACTATCCACACATCCCCTCCCAGGAGCCTGTGCAGCCTGCCACTGCCAGGGTCCTGTGATCCAGGAACAACTTCCCCAGGAGAACAAATGGTGTGCATCAGACTGTTGCAACGACAAGCTGGCATCTGTGCCAAAGGCATGCTTCGCATTCTGTAACCCTTCAACCGCTGGCCTGAGTGAGCCAGAACCACCTAATCAGCTGCTACATTAACTCAGTCCTGTCTGGGCAGGGAACAGACACGCTCAGGTGACCAACACGCAGAGGCAGGGCCAAATCCAAAGCTGAACCACAGTAGCTGTGCAAACAAAGACAAGAAAGGGAAATTTCTCCCAGCAGCCTCAGGATAGCAGATTAAATCTCTAAAATCTACTAGATGAACCCTGCATCTCTGGAATACCTGATTAGACAACGAATCATCTGAAAATTGAGGTGGCGGATTTTGGGAGCAACTGTAGACTTGAGGTTTGCTTTCTGCATCTAAGTTCTTTCTGGTTTTATGTTTATCTTAGTTTAGTATTTAAAGCTTATTATATAATTGGTAGAGTTGTTTATTGATTTGGTTTCTCTCTTGCTTTATTTCTTTATATATATATATATATAAAATACATATATATATAATTTTATAATGAATTACTCTTAAATAATTAAATGTCATATGATAGCATATAATTAAGAGTAATTAACAGCTTTTTTTTTTTTTCTTGTGGAACGCGGGCCTCTCACTGTTGTGGCCTCTCCCGCTGCGGAGCACAGGCTCTGGACGCGCAGGCTCAGCGGCCATGGCTCACGGGCCCAGCCGCTCCGCGGCATGTGGGATCTTCCCGGACCGGGGCACGAACCCATGTCCCCTGCATCGGCAGGCGGACTCTCAACCCCTGCGCCACCAGGGAAGCCCAATAGCTCATTTTTTTTAAAAGTTAGAAATGATTGTAAAATATATGTTATAAAAATGATAATATATATTTTACATAATATATTCAATATCATGTAGATTACCTTCCTAGTGCTACCATAACAAATTACTACAAATTATCTAGCTTAAACCAGTTTTGGTTCCTTTTCATAGCTCTGAGGCAGAATCTATTCCATATCTCTCATCTAGCTTCTGGAGGTTGCTGGCAATACTTGACATTCTTTGGTTTGTAGCTGCATCATTCCAAGTTTTGCCTCTGTCTTAACATGGACATCTTCCCTTTGTGTGTGTTTGTTTCCTTTTGTCAAAATTTCCCTCTTCTTATAAGCACATTAGTCATTGGAGTTATGGCCCACACTAACTCAGTATGACCTCATCTTACCTTTATTACATCTGCAAAGATCCCTCTTCCAAGTAAGGTCACATGAACAACTACTGGATAAATATGAATTTGGGAGGACACTATTCATGCAGTACAGCATGATTAATAAATGTAAGCATAGATAAATGTACTGTGCGTAAAAATATGTCCTTAAATGATATACATCACAGTGTAAAATGTATCTATATCTTAGTAGTGTAATTACAAGAAACGTGTACATTTTTCTTCCATGATATTCTGTATTTCAAAATTTTGTAGATTATTTTTATTTTAAAAAATCTTTTAAAAGTGTTCCTATTTCTGTTACTGCCTATAGCAAAATATCTGGTATCATACATATTTTCTCACTGTGAACAACTAGAAAACTGAACAAAGTATACAAAGAAATTATGTTTTCAGATATTGGATAATAGGTAGCACACAACAGTGATCCGTGCAAGAAAGGAAACAGGTTAGCCTGGCAATCACTTTAGCCTTCAAACTGAGGGTAATTTCCTGCCTCCCATGAATGCCCAAGATAAGCAAATCATGGTGTTCTTGCTGAGAGTTTGAGGAAAATGAGACAGCTGGAATTTGTAGGATAGATTATCAAGAGGAGAAAGATACACAGAAAATTATTTTTAGAATTTCAACTATGGATTCACTACCATTTCTGTCTGGATGTCTTTAAACTCTAAATGGAGGTACATTTATGCATTGGCTTAGCTGAAGTTTCACAGAGAAAGTTTCCACAAGAACAGGCAAAGACCAGTTACTGGATCAAGAACAACTACCAGGCAGCGTAAACTGAGTGTATCATACAGCTCATGCAGGGCCAGTGGCATTTGAGTTCTGAGGAGCGAGATTGAAGAAAACTATTTAAACAATCAAGGTGTTCAGTAGGAACCACATGGTCAGGCTAGCATGTAATGGTTAAACTAACCATATAGTAAAGTCTACTGTTAGACCCATCTTCTGAAAAGCATAAAAAACCCATCTTCTGGCCACATGCCCTGATGTCGTCAAACTTATTGACAAGCACCTTAACTGCCAGCCAAAACAAAACACAACACTTGTTAGAAACACGCAGTAAAGTCTCCACACTATTCAACATAATGTCACAATGAGAAGCATCCAAGCAAATTAAATTAGACACGTGAAGTAGCAGGAACATTTAAACCATATTGGGGAAAGGGGGTGCAATTCAGTTAAAAAATAAAAATATTATAGAATTAATAGACACACTTAAAAAGATTATTATAAATATGTTCAGGGATTTAAATGAAAACATAATGAAAAAATTAAAGCCATGAAACAAATAGAACTTCTAGAAATGAGAAAAAAACTGAAATAGTTCATTTAATGGTCTTTGTAGTATATGATACTCTTCAAAAAAATTAATAATCCTGATAAAATAGCATCATTAATTATACAAGTTGAAAGACAGAGTTTAAAAGGCCTAAAATAATAAGCAGAGACTCAAAAGTTGTAGGAGCTAAACTAGTCCTTTAATATAGGTCTCAGAAAGTGGTGTACAAAATACATATTTGATAAAATAACTAATTTTGTTCTCAAAATTTGATGCAAATTATAAACCCATGATTCCAAGAAATTAAGCAAACATTAAACAGGATGAATACAAAGAAACCCACATCAATAGACAGAATAATAAATTCAGTGAAAAGAAGTGATAATTAAAAAGTGATAATTAAAGTACTTATAATAATGAGAGCTATTACATAAATATAAACAAATATAAGTATGCAACAGATTTCTCAAGAGAAATAGTGAAAGTCAGGAGACAGTGAAATAACACATTTAAACATCTGAAAGGAAATAACATCTGTATCTCCAAAAAACGAAGTAAAAAAAGGCATTTTCAGGTAAAATAATTACTGAGAGAATTCATTGCTAAATATTTTAACAGACATTTCATAAGAGAAGGTATACAAATGGTTAATAAATATATGCAAAAGATGTTCAAAATTATAATTTAATTCAAAATCCTGTTATCTGTGAAAAATCCAAATAAACGTAAGTAAGTATCACTACACACACACTAAAGTAAGGCTAAAATTAAGATGACTAGTAACTAAGTGTTGCCAAAAGTGTGGAGCAACTGGAACTTTCTGTTATGCAGATGGTGTGGAGAATGCTATAACCACTTTAAAAAAGAGTTAACAGTTTTTTTATTTAAACACACACACACGCGCAATTAATATGTCACTCAGCAATTCCACTTCTAGGTAATTACCAAAGGGAAGTGAAAATACACATCCATAAAAAGAATTTTTTGAAGTATTTAGAGAAACTGGGGAAAAATCAAATTTCCACCAAGTGTGAATTAATAAACAAATGGTAGTATATTTATACAATGTTATTACTCAGCAATGAAAATGAAAGGACTGTTGATACACACAAAAGCATGGATACAACTTAAAATCATTTTGATGTATAAAAGAAGATGTATGCAAAGAGTACACAGTATATGATTACGTTTATATAAAGGTCTGGAATTGGTAAAAATAATACACACAGTGAAAGGGAGCAGAGTAGTGGCTCATTGTTAAGTATGGTTTCACAATGCTGACACTCCCTAGGCAACATTAATTTGGTCAACATCTATGAAATAAACTATATTTCATTTTTCAAGAATTTTTTTAGGTTTCTATACTCACTTTTGAGAGGATAGCAAACTTTATATGACTAGTTCTGTTGAATCTTGGTATCAGTATTTTGATGATCTTAAATTCTGAATAATTCTCATGTCATTGACAAACTGCAGTTTTTTTTGTTTGTTTGTTTGTTTGTTTTTGTGGTACGCGGGCCTCCCACTGTTGTGGCCTCTCCCGTTGCGGAGCACAGGCTCCGGATGCTCAGGCTCAGCGGCCATGACTCACGGGCCCAGCCACTCCGCGGCATGTGGGATCTTCCCGGACCGGGACACGAACCCGTGTCCCCTGCATCGGCAGGCGGACTCTCAACCACTGTGCCACCAGGGAAGCCCCAAACTGCATTTTTAAGTGTCATAAAAGTATGAGCTCTAGAATCAGACTTAAGAGCATGAGTTCTATAAGATTTGTGTCTTTGGACAAGTTCTTGAAGCTTTCTATCATATGTAAAATGGAGAGTATAATAAGAATTATTAAATTAATGAATGTATTTAAAGCATTTGGAACAGTACCTGGAAGAAAATGTGTCCAAGAAATATACTTATTATTTTCCTATATGTTACAGATATTAATATTTAAAAGTGTTTTCGGTTATCTAAAATCTTTTACAATATCTATATCTCTCAATCTTTAAGTTGACATCCTAAGTATAATAAATGTTATATAAATATTACTCTGTCGCTTACTGTTACTACTGCTACTACTACTAGCATTGCTATTATAATTTTTTTGGTTTTACATTCAAAATCACTTATACTCACAAAAATATGTTATGGAATTAATAAAAGGCATAACTATGACTTGAACCATGTCTTCTTACTGAAAATTACACATGCCGTCCACCACACTACACTCACTGATCTACAAAATTAATTGGTTCTGAAAAGTAAAATTTTTATGGATGTTAACAAAGCCTATATGAAACTATGTAAAATAGTTGTAGGATATACTAAAGCTAGAAACAGAAAAGATTCTTTATAAACAACCTAGTAATCTGTTTCTTCAGTTGCAAATATTTTATAGAATCAAAGGTTTCCACTTCCTAGTCCTATACAGGGTTGTGGGGAAAAATCATATCAGTATTAATTGCAAAACTGTGCGACTGATGGTCATAAACGTTTCTTTGTAATGTGTAAAATCTTGAAGGGCATTATGAATATTATAAGCTAAAATAATGCAAGTTGCTCTATACTAAAACATGTGATTGCTAAGCAATGGGTTTGGGCCAGCACTTTTGTTTGTTTTTATGGTACCTGATTACAGCATTTTTCTTCATAAAATTATGTTGATATTTGCAAAACAGCCAGGGTGAAGAATTTTTATATGAAATACAAAGAGAGCCAACTGCTTTTCTAAGGTTAGAATAATAGAAATTTCAAAGGTAAATTTCACATAAAAGATTTCATGTTCATCTCAGCTTCTGTGATACAAGCTATGCAAGATCAGATTACTCCATTTCTTCAGCAACTTTTCCTATTAAAGTTATTTTGTGAGTGGTTATTCATTCTGTATTTCTCATCTTCATGATATCATGTAGAGAGAGGAGGGAATAGGGTGAACACAATCAGTTTGAGCAGTTTCATCCTTCACAAACAATATCATCAACAATATTTAATTTCTTCCATGTGGAAAGTACTCCCCTAAGTTATAAATATAGTGTTCATGGCACAGTCCACCATTTGACTTGGAGACTTAAAGCACAAACATTTGACAAGTTAAATTCATATCTTAATAATAGTAGTACAAGATAGTAAGTGATATGCACTGCTTAGGTTGAAAAGAACGTTAAGGATTAACAGGAGTTCAGAGAAGAGAAAGTGAAAAAGCAAGCAGTTCAGGGTAGTTTGCTTCATGTTTGTATGTGTATATGTGTGAGCTATGAGCTATTATATGCTATATATGAGAATATAAATATAAGTATAAATTATATATATATATAATTATATATATGTCTTTGTGATATCTATATACATTCTAGTTCATCTCAATTTATCTCAGCATTTCTTAAGTACCAAATGTATATTCCATATTTGTTAAGTGTAAATATGTAATGAGGTGAGAAAAGGTGAGAATGATGAGTAACACAAAACAGCTCACTAAAATTGTTAGGTAGGTATATGGATGCACGGATAGATAGATAGATAGATAGATAGATAGGATGGATGGATGAAAGGTCAGAAGGAAGGAAGGAAGGAAAGATAAACTCTTCTTTAGTGTCTCTAACTTGCTAAAATAGAATTTGTTTGAATTCTTTATCAAGATATTTTGTTTATACTTCTCCAAGTTGTCATTTCATTGGCATTGTATATGTCTCATTTACAGTCAACCTTTTCAACTGTGTAAATACTCCCAGGAAAAGAAAAAAATGGTCAAGTATATCTCCAGAAAATGTTAACAGAACTTTTTTTTAGATTTTAGCTGTTTCCTTTTATATCTTTTAATGAAGAACCTGAGCAAAAATTAGTCTTTGAAATGACATGAGAATCATTCTAACATTCAGTTTTCCATAAGTGTAACTGGCTTTGTCATCAAAATATAGTTGCCTAAACTATACTGCTCCTCCTTGCTATATGGTTTGGATTTCATGCAAAAAAATCTTATTTTTTCATCTTTGATTTTATATTCATATTGTCAATGACTGTTCTTTGATATAAACAAATAGAGACAGTAAAATACATTTAGACTTGGATCTTTAATTATAAGCAATTATGGCTTCGGGAAACTAACTTAGCTTTCCTTTTCTTCTGTGACCTTATCTATAAAATAAAGAAAAAAAAATTTCTTTTCTACTCCATTAGTAAGTTGCTTGAGTTAACCTCTGTAAATAAATGTTAAGTATTGTGCATATCTTATTCTGTCTTTTCAAGTTCATATCAAGACCATATTATGTATGCAACATGTAAACTCTGAGTCATATTTTCTTTGACTTCCTCCTGCTTTCAACAATGTGTGTGATATTTCTTCAAGGTGCTGCTTGAAAACGTGAGGACAGAGTATTTTAACCAAATACCTGTGGAGAGGGTGATGATGTCTTGTGCCTTCAAGATGGTGCCAACAAGTTTATCATCCATCTTAATTTCTCATGACATGTTTATCTACTTAATTCACTGTGGCATGAAGGAGAGATAAAGATTGTATGCTTTAGATGAGCTTGACAATATGAAATATCCTTTGCACCTCATTAGACTTGTGTATTAAAGGAAAAGGAGAGGGAGAAAGAAAAAGAAAAAAAATAACTCTTGTTTAAATAGTCATTTGCTAGTTTTCTTTCAAATCATGACAGCAAGATAAGATTTCAAAAAGAGGCTTATGCACCAATAATTGTAGGTCAAAGGAATCTGCCACATAAATATTAAACAAAATTTCATATAAACTTAATAATATTAAGTTAATATTATTTTCACAACTCTTCTTAAAATCTGTGCCAACCAGTTCTTTTGTGGGGAATTAAAGTACAATAGCCACTAAAATATGGAATAGAAGTAGAAGTGAAACTAAGCAGGATCCTGTGGGGGCCTTCCCAAGGATGGGCCCACCCCACTCCTGATGGCCCCTGCCTCTTCTTAGTGGAAAAGCTTTAGCATCCTAGGATTTCCCTGAGTTCCAAAGAGAAAATTTAATCAGAGAAATGAGAAAATGAAGAAACGAAGGAAAACAGTCAAATCGGACAAATTAATAATAGTTTAGCCATAAAACAAAGTCAAGGACCTTGAGTTCCTCCTCAAGGGCTATAGATAATACACTGAGCCATATCCTTGACTTGTTTAGTAGATGCTAAAACCCTTACCAGATGGAAGAAGCTAACTGCATGATGACCATGAGCATGTAGCCCACAGATTGGCCAAAACCTGAAGATTGATAATGCTGACCCCTGTGACCTCACCTGGTTACCTCATCACCCACTAATCAGAAAACTGTGCATCAGCAGATCACGTACCCTGCCACCCTCTCTCTCACTTTGTCTTTGGAAACCCTTCCCTGAAAGCCTTCGAGAAGTTTGGGTCTTTTGAGTATGAGTTGCCTGTTCTCCTTGCTTGGTCTACAATAAACACTGTACTTTCCTTCACCACAACACAGTGTCAGTAACTTGGCTTTGCTGCATGGTGAGCAAACAGACCCAAGATTGGTTCAGTAACAGAAGCCTGAGAATATTTTGAGTTATACTATTATTTAAAATGAAGACTAGAAACCTTCAAGATGATGGAGGAATAAAACATGGAGATCACCTTCCTCCCCACAAATACATCAGAAATACATCTACATGTGGAACAATTCCTACAGAACACCTACTGAATGCTGCCAGAAGACCTCAGACCTCCCAAAACGCAAGAAACTCCACACTTACCTGGGTAGGGCAAAAGAAAAAACAGACAATAGAGATGGGACCTACACCTCTGGAAGGGACCTGTGAAGGAGGAAGAGTCTCCACACACTAGGAAGCCCCTTCACTGGCAGAGATGGGAGGGTGGCGGGGGCGAAGATTCAGAGCCATGGAGGAGAGTGCAGCAACAGGGTCATAAAATAGTGGAAATAACTACCACAGAGCAGAATAAAGAAAACAGAATGAAAAGAATTGAGGACAGTCTCAGTGACCTCTGGGAAAACATTAAACACACCAATATTCGAATTATAGGGGTCCCAGAAGAAGAGAAAAAGAAAGGGGCTGAGATAATATTTGAAGTGACTGTAGCTGCAAACTACTCTAATATGGGAAAGGAAATAGTCAATCAAGTTCAGAAAGCACAGAGAGCCCCATACAGGTTAAACCCAAGGAGAAACACTTCAAGACACATATTATTACAAACGATCAAAAATTCAATACAAAGAAAGGATATTAAAAGCATCAAGGGAAAATCAACAAATAACATACAAAGGAATCTCCATGAGGTTAACAGCTGATCCTTCAGCAGAAACTCTGCAAGCCAGAAGGGAGTGGCAGGACATATTTAAAGTGATGAAAGGGAAAAACCTACAACAAAGATTACCCTACCCAGGAAGGATCTCATTTAGATTTGATGGAGAAATTAAAACTTTACAGAAAAGCAAAAGTTAAGAGCATTCAGCACCACCAAACCAGCTTAACAACAAATACTAAAGGAACTTTTCTAGGCAGGAAACACAAGAGAAGGAAAAGACCAACATAACAAACCCAAAACAATTAAGAAAATGCTAATAGGAACATACAAATTGATAACTACCTTAAATGTAAATGGATTAAATGCTCCAACCAAAATACATAGATTGGCTGAATGGATACTAAAACAAGACACGTACCTATGCTGTCTACAAGAGACTCACTTCAGACCTGGGGACACATACAGACTGAATGTGAGGGGATGGAAAATGGTATTCCATGCAAAGGGAAATCAACAGAAAGCTGGAGTAGCAATTCTCATATCAGAAAAAATAGACTTTAAAATAAAGACTATTACACTTCAGAGGGACAGAAGGACACTACATAATGAACAAGGGATCAATCCAAGAAGGAGATATAATGATTATAATATTTTTGCACCCAACATAGGAGCACCTCAGTACGTAAGGCAAATGCTAACAGCCATAAAGGGGAAATTGACAGTGACACAATCATAGTAAGGGACTTTAAAACCCTACTTTCACCAATGGAGGGATCATGCAAAATGAAAAAAAAAATAAGGAAACACAAGCTTTAAATTATACATTAAACAAGATGGACTTAATTGATATTTATAGGATATTCCACCCAAACACAACAGAATACACTTTCTTATCAAGTGCTCAGGGAACATTCTCCAGGATATATAATATCTTGGGTCACAAATCAAGCCTTGGTAAATTTAAGAAAATTGAAATCGTATCAAGTATCTTTTTTGACCACAATGTTATGAGACTAGATATCAATTACAGGAAACAAATTGTAAAAAATACAAACATGGAAGCTAAACAATACACTTCTAAATAACCAAGAAATCACTGAAGAAATCAAAGAAGGAAATCCAAAATTACCTAGACACAAATGACAATGAAGACACGATGACCCAAACCATTTGGGATGTGGCAAAAGCAGTTCTAAGAGGGAAGTATATAGCAATGCAATCCTACCTCAAGAAACAAGAAACATCTCAAATAAACAACCTAACCTTACACCTAAATCAATTAGAGAAAGAAAAACAAAAAAACTCCAAAGTTAGCAGAAGGAAAGAAATCATAAAGATCAGATCAGAAATAAATGAAAAAGAAATGAAGGAAAGAATAGCAAAGATCAATAAAACTAAAAGGTGGTTCTTTGAGAAGATAAACAAAATTGATAAACCATTAGCCAGGCTCATCAAGAAAAAAAGGGAGAAGATTCACATCAATAGAATTAGAAATGGAAAAGGAGAAGTAACAACTGACACTGCAGAAATACAAAGGATCATGAGAGATTACTACAAGCAACTATATGCCAATAAAATGGACAACCTGGAAGAAATGGACAAATTCTTAGAAAAGCACAACCTTCTGAGACTGAACCAGGAAGAAATAGAAAATATAAACAGACCAATCACAAACACTGAAATTGAAACTATGATTAAAAATCTTCCAACAAAGAAAAGCCCAGGACCAGATGGCTTCACAGGCGAATTCTATCAAACATTTAGAAACGAGCTAACACCTATCTTCCTCAAAGTCTTGCAGATATAGCAGAGGGAGGAACACTCCCAAACTCATTCTATGAGGTCACCATCACCCTGACACCACAACCAGACAAAGATGTCACAAAGAAAGAAAACTATAGGCCAACATCACTGATGAACAGAGGTGCAAAAATCCTCTACAAAGTACTAGCAAACAGAATCCAGCAGCACATTAAAGGATCATACACCATGATCAAGTTGGGTTTATCCCAGGAATGCAAGGAATCTTCAATATATGCAAACCAATCAATGTGATACACCATGTTAACAAATTGAAGGAGAAAAACCATATGATCATCTCAATAGATGCAGAAAAAGCTTTTAAAAAAATCAACAACCATTTATGATAAAAACCTTCCAGAAAGTAGGCATAGAAGGAACTTACCTCAATATAATAAAGCCCATATATGACAAACACATAGCCAACATCGTTCTCAATGGTGCAAAACTGAAACCATTTCCTCTAAGATCAGGAACAAGACAAGGATGTCTTCACTTACCACTCTTATTCAACATAGTTTTGGAAATTTTAGCCACAGCAATCAGAGAAGAATAAGAAATAAAAGGAATCCAAATCAGAAAAGAAGAAGCAAAGCTGTCACTCTTTGCAGATGACATGATAGTATACCATGAGAATCCTAAAGATGCTACCAGAGAACTACTAGAGCTAATCAATGAATTTGGTAAAGTTGCAGGATACAAAATTAATGCACAGAAATCTCTTGCATTCCTGTACACTAATGATGAAAAAATCTGAAAGAGAAATTAAGGAAACACTTCCATTTAGCACTGAAACAAAAAGAATAAAATACCTAGGAATAAATTTACCTAAGGAGACAAAAGACCTGTATGCAGAAAACTACAAGATACTGATGAAAGAAATTAAAGATGATACAAACAGATGGAGAGATATACTATACCATGTTCTTGGTTTGGAAGAAGCAACATCGTGAAAATGACTCTACTACCCAAACCAATCTACAAATTCAATGCAATCCCTATCAAACTACCAATGGCAGTTTTCACAGAACTAGAACAAAAAATTTCACAATTTGTGTGGAAACACAAAAACCCCGAATAGCCAAAGCAATCTTGATAAAGAAAAATGGAACTGGACGAATCAGGCTCCCTGACTTCAGACCATACTACATATCTACAGTAATCAAGACAGTATGGTACTGGCAAAAAAACAGAAATATAGATCAATGGAACAGGATAGAAAGCCCAGAGATAAACCCATGCACATATGGTCACATTATCTTTGATAAAGGAGGCAAGAATATACAGTGGAGAAAAGACAGCCTCTTCAGTAAGTGGTGCTGGGAAAACTGGACAGCTACATGTAGAAGAATGAAATTAGAACACTCCCTAACACCATACACAAAAATAAACTCAAATGGATTAAAGACCTAAATGTAAGGCCAGAAACTATCGAACTCTTAGAGGAAAATATAGGCAGAACAGTCTATGACATAAATCACTGCAAGATCCTTTTGGACTCACCTCCTAGAGAAATGGAAATAAAAACAAAAATAAACAAATGGGACCTAATGAAACTTAAAAGTTTTTGCAGAGCAAAGGAAACCATAAACAAGATGAAAAGACAACCCTCAGAATGGGAGAAAATATTTGCAAATGAACTAACTGACAAAGGATTAATCTCCAAAATTTACAAGCAGCTCAATATCAAAAAAACAAACAATCCAATTAAAAAATGGGCAGAAAATCTAAATAGACATTTCTCCAAAGCAGATGTACAGATCACCAATAAACACATGTAAGTATGCTCAACATCACTAATCATTAGAGAAATGCAAATGAAAACTACAGTGTGTTTTCTCCTCACACCAGTCAGAATGGCCATCATCAAAAAATCTACAAAAAAATAAATGCTGGAGAGGGTGTTGAGAAAAGGGAACCCTCTTGCACTGTTGGTGGGAATGTAAATTGATACAGCCACTATGGAGAACTGTATGGAAATGCCTTAAAAACTAATAATAGAACTACCATACAACACAGCAATCCCACTACTGGGCATATACCCTGATAAAACCATAAATCCAAAAGGGTTATGTACCACAATGTTCATTGCAGCTCTATTTACAATAGCCAGGATATGGAAGCAACCTAAATTTCCATCAGCAGATGAATGGATTAAGAAGATGTGGCACATATATACAATGGAATATTACTAAGCCATAAAAAGAAATGAAACTGAGTTATTTGTAGTGAGGTGGATGGATCTAAATCTGTCATACAGAGTGAAGTCAGAAAGAGAAAAACAAATACCGTATGCTAACACATATATATGGAATCTAAAAAAGAAAAAGAAAATGGTTGTGAAGAACGTACGGGTAGGACAGGAATAAAGATGCAGATGTGGAGAGTGGACTTGAGAACACGGGGAGTGGGAAGGGTAGTCTGGGACGAAGTGAGAGAGTGGCATGGACATATATACACTATCAAATGTAAAATAGATAGCTAGTGGGAAGCAGCTGTATAGCACAGGGGCATCAGCTCGGTGCTTTGTGACCACCTAGAGGGGTGGGATATGGAGGGTGGGAGGGAGACACAAGAGGGAGGAGATATGGGGATATCTGTGTATGTATATCTGATTCACTTTTTTATGAAGCAGAAACTAACACACCATTGTAAAGCAATTATACTCCAATAAAATTGTTAAAAAAAAAAGATAACTAAATCCTTTCCTCCTTTGATGGACATTTAGGTTGCTTCCATGTCCTGGCTATTGTATATAGTGCTGCAGTGAACATTGGGGTGCATATATCTTTTCAAATTATTCTTGGCTCTGGATATATGCCCAGGAGTGGGAGTGCTGGATCATGTGGCAGCTCTATTTTTAGTTTCTTAAGGAACCTCCATACTGTTTTCCATAGTGACTGTACCAATTTACATTCCCACCAACAGAATAGGAGGGTTCTCTTTTCTCCACACTCTCTCCAGCATTTATTTTCTGCAGATTTTTTGCTGATGGCCATTCTGACTGTTGTGAGGTGATACCTCATTGAGTTTTGATTTGCATTTCTCTGATAATTAGTGATGTTGATCATCTTTTCTCATGCCTCTTGGCCATCTGTATGTATTCTTTGGAAAAATGTATATTTAGATATTCTGCCCTTTATTTTTTTTTGCGGTACGCGGGCCTCTCACTGTTGTGGCCTCTCCCGTTGGGGAGCACAAGCTCCAGATGCGCAGGCTCAGCAGCCATGGCTCACGGGCCTAGCCGCTCCGCGGCATGTGGGATCTTCCCGGACCAGGGCACGAACCCGTGTCCCCTGCCTCGGCAGGTGGACTCTCAACCACTGCGCTGCCAGGGAATCCCAATTCTGCCCTTTTTTTTTTTTTTTTTTTTTCCGGTGTGCGGGCCTCTCACTGTTGTGGCCTCTCCCGTTGCGGAGCACAGGCTCTGGACGCGCAGGCTCAGCGGCCATGGCTCACGCTGCCCATTTTTTGATTGGCTTGTTTGGTTTTTTGATTTTTTGATATTGAGCTCCATGTGCTGTTTATATATTTTGGAGATTAATCCCTTCTTGATCACTTCACTTGCAAATATCTTCTCCCATTCTGTGGGTTGTCTTTTCATTTTTTTTATGGTTTCCTTAGTGGTTAAAGAAGATGTGGTATATATATATATATATATATATACACACACACACACACACACACACACACACACAGTGGAATATTTCTCAGCCATAAAAAGAACAAAATAATGCCATTTGCAGCAACATGAATGGACCTAGATATTGTCATACAGAGTGAAGTAAGTCAGACAGAGAAAGACAAATATCATTTCGCTTATATTTGGAGTAGAAAAAAATGATACAAATGAACCTATTTACAAAACAGAAATAGAGTCACAGATAAACAAACTTATGGTTACCAAAGGGGAAAGGGCAGGGGAGGGATAATTTGGGAGATTGGGATTGACATATACAGGCTACTATATATATAATAGATAATAAGAACCTACCGTTTAGCACAGGGAACTCTACTCAATACTCTGTACTGACCTATATGGGAATAGAATTTTAAAAAGAGTTGATAGATGTATGTGTATAACTGATTCACCCTGCTGTGCAGCAGAAACTAATGCAACATTGTAAATCAACCATACTCCAATATTCACCAAATTATATTATAAAACTTATAGATATATTTTAATAAAATAAATTGGAAGTTCATGCATGTTTTATCTAAAATCAACTTGCTAGTAATTTTGGTTTTGTGGTATAGTGAGTTATATTTAGTGCAATGCAGTATTTTTAGGCTCTGCATGTGTTCCAGATGTTCACATTATTTTACTGTGTTATAATTTATGTGTAGTAAGTTAATGGATGTCGCCACCCTCATTCCATGGCACAGGTCTCACTCTTTTATATCTGTATCACTGCACTGCCTCTGGAAAGAGGCAGAGACGGAGAAGATACTCTGCTCTTCAAAGGATGGTATTGTCCAAGGTTCGTTCTAAACATGCATGCAACAGGAACTTCAGAACGCCTAATATTTGAGTGGTGCTATTTAACCAAGCCAAATAATTTTAACTTCTATCTGGTTTTCAATCACTGGCTTTCATGTCTTACTTACTTTTTATATATTCAAATTTATTTTCTGAAAAGTAAAATAGAATTATTTACCATATTTTAAATTAAATCTAAAATGTAACAAAATGAAATTTTTGACAAAGAGTGTATAAAGATGGAGTTGCTGGGTAGAATGAGACAGTCAGCATAGTGTAGAAAATCTCTGGCCCTGGAATCTCACAGACCAAGATCATAATTCAAATTCCTCTATTTGCTAGTTGTGTGACCTACAGAAATTACTTGATTTCACTTATACTCAACTTCCTCATCTGTAGCATACAGATGATAATATTACTTATTTTAAAGGGTTCTTGTGAGTGTAAGTGAAATGTTTATAAAAAAATTATTTATCTCTGTGCTCAGCATAAAGTATGTGTTAAATAAATGGTACTTATTATCAATTATGTCCCTGTTGTTTTCTAAAGAATGTTTCTAAGGGCAGTTTATTGACTCTTTTAGCTGTAGTTTTTTTTTTTTTTTTTCTTTTTTTAAACTAATTTTGTACAGTCACAAAAATAGAAATTCTTTCGTCATTAATGTTTTCAATCTGGGAGATATACAGAGAAATATTAGCATCTCTTACCTTAATATACTATAAAATGTCTGTATACTATAAAATGTCCTTTTCCACATACCTATCTGTGTGTCAATCATATGTACACAATCTATATATCAATATCTTGTAAGTAGTAAAAGATAATATAATATTTTTAAAACATAGCTCAATTTTCATGAGATATTTACTATGTAATTTTACACCAATTTAATCATTAAAAATATGTCTATCACTTTTCATTATTCTCATTAAGTGAAAGAGGGGATTGGTGATGTTGTCACTATATTTGTCAGCAAATGGAGAAGAATCTCTTGTCAACTTCTGGTCTCTATTTTGGAGCCAAATGCTCTAAATTAGCATTGTCATATCATTCTAGCATTAGACATGGATAAATTAGTTGTCTCTCCCTGTTGCCTAATTTGTGTAACTGATTTGTACGTAAACAAAAGTAGTTTAAATTACTAGCATCAAAGCAGTATGCCAGACAAATTAGCTTCTTCAGTTTCAGGGGACAGGTTTATAATATCTGAGTTTCCATCATGATATTTGTAAATTAAATGGGCCTCACAAACCACTACTGATGAAGTACTAGGATCATTTTATTATTAAAATAAGATCCTGAAGTAGAAAATTATCTAAAACATATTTTCTCCTTTTTGGAAGACAAATTATGCATTTAGAACCCAGACTCTTATTTTCTAGCTCTATCTGAAAAAATATATTGATGTCCTAGCTTGTCTTAAAAAACAGTAAAACAAATGTTTCTTCTATTGCTGCCATTCCTGAATGTGTATTTGGACATAATTTTCTTTGATCGTACAAAAATTTAAATATAAAAAAAGATTGAAAGATGTGTTTTAACACTGCAATTCATAGGTGTGTTTAGTATGATCCTTATATTTTGAAACATAGCTTCTCCATATGGAACAAGCAAATATATTTTTATTTTTCAATATTGAATATGAAGAACATCGTGAGATTTATTTCTTATGAAACAACATACCAATTAAAATATAATCCCAAAGATGTTATAGTGTCTAATTCCACATGGTGAAAATTTGGAATGAAATGCAAAATAGATAGATTGTTAAAAACAAACTACTGAACACTTTATGGAGGAAAAGATAAACTTGAAGGATGGATTGACATTGTTTTCAACAACCCAGCTTCATTATTCTAAGCATGTAATACATTTATAATATTCTATTAAACAATTGAATTAAAAGTTAATTTCTCTCCTATTGTTGCATGTTCATGTCATGAATAGAAATGATTTTAAAAATTATAAGAGAAGTATTTATAAGACACCAAACTGCTGGGAAAATGATTCACTCTTCATACTGGCAGTATTATATCTTAACATCCCCATTGATAATATCAAAATAATTCACCATGACTAATGTTAGTATAATGAGCCAACAGAAACAATAATGATTTGCTACTTATTATTTACTGTTCTCATTTAGAAATACTACAATCCAGTACTATTACCTTTCTCATAACATGAATGAATTGAAATATAATTTTGAAAGAATAAGTATAAATTAAATGGTATGCATTTTGTATATGATGATTATATGTTTTTTCTCTTTATCCACTTGTGGTAAACATAATATTAATGGTAGTTTTCAACCTTATAGCTCAGGCAAGTGATGGCTTGTGTGTATTGTTAGAAGAGTCATTGAGTAGGTACTAGACAGTTTCTAAATTAACAGATGTGGTTGAATCTAGGAATTCATCAAGCTATCTACTTTTCATGTCAGCTTATTCTCTACTCTTTTTACTGAAGTGTGATATATAATACCTTATTAGGAATTCTTGGCAGCAGGTGTGTTTAAGAATTCATAATCTCCCTAAATATATACTTGTAATACAATTCACTGGAGTATATTCCATGCTCTAGTTAGTAAATTTGTCTTCTGCAGGGTATGCAGTAGCAATTATGAAAGTATTTTCAGTGTATACAAGAATGGGAAAATATATAAATGTATTACAGGTAATTTTACTTAGGTATTGTAAACATGTATTGAAATATGTTTGTCACAGTTGGAGAAAGAAGGCATAAATATAAGTATTACTTAGAATACTTTTCATTATTTATAATATTATAAGTAATGAAAAGAAGGAGGCTAGAATAATCCCTGTAGTACTGAATTAGAAGTATCAGCACGACTGATATATAGATACATATATTTTAAATATATAAATATATAAAAAGAAAATTATATAGATTGATAGACATAGAAATTAGTATGAATGTGTGAGTATGCGCAGTTTTGTGTGTATGTATGTATATATATACTATATATATGTGTACACACACACACACATACACGTTTCTATGCTTAATCCACTCAAAGGGCCTAGGACCAATGATACTCCAGTAGCAATGAGCACAACTAGTGTCCAGATCATGGTTTCTAAATACCATTCTCCAATTCAAAAAACCAGGGCTACTTAAAAGAATTTACTCAAGTACTTAAAAGAAGTACTTGATTCCAGAGCTGTTTTAGTGAAAATACAAAAGGTACGTCTATCTCATGGTGCCAGAAATATAGAATTGTTCCAAAAAGAATGAGATCATGGCAAAAGAACAATGGAGCTAACCTGAAGAAAATCCTGAGGACCAAACTAGAATAATTTAAGTAACAAAGTAAATAATGTTAGTATTGAATTATAAGCAACAGAATAAAGTAAATATCTCTGAGTTCATACTCATAGTATTAGGGATAGATATAACTAAGGAATTTAGTAAGTGACAATGCACCAAAATTATTACACTCCTTACATTATTTGTAATGTTTGATTAATAAGTACATATGTTTTGTTTTAATACACATGTTATTTTTATTATATTACAAAGAATTTGGTGTGTTAAAATTGTGTTTGAATAAATTACCAATTTGCTACTCATTATGAAACTCTTGCAAAAAATGTAATATTTTTGAGAATTTTTAAGTAATTATTTGTAAATAAGTATAAGATGGTCAGGAAGGCTCTCTGAGAAGAACACAATCCGAACACAATTCTCAATCTGAAAGTTGAGAATCCTTCAGCTATGTGAAGAAAAGAGAGTGCGGCAAAAAAACAAAAAAAAACAAAACAACAAAGCAAAAAAACAATTGGCAAGTCCCAGAGATTGAACCTTCAGAAGACTGAGGCAGTTGGGTACTATGATTGAGGGGGAGAAGGGGGCAGTGAACATAGAGATCCATTGTTCTAGTCCAGTACCTTCAAAAACAGACTCTGTGACAGAGATGTTCATGTAGGAATTTTTTTTAGAAGTGCTCTCAACAGTAAGAGCATAAAGAAACATTGAGCCGGTATGTGTTATGTGTAAGTCATATATCATAGATCATATATATATATCATAGATCATATATCTATGATCATATATACCATAAAAGGTTGCATTGTCAGGGGAAGGGAGAAGTGGAGTGTTATACACTGACTTTTACATGCTTTGATGAAATGTAAAACAAGTCACTTCTGCTTGTAGCTCATTGGTAGAGCAGTTCTTTGGCCCTACCTAATTGCATGGGGCCTGGAATATGTGTAAGAAACAGATAGAATGTTTGATGAAGTTATCCCCTCTGCCACAGGAGATAAAGGATGTATTCCAAATAAGCAATATCTATCTACATCACTTATTATAGTTTAATCAAGGCATCGATAACATTTTTATGTTATCACCACATGTGAGATGAGCATTAAACAACAACATGTTTAAGTAGGGAATCAATACCTATTTGTTGAATTGAATAAATAATGTCTACATTTCAATGTGTATTCATTTTGTTTCAATTTTTATTTGTAATGCTATTTCAATAGTGTAGTCAAATTTCCTCCAAATGTGTCCTGCTTGCAAAGTTTTGCTCCCCAAATCTTAAATTAATTGAAACGTAAGCTTGAGTGTTTCAGCACCAAATAGTTAATACATGTCTGAATAATTTGTTAGAAGGAAGGTGATGAATAGATACACATTGTTTATGCATGATGATCTCCTCTTTTAGAAATATATCCCATGTGGATCTATTCCTCTTTTATTGTACTCAGGCTGTGTGAACTGACATATTTATTTCAAACATGTCTATTTCAGAGACAGAATATTACCATCAGCTTTCTTTACCATCCTTTGGTCTTACCACAGGTAAACGGGGGTCAGATTTCATTTATCACCTGACTACTATGAGGCGTATTCTGATCAATAGATTGTGATGGTATTCTGAAGCCCCTGAAATATCGGCTCATATATCTAAATAACCACAGATCCCTGAGTAAAGACTGGAAGATTGTGCATTTGTAATATAAAATATTTCTTGAAAGCTACACATTGTTGCATTATTTGCCTCTTTAAGTGCAAGTACCACTGATTTAGGATAATAAATCAGTGTAGAGTTTCCTGAAGTAAATGTGGAATGGGGTGTGACTGGAAGGGAACCTGAGGGAGATTTGAGGAATTGGGTTAAGAGTCACAATATTTTGGCATTAGAAAAAGCCTTGGTTTCTCAGGTCTAGAGGTTTTGCTACACTATGAAGTAGGATGCTAGGTGATAGCTCAAAGAGATAATTGGAAGGAAACATGAACGAAATTTCTTGGGAGATGGAAAAGTTTTATATCTTACTTGGGGTGATGACTGCTTGGGTGTATACACTGGCAAAAACTCATCAGTTGAATGCATAAGATCTGTGCATTTCGTCATTTGTAAATTTTTTTCTCAGTAACAAAATACAATATAGCCTCCTTGGAAACTCCAGAAATTAAGCTGCCATCAAAAACTTGAAAAATGTGGTAATGATTCCTATGGCATTTCCATTTAATTCCTCAGTAGAATAAGTGCAAGACTGAAGACATTGGAGAGTATCAGAAGTAACAATTGTATCAGAATTGGTACTTTTACTAGGCAAATTATTCCAGTCCCTAGCGCCTAGTATTCAGTTATTCCAAAGCAAAGTAATGTAGTTCCTAGCCCCTGAAATGTGTCCTTTCTTCTGGAAATAGATTTTCCTTTTTCCAACCACCTCTGGTAACAATCTACCTCAGGATAAGTTTGCTTTCACCTGAAATATGTCTTACATTGTCCAAATTTACTCTCATGGACCTTGACCATATAACTATTTCAAAAAATATTATACTATTTCATGACTTCCTTAATATTAAGCTAGTAAGAACTAGAGCATAGAAATAGGCTGGTACCTTGAATGTCTTGGTAGTCACACATAAGCAAAGAGGGTTAAAGATAAATTATTTGAAATTACAAAGACCCACTGTATTAATAAATTCTAATGTTACCCAGTATTCTCTGCACGTTTTAAAATACTCTCTCAAAATTAAAGGAAAAAGTAAGTACACTTACTAAATAAGACACCACCTCTGGTATCTTCTAATTCACTTGCCAGTTTAGAATGAGCCACGGAGCAAGGGAACGCTATCTGTTGCACACTGTGGTGCAAATGACCCTTCCCGTTGGCTATTAAAGCTTTGCATACTCAATTGTCCTTGAGAATTTAGTAGCAGACAGAGATGCAATATTGATTCTGAGGGAAAAGAAAACGCAAAAACCAGAGTCATAGCATCAGTTCTTCACTTTAATGGGCAAAGCCATGCTTTGTTTCTGTACAAGTAACTCTTCTTTTGACATTTGTCTTCTCAGCAATACTAAAGAAACAAACAAAAAAAACCCAGATAAATAAACAAACATTCTCCCATTAGTAACTCCAGAGATTCTGTTTCATTGGAGTGAACTGAGTCATGGTCACATCTCTGAATTAGTCACTATGGTCTGGGAAATGAAGTGTTTTTATTAGCTAGTCCTCAATCACATATGCCCCTGGAGCTAGAGTCAAGTGTAGAACCACCTGACCCAAATGGAAGCTAAATCAAACATGAAAGCAGTTTACTGTTAGCAAAAAATGAAATAAAATAAAAATAAAAGCAAATTCATTTCAGGTTTATATTTACCTATCATTGCAATTTCTCTGATTGGTGAGATCCAAAATTGCATCTGGAGATCCAAAATTGTGTTTAAGTAAGAATGTGTCCTTTTATATTAAACGTGAAAGGTAAAAAAACACTTCCATACGCATTCACCATACTAAATATTAAAATAAAACCTCCACCCACTTTCACACTCTTCATAGCTTTAGGTCATACTATTTTTTTTTCAGTTAAATGAGAAACAGTCCACATCTGTTCTTCTTTTATTATTTCTCTATCTCTTGTGCCCTTGATCTCCCTCCTCTGATGGCAGTGGTGTGGAATGACAATGAGAAGGAGACTTGTCCTCACCCTGTCAGATATTTTAGGAGAATTTGGCATCTGAACACCTTTTGTGATTCCAAGCAGAAAATATTTCTTATTCACATAATAGTCTTGGAATATTACTGATATATGTCTTTTATTTTTCTGACTTCTTGCTATACATCTTTAATTCAAGTGGCTTTATAACTTGTGAATTAGTATGAATAAAGCATAATAATATAGATGTAAGGAGTATAAAGAAAGCTAAACATAGGCATAAAGGTTTCAAAATTCCATCACTTCATTGAAATTTACAGAGAACAACATGGCAATTATTTTGACTATAATTGTGTTAATTACAATAATATATAAAAATTATATTTCTAAAATCCAAAATCAAATCATTAAATATCTTCTAGGAACTTCCCTGGTGGTGCAGTGGGTAAGACTCCATGCTCCCAATGCAGGGGCCCGGGGTTCGATCACTGGTCAGGGAACTAGATCCCACATGCATGCCACAACATGCCGCAGCTAAGGAGCACGCCTGCTGCAACTAAGACCTGACGCAACCAAATAAATAAATAGTTTTTAAAATAAATATCTTCTACCTGATAAGATAGCTTCATTTTAACTTTAACTGTTTCAAAGACATTTTCTTATACTTTTTTGTTTTGTTTTGTTTTGTTTTGCGGTACGCGGGCCTCTCACTGTTGTGGCCTCTCCCGTTGCGGAGCACAGGCTCCGGATGCGCAGGCTCGGCGGCCATGGCTCACGGGCCCAGCTGCTCCGCGGCATGTGGGATCTTCCCGGACAGGGGCACGAACCCGTGTCCCCTGCATCGGCAGGCGGACTCTCAACCACTGCGCCACCAGGGAAGCCCTCTTATACCTTTTTAAAGTATAATTTTTGTTTATGAAAAACGTAAAAGCCCACAATCTTCGCGAACACCATCAGCACAATTGCTGTGCATGGTCAATTTAACAGAGTAACCTAAAATGGTTCTCTGAGGGTATGACTCTTTTTCCAAGGGTTTAGGAGTGCAGAATATAAATAGAATGAACAAGATCTTCCTACTTTCATGTATTTTTACCTAGAGAATAAGTTATGCTATATATGAAACCAAGCATATCCACAGATGGGGTGAAAGCTAATAGGCACCATAAGGATAAGACAAAATTACTGAAAAATAACAGGAACCTTGGTGATATTGTGTAACATTTATTTTAAAGATGAAGAAACACTCTAGACTGATTTTAATAGCTAGGGGAAAAGCGTGAGGAAAAGTGGCACAAGATTAGCAGGAAGGAAATAACTGTTTATGAAGTTCTTTCATCACGTTAGGCTTAATCTTCCTTCTTCCACTTAATTTTGTCAGCAACATTTTGAGGTTGCTGTTATTCAATATTTATTTCATGAAAGCTAAAGCTGTGTTAAGTAACTTCCAAAAAAATGTTTTAGAGTTAGAGTGGTCAGAACAAAGAAAGAAGTGAATATATTATTGTTTTCCATAGCGAGCCCCAAAATTCCTTTTGAAGGAGAATTTTATTAAGGAAAATGTTTTTATAGACAAATCAGAGCAGAAGACGTGTACTTTGGGAATAGGTGGAGGCAGGATCTCAAACCACAAAAGAAAAAACACTTAAAAGACCAATGTTTTATATTTAAAAAAAAAAAAAAAATTGAGAGATCATTACTTTGGTTTGCTCATGGAGGAAAAGTCAAAAAAAGGAGAAAAAAAAAGTAAGCAAAAATTGAAAGCAGATAGTTTTGTAAAACTAGGCTCTATATGATCAAAAAATACAGAGAAGACCCTAGGTAGATGAAGAAAACTTTGAAGAACAAGTATTCTGAGTGCAAAGTGACGTGCTTTGTGTTCCTCAAATCCTCAGTCAAGAGTGATGAAAACTTGGTCAGGAGAGTTTTGTTGTTGTAACTGTGTGGGGAGTTTGGTGAAATTTGAACATAGGTCTCGTTTTCAACCCTGGAGACATTGTGTGAAGCAAGCACACATATGTGAAAAGAAAAGCCTTGGGTTTGAGGCTTCTCAATTTTTCACAGAATTTGTTCTTCTTGTCAGTTTACCTGCATCTTAACAATCAGAAAATGTCAGCTAACACCTCTCTTTTGACTTGTTTTCTAAGCTGAGCAATAAAAAAATGACTTATAGAAAAGCATGATTTAGGTAAATTCGGTCTGAAATATTACTAAAAAACTTTTGGAAATTTGGAGTGAATTAGTGACAATCTAACTAAATATATGTTCTAAAGAAAGAAAATCATGCAGTCCAATTTGTTTAAAATACGTATTTTAAATTAAAGTTTTTCTAAGTAAAGACTATGTCAGCTTGTTTAATAAATAAATAAAATACATTTGTAATTAGGAGCATCTGTTTGGTTATAAACACACATATGCTACAGGCCATAAACTGAGATTATTCTCTTAAGTAACATATTCCCTATAGTACTACTTACAATTTGAGTCTCTTTAGAAAAACAACTTTTTAAAATGTATATTAAGGTCCTGCATTACATAATGGTTAAGACCACAGGATATATATACAAAAGAATATGGTTGAAATCCTGGCTCAGCCACCTTAAATCTGTGAAGACTTGGGCAAATTTATTATCTTCTCTGAGCCTTTGTTGCCTCTACAAAACAGTGGTGTTCCGGCTCTCCAGCTCTGCATAATGAACCACCCCAAGCTTAGAGGTAAAAACAACAAGCATGTTCATATGCTCACAGCTCTGTGGGAGAGGAATTTGGGCCTGGCACAAGGGGACTGTTGTCTCTGATTCACAATATCTGGGGCCTGTGCTCAGGCTTTCCACGGGGTTCTGACGGGATTTCTTCCTGATCATAGCTGCCGCCTCAATGCTCTTGGCCTCTCTTTCTCTGTGTAGCATATCATATTTCAGGATCTTTTGTGGCCTCTCCCGTTGCGGAGCACAGGCTCCGGACGCGCAGGCTCAGCGGCCATGGCTCACGGGCCCAGCCGCTCCGCGGCACGAGGGATCTTCCCGGACTGGGGCATGAACCCATATCCCCTGTATCGGCAGGCAGACTCTCAACCACTGTGCCACCAGGGAAGCCCTATTTCGGCATCTTTCTTAGTCGCTTGAGCTTTTCAAAGTATGGTGGTCTCAGGGATGTCACAACATCTTCCATGGTGACTGATTTCTGAGAGACAAGGAAGTAGAAGCTGCCAGGCCAGAGAAGGTCTACGACAAGAAATGGTACAGTGCCACTCCCACTGTGTTCTTTATTAAAGAATTCACAGGGCCCCACCAGAGTCAAGGCCATGGAGAATATACTAGACAATCTGATGAGTAGTGGAGAAGTCATATTGCAAAAAAGCATGTCCAATAGGAGGTATGGTTCTGGCTATTTTTAAGAAATACAATATATCACGTGGGACAATGATGTGTATTTTATGAGGGCTTTATGATGTTTAAAAGATGTATCAGTTTTATATTTGGTAGTGTATATATATCCATGCCACTCTCTGTCTTCGTCCCAGCTTACCCTTCCCCCTCCCCGTGTCCTCAAGTCCATTCTCTAGTAGGTCTGCATCTTTATTCCCGTCCTGCCACTAGGTTCTTCATGACCTTTTTTTTTTTTTTAAGATTTCATATATATGTGTTAGCATATGGTATTTGTAAAAAAAAAAAAAAAAAAAGTTGTATCAGGTACTGATGAACCTAGTGGCAGGGCAGGAATAAAGACACAAACGCAGAGAACAGACTTGAGGACACGGAGGTGGGAAGGGGATGCTGGGATGAAGTGAGGGAGTAGCACTGACATACATACACTACCAAATGTAAAATAGATAGCTAGTGGGAAGCAGCCGCATAGCACAGGGAGATCAGCCCGGTGGTTCGCGACGACCTAGACGGGTGGGGTAGGGAATGTGGGAGGGAGGCTCAAGAGGAAGGGAATATGGGGATATATGTATAGCTGATTCACTTTGTTTATTTTACAGCAGAAACTAACACACCATTTTAAAGCAATTATACTCCAATAAAGATGTATCAAAAAAGAAAAAAGATGTTAAAAAACCCAAATGTATCAGGGTCTGGAACACACCAAGCACTCAATAAATGATGGCAGTATATTAGATTGAATAGCTCAGTTTGGATTATTATAAATTCTCAAATAGTAATAATGAAATTAGGACTATTTGAAAAATAGTGTGATTTGACGGTAGTGCTAAATCAAAGTGAAGAGAAAATTTAAATGATAGTATTCTAGTATAAAATACATAAACACTCAGTACAAAGTTTAGAATTATTCTCACAAACAGCATGTGTTAACACCATCAGCCCTTCTTGTTTGTTGTTTCAGTCTCCCCAGGAGAGCAGGTGAGTGGGCAGTCCTGAGGCTCACCTGCATGGAAAGTTGTTGAAGGGTCAGGAGACAGGGTATGGTTGCAAAGGGAAAGATTTCTATTGGAGAAAACTCAGCATGATGAAAACCAAGGCATCAGGAAATCCAAAGTCCTTTGGGAAATGCCAGTTTTAGTTTTTATTACAGAAAATTCCACACACTAGTGACCAGAGACAGAAATTGAAGTAGGCAGTCAAGGAGTGAACTGTATGTAGTTGACTTAAATTAGGTCCAGGTACAGATGGCGTGGCAGTGATGGGGTCAGTTGTCATGAGTAACGTCGGGCTTTCAAACTTACTTTATTTGATTGAAGATATATTTCTCTCTCATTTTTAAAACGAACAACCAAGTCTAATGCAAGATTTAGGGAGACAACCTGAGCTGAAATAAATATTTAGCAAAATAGTAGCCTCAAGTTTTAGCCTATCTTGTTTATTAACATTAGACAAAAGGTTCCTTTCTTGGGTTTACCTTTGTGACCTCTTCTGGTTAATTTGTCAAAAGGACAGCAAGCTGAAAGAACAAAAAATAGCCTAATGTGAACTGTTCTAACTTATCAGAGATTGAAATTGTTGGAGTATGTTTATCTCTCTAACTTTTTCTAGTAAATCTGGGTAAAGAAAGGATATTTCAGGAGCATGAGTCACAGTTTTATTTATATTGGCACCTATGTTTTTACTTGCATTGGCTTGCCACAGACTTGAGGAAGTAAAGCATTATTTGTTTCCAGTTTGGTGCTAATGTACATGACTAATGCACTAATAAATATTGCAAGCAAATCAATTGCACTTCCTAATAGTAAGGTGAACAGCAATAGCATTTTATGCAAGATCATAGGAGATTGAGCACTAAACCTGAAAAGGGAAGATTCTAACCCTGACATTTCATTATTTCTTGGGATTTGTGCATCTCCCTTAATGTACGGTTAATGTAATGTGAGGTTATGAATCTTTTTCATGGTCTTCCTTTATATCCTTAAAGTAACAAATCTCAGGTTGTGACTATAGCAGAAAGCATTCACAGAATTCTGACTAGGAAACTAAACACTCAGAAATTTTCATACTTTCTTGGAGAAAATGTATAAATCCTATTTATTTTTTCATTGGAATATATACTTTGGGTGAATAATGTCTGATATATATTTGTTGCTAGTAAAATTCTCAGAATCTGTCCCATTCAGTTCATTGCTTCTGCCAGGGAAGCATGGGGTTGAAATAATAAGAAAGAATAAACAATGAAAATATTGGTTTTAGCAGTAAATGCAATATGATTGATCATCTCAGGACTCTCTGTGCCCACTGAGTTGTGTTCCCAGCATCATTTAAAAATGGCTCAGCACCTTACATGACCAATCACTTTGGCTGTAAGGCAGACAAAAGAGAATGGAGTCTCTTTAGAGGCTTTGAAACATGTACAAAGGAGCATTTTCCATTCATTTTAAATCTGAATGGTACTAAAATGTTCTTTCTTAGAAAAATTCACTTTCCTACATAAAATACACAAATATTTATTCCTGTGGTGTATAGATTTATTGACACTTAGGAAATCATATCTATCCGTGTGTGTGTGTGTGGAGGGGTGTATGTTTAACAACTAGTTAAAAAATTTCTTTCAGCACTATATCATTATTGTTCAAATCCACCATCCAAAGATCAAAAATGACACTCTTGCACTCAAGCCAGGTCAGTTTGTTTAGCTGTCTGCAGCAATGGGGAACACACACCAGGGGAAATTGTGTGTTCCCTAGCAAGAGGGAGTTGAGAGGACTTCTAGGGTTTGGGTTACATTCAGTAATTTTATGAAGAAATTAGAGAAGTAGGGACCAGAGCTAAATTGGATACTGTCAAAAAGTAGGGAAATATGTTGAGTTTATGTTTTAATCATTTTTATCCAGGCAGAAGGATGATTAAATCAGGGGAAATGGAGGCATTGATAAAAAAGTAAAAGCAATCATTGCTCAGAAGGAGGGGATTAGTCATGTTTGCAGCTACATTATGGCCTTGACTATGTCCTGTGAGAAACGATGTTTATGTTCTAATGATCTAATTCTCAACAGGGCTGATTTTCACTTACTCATTATGCTGGAAAAATATAGAAAAATTATTAGCTCACACTATATCTTTTTCAGAAGTATGAATTTGTCAGGATTTCCAAATTCTTGAGAAAATCAAAATTAGAAATAAATCTGTTAGAGCAGTTAGACCAAAACTACTTCAGAGAGATATAGATAGAGATATAGATAGAGATATAGATAGATATAGATATAGCTATAGATAGATATAGGCAGATATAGATAGATATAGATATAGATACAGAGATAGATATAGATGATATAGATACAGATATAGATATATAGATAGATATCGATATAAATATATAGATAGATATATAGATATAGATAGATGTGTAACATATAATAAGGTATATATCTTTATTATATATAGGTATTATATAGATAAAATAGATATAGATTATATATAACAACACATCATCATATAAATTTAAGAGTCAAGCTGTAAGAAAGGTATTACAGTTACAATGAGATTTATTGTTATAATACTGCAAAGATTCCCAGGGCAATAATTTGCTGCACAATTCAGCCTCTGTATTTGTAGAGATTTGTTTTAGAGTTATTGACAGTTACAAAACACTGTTAATCCTAAATCTAAGAGTAAGAAAGTTCAAGGCTGAGCCTCAGATACCGCATAAAATAAAATAACCCAAAGGACAATTTGAAACTTCTTATAGAGGGGAGACAAAAAGAAGATAAACAGGACTCCAACTTCATCTGCTTTGATCAATCCTCAGAGACACATATAATAACATCTGAGGACTTTCGAATGGACTAAAATACCACCGTCCTCTTCCTGCCTTGTCCTTTTCCTGCTCTCCCATTCTTGAAATTCCTTTCAGCCTTAGTGTTCGGATACTACTACTTTTACAATTTGACAAAGAGAGGTGTGCCTGAGGCTGTGATAGTCAGCATGTTGAATATATTTTTAAAAAGAGAGAGAGAAAGGAAAAGAGAGAGAGCAATAGCAAAATAACATCATGACACATGCTCATTCCAAAGTGAGGTCCACAACTGCAGGAAAACATCTGCCTTTGCTCGCCATTAGAACCTCAGTATCTAGTACATTCCTTGATATGGTGTAGTATTCAAGATATTTGTGACATGAATAAATAAATCCATGATGAAGAATCCAGGTTAATGTGTAATAATAGTGTACTACATGTAGCAGTGTTAACAGACCCCCAAATCTCAGTGATTTACAAGAAAAATTCATTTCTCACACATTCTACATAACCATCATGTGTTGGCTGTGGATGTATTTTGCATTGACTGCTTTTGTCAGTGGGGCTAATGGAAGAACTTCTGTCCTGGAAAATAGCTAACTGATAAGGTAGAGGAAAAGAATGACAGTACTTATAATTTTCTGCCACATTTCATTGGCCAAATCAAGTCATAAGACCAAAACTAACCGGTACAAAACAATTATAGTACCTCAGAAAAGGCAGAGACTATTTGTGAATGATTATGTAATATTCCATTTTCATCCTAGCTAATACTAAAATATTTGAAAAAAACAAATCAGAAAGAGACTCATAAGTTTTTGTTTCTTAAATGATTAGGACTAGAAAGTCATTTTAGGATTTATCCTAATACTTTCAACAGCCCTAACCCGTACCCTAACCTAACCAATTGTCATACCCTAACCTGTACCCTAAACCCTACCCTTTAGAAGCTAAAGTATCACATGCAGGCATTAACAGATTAAAACAGGATTCTTTTAAACTGTGTATAATCACTTGCATAAGTAACTTTGGGATTTAGAACTTTTTTACATTTACAGAAATAAATTATATGATGCTTTTCTATATTCCCTGTAAAGATAAATTTATTTATTTATTTTTGGCTGTGTTGGGTTTTCATTGCTGCATGCAGGCTTTCTCAAGTTGTGGATGGGGCCTACTCTTAGTTGTGGTACATGGGCTTCTCATTGCGGTGGCTTCTCTTGACAGAGTTCCAGCGCTTCAAGTTTTGAAGAAATTTGAGGGAATGAAACACAGCTAATTTGAATGATTGAAAGCACAGATATCCTACAGGTAACCTATTCAGTGTGCATATAGTTCAAAGAAGCAGCATCCTATTACTAACACAAATACCTCCCAGTATGTAAAGTGTGACAGCCTATCAGGGCATCAGTAAAATTACTGTGAATCTGACACATTCACTAAAACTCTTTCAGTCTCTCATAACTACAAGTGGTTAAGAATAGAGTTTTAACCAACTTGAATTTTTTATTCTTCTGCTGGTGGCAGTCATTTCCCCATAAGGCAATTTCACAGGTGACACTTGTGTTAAAGAATGAGAATGCCAATGGCAGTTGTTTTAGGTGAGCTTAATTAACAAGGTGTTTAACAATTATTATAGTTTGCCAATTCAAAGAGAATGCATTTATGATGCTTCTCTTCCTTGAACAATAAAAATGTTGTGTTAAATAGCTGCCTGTCTCCGAATGATGTTCATCTTTAAAGACCTAAAGAAGCTTCCCACATTTATTCTAAATCCCACTGATCTCTTTTTTTCTTCATAGCACTTTAGTGTGTGAACTACTGATTTGTTATTTAATAATGTGCAACAACTGGAATTGTTCCCAGGGTAACCTGGCTTCTACAAAAATAGTTTTTACTCTCCCCATCTTTACTCATGCTGATTTGAGCTAGCAGGTGTAGGAAGAGCAGCCACCACAACCTTATCACCTACCGTGAGGAATTCACTATGCTAGACATTTGATTTCATTAATTAGTAATACATCCCACTGAGACTTACAGTTCCAAGCATAGTTCTAATCTCTTGGAATATGGAGGTGAACAATATAGACAAAACCTTTATATTTGTACTTACTATTTAATAGGTACAACAGCTTTGTAAGTTTGGTATTATCTTTTTTGTACATAAGATAAATAAGTTGGGTAAGTAGGGCAGGAGTGAGTGACTTTCTCAGGTCAAGCTACTAGTAAGTAGCAGAGTGTATTCCTTTGCTTGGGCCGCCATCACATTTGCTTTCTCACAGCATTAATGTTGGTGGACTGTGGTCTCCCTTTTCAGGTTTTCCACTTCCATCGTGATTTACTGCATGTTGGCCTGTGAGTCTATTCCTCAACAAGGCTGTTTTCTCCTTCACTTTTTTAAAAACCGGTTTATTGAGGTATAATGGATTTACAAAAAAATAAATAAATAAACTGGATGTATTTAATGTATACAATTTGATGAGTTTGGAGATATGCCTATACCCATGAAGCTGTCACCACAATCAAGGTGATAAACATTTCCATCACCACCAAAAGTTTCCTCTTGCCCCTTTTTTGTTTGTTTTTGTTGTAAGAACAGTTAACATGAGATCTAACCTCTAAACAAATTTTTAAGTGTACAATACTGAATTGTTAATTATAAGTACTATGTTGTATAGCAGCTCTCTAGAACTTATTTTGTGTAACTGAAACTTTATACGTATTGAGGAACAGTTCTCCATTTCTCTCTTCCCCTAGTCCTTGGCAACCACTATTCCATACTCTGTTTCTAAGAGTTTGACTATTTTAGATTCTTCATATAAATCATGCAGCATTTGTCCCTCTGTGACAGGCTTATTTCACTTAGCATAAAGTCCTCTAGATTCATCCATGTTTTTCCATATAGCAAGATTTCCTTCTTTTTTAATGCTGAATAATATTGCATTGCATGTAGAGACAAGCTAAATGTCCATCAATGCATGAATGGATAAAGGAAACACTCCTTCACTTTTGGTAAGACATTTTTCCTAACATTATTCTACCATTTGCCTCCTGAGTCATGGTGAGAACCCTTAGACTTAACAGTCTCTCCATCCCTGAGGATGGGTCATTTAGAGACTTGTTCCTCACAGCATCATGGATGCCAATGTAAAGACATTTATGAATGACACAGTTTTCTTGCTTATCAAAAACAAAACAAAACAAAATAATCTTTCAGTGTTAAATTGATCAAGAATTTTGAAGCAATGTAAACCTCCTTGGTTACAACTGTATATGAAAAAGTCAAATGCCATCAGCAGCAAAGTTTTCAAATAAATATAACTGTAACAGCTATTTAAGCCATTTTATTCTAATTGTGTTTCATATCAGCATTGTCATCATCATCGTCAACATAAGGAACATACATTGTTCAAAACGCATTATGGACCACATGGCATAAACATTGTTCCTGCTTATATTAGTAAAGCTTCTCTGTAGAAAGAGAACCAATAAGATATTTAAATTACGGGTATATATCTATATCAATTGATATAGCTATCAATCTATCCATCTATCTATCTATCTATCTATCTATCTATCTATCTATCTATCTATCTATGTATCAATTAGAGTGAGAAAGATTTTAAGAAATTGGCTCACAGGATTGTGAAACTGGCAAGTCCAAAATTGAAGGAATAGTTGATATTCGGTAATCAGGAAGCATAATTACCTTTTACTTAAGTCACCTCAGTCTCCTTTCTCTTAACTCATTCAAATGATGGGAAGAGGCCCATCCACATAATAGAGAGTAATCTGCTTTACTCAAAGGCTACTGATGTGAACGTTAACCTCATCTAAGAAAATACCTTCACAGCAACATCTGGACTAGTGTTTAACCAAGTAGTTAAGTGCTGTGGCCTAGCCAAGTTGACACATAAAATTAACCATCACACAGACATGGTTTTAGAGCCAAGTCTGCCTCTCCAGAAAGCCTCAGGTTTTTCCATTCAACTTGCTGACAAGCACTATGTACTGCATATAGAGAAAGAGCAATACTTTTGATTGAATGCATAAAATACTGTTATTTTTTAACAGTATTTTACATACTGTTAAATATGTATTTTAAAGTGCTTTTAAATACACATTTAATACAAACATAAAAAGACTTTTTTCTTCCTTCTCATTTTACATGGTATTATTCTAAGTTAAATTAGAACATCAGTGTGATATAACCATTTTGGTTTGTCTTTTGATACTTAATGAAAGTTATTTTCTACGAAGCCTACCCAAGTCAAAGTGATTATAATCAGTTCCAAAGTTATATTTTGATTGCAATAAATAGATCAAATGTTCATTAATATTGAAGCCAGCATGCTAAATCTACTGTTCTTTCCTCATTTACTTTTATTAGCATTTTAAAAATTTTTAGATAAGGCCTGATTAATTTCAACTACATTCAGAGAACCTGTTTTTTTTTTTTTGGCGGTACGCAGGCCTCTCACTGTTGCGGCCCCTCCCACTGCGGAGCACAGGCTCCGGACGCTCAGGCCCAGCGGCCATGGCTCATGGGCCCAGCCGCTCCGCGGCATGTGGGATCCCCCCGGACCGGGCACGAACCCGTGTCCCCTGCATCGGCAGGCGGACTCCCAACCACTGCGCCACCAGGGAAGCCCAGAGAACCTCTTCTATTAGAATAAAATACAAGAAATCATGAAATGTGCACATTAAGGGGAAAAAATGTGTTTTGAGGAAAATAATACACTCTGATTCTCCCATTCATTCACTCCTAGATCTTTTGACATAACAAATTCCCCAGTGGGTCCACCTGTCTCCTTAAGCTACTCCTTAAATTCTCCTACCTCTGAATGTTCCTTTGTTTGATGTTAATCAGTTAACATAAAACTTAAATCTGTGAGAATTTATGCTGAAGTAAAATATTTAAATGTTCAATAGTTAATTGAAACTATTTGACCCACTTTATAACAATTCATGTAGAAAACAAAACACCAGCAAAAATATGGTTAAATAAAAGTAAGCAATGGGACTTTCATTTCTTGATTTGTGCTTTTAGGCATCACATCTTGTTTTAATGTCAAACCTAAATATGTATTTGAATTTGTGATATGGGGTGGGTGGTTTTTGGCTAAAACAAATTTAAGCTCTTTAATGTTTCTCTTTTGTTTTCTTTTATCCATATCTAAAAATATAGTTTAATCATAGCTGAGGCTTCTAACATACAGTCAGAGTAATAAAGCATTCAAATTTCTTTTAATTCTCATATCATCCATACAGTCAAAGTATTCATATATAATTTCCATTTGAATGTTCCTTTGTTTCCAATTTAAATAATGTCATTGATTTAAAAATATCTTTCTTTAGTTAGATACTTATCTTCAAGTTCAGATCTATTCTTACTTCATGAAGACATTGGAAAATTATCTTAAATGTCTAATGGCTAAGAAATACCATTTTAAATGCTGTATTGGTTTAGGTTGTTTTTAGAATTGGTTGGTTATAAAATGTATAGTAAATCTGCTCTTTTTCCTCAAAAATATGGTAAAACTTCCAGATAGGTAAAATAGTACTTGCAGAATGATATATCCATTAGTAGTCAACTCTTACCTGGGTTACTAGAAAAGAGCAAATCTCCATGCTGACTGTTATATCCTCAAGAGACCATTTTCCACACTGCAGTCAGAAGGATCTTTTTGAAGTGGAAATCTGATTACTTCTCTCTCCTGCTTAATCATCTCAATAGCAATCCAATGCTCTAATGATAAACAACAAAACCCTTAGCAAGGTCTCAAGGCTCAAGCTAACTATTCCCTACTTGACTCTTGGGCTCATCTCACATCCTTGCTCTTGCCTACTGTGTGTTATTCTCACTCATCTTCCTCTATTTCTTCCCACAAGTGTCATGCATGCTCCCACAGTAGGGCCCTGGAGCCTGCTGTTCCCTCTGCCAGGAACACTCTCATCGACCTCCTTCATTAGGTAGCTCTGACTTTTTCTAGCAGATATCCCTTTAACCAGCAGTTCTTCAGCGAGTCCTCCCCACAGCTCCTTGATTGGACAAAACCTTCCTATTATGCTCTCCATAGCACTATTTACTTCCCTCATGTCACTTAACAACACTTACAAGTTCTCCTTATTTGAATATTTTAAATGTCTATCTTTCCCACTGATCTACAGGCTTCATTGGAAGAGAGACCATGTGTATTGTGAACACAAGTGTGTATTTAGAATCTACTATATGATGTATGATATGTGTATATATATATATAGTGTAGAGTAAGTGCCTATTAAATATTGGTTGAATAAAAATTTGTAAATTAACACAGGTATAAATTGTGTTCATGTCACCAGCGGAACAGCAATTTCCTCTTTTCTTGCCTATTCTGGGGAAATAATTCAATTGAGAAACATAGACAGTTTAAGTAGCAAGAGTTTTATTAAGCAAAAGCGGAAGTACACTAGCAAGAAAGGATGAGAGCGGCTGTCTGGAAACCAGAAGTAGCCCCGCAATGGGGTAGGGTTGGGGTGTTTAGAGTGGTGGTCTCTCCCTGTGTCTTGCATCGTTTGACTGACAAGTTGATTGACAGCTTTAGGTCATATAATTGTTCTTCTAGTGCAAGGCGCTTACCCATAAGCACCCATGGGGGACAAAAAACACAATGCTAATTTATTACAAATACAGCATAATGAACCCGGGGTCACTCTGAGTCACCTTTTAGGTCTTGGTGCACCTGCGCCAAACTGTGGTGGCAGTTTTATCTTGTTTGGTCCTGATAAGGCTGGAAACTTTGCATGGTTTTGACTAGAAGAGGAAGGATCTCTGGGCGTGCTCTGATTACCAGTGTCCAGGTCCGGGAGTGAAAGATGACCCCTTCCCGGATGGGGCGAGACCCGCTTATGTCTGACTAGCTACCTAACATTGGTATGGTTTTGTATTGTGTGGAGGGAAAACTGGAGAAAAATAAATTTCTCCAAGAAATGTTTCCTAGAGAAGTTGATAAATGAAGGTTCAAGAAAAATATTAAGAATGTTTCAGTTAGAGGCATAACACCTATATGAGAGACTGAGATTATATCTGTCATAATTGAAGAATAGGTGATATTTTGAATGTCAGTTATGAAACAGAACATGATAGTCATCATGTGTTTTAAAAATACTCTTAGTATCATAGACTAATTTTTCGCAATACCCATTCATTCCTTCTTCCTTTTCGTGACTTGGACCATATCCTCCTGAGTGTTAGATGGGCTCATGACTGCCCAGCTAAAGCAACATTTCCAAACCTCCCATGTAGCTTTACGTGGCCATCTAATTACTTCTACCATTAGTATGTGCAACTTCTGAGTCTTGCCCTTAAAATGGTTGGGTGTTTATTTCCCCCTGCTCTTCCTCTCTTCTAATGGGCTATATGTGGATATGGCCCTACTAAGCCTGTTCTGACTCTATGGATGAGGAAAACACCCTAGGGGATGATGAAGCAACAAGATAGAAGGAACCCAAGTCCCTGGATAACCTTACAGAACAGAGCTGACTCTTAGCCTTGAGTTGTGCCCTCTGCGTTTTGATATGAGGAGGAAAACAAACAAACAATCAAAAAACCCACCTGTCTTTTTTTTGCTCTATATTTTAGCATCTCTTTATCACAGTCACTTAGTTTATTTCCTAGTTACTAAAACACACATTCAATTCTATTTATATGGATTCATATGACTTTTAAGCTATACAGAAATAAAACAATTTATAAACTGATATTAAATTTTTGCAGAAAAAAATGGACTTATAAATGTGAGGAATGTTCTGGTAATCTCTTCTGGATTTATGCTGTTTTGTGTATAAGTTTCTTTTTTTAAAGCTAGAACACAGGCAAGATTTAACAAAGGACAGCACTGTTACAGCTAGCAAGGTTAAGACATATTCCTAAGCTGAATATGTTTTTCCTGAAGAAGGATGAGAGAAACTGGTAGTCATTGAACATAAACTACATGACTGGATCTGTTTAGTGTGTCCTAGGCATTACCAGGACCAAAACTATGTTTGCTATGAGTTAAGATATAGCACAGCAGTGACAACAAGGTTATGATAATAATAAAGCAATATTGTACCTAAGTAAGATGATGTGATTTCTTAAAGAAATCACCGGCGTATATTGAATCCGGCGTAAGTGAAACCTTCCCACTATTCCTTTCCTTCTTCTGAAGCCAGCTAAACTACTCTTACTTCATTCTTCTCCTAATCCTCTTACATGGCCTTCACTTGTACCATTCATACCATAGATTACAGAGTCTTATTGTATCTAGATCCTGCGTAACTTCCTAACCTCATATTTTCCCATGTACCTCTTGACCATTAGTATCCAAAAATAATGACCTCATTTTATAAAATTGAAAAATCAAGGGAAACAGAATAAGGTCAAGATCTTTCCCACCTAGGATTTTTGTGTATGCTTCCTCTTCATGAAATACTCCTCTGCAAAACCTCACATCTGACCTCTCCATCTGACTCCTTCAAGTGTCTATTCAAATATCACTTTCACAGAGAGACACTTCCTTATTAATCAAATGCATTTCCATTACTCTCTTTTATTACCTGTTCATTTTTCGTCAATGGCACTTCACAAATTTTACAATGGCTACATGTTTAACATCCTCTCTCCCCCATTGACCTGTAAGTATTGTAAAGGCAGGCACCATGCCTCTGTTGTTCACCACTGAATATGTAGAGTCTGATCTAGTGTCTAATCAACTGTAGGTCCTCAGTAAACTCCTATCGAACTACTAACTGACATAAAATGGAAAGAACCAGGAACATTGAAGCACTCAAACAAAATGAAAGTTAAAGTTTGATAAACAGTTATAATGATTAATAGAGAGGAAATGTAAAACACTGAAAATGTTTTAGGTGACACATTTTTTGGATATAGTAAATGTAGGGACAACAACTGCATGCTGCTAAAGATGTTACTATTGAAGTGATGCTCAAGGTTATCTATAGGAACAACTTGAAATAACCCTTTTCTAACATCCATGGATAGCAGCACATCTATCACTTTGGGAATATGAGAATATTTTGTAGCCAACAGGGATAAAAATCAGAAATGTAGAAGATAAGCCAGGGCTGATATAAAAATCTATATCAAGTAAAGGAATTTATATAGAAGAGACAGAAAGAGAGAGAAAACAAGAGAGTGACAAAGAGGGAGAGATGACTTCCCCACTTTACTCCTTCAAGGAGCACAGCATATTTAATGGGACTGGCAATGAAACTTTCTTCATCCAGTGGCAGAGCCTGGATTTCACTTTAGGCCTTGTGTCTCCAGATTCTAGCTCTTAACCATTCTCCATCATTGTGCCATTTGATCTATGATTAGTACCTGAGGCCTATATTTAGTTTTAATTGAAAGAAATTGGGTATGGCCAGGAGGGAGTGATATTATCCCATTTTTACTAATAAAACTGAAGCTCCTAATTATTATATAGGTCAATGACATACATCTAAGAAGAAAAAAATTACAAAAGAAGCAGTGTATGATTAAAAATTGTAAAGTTTTACATTTTTTCTTCTGTAGCATAATCTCATACTTTCTTAATACTCCACCCAAAAACTGTAGGAAATAACATATGGCGGGTGTTACTACAACTGTTCTTTCATATTGTATGCTCACTCAAGAATTGACAAATGGCAAAGATTAAAGGAAATTCCAGAACATTATTAAGGATTAGTATGCTTAAACTGATGATCTTAATTTGTTGATTATCTTAATTTGTTATCATTTGGATAGTATATGCAGCTATATCTAGTCCAGATGACTCTGCCTTTCAATTCTCTCTTTTTCTTTTTTAAAAACAAACAGATTGTTTTAAAAAAAACAACCAAACACAAACCACATAATGAGTTATTGTTTTACTACATGAATTTGCTTACTGGATTCTAAATGCTTATAGAACTGCTTCCAGTTCTGATTTTCAAAAACTACCTGAACAGGCAGGCCTGTTGATAGTGGATTCGATTTAGTTACAGAAACAGTCTTGGAGGACTGGTTTAATGGTATTTATACAGATATACGAATATATTTCTAAAAAACACCTCTGATTGACTCTTCTACATAAAAAAATAGAAAATGATTCAATATTATGAAATAATATTTTTGTAAGCCCTCTGTATTCTGTAATTCTCTTTTCTCATCTTTCTGTCACTGTGGGTATATTTGCATGAAAATAGTTTCTCTGTTGCTAAGAGTTCATCTGTTCCTGCTGCTTATTTCTCAACTGAAGTCACAATTCTCTGAATGTACATCATAATCATCTCTACATAAGCCAATTTCAGTGTCACAAACAAAGGATTATGCCTTCAACTGAGAAATAAACAGCAGGAGCGGAATAAATCTAAAAATCAAATATCCCATTTTATGGAAATGTCCCAATTAATAAAAATTCAATTGAAAAGAAATATTTTGTTATATATCAGAAAAATTATCTTTCAACTGAAGTTTTTCAGTTTTTCATGGTGTTTCAATGTGCTTTGTATTCAGGTTAGTTAAACCTGGTTTATTCACTGTTAATTATGCCAGATGTCTTTTTAACCTTCTGTTTATGTTTAGCAGTCTGTCCCAATTCTATCATTTTTAATTATCTAAAGCCTTTGTGCTAAGATTCATACAGAAGTAGTAACTCCTCCTTGGCATCCATTGATAACAATTGAATAAAGAAGACAGCAGATGGGCATGAGCTGCTTTGTGGACTCACATGGATACTTGAGTGAACCTTAAATATCTGTCTATTAAAAATCATGTTCCATATTTAATTGTAATTCCACTTACCATTGTAGCTGTTCTACCGTGATGCCACAAATTGCAACACTTCAGAGATTATCTCATAACCTTGAATATATTTTGGTCCAATTTCTTTTTGGATGATTGGAGTACTGAATAGAAAGAAAAAAATAAGCTGATTTACTGCCTGTCATATTATTATTCCATGAGGTCACAACTTAGCAAAATTTACCAGTTTATGAAATATTTTTTTTCCTATTAATTAGGTCAAGTAACATTTACTCAGCATCTAAAACTTCTCTGGCACTGTAGCAAACAATAAAGCTACCATAAAGAATGAGGCAATGTCTTTTAAGAAAGGTAAATGAACAAATGGTACATTAAAGTTTAGTAGTTTTATGAGACACTTATGCAATTATGCAGAAAACGACTGAAAAGTAAGAATTGCCAGATTCTACCTGGGAGAGACCAGAAAAACTCCCTAATAGAAGTATAGCAAGATCTGCATCTTAAAAGATGAGTAGGCTTTAACCTAGAGGACTTTGGGGGAGAATAAAAAAGGACATAAGTAGGAGAGAAACTGTAAGCAGAGAGAGCAAATGTGAATTAAATCAGTCACCAAGTGAAGCAGCATGGTATATTAAGTTAGAATAATTAGAGATAAATGCAATAATTCTCAAACTGCCATGCGCATAGGAATCACCTGGGAGTGCTTGTTAAAAAATAAATGCCAAGGCCTCACAAACCACCTATTCTGATTCAGTAAGTCTGGCTTTCTAACTGAAAATTTGTATTTCTCTCAAGTTCCCAGGAAATGGGAAACAGAAAACAGTTAACAAAATGGCAGTAGTAAGTCCTCATCTATGGATAATTAAATGTGAATGGATTAATCTCTCCAATGAAAATGCATAGTGTGGTTGAGTGGATAAAAAGCAAACAAATAAACAAAAACAAGATCCAGAAATATGCTGCCTACAAGAAACGCAACTTAGATTTAATGACACACGTAGGCTGAAAGTAAAGGAATGGAGAAAGATATTCCATGCAAATGGTAACCAGAACAGAGCAGAGGTGGCAATACTTAGGAAAAATAGACTTTAAGTCAAAAACTGTCACAAGAGACAAAAAGTACATAATATAATGATAAAATGGTCAATTAAAGAAAAGAAGATATAAAAATTATAAATATATAACACCCAACATCAGAGCACCTAAATATATAAAGCAAATATTAGCTCTGAAGGGAGAAATTGACAGTAATATGATAATACTAGGAGACTTCAATATCTCACTTCCAATAATACATAGAACATCCAAATGGAAAGTCGATAAATAGCTGATCTGAACAGTATAGATCAAATAAACTTAAAAGACATGCATAGAACTTTCCAATCAACAACAGAAAAATACACATTCTTCTCAAGTGCATATGGAACATTCCACAGGATGTATCACATGTTAGGTCATGCTATCTCACTAAAAATCTTCTGCACAGCAAAGGAAATAATCTACATGGTAATCCATTTTCTCCTACAGAATAGGAGAAAACATTTGCAAACCATATATCTGAAAAGGACTTAATATCTAAAATATATAAGCAAAACAATAAATAATCTGGCTTTTAAAAATGGGCAAAGGACCTGAATAGACATTTCTCAAAATAAAGACATACAAGTAGCCAACAAGTATATGAAAAGACATACAAATTCCCCCAAAGAAGACATGCAAACACCCAATAGATATATGAAAAAAAGTTTAACAGCAATAATATCAGGGAAATGCAAATCAAAACCACAATGTGTTATCACCTAACTTCTTTTAGAATGTCTGTTATCAAAAAGACAAAAAATAATAAGTGTAAGTGAGGATGGGGTGAAAAGGTAACTCTTACACAGGTAGATGAAATTTTAATTGGTACAGCTATTATGGAAAAAAATGGAGATTCTTCAAAAAATTAAACTAGAACTACCTTATGATCCATTAATCCTACTTCTGGGTATATCTCCAAAGGAAATGAAATCAGGATTTCAAGGAGATATCTTCATTCCTATGTTCATTGCAGCATTACCCACAATAGCCAAAATTTGAAACCCCCTAAATGTCCATCAGCAGGTTAATGAATAAAGAAAAAGTGTTAAATAAATAATGGAATATTATTCGACTTAAAAAAAAAAAAGAAGAAATACTGCCATTTGTGACAACATGGATGAAATTGGAGTATAATATGCTAAGTGGAATAAGCCGGACATAGAAAGACAACTACTGCATGATCTCACTTACGTGTGGAATCAATGATAGTCAAACTCATAGAAACAGGGAATAGACAGGTGATTGCCAGGGACTGGGGGTAAGGGAAATTGGGAGATGTTGGTCAAGGAGTATAAAGTTCCAGTTATGCAACATAATAAGTTCTTGAGATCTAACGTATAGCAATGTGACTATAGTTAACAATTCTGTATTGTATACTTGAAATTTGCAAAGGAGGATCATCTTAAGAGTTCTCCCCACAAAGAAAAAAAGAAAATGAAAACTATGTGACGTGATGATGGATATACTAATTAGCTTGATTGTAGCAATTACTTTACAGTGTATACATATATCAAAACATCAAGTTGTACATCTTAAATATATACAATTTCTATTTGTCAAGTATACATCAATAAAGGTGAAACACATCGCCCCCCCCAAAAAAAAACCCAGCTCCTTTCAGGAAAATTTTACAGTAGTGAGAATATAAGCAATGCCTCTCCAACTTTTGGAGTTGAGCTCTGAAAATGCTCATGGTAGGGGAATTTGCAGCTGAAGACCTTATATTGAAAATGAGATCTGGGAGATATGGAAGTGATCAGTGATCATAGGAAAACATTTATAATTACTGTAGGTGCTCTCAAACAAGTAAAATAGCAATAAAATTTTAAAATATACATTTGCTGTAACAGAAGGGAAATTATAATAGAATAAAATCATAAATATAAAATAATAAGACATCAACTTTACAGTAAATGTGAAAGATCCATATCAACAAAAAAGAGGAAGAAGGACATCAATGAGAAAGATCTGAATAAATGGAACCATATCAATACAGAAAGACTCAAAAGTATATAAATAACTCTCCAAATACTAATCTATACATTTACAGCAATTCCATTAAAATTTCAATTGATTTCTTATTCTAATATTCGTGTGGAACATTAAATGTAAAGTGAATCATGCATCAAAATTCTTTATATAATAGTTATGATGGTGTAATGTCAGCACTTAGAAGTAGAATTCAATTTATGGAACAGACTAGGATACAGAAACATATACTTTAAGAAAGTACATTATAATGACTGAATATACATCATCTGGAATCAAATCAGTTGCTCCACACTCTTCATGTCTGTGATCTTGAGTAAGGTCTCCCCGCATCAAAAAAAAAAGCTTTAGTTTCTTCTTATTTAAAATGAAAAAAATACTACTACTGTAACCGAAAGTGGGGTCTGGCTGTTCGTTGCTCAAAAGCCAATAAAGAGGCTAGGTTGGTGGAAAGGAAAATTTGCTTTATTTTGGATGCCAACAACTGGTGGGGGGGAGATTGGGGGGGGTGGCAGGACGGACACCTGTCCAAAGGCCAACTCTCCCCATGCCACCAACCCCCCCCCCCCACTGACAATCAGTGGGAAAGAGTTTTATAGGCAGAGGTAGGGGGCTGTGTTTAGAAACAGTACAGTCAGCTCTGACAGTCACCTTGAAACTGGTCATCGGTGGTCTGACCAGTGTCATCTTGATTGTTTTAGGTACAGTTAATCTTCAGTTCCAGGGTCAGTTTGTTTCCATTTCTTTGAGGCCAATTCTCGGAAATGTGGCAGCTTATGTCATGGCTACAACCTGGTCATCATGTAGTTAACTTCTTCCACCTGGCAGGGGTTTCAGTATCTATAAGACAGCTCACAGGATATGGCTCAGAATATTATCTGTAGCCCTTAAGGAGGAACTAAAGGCCCTGACTATGCTTAATGACTATTATTATTTGGTTTTCTTTGACTATTTTCCTTTGTTTCTGCATTTTCTCACTTCTCTGATTAAATTTATTCTTTGGCTAAAGTTTTTCCACAGACAAAAGGCAGGCTGAGGACATGGGGGGTGGGGTGGGCAAGGACCAAAGGGTCCTGCTCCGTTTCACTACCTAACTCATAGGGATATCATGGGGATACATTAGAAAACTGTTGTGAAAAACTCTGGGATATAGTACACATCAACATCATGCATTTTCCATTAATATAGGTTGGAGATATTTCCATATCAATGCATACACAACTATCCTATGCTTTTAGGTGGATATTTGGTGTTTCATTGTATTTTATCAAGTACCTAGTGATTAATATCTAATATGTTTCCAATTCATAGGTAATATACACAATGTTAAAATGAGAATTTTTCATAAGCTGCCTTGTGCACATATGTGATTCTTTAAGGCAAGTCAGAAAGATTGGAATGTTAGGTCAAGTTGTTCCCTACTTTATTTTATTTTATTTAGTTTCTTTTTGGGATTTTTGAATTTTATTTTATTTACTGGTTCCCTACTTTAATCATTGCAAATCATCATCAAAAAGCTGTGCAAAGTTGGATTACCGTCAGAAGTACAGGAGTGTGTTTAATTTACCCACATTTCCCTATACCTTAAACATTTGGTATAAGTAACATTTTCATGTATTTTTAACTATATTGGTAAAAATTATAAATATTTCTTGTTTTCATTTGTATTTCTTTAGTTATTCACAGAATCGACCATCTGTTCATGTTTACTAGAGAGTCTTAATTTCTTTTTTTGTAAATTATCTATTCATATACTTTGCCTATTCTTTTTTGTTTGTTTTTAATTTTATTTATTAATTTTTTATACAGCAGATTTTATTAGTTATCTTTTTTATACATATTAGTGTATACATGTCAATCCCAATCCCCCATTTCATCCCACGGCCACCACCCCCATCCGCACCCCCGCTTTCCCACCTTGGTGTCCATACATTTGTTCTCTACATCTGTGTCCCGATTTCTGCCTTGCAAACTGGTTCATCTCTATCATTTTTCGAGATTTCACATATATGCATTAATATATGATATTTGTTTTTCTCTTTCCGACTTACTTCACTCCATATGACAGGCTCTAGGTCCATCCACATCTCTACAAATGACCCAATTTCATTCCTTTTTATGGTTGAGTAATATTCCATTGTGTATAGGTACCACATCTTCTTTATCCATTTGTCTGTCGATGGGCCTTTAGGTTGCTTCCATGACCTGACTATTGTAAATAGTGCTGCAATGAACATTGGGGTACATGTGTCTTTTTTGAATTATGGTTTTCTCTGGGTATATGTCTATGTCCACTTTCTGGAGAGTTTTTATCATAAATATGTGTTTAATTTCATCAAAATCTTTTTCTGCATCTATTGAGATGATCATATGGTTTTTATTCTTCAATTTGTTAATATGGTGTATCACACTGGTTGATTTGCATATATTGAAGAATCCTTGCATCCCTGGGATAAATCCCACTTGTTCATGGTGTATGATCCTTTTTATGTGTTGTTGGATTCTGTTTGCTAGTATTTTGTTGAAGATTTTTGCATCTATATTCATCAGTGATATTGGTCTGTAATTTTCTCTTTTTTTATAGTATCTCTGTCTGGTTTTGGTATCAGGGTGATGCTGGCCTCATAGAATGAGTTTGGGTGTGTTCCTTCCTCTGCAGTTTTTTGGAAGAGTTTGAGACGGATGGGTGTTAGGTCTTCTCTTAATGTTTGATAGAATTCACCTGTGAAGCCATCTGGTCCTGGGCTTCTGTTTGTTGGAAGACTTTTAATCACAGTTTCAATTTCATTACTTCTGATTGATCTATTTGTATTTTCTGTTTCTTCCTGGTTCAGTCTTAGAAGGTTATAACTTTCTAATAATTTGTTCATTTCTTCCAGGTTGTCCATTTTATTGGTATAGAGTTGCTTGTAGTAGTCTCTTATGACGCTTTGTATTTCTGCGGTGTCCGTTGTAACTTTTCCTTTTTCATTTCTAATTTTATTGATTTGAGTCCTCTCCCTCTTTTTCTTGATGAGTCTGGCTAAAGGTTCATCAATTTTGTTTATCTTCTCAAAGAACAAGCTTTTAGTTTTATTGATCTTTGCTATTGTTTTCTTTGTTTCTATTTCATTTATTTCTGATGTGATCTTTATGATTTCTTTCCTTCTACTAACTTTGGGTTTTGTTTGTTCTTCTTTCTCTAGTTACTTTAGGTATAAAGTTAGATTGCTTATTTGAGATTTTTCTTGTTTCTTTAGGTGGGATTGTATTGCTATAAACTTCCCTCTTAGAACTGCTTTCGCTGCATCTCATAGGTTTTGGGTCATCATGTTTTCATTGTCATTTGTCTCTAGGCATTTTTTGATTTCCTCATTGATCTCTTGGTTATTTAGTATCGTATTGTTTAGTCTCCTTGTCTTTGTGGTTTTTATGGGTTGTTTTCCCTGTAATTGACTTCTAATCTCCTAGGGTTGTGGTTGGAAAAGATGCTTTATATGATTTAAATTTTCTTATATTTATCAAGGCTTTATTTGTGACACAAAATGTGATCTATCCTGGAAAATGTTCTGTGTGCACTTGAGAAGAAAGTGTAATCTGCTGTTTTCGGATGGAATGTCCCATAAATATCAATTAAATCTACCTGGTCTATTGTGTCATTTAAAGCTTGTGTTTTCTTCTTAATTTTCTCTCTGGATGATCTGTCCATTGGTGTAAGTGAGGTGTTAAAGTCCCCCACTATTATTGTGTTACTGTTGATTTCTTCTTTTATGGCTGTTAGCATTTGCCTATTTGCCTTATGTATTGAGGTGCTCCTATGTTGTGTTCATATATATTTATAATTGTTATATCTTCTCCTTGGATTGATGCCTTGATCATTGTGTAGTGTCCTTCCTTGTATCATATAACATTCTTTATTTTAAAGTCTATTTTATCTGGTATGAGTATTGCTACTCCAGCTTGCTTTCGATTTCCATTTGCGTGGAATATCTTTTTCCATCCCCTCACTTTCAGGCTGTATGTGTCCCTAGGTCTGAAGTGTGTCTCTTTTAGACAGCGTATATATGGGTCTTGTTTTTTTATCCATTCAGTGAGCCTGTGTCTTTTAGTTGGAGCATTTAATCCATTCACATTTAAGGTAATTATCAATATGTATGTTCTTATTACCATTTTCTCAATTGTTTTGGGTTTGATTTGGTAGGTCTTTTTCTTCTCCTGTGTTTCTCTCTTAGAGAGGTACCTTTAGCATTTGTTGTAGAGCTGGTTTGGTGGTACTGAATTCTCTTAGCTTTTGCTTGTCTGTAAAGCTTTTGATTTCTCTGTCAAATATGAATGAGATCCTTGCCGGGTAATCTTGGTTGTAGGTTCTTCCCTTCCATCACTTTAAATATATCATGCCACTCCCTTCTGGCTTATACGGTTTCTGCTGAGAAATCAACTGTTAGCTTTATGGGAGTTCCCTTGTATGTTATCTGTCATTTTTCCCTTGCTGCTTTCAATAATTTTTCTTTGTCTTTAATTTTTGTCAATTTGATTACTACATGTCTCGACATGTTTCTCCTTGGGTTTGTCCTGCCTGGGACTCTCTGCATTTCCTGGACTTGAGTGGCTATTTCATTTCCCATGTTAGGGAAGTTTTCGACTATAATCTCTTCAAATATTTTCTTGGGTTCTTTCTGTCTCCTTTCTCCTTCTGGGACCCCTATGATGTGAATGTTGTTGCGTTTAATGTTGTCCCAAAAGTCTCTTAGGCTGTCTTCATTTCTTTTCATTCTTTTTTCATTACTCTGTTCTGCAGCAGTGAATTCCACCATTCTGTCTTCCAGGTCAGTTATCCGTTCTTCTCTCTCAGTTATTCTGATATTGATTCTTTCTAGTGTATTTTTCATATCAGTTACTGTATTGTTCATCTGTTTGTTTGTTCTTTAAATCTTTTAGGTGTTTGTTCTTTAATTCTTCTAGGTCTTTGTTAAACGTTTCTTGCATCTTCTCAATCTTTGCCTCCATTCTTTTTCCAAGGTCCTGGATCATCTTCACTATCATTATTCTGAATTCTTTTTCTGTAATGTTGCCTATCTCCACTTCATTTAGTTGTTTTTCTCGGGTTTTATCTTGTTCCTTCATCTGGTACATAGTCCTCTGCCTTTTCATTTTGTCTATCTTTCTGTGAATGTTGTTTTCATTCCACAGGCTGTAGCACTTCAGTTCTTCTTGTTTCTCTACTTTGCTTATTCTTCTATTGGGTATGTTGTGTTTGTTTTGTTGTTGCTTTTTTTTACTTATTTTTTTAGAATGAGTTGTATTCTTTCTAAAAATTAAAAAAAAATGTAATTTATTGTGTGCGTTCAATGTTTTTTCTAGTTTGTTATTTGTCTATTGATTTGTTTCCAATACCATTTGGAAAGTTTACCATTCAGAAAGTTTTTACTCATGAAAATACCCTCAGAAGCACTTTATAACACAAAGCTCTTCAGTGGTGGTGCAACAGGCCAGCTGGGAGATTAAGCAATGGCAGAAATCAGTATAATAAAGAATCCAAAATGTTTTCATGAATTTATGGCCCTGGAGACTAAAAATCACTTTATAAATTATAATCCTGAACTACTTTTTGGTAACTGGCCTTGCCAATGTTGTGGGGAGCAAAATTTCCAATGTTAATCTGAATTTCTGACTTTTTTTATATATATATAAGGTAAATGTAAGACTGAAAAATTCATCTAAGAGGCAATATTTTAGTACAATATATCATCTGGATTATTTTGAGCATCTATTTGAAATGCCATAAGCATCTCATAGATGTATTCTTTTCTTAAAACATAGAGTTATCTATAGTCTTGTTATTGAACAGAACTTGGGTCTGCTTGCCCACTCTATGGCAAAGCCAATCTACTGACACCAGTGATGGTGAAGAAAAGTATAGTGTTTACTGCAGGGCACTAAGCAAGGAGAGCAAGCATCTCATGCTCAAAAGACTGGCACTCTCTGATGACTTTCAGGGAGGAGTTTTAGAGGCAACATTTGGGTTGAGAGTTGCAGCTCATGGACTTTTCTGACTGGTTGCTGGTGAGGTAACAGGGTGATGTTTTGGAAATCTTAATCATCAACATTTTGGTTCCAACCAGTCTGGGGTCCACGTGCTTGTGGTCAGTATGTAGTCACCAGCTTCCACCTGGGGGTGGGTGGTTCTTAGTTTCTTCAGAACAACTCAAAGATATGCATCAGATTGTTATGTATATCCCTTGAGGAGGAGCTAGGACTTTGTTTTATCACTGAACTATTGTTCAAGCTTAACTGCTTTTCCTTTGTTTCTGCATTCCATCACTTCTCCAATTAGTGACTGTTTGAGTTTTCTTTTTGGAACTCAGGGAAGACCTAGGAGACTAAAGCCTTCTTCTACAAACAAGAAATTGGAGGACACAAAGGGGTTTTTGTACCCAGGTGGGCCCTGCAAATTCCTACTCGATTTTCATTCCTCCTTTTCTTTGATACCTGGCGATTCCGTGGGGGAGAGGGTCAGGACAAGAAAAGGAATAAAATTTTGGATAGAGAGGTTAATCATAGACTCAGCAAGGGAATGCAGTTTTGGGAGACTCAGTTTCTCTTTCCATATTTTAATGGCCCCAAATTAAGCATTTTTAAAGATTAAATAACTTAGGTGAAATAATAAAAGTGAATGATGTAATAAAAAGGAATAGATAAATTTAACAAAATGTATATCACAAAGGCCAAACAAGTTTTGGTAGTTATTTTTTTTACTAAAAAATATTAAACAGTACTGGCAAATGCTTTAGGAGAAGGACTTACAGTTATTTACAGCCTAGTACATCCCCCCAAACTTACACATGTTATCACATTTACTTCTCATTGCTATGGAAACTGATAGCCCAAAGTCATCCTTTACTTCTCTTCATTTAACAAATACTTATTGAGCATCAAACATATGAAAGTATTGTTTCCAGAACTGAGATACATAGCACAAAACTAGAAATTTGAGAAAAACACCTGCCTTCTTAAAAAATACAGTGTAATAAGAAAATTAAGGTTATAAATAATGAATTATATATTTGGTAAGGAAATTAAAATCTTTTGTAAGACAAAACAATAGCATTACTAGTATAAAAACTGAAATGTAAACGTAGGTTATCTCCCATTGTAATGACCAAGGTTTCTTTCTACTCTACTGTGTTATTGAGGTATTAAAATTAGATTCCTCCATATGAAAGAAGCTCCTAAAACTTAAGCACTGCCTTAAATTTTCAGAGTACTCATGAAAGAGTAGACTAGAATTCCCTTAGGCAGGGAATTAGAGACCTTCATATCAGGCCATGGAATAGGAAGAAGAAATTTCAAGATGGTCTTCTAAGTAGTGTGATTATATAACTTATCATCCAGTGTAGTATGTAAGAGTGAAGGCAAGACTTAATAATTATGCTTAGAAAATAGGACAGAACTACCCTGGCTATTCCAGACAAACTATAACTAAGCGTCACTCTATTGATCAGTGAGGGCAAGACCCTGCTGAACTCTAATCAAAGCAAGACTATATAAACATGGAACAAACTGTTTTCAATATTGCAACTTCAAGGAATTCATAGTATTTTTCCATTTTATTATCCATCTGAAATCCCCTACTTCTTAGAAAAATTGTGATGGAGGAAGGCTTCTTGGCAAGTGTCAGCAGGATTCACTGTCTTGTTCTGTCCCATGGGAAAAATAAACAAGTGAATAATCTTAGAAGCTTATACCTAACTTTGCACCAGATATGTCTGATAGAGGTCACAGTGGCACCAGGTGGATTCCGGTTCACAATGCTTGAGTGGAAAATTTCATCCTAAAATGTATAATATTAATAACACCAAGATAGTGTCATTACATGGATGACTTCTTTTAAATTTCATGGAACTTCGACTACCATAAGGTCTCAGTGTATCAAGAGTGACACGTAATCTCCAAATCTTGATTTGTGGGAGATGCCACCAAGTATTGCAAGCATGACATCCTGGCCAACATTATCGCTTTCCATCTCCTGTCTAGTATCATTCCAGGTATGCAACTCCACATAGACACAAAGGTTACAGAAACCTGCAAACTGTAATATTTTTATATATAGGAACTTAGTTTCAGTAATGTAATTCAGGAAACTCTTTCATAAATATAAAACGTAGCTGTGTATAGATTCAAGTACAGAAATATGACACCATAATTGGTGTCATATATCATATACAGTCTCTAAATTTATTGGAAAGTAAGAAATAAAAATATATGTTGATTCTTGCTATCAGTCAACATTTTGTGAGTTGTCAGTGATTCTGCAATTTAACCAACGTATTAAGTTTTACAAATATTATTTGCATATGTTAGTCATCTAAGTTCTATAAGCAAAATAATAGGTAAAATGTCCTGTACTTTGGTAACTTAACTTGCTCTTGCTTCTGACCTGAGAAAAGTACTCATATAAAATTGATTAATTTTAGTTGCTAGTACATTGATTTTTTTTTGTACTACAGCATATTGTGTAAATAAACATAGCCAAACAACTATGCTAAGTGAAATAAGTCAGACAGAGAAAGGCAAATACTGCATGATCTCATTTATATGTGGAATCTGTAAAAAAAAAAAAAGCCAAACTGGTAGAAACAGGCTAGAATGGTGGTTATCAGGGGCTGGAGGATGGGGGAAATGGGAGAATGTTAGTCAAAGGGGGCAAACTTCCAGTTATAAGATGAAAAGGTTTTGGACATCTGATATTCAGCATGGTGACTATAGTTAACAACACTGTACTGTACACTTCAAAGTTGCTAAGAGAGTAAATCTTAAGTGCTCTCACCATAAAAAAAAGTAATTATATGAGGTAATGAATATGTTAACTAGTCTTATTGTGTTGATCATTTTGCAATATATGCATCTATCAAACTGTCATGCTGTACACCTTAAAATTACACAATGTTATATGTCAATTGTATCCCAATAAAGCTGGAAAAAATAGTACATAAAATAAAATAGTTAAACATTGAAATACATTTTTTTTTCTTTTTTTTTTTGCAGTACGTGGTCCTCTCACTGCTGAGGCCTCTCCCGTTGCGGAGCACAGGCTCCGGACGCACTGGCTCAGCGGCCATGGCCCACGGGCCTAGCCGCTCCGCGGCATGTGGGATCCCCCCGGACCGGGGCACGAACCCGTGTGCCCCGTATCGGCAGGCGGACTCTCAACCACTGTGCCACCAGGGAAGCCCTGAAATACATTTTTAAGATGCAAATATGAAATGCTTTTATGTGTCTTTTAATATTTAAGTATACAAAATTGCTTTTGGGTATATAAATTGCTAATGTAGCTCCTTATCGGATTTAAGATAATCTGGGTTAAGCAACTACAAATATAAAAATATATGAAATTAGGGATTTCTGTTTTGTGTGAATATTAGTAATAAGCACTACATAGATTTGGGATCAAACATCGTTTGTAATGCCACGTAATATACAACCAACAAAATAAACAAAGCCCTGAATGAATCCAATTTCAATTATGAGCCAAGCATACAGTTGCATAGTCAAAGATAAAAACAATCACATGAATTATATCAAAAATAACTTTCATCAGAAATACTTGAAAAAAAATAGGATTTGTGGTTTGCTTTCAGAATATCATTACCTGTAAAATTTCTATAGTTTCCATACTGAAGACATAGCTTTTAAAATATGACAACAGAAAGCTAAGCAAAATATAAAATTAATCCAAAATTTTTGTGCTGACAATCCTAGTGATTTCACTGTTTTGGCCTCTCCCGTTGCAGAGCACAGGCTCTGGACACGCAGGCTCAACGGCCATGGCTCACTGGCCCAGCCACTCCGAGGCACGTGGGATCTTCCCGGACCGGGGCACGAACCCGCGTCCCCTGAATTGGCAGGCAGACTCTCAACCACTGCGCCACCAGGGAAGCCCCTAGTGAACTATTTTTGTAGCTTGATAAAACAGGGCAAAATTTTGTTTTTAATTACAGTTTTTCAGAAAAAAAGGATTTTATTGTGCTCTCATTCATGCCAAGCCCAAGAAAAGTATGATAGAATATGGTACATATTTCCAAAATTATATGTAGAAGAGTGTCCATCAAGGGGACAAAATGCCTCTCCCCTTGTGGCATACTATCTTTTGAACACCTTTAAATGGTATGCACATAGCCAATATTCCTTCTTCTCTGAATCTCTCTGAGGGTATTAACTGGCACAAGGAAAAAGATGAATGTCTTATCTGATTTCCATAAAAAGAATAATTAGAGATGGCTAAAAAAGGTAAACAACAGTAGCAATTAAATATTTTTCATTAAGGTAATTATATAGATATAATCTTAATTGTATGGAGCCATTAAAATTATGATTGTGAACACAGTAGCAACACAGAAAACATTACACAAAAATAGCAGACCACCAAATGATAAATGCCCCATATATTGTAGAATAACTTCTAATTGAAGAAATTTAAAGATAGATTTCTGAGTTTAAGACAAATTTTTATTGCAAATTGAGCAATCAAATCAACCCCTTCCATAAAGAAGATACATTTGTTAATTGTGTATAGTAGACAAAAAAAAAAATGTTTACTAACTATTCTCGTTCACTTCTCCCAATCCTGTTTACAGTGCAGCCCTTGGATACTACCTGTGCATGCAAAAGGGGTTAACAGCTCTCTCTATACTAGTGATTCCCCTTGAAATATAGGAATTTTGGATCATGCTTATGGTTCTGCCAAGATGTGTGCACATAAAAAGTAAGACATCAGGGAAAGGATGCACCAAGTTGTATCTCAGTCCTTTGATAGTATTCTCTCTCCTCCACCGTCTGCAAAAAGCAGAGGCTCTTCTCCACTTGTTCCTCCCAAACATAAACAGAGCAGCTTGCTCTTCACTGGACCATGGTCATGAAGGAAGTGGTAACTATTACTGTCTCAGCTGTTTTAGCTCACCTAGGAAAACAAAGGTTAACAAATATTAGAATGTAAAATATGCCAGTGATCTAGTCTCATACAACTTTATCTCTGTTACTCAAAGCAATATATTCCTAGGGAAATAATGTTTGATAATGAATACTTTTATTTATTTAGCATGAAGTAATCATTTTTAAAGTCTGATTATTTCCCCATATAGAGGCTCACACTTGCTCTTTTTCCCTTTCTTCCAAAAAACCCCAAAAGATTGTAACCAAACATTAAGAAATCTTGTACACACATGGTAAAAGATTTTTTATGGACATAGAAAAGTCTTATAGAAATGGTTAGGTTAGAATGGAATTCTAACAGACATGACATTTGGAGTTGGAAACCTATAGGTTTAGATCTTGACTTTACCACTTACTAGCTGTGAGTATGTGGAAAGGATTTAATCTTTTATGATTAAATCCTCTTTCATAAAATTTGAACAGTAATATCTACTCTGAAGAGAATTACAGATAACACATGTAAGTCAATGTGGGTGCATACTAAATGATCAATAAATGGTAGCTATTTTACTATTTTAAATTTTCAATAATGTGACATAATCATTTTGTATTGTATATCAAATCACTATGTTGTGCACCAGGAACTAATGCAGTGTTGTATGTCAGTTATATTTCAGAAAACAAACAAACAAAAAAACAAACTCATAGAAAATGAGATCAGATTTATGTTTACCAGAGGAATAGGATGAAAGTGGTCAAAAGGTACAAACTTTCAGTTTTAAGATAAATAAGTGTTAGAAGTGTAAAAATTTTTCCTTTTCCTTTTATTTTGTATATAAGGACAGTAATGCTAACTACTTTTATCTGGATCAATGAAATAGTATTACTTAATTTATATATTCATAAAATCTACAGCCAAATGGGTGGGGGTAGTAGAGTGAGATATACACTAATCACATAGGAAGTGGATAAAAAATACAACTTAGAGCCATACTTTTTTATTCAAACACTTTATTCTTGCTGAAGAATCTCCTTTTCTGCTTTTATTGCCCAGTTCTCTAATGCCTTGTGTCTAGTCTCCAGGGTGCACTACTCATAGTAAATTAATGTCCAAACCTACAGTTTCTAAATGTGGTAGCTGCTGCCTCTTTATTTGGATCAGTTTTAACATCTTTGAAAAAATGAAAGACAGACATTTGAAAAGATACTAGCTACATATTTATGTGGTCTTCCTAGAAGATAATACAGTCTTTTCAGCACTCACTGTAGGAAGCAAAGAGACAGCAGTGAAGTTAGCTATAAACTATATGTTAGGCATAAGACAAAATATGACATTTGTGTTTTTGTATAGAAATTCAATTTCAATATTGTTTTATATTGAATGGCTACTATTTTCCAAACATCTTCTTAACCATTGATTGTTCCGTTCATAAGCTAATATAGACATAGGAAGTTAAAATGAGGAAGTCTACAAAAATAGAACTTGGTATGTATTATACAATATCTGTTAAGATACTGCCTTCATAATTCTTTGCTCCAGGTGTTAGGGCCCATTATTCAGATTACAAAGACAGGGCAGATGTCCAATCCTAGGAATTTATAACCAGTCAGTGTCAACTTGGGTGCATATCTGTGTTTCTATGTCTATGTACAGTATGTATAGGATGCATTATTGGAAACTATGGGAAAGATTGTAATTTGTTGGAATGTTAACATTCTCTGTGTTGACATTCATTCCCTCATTCCTTACACACAGGTGTACCCACATATACTAGCACACATATATACTTATTTATACATTTATTTGTATATTTAAATATTTACTTAAATATATATTAAACATATATTTATACTTAGTTGCATGTATTATTCACATATACATATATATATGTATATTTTCAAAAGCATAGTTTTATTTTTTGTTTTTTGTTTTTGCGGTATACGGGCCTCTCACTGCTGCGGCCTCTCCCGTTGCGGAGCACAGGCTCCGGACGCGCAGGCCCAGCGGCCATGGCTCACGGGTCCAGCCGCTCTGCAGCATGTGGGATCCTCCCGGACCGGGGCACGAACCCATGTCCCCTGCATCGGCAGGCGGACTCCCAACCACTGCGCCACCAGGGAAGCCCAAAAGCACAGTTTTTATTGTCTAGAAAACTTAGTGAGCTTATTACTTTTACAAATATGTAGTTCCATTTGAAAGAACATTCATGTCTTGTGTCCCAGAATATTGGACTCCTAGGACAAGGCTAATTAAAATTTGACTACAAATAGACAGAATTAAGTTAGATAAGGCTCCAGTTACTCATCTCATATAAATTTTAAAAGAAGTTTTTTATAAAGAAATATAAACACCTCCCAGCTTTTAGAGAGGGTGAGGCAGTCTGGCAGTGATATAGTCCTCAGTTGGTTACCATAGTGGCCTGATCTGAAAGAACAAGAATGTCACTGTCATGGATTCAGCACTGGTAGGAGGACCTCCAGATGTCTTGTCATTTTCCTTTACCTATCGTCACGTTCTTTCCCTTTCTTAAAGGACTCGAAGTGAGTTTTGGAATGATAAAGGTGGAACTAACTTGAAATTGGAGACGCAAGTTTTTATTAACATTTTCAGATCTGGATCTTTTAGGAAGAACCAAGCATTAAAATGGTTGTGCAAACCTTTTTCAAGGAAACCACTTAGTTTAGTCCATGACCCTATATGCTAAACTTTTAAAACAAGTTTCAAGGTATTTAACAACATTTATTTCTCATGCAAAAACACAACTGTTTCCTTAACAGTCATGTTCTATTTCATGAGACATGTCTTTCATATGTTTGGGCCCAGGTGTACAATTGGGAAAAATTGTGCCAGGTCAACAACTTTACTTGAGACCCGTATGTGTATTGATAACAGACAGGTTAACTTGTTAGTATAAGATAGTAAAGAGGAATTTTTGAGAGAAAATCAGAAGGATAATGTTGCTGTGTAAGATAGACTCAACATTAGATACTGAGCATTGGGATGGAGAACCACAGTTTTGTACCTTCTGCCTTTACCTGGAGCAGCCATTCACACTGGGAAGTAAAAAGCTGCGTCAGAGAGGACTCTTCCTCTTTGACTGTAACTCCACATTTAACCCAGGGTTCTTAGAAAACAGATGCTGAGACAAAGTTGACATATTATACTTATTTAAGGTAAGCAATCTCAAAAGACCCAGAATGAGGGAAGAAGGAATATGAGAAAGGGAAGGGAGAAAGAAAATCAAAGGTTGTTTCTTATCAAACTGACTTTATGGTCACAGAAAACACAGCTGGTCACTCAATCATACTGTATATCTTCAGATAAGGTAAATACATTTCTTGCATCTCAAAACAGTCTATGTGGGGAAGAAAAAGCAACCAATTTATATGCTAACTTCTTCATTTTCCCTTTCATTGATCAAAGATCACCCAACAGAACATTTACTCAACCACACAATCAGGATGTGGCTTACATCTGGGAAAGCCAAAGCTTCTGTTTTCTCATGGTATCTGACCTGAGTGCTGAAGTTGGTGTGGCTCCTGCTACTATAGCTGTAATGCAATTCTTTCTTAAGCTTTGATTTGACCTCAGAGGGAGTCTAAACTTCAAGATATGATCGCTTGTAATTGCCTTAAAAATTTAGAGAGGGTTAGCTAAACCCACTACTGTCACTGCTTCTGCAGCTGGTCCTAGGAAAATATTTAATATTCATTATCAATCTCCTTCAACACCCATTCTAAATTGTACTACGATGACCCAGATCTTCATCATGAGATATATGAGCACTTATTTGCCTTGTGCATGTTGCTTCAGTTGCCCATTCACAGTTATCACTGGGCAGAGATGCTCTAGGAGATAAGGTAATGAACTCTGTGTTGCAAATATTCCTCACTTTCTAAATTATGTATTCACAACTATGTCTTCTCATAGTTATCAAGGTTGATTACAACAGCCAATAGAGAAATTCTTTTTCTGCCACCTGGCCTGTTGGCAGGAGGAGTCCAAAGTGAACAGATGGTACATACAGTCTTCAGTTCAGTGAAACCTGAGAGGATACTCTGATACAAGTGTTGAACTCTTTGTAACATGGACTTCAAATCTAGCAGATATACATTTGCAGAGATGGGAGGCACAAATTCCACAAATGAGTGAATAGTGAGAGTGATAATAAGACGAGTCCACTCTATTTCATCCCTTATTGCTAAACCTGTAAGTTTTCATTATAAGGGAGATACTATGCTACATGGTCCATTTTGACATTATCCTAACCTTTCATTGTGATCTGTCCAAGCTGCAGATTCAGCTGAGGTTTGCCTTTAGTATAGGCCCTTCCAATGCTCTATTAAATCCAGCCACTTCCAGGTTAAGACATACGTGTTATATGACATAATCCTATAGTTCTTTTTTTTTTAAATTGGAGTAAAATTGCTTTATAATTTTGTGTTAGTTTCTGCTGTGCAATGAAGTGAATCAGCTATATGCATACCTATATCCCCTCCCTCTTGGACCTCCCTCCCCTCTTCCCCTCCCCCCCCAATAGGTCATCACAGAGCACTAAGCTGAGCTCCCTGTGCTATACAGCAGGTTCCCACTAGCTATCTACTCTACACACAGTAGTGTATTTATGTAAAACCTAATCTCTCAGTTCGTCCTCCCCTCCCCTTCCACTCCACGTCTCTATTCCTGCCCTACAAACAGGTTCATCTGTACCATTTTTCTATATTCCACACATATGCTTTAACATATGATATTTGTTTTTCTCTTTCTGGCTTACTTCACTCTGTATGACAGACTCTATACAACTACTATATGACCCAGCAATTCCACTACTGGGCATATACCCTGAGAACACCATAATTCAAAAGGACACATGTACCCCAATGTTCATTGCAGCTCTATTTACAATAATCCTATAGTTCTGAGCCCACTGATCCTCTTCTGTCCTATAAATGTGTCTCTTGGTTCAAGTTCATATGTTGAACACCACTGACAAAATACATAGGTAAAGTCACTGTGGACAGAGAATTTATACTAATATCCAGGTCACATGTTGATTCTGTTAAGAATAAATCAACTCTCCTTGTAAGTGGAAAGTATGAAATTTTAACTAACTACGACTAGTACATGGCTGGTCTCTCCAAAATATAATGTTGTCTCAAGAGCCCAGCATCAGCCTCTACTACTAGCATATTGACCATGTCAAGAGCTGAACCAGCTGTAGTGAGATAACCTGTGCTGTTGACAACAATCATGACCCCAACCCTGACACCATTTCCACTCTGTTTGTGGGTCCATGTCCACTCCAGGTTAAGCTGAAGAGAGAAGGTGACAACACCCCCAGGTTGAGTAATCCTGTCCATTTGGTTTTTGAGAGCCTCTTCTGTGCTGGATGACCTCTTATTGGCATTATATGAGAAACATAACAATCTGCATGTTCAGTTCCATATGTTCATTCACATAATTCTTGCCCAAGTGCCAGACCTTAGATCAACCAGCCAAGTTTATTTTTCATTTCCCCAGCATCACAGAATATCTGTACCTTAGTTTCCATCTCTCTTCATGTTATATGAACACACAAATGTTCTACTAGCAGCTCTGGTGATTGAAAGTATTTACCTTCAGCTTTATTCTCATGACAAACTTACGTAGGGACAGCAATGTAGCAGATATCTTTGTCCAGCTTATTCTCACATTTCATGTCAATCCCCTTGTAAAGACTCATATCCTTTCTTCTTCCATCAGTTGATTGTTGGGATCTTCCCATGAAGCTCTATGTGTGGCATTGTTGCAAAAGACATTGGTGGTATGAGAACTATGAATATGAGCAGTTTATGATTATGAGACAACTGCTTTTTCATGTCTTCTGCACCTGATCAGGCTCATTTCTGATTGTTCCACTACCATCATGCAATGGATTCCTACTGTGCCTGCCTAACATTATGCCCTGGGAATTGAATGGCACATAGCTCATGATGGCTAGCCATGGCCACCTCATCAATTAGTGTACTATTATCAAGGGATCATTCTCTACATGGATACCAATAGCTCTTTGTAGAAAAGAAAAGAATTCTCTTCTGAGAAGGATATCACCTTGTTTCAGAACCCCAGGGGTCTATTTGGTGGCATTCCTGACTCCACAGACCATTGTTATTCATCATGGATACATCTAGCAAGACTGAATCTATTAAATCTTAAGTCCCAAGTGAGATAGCAGCTTTCCTACAGCCTGAACATTCTTAAGAGTTGTCGTGTACTGGGCCTCATTTGAAACTGGACAACTGTTGAAGTCACCCAAAAAACGAGGTGAAAGAGTATAATAAAATCCCAAGTGCTGTGCCTCTTTCTTAGTGACAGGAGATGCAAGGTGCAGTCACTTGTCTTGTACCTTAAAGGGGATAAGGTAGTATATCCTAGACCCCTAGGTTCCAAAAACGTTCACAGGCCCTCCTTTTTCCTGTAATTTTTTTTTGTACATCCTGTCATACCTATGTCTTCCTAGGAAGTCTATGGAATTTGCCACTTTCTGCTCACATGTCTAGTTGGTACTATTCATTAATAATATGGGTCACCATAATGTTCTGCTGAATGACAAGAGGTTCAGAACCATATAATTACAGATAGCAGGAGAGTTAACCTAGATATTTGTTACACTGCTTTTCTTGCCATGTAACTGCACAGTGGTTTCAATCACCTCTACTAATGAGGATTGAGAAGAAAGTTTTCTATGTATAAATAGCCTCATGCCAAGTGCCAAAGTTTGTATAGATTAGTTTTAATAACAATACTGTTATTGTTACAAAATGACTATAATTGGTGCCACTACCTGAATATGTTTACACATTATTCACTATGACTCATTTCTCTGGCTTTCTTTCATTTTTTTTTTTCTTGAAGATGCCAGATGAGAAAATTGAATCACGATGCTCTGTTGATTGCCATCCATGCATGTTCTAATTTGTGTTAGTGTTGATAATCTTTGTATACTTCCAGGGTTTCCATATCACTTCAGTTTTACTATGAAGGAGCAATTCTAGATAACATTGCTCACTCCCACACCAAGCAAATGTAAAGTCCTCTTGATCTCTCAATCCCTTTCCTTTCAAGTTTATCTCATCCCAAGTAAATATAGGTGAAAACTTTCGTAATCGTGATGTCATGCATGTCAGGGAATTTTACCTCCACAGTTAACACAAGCTTCACAGCAAAATTTACCCGGATGTTGAGCAGAAAACGTCTTTCCATTCATAGCAGAATGTCAATGGCCCATTACTAAAAAGTGTATGTTGATTTATTATGTCTTACCAGAGAACTGTTTCCACAAGTGGAGGAGATAGGAATTGAAAGGACAAGAATGTGTCAAAAGACTTTTACAATTCTGTAAATTTAAAGACACATTTGAAGCCAGAATTTTCCTTACTATTCTCTGCAGAACCTCTAGAGCCCCAGACACCCACTCTGAGGCCATGGAAGGGAGTGCCAGTGGTGGGAATAAGCAGGGCTGTCAGATATCCAATCATATTTTGAAATGGAGCAGCTTCAGTGTAGTGTTTTGAACATCAGATATTCTTAGATTTTATCTAAAAGAAAGTGTGGTTTTTTTAAACCACTGATCTGATCCAAATTTTTAATATTCACTTTGAACAATAATACATGTATTCCAATCTAACTTTCAAAGCTTATATACCACAAAACTGTAATATATCCAATATTATCACATATTAACTGTTTCCTCAAAAAATTATAGTGTTTTCCACTTCTTTTTATCTATATCTTTTGGAATAAAACCTAACCAGTTAAACCAAAAATACTGAATTCCTGGGATGTGTTTGTCTTTCAGGCCATATCATATTGGTGAGGTAAAATTTCTTGTTATGTGTTTTCTATATTTTAGTATATCTCATATCCCATTTTTTCCTCTGATCATTTGAAAAAGTATGGGATCAAGTTTCACAGTACATAAAATACTTTTTCTGTTTCTCAGTAAAATTAATGCTGTATTTTTAATGTTTTTCAAGGAGTTAGTTACAAATGACAGTCAGGTACATGTTTCATTGTAATCTACCTGATAACATAAAAATTTGTTTTGGATAGGAAAACTGGACTGGAGTAAGCCATGGAAATAATGATTGTGTTTATATGCTTGTCCATATACAGCACACATTTCCACAAATCAGTGAGATATTCTCTTGTCAAAGATATGCATAAGGATCTCTATAAAACTAAGCAAAATGTGAATGATGTTGAATTCAAATTTGCAAGACTGACAAAACAGTTTAGAATGATATGTCACTGAATATGGGACAAGTGGGACAAGAGAGAAAGTATCTAAATTAGACAGACAGTGAAGTAAGTAACTAACTCCAAAGCTAGGATAAAAATAAGTAGAATCGAAAGCTTTGTAGAAACAAAATTGAAATGGGCAGAAGAACAAATGGAATCTGACATTATGACTTTCTATGGCCTAGATGTCTGTGACTGGAAATATCAAAAGATATAAATATATATATATAAAATCTGAGTGAAAAATAAAATGGCTGAGCTTGCAATTGCTGGAAAGCAAATCATTTTAAAACAAAACAGTTAACATGTCTGAGCGTCCTGGTGATTTTCCATTGTCTTTTAAAATCCAGTAGAAATTTTGAGAGGAAAAGTAACTGAGATAAAAGTCACATGTCACTTAAATTTCAGTTTTAACTTTATGACACAGCTACATAACCTTGGGTAAGTCACTTAACTTCTCAGATCTTAGAGTTCTTTGTTTACGATAAAGCTATTGGGCAAAATGGTAAAGGGCTTTTCTGTTTTTATTTATCATCACTTAAAAAAATTAATATTTTCAGGAATCTAGGAAAGGCTTCTAGGTTTGATTCTAGCTCCACCATTTGCTAAGAGTATCTTAAATTTTCTCTGCCTCAGCATCCTTATGCATCAGTTGTGGTCACTATAGGAAAAAAAAATGAAATAATGCATTAAAAGCATTTTCCATAAAGCCTATTGGAAAAGCATTCAATATATATCAGTAAAAGTTGATTTACCAAGAAGCTAATATAACTTGAGTTTCAGGATCTTTATTTGCTGGGGTTCCTTTCAATATTCTATACCTGATTTTGAATTAAAATGTATTATTTTTAAAGTGTACCCCAAACATTCAATAGGCCTCAAAACTAAAAAGTAGCAATTATTACTTTTTGTTAGATATTTTAAAATTAATATCTAAAACATTTATTGATTCAATTATTTACAAAATAATAGTAATCTTAAGAAGGTTGGTGTAGCTAAAAATTAATCAAATTTATCATCTAAAATAGAATTAACATAGAGTATATGGTTTATAAAATTATTATGTCATAAAACTGACACTGATTTCAAGGATGTCACTGCCTTTAAAGGAACTTGATGACTTGACAAATACATCTGGTCAGCATGGCAACATGAGTCCATTTTCTCTTTTCAGACACTAGATTATGGTTACTACTGGAAAAATACAAGACTATGAAAGAAGGAATTTTTATCTGTGCTGGGTAATTAAAAAAAAAAAGTCAAGTTTTTCTAATGAGCTACATTTCTGAAGAAAAAGGAAAAACTGTATTCATCCTTGAGTTTAAGGCTAACAATTCTGTCCATCTCTTATGCCTGAATTACTGGGTGTTTGCTGTGATGAAAGAGAAAAATAAGCTTCTTATGCTCTTAAATTTCTGCTCTTCTCCCACCTGAAAACTTCTTAGAGCAGAAGTCAGAGACCTTAATTCTCTGGGGAAATTAAACACAATATTGCTCAGATAAGGAAACCCAAAGGAGCATACAGAGCAAAAGGCCAATCCAGGAGATACCTCTGTAAAGCAGAACAGCCAGAGTGTAGACTGTGATAGGAAAGGTTCTGATTCCATCCTCCCTACTTCCTGGAGGTATGACCATGAAAAGGATTTGACTTCCCTGAACCTCAAGGCAGTTTTTTTTGTTTGTTTAGTTTTGTTTTGTTTTTATCAAAAAGTGATGCTTCCTACTCTACCTCAGAGAATTTACTGTCAATATTACAAGAGGCTGCGAGCCACACCTTTTTATTATGAGAATCTCTACAAATAAAAGATTAAATAACTACTATAGGATAGTCTAAAGCTTACTTCTTATTGAATAGTATTGATAGGTTTATTTTTTCAATATACCAGTGGAAAAAAACTCTTTCCACTTTTAAATATTCACTATAATATAATTTGAAGCCTTGGATATTGGATAATTTGATAACATGAGTTCATTGTACATGTATTGCCCAAGTTACTTAATTGGTACTGGCTCTGCCATTAGCTGTGTAATCTTGGAAAGTTATTGAAAATGCCTGTCCTTTTCATTTCTTCATCTATAAAATCAGATAAATAATAGTGTTAGATGTGCAGAATAGATTTCTAAATTTAAGGAGGTTCCTGTCCTATGGTAAACACATTGTAAGATTTTATGCTATTATTATGCTACACCATAATGCCAAGAGTTCTATGTAATGCACAGACAAAATTTTACCAATAATAGAAATAAAAAAGAACATAAATATCCACAATTTCAATATTCCAACAAAATGGGGTATTTCTACTTTTTCATGTTTTTCAAGTTCTTGTTTACATCATGGAGAATTTTGATAGTATTACAATCTAAAGCTTTATAGTTATATAACTTAACATTATATTATAAGCATTTTCTATATTTCCTCCTAATAGCCATACCTGTGTTTAACGGATATAACATTTCACCTAGTATAATACAGTCAAATTATTTCATCATTGTTTGAAATTCAGGTTTTATATATATGTAATGAGATTACCATAGTGTAGGAGACAAGAAAACTCAGTGAATGTTAACCATTAATTTTATTTTATTATCACTATTAATAATACATTCTACTTATTAAAATAATAATTAATATATTTATTTTTCATTTCTTTATATTATTGCCTTATACAAATTTATAAGACTGTGATTATTATGTCAAATAATAATATTTTTAAGAAGCCTGAGATATATTGCCACACTGTTTTTTAGAAGAGTTTTACTCATTCAGATGTCAAAAGGAATATATGTGTGTATGTTTCATATAACTCCCAGAATTGGGTTTATCATTGATTTATCATGAATTTTAATTTTTGATAATTTATAAATAAAAATAAGATGATATCATTTTATTGTACCTACTCTCAGAAATTATTAAACTTGTTTTAAAAAAATAATTAATAGACTTTACTTCTTAGATTTTAGGTTTACATGAAACTTGAACAGAAAACACAGGAAGTTCTAATATTGTTCCTACCTTACTAACAGTTTCCCCTATTTTTAACATCTTGCATTGGTGTGGTACATTTGTCATAGCTGAGGAACCAATATTGATGCATTATTATTGAGCCCACAGTTTACATTACTGTTCACTCATTTTGTTGTACAGTTCTCTGGGTTTTGCTAAATGCAATGGTATGTATCTACCATTATCTTACCTTACAGAATAGTTGCACTGTCCTCAAAATTTAGTGTTCCACTTCCCTTCCCTCCCCCCAACCCCTGTCCACCAGTGATATTTTACTGTTCCATATATATTTATATATATGGCTCTCTTCTTTTGGTTATTATTTTTGTTTTTGCCTTATGGTATTTCATATGTAGTTTCCTCAATGATATTGTTATTTTTAAACAACTTAATATAAAAAGTATATACTGTAAAATTCATCCATTTAAGTGTACAATTAAATGATTTTTAGTAAATTTAGCAAGTTGTGCAGCCATCACCAACATTCAGTTTTAGAACATTTCAACACCCCAAATGCTTGTTTACAATGAATCTTGCCTGGCCTTTCCCACTCCAGACAACCATTATCTGTCTCTTTAGATTTGCCTTTTCCAGACATTTCATATGAATTTAATTATACAATGTATGTTATTTCATGTCTGGTTTCTTTCATTTGGTATAATATCTCAGAGGTTTGCCCTTTGTCCATGTGGCAACATGTATGACTATTCCATTTATTTTTATTGCTGAATAGTATTTCCTTGTATAGATATCCATTCACCATTTGGATTTTTTTTTTTTTCTATTATGACAAATGCTGCTATGACTATTTAATTACTTTTACACAAGTTTTTGTACAGTGAAGATTAAATTGGATTTTGGTAAAATAAATAAGGACTACAGTAAGACAACTTTTAAAAATGGTGATTGTACATAGTAAGTTATGGTTTGTTCAGGTATTTATTAATGGGCTGGATGTCTACTATATGACTATGACACTAACTCAAAAACGTTTATTAACTATGCAAGTTTATAGGTTAAAAAATGTGCTATTTTGGCAGGAATCAGGACAATTATGAGAAAAATTTCCTTTCCTTAAAAGTTGTTGATAGACGTTTACAAATCATAAGGAGCAATATTTTGTAAACTTTCCATACTCACCTTGTGAGAATATACACTTATCAATTGCTGGAAGGCAGCATTCCTTATGTTACCTAATCCATCAAAACAAGGTGGGAGAGATAAAAGGAATAGAGAAACATTTTCTTGCTTCTGCCATTTGAATGGAAGAGAAGTTGAGGAGGCTAGTTAAGGTGCTGAGATTTTTAATGATACTTATGTTATTGAACACTATACATGTGAAAATATATATTTCAGTTATAGTCTAAAATTTTTATTCCATTTTTCTTATAACCTTTAGTCTTTTATGTGGAAAGCATCAATAAAACCATACTTTAAAGGAATGAAATAGCATACATAGTATTTTTTCCATAAGAAAAATAGTATTACATATGTTTATGTTGTTGCAAAATAAAAACGAACACACACACACAAACAAAAAATCTTCATGCTCCTGAAATATCCCAGTGGAGTATTGCAGAAAACATAAAATATTAATAGCTCTTATTTTTGTTTTCAATTTCAGAGACCATCTTCGTTCTGGGAATTTATGAGCTTTTATATTAATTACTTTCCGGGTAATTTTCATAACTACTCTTAAAAAGGACTTGAAAAAGCCCAATTACATTGTGAACTTTTAAGAAATATTTCTTCGCTAATACAGTTCATGACTTTGTGATCATTAAATGTTAAGTAAATATCACTCATGGTATCTAAGACCCAAATAACTGTGGAGGTTTGTATGCTCAGTTATTACCCCATATATGTAGTTGTTTGCCCTCCATTTCAACTACCTAAGAAATTAAAAGTACATCTTTGGGTAGATACTCGTTCCTACACAAAACTTCTACACTTAACCGTAGTTTAAGAGTCCAGATGGAATATGTTCTAATGTGTGGAAGCATAACCTCCAAATATCAGCGGCTTCAAGTACATATTTTCTTCCTGCTCTTGCTAGATGGCTTAGAAGTCTGCACTACACACTCGTGGATCCTGGCAAAAATGCTCTGACATCTCAATTTGTGCCTGAGGTGTCCATACAGAAGGGGGAGTGAGGACTGGAAATATTCTCACAGTCACACTTCATGGCCATAACTTTCTAGATGGCCACAACCAAATTCAAAAGGTGGGGAAGTTGAATCCTTTATGTACACAGAAGCAGAGGGAAGCTGAATAATGATGAATATCATTGATTTTATTCCTCTTAATTGACAAACTATACCTTTCTTATTTTCTACAGTTGAATTTGTGTGATATTATTAAGAGAAAAAATAAGAAATTGATGACTTCATGCTTGTCAAGTCACTCCAAGTTGTAAACAAAATTTAATTGTGCTGCCATTTGTAGCCACCTCATTTACTAAATTCTCATTCTCTCAACTTATGCTTTAGTAGTTACTACATGGTGACTGGAATTTATTAGCAAGTATGACAAGCACGAAATGTATGTCAACTATTTCTAACCATCCTTTGCAATTAAAATGAATTTTGAAACAAATACAACATATGTTCTAAAAACCACGTGTTAAAAAGCATGATGTATTCGTTAAGTCCTTTCTTCAGTCTTCAACAATATATTAGCAAGTATCTATTCTAGTAACTATATTGTAAGATGCTGACAAAACAAAGATGTGAAGAAATCAGATGTTATCTTTGTCACTAATGGACTACATGAGTGAGGGAAATGTTGGAATTAATCAAATAACCACACAGTATTGAATGCAGTGGAATGGAGGCCAGAAGAGACCTCCTGAAGAAATATTTGTTAGTATCTAGTGTATGATGAGAAATTAACCAGAGAAAGAAGGTGGGAGAAAGATTTTCTTTGACCCTGTTGCAGAAAGAAATACTATGAATTTAAAAAAAATGGAAAAAAACATTGTGGGTGGAGGGTAGAGAGCAAAAGGGATTTTGGAGCTTAAGCTAAGTTGAAAATGGTTACAGTGGAAAAGTGATTGGATTCCAAAGACTTGGTAATAATTGAACTGGGGGCTAAAAGCCAAGAATCATTCCTAGGTGTAGTGGAAGGTGAATTGGTCGTAGATTCAGATAGACTTTGATCCACGATTTTCTAGCTCTTTTACCCTAGACAAATGTGCTAACCTCTGGAGCACCAATTTTCTCATGGACATGATGGTGATGACATTTGCCTTATATGACTATTGTTAACATGACAGAGAATGTCTGATGTGTGCAGCCCATTCCAGACTGGGTTAATTTGAGATCTCCAAAATACAGACACCAAAGTGGGATATGACTTACAAGAAATGTATGGAGGAAGATATTGGTGAATGATAAAGGGGAGAGAGATAATAAAGACAGAGCGAGACTGCAGACTATGATGTCTAACACATATGCAGGAGAAAGGGAAAAAAGGAGAACTGAGTAGAAAGAATCTCAGACTACAATGCAGTTCCAAGAAACATTCAGCCAGATTGATGGTAGTCCTGGAGCCAATGTTTCCCCATAGAGGAGTCCATGACTTTCAGGAATAGACTTGCATTAGCACCTTCACAGTAGCTGTGGTCTTAACACAAACATGATGGTGAATCCAGAGAAGCAGGAGCTTGGACGTCAGTCAAGCATGCTATCTACAACAGGAGACTTGAATTACTATTTTCATGGCTGTCACTATCCATTCCTTGCACCACATAGATTTAATTTACTCCACAAGTTTAGGGAGTTGCTTCTCTATGGTTCCCATGAGCTTCTCTTTTGAAGGAGAAGCCTAGAAGACTAAGGTCTGTAGGACAAAATACTCCTCTCTTTTCTAAAGTTGGTCACAAGGCCCCAACTGGTACTCATTTATCTCTCCTTCATTATCTATTTCTAAATCTTTCACATATTAACCCTTAGCTATCTCCTTGGCAGAACTTGGTGGCTTACACGGTCCTGTGACTCAAACCTTCATTACTGAAGTGTCTGAGCTGTTGGAAATATGTCTTTTTCAAGCCAATGTTGCTGCACATGTCTTTTCACAGTTCCAGTTGGGTAAGGCAATATTTAGAGGTACCCATGGGAATCACATGGGTTCCATATTTATTCTTTCTTGTCCCCATTGTGTAAAAGTATTCACACCTTCTCCTTGTGATCGAGGTCCATTACTCTTGTCATGATGGAAACTCTTCCTACTTGTCCCTGGACACAAGAACTCTAAAGTGTTTTAGCAACAGCTATAGATTGCAGTCTACTAGAGCATTTGCTCTGTTCCCTGGCAAAAGTACATTCTTCTGGGGACCAGGACCTTCAACCATGTAAATTTGAGAGCAAGAAGTACACACCCCTCAGTAGGTCATTATGAGTGATGGTAAGTGGAGCCACTTCTGCTTACACTCATTGGTTGCTGGACCCACGTATTTGTTCTTTGTGGATATCATCATAGGAAAGTCTCTAAGTTAATGCATCACACTGTATCCTGAAGTATGTCATCCCATTTTTTCAGAAAGTTGTCTCTGACTTGGCACTTTAGCTGTGCCATTCTGGTTCTCTGTAAAGCCAACCATTTCTGGATGGTACAATATTTTATTCTACTGATAGATCCCATGATCCCATGGTCACAGATGCACTCACCTTCTTCAGCATGAAGTATTATCTGACCAGATGCTATGTTTTGTTCATTACATCCTGTGGAGCAGACATCTCATAAGACCACAAACAGTGCTGCTGGTTAAGGATCTGTGGGCAGGAAAGGGAAAGGCATTCAATAGAATAGTCATCTATTCTCTGTATATTAACTGTTGGCCCTCCTAGTACAGAATGTGTCCTACAATAGCCCTATTTTCTGCCACCATGACCACTTTGCTCATGTGCTCATTGTGCCAGTCCAGAGTAAAAAATGGTGATGGCTTGTTAGTATTTATGAGTCAAGTCATTTTGCTAACTTCATTATTCAATGCCTCTTCTTTTCTGAGTGATTCCTGGTGGCCATCAACGTATGACAAAAATTTTTACTCTTTGTGCCCAATGCTAATGTCCATCTATATACTTCAGTCCTAGATATCCTTGTTGTCAGTATTCCATGTTTTTTACTTTCAGGCCCTGATCTGACAACCAAGCCATTGACCATTGCCCAAGAATCTATATCTATATCATCTTTATCTATCATGTCCTCTCATTGTACTACTTCCCATTCTACATAAAGTAAATGAACAATGCAATGCTTGCAGCTCCACCTACTGGGAAGATTACCATTCTCCATTATCTTTTTTTTAAATTAATTAATTTTTTGCTGCACTGGGTGTTCGTTGCTGCATGAGGGCTTTCTCCAGTTGTGGTGAACGGGGGCTACTCTTCTCTGCAGTGCTCAGGCTTCTCATTGTAGTGGCTTCTCTTGTTGCAGAGCACGGGCTCTAGGCATGCGGGCTTCAGTAGTCGTGGCTTGCGGGCTCTATAGCGCAGGCTCAGTAGTTGTGGCATATGGGCTTAGTTGCTCTGCGGCATGTGGGATCTTCCCAGACCAGGGATCGAACCCGTGTCCCCTGCATTGGCAGGCGGATTCCCAACCACTACACCACCAGGGAAGTCCCTCCATTATCTTTCAAGGGTACTATTCTTTTTTAAATTTGCACCCACGTGGCAAGCTACGCCATCTGTAACCAGTTTTGTTCATTTCCCTCTCCTTTGGCTGTTTATACTGAGATACTACTAACTGCAGTAGTCCACACTTATTCTCCAGATCTCTCCACCTCTACAGAGACCAAGTTGAAAAATAAATGTAGGTATGATAAGTTTTAGTATCTGTGCATCATTGACATCTTTAGTCACAGCAGTAAACTCCACAATCTTTCTCCTTCCAGGATACTTCACTGTTTTGGATTTGCTATCTCAGCCAATGTGTGAGGGGGTACAGTTTCAGAGGTTTCTATGTGGGTTTACCTGCTATGACAGCTTTTACCCATAGTCCAAGAACCAAGGAGGTTACTTACTCCAACTACCAAGTGTATCAATTCCAATTATTCACTAAAGACTGGAGAAATATCCATTAGGTGGGTCCCTGGATGCAGCGGGCCTAAACACCATGTTTTTTATATCATGTCAAGGTGCCTGCCAATTGTACATCTAATTGGGAATGCAATAAATTTAAGAAATTTTATTAAATGAGATCATTGGTGCATAACAAATTGTAGGCTCTCAAAAATTATTGGCTTTTTTTCCTGTGAGTAGAAATTTAGTTAATATGCCATTTCAATAGGAGGATAATTTGATGTTTTGGGTCTTCAGGTGTCATACCCTCTGTCCCTTAGTGTTTGTAATGCCTGGGTATTCTCTTTTGCCCGCTGTAAAGTCACCTGGGTAAATGACTATAGGTCCCTTTGGGGGAGACTAGAGGGATTATTTTACTATTTACTTGCAGTTGTGTTGCAGGGCCTGTCCTCCTAGGGGCCCAGATACTTCTTCAGTCAGAGTTTTTGACATAAAAATGGGCCTGGTCTAGGTACTTAGCAAGGGATTATGACTTTTCATTGACAGAACTGCCTTCATCCTCCTGAAATTCTATTCGTGCATTTTTCTGGTTGTAGATGTTAAACTCCACACTTGCTGGCTGGCCATCTATTTTGTCCCCACTGACACCATGCTCTGTTTTCCATTTCCACAATTCACTGTGTATCAAGCTTCTTTGAATATCCCTCTATCATGCTGATTTTTTTTTTTTTTTTTTTGGTACGTGGGCCTCTCACTGTTGTGGCCTCTCCCGTTGCGGAGCACAGGCTCCGGATGCGCAGGCTCAGCGGCCATGGCTCATGGGCCTAGCCGCTCCGCGGCATGTGGGATCTTCCCAGACCGGGGTATGAACCCGTGTCCCCTGCATCGGCAGGGGGACTCTCAACCATTCGCCACCAGGGAAGCCCTACCATGCTGATATTTAAGGTAAATACAGACTCCTGGTTTTGACAATTTAGAAATGTCAATTCTGCCCCCTGGCTTCTTTTCCTTTAGGGCTATATTAATCCCTATCAATATCATCAGGGTTCTCTGGCTGCTCTCTTAACCTCAGGATTAGTTTGCATAGTCACCATTGCACTTCTGAGTGATGCTAGTACTCCACTAATCCATGGATTCTTGTAGTCTTGATGAATAGATTGTCCTCTGGGGTCTCCTGTGAAAGATTATCTTCTGTGAGTCTTCTGGCCTCATATTCTACATCTATCTCAGCATTTCTACTACTCTCAGTTCTTTATTTATTACTCTACCACCTGCCATGACAACTCAGGGGCTTCTACTTCATTCAGTATTGTCCATCACTTTCTCCACACTTCTATGGGCCACTCCAGCAGCGACTTTGCCCTACTTATTGGGGTTCTTATCTGTCGAAGTCTGGTATCCCAAGAAAATGCCTTCCAGTCAATGACTTCTTGTGTATCCAGTCTTATATTCTAGTCTAGGAAATCCAGTATACACTAAATCAGTCTCAGGGATACTCTTGGCTCCTTATTTAGTCATAAGGAGCTCTTCTGGTATATAATTTCTTCCTTCCGTTATCAGGCCCTGCAAGTCCACAGCTGATTTTTCCTGGGATTTAGCCTTAGTCAGCCTGGAAACCAAGAGAGGAGATGGAGATGAGTCCTGAGCTGAGTGCTTGGTGACTCTTGGAGAGAGTCTTCTGTAGTTTCTTGCAGGATGGGTGTAATGCTGGAAGAAGTGGGAAGGCCATGTCTGTGAGCCTGTGGATTTAAAAGTCTCTTTCTCCTAGAGTGTCTCATCCAGTATTACTAGGGCCCAGGTTTTAACACTAAGGGTCTGACTTTAGCATAATGACATACTTCGGTTGGAAATTGTCACATGCGCTCTGTGATTCTATCTGGGCCTCAGTCTGCTGCTCAGCTGTGTCTACTTATCCAGTTGGGGAGAAAAGTGCCTCTTTGTAAGTTACTAATGAGACCCCTATGACTTTCATACATAGCCTTTAACAGCTTGTTGATGACCCTCAGTTTCTCCTTATTCCTCTGCAACGTGTTATCACAACTTATCTGTAACCCTGAGATAACTACTATCCCTATAGGCATTGTTCCCCCTTGTGATATTGTGATTAATAATAAGAAATATATATTTGGTCTTCATCCCAGTTTCTAGCAGAGTTCCTAAAACCACTGGAATTCCCTAAGTGCTGAGGACTATGGAGGTATCTTCGTTATGTTAATGAGGTGACTTTTGGGCTCCATCTAAGGATGTGGACAGTTTGCCAGAGGAGCCAACCACATGATTAGAGGACTGGAACTTTCAGTACCAACCCCTTGACCTCCAGAAAGGGGAGAAGGGCTGGCAATTGAATTCGATCAGCGGTGGTCAATGATTTAATCAGCCACACCTCAGCAGTGGTCAATGATTTAATCAGCCACACCTACGTAATTAAGCCTCCATAAAAACCCAAAAGGATGGGTTTTGTTGAGCTTCCGGGTTGGTGAACATGTAAAGACTTGGGGAGAGTCATGCACTTGGAGAGAGAGGGCATGGAAGCTCCGAGGCCTTTTCCCATACCCTGCCCTATGCACCTCTTCCATCTGGCTGTTATCCAGTAAGTAAAATGTTTTTCTGTGTTCTGTGAGCTGCTCTAGCAATTTAATCAAACCAAGCAGGGGGTTGGGAGAACCCCCCAATTTATAGCTAAACAGTCAGAAATGTAAGGAACGGCACCAAGAAACGGAGGAGAGCTTAAACAAGCTTTATTTGGGAACGCTCCCGGGCGAGGTTGACTGGTCCGAGAGAAAGGGGCCAGAGAAGTCGCGCCCGGGCGAGGGTTTGGGCAGAATTTATAGGGGAAGAAGGGAAAGGGGTGTGGTGAATCTGGGAGGGCGCAGGGTAGTCCTTATTTGGTGGTGTCTTTGGGTATCGTGGCAATATCCGGTGCCGGTTGCATCAGTCTTGGGACCGTTAGTCCCGCCCCTCGAAAGGCGTGAAGGCTGGGCCGGGTGGAAAGTCCCCAGGTCAGTTCCTGGAACTGGGTGGTCTGGAAAGTCTCCAGGTCAGTTTCTGGAACTGGGTGGTCCGGAAAGTTTCGGTCTGATGCAACCTGTGAATCTGATTGCGTTCCCCTGCCTCGGGCCAGTTGGCCTTACAAGAAACACCTGCTTAGGACTGACAACTGAAGTGCAGGCAGTCTTGTGGGCCTGAGCCCTTAACCTGTGGAATGTGACACTATTTCCAGGTAGATAGTGTCAGAATTGAACTGTGGGACACCAAGTTGATGGCAGAGAATTGCTTGGTGGTGTGGAGAAATCCCCCACATCCACACACATTGGAAACTGGGGTCATAACCCATTTACCCCCATATCTTTTAAATCTGGCATCATTGTACCTACAAGGCAATTTCCCTTGGGTATCCTTGGATATCCTTGGAATATCTCTGCAGGTCACCAACAGCGAAATCTTTAGTAATTAGAACATCACCAGCGGGGGGCCTTGCCAACGTTTTGTTATCCTGCCTGTTTTCTCAGATCACTACTGGCAATGCTTCTGTTTGTAGGGTTCCTCTGAGAAACATATGCCAAGACAGAATTAGATATGTGAGTGAATAATTGCAGGAAATGCAGGTTAAAAATAAAAAGGAGGGAAATGAAGAAGGTGCAGAGAGCCTTTAGCTGTAAAGATGCTGAAAAAGAGCAGGGAAAAGTAGGAGGTTTGAAAAGGAATAGTCTCAGACTTTGCAGTGCCCATTCAAGAAAGATTTGGCAAGGTCAGCTGCGAGTTGTAGAGCCAAAGTCTCTCATCAGAGAAGTCCTGCATGTCAAAGCAATGGTCTTCATTTGCACCCCCAGAGTGCTCATGTATTGGCTGGAAGCAGTCCACGACAGGCATTCCCTGGGAGTGAATGTGGTGGGAATCTAGAGGGACAGCAGATGGATTCCTCAGCCAATTATGCAGGGCATCTAAGTGGGGCATTTTCCAGTCTGCCACAGAGTCTCTCAATGCACAATAGATATTAAGTTCTTAAAATTAAGCATTCTCAGGTGCAGCAATTTATGAGGTCCTTCGGAAGAAAAATTAGCATATTGACCCACGGGTATATAGTAATTTAAGTAAGCCTCAATGGTGAAGTGGAGTTCAGCTTTTGACATGTTTAATCAGTGCAACTGCTTCAAATATTTTGATCAAAAGCCTATTCATGACTATATACAATAGTAAGAAAACATTTATTGTTATAAAATGTTGGTACTGCTGAGTAGAAAATCACATAGGTCCTTTAGCAAAACAACTGAATCTGCAGCTGTGCACATACCTGACTGAGGTCAAATATCAAATAGTTCTCAGTGATACTTATTTACATGAATAAACACTGTGACAACCCATTTTTTTCTTAGAAATCTCTCATACTCTAGTTAAAACACACATTTCCATTAAAAATATATATATAAACTTCTGGAGTTAATGGATCATATATTTCTTTTGGTCTATAATCCATAGCAGTAGTGGATAGCCATTAACTACTGAGGCCCAGCTTTGAGGATAATTTTATAATAGAGACCAATGGATTTCTTCCTCAATGACTTGTGTGGCCATTTTGGTTGGCTAATAAAGAGTTGTAAATCATAATCATCTTGCTGATCACTCAGAGGCTGACCCTTCCTGGTTTAATTAAGGCATAATCAAAACCATCATCATAATTCACATATGCAGCACCATTATATACGGTTTATATACTACAAAAGCTTCTAATCACTTCCTTTCCTCTCTATCTCTCTTACAAGGCTCCATATTGCAGCCATATTTTTAAATTAGAATCTGATTATGCTGCATCTATTCTTAAAATATTTGAGATTCCTAGTCTTGTGTGGTGAAGACTAAAGTTCTTGACATTGCCTTCATGGTGTGATGCTGTGTGCTTCTGCCTGTTTCTCTAGGTTCATCTCACTCCATTTTGTCTCTCCTTCCCTATGCATCATTTGCACTGGTCTTCTTTTTGTTCTACAAAATGTGTCACGCAGTGTTCTGTTATCCAACGTGGTCCACCCTCTCTGGTACATCCATATAGAGCAGGAAGCAAGCTTGCTTTGTGGAATCAATTTGTCACTGGTCATTATTGTCCTCCAAGGAATTAGGTTAGTTTCTTTATCTCAACCTTTCCACAAATAATACATTTAGGCTATGGTGAATCAAAAAGACTGAATCTTTTATTTCAATTACTGGGAGGCAATTATAAAGTAGAAAGAAAACTAAGCCTGGCAGGGGAAGCTGTGGTTTTAATCTCTCCCTCTCCCTCTTTCTAACTGTGTGTGACTGAATCCTTTGTTTCTTCAACTTCACATTTACTAAAAATAAAAGTTTACAGAGTTGTAAAGGTGAAATGGCTTATTTTAACATAATTTGTAAATTATTAATAGAGTTCAAAAAGCTCTTGTTATCCTATTATTCAGGATAGGACCGGCATTCAGTAAGTACATATTGAAACGATCTAAATGTTCCATTCAAATGCACTCATGTAGAAAAATGATCTACCTGATTAAAATAACCAGAAATTTCACTTTATGTTACACATAAGGCATTCTTTGATTTAGCCTATAAATCAGATGGTTATGTGTACTGTGGTTTCATTGCACAAATATTTAAAAGACAGCAGTTCTTTAAATAATTATACTTCAATCTAATATTTAAGCATATTATTTTATTATAAAGTATCTAAAGTATAAGAATAATGAAGAGAATCTTTCTGAATTTTCCTGTGACAGGCATTCTGTATTTTGCTATTTCCTTCTGATTATTTTCCTTTAATGCATATGAGTATGTACAGTATTCATACATTATTTTGGAATTATTCTGTGTATTTCAATCCATTATCTTTAAACAAAGAATCCTTTTTGTATGAACCATACTGTGCCACCACATTCTGAAGACACTCAAATGCATTTCCTCTATGTCCTCTGAAATTTTGAAGATGAGATTATGGTATTTCAAATAATATCACCTAAATATAGGGTATTTGTCAGAGTATTGTCCTCTCTAGCTGCAGTTGTTGCCTGGCATTGTACCTTTCCAAAAGCGGTCTGTTAGGAATAAGATTAAATCACCAGTGGCCTAATATAATTTCCTGATAATCTTACTTCCCCCATGATGATGGCATACTGGATTTCCTGGAAAAAAATCCATTGCTCTACATGACAAAGATTGAACATTTTGAACTTGTTTTGTGAAAAATGCAGCTTGTCATGTTCTATTCAAAAGTTCTTTGATTCAGTTATCTGTTCAATAGTGTGTTCTGCTAAGAGGATCAGAATTTTCATTTCTTTAGAGGATAACTTCCCCCCAGGAGATTCAGGTGGCCTATTCTTTGTCTGAGGACCACCTAGCAAATTGGTTCCTGACATCATTTTGTAAATACCTTAATTTTCTCACCAAATCATGTTAATTCATTTGAGTGGAGCTAAGTCTTCTCACCTACTTCTGTACATCCTAAAGAAAGGTATGTCAATAGAAAAATGGGTTGTCAATCACAAGTGGTAAAAATAGGTGCTATGTTCATGCCTTTCTTTTTCATAGAACATATAAGAACATTTTAAAACAAAGCTAAAACATACTGGTATCTAGAATGAGTTGGGCCTCCTTCTGCTTTCATTTATGTATATCTTGACTTCATCAGGAATAATAGACACATAAATAAAAACAGAATTTGGCCCAGTGATTTTAAAATCACTTTAAACTCTCTGATCTCCCTTCAAGAAGCAGAGTTAATTCACTTTTCTTCCTATCATCACACATGAATCATTTAAAAAAAATATTTGCATTCCTCAGCAATGTCTAGAGGAGGGACCAGTTTATACACTGTTGGCTCTCATTCCACGCTAACAGCCAGTGACCTTATCTAGGTTTTAGGTTAAGTGCAGTGGATAGCTTTATCTGCTGGTATCAGGGGTGATTGCTCTAAGAATAATAAAACAAAGCCAGGATTCTGTGAATGCTGCCTACAATTCACAGCAGGTAGTCAACCAACTGATATGAACATTGCCTTTTCTCACATGTAACAACATTTAGTAGTGAGCAAATGGGAATGCAGAGATTCTTTTTCCACTGTATGAAACCTATATTTATAGCATTAATGTTTGGTGCAGCCAAAACTTTTGAAAAAAGGTGGTGCCATCAAACAAATCTGAACTGACTGGAAAAATTAAACCTTAGGAAACAGTGCAGTCCTGTCTTTCCTGGTTTAAACTTTTGAGAATCAGAATAACTTGTTAAGGGTTATTTGTTGGTTAGAGTAAAGTGATAACAATTTTAGCATCCTAATTCCTAAAACAACCTTTGCTAAGTATTTTAGTAGAACCCCTAAACATCATCCGGTTCTTGGCAAAACTATTGTGCACAGTGGTCATAAAATATTTCCTGGAGCCATAATAACAGTATAAAAATATCAATTAAAATATGCCAGCAAGGAAATAGTTTAGACTTTGATCTTTTGTGGGTTTTCTGTATAGAAATTAAAAGCCATTATTTAATTTTACTCCTTGTAACAACATTTAAAACAGCTGTGAAATACAAAGTGCTTACCTTAGGAAACTTCTTTTTTTCTTTCTCTTTCTGTGCATCTGAAATCCAAATTAGATCCACTTCATTGATTAAAAATATTGCTTCTAGTGATTTGCCAAAAACGGTTTCTGAAATTTAAATTAGGTTAAGTATTTTGTAGCAGACTTCCATAATAATTTTCCAAAGCAATAAAATTAGTTATCAGAATTAATGATACATAAAATTCATTTTATGCTTTTACTTACATTGCCTTGTAGCTCTCTTCTTTCTATTTTCAAACGAACTCCTTTAACTCTGTAATGTGCATCTACACTACCCAATGACCCTGGCTGTGGCAGAGAGGACAACGGGATTCAATATAATTTTTTTTATATGGTGGCAGAGAGGACAACAGGATTCAATATAATTTTTTTTATATGTTCTCGTTTGTGTTCAGAAGTTGTGTGGAACATATACAGGAAATAGACTTGAGAGCCCCCTATCTCTGCAAATATGAAACCCTCCCTTAAGTGGCAGTTACCCTGTAAGTGGCCTTCCCTGGGGCTATCAGTGATGGAGTAGCTGGCATTACCTGCTGAGTGAATGGAGTAGCTGCCACTTGAAAAATCAAGGCATGGGCCCCTGTAGCTTAATGTCTCTCTCCATGCAACTGCTGAGGACATAGGTTTCCCTTCTCTCCTTGTTAGACTGTGATGACAAGTAAAATCTTTTTTACTTAAACTATTTAGTCCATCAGTCCATCATTCATTCTGTCATTTAGCCAATCAGTTCTTCCCTAATTAAGCAGGTACAGAGAACCTGCTGTGTATAGGCACAGTGCCATGGATTAAAGCTATAGAAACAGAGAGCTGGTCTCTGTTTTCATGGATCATGTCTTATGAGGAGACAGACACATGACCCATAAGTCAGGAAGTAAGTTCTACAATAGCACAAATTAAGAAGTTACCAAGTCTACCTAAAATGTTGACTGAGGACATCCCTCCAAGGTTCATGAAAGAGTAGATTTTTAGATGCCTAGTGGCTTTGTCATTCACTCATTGCTGAGAATGTATAACAGAAAAAAAATTTTAAATCCAGTTGATAATTGTTCAAAAATACCTTAACACATTCAACTTACTAAAGATTCCATCTAGGTCAAGTGACTGTAGCTGCAGAATGTGTAAATTTATTTTGCCTGAGTTGAGGAGCCTATCATGAACATCTGAGAGTGATCCAGGATCATCATGTATCTATTCTAAAGACAACAAGCCAAAGAGCAATCAAAGCAGCACATCTGACCTGCCATTTCAATCCATCCTCCACCACTGCTGTGCTGACTATTCAAGTCTATCTCCTTTTTAACCTGCCATTCCTTTTAGCACTTTACCTCTCATTTCAACCTTCTCATTCTGTTTCAATCCCCACAAAATTATATAGAGCAGTGCTTCTTCTTTTTTTTTTTTTAAAGCAATTTCTCATTCTAACTCCTCTTGCTATTTTAAGATGTTGGGGGTAGGAGTTTATTAATTAATTAATTTATTTTTGCTGTGTTGTGTCTTCGTTTCTATGCGAGGGCTTTCTCTAGTTGTGGCAAGTGGGGGCCACTCTTCATCACGGTGCGTGGGCCTCTCACTATCGCGGCCTCTTTTGTTGCGGAGCACAGGCTCCAGACGCACAGGCTCAGTAGTTGTGGCTCACGGGCCTAGTTGCTCCGTGGCATGTGGGATCCTCCCAGACCAGGGCTCGAACCTGTGTCCCCTGCATTAGCAGGCAGATTCTCAACCACTGCGCCACCAGGGAAGCCCCGAGCAGTGCTTCTTAATGTTATTATACCATTAATATCGACAACTAAAGATCTTTTGAAGTGCATATTCAGAGTAAGGCTGGAGATTATCCATTTTAAGCGAATTCCTGGATAATAATGATTCACATGCTGCCACTGTTCAAGTGACAAATATGTATCCAGTTTATACTCATCTTGCCTATCATACATAAATAGAACACTTTATTTTTATTTGGAATTTTTAAGATTTCTATGCATATTTTTCAGGCTTCTGGTGGAGAATGTTTTAAATGTACAATGGGCATGATATGAAAGTTATGTGTGTTTACTATCTTAAAAAAATAGTTCATAGCAAACTGTGGGCAAAATACATTGAGATAAAATGAGCGTCATGTATACAAGTGAATGAATGTTTTTAAATCTCTATCAGTAGGTCACTAATTCCTTACCTAAGAGTAAGACTCTGATATAACAGATAAGTAACAGACAGTGTTTTGATGATAGAAACCTGGATAGGAAAAAGGCCAAGAATATGATAAAAAATATAATGTGCTACTAGGGATGACAGATTGACATTTCTACATATAGATAGATAAATAATCTGATGGTCATGAAAATATTGCTTCTCTATGGGAGCAGAGAGATGGATGGGTAGAATATATGCCATAAACATCAAACTTTAAATGTTAAAATGGGGGGTTTTTGAGGACACATTTGAATACATCATTTTGCCTAAACGCTTGAATAAGCATTATGCATACCTCACATTAGTAATCAGAGAATATGTAATTCACACATTCATTCAAGGCATAAATCCTATGATGATATAAGTATGTAGATTGTATTATTTAAATTGCCTGATTCTACAGTGCCTGTCTTAGGTGATGTAGACTATGCTACAGTCAATCTTTTTTTTTTTTTTTTATGATACAGCTTATATTAAATCCTAGGAGGCAGAGGCCATGTCTGACACAGCTGTGTATTCTTAGTACTTACCCCTGTAACTGAAGCCTTGGAGGTTATAGAATATGTTGTTCATAGACGGATGAATGAATGAGCTATTTCCATAAACATTGTAGGTTAGAACTTGTGACATAATGAAGCCTCTAAACATGCCTAAAGAATGAGTGTTGCTTCTAGAATACATAATCTAGAAGGAAAATATTTCTCTTTGTTCAGGCTCTGGCTGGACAAACTTTTAAAGATATTCCTAAATAAAATATGTCAGTTATTCTTTTACTCATTAAATGTCTTAATTGGAAACACATTAAAACTATACCTTGGGACAAGCACAAATTCATTATATTTTACTAATTTTCTCCTGAAATATTGTACAATTATGAATCCTTAAATATTGCATTCATACATTTTGATAGACTACAAAAATCTAGAATAACATAACTAATTAAATATTTTTAAATCCTTTTTTGTATTCAAATACAGTGAAAATGAAGTACACAGTAATTTTAATGAGCTGGAAATCTATCCAAAGTAATAATTACTTTTGATGGAAATGTTTTTCAATTAAGATTTTTATGGGTGCCAATTCTGGAATTTATAAGAAAAGTTTAGCTGTGCATTTCTTTTCCTAGACATTTTGATTCTAAGAGTTTAGAAAATAATCTGATAAGTGAAAAAAGGTATTTATTTGCTGGATTTTTAATGCCTCTCAATTTAATTGTTTACCAAGGGAAAATTAGGTAATGAAATAAAAATATGCCATTCAATGGACTGCTTTGCATTTGTAAAAAAGAAATAAATTGTTCTCTATAAGCTGCCATAGAAGGATGTCCAAGGTATATTGTTAAATGACATATATATTAGAATCATATGGCATCATTTAATTTCTGTTAAAGTAATTAACCATCAATTGTAATTTTTCATTTAAGAAACAGAAGAATAGTTTTATATTTCTCTTTTAGAATATACATCCTAACAGCAATATCAAAATTATAGCTGTATTTAGAACGTTCGTTATATCAACTGTGTCAAAATGACTTTTGATAAATGCTCTATAATTTTTTTTTCTAAATTTGGTTTGATTACTTAGGAAGAATTAGTAACTGAAGTATGAATTCATATACAGAAAAAAATAAATTTAATTAAAAAAAATGAATTTGTCCCTACGTGTGACATGATTAATATGCCATATTTTCTAACTTTTGGTGTTTCCTTCCACGTGGAGGGAGTTTCAAAGGCACAACATTACTAGCCTCTGCTCCCCACCTCCTGCAACTCATTCCTTTTTCAAAGATTAGTGACTTATTTAGCTACTGAGTTTAAGAGCAGGACCTGATATGCATATATGGCTTGTTATTTCTTCTCTTTTCTCATAGGAGCTAAGCTGTCCACAGAAACAGCCATACTTTTCTAACTCCATGTGATGAGTTTTACAAGAACAAGCATATTAGAAGTGATCAAACATTACCTATGACTGGGAGGGGGGATATCAAATTTTGAAGTTCAGTATTAAAAAATCAACTAACCTGCAGATACTAGCTTTATTTGTAACAAGATGTATTTTGAGCTCACATTTTCTGTATTATTTTTGCCATAGTTCTCATTTAGTTCAAACTTTAGGCGGGAGAGACAAATGTTATTTATTATTTCTCTAAGGCCACAATTGTCTGATGGGATTCTGGAAATTGAAAACATAACTCAAATTTCTCCCCAAAAATCTTGTTGTTACCTCGTTTTGTTTTTATCTAATTACAAAGCTAAAATACATTACTGGAAATTTAATAAGAATAAAAGAAAAGAAATATAATAAACATAGTAAAATATAAAAGAATAAAATAGAAAAAATACAATAGATTAATCTAACACCCAGAAGTAACTATAGCTAATATGCTGTCATAGTATATTGGGTTCTTAATGACTATTTTAAACATTTGTGATTATGCCAAAAATATAATTTGTATATTGGTGAATCAATAAACAAACATGTTATAAACATTTTCTTTGCTCATAAGATGCCCAAGAAGCTTAATTTTAGTTATCCCATTATTGTCTATTATTGAGATGCATCTTTTTTATTTTAAATCTCCTTTGTACTGGGGATTTAATTTGTTTCCAATTTTTCACCATTGTTCATAGTGTTGTCATGAATATCTTTGTGCCTAAATGATTGTTTGCATTTCCTTGCATATAGACCTCATACGAGGAAATTGCTGAATGCAAATTTACACAGTAAACTCAATTTCCCAAAAAGTAACAGGAATTTAAATTCTTTCAGAAGTGAAAACTTAAATGTTTGCCTGATTTTTATTAAAAAATGAAAGTAATAAATGTTTGTTATAGCAAAATGGAAATAATATTGGACTTTCAGAAAATATATATGAACTTATAAAACTTTTGTATGTTTTTAGTCTTAACATAAACTTGAGCTCCCTACCCATCTTTCCTATAGATATAATGCAGTGCTTTAAATGGAGTAACTTCAATTTCCTAATCAATATTTATTCAAGATTGATTATTGGAACATACATACACATTTCACATCAAATCCTTCAAAGCATTCATCTTACCTAATAACACACAACTGTGCCTGAAGTTGCACTAGATTAAAACAAAAAATAAAGGAGTCCAAAATAACAGTTGCAAAATCCAAATTATCTGGCTTTACAATCACTCCCTCTCTAGAATGTTTTCCTTTTCCATTCCCTAACTCAAATATCTCAGATAATTCATGGAGATATTCCTGATAATTCCAGGGTACTGTCTAGCATCCCTTGAGTTGAATTCCTAGGCTAAGTCAGAGAGCATGTATCTTCCTCCCTTGGTCTGATGTTTTCAGTGATGTCACTTGGTACTGCTCTTATCTCACCAAAGCATTAGCTATAATCCCAATGCCTAACAGATATTCAACCATCACTGCTGCTTCACATCTATTAAGTATTTAAAATTAAATATTTTAAAAACAGATCTCTATTTCTTTTACCCTATAAACGTATTTCTTAGATAGCATCTGCCATCTCAGGGTGGGGCTCCACCCTTCACCCAGCTGCTAAAGTCAAATCCAAAAGGTCATCCTTGGTTTCTCTAGTTTTCTCACTGTTGACCTTCACTCCACATCATATCTTATCAGTTTTTCTCCAAAACATATTCTACATATTTCCACTCTCTCCAGCTTCTCTGTATTCTAGTCTAAGCCCCAACCACATCTCATGTAGACTCTTCTAATAGCACCTGTCTGGACTTCTTGTTTCTACCTCTACCCCAGAAATCTCTCATTTGCACTGCAGCTCGGGGGGTGGGGGAATCTTTCCAAATGTAAACCATGTCAAGTAACTCCTCTGCTCAAAATCTTTCAATGGCTTACCATTGCAAAGAGATTAGAATTTCTATCTCTTACTCTGGCTTGTAGGGCACCTGCCTGAATCTTTGATCTCATCTCATAATGCTCATGAATTAAGCCGTCCTGTTCTACTTCTCTCAGATACTTGAATGGCTGGCTCCCTGTCATTCACGTCTCATCTCAAATGACAATTTAAGTAAAAAAAAATTATGTTAATATATTTGCACTATGATTTCCTTCCTACTTGATGATGCTTTATAACCTATACTAATTTCATAATTGACTTGAGTATAGTAGCAAATAATTTTTTGAAGATATAGGAAGGGTAACTTTTCTGAGCCGTTGCTTCTCTGTGAATAACTTTAAGTTGCATTAAAAAAATAAATTATCCATATTGTAAATTCCTAGGGAATTTTTTCTTCAAAAATATATAGATTCCATAAGTTCTTTTAGTATTTCAGAGACATATGAATAATTTTGCTTATTTTTTTAAAAAACTGTGTTTTTCTTTTTTAATATGAAGAAATATAAGGTATTTCTTAAGTATTAAGTTTCTAAAATGTTATAGGGCATGCATCAACTTTCGTAGATTTTTGATAAAGTTCAGCACTTTCAAATAGCATACTCTGAGAATTCATGACACTAGAAAGCCTTAATATATTTATTATTTTTTTTTAATTTTGTTTTTCTCTCTTCAATCCCAATCAACTAATAGAGACAGAGGCAGCACATACTTTGGTCTGCAGGCCCATGGTTTAGTTTTGAAAATAATTCCTGGAAATTCAGGTTCGAGGGTGTCAGTTTAGTATTCTAAAAGATACTTTGAGTTCAATCTATTGATAAATCTAATTCTACTTAAAGTAGGTAGAAATAATTTTGTTATTTTTAGCTTATTAGGTTTTGTTTAGTAATTCTTACCAAAAGAGAATGCAGGTGACAAAACAGACTCTAAAGGAAATGGGAATTGGGGATGGTTATCTAACATGTTTGAGGTAGAAGGCAGCAAAAAGACTATTATCATTAAAGAATGAATAACTGATAGAATGAATGCAGATATAGAGCACTTACCTATTTGGTGAAAGCACACCATTTTTGAGTCAACGTACCACTGCTGAAAACCACTAACTAGCACAGGAATGGTTTAAGCCACAGACTTATCAGGTCTTTTATGAAAAGTAATGTATTGATTGGTAAACAGAGATCCCAATATTGTAATTGAGACATTTTGGTGGATTTAAATAGATCTTTATAACCCAAACTCCCTAACTTCATGAGCTTCTTCTGACAGCACAAGCCACCTCCTTACAAGTTCAATGAAGTAGTTTATGCTCTGAAAAACATGTAATAACATCACTTTTATGATTTACATTGCCATTTTCCTCATGTCCCATTCCTCTCATAATTCTACAATTACCTCTCAATTTATAACTAGATCAGATCCTAGCTTTCACAGGGGATTGTGTACAATTTTTAACTCAAAAGGAAAAGCCTTATAAACCAAAAGAATTTCAGGATTTTATGTCAGTGTAAATCTTGAGACGATGTGTAGAAATGAATTCAGAGAGTGCTATATGAGAGAAGTTGGCTTTAAATCAAGATGGCTTTATCAATATGGGTGTATTAATTCTGTATCAAAGGTGCTAACTCTTGGTTGGTTGACCAACATCTAGACTCAATGTTGGTCAATGCAAAATGCAGTTGAGTTGCTGGAAATTGTTCAGTGTAACATTATAAGAAGGAATCCTGGAAGTAAGACATGAATTTTTGGCTTACATATTTGATTAGTAAAAATTAAGTAGCACGTCAAATCTTATTGTAATCATGGAAATTCCTTAGCAAACTCACTAATGACATTTACTAGTTGGAGTGGCTCCATGGAAAATGTCACTTAAATGATATAACTATTGGAGTATAAGATAAAACTATTTCATGACCAAAATAGCTTCCTTTTGAGTAACACACATCACTCAGGGACCTCCTATGTTAAATCTGGGCCAAGAATCATCCTAACATGAAAAACTGGGACCTGGAGAGTGGTTTCAGTAGCCCAGGTGTCTCCACATTTCACTCGGGTTTCACCATGACCTGCATCCTTTAAAGTATTAGCACAGTTTGATACAGAGTAAGACCACTGATTCTGATTGTTAGCCTGATACTTCATATTATCTTGACACCATTGGCCATAACTTGAACATATGGATCACAGATATTTGAAAGAGAGGCTGGAAAAATGTAGTCTGAACTCTGCATAGTCAGATTATCTCACTAGAAATACAGGATTTACTTACAATGGAAGAAGGGGAGTCTGGATATTGAGGCAATCAGCATCTTCTAACACAGAACGTAAAGAGAAAGAAATCAGATCCCGTTTTAGGGACTTCTGAAGAAGGCTAATCATGGTGGATCAGACTGATTTGTCAGAATGAACAAAACTGGATCATAGATGGACTCCTGGACTGAGTTTAAGTGTTCTGGTTTTGAGCTGCCATCTTCCCTCATCTGCTTCAATCACTATTAGGGCAGTGGTTCTGTAACTCACATTGTTCAGCTGCCACAACAGACAGAACGACTTTGCAGTGCCTGTTTCCAGCACATTTAACCACTTGTTTTCAGTCAAATTTCTGAAAAGTGAAAGGTAGTTTTGACTGTAGAAATGTCTCCTTGTGCCCAGAATGGCTTTGGTTTTCTTGGTATAGATTTTCAGAAACTTTAATTCCTTCTGTATAATAAAATGTTTACTTTTAATACCAGTTAGGTTTCAAAAAGAGTTTCTTCAATTTCATTCTTTATCCTTAGCATATCTTTTAATATACCTCAAAGTAGCTCAGTTAGATATTAGGCTCCATTTACAAATTTGATTATATGAAAGAAAAATATGCATGAAGAAACTCCAAAGTGTTAATATAAATCTGTGCAAGAACATGTTTAAGCATGTTTATAAAATCATTAACTTGTCAATTTATTAAACTATTAGGGGCTTTTATGATATTTTGTATCAAATCAAGACCAAAAACATTTTATAAAATTATCAAGTTTTTCTTATCACATTATATTTGTAGTAAAACCTCCATATCAAGCCCAGACCACACCAATCTTAATTCTTAAACATTTGGAGAACTAATGAGGTGGATTGCCAGGGTTTATACAGATGGAGTACCAAAGAGCCTGCAGGAAATTAATTTACTCTACAAGATAAAAAGAGACTAAACCCCAAGAAAAATGTCTTCAGGAACCAAACAGGGAAACATATTAGGATGGAAGGTAATAATTAACAATAAGTCTGTAGTCAGTTGAAATTAGAGACCCAACTTAAAGACATAAAAATTATATTAATAAACAAGAAATACAGCCCACCACCAAGACGAGTTTATAATCTCTATTCTGGACATAATTTTGGTTAATGGACCATCAGTTGGCCACTGTGTTTGCTCCAGGAGAATGCTAGCGCACTATACAGTAAAACAGCAAGTAGAAAGATGAGCTGTTTGACTAAGGTCTCTGTGGGACAGGGAGGGTGCCACAGCATCAGCAGCCTCAGAGCCAGCAGCCACTGCAGGGATGGAGGCAGTGCCAAGAGTAAGCAGGTACTCAGAGTACACATCGGTGCTCACAGCATCAGGACTTGGCATCTTTCCTAACAAAGATACCTCTGGGTATTATTGGGACACAGTGCAATGGCAGTAAATTTGGTGGAACCTGTGGCCAAACAACTGGCATTAACTCTCTGTAACACCAGAAGTTTTCGTTTATGATGATCATACAAAAGATGTTTGGGGTCTTTCTGTGCCACACTGTTTCCGAGGGCTTACATGTTTTGATTGACAAAATCCTGTGACCTTGGCCCTCTTGTTCAAAGCTGCACATAATATATGCCTAGCCAAAATTCAAACTCAAAATCTGTGCTTTTAAACACTAAGCTATGCTGACAGAGTGTATAATTAAAGGAACACATTAGAGATTTCCAGGGAATCCCAGAATGAGTTGGAAACTTTAGAAGTAGGCAGGAATGTGGTTAGCACAGAAGAGATAGCACAACAAGAGAGTGTTTGGGGTCTTTGATGTAACTTTATTTTCTCTCTTATGATAGATCTTGGGAAACTTATGTTACAGATTATTAGATAAATTGGATTCTTTTAAGTAATTCAAAGATGAATAGTATGCCTATGAAGATAATCTTGACCAAATTTCAATTATAAAATGGAAATATTTCACTTTGTTTTTTGCATTATATCCACAGGAAAGATAGACAGGGAGCCCAGATTAACACAGAGTGGCATTACAACAGTTTGTAGTTAAGGAATCTCAAAATAAGGTACATTATCTGGAAATCAAAACATATTTATTTATGTAAATAACATTGCAATCATGGCCTCAGGAACAGGTTTTTTTCACAATATAACAGATGATAATCAGTTTTGTCAGATATTAATTTCATGGGAATTACATAATAAATGTAAATAACCCCAATTTGCAGATTATATAATTAAAATGTTTTACTTTAAAAATTGTGAAATTTATAGACTACACTAGATTTAGGTTGAAGTCCTTATTAGTCAATTAAAAATAGATTAAACTGAATCCACATTCTCATTAAATGTCTTATCTCCTAGAGTAGTGGTATTCAAACTTTCAAAAATAATTACAAACCTTGCTTACTAAATATTAACCACTATTCCAAAATATAAATATTTTAAAATAAATTGAATATAGGAGTGACTATCCTCATATGTTACAAGTTTTATAAACATAATCAGAGTACTCACAATATGTCTTTAAAAGGAAATAAAGATGAAATAAATTTTTGTAACTATATTTCTAATCACAAGAACTTCAGCACATTCTTAACTCATAAATTAAACCACAAGATAGAGTACTGTTTATTTTTAAATATAGTGGGTGTAAATCCCTTTTTCCAATAATCTGATATTTCCCATCTGTTGCCAACTTTTTATCAGATATTATTAAAATCATCATTGTTTTGTCTTCTGATATAACAGATGAAAAGCTTTAACTGGGATATGTTAAATATCATATCCACCTTTTCTCATTGTGTTTGAGTCATTGGTGCTATTTTTAATAAGCTGTTTTCTTACAGGAATATTTTAAGGTCATTATCCATTTTTGAGATTTATTTAAACTAGCCATTATAAGCCATAAATCACATTAATCTGGCATATGTACACTGTACTTTGTCAAAACGCATTGAAAGAAAAGAAGCTATTGAGAGTGCCATTTTCACAAACTGCCTCATGGAACTTTACTCGTCCTTAAGGATATATCCTATTCTGTACATCACCCATGACCTTCTGATAGATGTGGCCTTATAGAAGAGGCCAGAGCCAGTCTAAATATTAAATATTAGTAAAGCATAATTTTTTAAATTCAAAATTTGTTTTAAATGCATACTTTTCATCTTTGATAAATGCTCTTTAGATCATTGATATATAATTATTTTTAACTATCAGTCATTTATAGTAGAAAGAAACAAAAATATACATCTATGTTTTAAATATGTATTTTAAAGTATTTTGAAACAGTGTATATTCTGTAAGCTCTGTGGTCCAGTCACTCTGAAAAAGTCTTTCAGGTCTTCTGCCTGAGTAAAAACCAATAATTAACAACATATAGTCTGCCTTTAAAATTCTCTGAAGGCAGAACTTCCCTGGTGGCGCAGTGGTTGAGAGTCCGCCTGCCGATGCAGGGGACACGGGTTCGTGCCCCGGTCCGGGAAGATCCCACATGCCGCGGAGCGGCTGGGCCCGTGAGCCATGGCCGCTGAGCCTGCGCGTCCGGAGCCTGTGCTCCACGATGGGAGAGGCCACAACAGTGAGAGGCCCGCGTAATGCAAAAAAAAAAAAAATTCTCTGAAGGCAGACATAAAGCATCAGCAAGGTATAAAAGGATTTGCAAAAACAGTTGATTTTTAAAGAAACCATATTCTTTGTGTTCTAATGAAGCAATATCTAAAAAATATAAAAAGTCATCCATAGTAGCAGCCAGGTAGTCTGTTTTCAAAATAGAAAATGTGTCCTACACAAGGGGCTGACTTCTGTAATTGCAGTATATTTAGCAATATTCACTGATAAATATATTTTATACTTTAAAGATAAGACATTAATATTACATTTTATTGTTAATATTTATCTCTTTAATGATAAAAACCTTTTACCCACCCACCCTCTGATTGTGTGTTATGCTCAACATCTAGTGAATGATTGCTTCTATCTCTTAAATCAGGAATTGTATCTCAGACAAAAAGAGATATTCTTAATACCTATTATTTAAACTCATGTTTTATGTCTGTTCAGACACAACTTTCTTTTCCTTCCTTTCTCTCTCCCTCCCCCTTCCTTCCTTCCTTCCTTTTTATGTAAGTAATGTAAAGTGATAAAATCAAATCTTTTTTTGATTCTTAATAATAAACTTTCATTCAGAATACAGACGGTATGACAATTTAAAAAGCATATTCTTCTTCCCCCCATTGCGAGTAATTGGCTAACTCTGTCACAGACACTCCAAAGGATTCATTGATAGCTGATACATGAGATTTTTATCTGGAGAACATCATGTATTTTCTCAAATGGCACACATTTAACCAAAATTCTGCTATATCTGACAGTGTTCCTTTAATCTAAAAGGTAAATACGACTGATGTCATTCTCTAAGACTTTATAGCTTAAATATGTCGGTAATTCAAATTTACACAAAGATGCTTTTCTATAGTAATTTCAACCATTGAAAAGCTATGGCTTATAAGAGGCAAATAAACTATGATTTGAAAGATAAAAGATGTAATATGGCAAAAATGTATCTACTGATTTAACCATTTTTTGTTAACCATTGTTAATCTTCAGGGTGTGGAAAGAAATTTGCCATGATAAAGTCTTTTTTGGAATACTTGAAGGGCACAGAGTAAATTAAAATCTGTTGAATTATCTAATGAATAATATAATTAGTAATTTAGAAATGAGGTTTCTGGTGTTGACTCTTGATCTCCTGATAAAAATGCACTTGATTTTTCTTTTTTCCTGAGTGTGAGGTTTTCCAGTGATGAATTGGACATTCAGTACCAGTTTCCCACCTTTTCCCACATCTGAGTTATATTTCTTGAATTTACCTGTATCTTAGGTTACATATTGCATGCCATCTAACAGTAAGGAATTCTGCTTTGAAGGTAATACACTTTCAATTTTCACCATGTTAAAGCAGTTTTTATTTCAATTTTATAAATGGAGTAATTAAGGCACAGGAATTTTAAAGTCTCATTGATACACTCCTGAGACTCTCAACTGGGCCACCTTTTCGACCGGAAATTAAATATAAATTCAAATAACTTTGGAGAAGATGGCAGAAGAGTAAGACGCGGAGATCACCTTCCTTCCCACAGATACATCAGAAATACATCTACACGTGGAACTGCTCCTATAGAACACCCACTGAACGCTGGCAGAAGAGCTCAGACCTCCCAAAAGGCAAGAAACTCCCCATGTGCCTGGGTAGGGCAAAAGAAAAAAGAAAAAACAGAGACAAAAGACTAGGGACGGGACCTGCACCAGTGGGAGGGAGCTGTGAAGGAGAAAAAGTTTCCACACACTAGGAAGACCCTTCAGTGGTGGAGACTGCGGGTGGCGGAGGGGGGGAAGCTTTGATGCCACGGAGGAGAGCACAGCAACAGGGGTGCGGAGGGCAAAGCGGAGAGATTCCCGCACAGAGGATCGGTGCCCACCAGCACTCACCAGCCTGAGAGGCTTGTCTGCTCACGCGCCGGGGCGGGCAGGACTGGGACCTGAGGCTCGGGCTTCGGTTGGATCCCAAGGAGAGGACTGGGGTTGGCGTCGTGAACACAGCCTGAAGGGGGCTCGTGCACCATGGCTAGCCGGCAGGGAGTCCGGGAAAAAGTCTGGACTTGCTGAAGAGGCAAGAGACTTTTTCTTCCCTCTTTGTTTCCTGGTGTGCAAGGAGAGGGGATTCAGAGTGCTGCTTAAAGGACCTCCAGAGACGGGTGCGAGCCACGGTGATCAGTGGGGACCCCACAGATGGGCGCGAGACACTAAGGGTGCTGCTGCAGCCACCAAGAAGCCTGTGTGCAAGGTGTGCAGAGGTCACTGTCCACACCCCTCCTCCCGGGAGCCTGTGCAGCCTGCCACTGCCGGGGTCCCGTGATCCAGGGACAACTTCCCCGGAAGAACGCACGGCGCGCCTCAGGCTGATGCAATGTCACGCAGGCCTCTGCCGCCGCAGGCTCGCCCTGAGTTCTATACCCCTCCTCCCCCCGGCCTGAGTGAGCCAAAGTCCCCGAATCAGCTGCTCCTTTAACCCCTTCCTGTCTGAGCAAAGAACAGATGCCCTCAGGCAACCTACACAGAGAGGCGGGGCCAAATCCAAAGGTGAACCCCTGGAGCTGTGCGAAAAAAGAAGACAAAGGGAAGCCTCTCCCAGCAGCCTCAGAAGCAGCGGATTAAATCTCCAAAATCAACTTGATGTACCCTGCATCTGTGGAAAACCTGAATAGACAACGAAACATCCCAAATTGAGGAGGTGGACTTTGGGAGCAAGATATATTATTTTTTCCCCTTTTCCTCTTTTTGTGAGTGTATATATGTATGCTTCTGTGTGAGATTTTGTCTGTTTAGCTTTGCTTTCACCATTTGTCCTAGGATTCTGTCCCTTTGTCCTTTTTTCTTTTTCCTTTTTTTTCTTTTTACAATGTTTTTCATAAGTATTTTTTATTTTAATAACTTTATTTTATTTTACCTTACTATATTTGATTTTATTTTATCCTCTTTCTTTTCTATCTTTCTTTTCTTTCTTCTTTCTCCCTTTTATACTGAGCCATGTGGATGAAAGGCTCTTGGTGCTCTAGCCAGGAGTCAGTGCTGTGCCTCTGAGGTGGGAGAGCCAACTTCAGGACACTGGTCCACAAGAGACCTCCCAGCTCCACATAATATCAAATGGCGAAAATCTCCCAGAGATCTCCATCTCAACACTAAGACCAAGCTTCACTCAATGATCAGCAAGCTACAGTGCGGGACACCCTATTTCAAACAACTAGCAAGAGAGGAACACAGCCCCATACATTAGCAGAGAGGCTGCCTAAAATCATAATAAGGCCACAGATACCCCAAAACACACCACCAGACGTGGACCTGCACACCAGAAAGACAAGATCCAGCCTCATCCACCAGAACACAGGCACTAGTCCCCTCCACCAGGAAGCCTACACAACCCACTGAAACAACCTTACCACTGGGGACAGACACCAAAAACAACGGGAACTATGAACCTGCAGCCTGCGAAAAGGAGACACCAAACACAGTAAGATAAGCAAAATGAGAAGACAGAGATACACACAGCAGATGAAGGAGCAAGGTAAAAACCCACCAGACCTCACAAATGAAGAGAAAATAGGCAGTCTACCTGAAAAAGAATTCAGAATAATGATAGTAAAGATGCTCCAAAATCTTGGAAATAGAATAGAGAAAATGCAAGAAACATTTAACAAGGACCTAGGAGAACTAAAGAGGAAACAAGCAATGATGAACAACACAATAAATGAAATTAAAAATACTCTAGAAGGGATCAATAGCAGAATAACTGAGGCAGAACAAAAACGATAAGTGACCTGGAAGATAAAAAAGTGGAAATAACTACTGCAGAGCAGAATAAAGAAAAAGAATGAAAAGAGAGGAGGACAATCTCAGAGACTTCTGGGACAACATTAAATGCACCAACATTCGAATTATAGGGGTCCCAGAAGAAGAAGAGAAAAAGAAAGGGACTGAGAAAATATTTGAAGAGATTATAGTTGAAAACTTCCCTAATATGGGAAAGGAAATCGTTAATCAAGTCCAGGAAGCACAGAGTCCCATACAGGATAAATCCTTGGAGAAACATGCCAAGACACATATTAATCAAACTATCAAAAATTAAATACAAAGAAAACATATTAAAAGCAGCAAGGGAAAAACAACAAATAACACACGAGGGAATCCCCATAAGGTTAACAGCTGATCTTTCAGCAGAAACTATGCAGGCCAGAAGGGAGTGACAGGACATACTTAAAGTGATGAAGGAGAAAAACCTACAACCAAGATTACTCTACCCAGCAAGGATCTCATTCAGATTTGACAGAGAAATTAAAACCTTTACAGACAAGCAAAAGCTGAGAGAATTCAGCACCACCAAACCAGCTTTACAACAAATGCTAAAGAAAATTCTCTAGGCAAGAAACACAAGGGAAGGAAAAGACCTACAATAACAAACCCAAAACAATTAAGAAAATGGGAATAGGAAAATACATATCGATAATTAACTTAAATGTAAATGGATTAAATGCTTCCATCAAAAGACACAGACTGGCTGAATGGATACAAAAACAAGACCCGTATACGTGCTGTCTACAAGAGACCCACTTCAGACCTAGGGACACATACAGACTGAAAGTGAGGGGATGGAAAAAGATATTCCATGCAAATTGAAATCAAAAGAAAGCTGGAGTAGCAATTCTCATATCAGACAAAATAGACTTCTAAATAAAGATTATTACAAGACACCAAGAAGGACACTACATAATGATCAAGGGATTGATCCAAGAAGAAGATATAACAATTGTAAATATTTATGCACCCAACAAAGGTGCACCTCAATACATAAGGCAAATACTAACAGCCATAAAAGGAGAAATCGACTGTAACACAATCATAGTAGGGGAGTTTCACACCCCACTTTCACCAATGGACCGATCATCCAAAATGAAAATAAATAAGGAAACACAAGCTTTACATGATACATTAAAGATACATTAAGATGGACTTAATTGATATTTATAGGACATTCCATCCAAAAACAACAGAATGCACATTTTTCTCAAGTGCTCATGGAACATTCTCCAGGATAGATCATATCTTGGGTCACAGATGAAGCCTTGATAAACATAAGAAAATTGAAATTGTATCAAGTATCTTCTCCGACCACAGTGCTGTGAGAGTAGATATCAATTACAGGAAAAGATCTGTAAAAAATACAAACACATGGAGGGTACACAGTACACTACTTAATAACCAACAGATCATTGAAGAAATCAAAGAGGAAATCAAAAAATCCCTAGAAAAAAATGACGATGAAAACCTGACGACCCAAAACCTATGGGAAGCAGCAAAATCAGTTCTAAGAGGAAAGTTTATAGCAATACAATTGTACCTTAAACAGGAAACATCTCAAATAAACAACCAGACCTTGCACCTAAAGCAATTAGAGAAAGAAGAACACAAAAACCCCAAAGTTAGCAGAGGGAAAGAAATCATAAATATCAGATCAGAAATAAATGAAAAAGAAATGAAGGAAACGATAACAAAAATCAATAAAACTGAAAGCTGGTTCTTGCAGAAGATAAACAAAATTGATAAACCATTAGCCAGACTCATCAAGAGAAAAAGGGAGAAGACTCAAATCAATAGAATTAGAAATGAAAAAGAAGTAACAACTGACACTGCAGAAATACAAAGGATCATGAGAGATTACTACAAGCAACTCTATGCCAATAAAATGGACAACTTGGAAGAAATGGACAAATTCTTAGAAATGCACAACCTGCCAAGAATGGACCAGGAAAAAATAAAGAATATGAACAGACCAATCACAAGCAATGAAATTGAAACTGTGATTTAAAATCTTCCAACAAACAAAAGCCCAGGACCAGATGGCTTCAGGCAAATTCTATCAAATACTTAGAGAAGAGCTAACACATATCCTTCTCAAACTTTTCCAAAATATAGCAGAGGGAGGAGCACTCCCAAATTCATTCTACGGAGCCACCATCACCCTGATACCAAAACCAGACAAAGATGTCACAAAGAAAGAAAACTAAAGGCCAATATCACTGATGAACATAGATGCAGAAATCCTCAACAAAATATCAGCAAACAGAATCCAACAGCACATTAAAAGGATCATACACCATGATCAAGTAGGGGTTTATTCCAGGAATGCAAGAATTCTTCAATATATGCAAATCAATCAATGTGATACACCATATTAACAAATTGAAGGAGAAAAACCATATGATCATTTCAATAGATGCAGAGAAAGCTTTCGACAAAATTCAATACCCATTTATGATAAAAACCCTGCAGCAAGTAGGCATAGAGGGAACTTTCCTCAATATAATAAAGGCCATATATAACAAACACACAGCCAACATTGTCCACAATGGTGAAAAGCTGAAACCATTTCCACTAAGATCAGGAAAAAGACAAGGTTGCCCACTCTCACCACTATTATTCAATATAGTTTTGGAAGTTTTAGCCACAGCCATCAGAGAACAAAAAGAAATAAAAGGAATCCAAATCGGAAAAGAAGAAGTACACTGTCACTGTTTGCAGATGACATGATACTATACATAAAGAATTCTAAAGATGCTGCCAGAAAACTACTAGAGCTAATCAATGAATTTGGTAAAGTAGCAGGATACAAAATTAATGCACAGAAATCTCTGGCATTCCTATACACTAATGATGAAAAATGTGAAATTGAAATCAAGAAAACACTCCCATTTACCACTGCAACAAAAAGAATAAAATATCTAGGAATAAACCTACCTAAGGAGACAAAAGACCTGTATGGAGAACATTATAAGACACTGATGAAAGAAATTAAAGACAATACAAATAGATGTAGAGATATACCATGTTCTTGGACTGGAAGAATCAACATTGTGAAAATGACTCTACTACCCAAAGTAATCTACAGATTCAATGCAATCCCTATCAAACTACCACTGGCATTTTCCACAGAACTAGATCAAAAACTTTCACAATTTGTTTGGAAACACAAAAGACCCCAAATAGCCAAAGCAATCTTGAGAACGAAAAATGGAGCTGGAGGAATCAGGCTCCCTGACTTCAGACTATACTACAAGCCTACAGTAATCAAGACAATATCGTACTGGCACAAAAACAGAAATAGAGATCAATGGAACAGGATAGAAAGCCCAGATATAAACCCACGCATATACACCATATATGCGTGGCTACATGTGGCTACTCAGTTTTCCCAGCACCACCTTATCTTTGATAAAGGAGGCAAGAATATACAGTGGAGAAAAGACAGCCTCTTCAATAAGTGGTGCTGGGAAAACTGAGTAGCCACATGTAAAAGTATGAAATTAGAACACTCCCTAACACCATACACAAAAATAAACTCAAAGTGGATTAAAGACCTAAATGTAAGGCCAGACACTATCAAAATCTTAGAGGAAAACATAGACAGAACACTCTATGACATAAATCACAGCAAGATTCTTTTTGACCCACCTCCTAGGGAAATGGAAATAAAAACAAAAATAATCAAATGGGACCTAATGAAACTTAAAAGGTTTTACAGAGCAAAGGAAACCATAAACAATACGAAAAGACAGCCCTCAGAATGGAAGAAAATATTTGCAAATGAACTAACTGACAAGGGATTAATCTCCAAAATTTACAAGTAGCTCATGCAGCTCAATAACAAAAAACCAAACAACCCAATCCAAAATTAGGCAGAAGACCTAAATAGACATTTCTCCAAAGATGATATACAGATTGCCAACAAACCCATGAAAGGATGCTCAACATCATTAATCATTAGAGAAATGCAAATCAAAACTACAATGAGATAACATCTCACACCGGCCAGAATGGCCATCATCAAAAAATCTAGAAACAATAAATGCTGGAGAGGGTGTGGAGAAAAGGGAACACTCTTGCATTGTTGGTGGGAATGTAAATTGATATAGCCACTATGGAGAACAGTATGGAGGTTCCTTAAAAAATAAAAATAGAATTACCATACAACCCGGCAATCCCACTTCTGGGCATATACCCTGAGAAAACCATAATTCAAAAAGAGTCATGTACCAAAATGTTCATTGCAGCTCTATTTACAATAGCCAGGACATGGAAGTAACCTAAGTGTCCATCAACAGTTGAATGGATAAAGAAGACTTGGCACATTTATACCATGGAATATTACTCAGCCATGAAAAGAAACGAAATTGAGTTATTTGCAGTGAGGTGGATGGACTTAGAGTCTGTCATACAGAGTGAAGTAAGTCAGAAGGAGAAAAACAAATACCGTATGCTAACACATATATATGGAATCTAAGAAAAAAAAATTAAACGGTCATGAAGAACCTAGGGGTAAAACGGGAATAAAGGCACAGATGTACTAGAGAATGGACTTGAGGATATGGGGAGGGGGAAGGGTAAGCTGTGACAAAGTGAGAACATGGCATGGACATATATACACTACCAAACGTAAAATAGATAGCTAGTGGGAAGCAGCCGCATAGCACAGGGAGATCAGCTTGGTGCTTTGTGACCACCTAGAGGGGTGGGATAGGGAGGGTGGGAGGGAGGGAGATGCAAAGCGAAGAGATATGGGAACATATGTATATGTATAGCTGATTTACTTTATTATAAAGCAGAAACTTACACACCATTGTAAAGCAATTATACTCCAATAAAGATGTTTAAAAAAATTCAAATAACAATTACTCCATGCAATTTTCTGGGTTTGTGAGTATATAATAGTCATTCTATGACAGCTAAATATGTCATATTCATAATAAATTCACACACAATCACCTGTCAATGCACTCATTTTCAAGTACTTTGTACATGTTGATGGAGGTGTTTTGCATGTCTTATGCTGAGAAAGCTGCCCCTTTTGCAGGGAACTAAGTTCTTTAGCAGGGAAATTTGTTATGGAACATGAGGGCTTCATGATGTGAGTGGAAGGAGAGTGAAGAAGTACTTCCATTTATGCTTGACGCTCAGTAAGAAAAATAGAGTTCCTTCAAAGGAAGGAAGTTGTCCTTCGCCATAGATATTAGGATAGTTAACCTCTTCTGAAGAGAAATAATAAGGTTTTAAAATGCTATAGGCCTTAATAGAGTGGTTCAATTGCTGTGTTATCTAGTCCAGTGGCCATGCCTCTTCTAACAGTTTATGAATGCAGGGACTTGCCCTGTATCACTTTCTCAGAGAAATGAGCTTCTGTTTTAAGAAGGCAAAGGGAAGAAATTCCTTAATGAGAAATAAAACTTACTATTATTATTATTATTAAAAGATAAAATAAAGCGGGCAACATCCTGGAAAATCTGTACCTAAGGCCTGCAATTCCAATATGTTGCTTCTGAAAGGCAGATAAGAGGGGACCTAACATGAGGGAATGTCTCTACCCAGATTGTGTTTCTTAACAGGTGAAGATCTATCACTCGTGGTCATCAGCTTTTGAGTCACGTAGGATCCATTTCATTGCAAGAAACAAATACCTTACTTGAAATATGTTAAATAATAGAAATTTACATTTCTATGTAACAAGTAGTCCACAGTGGGAAATTCCAGACCTGACATAGCAGTTGAACAAATCAGGACTCCAGGTTCACTTCTCTGGTATATTCTTGGTTTACACCTTTTGATTATAAGAAAACTGCAGTAGCCTCTCAGCATCATTTCTAAATTTCAGTGACTTGAATAGGAAGGGGCAAGGACTGTTTATCTGTTTTGCTCAGAGAGGAAAACTATGCCTGGAAGACCCTCACTCTACTTCTCATAATTAAATGCCAGGAATGTGTCATATGCTCACTCTTAAGTTAATTACTGGCAAGTGGGAATGAAATACCACAACTGACATAGAGCAAATATGACTCATCCTCTGGCACATGGAACATTGCCACTCCCAAATGAAAAAGAGACCGGAAAAAGTGGGCCTTTGTTAAAGGGTAACTAATCTACATTATCTGACCCATTATTGTTTTACCTTTTTTCTCCCTGGCTCTCTTTGTACCTTGGGATTAACAAAAATTATCTCATGGGCTTTCATGCATTGTTTCATTAAACACCAATGGAGTTTGTGTGCTGGACACTGCAAATATAAACCTTGTTATGAAACAGAGCTTAGTAGCAGATTCACCTTACCTAATCTGGAAGGCAATATAATAAACAACAAAAAAATGGTTTTCAGTACGAGGGTCTGAGTTTTAAAGCAGAGTAAATACCATCCATGTGAAGGACAGGTGAAGAGGAATGGCAAGAGCAAAATTATGAAGGACACAAGTGACAAATAGCCAATATTGCCTAGAGGAACTATAAGTAGGTTCATTTTTCTGGAGAGTGTAAGTTAAAGCTAGGGTTTGCTAGACATGAGGTAGTAGATTGCCTTTCTAAAATTAACATTGTAGAGTTATAGATTAATAAATGATTATGGACTGAATGTTTCTGTCCTTGCCAAAATCCGTAAGTTGAATCCCTAACCCCAAATGTGATGGCATTTGGAGATGGAACTTTGAGGAGATAATTAGATTTAGATTAAATCATGAAGGTGGAGGCCTGATGATAGAATTAGTGCCCTTATAAAACGAGATTAGAGAGCTTGTTCTCTCTCTCTCAAAGATACATCAAGAAGCCAGCCATCTGCAAGCCTGCAAAAGAGTCCTCACCTGGAACCAAATTGCCAGCATGTTGGTTTTAGACTCCCTAGCCTCCAGAACTATGAGAAATAAATTTCTACTGTTTAAGCCACCCAATCTGTGGTATTTTGAGATAACAGCCAGAGCTAAGACATGAATATACAAAATCATTGGAATACTTATATAATGCAGATAAACTTGAAGAAACTAATGATTCAACTGAGAGCAGAGTCATAGACAAAAAGCCAGCACAGAAGTCATTTAGCATCAACAAATGTCTTAAGGACAGAAGAATGAAGGGGATCTAAAGCCTGTTATGAACAGGAATGCAAAATACACTTGAGGAGTAGTATTCCAGAGACAGTGATAGAGGCCATGCTGCTTTCCTGGAGATTGTAGCAATAAGGACTAAGAGGGTGACTTAACATCTCCTGGTGGGTGTTGTGTTGTGTAATTTGTGAGGAAAAAAGTCACTGCTAAGAGATCTGCTGGGGAGTCATTGGCCTCTGGGGACAGATGAGTTATAGTTAGGGCAGTCAGGTGATGGGTAGGTTCAGAGAAGTAGTCTCCCACATATAGTAGTAGTGTTCCACATATTTTATCTATAAATCACAGGTTAGTATCAAAACCAAATCAGTTTTATTCAGATGTGGAATATATGTTAAAACAAATGGTTTATTTTTATCAATACAGTTACACATTCATTTCTTTTACTTATACAGAATCACCTGGTATTTACTTTGATTTTATTGTTTTGTTTTAATTTACCCATTCTTTATAAATATATTGCTTTATTCAACTTGGCATAAATTGGTATTTTAAAAATAATGGCATTAAATGCATTAAGTAGTGTAGAATATACTATTTTCTTACAGTAAACTTTTTATAAAGCACCTCTTAATATTTTTAATAGACTATTTTAGAGAAGTTTTAGGTTCACAGCTAAATTGAGCAGAAGTTACAGAAATTTCTTGTCCATTCCTTGTTCCAGCTCATGCATAGCCTCCTCCATAGTCAACATCCTCCACCAGAGTGGTTCTTTTGTTACAACTGATGACCCTATATTGACACATCATTATCACTCGAAGTCTGTAGCTTATATTAGGGATCACTCTTAGTGTTGCATATTCTCTGGGTTTGGATAAATGTATTATGGCATGTATCCACCATTATAATATCACAAAGAGTAGTTTCACTGCCCTAAAACCTCTTAATATCTTGATTTACAAAATTAGATGTGTTTATGCATTTTGTCTCATTAGTGTAATTCCACTTTACTGTGTTTTTGCTCTCCCCAAATAAAACAAATTAAAAGATTATCATGCCTTTCCACAGTGGGTAGAGACAAATTCAGAAGGCTTTGTTGTTTATCTCACCATCATTGAAAACATTTCTTCCAGTAAAGGAATAGTTAACTCAGAAGAGGGAACAGATGATGGGAGAGACATAAACAGAATAGAACTGATTCATGCAGGATTGCACCTGGGCAAATCACTCCTTTGACCCTATCTTGGAGAACAGGAGAAAGGAGTTCCAGGAAACATTTTCTCTCTTTCTTGTTTCCTGTCACAGCATAATTAATCATCTTTTAAATCCCATAAATTAACTCTAGTCAGTTTTAGAAAGATAGTCTTTATCTTGTAACTTAGGCCATGTAAATGTCACCAGGTCACAATCATGCTCATAATCACTCTATAAAATTATAAAGTCTGGGTCTTTACTGTGAAAGCCCTTTTCACTTGTCAAGGTGATAGGTGACCTGATTAATTAAAGTTAGGTCTTTAGGACAAAGGCTTCTGACTTCTTCATTGCTTTAAGCCTTGATTTAATAGCTGTCAACCTTAAAAAATCAGTTTTCTATATCTATAAAATAATATGTTAGAGATATATCTGGTAATGACATTAGAGCTGGTGAAAGTTACATGGGAGTGACTTTAAAAAATTAGAAATATTTTTGAAATGTTGAATAAAAATCTGATGGCTAGTGTAAGCCATATTTTTCTGTCAATTTATATTATGTCAAAAGAAGTTTCTGGGTCTAACAATACATTAAAAATTAGTAACATGGAAAACATCTTTTCCCAAACAAAGGGAGAATTTGTTTTGTTTTTCTTTAAAGAAATGGAAACAATATAATTTTGTATCATATTTTAAGACTACCAACAGATGTGTCAAGAAAACTAAAATATGTTTAAGAAAATTGAAATCTTGAAACTTTATGTAAATTTTCAGGTTTCTTTCAATATCCAAGATTTAAAATCATCTTATGTCTCCTTAATGACCCTTAAACATGAAGGGGTAAACAGATGCTGTGAGAGACTTTTCTGTGTAAGCTGACTTTTGCAGCCACAAAATGGAAGTACTTGAACTGTGTTTTCTTTTTTAATATGTTTATAGTTACGTTTGCAGTAAAAGAGGTGGCATTCTGTTGGAGAAAACATATCAACATCGAGCTCTTTACTCACCATGACACTATTTATTTGATTATTTGTTTGTTCATTTGTTTTTGCTATTGTGATTTCCTAGATGAATACATGGTGTCCGCTTTCTCTCTTCAGGTTTTCATTGTCTTTATTACATAGATGTGAGCAAGGCCTTCCTACAGAGAGTATCTGAACACTGAGCAAAGAAAATATGAAATTTTTATTGTTTTAACACTTCCTGCTTTTTGACTTTTCAAACAGGATTTGGTTAATAACCTATTATATGCATCTACCTCTAGTTCACTTCCCACAAAGTGAATAAAAAAAGTACTTTTCAAGATATAATCCAGAATTATTTTGTTACAACTGAAATAACAATTCATTTAACTGGCGATCTGAAGGCTGGTTATGTCACAAAACATAGATGATTAAGAAATATATAAATGAATGTCATTAATCTAACACAAACTCTATTTGAGGGCTAAACCCTAAGTAATTGGTTATATAGTCTGCCTTTTCTATAGAGTTAGTTTCTCCTTTCTCTGAAATTCTATGCAACTGTGTTAGCTTTTCTCCCAGTATTACAGTTATCCGTTTGCCAGGCAGCCTTCCCAGTAGACTGTTCCTCTAGGTCACGAGCTGTGTCTTGTTCTTTGTAGACGTCCCAGTGCCTGGATAGTGAGTGATTAAATAAAGATATGAACACGTGAATAAATAACATAAGGAAGAAACTGAAATCTAACTTGGGGTACATGATTATTCACATTTAAAAGAATATAATTATAATGATAAATTTTAAAATGATTATATAAGTAGTAAAATGTGTATTTTTTTAAATATTGAGTTGTATGAGATGAAAGAAATTAATAATTATTGGATTTGTTAGGATATAATTTGTTAGGATTTTTGGATGGAAATTAAACTGATCTAATTAGTTAAAGAAGGAGGGAGGAGAGGGAGAGAGAATATAAGGATACTAGTAATCAAATCTTATCAATTAGGGTTTGAATTTTAACCATAAAAACCTATCTAGCTTGTACATTCAATAAACCTGGAAATCAGCTTTCTGCCATATCCACTATGGACCTGTTTTTTTTAAAGTAATCTCTGTTATTTTATGTAACAGCATCACAAGGCAGCCTGCGTTCTCTTATCTATTTCTTGTCAGATAACCTGAAAAATGAACTTGTTCTTGCTTCTGTATAAAGTCCAAAGAAGAAATAAGCTGATCCCTAAGATAGCCTAAAACTGATTCCTAAGACTAAGCTCTATTTAGTGAATTATATAATTCTTGTAATAAAGGATAATGTACCTTTCCTGCACCCATTATGTAAAATATTCTCATGGTTGTAATCTGACATTAAAGGGTTACATTAGGGGATAGCTGGTGGGAAACACACTGAGGAAAAAATTGTTTTTAAATAAATGCTAGAGAATTTCTGTTGCTGAAACTTTGATCCTTGGAATTCTTCATAGAGTAATGCATAGTAATTGTTAAAGCTTACTGAGCACAATCCAAGGGTACTTTTACGTATAAGCAGATCATTTTTAATAAATTAATGCAATTTAACATAATTTTTACATATTCATAGGTGCTAAAACTATTCATTTCAAATCCTGGCTTTGCTCCTTGCTTGTTATTTGATCTTGAGAAAATTACTGTTTCCTCTAAAATAATCCCGCTTTATCTATAAGGTAAGGATATATATGCTTAATTCATAACGTTGTCATGAGACTTATTTGAGAAAAGATATATAAAATGCCTACCACAGTGCCTGGCTCAAAGTAAATGTTCTATGAATAGTATGTATGTACTCACCCACATAAATGTCTAGAGATTTTAAACCATTGGCTCAAATCATGCATCTTATAGCTTAAGCTTTTAACCCGTGTCAGATAATAAAGTCTTCTTCTGTCTCTATAGACTGTTTTCCACTACTCTCCACAGGCTTCTCTAATATATGAGTTTGAAAAGTAACAAACCAGAAAATGAAATTTAGGCAAGCTCTCTATCTCTTAGCAACAGGAATTATTCTAGCCACTTCAGGTAATTACAGGTTATATAAGAATGATAAATAATATCTGTCTTTAAAAAAGAATGAAAGGTCTCAGCAATTTACATTCTCTAGTAGTTGCTTTTACTTTCTACTTGAGTTTTATTTTTCCAATTCTTAAATTATTATTATTATTGACCAAGTAGGAAGAAAATTATCAAATGTAATTGTGTCTTCTTAGAAGGAACACCTTAAAATGCTCCTTTTAAAGAAACAATTGCAATTTTAAATTCTCAAATGACTACATTCATTGTCTCTTTTACTTCTATTTAATGGAGGGGGGTATTTTTTCTTCTTAGAGAATTTTGCTCAGTATTTCACTTTGTTCAGTATTTCCTGGGAATAAAATGTTGTAGTTTGGGATAGGAGAAGGTAGAGAAGCTATACCAAGTTCCCAGATTATAAACACCACCGGTAAAACAAAGAAGAAAGAAAGGGAGCATTGGTGTTACCTTTTATTCATTTCAAATGTTCCATAATAAGATATAGAGTAATAACAGTGTATATAGATATATACTGTAATAACAGTATTTTCTATCCCAGGTGATAATTCTGAATAGCTATAGAACTATACTTTTCCTAATCTGAGTTCAGTCATATAGTTAGGTAGGTATATTTTCTCATTGTCTTTTTGATCACGAAAAAAAATGCTGGTAGTAAATTTGAAGAATCAAAGGATTCAATTACCATACCAACAGTAAGAGAAAATAAAGTATAATATACAGCTCACCTATTATTATAAGATAGAAATTGCTTCTGTAATGCATTGTAAGTCAGACCAACTAATCTTATTTACTAAAGCAGTAGTAACTTGATGTGCATTAAGTCAGATAAGAGACCTAGATGGTACAAATACAAGGAATGAAATTGTAATCTAACATCAAAGGACTTTTCTTTTAAAATTATTAAGTTGGGTAATCAAGAATTCTTGGGTAATCAAGAATTTTTGACTTCATCTTTAACACTTCTATTATATATGAACTTATGAATAGATACATTTTAATGGAAGAATTTAAAAAATAGGAAAAATGAAAGGATAAAAACATAATATTTATTCCCATTAATAATTTTCAATAAATAATTTACAGTTAATTTAACATTACTGGGGCATAATAAGACCACGGATTTTCTAGTGTGTCAGTGTTACTGACAATCTGCTAAAGGTTCTCAGAGATTTGCAAATTCCTGACTCATTGTTAACATTTTGGTGATAAAATTTATTTTCCTCATTATTACTGTCAGCATTTTTTTTTCTATTTCCATTCATTTACATAAAGCCTAGCTGTTTGACTACAGAGGATACAAAAAATCTTCTGTCTGTAATCTGTTATGTCTGAACACAATTATTCATCTCACAGAAATGTGATCAATTTCCTAAGTGCCTGAAAGATCACTAAGTAGCAAAGCAAGCTTGGTGTAGGGGACCATGAGAATAGCTGGTTTTATATTGTTTCCCATTACACTCTGTCCCTTCATTTTTAAAGAATCTGTTAAAAAGTTGTTTGGCTGCTCTGTAGGGATTAACCCTGTGAACACAAGGCAGAAGAATAGGGGTACCATGAACATGGGATAAACTGACACATCTCTCTGGAATCTCTCATTTACCCTAAAATTGGAAATGATATATGTATTATGAGTAATATCTACTATTAGACATATTGTGCATGATATTTTAATGATAATAAGTAAATGAATATGTAAAACTATTTTGATAGAAAATTGGATTCATTTGAAATTTTACCCCAGGCCTTGAAGATAGGTGTTTCTTTCCTCTGTACTTCAAAATATATTAATCCAAATTTTTGAGAATCTCAGATGAAGCATAGGTAATACATTATTTCCTTTTACATGAACCTCAAAAGGGCATGCACATCCTTCAACTCCCTTTCCACCCCATGCTACACTGAAGTGGGGAGCTCTGGTGATTGAGGTATATAAAGAGGACCAAAGAAAAGAGATTATACATGAATAATTTTGCTAGGAAAAGTGTGGCACTTAAGCTGTTTCTATAATTCTTTTGAATTTTGGCAAATTTAGTTGCTATAATATCTATCATAGTTTCATAGTCTTTCTCAATTTTAAAAAATAGTATTACGGAAAGTGGTGTCTGCCTGCTCGCCACTCTAAAGATAGTAAAGAGACAAGGTTGGTGGAAAGGAAAGTAAGTTTGCTTTATTTTGGAGGCCTGCAATGGAAGCGTGGGGGTGGGGGGACTCCTGACCAAAGCTCAACTCCCTCCACTGACAATCGGTAGGCAAGAGCTTTTATAGGCAGAGGGAGAGGGCTACATGCAGAGCAGCACAGTCAGCTCTGACAGTCATCTTGAAACTGGTCATTGGTGGTCTGACCAGAATCATCTTGATGGTTTTAGGGTCGGTTTGTTTCCGTTTCTCTGAGGCCAGTTCTTGGAATTGTGGCAACTTGTGTCATGGCTACAGGCTGGTCATCATGTAGTTAACTTCTTCCACCTGGCAGGGGTTTCAGTATCTATAAGACAGCTCACAGGATATGGCTCAGAATATTATCTATAGCCCTTGAGGAGGAACTAAAAGCCCTGACTATGCTTAATGACTAAACTATTATTATTTGGTCTCCTTTGACTGTTTTCCTTTGTTTCTGCATTTTCTCACTTCTCTGCTTAAACTTATTCTTTGGCTAAAGTTTTTCCACAGACAAAAGGCAGGCTGAGGACATGGAGGTGGGGGGCAAGGACTAAAGGGTCCTGCTCTGTTTCACTACCTAACTCATAGGGATGTCATGGGGATACATTAGAAAACTATTGTGAAAAACTCTGGGATATAGTATACATCAACATCATGCATTTTCCATTAATATAGGTTGGAGATGTTTCCATATCAATGCATACACAACTATCCTATTCTTTTAGGTGGATATTTGGTGTTTCATTGTATTTTATCAAGTACCTAGTGATTAGTATCTAATATGTTTCCAATTCATAGGCAATATACACAATGTTGAAATGAGAATTTTTCATAAGCTGCCTTGTGCACATATGTAAGTGATTCTTTAAGGCAGGTCAGAAAGATTGGAATATTAGGTCAAGTGGTCCCGTACTTTAACTCATTGCAAATCATCATCAAAAAGCTATGCAAATGTAGACCACCATCAGTAGTACAGGAGTGTGTTTAAGGGTGTCTTGCAGACACCTTTGTCTCAGTGGTTGTCAGGAAGTGGAGCGGAGGACTGAGGAGCTATTGTTTAATGGGTACAAAATTTCAGTTTCGGAAAATGAAAGATGTTTAGGAGATGGTGGTGATGTTTGTTCAATAATGTGAGTGTACTTAATGCCACTAAAGGGTACACACTTTTCTTTAAATGGTAGAAAAGAGCTCTATATTTTCCTAGGAAGGCTGAGCTAGAACAAAGCCCAAAGATAGAATTTCAAAATCCTACTATTTGAACTCTTGCTATTTAATTTGTTTGATTCTTTCATTATTTTGTAGAAATATCTGTATCAGGTTGGGAGCTTTCTTTACATCAATTTTAGTTAACAAAAATCTTGAAGTTATTTTGGCTCCATCCTTTATTTACTTGATTGCAAATTTTCAACTAATTTTAAACAAATTGCAACCAAAATTTACAGTACTCACAAAAAATGTAATGTCATTGTAGCAGAGTTAGGTTAATTTACAGAGTAGTTCTTCAAACATGTCCAAAATCTAATTGATAGCAGTCACCAGAGAGAAAATGTATTCTAACATGCAGAAATTTATATTTTATTTCAACATTTTTATATAACAAGTATACTGTACATATAAAATATTTTAAATTTTTGACACTTTTTACTTTAATATTATAACTTATTCAGATGCAAGTTTTAATTTTATGCTCCTAATAAACAATTGCAAATATATTTACTCCATATTTTTCTCATTTACTAAGTGACGTGTTTGTCAAGATCACGTGCTATACCAAAATTTATACTTGTGTTATTACGAAAGCAATTTGTCTTGAATGTTGAGCTTTCCAACTGAATTTATATTAATAATCCCAAGCATAGCAGATGTTTCATGTTTAACCAGAGTGAACTTCCAAAAGGCTTACTAATTGATTCCATGAATTAGATGAAAAAACTTAATCATTGTTGGACTGAATTCAGCTGATTTTCTATTTGAAGAATATAATGTCAACTATATATAAGTTCTTTATAGAATTCTGCTGCTGTAATGAAACCTACCAATTAACGTCTATTTAATCACTTAAAGCATGTACAAATAAATAAGCAAGATTATTGCAGGAGAATAGTTATTTAAGTGAAAAGTCATGTTTCATAGAGATACATATGAACCTAACTTCTATAATTGCACTTGATAACAGTATGTTCAAAGATGATGACTTAAATACCTAATTAGATGAAGCCCACATACTTTATGTGGGATAATCTGCTTTACTCCAACTCTGATTTAAATGTTAATCTCATTCAAAAATTACCTTCATAGCAACATCCAGACCAGTGATTGACAAAATATCAGGCACAGTGGGCTTGTCAAGTTGATATATAAAATTAACCACCACAAGGCCACTGAATGAAGTAGAATTACTATAACAAATATAGAATGTATTTCCAAAAAACACAATATGTTGATATTTATTTCTTTTTATGACTGCCTCTTCAACCAGGAAAGTAGTTGTAACTTGAGAAAATGGGAGGCATGGGTCTTATTCTATTGTTTTGAGCAAGCATTGGCAAACTAGGTCTTGAGGATTGAATCCCTTTAGCCAGCTCTTTTGTAAATAAAGTTTTATTGGAACAGCCATTTGCTTAAGCATTGTCCACAGCTGCTTTCATGCTGCAAAGGCAGAGTCCAGTAGTTGTCACACAGACTGAATGACCCAAAGCCTAACATATTTACTATATTTTTATTTACAGAAAATGTTTGCCAATCCTTGGTCTAGAATCAAAACCTCCATGTATTACCTGTACTTCCTAGAATTTAAAAATATGAAACAGATAAGGTCCGAGAGAAGTAAAGTTATAATATTTGAAAACATTTTCATCATGTTTCACTCTGGCAAGCAATAGGAAATTACTTCAGTTGGTGTTAAATTTTTGCTGTCTGTAATTCTGACATAATCATAGTGTGTGCTTGAATGAAATAGGCATAAGAATGTCTTATTACCTTTAGAAACTGCAACCAAGGTTTTCAGGGGACTACTTGTGTATTTGAGATGTTACTGCTCATTGCAAGAGCTTTACTAAATATTAAAAAAGCCAGAGTTACTACTCTCAAGACTTGTAAAATATATCCTTGGAACAAATTACTGAATTATGCAAACTGAGTGGGTTTTAAAGTGTGACTAGATAGGCTGTTAGGAAATTAACTCTCAACTAGTTTTCCAGTTGGAGGCAACTTAAGCGTTTTAATCGCAAATTCGCCACATCCCACTATATTTTGCATAGAGAATAATGCATTCAATAAATTGGCTTCAAAGGCTAATGTGGTCATGAAAATTCTGTGTTTGTAGCCACTCAAACTAATTGTTCCATTGAAAATATAATGAAGAAGCCATAAAGGAATTTCATAGATTTTTCAAAGTGCTGGAGCAATAAATGATCCCTTGTGGTTCCTCTTTGAAACATTATTTTCTGTGCTTCACAGCTCTTACTAACAGAATGAGAAATATCCGGGATGTATTTATGCATTAAAGGAATATGGACATTCCTGGCCAAGGCACAGATGGCAAGAATTAAGGTTCATTCCCAGGGACAGGATTCAATATATGAATATAGAGATGCTGATAAATTATTTAAAAAGGAGAAGTTTACTGTAGAGTGTGAAATCTTTCTAAGAAACATGTGAAGCTATTACAGTATTACCAGGTGATTCTCCACATGTGTTTTCATAGATCTGTTTAAAGATTACATTTATTTTTAAGATATAAAATTTTTAAGCTTTGTTTATGCCATTGGGAAAGTAATAGACAAAATATTTATACCAATATGGATCAGGAAAAATGAAATTACTTACATTAAAATAAAAGGTTATATCTGGTATTTTAGCTAAACTGCTGTGAAAGCCAAATATTATCTCCCTTCATTAAATCAAGCTAGTTGTTTAGAAACATCTAGTCAGTGTTCAGATCATCAGTATTTTGTTGGCCATACTGAGGCTTAGGCATGAATTTTGTTATTTTCTGTCTGTTTCTTAATTATCACCAAAATTAATTTGCTAATTCTTACATAAAATAATGTAACATTTATAGTCTAATTTTAAAATGTTTTTTATAAGTATATGTTACTTGCCAACTATGTATGTAGGGCATTGGCTTTGCAAAGGAAAATAATACAGAATTCTAGGATGACCCCCAATGGCCCAAACTATTGAATAACCCTTGAATTTTTTGTAATCAGGACCTCTGAATATGATGGGATATCACTTCCATGATTAAGTTATGTTATATGGCACACAAAAAACCTGACATTTTGAGAGAACAGAGGAAAATTAAGTAATCAAAACAATAACATTAGGCAATTTTCTTAATCCAGAAGAAAAATAGCGTAATATAAAATCCATAACTTATTCTTTTCATAAAATTATTATTTAATTTAGCTATCAAAATGTATAAGATAAATTGTTGGGACTGGCTATTGATAAAGAATTGAAGATAAATTTTTAAAAGTACATCAACCCAACTGTTGCTCCATTTTCAGTAAAAGTTTAAAAGGAATATCCTGAGGTTGCTGAAATTGCTTTAGATTTTTATCTTTTGTTCTCGTTCATATACTTTGTTAGATTGGTTTCTCCTATGAGTGATGATAAAATAAAACATAGAAACTGTTTCACTATGGAGTGTCATTGCAGAAGATCATATAGTTGTGAATATAAAACCATTTTCTATATTTATTGCCTATGTGTTTATTTTTAATATACATTTTTATTATATGATTGTATTGTATTTATTGAAATGTAATTTTAATAGTAAAAATTAGGGTTTATACTTTGAGTATATTTTTTGAAATTTTATTTTCTAGTTGTTAGTTTGCTAGTGTGCTTTATAGAAGAACAATCCATGAAAGACTGGTTGAAAAAATCTGGCTTTTTTTAATGGATCGTTTGAGAAGCAATATCCTAGACTCTGGCACAAATTTTTCAAAAGTTATATGCAGAATATATTTATATATTTTTAAAGTTACACCTGGATAGGACCCCTGACTATAGGGCTGCCTCAAGGACTAGGATAAGATTGAGGTGTTAATATTGGTTCATGCATAGATTTAGTTGTATAAAGCAAGTAAGAATGGAGGGTATGAGTTGTATTTGATATTTATTACAAATAACTGCAAAGGAAGATAAGAGTAATGAAAAGCTGGAGAAATAAATATCTTAAAATATATTCAAAAGCTATTTTGAATAAAGGTCAAAAGGGTATCTAAAGAAACTGCTGAGTTGCACAGGAAGTTCTCTGTTGATCTCCCTCCTAAAGGGCCATGCATAGCATCTGCAAGGAGAGATTCATACTTTTTTTTTTTTGCGATACACGGGCCTCTCACTGCTGTGGCCTCTCCCGTTGCGGAGCACAGGCTCAGCGGCCATGGCTCACGGGCCCAGCCGCTCCACGGCATGTGGGATCCTCCCGGACCGGGACACGAACCCGTGTCCCCTGCATCGGCAGGCAGACTCTCAACCACTGCGCCACCAGGGAAACCCGAGATTCATACTTTTGCCTAAATACCAAAAGAAGCATAAAGCAATAAATCCAGAATACTCAATCAACTTTACTTGGGTTTGGAAAAAGCAGCAAAAACATCAGTAGATTTGAGGATCACCAAAACACTGGCCCCTAAGGGGTAAAAGATACTATTGTAAAATTCTTAGTGATCCGTACTACCCTCAAGCCCAAGGAGCCCCTGCAGAATGGACAGGAGGTAGCAGGAAAGGAAGCACTGATTTTGTTGCTAGACAATAAAGATGCACATTTCTTAGAATGTCTTGAAAATTTACACCTTCATTGTTTGTTAAAGAGTTTTTAACGAAAGCAACAGTCTCAAAGGACACTGCAAAGCTTACCAAGCAGGAGTCGTGATGATAGTATCCTACGAAGATAGGAGATGGGAGGTTAGGATTGCACAGCTTGCATTCTGTACCAAGGATCAATAGCTGATGTGAATTTTAGAAGTGAAAAAATTCTCTGGTTAGAAATGTGACCCCAGATTTTGCATGTAAACCTGCACTAGTTGGAAGCCCTAGAGCATTTTTGACTCCAGGAATGTTCTTTTCTCACTTTGCCTGCCAGCTTGTGGCAGAATGAGGCATGGTCCAGCCTGCGCAGTTCACAAGTGCTTTCTTTGCATGTGAAGCTCAAGGGCAAAACCAGGAGTCACAGTCAGGGATACGCCAAAAATCAAATCAGGTGGTAAATGCCGAAGATGAGTCCAGTCCAAGGGAATATATGGCCAACAAGAGTCAAAGGAATGGACTAGAATTAGAAATAGGGAATTAGGGAAAGTAAGAAATTATTATATTAATAAGAAAATAACAATGATAACAATAATAGTACTGAGCATAAATTGATTACTTGTTCTAGGCACTGTCCTAGGTACTGTATATTAATTCATTTAATTCTCTCTACGTATTTAAGAGATGGACCTTGTTATTACCAATTTTTTGTTTACAGATACAGATACTGAGGTAGAGTGAGGATAAAATTTGTTCATATTCAGGTAGAGAGAGAAATAACTAATGTGAAGTTGGCTTAGAGGTATTAACCATGGTTACTCTTGTGAAGGGATGCTAGGTTCATTTAAAGGGTAAACAATGAAACAGGCAGACCACCTATTTGGATTTAGTTTGTAAAAATGTTTGAACAGCCTAGGTATTTTGGATTTCATTACATTTCTCTGCTCAAGTATCTCCATAACTCCTTCTTTAAAAAGCAATAAAGAATGGTCTAATAATTAGAGTTTTTAAAATGCCTTAGCCACCACAAGAATTCATGATTACTACATTGTTGAACATGTTCATGCAGGGTCTGGAAGTCTGTCAATGGTAGCTTTAGAGGAGAGTCCTACACTGGCTGAGATATTCTTAAGTTTAACCTCTAAGTCAGAGCTCCTAAGATCCACTCTGATCCAAGGTACTTACTGTCTCTCAAACAAATAGATATTCCTCTAATTAAACATATGACTGATTACAAATTTTTTAAAATATTACCCTATATTGTAATATAACATGCTATGTGGGATTTTACTCAAATTTTAGAATAAAAATCATCTACTCAGATACCCTCCCAACCTTCAATGTATTTTCACTTTGCTTAAAGGAACCTTTGCATAATAAAGAAATAATTACATTAAACTCCAATTTTGTGTGTGTGAAAGATATGTGAGAAGTAAGCTAATTGTGCTTTCTCATTTTCTAATCCAGCCAGCTATTACTGATTGTTTAAAGTAGATGTATAACTTGAAAAGTTCTTTTCATCTCTGGTTGTCAATGTGCCTTGCTATCTGTTTCTAAAACATTGTTGCCATTCACTGAGATAGCAACCAGAATAGAGGAAGCATAAATTTAGGTTTGTCTGTTGGATAATAAGCAGACTTATGTTAGAGTGAGAGTGCTAGATATTGAGTTTAGTTTTGAGTTTGCTATGCCTGAAGGATAAAGGAGTAGGTGGTTTTGTTTGGTTTGTCTGAGGTTTTGTTTTATTTTCCATAGAAAATTATAAACAGTCTTAGGGAATGTTAGATTTTAGATGGAATTATATATTTGCAATTAGTCTGTGTATAGATGATAATTAAGGGAACAGAAGTGAGCTTTCCCAGAAAAAGAATGCAGAATGATTCGAAACCCCGGGAGTGAACATAAGGCACTGTGGAAAAAGGGATCAGCATCACCAGGGCCCTTCCTAGGCTGGAGAAGCAGAGGTGTGGTTTAGTTATACCATGGAATCCTGGGAGTTAGGAGATAAAGCTATTTGTCCCATGTCTGGTTATAGACTTATGGGATTTGAAATTAAGCAGGCCCAGATTAAATCCTAGTTTTACCATTTCAGTATACTCATTTTTATACCACTTATCTGTTTGTCAACCTACTGCTTTTGTCTGAGCAATTTTCAGTTCTTCTCAAAGAGTACCCTCCCATCCTTGCCACTTTTCACATACGCTATCTGCTTTCCACATAAGAACTAACAGAATATTTTAAAATGTAACTTAGATTTTGTTATTCATCTTTCTTAAACACTCATAATAAATCCCAAAGTCTGCATGGTGTACCAACTCTACATAATCTGCCCTCCTACTCCGCCCTGCCTCCACACCTCAACGATCTCGTCTCCTAATACTCTTTTTTATTTTTTTAATGTCTCTCACTGTATCTGCCATACTGTCCTCCTCTGCTGTTCCTTACACCATTCAAACATATGCCTGCTGCAGCGCTTTTACAATTTTTTTAATGTTCTTTCCCAGATGGCTGCATCTCTCCTCATGTCTATTAGGTTTTGCCTCAAGTCTTATCTATAATAAACAGCAGGCCCATCCATCCATCACCTTCTGAAACATTTATCTGCTTAATTTTTTTGATGGTACTTATGTTTGCTTGATGCAGTACATATTTACTTGTTTAGGCATTGTCTGTCTCCTTCCACTAGAATGTAAACTCCTTGAAAGCATTGACACTGTCCCTTTTATTCATGACTCTATCCACACTGTCTAGAATAGATCCTATAAACACTCAGTAAACATATATTGAATGAGTAATAATAGCTAATGCTGATGTAGCATTAATCGTGTGCCTGACACTGTTCTCAGAGCCATACATATGTCAATTCATTCAATCCTCAAATGCAGATTACATTGCATGTATGTATCATCATTATTCCCGTTTAGAAATAGGGACACTGTTGCACAAAATAGTAAAGAAATGCCTTCAAAAACACAGCTAGTTAGGAGCTGAGCCAGGGCTATAATCTAAGCAGCCTAGCTTCCGATTTTAAACTTGTCCCAAATGCAGTAGAATGATGAATGAATGGATGGATGAATGGCTCATCCAAAAACAGCTATCTAACATATATACCCTCTCTAAGCCTCAGTTCCCTTGCCTGTAAAATGGGAATGCTTATAAAATTACCTACTTCATACTGTTGTTATAAATGTCAGCTATTAAAATAGTGATCAAAGGGTATATTAATATTAGTAGATCGAGTTACCACTTTGAGACCTGGTTTTTCATCTTTAAACAGGAATATTAGGCCAAATGAATAGTAAATTTCCCCTGTTGCACCAATAATGTAGTCTTAAGAGCATGGTCTCTGGGAACAGAATGCCAGGATTAAAATGCAGGTTCCAACGCAGTGTAGGCTAGCGCTCCTTCATTTACAGCTAGACCTGGACAGCTCTAGCCCTCTGGGGATTCCAGCATATCTGACTTTGACTATTGGCTAATATACGGGCAGTGAAATTTATGATGTGCTATTTAAAGTGGAAAACTCCCTTGGTGACACCCAGAGCTGGTTTGTTTATTGATGGTTTTCACCTGACCTAAGCAATTAGACTTCCTGGCTTGACTAGCTGATCAAAGGGGCATGAAGAGACCCCATTGTAACTTCTGCCCTGAGCTATTCTGAAGCCAGGATTCAGGACACAGATCTTGGTGGTTTAATGCAGAGACAAAGCATGCCCATTTGTGCATAAAGACCTTGGTGAGATTTTGCCTGGATGTCTCTCATATCCTCAGTGCTTGCCTGCACGCTCTCATTCTGTACATTTAAATAAAAACCTTACTGTGCATATGCTCTGTTGAGTTTGGTAAGTCCTTTCAAATGTACAAATTGATAAAATATTTGCAAATAATAATTACCTGTGTTCTTGAACTAGTTAAGTTGCTTCCCTGGCCCTCAGTTCCTCCTCTACTAAACATAGAAACTAACAGTATCTTACATACAGGAATTATAAAGGCTTAATTTTTTTACATATATTGCTCAGAAAAGTATGTAATACATAGTGAGGAATAAATGTTATTTTTATACACTTTGGTTATTTCAAAGTGAACCATTTTACAAAGATTTGAATATGTGCTGAGAATAAAGATTATTTAAGGTCACACTTGCAGTCTAATCGTGACACGTTCCAAAAGTACATTTGAATGTCATCATCTGATTGCATACTTTTGTTAAAGTTTAAAAATGTGGTGAAGCATCACATACGCATGGCCACTATTCTAGACTTATCTATAGCAATGTATCATATTACCTAGGAAAAATAGACAATTTGGAAAATAACCAATTGTGAAAATGTCATGAGGAATAATTTTCTTTGGAAGTAATCTCTTCTTTTAAATGTAATAAAAAATAGGAATTATAAAATAACGAATTGTTTAACTACCTCTTAAAATTTCATTTATTCAAATCCTGCCCAGTCACTACCAGTTATGACTAAGGAGAGTGGATTAACCTCTCTGTGGCTCAATTTTCTCCTTTGTAAAATTAGAGAAAGTAATAGTGCCAACTTCATAAATGTGAGAATTCAATGAGATAGTCTATATAACATTAAATGCTAAATAAATACTCTATATTTTATTTTCAGTTAAAATTGGTGATCTGAGAATTTCAGAACAATAAAATTAAAAAGCTGGTATTTAATGTGATAAGAAAAACTTATACTTTCTTAAAATTACCTATTTGTGTATTTTAAATAAAGATATAGTGAGAAAGTACCCATTATACGTATTCTTCAATTATTTTCATTGCTTATTATGGGTCAGGTGGTCTGCTAGATGGTGGGAATAAAATGTTGAAAGATAGTCACAGTCCTTCCTAAGAGAGCTTACAATAAATCAGTAACTTAAAGAGTGATAAGTGTTATGATAGGAGAAATGCCATGTAGCAGTGACATATATAGAAACATATAAGCTATCTTGGAGACTTCAGGAAATTAACCCAGGGAAAGCTTTTTCATTTGAGACCTGAAGGATAAGTAGAAATTAATCCTGTGACTTACAAAGCTAATAGCATTTATAGATGTCCAGACACTTAATACAGGTTTGTTCATTTCATGGATTGGATAAAGTCCAGAACATCTGGAGAATCAACTAACTGCTAATAGTTTCATAGCTAAACAAGAAACAGTTGATAGCATCTAATTAATATAAATAAGTAAATCAAGTTTTATGTCATTAGAAAACTGTAAATATCCCACATTTTATACTATTTCCTGTATTACTGAAGAACTTCCATTCGAAATTATTTTAAAGCAATTCTGGTGACAAGAAATTTTCTTAGTTTTTCTTCATATGACAATGTCTTTTTCCTTCATATCTAAAGGATATTTTCACTAAATAGAGAATTATGGTTGCCCATCCTTTTCTTTCAGCATTTGAAAAATGTTATTTCCTTCCAACCTCCTGATTTCTGATGAGAAATCCTCTGTTATTGAAGTTGTTTCTACCCTATAGATTATGTATCTTTTCTCTCTGGCTGCTTTCAAGATTTTTCTTTATCTTTGGTTTTAGGAAATTTGATTCTCATGTCTCTGGTTATTGATTTCTTTGGATTTATCTTTCTTGTACTTAGCTTATTGTAACTGTAGACTTCGGACTTCAACAAATCTAGGAAGTTTTCAACCATTCTTTATTCAATTTTTTTCACCTGATCACTTTTCCTTTTTCTTTTCCTGGATCACTGATGACACAAATGTTAGATCTTTTGTTTTTGTCATTCTACAAGACATGTGGAATATGTTTAACTAATCTCTTTTTTCATCTACCTTTACAGTTCAGATTGGACAATTTTTATTGATCTTCAAGTTCATTGATTTTTTTTCTTTCGTCATCACCATTATGCTAACGAGCTCCTCCAATGAGGTTTTTTTTTTTTGTATTTTCATGTTCTAAAATGTCGTTGCAGTTCTTTTAAAGATTTAATTAGTGTATATATATATATTTTTTTTTCTATCTCTTGACTGAGTTTTTTTTTTTAATCTGAGTGTTAATAATTGCTTGTTGGAGCATTTAAAATAATGTGGCTTTAAAATACTAGTTTAATAATTCCAGCAGCTATGCCATCTTGGCATTGACATCTGTTGATTATCTGTTCTCATTTAAATTGAGATTTTCTTGGTTATGATGATTAATTTTGGATTGTATCCTGGCAGTTTAACTATTGTTATGAGACTCCGGTTCATATTTAACTCTTCTAGCAAGGCAGGCTGTCAACCTCTTCAGGTACAAAATGCCACATATTTAGGTTTGTGGGTGATGTGTACATGTAAATTTAGTTTTCAAAATCTTGTCCTACTGTGTGCTAACCAGAGCCAATTTGAAACCTGGGCAGTATTCTATTCCAACATTCAAATATTTGTTATATTTGCTGTGGTTAGTTCCATATATGGGTCACTCAGCAGTGTGTTCAGAACACTTCACTCCTCTTCATAATCCTTTACCAACTCCCTAACTGACCCCTAATTTTTAGTACTTGGAAGAAATTTTCACAGGGCTTGTAACCCAGTCTCTGCACACAAACAAATAACAACAATAACAGAGTGTATGTAAAAACTGGTAAAATCCAGGTAACATCTATATTTTAATACTATTGTACTAATGTCAGTAACCTGATTTTTATAATGTACTGTAAGATGTTACCATTGAGGAAATCTGGGTGAAGGGTATAAGTGAACACTTGTACTATTTTTGTAACTTCTTGTGATCCTGAAAACTAAAATGTTTAAAAATAAGTAAGAATATAGAAAAGATATATCTGTGTGTACACATACTATTAATGATATATAGAGATCATCTTAATATAATGTTATATATATGTAACCAATAATAAAAGTTTAGCCATATACTTATATGAACACAATATTTAATATTACAAAAACAAAATTTGTACTAAATGATAATGTGGATGATTGTGGAAGATGGTGTCAGATAAAGGAAGATTTTTCAAGTAAACAGTTAATGTAATCTTTTTATTGCCTCTTTTATTAAAGTTAGGTTGCGATATAGTTGAGAAAAATGTTCCTGTTTTTGGTGTACTCTTCTGTGAATTTTGACAAAAGTATCATCATGTAATCAACATCACAATCAAAATACAGAACATTTCATCACTCATAAAAGTTACCTCTTTGCCTCTGTTCCCAAACTGGAAAGCACTGTTTACCGTCCCAATATGTGTGTGCTTTCTAGAACATCATTGAAATGCAATCAGAGATTATGTGATCTTCTGAGCCTGGCTTTGTTCATTTAGCATAATGCATTTAAGATTTATCCTCATTGCTTTATGCATAGGTAGTTCATTCCTTTTTGTTGCTCAGTAGTATTCCATTGTATGGATGTAGAGCTTCCCCCCCACCCCATTTGCAGTTTGCTGAACAACTTGGTTGTTTCATGTTTTTGGTGACTGTAAGTGAATCTGATATAAATATTCACATACAAGTTTTTGTTTAGACAGATTATTTCATTACTACTGGGTGAATACCTAGTAGCAAGGTTGCTGAGTCGTAAGGTAAAAATGTGTTTTACTGTATAAGAAATTGTCAACCTCTTCTTCAAAGTAGCTTTATCAATTTGAATTCTCACCAACAACACATGAGTGTTCCAGCTGGCCTTTCAAACCCCTACTCTTAAAATTTTCAGCTATTTGTATACTTTATTAAGCCACTTTAATAAACATATTATAACTCATTGTGGTTTTAAGTTCCATTTCCCTAATGACTAAGCATTCCCTAATGACTAAGATGATACTAAGCATCTTTTCATGTGCTTATTTGCCATCAACATTTCTTTGGTGATATGTCTATTCACCTCTCCACCTATTATTTTTTTGAATTTTATTTTATCTATGTTTTTTATACAGCAGGTTATTCTTAGTTATCTATTTTATGCATATTAGTGTATATAGGTCAATCCCAATCGCCCAATTCATCCCACCAAATGCCCCCCGCCCCGCTTTTCCCCCTTGGTGTCCATGTGTTTGCTCTCCACATCTGTGTCTCTACTCTGACTTGCAAACCGGTACATCTGTACCATTTTTCTAGATTCCACATATATGTGTTAATATACAATATTTGTTTTTCACTTTCTGACTTACTTCACTCTGTATGACAGTCTCTACATCCATCCACATCTCAACGAATGACCCAATTTTGTTCCTTTTTATGGCTGAGTAATATTCCATTGTGTATAGGTACCACATCTTCTTTATCCATTCATCTGTCAATGGGCATTTAGGTTGCTTCCATGACCTGACTATTGTAAATAGTGCTGCAATGAACATTGAGGTGCCTGTGTCTTTTTGAATTATGGTTTTCTCTGGGTATATGCTCAGTAGTGGGATTGCTGGGTCATATGGTAATTCTAATTTTAGTTTTTTAAGGAACCTCCATACTGTTCTCCATAGTGGATGTATCAATTTACATTCCACCAACAGTGCAAGTGGGTTCCCTTTTCTCCACACCCTCTCCAGCATTTATTGTTTTTAGATTTTCTGATCATGCCCATTCTAACCGGTGTGAGGTGATTGCTTGTTGTAGTTTTGATTTGCATTTCTCTAATAATTAGTGATGTTGAACAGCTTTTCATGTGCCTCTTGGCTATCTGTATGTCTTCTTTGGAGAAATGTCTATTTAGGTCTTCTGCCCATTTTTTGATTGGGTTGTTTGTTTTCTAAATATTGAGCTGCATGAGCTGTTTATATATTTTGGAGATTAGTCCTTTGTCTGTTGATTCGTTTGCAAATATTTTCTCCCATTCTGAGGGCTGTCCTTTTGTCTTGTTCATAGTTTTGTTTTTTTTTGTTTTGTTTTTTTTTCTGTGCAAAAGCTTTTAGGTCTCATTAGGTCCAATTTGTTTATTTTTGTTTTTTTTCCATTACTCTAAGAGGTGGGTCATAAAAGATCTTACTGTGATTTATGTCATGGAGTGTTTTGCCTGTTTTCCTCTAAGAGTTTTATATTGTCCAGTCTCACATTTAGGTCTTTAATCTGTTTTCAGTTTATTTTTGTGTATGGTATTACGGAGTGTTCTAATTTCATTCTTTTTACATGTAGCTGTCCAGTTTTCCCAACAACACTTATTGAAGAGACTGTCTTTTCTCCATTGTATATCCTTGCCTCTTTTGTCATAGATTAGTTGACCATAGGTACATGAGTTTATCTCTGGCCTTTCTGTCCTGTTCCAGTGATCTATATTTCTGTTTTTGTGTCAGTACCATATTGTCTTGATTACTGTAGCTTTGTAGTATAGTCTGAAGTCAGGGAGTCTGATTCCTCCAGCTCTTTTTTTACCTCAAGATTGCTTTGGCTATTCGGTGTCTTGGTGTCTCCTTGTAAATTGTAAGATTTTTTGCGCTAGTTCTGTAAAAAAAAAAAAAAAAAAAATGCCATTGGTAATTTGATAGGGATTGCACTGAATCTGTAGATTGCTTTGGGCAGTATAGTCTTTTTCACAATATTGATTCTTCCAATCCAAGAACATAGGATATCTCTCCATCTGTTTGTATCATCTTTGATTTATTTCATCAATGTCTTTTTTTTTTTTAAGAAGATGTTGGGGGTAGGAGTTTATTAATTTATTTATTTATTTATTTTTGCTGTGTTGGGTCTTTGTTTCTGTGCGAGGGCTTTCTCTAGTTGTGGCAAGTGCGGGCCACTCTTCATTGCAGTGCGCGGACCTCTCACTGTTGTGGCCTCTCTCATTGCGGAGCACAGGCTCCAGACGCGCAGGCTCAGTAGTTGTGGCTCACAGGCCTAGTTGCTCCGTGGCATGTGGGATCCTCCCAGACCAGTGCTCAAACCCGTGTCCCCTGCATTGGCAGGCAGATTCTCAACCACTGCGCCACCAGGGAAGCCCTCATCAATGTCTTATAGTTTTCTGAGTACAGGTCTTTTACCTCCTTAGGTAGGTTTATTCCTATGGATGTTGTTCTTTTTGTTGCAGTGGTGAATGGGATTGTTTCCTTAATTTCTCTTTCTGATCTTTTGTTCTCAATGTGTAGGAATGCAAGAGATTTCTGTGTGTTAATTTTGTATCCTGCAACTTTACCAAACTCATTGATTAGCTTTAGTGGTTTTCTGGTGGCATCTTTAGGATTTTCTATGTATAGTATCATGTCCTCTGCAAACAGTGACAGTTTTACTTCTTTTCCAATTTGGATTCCTTTTATTTCTTTTTCTTCTCTGGTTGTCATGGTTAGGACTTCCAAAACTATGTTGAATAATAGTGGTGAGAGTGGACATCCTTGTCTTGTTCCTGATCTTAGAGGAAATGCTTTCAGTTTTTCACCATTGAGAATGATGTTTTCTGTAGGTTTGTCGTACATGGCCTTTATTATGTTGAGGTAGGTTCCCTCTATGCCCACTTTCTGGAGAGTTTTTATCATGAATGGGTATTGACTTTTGTCAAAAGATTTTCTTCATCTATTGAGATGATCATATGGTTTTTATACTTCAGTTTGTTAATATGGTGTATTACATTGATTGATTTACATATATTGGAGAATCCTTGTATCCCTGAGATAAATCCCACTTGATCATAGTGTATGATCCTTTTTAGGTGTTGTTGGATTCTGATTGCTAGTATTTTGTTGAAGATTTTTGCGTCTATATTCATCAGTGATATTGGTCTTTAATTTTCTTTTTTTGTAGTATCTTTGTGCGGTTTTGGTATTAGGGTGATGGTGGTCTCAAGAGTGAGTTTTGGAGTGTTCCTTCCTCTGCAATTTTTTGGAAGAGTTTGAGAAGGATGGGTGTTAGGTCTTCTCTAAATGTTTGATAGAATTCAACCCTGAAGCCATCTGATCCTGGACTTTTGTTTGTTGGAAGATTTTTAATCACAATTTCAATTTCATTACTAGTGATTTGTCTGTTCATATTTTCTACTTCTACCTGGTTCAGTCTTGGAAGGTTATATCTTTCTAAGAATTTGTCCATTTCTTCCAGGTTGTCCATTTTATTGGCATAGAATTGCTTATAGTAGTCTCTTAGGATGCTTTGTTTTTCTTTGGTGTCTGTTGTAACTTCTCTTTTTTCATTTCTAATTTTATTGATTTGAGTCCTCTCCCTCTTTTTCTTGATGTATCTGGCTAATGGTTTATCAATTTTGTTTATCTTCTCAAAGAAACAGCTTTTAGTTTTATTGATCTTTGCTATTGTTTTCTTTGTTTCTATTTTATTTATTTCTGCTCTGATCTTGATGATTTCTTTCCTTCTACTAACTTTGGGTTTTGTTTGTTCTTCTTTCTCTAGTGCCTTTAAGTGTAAGCCTAGATTGTTTGAGTTTTTTCTTGAGGTAGAATTTTATTGCTGTAAACTTTCCTCTTAGAACTGCTTTTGCTGCATCACATAGGTTTTGGAGCATCGTGTTGTTGTTGTCATTTGTCTTCAGTTATGTTTTGATTTCCTCTCTGATTTCTTCTGTGATCCCTCTGTTATTTAGTAACATATTGTTTAGCCTCCATATGTTTGTGTTTTTTATGTTTTTTTCCCCTGTAATTTATTTCTTATCTCATAGAGTTGTGGTCAGAAAAGATGTTTGATATGATTTCAATTTTCTTAAATTTACCTAGGCTTGATTTATGACCCAGGATGTGATCTATCATGGTGAATGTTCCATGTGCACTTGAGAAGAAAGTGTAATCTGCTGTTTTCAGTTGGAATGTCCTATAAATATCAATTAAATCTATCTGGTCTATTGTGTCATTTAAAGCTTGTGTTTTCTTATTGATTTTCTGTCTGGATGATCTGTCCATTGGTTTAAATGAGATGTGAAAGTCCCCTACTATTATTGTGTTCCTGTTGATTTCCTCTTTTATAGCTGTTAGCATTTGCCTTATATATTGAGGTGCTCCTATGTTGGGTGCATGCATATTTATATTTGTTATATCTTACTTTTGGATTGATTCCTTGATCATTGTGTAGTGTCCTTCCTTGTCTCTTGTAACATTCTTTATTTTAAAGTCTATTTTATTTGATATGAGTATTGCTACTCCAGCTTTCTTTTGATTTTCACTTACATGGAATACCTTTTTCTATCCCCTCACTTTCAGTCTGTTTGTGTCCCTAGGTCTGAAGTGGGCCTCTTGTAGACAGCATATATATGGGTCTTCTTTTGTATCCATTCAGCAAGCCTGTGTCTTTTGGTTGCAGCATTTAATCGATTCACATTTAAGATAATTATTGATATGCATGTTCCTATTACCATTTTCATCACCCAATTTTAAATCAGATTTAATATCAGTTTCATATAATTGAGTGTTGATAATTCTTTATGTGCAGAATATTTGTCATTTATGTGTGCTCTGTGTATAGGTGCTGTGTAAATATTTTCTCCTACTCTGTGCCTGTTCTTTTCATCCTAAGTTTTAGATTTTGACAGAGTCAAATTTATATTTTTCTCCATTTTTTTCTGCTTTATTTGTATAATCTAAAAAATATATCTTTGACTAACCCAACATTGCAAACATTTTCTGACATTATTATTCATAAATTTTATAGTTTTAGATATTAAATTAGATTTGTGATTTGTTCTGAATTGAGTTCAGTATATGGTTCAGGACAGTATTCTTCTTAGACCTGGGCAAATGGGGTACTTGTTCCACCTGGGGGCTGTCCCCCACAGTACCTTCTCTTTCCACTTATTACGGCTTATTACCTTCTCTTTCCACTTATTACGGCTTTCTTCAAAATGTTCAAATTACCTCTTAGGTGCCTGAAACAATCCACATGAGCCTGAGTCAGTATTTCTCCCCTTAGAGGTACTGTCCAACACTTTAACACATTGATTGGGTCAACCAGATGTCCTGAGGAGCTCTGGGATTTATGAATATGTGGTGATCCTGGGCCCTCAATAGATTAGCCTTGGTTCCAGAGGTCAACTTAATGAGTGGATTACTCTCTATGACTCACAAAGTATTTTTTTCACAGTTTTGGCTATGAATGATCTGCCAGAGTGTTGCTGACATCCTTATTTGGGCTGTTTCAAGTTGTTTATGCAGACAGAGGTCCTGACCGAAAGAAAAAAAAAAAAATTTGTGTTTTCCTTTCTTCAGTGCAGATATACACTGCAGATACACATTTTGTACAAGATATAGTTCAAGACTAATGTTTTTACCTGTGCCAGTCTAATTGTTCCAACGCTATTGGTTGAAAAGTCTATCAATTTTCCATTGAATTACCTTTGTTGAAAGTCAGTTGAACATATGCAAGTAGGTCTATTTCTTGTCTCTATTCTATTTCACTGATCTATGAATTTATCCTTTCATCAATACTATACTGTCTTCATTACTATAAGTTTTTAGTAGGTCCTTAAATTATATGTACATGTACTCCAACTCTTTTCTTCTTTTTTAAAACTATTTTTGCTATTCTACTTCCTTCACTTCTCCACAAAAACTTTAGATTCAGGTTGACAATTTCTATTAAAATATTATTGATTACAATTTTAAAAGTCTGCTAGTATTTTACTGCAATTGCATTTATTATAGAATTAAATTCATTGCATTTAATTTATAGCTTGATTAGAGGAGAATTGACATCTTTACAATATTGAGCAATCTGATCCATGAACAAAGAATACTGCTCCACTTATTTAGGTCCTCTTTAATTTACCATATAAATGTTGTATAGTTTCAGTAAAAAGTATGATTACCGTTTCATGTTTTTTGCAATATTACTGTATTTTTAAAAATTTTTAATTTTCAGTTGTTCTTTGTTAATATAGAGAAGAGTAATTGAATTCTGTAAATTAATCTTATATCTACTATCCTTGATAATGTAACATTTGGTAATAGATTTTTTGTAGATTCTTTATAATGTTTTACATAGAAAATCATGTCACTTGTAAATGAAAGTAATTTTCCTCTCGCATTTTATTCTATATTTATTTTATTAAAATTTTCTTTTTTTTTTTTAAATAGTGATCTTGGGGTCTTATTTATTTATTTTTGGCTGTGTTGGGTCTTCGTTTCTGTGTGATGGCTTTCTCTAGTTGTGGCAAGCAGGGGCCACTCTTCATCACGGTGTGCGTGCCTCTCACTATCGCGGCCTCTCTTGTTGCGGAGCACAGGCTCCAGATGCACAGACTCAGTAGTTGTGGCTCACGGGCCTTCTTGCTCCGTGGCATGTGGGATCTTCCCAGACCAGGGCTCGAACCCATGTCCCCTGCATTGGCAGGCAGATTCTCAACCACTGCGCCACCAGGGAAGCCCTAAACTTTTCTTATCTTATTGCACTGGTTAGAACTTTCAGTATAATGTTTATAAAGATTGATATTGTTACCCTGCTCCTAATATTAAAGGGAACATATTCAGTGTTTCACCACAGGGGTCATGTTAATTATAGGTTCTTCAACAATGCTCTTTATCAGATTGGAAAGTTTCACATTAATTCCTACTCTATAGATTTTTTTAAATGATAAATTGATGTTGAATTTTGTCAAATGCTTTTTCTGCATCAGTTGAGATAATCATATTGTTTTCTTCTCCAGTCTGTGGTTTGAAGTACATTGATTGACTTTCAGATGTTGAACAACCTTAAATTTCTAGGATAAACTCCACCTTATCATCATATAGTATCAGCTTTTTCCCCTAGTGCCCTGCATATCCTCAGTACAGCCTTTCTGAAGAAAAACATCAAGATTTATATTTATCTGTATTTGATTTACTAATTTTTTATGGAAGATTTTTGCATTTATGTTCATGAAGATTATTCTACAGTTTTATTGTAATTCCTTTGTTTGGTTTGAAATCAGGATAATCCTTACCTCAAAGAAATCAGTTGAGGGATGTATTCTCACCTCCTCTATCTTCCAGAAGAGATAATGTAAAATTGGAATTATTTCTTTCTTAAATAGCAAGTAGAAATAATGAGCAAGATTATCCAGGCTTAGGACTTCCTTTATGGGAAGATTTTTAAATATAAATTTAATTATTTAAAAATAATACAATTTCAATTATTTCTTCTTGAGTTTGTATTCATACATTTTATAATTCAAGCAATTTATACATTCATACACATTGTCAAACATATTGGCATACTTTTTTTTTTAGAGAATGAATTTTATTTATTTATTTATTTTTGGTTGTGTTGGGTCTTCATTGCTGTGTGTGGGCTTTCTCTAGTCGTGGACGGGAGCTACTCTTCATTGTGGTGGCTTCTCGTCGTGGAGCATGGGCTCTAGGTGGACACATTTCAGTAGTTGTGGCACAGGCTCAGTAGTTGTGTCTCATGGGCTCTAGAACACAAGCTCAGTAATTGTGACACACAGGCTTAGTTGCTCTGCAGCATGTGGGATCTTCCTGGACCAGGGCTCGAATGGTGTTCCCTGCATTGGCAGGCAGATTCTTAACAACTGCGCCACCAGAGAAGTCCCTACATTTGTTTTTAATCTCCCCTTAGTTTTCTTTTAATATCTGTAAAATGTTTAGTGATGCCCTGAATTTTACTCCTAATATTAGTAATTTATTTCTTTATTTTTTTTAATTTTGAAGTAATGTTAGATTTATAGAAAAGTTATAGGAGAGTTCCTGTATACTGTTCAGCTATCTTCCCCTAAAGGTAACATTTTATATAACCATAGCATGATTATCAAAATTAAGAAATTGACATTGGAAAAATACTATTAACTAAAATGTTAACTATATTTAGATGCATCTTTTTCTATTCCAGGATCTAATCCATAATCTCACTTGGTATTTAGCTGTCATGTCTCCTTGGTCTCCTCCCATCTATGGCAATCTTTGTTTTTCAATCTTTGTTTTTCATGACCTTGGCACATTTGTAAAGTTTTGGTCTGTTATTTTATAGACTATCCCTAAATTGGATTTGTCTGATGTTTCTCATGATCATTTCGAGTTAATGCATTTTTGGCAAGAATACCACAAAAGTGATGTGCCCTTCTTGGTGATTTGTATCAGAGGTATATGTTGTCAATATGTATTACTAGTGATGTTCAGCCATGCCTATAACTTTGTGCCACAGAGGGTATCTTCTCCATTATCTTGCCCCTCCCTCAGTGTTAAGCTATTGCTTTTTGTTACTTAGTGCTTACCAGTATGGTTTTGGAGAGAGTATCCTTTCCTCACGGGTAGGGTTTTCTCAGTGTTCCCTCCCCTCTTCCCCATGAGAGTCAATTTTTGAATCTCTGGTAGGTCTTATGTGGGAGAAAGTTTGTCCCCCTAGAAAAAGGAGATCTCTAATCATATTGATATAGGATCCTGAGCTCTGAAATATTTCTTGTTACTCTCCTAAATTTTTAAAGTGTTTTCTTTCATCCTTCTTCAACTCACAATCAGACTTTACTTGCATCAGGCAACAGCAGAGTTTGTTGCTGTTCTCTCTGGTAAGGCTTTTTCTCAGTATGAGAGATGAATCCAAGAAGAGGGTAGAGTTTAGAACCTTTACAACAGCAACAGTAATCCCTTCCTACAGGCACTGAGAGACAGAGGTTCTCTTTGGACTCATCTACTACCCCAGTTTTTCTTGTAAGCATCTAATGAAGATCTGTGCAAAAAAATACCTGCAACTGAGTGTGACTTTCCCTATTTTCTGGAGCTCCAAGGGGTCCCATACTGTCACTCTAGATCATATGCATTCTTTTCTTTAAAACATTAGGTCTATTTATTCTTATTCACTTAATGTCAGCCATGTCTTCCTCCTGTGTTCTGCCACACATGAGCCAGTCCCTGGCTTCCCTCCCCTCTCCTTGGAGGCATCTGTCTCTCTAACTTTATAGTTTTTCTAGCTGTTTCTCATTTGAGTGTGATTTTTTTCCCCAGATTTTTACATTCAAAAAGGAAGGGAGTTCTTTATTATTTGTAAACTTTAAGTATGGTTATAATTGTAAAATACCTAATAGCCTAATTTTGATCATCTTAAAACAAAAATATATAGAATTTTGATGTTTCAAGTTTCCCAGAACTTTTGCTAATACAGCTAAGATACAACAAATCTATATTTCCAAGAGAAGGAGTTATTGTAAGATAAATTTGTTTAAACCTGTTGGAAGGAATTATCTCTAGTCATGATATATTCTCTTACATGCATAGAGTTCCAAGAACTAAGATTCTTGTCATTACTTTCCTCATTAACCAATCCTCTCCATGGGAAGAATAAACTGGGCATTCATAGCTCAGTCTGTCCTCTTTCTCTTATGATCTTTTCATCAATAGAAATCATAGGCTGTCTTCTACTTCTCCATACTACAAATGTGACTAAGCCAGACTACCTACATAGAGACCAATTCCTATGCCTGATATTGTTAGTAATTCAGTAGATGTAATTCCTTAACTCCTTGAATTCAGTTATAAGGCCCATTTGAACTCCATGCTACCTGCGGTCTCTAATCCAATTGCTATCAAAAATAATGATCATATTTTATTCTTCACCTAATCAGCTATTCTTTTTAAATTTTTAAATGTATTTTTTAGAACCTCTCCAGGGAAGGTATAACTGTCTGTGAAATGCCCTGTTGGAGACACCAATATGTTTTGCATGACTGAAGACATTGTAGAGTAGAAAAACACAAAACATACAGGAGAAGTGGCTTTTTGTGGAGCCTAGCTATGTGGCTTTGGGCCTTACAGTTTAGGATTTGAGTAGAGTTTTGACTTTAATGATTTCTAGTGGCATCTGGACAACAAGTTTTAAGCCTTGAGCTATGTGGTATTTTGAATTTGGTGGTGAGTCCTGTTTATGGAGGTTTTGTTCACAGTTTAATGGCCATGTTTATAAAAGCAAAGAAATAGGGAAAGGTACTTGAATCTTGGGAAGGTGTTGAGTTCCTCAGGAATGTCAAAGGCAAATATGTAAAAGTAAATGTGTTTATGTGAGCATAAGCAAATACGAAAGGAAAGGGGGATGAGTGGCTACTATGGGGGCTGAAAAAACAGCTCAAATATGCCACAGGGTACAGGAACCAAAATAAGTGGGCACAAATGAAGGGAGAATTCAATTATAACAGCAGCAGAGGTCATGGGTGACATCTCCAACACTAGCCCTATAGGTGGCCAAGATAGTAGTCACAATTCCAAGGCCACTTATACAGGCTCAGGCAGTGTCAATTTGCAGGCTGTTGCTAGTTTGCAATACAGGTGCAGGATCTCCTAAGACTGTTTGGCTGAAGCAAAGAATTGATTGTAAGAAAATGGATATTTTCAGTCTTTTTAAGCATTTATGTGTGGAACAATTTGTACCACAGTTAAAATGCAAGGCATCTGAGTTTGCTTGTTATATAGAGCACAGGGGAATTTCCAGCTTTAAATTGTTAGAGCTAGGCTTATGTAGACATCACTAAATACACTGAATTGAATTCCATTCTGCATTCAGGGCCATAGAGGATTCTGTGGAGGGATACAGAGACTTGTCCACAAGCTCAAGAATGAAAAATACTCTATGAAAATATTACAGTGTAGTTTAAGGTGAGAGCATTATAGTAAGTGGGTATGCAGATACCCTGTGCCCAGAGGGAGTATTACTGAGCAATTTATAGAATTGAAAATAGAGGAAAAAAGTATTTTGAGGAGCACATAACTGAAGTTTGGTTCATACCAGTCTACCCCACCCCCAATTCCTGCCCACTAGCCTGTGGCCTAGGCTTCAGCAACATAGCAGTTTCAGTTCGGAAATCCGCTGAGTATGATTCTCCAGCTGAAACAAATGTGGGGACCTTGCCTAGAAGGCAGATTTCCTAGAATGCCTGGCTTCTAGATGTGGTAAATGTGTCGTGACAAAATTAAGTTCTTGTTAGGACATTTCCTAATTGATGTTAATGAATGTTAATGAATCCATCATGGATTCCAGACAACTGGCACAGACTTCTTGGTGTTCCAGACTCTCTGGCATTCCTGGTTTTGGGCTAAAACCAAAAAGTACATTTCTGTACTTGCTCCTTCACTTGTATATGAATAAAACTCAATCTTGGACTTTAGTGATCCTGTATACTGGGTCCTGGAGTGTATAGGATCAGGATGAATTTGTTTCTCAAATTTAGTGGTTATATGGCCAGTGCTTTGATGATCTTGTTGCTTACTCTTTTACTCTCTTTAAACCATGAATGATTCCATTGTGTCAATGTATGATAATTTGTTTATCTACTGACCAGTTGGTGGATATTGTGTATATGTATTGCTAAAAACAAGAAACAACATGTGTGCATCTTAAAAGGGGAATAAAACAGACACAAGGTCTACATAACTTATAATTTCATTCATATAAAATTCTGGAAAGTCTAATGATAGAAAGCAGTTGGGTGGTTGCCAGGGTCCAGGGGTTAACTGAAAAGTGCTACAAAGGAGATTTTTGAAGTGATAAAAATGTTATATATCATGATTGCTGTGGTGGTTACATGGCTGTGCACATTTGAAAAATGCACTAAGTTGTACACTTGGAATTTTAAAAATATGGACACATTACAGACTTAATGTTGAACCAATAAAATTCAGTGACTCTGTAGAAACTTTACCAATTACCAAACAAAACAGCATAGGCTGCAATTGCAGAAAGAAAATAAGCTTTGAGAAGGAACTTAGAATTCAACAGAAAAATGGAATTGGGGAGAATAATTTTTGACTTAAATTTTTTTTTTTTTTTTTGCGGTACGTGGGCCTCTCACTGTTGTGGCCTCTCCCGTTGCAGAGCACAGGCTCTGGACGCGCAGGCTCAGCGGCCATGGCTCACGGGCCTAGCCGCTCCGCAGCATGTGGGATCTTCCCGGACTGGGGCACAAACCCGTGTCCCCTGCATTGGCAGGTGGACTCCCAACCACTGCGCCACCAGGGAAGCCCCACACAGCTATATTTTCATTGTAGTTATCTACCACCAAAGTTTTATATCACATTAAATACGCTTGCATGATCATTAGTGTCATTCATACCTATTCACATATTTCCCCCTTCCTTTTCCTTGTCCTCCTCCATCAAAGCATAGAATACCATTGCATTTGAAGTTAGGCATGTCCCTATTACTTGCTATGGTTAATGAACTATGAGTATCAATTCTGCAAAGAAACTGCAAAAATTAATCATACTTTGCCACCTTCTCTTCCTCCTGTCTAGTAGATATTGAAAGCACATATTGAAATGGACCCTCTCTTACTCCACAACCCAGATGAACTACAATGATGAGGGGCAGCACTTTATATATGCAGCATAAATAAAAATAACTGTTAACATGTTTAGCAGCTGGGGAATTCCCTGGCAGCCCAGTGGTTAGGATTCCTGGCTTCCGCAGGGGGCATGGGTTTGATCCCTGGTCAGAGAACTAAGATCCTGCAAGCTGTGTGGCACAGCAAAAAAGAATAATAATAAATAAATAAATAAAATAAATAAATAAATAAAAATAATAATAAATAATTTTTTAAAACATGTTTAGCAGATAGGAATTTTATTTGTTTGAAACCACACCACCTAACTTAACCTGACTGATACAATGCACAGTTGAATTCGTGAATGATTTTTGGTTACAATGTTACAACATAAAATTCCTAGACAATTCAGAAATTATGGTTTGTAACTGAATTTCATTTTTATAAAATGACTGGTACCTCTATTTATGTTAAGAATCCTTCCTAATGATTCAGAAACTCATGTATTTGTCAAAGTTTCAAACTGTTTTTAAAATGCATTTTGTTTAATTACTTCTATAATATACCAGAATCATATTTGCTAGTAATTAAAGTCTATTTGCAAATTTCAAAATTTTAATTTTCTTTTTACAATTTTTAAATTTTTCGTTTTTAAATTGGAGTTATTCAGTTAGAAGACAGTTTTAATAGAGCAGAAAAATTGGGGAAAGAAATCCCTTTAAATATTTGATGCAGCTAAACCTACCAGTGAATAGAGACTCCAAACAATCTTCATGTAGGTGGGTATATTCATTATGCATTTTGTCCAGTGTCCGAAGGGGAAAGAACTGGGTTTTTCAATATTGTTTTAGTTTTTGAAATGTCCTCCTATGACATTAATGAAACCCTTTATTTATAAGACGCTTTTTGCTGACAAATTGAACCACAAGGTACAAAGAGCCAGCTGAATCCTCTGTGAGAGAGAGGTTGCTCATGGTGAGGCCTCAGGGTCGCAGAAATCAGAGCATAGGCTGCCTTTGTCCCCTGTGCTCTTACAGGGCTGGACTCCACTTCTTTGGAAGTACAGGCACTTAATAAAAAAGAGTAGGGGAACAGCACCAGTTTAAGCCTTCAAATGAGGCGACCTCAGAACCAGTGACAAAACCAGAGCAAAGTTCACTCTGAGCCCAGGGAACAGGTTCTGAAACCAGTGATGTTTGCAGATTTATTGTCTAGCCAGACTTTTACTGCTTCCCCAGACATTCTTATAGTGACTTCTCTGCTATCTCTGCGTTGATAGACATCTGAAAAAAATTAAATCTCTTCTTGTTTCCAGATTGCAAACCTGTATCTCCAGGAGTAAATTTGTGTTGTGTTTTTTGCTTGTTTTTTGTTTGTTTGTTTCTTTTGTTTAGGATGTTTTAGGAAAGAACCGACTTATCAGATAGAGAATCTCAGGGCATGCGGTGCAAATCCTACCAGCCTGAAAACCTGTCTTGCCTCCCAAAACAAGGCACTGTGTGCTCCCTGACCTGGGATAGCCCCTCAGAGCTATGATTATGTTCAAAAAAAACTTCTTAGTGCCATGACCCGTATCTACCTAATACCTAACATTCCAATCCTGGTATTTCAGATTTTTCATGAAAGATATGTCCAATCTTTTGAGATCTTATTCTCTCTTCTTTTCCCTGTGTTCAGTCAAATGAATCTCTTTGCCCTTCTTCATACCTTCTCTACATTACAGCCTGTGTGCATTTGCTTATGCCTTATATTCTGTTTGACTCACCTTCCCTGTCCTACAAGGTCTAACTCAAATAGTTTCTCTCTGATGACTCAATGTCGTCTTCTCGCCTTTCATAAAAATTTATTTAAGCTAAAAAAAAAATGCAACCATTTTTCTCAACCCCTTGCCGCTGGCAACCACCAATTTGTTCTCTGTATCTTATGTGCTTGATATATATCTATATCATATATATGATATAGATATATATAAATATATGATATAGATATATATAAATAATTCCACATACAAGAGAGGTTATGCAGTATTTATATTTCTCTGTCTGACTTAGCATAATCCCCTCAAGATCCATCCATGTTGTCATAAATGGCAAGGTTTCATTATCTTTTATGGCTAAATAAGATTTATTTTTTTATAGCCGAATGATATTCCATTGTATACATATATACACCACAATTTCTTTATCTATTAATCCATTGAAAGATACTTGGGTTGTTTCCATATCTTGGCTATTGTAAATAATGTTGCAATGAACATAAGAGTGCATATATCTTTTTAAATTAGTGTTTTCATCTTTTTCAGATAAATACCCGGAAGTGGAACTGCTGGATAATAAGGTACTTCTATTTTCAGATTTTTGAGAAACTTTCATAGTGTTTTAATTAGTGACTGCACAAATTTACATTTCAAGCAACAGTGCACAAGGATTCTCTTTTCTCCACATCCTTGCCAGCATTTGTTATTGCTTGTCTTTTTTATAACAGCCACACTAACAAATGTGAGATGACATATCGTTGTGGTTTTGATGTGTTTTTCCCTGATGATTGGTGATGTTGAGCATCTTTTCATGTACCTTTTGGCCATTCATATGCCTTATTTGGAAAAATGTCTATTCCTCAGACCCTCTGCCAATTTTTTAATCAGATTGTTGTTCTGCTATTGAGTTGGATAAGTTATTTATGTATTTAGGATATTAACCCTTTATCAGATATATGATTTGCAAATATTTTCTCCCATTTACTAGGTTGCTTTTTTATTCTGTTGCTGGTTTCCTTTGCTGTGCAGAAGCTTTTTAGTTTGATGCAGTCCCACTTGTTTATTTTTGCTTTCATTGCCCTTGCTTTTGGTGTCAGATTCAAAATATTACTGCCAAGACCTATGTCAAAAAGCGTACCACCTGAGTTTTCTTCTAGGAGTTTAATGGTTTCAGGCCTTACGTTCAAATCTTTAATTCATTTTGGGTTAATTTTCCTTTTTTAATTTTTGAATTTTATCTTATTTATTTTTTTATACAGCAGGTTGTTATTAGTCATCAATTTTATACACATCAGTGTATACATGTCAATCCCAATCGCCCAGTTCATCTCTCCCCCACCCCCACCCCTGGCCACTTACCCCCTTGATGTCCATATGTTTGTTCTCTACATCTGTGTCTCTATTTCTGCCCTGAAAACAGGTTCATCTGTACCTTTTTTTTAGGGTCCACATACATGCATTAATAAACGATATTTGTTTTTCTCTTTCTGACATACTTCACTCTGTATGACAGTCTGTAGATTCATCCACGTCTCTACAAATGACCCAGTTTCGTTCCTTTTTCTGGCTGAGCAATATTCCATTGTATATATATACCACTTCTTCTTTATCCATTCGTCTGTCGTTGGGCATTTAGGTTGCTTCCATGACCTGGATATTGTAAATAGTGCTGCAATGAACATTAGGGTGCATGTGTCTTTTTGAATTATGGTTTTCTCTGGGTATATGCCCAGTAGTGGGATTGCTGGGTCTTATGGTAATTCTATGTTTAGTTTTTTAAGGAACCTCCGTACTGTTCTCCATAGTGCCTGTATCAATTTACATTCGCACCAACAGTGCAAGAGGGTACACTTTTCTCCATATCCTCTCCAGCATTTGTTGTTTGTCGATTTTCTGATGATGCCCATTCTAACTGGTGTGAGGTGATACCACATTGTGGTTTTGATTTGCATTTCTCTACTAATTAGTGATGCTGAGCGGCTTTTCATGTGCTTCTTGGCCATCTGTATGTCTTCTTTGAAGAAATGTCTGTTTAGGTCTTCTGCCCATTTTTGGATTGGGTTGTTTGTTTTTTTTGATATTGAGCTGCATGAGCTGTTTATATATTTTAGAGATTAATCTTTTGTCTGTTGATTCATTTGCAAATATTTTCTCCCATTCTGAGGGTTGTCTTTTCATCTTGTTTATGGTTTCCTTTGCTGTGCAAAAGCTTTTAAGTTTCATTAGGTCCCATTTGTTTATTTTTGTTTTGATTTCCATTACTCTAGGAGGTGGATCAAAAAAAGATCTTGCTGTGATTTATGTCAAAGAGTGTTCTTTCCATGTTTTCCTCTAAGAGTTTTAGTGTCTGGTCTTATATTTAGGTCTCTAATCCATTCTGAGTTTATTTTTGTGTATGGTGTTAGGGAATGTACTAATTCCATTCTTTTACATGTAGCTGTCCAGTATTCCCAGCACCACTTATTGAAGAGGCTGTCTTTTCTCCATTGTATATCCTTGCCTCCTTTGTCATAGATTAGGTGACCATAGGTGTGTGGCTTTATCTCTGGGCTTTCTTTCGTGTTCCATTGATCTATATTTCTGTATTTGTGCCAGTACCATATTGTCTTGATTACTGTAGCTTTGTAGTGTAGTCTGAAGTCAGGGAGTCTGATTCCTCCAGCTCAGGAATTCCTCCAGCTGTTGTTGGATTCTGTCTGCCAGTATTTTGTTGCGGATTTTTGCATCTATATTCATCAATGATATTGGTCTCTAATTTTCTTTTTTTGTAGTATCTTTGTCTGGTTTTGGTGTCAGGGTGATGGTGGCCTCATAGAATGAGTTTGCGAGTGTTCCCTCCTCTGCAATTTTTTGGAACAGTTTGAGAAGGATGGGTGTTAGCGATCTCTAAATGTTTGCCAGAATTCACCTGTGAAGCCATCTGGTCATGGACTTTTGTTTGTTGGAAGATTTTTTTTTTTTGCGGTACGTGGGCCTCTCACTGTTGTGGCCTCTCCCATTGCGGAGCACAGGCTCCAGAGGCACAGGCTCAGTGGCCATGGCTCACAGGCCCAGCCGCTCCATGGCATGTGGGATCCTTGCAGACCGGGGCATGAACTCATGTCCCCTGCATCAGCAGGCGGACTCTCAACCACTGCACCACCAGGGAAGCCCTGTTGGAAGATTTTTAATCACAGTTTCAATTTCATTACTTGTCATTGGTCTGTTCATATTTCCTATTTCTTCCTGGTTCAGTCTTGCAAGGTTATACCTTTCTAAGAATGTGTCCATCTCTTCCAGGTTGTCCATTTTATTGGCATAGAGTTGCTTGTAGTAGTCTCTTAGGTTGCTTTGTATTTCTGCAGTGTCTGTTGTAATGTCTCCTTTTTCAGAGGATTGATTTGAATCCTCTCCCTCTTTTTCTTGATGAGTCTGGCTAATGGTTTATCAATTTTGTTTATCTTATCAAAGAAACAGCTTTTAGTTTTATTGATCTTTGCTATTGTTTTCTTTGTTTCTACTTCATTTATTTCAGCTCTGATCTTTATGATTTCTTTCCTTCTGCTAACTTTGGGTTTTGTTTGTTCTTCTTTCTCTATTTCCTTTAGGTGAAAGGTTAGATTGTTTATTTGAGATTATTCTTGTTTCTTGAGGTAGGATCATAATGCTATCAACTTCCCTCTTAGACTGCTTTTGCTGCATCCCATTGGTTTTGGATCATCGTGTTTCATTGACATTTGTCTCTAGGTATTTTTTGATATCCTCTTTGATTTCTTCAGTGATCTCTTGGTTATTTAGTAATGTATTGTTTAGCCTCCATGTGTTTGTGTTTTTTACATTTTTTTCCCGTAATTGATTTCTAATCTCATAGAGTTGTGGTCAGAAAAGATGCTTGATATGATTTCAATTTTCTTAAATTAACTGAGCCTTGATTTGTGACCCAAGATGTAAGCTATCCTGGAGAATGTTCCGTGTGCACTTGAGAAGAAAGTGTAATCTGCTGTTTTTGAATGGAATGTCCTATAAATATCAGTTAAATCTACCTCGTCTATTGTGTCATTTAAAGCTTGTGTTTCATTCTTAATTTTCTGTCTGGATTTTCTGTCCATTGGTGTAAGTGAGATGTTAAAGTCCCCCACTATTATTGTGTCACTGTCAATTTCCTCTTTTATAACTGTTAGCATTTTCCTTATATATTGATTTGCTCCTATGTTGGGTGCATATATATTTATAATTGTTATATCTTCTTCTTGGATTGATCCCTTGATCATTATGTAGTGTTCTTCCTTGCCTCTTGTAACTTTCTTTATTTTAAAGTGTTTTCAATCTGGTGTGAGTATTGCTACTCCAGCTTTATTTTGATTTCCTTTTGCATGGAATAACTTTTTCCATCCCTTCACTTTCAGTCTGTATGTGTCCCTAGGTCTGAAGTGGGTCTCTTGTAGACAATGTATATATGGGTCTTGTTTTTGTATCCATTCAGCAAGCCTGTGTCTTTTGGTTGGAGCATTTAATCCATTCACTTTTAAGGTAATTATCAATATGTATGTTCCTATTACCATTTTCTTAATTGTTTTGGGTTTGTTTTTGTAGGTCCTTTTCTTCTCTTGTGTTTCCCATTTAGAGAAATTCCTTTAACATTTGTTGTAGAGCTGGTTTGGTGATGCTGAATTCTCTTAGCTTTTGCTTGCCTGTAAAGCTTTTGATTTCTCCATCGAATCTGAATGAGGTCCTCGCTGAGTAGAGTAATCTTGGTTGTAGGTTCTTCCCTCTCATCACTTTAAGTATATCATTACACTCTCTTCTGGCTTGTAGAATTTCTGCTGAGAAATCAGCTGTTAACCTTATGGGAGTTCCCTTGTATATTATTTGTCATTTTTCCCTTGCTGCTTTCACTAATTTTTCTTTTTCTTTAATTTTTACCAATTTGAATACTGTGTGTCTCAGAGTGTTTTTCCTTGGGTTTATCCTGTATGGGACTCTCTGTCCTTCCTGGACTTGGGTGGTTATTTCCTTTCCCATGTTAGGGAAGTTTTCGACTATAATCTCCTCAAATATTTTCTCAGGTCCTTTCTCTCTCTCTTATCCTTCTGGGACTCCTATAATGCAAATGTTGTTGTGTTTAATGTGTCCCAGAGGTTTCCTATAATGCGAATGTTGTTGTGTTTAATGTGTCCCAGAGGTCTCTTAGGCTGTCTTTATTTCTTTTCAGTCTTTTTTCTTTATTCTGTTCTGCAGCAGTGAATTCCACCATTCTGTCTTGCAGGTCACTTATCCATTCTTCTGCCTCAGTTATTCTGCTATTGACTCCTTCTAGTGTATATTTTATTTCTCTTATTGTATTGTTCATCTCTGTTTGTTCTTTAATTCTTCTAGATCTTTGTGAAACATTTCTTGTATCTTCTCGATCTTTGCCTCCATTCTTTTTCCGAGGTCCTGGATCATCTTCAGTATCATTATTCTGAATTATTTTTCTGTAAGGTTGCCTATCTCCACTTCATTTAGTTGTTTTTCTGGGGTTTTATCTTATTCCTTCATCTGGTACATAGCCCTCTGCCTTTTAATTTTGTCTGTCTTTCTGTGAATGTGGTTTTTGTTCCACAGGCTGCAGGATTGTAGTTCTTCTTTCTTCTGCTGTCTGCCCTCTGCTGGATGAGGCTTTCTAAGAGACTTGTGCAAGTTTCCTGATGCGAGGGACTGGTGGTGGGTAGAACTAGCTGTTGCTCTGGTGGGCAGACCTCAGTAAAAGTTTAATCCGCTTGTCTGCTGATGGGTGGGGCTGGGTTCCCTCCCTGTTGGTTCTTTGGCCTGAGGTGGCCCAACACTGGAGCCTACCTGGGCTCTTTGGTGGGGCTAATGGCGGACTCTGGGAGGACTCATGACAAAGGGTACTTCCCAGAACGTCTGCTGCCAGTGTCCTTGTCCTCACAGTGAGACACAGGACACCCTGCCGGTGACCCTCCAACACTAGCAGGTAGGTCTGGTTCAGTCTCCTGTGAGGTCACTGTTCCTTCCCCTGTGTCACAATGCACACACTACTTTGTGTGTGCCCTCCAAGAGTGGAGTCTCTGTTTCCCCAGTCCTGTCGAAGTCCTGCAGTCAGATCCCACTAGGCTTGAAAGTCTGATTCTCTAGGAATTCCTCCTCCCGTCACCAAGTCTCCAGGTTCGGAAGGCTGACTTGGGGCTCAGAACCTTTACTCCAGTGGGTGGACCTCTGTGGTGTAAGTGTTCTCCAGTCTGTGAGTCACCAACCCAGCAGTTATGGGATTTGATTTTACTGTGATTGCACCCCTCCTACCATCTCATTTTGGCTTCCCCTTTGTCTTTGGATGTGGGGTATCTTTTTTGGTGAGTTCCAGTGTCTTCCTGTCAATGATTGTTCAGCCGTTACCTGTGATTCCGGTGTTCTCGCAAGAGGGAGTGGGCGCACATCCTTCTACTCCGCCATCAAATCAGAATTTGCCTTATCATCTGGACCATTCTTTTTCAAGGTTTGGGCTGCAGCAATATCCCCTTCCAATTCCAAGTAGACATTGCTAATCAACCCCTGCATTCTTTTTCCAGACAGATCCTTAGTCATCTTCCTCTGTCTCATGCTCTTGGTGGGCATTACCAATCTGAGTAAATTAATATAATGGTCCAGTTTCATTCTTTGGCATGTGTCTCTTCAGTTTTTCCAGCACCATTTATTGAAGAGGCTATCCTTTCCACATTGGATATTCTTGGCTCCTTTGTTGTAAATTAGTTGACCGTATATGTGTGGGTTTACTTATGAACTCTCTATTCTATTCCACTGATCTATGTATCTGTTTTTATGCCAATACCACACTGTTTTAATTACTATATCTTTTTAATTCAGTTTTAAATTAGAGAGCATGATGCCTCCAGTTTTGCTTCTATTTCTCTAGATTGATTTGGCTAGTCAGAGTCTTTTATGGTTCCATGTAATTTAGTACTACTTGTTCTTTTTCTGTGAAAAATGACATTGGAATTTTGATAGGGATTACACTGGATCTGTATATTGCCTTAAGCAGTGTGACCATTTTAACAATATTGATTCTGCTATTCAATGAGCATGGAATATCTTTCCATTTATTTGTGTTTTTTTCAATTTCTTTCATTAATGTCTTTTAGTTTTCTATATACAGCTCTTTCACCTCATTTGTTAAATTTATTCCTAGATATTTTTTCTTTCTTTTTTTTCTTTTTTTCGCGGTACACAGGCCTCTCACCATTGCAGCCTCTCCCGTTGCGGAGCACAGGCTCCGGATGCGCAGGCCCAGAGGCCATGGCTCATGGGCCCAGCCGCTCCACGGCATGTGGGATCCTCCCAGACCGGGACACGAACCCGTGTCCCCAGCATCGGCAGGCAGACTCTCAACCACTGCACCACCAGGTAAGCCCTATTTTTTCTTTTTTACGCAAATGTAAATGGGATTATTTTTTTCAATTTTCCTTCTGAGAGTTCATTATTATTATATAGAAATGCAGCAGATTGTTGTATATTGATTTTGTATCTTGCACCTTTACTGAATTTGTTGATTAGTTCTAACAGTTTACTGATGGGGTCTTTAGGCTTTTTTATATATAATATTATGTCATATGCAAATAGTGACAGATTTATTTCTTCCTTTCCAATTTGGATGCCTTTATTTCTCTCTTTTGCTTAGTTGTTCTGGCTGGGATATCCAATGCTATGTTGAATAAAAGTGGTGAGAGTGGGAATCCTTATCTTGTTCTTGATATTAGAGGAAATACTTTCATATTTCACTGTTGAGTATGATGTTAGTTGTGGGCTTGTCATATATTGCTTTTATTATGTTAGGTATGTTCCCTCTATACCCACTTTGTTGAGAGTTTTTTACTATAAATGGATATTGAATTTTGCCAGATGTATTTTATGCATCTATTGAAATGATCTTATGATTTTTATTCTTCATTTTGTCAATGTGGTATATCACATTTACTGATTTGCAGATGTCAAACCATCCTTGCATTCTTGGAATTAATTCTACTTAGTCATGGTGCAGGATCTTTTTATTGAATTGTTGAATATTTTAAATTTAAGTTTATTTTATATTATTATACTTGTAAATTAGGAAGAATATTGATAATTTAAAAATTATTTTCTATACTTCTATTTAGTACATATAATTATTTAGTTTGAGTGACTGTGTGTGTGCATTTATATTGTGTATAGATTATGGGAATTTATACCTGATTTAATTGATATATTTGGTGATATTATAGACACAGAGGATAAATTAGTGAAAAATTCAGATGAAAATATCTGTCCTTGTATAGCTTACATTTGTAGTGGAGGAAGACATAAAGAAATAAGTAAATATATGGTAAAATCAAACAATGAAGAGGGGAATAGAAGGCTGGAAGTACTGCAACTTTAAATAGTATCACCAGGATTGCAAACCAAAAGATGACATTTACATAACAGTCTGAAGGATGTGACTAAGCAAGCAATTGTAGTAATTTTTCGTTTTATTCTAAATGTTATAAAAAGGCATTAGTGGATTTTGAAAGAGAGGCATGACATAATCTGCTTTATGCTACAAAAGTATCACATTGGTTACTCAATAGGTAATATTTAAACATACTTGTAGATGATGTATTTACAACTTCATAATATAAAAATCCTTTGGTCAGTTAACCCCAGCATTTAACTTGCCTTTTTTCATTAAATTAAACACTTGAGTAACTCATCACATATTTTAATCAATTGCCAAGACTTCCTGGATACAAAATATTTGCAAGAGACATCCTATTTTAAATAGCAATTATCCTTGGCTCACTAATCTCTATCACTTTAATAAAATAAGTCACCAGAAAATATTGAATTGATTTATACTACCCCTTGAAATGTTTTTACCAATTCAGAACATAGTGCTACACTCTTAGTTTTATTAAGGATATAGAAAAATTGTCCATTTGAATAAAATTTGTGAGGTTTTTGCATAATTATAATTAAAAGCTGTTTAAGCAGACCAGGATGGGGATAAACACCACAATCTCATGCTGTAGGTGTATAAGTTAGGTTGTGGAAGGGGAAAAAGATAGATATAACAGATAAGAATACTATGATGAACCAGGGATGGGGGTTGAAATTTAAGGTAGAGGTGCCAGGCAAGGCCTTATTTTAAGAGTGACATTTAAATGAAAACCTGGAAAAGTGAGAGAACTGGCCAAGTGGATGTAAGTGAAAAGAGAAATCCAGGCAAAGAAAATAATAAATGCCCTCAAGGAAGAGCCTTCTGGAGTGTTGGAGAAACTTCGAGGAAGCAAGTGAATTGGAGGTAAAATTGAGAGAAAGGAAGTGGGAGTCATAGGAGGCCTGATCATGATTGGATAGTTAATGGGGACAAGTCATCTGGGAACTTACAAGGTTTTGACTTTTACTATAAATGGAAAGTCATTAGTAATTTTGGGCAGAAGATTGACAATACTTGGCTTATACCTAGATGGGATCATTGTGGCTTCTCTGTGAAGAACAGGCAAAGCTGAAGATGGTTTGGGTATCATAGCAGAGTATATAAATTTTAAAAGTTGAGATATAATAGACATGTAAATTTGTATAAGATTAAGGTGTACAACATATTGGTTTGGTACATTTATATATTGCAATATGATTACCACCATAGTATTAGCTAACACCTCCATCATGTCCCATAATTATCATTTATTTTTTGTGGTGAGAACCTTTAAGATCTTGTTTCTTAGCAATTTTTAAATATATAATACAGTATTATTAACTAGAATCATAATGTTGTTTATTAGATCCCCGGAACATATTCATCTTTAACTGTAAGTTTTTATCCTTTAACCAACATCTAAGATTAAACAAATAAATGACTAGCTTTGACAGCTAAGTCACAAATAGGATTTTGATTGATGCCACTTCAAAATTTTCTCTTCTATTCTGAAAAACAGCTGACAGACTGTTTGAAACCAAAGCCAATATTTCAGAAGTTGTGTGCTGGTGATCTAAATGACAGATTTAGCCTGTAGATTTATTTTGTTTGGCACATAACTATTTTGAGCCAACATTTAAAAATTGGGAGAATTCATATAAAATATGGTTTTCCAGATTATCTTGAAATGTCAGACACTCTGGTAACATTAGATCTAGCATCAACAACAGGAGCTGGTTAGTACCTGCCTAATTTACACAAAGCCATAGACTTTCTGATTTTCCACAGTCCGTACCAGACCTTACTGTAGCTCTAATGACCAAGGCTGATGGTATGTTGCATTACATCATCACCTTTGCCCTGTTGTTTTTCTTATGATGCAGAAATATTCTACTATACACATATCACTCAAAAATGACAAATGATAGGAAGAAAGTGACCCACCTTGATTTTTATTTTCTTAATTTGTGAGTGTTTGAGTATGTGACTTCTATAGGTATTGTACAAAGTTTAATTATGTGATATAGGAAAATAATTAGATGATACATTCAATTGAGTTATATTTTAATATTGGGAAACAAAAAAATATATTGCCAACAGAGACACATTCTAACATAAGCCTCATTTAAATTCTGAAACTGGTAATGAGGAAAACTCTTATGAGTCTAAAGGTCTCTTCATTTTACTAGAATTGTTACATTTCATAGCTCATAGCTCTGCCTTAAGTCAGAAATTCATTTGTTTTCCTACTCTGTTTAATTATATACAAATTTTGCTTAAATTCTAATTTCTTTTGTGTGTGTGCTTAGAAAAAGAAATATCTAAGAAGATTAGTATATTTTTGAAACAACATATTGGTTTGATTTGTTTCTTATAAGTTGTATAACTATAACTATTATAATATTAAATTATCTATAAAAATAAATACATGCATCTACATTTATTTCTATGTACTTAATAAATATGAATTCTGTCCTATCGATGAATTGAAAATAACTGTGAAGAACAACTAGTCACTTAAATAATAGGGGATATTTCTTTGGATTAGTTATGTTCCTGAGGGAGACAAAGGCATAAGGGCTATTACATATTTAAGAGGCAGATAACTAGCATTCAAATGACTGAAGTATGAAAAAAGAGTTTTATTAAGCACAGTATAACAAAGTGATTAGGAACAAGAGCCCTGACTCTCTAGTGAGGGATACGTAGTTTCCAGTCCTGGACCTGGCCCTGAATGTGTGGATGATTAGAGTTTATACTCTCTGTGCCCAATTTTCCTCATTTATGAAATGAAAACAATAGTACCAATCTCAAAGTCCTGTTGTGAGGATTAAATAAAACATTTAATTAATAGTTAATTATGTTCTTGCTTTAGTATCTTCTTCTATTCAGTTCAGTATTAGAATTTCTTAAATATTATTTTAGATTTAATTATATTTATTCTTTTAAACAATTTCTGTCATTTGAAATTCCATCCAGTGGTCCTGGATATTGACAAAATAGGAAATAGTACGTGTGATAGAATGTTTTAAATTTTTACCATAAAAATCTAGACATTTATTTGCAATTTTATATTGAAGCAAAACAATTATATCATTCATTATTGGAGGATTTATTTTTTCCCCATCTGACACAACTACTAAGTTGTGGGTCTAGTATCTGAAAATCCAAACTTAAAAATACAAGTCATAGTGCCTTTGTCAGATAGTTCTGGATAGAGTTTTTTGTAAAATGTGAACTAATTTCAATTTTCTATCATATATTAAGTTCAGAATGTTTACATCACTAATAGCCTATATAACACAGAAAGACTTTTAGAGTTCAGGTTATAAAATGGAATGTACAGCATGAATCCCCTACAAATAGCCAAGGTTCAGGTAGCCTGGATTTGTATTTGGCTATGTGACATTAGGAAAATTACTTATTTTCCCTATGCCTAAGTTTTTCTTCGAAGGTAAAATGGTGATATTAGTAAATTTCTTTGGTATATTATCATATAAAATGAGATAAATTATTGAATTGGTTTGTATAGCTATTGAGACAGATTCTGAGTTTAGTAAAATATGGTAATTTTTTATAACTACACAAACACAGAAAACACAAAGGATATATAAGGAGATGGTGTTCTGAGTTGAATTGTATTCCCCCCAAATTCATATTTGACGTCTTCACCCCCAGAGCCTCAGAATGTGACTTTATTTGGACATCGAGTAATTGCAGATGTAATTGGTTAAGATGAGGTCATACTGGAATAGAGTGGATCCCTAATCCAATATGACTGTTGTCCTTATTCAAAGGAGAAATTTAGAGACAGACACACAAACAGGGAGAATGCCCTATGACAATGAAGGTTTGGATGATGCAGCAGAAGCTAAGGAACAACAACCTTGCCAGCAAAACACTAGAAGCTAGGAGAGAGGTTTAGAATTTATTTCTCCCTCACAGCCCTCACAAGAAGAAACTCTGCTTACACCTTAATTTCAGATTTCAAGCCTCTAGAACTCTGAGACAATAGATTTGTGTTGTTTAATCTACACAGTTTGTGGTACTTTATTATGGCGGTCCTAGAAAATTAACACAGATGGTAAATAGTAGTTATCTCTAGAAAGAGAAATGATGAGAAATTTTAATTTTCTAATGTGTTTCATTTTGTTAAACTTTCTAATAATATATAATACTTTTTATAACCAATATATGATCAAATTTATACATACATCTTCATTTCATAATTTAGAAAATTAATGGTAAAATATACTGATTATACATCATATAGGACAACCATGTGAATTACTATTTTGACAATATTTATACATGAAGGAAAAATTATAATATAAGGCCTTATCTCTTTGATTTGAACTAAAATGACTTGGAATTATGTTTTTAGGACTGAACATATAGCCATGAAGAACTTTGGGAACTAAGAGACCCCACAAAGAATGACAGTTCAAATTCCACAATAATCATTGTCATGGCTCAAAGCAGGATTTAGTAAAGCAAAATATAAGAGACTTCTTTATTTCATATGCATGGCAAACATACTCGCCTTAAGATAGGCTCATTTTGATTTCTTAAGTATCGGAAAGTTTGTGATTAAGAGAGGGGAGAAATAGCTTTTCCAACACAGGTAAAATTAGCAGAAATTTTGTCTTACTACTGACTCTTAAAAAGTGGCGGGGCCGGGTGGGGGAACCAAAGCTACTGTATGAATGGGAAAGCCAGAAAACAGTGTAACGGATATCACAGGAAACTTACATAATAATCTTATTCACAAAAAAATGTTTTTAATCCTTTGATCTAATGGTGTGACACTAGGCAATGTAGCAGACATAGGCATCTCTCCAAACCATATATATATATTCTTTTTCAGATTCTTTTCCATTATAGGTTATTACAGAATATTGAGTAGAGTTCCCTGTGCTATACAGTAGGTACTTGTAGTTTATCTGTTTTTTATATAGTAGTCTATATCTGTTAATCTCAAATTCCAAATTTATCCCTCCCCTCTTTTCCCCTTTGGTAACCATAAGTTTGTTTTCCATGTCACATTTTTCTTTAAGTATATCAATTAAAAAATCACATGAACAACTAACATTTTTCTTTTTATAAACTTAGAGGAAATACTCAATAATGATCATATTCATTCAGCTTTAAATATTATTCATTTTAATATATTTGAAGTTTAACAAATCATCACTGTTCCTATTTTGTGTTTGTACTGTTTAATCATAAAATATTACACAGCTTTCTTCCTTGGAGTTATTGTTAAGCAACCTTAAAGCTCTTTGAAAGGGTCTCTGGTGCCTTTTACAAGCTCTGTTTTGTTTGTTTGTCTCTTTGGAGAACCTCCAACCAACAGCTGGCTTCACAGCCTTCTATACTGGCTTTGGTTATTCTGAAGGAAATCAATATTGTAAAGGTTACACTACTTGGCCCTCATTTTAGTATTACTTTAAAGCAAAGAAAGGAACTGAGAAATACAATTTAGGATTAAGGCCTCCTTACCAAACATCTTGTGAGAAAATGCTTTGTTCAATCTCACCATCCAGATACTTCAATGGTAATTGGAACAAACAGAACTCAAATTTCTATCTTCAGGGCCAGTTAGTATATTCCTCCCACCAGCCTTGCCCCAGCTGCTGAACTGGACAAGTTCATGTTTTTAACAATACAACTAATTGTGAAATTAAATAGAATTAATATATAAAATAAAATGATTAATTCAGGGATTATGACTAATCACCGTAGGAGGCAGAAAAGAAGATGAAGCTAAGGAAAGAAAGAAAAGGAGAAATTTTAGACCTAAAAACTCCTTTTTGAACAAATGCATTGATTAAAATAGTGGTGTCCTTCTTTATAAGTCTTCATTTTCTGAATTTTAAAAAATTTCCTCAACTGCAAAGTTAAGTACACACTGTTGTAAATGGTGAAATGGTGTGTTAATATTACCTGGAGCTATAACATTTTCCTGACATTCTCAAAAAAGGCCATCTTGTCCTGGAGCACTTGAAAGCACTAGAATTTCATCTTCTGTCTGTTGTATTATGACATGACTCGCAGAGGTAGAACATCAATTATAATTAGACAACACATTTTAGAGCAGAATTTTACCACTGTTTCCTTCCATGATGGCAGTGCTATGTCTGCAGGATGACTCAAGTTTGTATATTATTTTATTTGGCCATTACTTTCAGCTTACAGTTCACTAAGAAGAACCAACTACTTCTAAAAGAAATGAAAAAAACAAAGCACCAATCATGGGCTCTTCCCACTGTTGGCATCTGATTACTTAATAATTCAGTGGCCAAGGCTGATTGGTCTATAACATAGAAAGTCCTCTAGTCATGCTTGTCTCCATGCTAGCCAGCACTCAGGGTTCAGACTACTTCTTTATTGCATTCAACATTGAGTAAACTGCTTCCAGTTATTTTATTTGTTTTTATCTCCTCATTACCCATAAACCTCGAAGATTAGAAGCACAATGCCTTATTACACACTATATCACTGGAACATCCTTTCTCCCCAAAGGGAAATATTTGCTGTTGTTAAAATGCATCCTCAGGGCTCCATAGTACTAAATATCTCACAGAAAACTCTAAGGTTCTATTATGTGCAAGATATACTCCCAAGAAAAAAGTATAGAGTGGAGATGATTATTGGTTACTGATTCTTCAGATATTATTTTCATTTCATAAATATATCCAAAAGAAAATAGTCTTTGCATTTTGACAAAATACATAGTACATTAAAACATATTAAATCAGCATAAGATATTATTGGTATATATGCATCAGCCAGAGTGAGAGTTTAATGTTAGACTTAAATAGTCTCATTTAGCTAGAATATTAATATCATTACAACAAGAATAATAAATTATCTGTTATCTTTAATGACAGGGAAATGTGGTAGTAAAGTTAATCAAATGTTTGTATTAATGCTATTGTGCATATCATGTTTCTTTTTCAATCCAACAGCATATTAAAAGTGTTGTTAAAATCATGCTAAAAAGAAATTAATAGACAATGCGTAAGATAGCATCAAGGTGTTCACATTATCATCATTCTAAATAAATGCTGAATTCTAGTTAATAGAGTTTTGTTGACTATAATATTGGATGAAAGAAAAGTAAAGGAAATAGCTACATTTTCCAGTGCTAAGCACTGAAATTTCAAAACCACGGTTATATCAGCCACTCTCTTAAGGAGTCCAGTGAAAGTCATTTATTCACTCATTTATCAAATATTTATTGAACATAAAAAATGGGACACTCAGTTGAGTAAGGGCTATAAATGCAACAGGGCACAAGACATAGTCATGTCCTCAAGAAACAAAAAGTCTAATGGGCAATTTAAGCAGGTAAACAAATAACCTATCATATAAAGGACCCTTCTCACAGCCTGCAATGTCATAGATTCATGGAGCTAGTAAAAGGGAAATTGGAAGAGCATTTCAGGCAGCCTGGATGGTAAGGGCAGTGGACTAGAACAGACTAAGCATAGCCAGAGAAAAACATAAAGTTTTAGAGTTAAAGCAGATTTCAGATTATAAAATGTTGATGTCATAAACTACAAGATGGTTTAATTATGTTCATCTTAAAATATAACATAATTAGACAAAAATTAACTGAATGACAGTGGATCAATATCATATTATGGACATTGAGGAAATATTTGCTTCAGGCCTTGTAATATCTCACAAAAAATCCTATAATTTATATAGCAAAAAGAAAAAAAAAAGCTGCATTTTATACCTTTTGTTAGTTCTGATGGTGTAGATGGATAAGGAGGAGATGGCTCCAGCCCCTAATTTCAGACTATAGCTCCTCGAATAGCTTTCTAAAGTAACTACACAGTAATAAGAAATTTACCACAGGCACTCTAATAAAATTTAATTTATTACTAACTTAGAGGCTGTGAGGAAAACATCCTAATAGTAAGACTGAAGGACAGAAATTAGAATGTGGGCTACAGGGCTTATATATATCATTTGGTCTACTTCATTCTATCATTTATTCATAAATTATATATGTATATAATTAATGAATATAAATTATATACATAAATGTATATAAATTATATATACATATGTATACAAATTATGTATATATGTATTTATATGTATATAAATTATATACATTATGTATATAGTTTATGAATAAATGATGGAATGTTTTATATATATATATATATATATATATATACATATATATAAAACTAATGTTCAGTAGTTACTATATGCCAGGTAATTTTGTAGTCACTAGGGGCACTGTGGAGTGACAAATGACACAGGCCAGGACATATCTCTGCCTTTATGGAAGTTACACTCTTTTGGATTATAAGCTTTTTACCATGAGCCTCACTTTAGAGTTATCTGAAGTGGTAAAATATATTCAATTTGGGTAAACTTGCCAACTGTATGGGTTGCATGTAAGATTATGGGGAGATTTTACAGCAAACACAATGAAGGGATAGTCTGCAAAATAGAGTCTGATTGCATATTTTGTTTGTTTTTGACTTTCAAACCATTTTTAACCATGTTGAACCTTCAGCACGTATTTACATTTTGAAATTAGTCATCAACATTGAAGTGTTAGGTTTTATTTAAAATGAGGATTCCTAAATTTTTCTTAAACTGACTGTACTGGGCCCATGTGATCTCATGGAGCCTCTGGACTGTTTCTGGATAGTATCTGTACCTCTAGAGTTGAGGCAGGGGAAGTAGAGCCTCACACGTGAAAAATTCATTTAATATGCCAAAGTTTAGGGGTTTTTTTAAAGACTTTAATTTTACTTTTAGGTTCACAGAAAAATTAAGACGAAGTTACAGATATTTCTTATACACTCCCTACCCTCACACATGCATAGCTTCCCCCATTAACAACATTACAACCTTTAACCTCCAGAGTGATATATATGTTATAATTTATGAACCTTCATTGATGGATCATAACACACAAAGTCCATAGTTTACATTATGGTTCACTCTTGGTGTGGTACATACTATGAGTTTGGATATTTATATATATAATAACATGTATCCATTATTATAGTAACATACAGAGTACTTTCACTCTCCTAAAACCCTCTGGGCCCCACCCATTCATACCTCTCCCTTCCAAATCCCAGAAACCACTGACTTTTTACTGTCTTCATAATTTTGCCTTTTCCTGAATGTCATCTAATTGGAATCATACAAACTTTTCAAATTGGGTTCTTTCACTTAATAATATGCATTTAGGTTCCTCCATGTCTTTTCATGGTTTGAGAGCTCATTTCCTTTTAGCACTAAATAATATTCCATTGTCTGGATATACCACAGTTTAATTATCCAGTCACCTACTGAAGGGAATCTTGGTTTCCTCCAGGTTTTGGCAATCATAAATAAAGGTGCTATAAATGTGTGTACAGACTTTTGTGTAGATATAAGTTTTCAACTCCTTTGGGTAAAAAAACAGGAAGCACTAATGATGTATCGTATGGTAAGAGTATCTTTAGTTTTGAAAGAGTCTGTCAAATGTGCTGTCTTTCGATGTGCCTGTGCTATTTTGTATTCCCACCAGCAATGAACTAAAATTCCTGTGGCTCAACGTAACAACATTTGGTGTTGTCAGTGTTCCAGATTTTGGCCATTCTAATAAGTGTTTACATGTATCTCGTTATTTTAATTTACATTTCCCTAATGATATATGGTGTGGAGCATCTTTTCATATGCTTATTTTCCATTTGTGTATCTCCTTTACTGAAGTATCTGTTAAGAATTTTGGCCCATTTTTTAATCAGGTTGTTTGTTTTCTTCTTGTTGAGTTGTGAGATTTCTTTGTATATTTGGTAACAGTCGTTTATCAGATGCGTCTTTTTTAAGTGTTTTCTACCAGTCTGTGGCTTTTCTCATTCTCTTGGCATTGTCTTTGAAAGAGTAGAAATCTTTAATTTTAATGAGGCCCAGCTTATCAATTACTTCTTTCTTGGATCATGCCTTTGGTGTTGTATATAAAATGTCACCATCATACTCTAGGTTTTCTCCTACGTTATCTCCTAGGAGTTCTACAGTTTTGCATTTTAAATTTAGGTCTATAATCCATTTTGTGTTAAGTTTTTTGAAGGGTGTAAGAACTGTCTTTAAATTAATTCTTTTGCATGTAGATGCCCAGTTGTTCCAGTACTATTTGTTGAAAATCTGTTTTTGTTCCATAGTGTTGCCTTGACTCCATTGTCAAAGATCAAAAACTATATTTGTGTGAACGTAGTTCTGGGCTCTCTATTCTATTCTATTGATCTTCATGTCCATTTTTTGGCCAATACCATACTATCTTAATTACTGTAGCTTTATTGTATTTTTTTTTTATCCTCTAACACTGGTTTTTATTTTTTATTTTTTTTATTATTTTTTTTTAACATCTTTATTGGGGTACAATTGCTTTACAATGGTGTGTTAGTTTCTGCTCCATAACAAAGTGAATCAGTCATACATAAACATATGTTCCCATATGTCTTCCCTCTTGCGTCTCCCTCCCTCCCACCCTCCCTATCCCACCCCTCCAGGCTGTCACAAAGCACCGAGCCAATATCCCTGTGCCATGCAACTGCTTCCCACTAGCTATCTACCTTACGTTTGGTAGTGTATATATGTTCATGCCTCTTTATCGCTTTGTCACCGTTTACCCTTCCCCCTCCCCATAGCCTCAAGTCCATTCTCTAGTAAGTCTGTGTCTTTATTCCTGTTTCAGCCCTAGGTTTTTCATGACATTTTTTTTTCTTAAATTCCATATATATGTGTTAGCATATGGTATTTGTCTTTTTCTTTCTGACTTACTTCACTCTGTATGACAGACTCTAGGTCTATCCACCTCATTACAAATAGCTCAATTTCGTTTCTTTTTATGGCTGAGTAATATTCCATTGTATATATGTGCCACATCTTCTTTATCCATTCATCCGATGATGGGCACTTAGGTTGTTTCCATCTCCGGGCTATTGTAAATAGAGCTGCAATGAACATTTTGGTACATGACTCTTTTTGAATTTTGGTTTTCTCAGGGTATATGCCCAGTAGTGGGATTGCTGGGTCACATGGTAGTTCTATTTGTAGTTTTTTAAGGAACCTCCATACTGTTCTCCATAGTGGCTGAACCAATTCACATTCCCACCAGCAGTGCAAGAGTGTTCCCTTTTCTCCACACCCTCTCCAGCATTTATTGTTTCTAGATTTTTTGATGATGGCCATTCTGACTGGTGTGAGATGATATCTCATTGTAGTTTTGATTTGCATTTCTCTAATGATTAATGATGTTGAGCATTCTTTCATGTGTTTGTTGGCAGTCTGTATATCTTCTTTGGAGAAATGTCTATTTAGGTCTTCTGCCCATTTTTGGATTGGGTTGGTTGTTTTCTTGTTATTGAGCTGCATGAGCTGCTTGTAAATTTTGGAGATTAATCCTTTGTCGGTTGCTACATTTGCAAATATTTTCTCCCATTCTGAGGGTTGTCTTTTGGTCTTGTTTATGGTTTCCTTTGCTGTGCAAAAGCTTTTAAGTTTCATTAGGTCCCATTTGTTTATTTTTGTTTTTATTTCCATTACTCTAGGAGGTGGGTCAGAAAGGATCTTGCTGTGATTTATGTCATAGAGTGTTCTACCTATGTTTTCCTCTAAGAGTTTGATAGTTTCTGGCCTTACATTTAGGTCTTTAATCCATTTTGAGCTTATTTTTGTGTATGGTGTTAGGGAGTGATCTAATCTCATACTTTTACATGTACCTGTCCAGTTTTCCCAGCACCACTTATTGAAGAGGCTGTCCTTTCTCCACTGTACATTACTGCCACCTTTATCAAAGATAAGGTGTCTATATGTGCATGGGTTTATCTCTGGGCTTTCTATCCTGTTCCATTGATCTATCTTTCTGTTTTTGTGCCAGTACCATACCGTCTTGATAACTGTAGCTTTGTAGTAGAGTCTGAAGTCAGGGAGCCTGATTCCTCCAGTTCCTTCTTTCGTTCTCAAGATTGCTTTGGCTATTCGGGGTCTTTTGTGTTTCCATACAAATTGCAAAATTTTTTGTTCTAGTTCTGTGAAAAATGCCAGTGGCAGTTTGATAGGGATTGCATTGAATCTATAGATTGCTTTGGGTAGTAGAGTCATTTTCACAATGTTGATTCTTCCAATCCAAGAACATGGTATATCTCTCCATCTATTTGTATCATCTTTCATTTCTTTCATCAGTGTCTTATAATTTTCTGCATACAGGTCTTTTGTCTCCTTAGGTAGGTTTATTCCTAGATATTTTATTCTTTTTGTTGCAGTGGTAAATGGGAGTGTTTTCTTGATTTCACTTTCAGATTTTTCATCATTAGTATATAGGAATGCCAGAGATTTCTGTGCATTAATTTTGTATCCTGCCACTTTACCAAATTCATTGATTAGCTCTAGTAGTTTTCTGGTAGCATCTTTAGGGTTCTCTATGTATAGGATCATGTCATCTGCAAACAGTGACAGCTTTACTTCTTCTTTTCTTATTTGGATTCCTTTTATTTCCTTTTCTTCTCTGTTTGCTGTGGCTAAAACTTCCAAAACTATATTGAATAATAGTGGTTAGAGTGGGCAACCTTGTCTTGTTCCTGATCTTAGTGGAAATGCTTTCAGTTTTTCACCATTGAGGATGATGTTTGCTGTGGGCTTGTCATATATGGCCTTTATTATGTTGAGGAAAGTTCCCTCTATGCCTACTTTCTGCAGGGTTTTTATCATAAATGGGTGTTGAATTTTGTCAAAAGCTTTCTCTGCATCTATTGAGATGATCATATGGTTTTTCTCCTTCAATTTGTTAATATGGTTTATCATATTGATAGATTTGCGTATATTGAAGAATCCTTGCATTCCAGGAATAAACCCCACTTGATCATGGTGTATGATCCTTTTAATGTGCTGTTGGATTCTGTTTGCTAGTATTTTGTTGAGGATTTTTGCATCTATGTTCATCAGTGATATTGGCCTGTAGTTTTCTTTCTTTGTGACATCCTTGTCTGGTTTTGGTATCAAAGTGATGGTGGCCTCGTAGAAGGAGTTTGGGAGTGTTCCTCCCTCTGCTATATTTTGGAAGAGTTTGAGAAGGATAGGTGTTAGCTCTTCTCTAAATGTTTGATAGAATTCGCCTGTGAAGCCATCTGGTCCTGGGCTTTTCTTTGTTGGAAGATTTTTAATCATAGTTTCAATTTCAGTGCTTGTGATTGGTCTGTTCATATTTTCTATTTCTTCCTGATTCAGTCTTGGCAGGTTGTGCATTTCTAAGAATTTGTCCATTTCTTCCAGATTGTCCATTTTATTGGCATAGAGTTGCTTGTAGTAATCTCTCATGATCTCTTTTATTTCTGCAGTGTCAGTTGTTACCTCTCCTTTTTCATTTCTAATTCTATTGATTTGAGTCTTCTCCCTTTTTTTCTTGATGAGTCTGGCTAGTGGTTTATCTATTTTGTTTATCTTCTCAAAGAACCAGCTTTTAGTTTTATTGATCTTTGCTATTGTTTCCTTCATTTCTTTTTCATTTATTTCTGATCTGATTTTTATGATTTCTTTCCTTCTGCTAGCTTTGGGGTTTTTTTGTTCTTCTTTCTCTAATTGCTTGAGGTGCAAGGTTAGGTTGTTTATTCGAGATGTTTCCTGCTTCTTAAGGTGGGCTTGTATTGCTATAAACTTCCCCCTTAGAACTGCTTTTGCTGCATCCCACAGGTTTTGGGTCGTTGTGTATCCATTGTCATTTGTTTCTAGGTATTTTTTGATTTCCTCTTTGATTTCTTCAGTGATCACTTCATTATTAAGTAGTGTATTGTTTAGCCGCCATGTGTTTGTATTTTTTACAGATCTTTTCCTGTCATTGATATCTAGTCTCATGGCGTTGTGGTCAGAAAAGATACTTGATACAATTTCAATTTTCTTAAATTTACCAAGGCTTGATTTATGACCTAAGATATGATCTATCCTGGAGAATGTTCCATGAGCACTTGAGAAAAATGTGTATTCTGTTGTTTTTGGATGGAGTGTCCTATAAATATCAATTAAGTCCATCTTGTTTAATGTATCATTTAAAGCTTGTGTTTCCTTATTCATTTTCATTTTGGATGATCTGTCCATGGGTGAAAGTGGGGTGTTTAAGTCCCCTACTATGAATGTGTTATTGTCAATTTCCCCTTTTATGGCTGTTAGTATTTGCCTTATGTATTGAGGTGCTCCTATGTTGGGTGCATAAATATTTACAATTGTTATATCTTCTTCTTGGATCAATCCCTTGATCATTATGTAGTGTCCTTCTTTGTCTCTTCTAATAGTCTTTATTTTAAAGTCTATTTTGTCTGATATGAGAATTGCTACTCCAGCTTTCTTTTGGTTTCCATTTGCATGAAATACCTTTTTCCATCCCCTTACTTTCAGTCTGTATGTGTCTCTAGGTCTGAAGTGGGTCTCTTGTAGACAGCATATATAAGGGTCTTGTTTTTGTATCCATTCAGCTAATCTGTGTCTTTTGGTGGGAGCATTTAGTCCATTTACATTTAAGGTAATTATCGATATGTATGTTCCTATTCCCATTTTCTAAATTGTTTTGGGTTCGTTATTATAGGTCTTTTCCTTCTCTTGTGTTTCTTGCCTAGAGAAGATCCTTTAGCATTTGTTGTAAAGCTGGTTTGGTGGTGCTGAACTCTCTCAGCTTTTGCTTGTCTGTAAAGGTTTTAATTTCTCCATCAAATCTGAATGAGATCCTTGCTGGTTAGAGTAGTCTTGGCTGCAGGTTTTTCTCCGTCATCACTTTCAGTATGTCCTGCCACTCCCTTCTGGCTTGTAGGGTTTCTGCTGAGAGATCAGCTGTTAACCTTATGGGGATTCCCTTATGTGTTATTTGTTGTTTTTCCCTTGCTGCTTTTAATATGCTTTCTTTGTATTTAATTTTTGACAGTTTGATTAATATGTGTCTTGGCGTATTTCTCCTTGTATTTATCCTGTATGGGACTCTCTGTGCTTCCTGGACTTCATTCACTATTTCCTTTCCCATATTAGGGAAGTTTTCAACTATAATCTCTTCAAATATTTTCTCAGTCCCTTTCTTTTTCTCTTCTTCTTCTGGAACCCCTATAATTCGAATGTTGGTGCATTTAATGTTGTCCCAGAGGTCTCTGAGACTGTCCTCAGTTCTTTTCATTCTTTTTTCTTTATTCTGCTCTGCAGTAGTTATTTCCACTATTTTATCTTCCAGGTCACTTATCCGTTCTTCTGCCTCAGTTATTCTGCTATTGATCCCATCTAGAGTACTTTTAATTTCATTTATTGTGTTGTTCATCATTGCTTGTTTCATCTTTAGTTCTTCCAGGTCCTTGTTAACTGATTCTTGCATTTTGTCCATTCTATTGTCCATTCTATCTCCAAGATTTCGGATCAACCTTACTATCATTATTCTGAATTCGTTTTCAGGTAGACTGCCTATTTCCTCTTCATTTGTTAGGTCTGGTGCATTTTTATCTTGCTCCTTTATCTGCTGTGTGTTTTTCTGTCTTCTCATTTTGCTTGTCTTACTGTGTTTGGGGTCTCCTTTTTGCAGGCTGCAGGTTCATAGTTCCTCCTGTTTTTGATGTCTGTCTCCAGTGGCTAAGGTTGGTTCAGTGGGTTGTGTAGGCTTCCTGGTGGAGGGGACTAGTGCCTGTGTTCTGGTGGATGAGGCTGGATCTTGTCTCTCTAATGGGCAGGTTCACGTCTGGTGGTGTGTTTTGGGGTGTCTGTGGCCTTATTATGATTTTAGGCAGCCTCTCTGCTAATGGGTGGGGTTGTGTTCCTGTTTTGCTAGTTGTTTGGCATAGGTTGTCCAGCACTGTGGCTTGCTGGTCGTTGAGTGAAGCTAGGTGCTGGTGTTAAGATGGAGGTCTCTGGGAGATTTTCGGCGTTTGATATTATGTGGAGCTGGGAGGTCTCTTGTGGACCAGTGTCCTGAAGTTGGCTCTCCTACCTCAGAGGCAGAGCCCTGCCTCCTGGCTGGAGCACCAAGAGCTTTTCATCCACACGGCTCAGGATAAAAGGGAGAAAAAGTAGAGGGAATTAGTAGAAGTATGAGGAAAGAAAGAAGGAAAGGAGGGTAGGAAGGAAGGAAGAAAGAAAGAAAGAAGCAAAGAAGGAAAGGAAAGAAGGCAAGAAGGAAAGAAAGGAGGGAGGGAGGGAGGGAGGAAGGAAGGAAGGAGGGAAAGAAGGAAAGAAGACAGAAAGAAAGAAGATACAGTAAAAATAAAATAAAGTATAATGAAGTTATTGAATTAAAAAATTCTTATTTAGAAAAAAAAAAAAGGGACGGATAGAACCTTAGGACAAATGTTGGAAGCAAAGCTATACTGACAAAATCTTACACAGAAGCATACACATACACCCTCACTAAAAGAGGTAAATGGGGAAAAATCATAAATCTTGCTGTCAGAGACCACCTCCTCAATTTGGGATGATTCGTTGTCTAAAGGAGGGAAGGAAGGAAGGAAAGAAAGAAAGAACGAAGGTAAAGTATAATAACGTTATTAAAATTAATTATTAAGAAAAAAAATTAAAAAAAAAAAAACATGGACGGATAGAACCCTAGGACAAATGGTGGAAGCAAGACTATACAGACAAGATCTCACACAGAAGCATACACATACACATTCACAAAAAGAGGAAAAGGGAAAAAATCATAGATCTTGCTCCTAAAGTCCACTTCCTTAATTTGGGATGATTGGCTGTCTATTCAGGTATTCCACAGATGCAGGGTATATCAAGTTGATTGTGGAGCTTTAATCCGCTGCTTCTGAGGCTGCTGGGAGAGATTTCCCTTTCTCTTCTTTGTTCTCACAGCTCGCAGGGCTCAGCTTTGGATTTGGCCCTGCCACTGCGTGTAGGTCACTGGAGGGCGTCTGGTTTTTGCTCAGACAGGATGGGGTTAAAAGAGCCGCTGATTCGGGGGCTCTGGCGCACTCAGGCCGGCGGGGAGGGAGGGGCACGGAGTGCGGGGCGGGCCTGCGGTGGCAGAGGCCGGCATGACGTTGCACCAGTCTGAGGCGCGCCGTGCGTTCTCCCGGGGAAGTTGTCCCTGGATCCCGGGAACCTGGCAGTGGCGGGCTGCACAGGCTCCGCGGAAGAGGGGTGTGGAGAGTGACCTTTGCTCGCACACAGGCCCCTTGGTGGCGGCAGCAGCAGCCTTAACGTCTCCCGCCCGCCTCTGGGGTCCACGCTTTTAGCCGCGGTTTGCGCCCGTCTCTGGATTCCGCGCTTTCAGCCGCGGCTCGCGCCCGTCTCTGGGGTCCGCGCTTTCAGCCGCGGCTCACGCCCGTCTCTGGGGTTCGCGCTTTTAGCCACGGCTCGCGCCCGTCTCTGGAGTTCCTTTAAGCAGCGTTCTTAAACCCCTCTCCTCACGCCCCAGGAAACAAAGAGGGAAGGAAAAGTCTCCTGCCTCTTCGGCAGGTGCAGACTTTTTCCCAGACTCCCTCCCGGCTAGCTGTGGTGCACTAACCCCTTCAGGCTGTGTTCACCCGCCAACCCCAGTCCTCTCCCTGCGCTCCGTCTGAAACCGAAACCCGAGCCTCAGCTCGCAGCCCCGCCCGCCCCAGCGGGTGAGCAGACAAGCCTCTCGGGCTGGTGAGTGCCGGTCGGCACCGATCCTCTGTGCGGGAATCTCCCCGCTTTGCCCTCCACACCCGTTGCTGTGCACTCCTCCGCGGCTTCAAAGCTCCCCCCTCCGCCTCCCGCAGTCTCCGCCCGCGAAGGGGCTTCCTAGTGTGTGGAAACTTTTCCTCCTTCACAGCTCCTTCCCACTGGTGCAGGTGCCGTCCCTATTCTTTTGTCTCTGTTTTTTCTTTTGCCCTACCCAGGTATGTGGGGAGTTTCTTGCCTTTTGGGAGGTCTGAGGTCTTCTGCCAGCCTTCAGTAGGTGTTCTGTAGGAGTTGTTCCACGTGTAGATGTATTTCTGGTGTATCTGTGGGGAGGAAGGTGATCTCCGCGTCTTACTCTTCCGCCATCTTCCGCCTTCCCCCCTATTGTATGTTTTGAAGTAGAGTTGCTTCAGTCTTCCAGCTTTGTTCTTCTCCTTCAATATTTTTTATGTTTTCATAAATGTTATTCTTTTTTACAGTATTATTCACTATTAACTATTATTAACTATAGTTTCCATGCTGTATGTTACATCCCCATGACTTATTTATTTTATAACTGGAAGTTTATATTGTTTGACTTCCCTCACCCATTTTTGCCCAACTCCCACCACCCACCTCTGGCAACCACCAGTCTATTCTCTGCATCTGTGAGCTTGGGTTTTTTTTACTTTTGGATTCCACATATAAGTTAGATCATACAGTGTTTGTCTTTTTCTGTGTGACTTATTTCTCTTAGCATAATGCTCTCAAGTTCCATTTGGGTAGTTGTTGCAAATGGCAAGTTTCATTATTTTTTATGGTTGAATATATATATATACACACATATATGTAAAATCTCACGATTTCTTTATCCATTCATCCATTGATGGACAGATGGATAATTACATTGTTTCTTTATCTTGACTATTATAAATAATGTTGCAATTGAACATGGGGGTGCATATATCTGTGTGAGTTAATGTTTTCCTTTTCTTTGGCTAAATACCCAGAAGTGGAATTTCTGGATCATATGGTAGTTCTGTTTTTAATTTCTTGAACAAATTCCATACTGTTTTCCACAGTGGCTATACCAATTTATATTTCCACCAACAGTGCATAAGGGTTCCCTTTTCTCTACATCTTTGCCAACATTTGTTATTACTTGTCTTTTTGATAATAGTTATTCTAACAGGTGTAAGTTGATAGCTCACTGCAGTTTTAATTTGCATTTCTCTGAAGATTAGTGACACTGAACACCTTTTTACATACCTGTTGGTCATCTGTATGTCTTCTTTGGAAAAATGTCTATTTAAATGTACCTAAATAGAAGATCAGTTTAGACCTTCTGCCCATTTTTTAATTGGATTGTTTTTCTGCTGTTGAGTTGTATAAGTTCTTTATATATATTGGACATTAATCCCTTATCAGATATATAAATTGCCAATATTTTCTCCTATTCATTAAGTTACATTTTCATTTTATTAATGGTTTCCTTTGCTATGCAGAAGCTTTTAAGTTTGATATAGTCCCACTTGTTCACTTTTCTTTTGTTGCCTTTGTTTTTGGTGTAACATCCAAAATTGTTCATGAAGACCAATGTCAAGGAAGTTACTGCCTATGTTTTCTTCTAGGAGTTTTATAGTTTCAGGTTTTATATTTAAGTCTTTAATCCATTTTGAGTTAAATTGTTGTGTACGTTGTAATATAGTGTTATAATTTCTTTCTTTTTCATGTGACTGTCCAGTTTTTCTAGCACCATTTATTGAAGAGACTGTCTTTTCCTCATTGTATATTCTTGGCTCTCTTGTCATAAATAAGTTGACCATATATGTTAGGTTTATTTCTGGGCTCTTTGTAATATATTTTGAAATCAGGGAGTGTAATGCCTCCAGCTTTGTTCTTCTTTCTTCAGATACCTTTAGATATTTGGGTTTGTTTGTGGTTCCATACAAATTTTAGGACTGTTTGTTTAATTTCTGTGAAAAATGCCATGGAAATTTTGGTAGAGATTGCATCGAATCTTTAGATTGCTTTGAGTAGTATGAACATTATAACACTATTATTTTTTCTGATCCATGAGCATAGACTATCTTTCCATTTATTTGTGTATTCTTCAATATTGAGTTGAGTATTCTGGGTCTTTTACTGCTGCATACAAATTTTAGAATTAGTTTGTAGGTATCACAAAATAATTTGCTTGGATTTTGGTTGAGATTGCATTGAATTTGTGGATCAAGTGGAGAGGAACTGACATCTTAACAATATTGAGTCTTTTTAACCATGAACATGGATTATCTTTCCATTTATTTAATTTTTCATCAGAGTTGTATAGTTTTTCTCATAGAGGTATTGTACATACCTTTTTTAGATTTATACCTAAGTTTTTCATTTTGGGGGGTGCTAATTTAAATGACATTGTGGGGGTTTTTCATATTTCATTTTCTAATTGCTGGTATATGGAAGTGTGATTGGCTTTGGTATATTAGCCTTGTATCCTGCAAACTTGCTGTAATCCCTTATTAGTTCTAGGAAGGTTTTCATTGATTCTTTTGGATTTTCTAAGTAGGTGATCATGTCATCTGTGAACAAAGACAGTTTCATTTCTTCCCAATCTGTATACTTCTTGTTTTCTTTTCTTGTCTTATTCCATTAGCTGGAAATTCCAGTAGAGTGTTGAAAACGAGTAATGAGAGAGGACATCCTTGCTTTGTTCATGATTCAGTGGGAAAGCTTCAAGGTTTTCACCACTAAGTATGAAATTAGCTGTAGGTTTCTGTAGGTATTATTCAAGTTGAGGAAGTTCTCATCTATTCGTAGTCTACTGAGAGTTTTTATCATAAACATGTGTTGAATTTTGTCAAATGCTTTTCTTATTGCATCTATGGATAAGATCATTTGATTTTTTTTTTTTAGTATCTTTATATGATGGATTACATTAGTTGATTTTTGAAATTTGAACCAGCCTTGCTTATAGGATAAATCACACTTGGTTGTGGTATATAATTCTTTTTATATATTGTTGGATTTGATTTGCTAATATTTTTTTGAGCATTTTTACATCTATGTTCATGAGAGATATCGGTCTGTAGTTTTCTTTTCTTGTAATGTCTTTGTCAGGTTTTGGTATTAGGGTAATGCTGGCCTCATAGAATGAATTAAGAAATATTCCCTCTGCTTTTATCCTCTGAAAAACATTGTGGTGAATTTTTTTTTTCTTAAATGTTTTATAGAATTTACCAATGGACACATCTGGGCCTGGTGTTTCTGTTTTGGAAGGTTATCAGTATTGATTCAATTTCTTTTATAGATATAGACTTATTTTATTGTATTTTCTTCTTGTGTTAGTTTGTGTCCTATGAAGCTTGGGTCTTCCAAGTAATTAGTCCATTTCACCTAGGTTCTTAAATGTGTGGGTATAGAGTTGTTCATAGTATTCTTTTATTAGTCTTTTAATGCCCATAGGCTCTGTTGTAATGTTCACTCTTTCATTTCTGATATTAGTAATTTGTATCCTCTCTTTTTCTTAGATAGCCTGGCTAGAGGCTTATCAGTATCATTGCAGTTTTCAAGGAATCAGCTTTTGCATTTGTTGATTTTCTCTATTGATTTACCATTTTCAAATTAATTGATTATTGCTCTAATTACTACTTCTTTTTTTCTTTTCACTTTGGATTCAATTTGTTCCTCTTTGTCTAGTTTCCTAAGGTAGACACTTAGATTATTGATTTGAAATCTGTCTTCTTCTCTAATATATTCATTCCATGCTATGAATTTACCTTTAATATACTTTTCCTTCAGTAATTTGTTTTAACATCATGCATATTTTATCTTTCACTCCATATTATACCTTTTAATGTAAACATGATCTAGTAAAGTTAATACAGCAATTAATACAGCATTCTTATTTTGTGGCCTTCAATGTTGCTAGCATGCCTTATGCTGCATAACTCTAAGGATATAAACACCTCAGGTAAGAAATAAACTGGTAAATTAATAGTTTTCAAAGCAAACAATTGTGGTTGGAAATATGGCCTGGGAGGCAGGACCTTTTCCTCAGACTACCAGAAATTCTCTTGCCTCTTAACAATTACCTGTTGTTCTAATACTGTTTCTAAACTATTATTAGTGTCCAAGTAAATGATAGAGCCAATTATCCAGCAAGTTAACAGAACTGAAAGAAACATTTGTTACATCATATTAAGCTCAGACTTAAAAGGTTGTACATAGAACATTTTATATATTCTGTAGATCCAATATTCTTGATGCTATGTAGTCTATGGCAGTAGCAGGGAATGGTACAATAACAATATTGAAAAATTCAAAATTGAACCTTCTTGTGGGAACACATTTGTTAAGAAGGCTTAGAAAAGATCTATTGCTAGTAAATGGTTTTAAGTTAACCTGAAAATGTGTTTGTTTTCCTTTTAATATTGATAGTTTTCCTAAGTACATGATTTTATATTGACAAATATTTTCTCTTGTCACTTTGATGTTATCAAAGTAATATTTTCTTTGTTGTTAAAGAAGTTCTGTCTAATTCTTCGTATACAATCTGTCTTTCCTATGTGAATGCTTTTAGATCTTGTCTTTGTCTCTGATGTTCTTTAGAAATGAATTTCTTTGTCCTGCTTGGAATATGATGTCCTTCATGAAATGGAGGACTTATATTTTTATCAATATTGGAAAATTCTCACTGCATTTTAAAATATAACCTCTCCATTGTTTTCTTTATTCTTTTCTGGAACTCAGATCAGATGTCTCATACACCTTCTTATATTACTGACTATGCATCTTATCTCAGTTTCCTATTTTTATCTTCCTTTGGACTGAATCATAATTTAAGACCAATCCAGTAAGTGTTTCTACACTTGTTTCTAATCTGCTTTTTAAACTATCCTAAGATTGTATTTTATTTTGTTTTTTTTTTTTTTTTTGGGTGGCAATACCTTTAATTACCAGAGTTTATTCAGTTTACTTCTAAATCTAAGTGTGCAGTAATATTCTAAATTTTTGGAACCTCTTTTTCTCACTCATTTAAAAATTTTGTATGCATGCATTTTTTAAAAAACCTCCTACATAATTATTTTATAATCTGCATATAATACCTCCAATCTTGGATTATTTGGATATAAATTTATTGTGTACTGTTCTGGCTAACTCACGTTTATGGTAGGTAGTCTTCTCATGGCACTTGTTACTGTGTTTTATTATAAACTCAGATTTATTGGTATTTAATCTATATGTATTACTGGGCATCTGTGTAGAGAGATGCCTTCCTATAAGGGTCCAAGAACCAGAATCCTACTCTCTGTGGAGTTATTCATCTCTACATACTTATGTTTCTAGAATTATTAAGAAATGAGAAAATTATGCCTTCTGTATTCAATACCACTCTAGTTTTAGCTCCTGTCTTGTTTATTCTGTTTTGTTATTTTTAGTTAACTTTCTTATTTTTTGTGAGTTCAAAATGTTTGCTATAATTTATCTAACATTTATATATTTTTATTGACTTTATGTTCCAGAATATCTATACTATGACATTTACAGGAGTAGTTTTCAGTAATACTGATAATTATCCTCAAAATTTGTGCTTTTTAATACTTATATACAGAAATATATAAAACAGAAATACTAACTCAAAAGTTAAATTTGATTAACTTAATCAAATTAATACTCCCTTTTTATTTAATAAAATGTTGATATTAATACTTAATCAAGTATTAGGAATCAAAAATTAATTTTTAATTAAATATTTAAAATCAATATAAGATTTCTATTATTGACATGCATGGACAAGTTGTAATGCTGCACTGACATTTTTACATAGTTGCAAGTATTTTCATATACACATTTGCAACAAAATAAGCTGTCTTTCTAAATTTGTACAAATTGATTCATTTAGACAATAAAACCTCCAATGAGATATGAATGTGTACCAAGATGTTCCTTAAATGACTATATTAGGCCAGCAACAGTGTAATATAGAAAGATAAACAGTAAGGAAATGCTACATCATAGCAATGGACAGAATATTATTTATTTCCTGACTGCTTAGACAAGCTAGAAGGATCCCAACCTGGTTCCTGGTTAAATTAATAAGATGCAAGCATAGCAAAACCCTCACTGTTGGCACATCTTTGTAATTTATATGAAAGTCTCAAGTTTAAATTGTACCTTAAAAGAAGGACAGAAAAACAAGTTTTTTCAGGCACATATCTATGCCCATGAAGAAAGAAATATTCAAAGGATGTATTTAAATTCTGAAAGATTGTCAGATGGAAATTCTTTTGAGTTGTTTTTCTATTTTTAAATAGAATTTTTAAAATTTCCCCAATAAGCATTCTTTCTAATATAGCGAGATTCTTCTCTGTATTTTTTCATTAAATATATTATGTAACATTTTGAGAACACATTCTTACAAAATGTTCTTAAATATAATGTGAATGTATTCTGAGCAGTAAACATGTAAGGCATTCTCCCAATTTTCTTCATTTGTTGATATAATATTAAGAGTTTGAGGCAAAAGTCAATGCCAAAAAAATGATACTGTACTATAAGTGTAACATTAATTCATAAGTGATGATTAACAATAAGTAATAGTGAATAGAAAAGTATTCAAAAAATGTTTATTGTCATCTTCAGTATCACTAAAACTTATCCTAAATGAGTTGTTCATACTTGACTTTTTTCAAAAAGTTTATAATTCGTGGAACTCATTAGCAGAGACAAGGCAGATTAAAATTCAAGTGTCGTGGTGAGTTATCTCAGGACCTGAAAAGAGGTAGTATAAACCCAACATTAGTATTAACAACACATAATGGGATATACACCCAAGTTTTGTATTGATGTGGTTTGTAGGTCCTTTCCTCTCTAATGGTATGTCATATCCTAAAATTCCTGTGTTTTTCCCAAACATATGATCTTCTTCTAATAAAGATATCCTCAGACAATCACTAAGTCTTATATCATCCATGTTGCACAGTTCTTTAAAGACTAACGTTTGAAGAGTCAATTCATGTTGAACATAAAATATTTCTGAGATCGACATGTGAATTTTTACCATCCTTATTACAAACTGATGTTGTTGCCATTTTAATATTTTTACCACTAATAGATGATAATTTTTTTTAAATATATTACTCAGTTCTTCAAGGCATATACACTGGACACATTTTTTCTATAATTTCTGTAAATTTATTTTTGTCTACAAATTATAATATTTTGTTTAATTTTATAATCTTAGTTTCTCATGTATATGTATATGTGTGCATAAAAGAAAGAAATAGTCATGCATGTCATTAAAATGCTTGTAAGGAATTAAATAAATTACCCTGCTAATATTATAAACTAAATAATAGATGGCACTTTATGTTCTATGTGTTTGGAGATTGTTAGATACCACTAAATAGAAAAATCATATGAAGTGCACAAATATTTTCATAATTTGAAATATTCAATTTTACTCAATGCCAATCTTTAATCCTAGAAAAGTTGAGACTAGCATACAACCTCCTCATATTACTAATAATTTTTTATTTTAAATGAAATATAGACAAAAGGATGGCTAAACATTTATAAAGTTGCTAACGCTTGTAGATAATACATGCATGTGGAAACTCAGGCCTCAATAAAGTCACATAGAAAACAAACTCAATTGTACTGAACTATAGTACATATATATTCAAGTAATAAATATGTCGCTACTACAAATCAATAAATTTTGAATCTGTGGCAATTCAGACAACATAAATTAATAGATATCATATAGTAAATATCTCCACAGTGGATTTCTTTAAACAAGAAATCTAAAGTTTTCATAAATGTTGAGTGTTAGGAGCCATGTATTTAGTTAAGTGTTTAATATGAATTGTCTCATTTACCTCTCAGAAGTCCACATGGTAATATTTATAATATCCCCGTTTTTCGCAAAAGGGAAATGAGGAAGCTAGTCTGACACCGTTCTCCCAATATTTAAGATTTTACCTAATAAAAAGCAACACAGCATGGTGATTAAAAGCAAGAATGCCAGAACTTGAATATGTAGCTTTTATTTCATATGTGAAAGAAAGAAATATTCCATAAACTTGTCTATTTCATTTTTCTCCTATGGAAAATGGGAACATAGCCAACATCTGTTTGCATTCTTTTGATAATTAAATATTAGCACGTGTGAAGAACTCTGTGACACAGTGCCCACTCATTAAATGAGAGCTATTATATTAATTTCACAAAGTTTTGGGGTGATCTATTTCTGCTGTATGTCCTTTCCACTTATTATTGCTTATGATCCTTTGTGTTTGTTTCGTTTCTATGGTTGTGCTTTTTTTAAATAGCAGTCTCAGGTAGTGCTTTACTGGTAGAAATGATCTGCAATCTCACCTCGAAAGCATACCCTCGGTAGCGATCTGCGTTCCTTCCGACACACGCTCTAATGGAGGCATTTCTTGCAATTACGGAGCCTACATTTCTTGTACCATAAATTTATATCCCATCCTAGCAGTGTTTGTGCTGATGATTTTCATAAGTGGCTATTTTTCCACGTAAAGCATTGAATGAGACATAGATGTATCGTTGCCGCTTGCCATGATAAATATGTTTTATTCTATTCTACAATTTCTAACAAAAGATGGAATCTTTTCAGAATTTTATATTTAAGCCAGGTTCTCAGTTCTCTGTATAATTTTTCAGTACCAAGATGCGCCTTCCTTTTCCCCAGACCTTTCGATGTAAGTTTCTTGGTTACAAGGATTGATAAATGCCCCCCCGGGGAAGCTGAGTATCAATACAAGCTTACCTGTCTAGTTTCACACTTACTCTTTATGTTTTGACCTTTGGGTATTTACTTAACTTTCTTAAAGTCTCAGCTATATATTTAAAACAATTTTTACACATATTTTATCAAGAATTTCAACATGGGAGACATTTTAGACAAACATTGCAAGTAAGAGCAATTATGATCGAATTTTTCTTTTAAAACAATGTTTCAGACTGGTATACGAAAGTGACTGGGCAAGAGTAAAGATAAGGTGACCAATGTGAAAGTTTTTGCAGCAGTCTTAATAAGAGAGAAGAATGACTTTGACTTTCAACAACAATGACTAAATGTGGTCAAATCAGGAATACATTTGGAAGTCAAGCCTAATGGGATTTATTGAAAGATTAGATGTGGGTTGTGGAAATCATAGGAAAAAAGAGAGATTTCTAAGAGTTAAACCTGAAAAACAAGGAAGATGGAAGTGTATTTTAATTACCCAGGGAAAAATGAGAGCATTATACAAAAATCTCTAATAGTGAGGCTAGAGATACACTAAAGATTTGCTGTAGAACTGGTCAGATTTGATGACAGAAGGGTGAAGTGTGTAGCACAGAGAGGGAGGTGATTTATACGTGGGGTCCTCAGTTGATGAAGTTTCCAATAATTAAGATAATTAAAGTGGCAAGAGGAGAAGATTTGCAGAGAGTGCTGACACAAATTCAGTTCTAGGCGTGATGAGTTTGAGATGCTTATGGGACAATCATGTGGATATTTTCAGATCAATTTTTTTAAAACAGGATTGCATCCTCAGGGTAAAGTTCTGAGCCAGAGATAGAGATTTTGAAGGCATATTTACACTAATTATCTAAGGTTCTGAGACATAATAATATGTGAACTTTCTGAAACTTACTGGATACATTTTACAAAGTCAGTAGTATTTATGAAAGAAGTAAATACATTTTTACCATAATATTGGTGAGAATCCAAGTCTCTTCACATTCTGGATTTATTTTACCTGTAATATAGCTTTTATTTTAACTTCTATGCTTTACAATAATGAATTCCATTAATATGTATTTGAATTTTAAACCTTGACTTCAAACACTATTCTCCTGTGGCAAATAAACTGATTAAAATTAAGACCCAGAAAATTCTTTTATTAATCTGTTGTTTAGATGCTTGTGTTCAATTTCTTGTATTATATATAACTTTGCTTCCAAGATGAAATCTGCAAACCACTATAGCACCATACTGAACTTTGGCCAAAACACAGGAATTTATTTTAATGATCCTCATATTTTCAGATTCTTCACTTGAAGTATAGGGCACCCTCTAGAGAACAGAATCAATAAACCTTGAAGAATGCATATGGAACATTATTTAAACTAAGAGCTGAAGGGAAGCTAGCAGATGCTAAGGAGCACTGAGGGTGAACTGCAGAAGTCTGCTAGGGACGACAGGCACATGAATGAAACATGCATCCACAGGATGGTAACTGTGGTATAATGAGAAGAGTGAGAAGAGAAAGAGCAGGGAAACTCATTACCTGACAGAACAGTAAGAGCCCTATTTAAGTGCATGTCCAAAAAATGACATAGTCGTTCATTCATTTAACAAAATGATTGGGCTTCCTGGTGCGGTGCTTGGTTGTAGGGGTACAGAATGGAATAAGATTTTGGAAGGAATACTGATCATTGTGATATTGTTTATATACTCTAAGTGGCATTCAGTGGTGTCCTGGGAAGCCATAGAAAGAACGTTTGATGCCAATCAGTGGGTTAGAAGAGGTATCCATCTCACCAGGAGTTTAACCTTTCAAGGATATGTTGGAGTTAGTTAGAAATGGAGAGTTAGTTCAAAGCAGAGAGAAAGCACATGCAAAGGTATGTAGCCAAGAAACAATGAATGTCCTTGGGATATGGCTTCTCCAGTGTGTCTGTGATACAGATCAGAGAGGATTCAAAAGAGATGAGGCTGCAAGGGTTTTAAAGGGCTGAGATATAAATGAGTTTGTGTGCTATGCTCAGGAGTCTGCATCTTAATTTGAAGATGATGGAGAGGCACTGAATTCTTTGAAGCACAAGAATGAAGTGAAGAAATATGCACTTTGATAGCAGGGTGAAGGATGTCACGGAGGAAGGCAAAATTCATGTTGGACTTTATAAACGACACTAGTATTTAAGAAGCAGCGGTAAGAAATGAGGTGTAGGGAGAATTTGCAAATAAGAAACCAGTTGTTAAACATTAGAATCCCTAAAGTCTCAAGAGGGAGGAGATATGGGGATATGTGTATATGTATAGCTGATTCACTTTGTTATAAAGCAGAAACTAACACACCATTGTAAAGCAATTACACTTCAATAAAGATGTTTAAAAAAAATCTCTAGTCTTTGAAATTCATTCACAGATGCTTTATATGAAGATGTTTTTTTCTAAGAAAATGCATGAAGATTATCTATAAAAATAAATAAAATAACAAAGAACAATTAAATATAAAAATCAGGTGCAATCTTTGGTTACCTTATTCAATGCTTAGCTATAGCAACAAATGTCTAATGGAAATTAACTTTCCAGAAGTGTTATCTATCTGTTCTGCATACGTCTGTTCCTCTGTTAACTGCTTGAAAGAGAAATGCCAGTATATAACGTTTCAATGACTAACAGGATTAATACATTCCCAAACCTAACTTTAAACATGTAGAAAACTTAAAGTTTTCAGAATCACTTAATATTTACCTTTAATTCCTCAGGAAACTTTTAAGATATGTGGCATGCTCATTAGCTTTCAAACTATTACATGATAATAGTGACTATTACAAAGTAATCAATATAAAGTCAGGAATATCTTGTCTTTATTCCCTTCACTGTCATTATTTTTGCATGACCAGCAGTAAGCAAAGTTCCTTGTTCTGCCCTTAGCCACTATATTAATTATCAGAATGACTTTGATTAAACATTTTATTCATTCATCTATTCAATTATTACATTAATGAATATTTCTTGAGGGTTTTAGTGATGTGAGTTACTGAGCTAGGAATCAGGGATATGAAGACAAATAACTAAGTGGATACTGCATATAAAATAGATAACTAATGAGAACCTGCTGTATAGCACAGAAAACTCTACTCGGTGCTCTGTGGTGACCTAAATGGGAAGGAAACCCAGAAAAGAGGGGATATATGTATACGTATGGTAGATTCACTTTGGCGTACAGCAGAAACTGGCACAGCAGAATAAAGCAACTATACTCCAATAAATCAATAAAAAGAACTAAGTGGATAATTAGTCATAGAGAGGGCCTATAAGAAACTTATAATAAAATGCAGTTAGTGCAATGATGAGTATAACTACATATAAGAATAAAAAGCCACCAAAAGCTTTCTGTTAACCCGTTTGATAGGTAGGATAATAGTCAGCAAATGCTTTCTGGATGAGGTTAGTGTGCCTATATACTGAACCAAAATAAGCATATGAGTTACATAGGTAAAAATGCAGTGAAAAGAATATCCCATGAAATGTTTAGTAGAATTTATGATGTAGACAGTTGGGAAACCTTATCCTTTTCAAAATAGCAATCATATAGATACTTTACTTTTACCATTCTAGTGGCAGTGTGAAGGATGCATTTGAAGGTAACAAAAATAAAGCCAAAAAAGTTATGACAGTCCTATAGGCATCCAAACTAGAGAGAATGTTAAGTTCTACTGGGAGTAGCAAAGAGGGTACAAATTCTAGGGATGCAAAATTAGTCAAATCTAAAAAATGTGAAGGTGGTTCAACATAGCAACACTGGAAACTAGTTACATGAGGTTTAAGAATAGGGTTAGAGGAGTAATGGAATGAAAGAGCTGGAAGTAAAAATGATAATTATGAACAATTATTTGCCAATATATTTTAAATTTATTTATTTTATTTTTGGCTGTGTTGGGTCTTCGTTGTTGCGCGTGGGCTTTCTCTAGTTGCAGTGAGCAGGGGCTACTCTTCATTGCAGTGCGGGGGCTTCTCATTATGGTGGCTTCTCTTGTTGCGGAATATGGGCTCTAGTCACGCAGGTTTCAGTAGTTGCAACACGCAGGCTCAGTAGTTGTGGCACACAGGCTTAGCTGCTCCGCAGCATGTGGGATCTTCCTGGACCAGGGCTTGAAGATGTGTCCCCTGCATTGGCAAGCGGATTCTTACTGTGCCACCAGGGAAGTCATGCCAATATATTTTAAATACTTGGTGAAATGGGCACATTCCTAGGAAAATGCCAGAACAAAAATGATACAAGAGGAATTTGACTAGTTATATATCAATTTTAGAATCTGAGTCTGTAATTTTAAAATCTTTCCACTAATGAACCTCTACATCTATGTGGTTTCACCCATAAATTTTAACAAATGTTTAAGTGATAAATTCTGCTAATCTTACAAACATCTCCTAGGGAATTAAAAAATCAGAACATTCCACAGCTCATTTAATGAGGCTCACATAACCTTGATACCATAAGATATTATAAGAAAATTGTACACCAATATCATTCATGAGCATAGATGCAAAAATCCTAAACACTATATTAGCAACACAAATCTAGGGTTATATAAAAAGGGTAGTAAACATAATCACTAATCATTTAAAATATTAATAAATTCACTTCCTAAATTTGAAAATTGTCATCTATATACATAATTAAGAGAGTGAAAATGCAAGTTTCTCAATTGTAGAAGGTATTTTCAACTCATATAACCTATAAAAGTCCTATATCTAACTTATATGAAGCATTAAAGAAATAAAAAATCAAGAACCCAATTTTAAGAAGGTTGGAGACATCAAGAATCAGTTCATAACTAAATGATTCTAATTAGCTTATAAATATGGAAAGGTCCTCAATTCTTGTGTAATCACAGAAATGCCGACATGTACTCAACTGAATGGTCAATATTAAAAAAAAAAAGAAGAAAAGAAAGAAAAGAAAAATTCTAACAAACTAATGGAGAAAATATAGAACAGTGGGAGCCCCCATATACTACTTGAAGGAATATAAATTGTTAAAATTTCCTGTCAAAAATTATTTGGCATTATCTACTAACATTGAACCTGCAAATACTCCATGAGACAGCAATTCCACTTCTAGGTACATACCCAACTGACATTCATGTGTATGCACTCCAAGATTCTTAGAGCTGAATATTCATGGGAATGCTATAATAGACCAGAAACTGAAAACAACTCAAATATCTACCAAAGGTTGATTAGATAGATTGCTATAAATGAATACAGTGGAATACTATACAGCAATAAAAACAAAAGAATTATAAGCATTAACAGTTAATGCATATTTAGTGAGCAAAAGAAGCCAGATAGAAAATAATACATGATGGATGATTATGTTTATATTAGCTCCAAAATGCTGGCCAAATTAAGCTATAGTTTTTAGTGTGGTACTTAGGTGTACGAGGAAGTTATTGCCATAAAATTAAGATAATATTTATCTCTGGGGGAGAGGAGGAAGGATGTAGAAATCAAGAGTGATAATGAAATATCTTTGGGGGAGGTAGCAATATTCTTTTTTCTTTAGATCACTGAGCTGTACATTTTCTCTGTGCTACATTTTATAATGAAAAACATTGAAAGCTACTGTGGAAGGATAAATTCTTGTTGGTTTAGTTCTATTTATTTCAAATAGCTTAATCCTACTCAAAATGACCCTAAGTGTAGAGATAAGTAACTTGGCTGCTCGGATGATGGAAAAGACTGATATTGATAGTTACTTTATGGTTTTATTATGAGAGGTAAATGAGAAAATGCTGGTTAATAGAATCTGAGATAGATTTTCCTTATGTATTAAATTTCTTCTCTCAATTTCTTTTCTAATCTATCTATCTCATATCAAACTTGCCATCATCTTCATTTTCTCTCTCTCTTTCCTTTCTTCTCTACTTCAATATGATAAAAGTCTGTCAATTTATTATTAAAATATCTAAATTCTCCTTCCACTTTCCTTTTCTTTCTACCACAATAACTTTGATAATTACTTCAATAATGAGGGGGGACTGGAAAATAGCATCAGAATGAAGAGAAATTGCTGATACAGAAGATGTAGGATTTAATAATTAGGATTGAGTTCACTAATGGAAAAGCCTGTGTAAGTGAATGAATGAAGGAAGTGGTGCTTAATTGTATATTTAGTATCAGAAACATGCTATGTAGAATATTTAATAAATGGTAGATATAGTTCATTTGTTATGATCATTTGATAACAGGAGGGGATGCCCAGGTATGTGATAGGATATTCAGTGATAGGATATATGTGGTAGGCCATACCCATTTAGAGTTAATGAAGGATATCTCAACTGCATGTTAATATTTGGAAATTATTTATATAAAAATATCTGTTGAAACATTTTATATAATTTAGATAAATGTATATAAAAATAGAATGAGAAAAACAATAGGGTCAAAAATTAAACTTATGGCATACCAGTTTGAAATAGTAATTGCAATAAGCATCAGCAAAGGAAATTATAAAGAAACTGGTTTTTATTCTACTTGCTAGCTATTTATTACAATAGCCTGTCATGGTTTCACATTTACTGGTAGAAGACATGAGGGTTCTGGCACAGAGAAAAAGGACTTTGTTTTTCACAGCTCAGCAAGTTTCATATGAGTTTCATATCCTTGTCAGTTTCCCTTGCCCCCTAAGTCCCATGGGGATAATGTTGAAGCACACCGACATGGATGCTGGGAATTTCATATCCACACAGGAAAAGATAAATAAATTGTGCAGATTCATACAACAGAAACCTACACAGCAACAAAAAAGCACATATTTCAGATATACACAATAACATAGATGAATCTTAATGGCATTGTTCTAAGTGATGGAAGCCAGGCACAAAGTATTTTATAATCTATGATTCATTAATCTGACATACTAGAATAGACAATACTAGAATAGACAAAACTATAGTGAGAGAAAGCAGATTAGTGATTGCTAGGTACTGACATCAGTGGTGTATTGACTGAAAAGTGTCAGAAGAAAGCTGTTGGGGGTGATGAAAGTATTGTATATTATGAGTATGATATTGTTTACATACTATGTTTTCTATAGTAAATGCCAAAGAATTATATTTTCATGATGGCTGAATTTTGTTGTATGTATATGTCATCAGTTGGATTGTGTTCCCCTAAAGGAGATGTTGAAGTCCCAGCCCCTGGTATCTGTGAATTTGGCATTATTTGGCCATAGGGTCTTTGTCTGCAGATGTAATCAAGTTAAAATGAGATCATACTGGATTAAGGTATTCCCTAAATCTAATGACCAATGTCCTTACAAGAGGCCATGTGAAGGCACAGGTACAGAGACAGTCAGAGAGAATGCCACTCAGAGACAAGAGTGATAGAGCTGTAAACCAAGAAGTGTCAAAGATTGCTGGCAGTTACCAGAAGCTAGGAGAGAATCATAAAAAAGTTTTATCCTCAGAGCCTCAAGAAGGAACCAACCTTACTGACATCTTGATTTCAAACTTCTAGCTTCCAGACTGTGAGAGAATAAAGTTCTATAAGCCACCCAGTTTGTAATAATTTGCTATAGGAGTCGTAGGAAGCTAAAATAGTATATTTTACCCCTGTAAAGCTGCCTTTTGAAAAATAACATAAGGATATATTGCAAACAATATATGCAAACAGCATTGGTGAATTGTTTCTTATAACAACTTATTTTTTAAAATTAAATCCAAGGTTGTATATTAGTTAGCATAGCCTAACTGATGTAGTAAGTAGTCCCCAAATGTGCTATATTTTTGCTCTTCTGATAATACCGGACAGGAGAAAAAGTTGGCAGTGATCCAACTTGATGTAGGCTCTGGCATATTCAACAGTTTGTTTGCTACAACTCCTGTGAAGAAGTACAGAGGAACACAGGTGTGATAGTTTCACGAGCCAAGACTGGAATAGGTGCCAATCACTTTCACACGTATTTCCTTGGCTGACACACAGTTGTATGGCTTTACCTCACTGCCAAGGAACCTAGTAAATTTGTTTAGCTGTGTACTAGCTCTTGAAGAAATATTGCTTCAATTTGAGATGAACAAAAATTGAATATTCTCAGCTAAAGAATCTCTGTGAAAGTTCATTACTACCATACCACTTTAGACCAGGCTATAGCAGTAGTATTATAATTGGTCTTCATATAGCCACTCACTTCTCCACCCCAATCCAATGAGGACTTCTTAAAATGTAAGCCTCTTCATGCCGTGCCTCAGTTTAATACTCTTCAATAGATATCCAGTGTTGATTTAAGTGAAAATACTTAATAGATCCTAGGAATTCTAACATGATCTGAGTTTTGCTTATGTTTCCAAACTTACCTATTTAAGTAAGTCCTTTATATTCTTTTCTCAAGCTAATTTAAACTTCTTACAATACCTAAAACATCATACTTCAGCATCTAAAACCCATCATGCTTTCTCTCACCTCAGTGAGAGACTAGACCTGAATGATAAGGTCTAGTCCCTTAACATTCAGGTCTACTCTCAGAATCATTTCCTGTGAAGCAATTATACTCCAATAAAGATGCGAATACAAAAATAATTTCCTTAAGGAAACTTTTTTCCATTGACTCCTATGTCCCAAGGCTAAGTTAGTTCTCCTGTATTTAGGCTTATAGAAAGTCCTGTACATATCCCTTTAGAGCACAGGCACATAAGTAATTATTTAAATAATTATAATAATTATTTTTTAAATCTGAGTTTCCCAGTTAAAAATTTACAAGCAGAGATTGTGGCAGTTTTGTCCACCATTTCCTATTTCAGTGACCATCACATAGCAGGTCGTTAAAAGGTCAATTAATTGATGGCGCTGCTTACTGTTTGATAGAAGGGTATCTACTTATATACTTTCCAAAATGGATTTTTCTTGAATTGAGAGAGACAGAGTAAGGTAACCAAATAATTGTATTATTTTTTTGAAAAATATTGGAATCCATGAGGTAACATGCCTTTGATAATAGCACAAAAGAGCACACACCTAACCCCTGTCTCATTTTGTAATCACGTGTGTAATAAAACCACAGAATAGAAATGACAGGGACTTATTATTTGGTACAGAAGTCATATACCCTAAAGATGCTGCTAGTTTTCTAATTTTTTTGATTTCTATGATCATGTGAAGTTTGCATTAAAGAACAGACAAGTTTCCCAGACACATAGTCGATTTCATAAACAAACACACTTAAAACATCTCTAAGCCCCTGTCTCCCACCACAAAGCAATAGTGCTTGGTTAGGACTGATAGAATAAATAAAATGAAACAACAAAACATTTGAATGCCCTAAATTGCGAAGCTAGGTTCATTGAAAAATTCTTAATGTTTTAAATGTGCATAAACATAATATATAAGGCAGAATGTTTATTAAGGATGGCTCTCAGAACTTATTACTTCCAAATCTTAAAAAATATGTCCAGAATTTGCATGAATGTATAATGCTCATCACTGATAATTTATCCATTTATAGATGGATAATTTCCATATATCATGGAAAAATTTACTGGGATATTAAAGTGGAGTGCGTGGGGCTGGAGCACTCTTGCTGGGCTGGGAGACCGCAACGGTGCTCCCGTAGTGCTGCCCCAGTGAGTGCTGACAATGGCCATCTCCACCCCACCTGGATCATAGCCCAGGCCCGCCGGTCTGTCTCTGCATGGCTAGACTGAGTCTTTTTCCAGGGCCCAACTGGTCCAGGTTGTGTGCTAGGCTGTGGTGTGGAGTGAGCAGGGCCAAGTTATTCACACCATTTGGATTGGGGAGTGCGGGGAGGCAGCGGCTGCCAGTTCAAACTCTCTCCACCCTAACTGTTGGCAAACCAGCACACGTGCTCCCCTCACGAGTGGAATAGGCTTCTCCAGCCTTTCTTTCTGTCCAAGAGGTTCTCCTGGGCTTCCCTGGTGGCGCAGTGGTTGAGAGTCCGCCTGCCGATGCAGAGACACAGGTTTGTGCCCCGGTCTGGGAAGATCCCACATGCCGCGGAGCGGCTGGGCCCATGAGCCATGGCCCCTGAGCCTGCGCGTCTGGAGCCTGTGCTCCGCAACAGGAGAGGCCACAAGAGTGAGAGGTCCGCGTACGGCAAAAAAAGAGACTTTCTTAAAATCTCCCTTTCAGAATTTCATAAAAAGACATTTTTAAAGATTTGGAGTAGATAAACAATAACTCTATATTGATAGGAAGATAGCTTTTACTTCTGTTTCAAAGAAACTTGGGAATTCTCAGTTCTAGATTTGGGGTTTTTTTTGCATTTTTAATCTAGATATTTTTATCGTTCTAATTCTAAATGAAAGATTTTAAGAGCACTATCTTAAATGCTTTGTATTAACAGACTCATTTGGGATTTTTAAACATAAATACTTTTAAATTTAGTTAGTAACTTATTCCATATTGCTACAGAGCATGGAAAGTGTGCTTGGCTGTGTGTGTACACACTCATATGGCATAATACATAGTCAGATAATTTGCATATGGTGTATTTTGTAGCCATTCAATAGCAGAAACGTTAAATTTAATAATTTGTGGAATCTTCAACAATATGATCCAATGACAGGAGATCCTCTGACAGTGAAACATGATATGTCCAAATTAAAGTCCATTTAGCCCAGCTTAGATCTGAGCCATATCTATGGCCAATGTTTTTCTGATACGAATATAAAGAGTTAATTTAAAAATTTTTCATAAGCATGAATAGTAAATGAATAAAACTAAATTATCAACTTGAAAAGAGGATGAAAATATATATTTAACTGTCGATACTATAATGAGTAGAAAGAAATGATTAGAATTACATAATTCTCTAAAGTTAGAATACCTAATAGTAGCTTTATGATGCATTATCTTAGGGAAGACTTATTTACTCCATGCTTACTGAGTGACTGACTAACTCAGTGACTGTCCACACTGAGTAACACTGTCACACATTTACCTGTCTCAGATTTCAGTTCCTTCCAACCTGGCAGGTACTTACATATTTTAAATGATTTTAATGAGAACAACTTCAAATTCCTTTATAAAAAATACTCAGCAACGTTTTGTTAACTGGAAAACTCAGCATTCACTAGAGCTGTTTTGCCAACTTCCCCCACAATACAAACACTGTATAACTTTACCTCTGTTAACTTTTCTATCTTGCAACTGAAGTGCTTTATTCCTACCAGAAAGAATGAAACGCTAAAGTCTCAGTGAACCTTGACTCATTTTCTTTTCCCCCAGGTCACATTAAAAGAAACATTAGTTCTATTTCGTTTCTATTCTGTTTCCCTTCCCTCTCACCAACTATGATTGACTGTGATAAAACAACAATGATGACAATAACAACAAAGTGACACCTCTATTAATGTGAATAATACCTCCTAATAATATCTGGAAGATAGAGAAGTCATGAGGACAAAACTCTGCATCATTAAAAACAAAATTAGGTAACAACCGAGAATTGGAAAAACAGAAATATCTGACCACAGAAAAATAACTGTGCAAATAAAGGGAGAGAAAAAAAAAAACAAAACAAAACTTACTGGAACCTAGAATGTGGTCTGAGGTTTACAGAATGACCTGGAGAGTGGTTGAGAAGACTGTCCAGATAGATGAGCATCTGAGAATTGAAACTCAGAAAGGGATATCTGATAAGGAAATTTAGGCTGAAACCCCAGGCAGTGAAATTCTCTGCTCAGGCTTCCCTCCAAGAATATGATGAGAGGTTGAGCTTCGTTGGGAAATCACCTGATGCCCTCCTCCTTCTCCTCACTCTTTCAACTTGGTGTGGCTGTGGACGCTGGAGGAGTTGTGGAGGAGCTGAAACAAAACAGTAACCCATTTAATATTTTATTTTTAGTGAGTAAACAGAGAACATCTATTCTAAAATTTATGAACACTGTACAAGCATACCTTGTTTTACTGTGCTTCACAGATGTGGTGTAGTTTACAAATTGAAGGTCTGTGGCAACCTTGTGTCAAGCAAGTCTATCGGTGATATTTTTCCAATAGCATTTACTGACTTCCTATCTCTGTGTCCCATTTTGGTAATTCTCACAATCTTTCAAACTTTTTCATTATTATATTTGTTATGATCTGTGGTCAGTGATCTTTGATGTTATATGACTCACTGGCTCAGATGATGATAAGAATTTTTTAGCCATAAAGTATTTTTAATTAAGGTATGAACATTTCTTTTTAGACACAATGCTATTGCACATCTAATGGACTACACATAGCATAAACATAACTTTTACGCACCTCAGAAAACCAAAAAATTCATGTGACTTGCTTTATTGCAATATTTGGTTTATTGCAGTGGTCTGGAACTGAACCTACAATATCTCTGACATATGTCTGTAACCTCAAATGACCCAGAACAGGGTTTCCCACAGGAAGATAAAACACACTTATGAATATCCTTGATGTCCCAATAAACAATAGGGTGAAGTACTTGAATACCTTAATCTTACAGGTCTCAGACTCTCATTTTCTGTTCATATATAAAGTTCCTACACAAAGCTAGAAAAGTGATCAATGTTCCATAAAGGGAAGATTTTCAATTGCACCCTGGCTTCACCAGAACAAAAGATTAGTGACAGCTTGAAACCCTTTCTTCTTTGTGGCTTCAGTTAACCATCTGAAAATCCAAGAAAATGAAATGATGACTTAATCTTAAGAGGGGGGTGTCATTATCATAACTTTCTACACCTCATATAAGACTCCAAAATTCTCTTCCTATTTAGGGAATCCATGAAAGCCAAATTTTACTGGAGGTATCTCCCTTGGGGATATCTAACACAAGTAAAGGGATATTTTAAATTTTCATGACCAGCCAGACCAACCTCATGCATTTCATATAAAAAGTGAAAATTGTGTTTTCCCTACTCTCTAAACTATATTTTCCACTTCTTTGTTGACTCTTCTGATAAGATGAATGCTAGGCCTTGATATGCGGAAGGAAGGGGTTTGAAATGAGAGACAACATACATATATTGCTTAGCAAAAGCAGCCTATCTCTGAAAGAAAGAACCCAGGGACTGTGAGACTCACCAGTGTGTTCAATGAAGCATAGCTGATGATATGAGCAGGCTTGGGGCTGAGGTGCTCATTTACAAAAGTGGAAGCGATGGGTCAGCTATTGACAACCAGAACCACCCAACTTCTGAACCAAATAAACAAGAAGTTTATATGCATTTGCAGCTATGATGAAAACAAATAGGAAACGATAGAGAAGCTAATAGGAGGAAAATTATTTCTGAAGACAGGACACCATACTGTGCTAAATAATCTTTTCTGGTTGCTGCATAATGAATTCTAAATCAGTAGTTCTAGTGTACACTTATATATAAAATTTTCAGTCAATGTATTTTACTTTTTAACATTGCAGATAAAGCTATTGTAGCAGAAAATTGCAAAGATTCAGAAATGGAAAAGAACAGATGAGAAATTCTAAAAAACTGACAAAAATAGGGTGGAAGGGTTTTGGTAGGGAGACATCAAAATAACTTTTATGGAGAGAAACAATTTTTCAGCATGTGTATCATTCACGCTTGCAGTGTTTGAAAATATTTCTTTTCTAAATCTTGGACTTTTTCCATTCACCATGATGTTGCCATGCACACCATTTTCTCTATGGTAAGTGCAAAATCTTGAAACAGTGAGACTCTTTCTCTCAAGAATTTTATTTGTATGCTTCATGAAGTGCCCCACTGCAACAAGAGCCTCTGTCTACTTGCTGTCCCTGTCTCCCCTACAAGTTTTACAGCCTTCTCTTCCTTTCCTTTTTACTATGCTACTAAATGCTTTTCAATCAAGATTGAACAATGGGAGATTTTTATGGAAGAGAGAGGTAAAACACTTTTCCCCTACCTATAGAGCAATTATTAAGTTTCATGTTGTTGATCATTTCTTTACAAGCTGTATGTTTTGTCATATGTGTGTGTCATGTATGATTAAAGCATGTGTTTGTGTGCTCAGTCTATGATTACATCTATATGATATTAAACTATAAGATATAGAGATAATCTGCCAAATAAGCTAGCTATATAATATTCAGAAACCAAATTTCTGTCACTTGTCAAAATGAGGTCATCAGTCAAATCAATATTTTTCTTCTCTGTTCATTTAGCCTATTGGGACAATTAAATTTATTCAAAGGGCTCTATTCTTCTGTCTCAAGGATCTGATTAAGTAGTACATTTCCCCCCCTTAGAACAGCATTAGCTTCCTTTGTCTGGAATCATTAAACTTCACAAACACCCACACTTAATTTCCTTCAGTCTATTTATCTTAGAAACTGAGGCATCAAAGTAGTTAGTATGACTGATTCCTTCATGGTTTAACCAGTGAGAACATGCATATGGGGGCCATGCTCAAACCAATCCTTTTGTCTCCAGCTATGTCTTTGTACACAAAAGAACCAACTGGGAATAAAGCCTGTAGTTCACTTACAGATAATATTGTTATGTGGCCACAGCTTTAGACAATCTCCTAAATGCCAAGTATATGTTGGCAATCAAAACAGAGTGGGTAGCTATCCAAATTTCTATTCTCTTGAATATGTATAGCCTCTTCATTGCTGAAGAGTTTGCCGGTGTTGAGAATTTGGATTCAAACGTGGCATTTAAAACCCACAAAATGATTTTTCATCAAAAATGAAAACCAAGATTGCCATTTAAATAGAAGATCAGAGGATAAGACAAAGAGAATCACAATGATGAGTAGAAAAATAGACACATGGAGAGATTAGAATGGCAAAAGAACAGAGCAAAGTTAGAAAGCTTTTGATTGATGTGAAATATATTGAATACCTTAGGAGTGATCAACATTGTAGGAACCATGAGCTCTATAGAAGTAATAGATATATTGTAAGCTGAAGGCAAGTGCAATAAAATTTAAGAAAATAATTATTAAATATCAATTGAATTGAAAAATCAATTACAAGACTGTGAACTAAGGGTGAATTTGTGTGGCAAAAGTGTTAAAAAATGAGGGGATGAGGAGATAAGTGAGGGCTGATATAGCAGGAGAAAGTTTAGGGTAGATGTTATCAAGTACCGTGATGAATGATACTTGCAGAAAAAATAAAATTTACTAGGTCAAGGAGAAATGGAGTGAAGTTCTAAGTGAGGGAAAACAGGAACAGTAGTGAGCGTGTATATTTATTTCTTGTTGCTGCTATAACAAATTACTATGAACTGGATGGCCTAAAACAACTTGTGGCCGGCAGTCCAAAATTAGTATCACTGAACCAAAAGGTGTTAGCAGAGCTGTCCTCCCCCCTGGCTACTCTAAGGTACAATACATTTCTTGCCTCTTGTAGCTTCTGATGCTACTGGCATCCTTGGTGCTTGTGGCCAAATCACTGCTATCTCTGCCTTCATGGTCACATTCACTTCTGTTTCTGTTAAATCTCCCTCTGGCTTCCTCCTAAACAGATGCTTGTGATTATATCTAGGGTCCACACAGATAGTCCAAGATAACCTCTTCATCTCAAGATCCTGAACTCCTTGATTTAATCACACCTGCAAAGATCTTTTGTTCTTATAAGGTAACATTTAGACATTCCAAGGATTAGGAATCTAATCCCCAGGGTCTGGGGACCATTATTCAGCCTCCCACCACACGGCAGCTTTGAGAGAGAGCAATGAGGCTGAGCTAATGGGCAGCTGAAGGAGGTTTACTGAGGAAGGAGAAGCAATAAAACAGGGTAAGAAATTGCGGTTGTTTTATAAATGATCCTAAAACCCAGAAAAATTTATACTTGGTAACATATGATCTTCCAGTCTATTTTGTCCAGAAGTTACGTTTTACAATAACACATCATTCTTCAAATTTCCCCAAGATATTTTTATTTGAATACTTTATTATAAAAACACTTTGAATATTAATGATTTGGAAAAACACATAATCTTACGGTGATGCTGATCCTTTGTAAAACTTTATATTCAAGTAATATGGTAAGGATTCACTCAATAACTGCTATGAAATTTTCAAGAATATGTATCAATGATATGATCAACATGCTTAATTTTCAGTATGTTAACACTTCTAATTTATCACCTCTCAAATGCTGCTAAAGAAAAAACCTTTAAAGATTTGAAAAATGATTAGTTATTGTCTGCTCTCATTGCTAATAACATAATGAACTGGAAAAGAGAAAAAACACATGTTTCAAGCTGACCACAGAAATTTAAGTATAAACACTGCATTGATCTTTTTAATTGAAAATTAAAATAAAGGTGAATTTGAGAAAGGAAGACACTGTTTTTTTTTTTTTCATTTTGTCCTATGCTATTACTCCAGCATGACCATAGTTTTCTCTACAGGTGTGAAAGAAAAGACTGAAGCAGTAATCTTTTATTGCCTCTTTGAATGGCAAAATCCCAGAGAGGGTTCAATACTTCTTTGACTCAGAAAAACTGATCTGTGAAATGCAGTCTTGATTTGCCAGTAAACTGCTTGCCTTCATTTATGAGGTGGTATCTTTAAATAATACATGTGTTTAGATATAGTTAGGTTCAAATATAATTATAGAGAACATGATGAAATGTATTCAACTTAAGATTATACCAGCAATATATTACTTGTTCTTTGTGCTAAATAATTCATGAGACCCTTTATTTAACAATCACCAAAACTTAGCAACATCTACCACACTGATCCACAAGGGGGATGTATTTTTAAGAACTTTATTTCTTTGTTAATACACATCATATATTGATTTTTTATTTTGTTTTCATGCAGGTATATACAATAGTAATCAAAAAGACATAATTTGCTGTAACATAATTTAGGCAATAAATGTTTCTCAAAGCTTCAAAGTTTGGTTGATGTAAGAAAAATTACTGAACCAAATGTTGGGAAATCAGAAATCATAGGCCAATTGATTTTACCAGAAAAACATTCCAGTTAACATTATATTAATTCTAACAGCAAAATTTCTCTGTATTAGCAATAACAACATAAAGAAAACCCCAGAGTAATTATAAACAAAACCAAAATCTTTTGTGTGATATTTTGCTCTAATCAAGGAAAACAAAGTATCTGATGGGTAAGATTATTTTCAGCAATTTGAAACCGTCAGGTGTCTAGCATCCCATTTTATTCCATGTTTGACTATTGTATTTAAACTATTGCCATAAAACAAAAGCTATTAACTGCATAATGCAGGTCAAATGATACTTTCAGTGAAAATTGTTTAGAGTACAGGAAATCATACCTTTAATATATTTTTTTTAAAAAAGAGCTTTTGTGTCAAAAGAATATTTGAATTCCAAGTGAAGCACATACACATTTTGTGATTTTAAGTAAGTTACCTTTTCAGAGCCTCAGTAGTCTTATATAAAATATGGAGATAAGTTCAATTGTTTTGAACATTAAATATGATCTATATAATAAAAATAGCTAATAATCATCTAAAACTTATTATATGAATGACACTATGTAAAACTATGTGTATCACATGTATTCACTTCCTTAATCCCCACAGTAACTCAGTTAGTAAGGTACTAGTATATACCCTATTTTACAAAGGAGGAAAATAAGACATAAAGAGGGTAGGGAACTTGCCTAAGATAACACTGTTACTAGATTGAAGAGCCAGGATTAAGACTTAAACAATTTTGCTCCAGAGGCTTCCTTTAATAATCAATAACATAATACCACAACAATAATCTGTCTCCCTAGAACATATCTAATATGATGGAATATACTATCTGCTCAATAAATAATAGCTAGTTTTTTAAAACTCTTGACCCTCATCCTGCATGTATACTTGCTTCTGGACAATCAATACTCCTTTCTAAGTCCTAATTTCCTCATTATATGATTGAAAGTATGAATTTCATTGCTTCCCCCTAAATCACAAATTCTATGATGATGCCATTGTATTATGTTTATGTAATATGAGCAAAAAAAGTAATTTTAATTTTTTTCAATAAATTAAGCTATGAAAATTCTCCTTACTCTATATCAGATTATGTAATATATAATATATATAATATGCATTTTCTATGGTGAATACTTGTAAATCAGCAGTGAAACTCAAAATAATTACAGTAGAATTAAGAGTAAGTTTCACTTTACTTAGAGTATACTTTGGCACACTTAGTATTTGTTTGCACCTGAGAAACCCATGTTTTGTAAGATAATTAATTCAAGAAAATGATTCTAGATGATAGCGTGTTCATATATGAATAACTTGAGCTTAGTTAGTTTCCAAAAGAGAGAAGTTTGATACATAAATGAATTTCATCTCCTTGAGCGTCACTTCAAAATTCAGTCACAATAGTTTGGTGATTTTTTTTTTTTTAGTGAATTCTTCCCATTCTAATTAAATTTAATAAATATTTATTGGAATTTACTCTGTCAAGTACTGTAGAAACTATGCAGGAAATAAATAAATAAGACCAAAACACAGTACCTACTCTCCAGGTACTCACAGTTGCAACTGCATACCCACATACACATACTAGACAAAGCAGAGTGAGATAAGTGTGTGTGTGTGTGTGTGTGTGTGTGTGTGTCTGTGTGTGTGTGTGTCTGTGTGTGTGTTTGGAGGTGTTGATTAAGAAAACAAAGAAAACTTGAGGTTATAAATTGCTGACAGGTCCAAATAACTGAAGATGAAATAGAAACCAATGAGGCACACTACATAAGATTTTCACTGACAACAACCACAGGGGAGTAGAATCATGTCCAGTAAACTGTAATAATAGCATTAGAAAGTTTAAAAACACTTTTTTTTATTATTAGTTATCTATTTTATACATAGTAGTGTATATATGTCAATCCCAATCTCCCAATTCAACCCACAACCCCCACCCCGCTTTCCCCCCTTGGTGTCCATGCATTTGTTCTCTACATCTGTGTCTCTATTCTGCCTTGCAAACCGGTTCAGCTGTACCATTTTTCTAGATTCCACATGTATGCGTTAATATACGATACTTGTTTTCCTCTTTCTGAATTACTTCATTCTGTGTGACAATCTCTAGATCCATCCACATCTCTGAAAATGGCCCAATTTCATTCCTGTTTATGGCTGAGTAATATTCCATTGTTTATAGGTACCACATCTTCTTTATCCATTCGTCTGTCATTGGGCATGTAGGTTGCTTCCATGACATGGCTATTGTAAATAGTGCTGCAATGAACATTGGGGCGCATGTGTCTTTTTGAATTATGGTTTTCTCTGGGTATATGCCCAGCAGTGGGATTGCTGGTTCATATAGTAATTCTGTTTTTACTTTGTTAAGGAAACTCCGTACTGTTCCCCATAGTGACTGTATCAATTTACATTCCCACCAACAGCATACAAGGGTTCCATTTTCTCCATATCCTCTCCAGCATTTGTTGTTTGTAGATTTTCTGATGATGCACATTCTAACCAGTGTGAAGTGATACCTTGTTGTAGTTTTGATTTGCATTTCTCTAATAATTAGTGATGTTAAGCAGCTTTTCATGTATCTCTTGGCTATCTGTATGTCTTTGGAGAAATGTCTATTTAGGTCTTCTGCCCATTTTTTGATTGGGTTGTTTGTCTTTTTAATATTGAGCTGCATGAGCTGTTTATATATGTTGGAGATTAATCCTTTGTCCATTGATTCGTCTGCAAATATATTCTCCCATTCCGAGGGTTGTCTTTACATATTGTTTATAGTTTCCTTTGCTGCACAAAAGGTTTTAAGTTTCATTAGGTCCCATTTGTTTATTTTTGTTTTTATTTCCATTGCTGTAGGAGGTGGGTCAAAAAAAGATCTTGCTGTGATTTATATCAGAGTGTTCTTCCTATGTTTTCCTCTAACAGTTTTATGGTGTCTGGTCTTATATTTAGGTCTTTAATCCATTTTGAGTTTATTTTTGTGTATGGTGTTAGGGAGAGTTCTAATTTCATTCTTTTACACGTAGCTGTCCAGTTTTCCCAGCACCACTTATTGAAGAGGCTGTCTTTTCTCCATTGTATCTACTTGCCTCCTTTGTCATATATTAGTTCACCACAGGTGCATGGGTTTATCTCTGGGCTTTCTATCCTGTTCCATTGATCTATATTTCTGTTTTTGTGACAGTACCATACTGTCTTGATTACTGTAACTTTGTAGTATAGTCCGAATTCAGGGAGCCTTATTCCTCCAGTTCTGTTTTTTTGCCCTCAAGATTGCTTTGGCTCTTCAGGGTCTTTTGTACCTCCATAAAAATTTTAAGTTTTTTTTTGTTCTAGTTCTATAAAAAATGCCACTGGTAATTTGATAGGGATGGCACTGAATCTGTAGATTGATCTGGGTAGTATAGTCATTTTCACAACTTTGGTTCTTCCAGTCCAAGAACATGGTATATCTCTCCATGTGTTTGTATCATCTTTGATTTCTTTCATCAGTGTCTTCTTATACTTTTCTGAGTACAGGTCTTTTACCTCCTTGTAGGTTTATTCCTAGGTATTTTATTCTTTTTTGTTGCAATGGTGAATGGGATTGTTTCCTTAATTTCCCTTTCTGATCTTTCACTGCTAGTGTATAGGAATGCAAGAGATTTCTGTGCATTAATTTTGTACCTTCAAATTTACCAAATTCATTGATTAGCTCTAATACTATTCTGGTGGCACCTTTAGGATTATCTATGTATAGTATTCTGTCATCTGCAAACAGTGACAGATTTACTTATTCTTTTGCAATTTGTATTCCTTTTATTTCTTTTTCTTCTCTGACTGCTGTGGCTAAGACTTCCAAATCTATGTTGAATAATCATGGACAGAGTGGACATCCTTGTCTTATTCCTGATCTTAGAGGAAGTGTTTTCAGTTTTTTACTATTGAGAATGATATTTGTTGTGAGTTTGTCATATATGGCTTTTAGTATGTTGAGGTATGTTCCCTCTGTGCCCACTTTCTGGAGAGTTTTTATCATAAATGGGTGTTGAATTTTGTCAGAAGATTCTCCTGCCTCTACTGAGTTGATCATATGTTTTTTTTATTCTTCAATCTGTTAATATGGTATATCACAGTGATTGATTTGCATATATTGAAGAATCCTTTTATCACTGGGATAAATGCCACTTGATCATAGTGTATGATCCTTTTAATATGTTGTTGGATTCTGTTTGCTAGTATTTGTTGCAGATTTTTGTATCTATATTCATCGGCAATAGTGGTCTCTAATTTTCTTTTTTTTGTAGTATCTTTTTCTGATTTTGGTATCAGGGTGATTGGTAGAATGAGTTTGAGAGTGTTCCTTCCTCTGCAATTTTTGGAAGAGTTTGAGAAGGATGGGTGTTAACTCTTCTCTAAATGACTGATAGAATTCACCTGTGAAGCTATCTGGTCCTGGACTTTTGTTTTTTGGAAGATTTTTAATCACAGTTTCAATTTCATTACTTGTGATTAGTCTGTTCATATTTTCTGTTTCTTCCTGGTTTAGTCTTGGAAGGTTGTACCTTTGTAAGAATTTGTCCATTTATTCCAAGCTGTTCATTTTATTGGCATAGAGTTGCTTGTAGTAATCTCTTATGAGTCTTTCTATTTCTGTCGTGTCCATTTAAACTTCTCCTTTTTCATTTCTGATTTTATTGATTTGAGTCCTCTCCCTCTTTTTCTTGATGAGTCTGGCTAAAGATTCTAGTTTTATTGATTTTTGATATTGTTTTCTTTGTTTCTACTTCATTTATTTCTGCTCTGATCTTTATGATTTCTTTGCTTCTACTAACTTTGGGTTTTGTTTGTTCTTCTTTCTCTAGTTCCTTTACATGTAAGTTTAGATTGTTTATTTGAGATTTTTCTTGTTTCTTGAGGTAGGATCATATTGCTATAAACTTCCCTCTTAGAACTGCTTTTGCTGCATCCCATTGGTTTTGGATCGCTGTGTTTTTGTTGTCATTTGTCTCTAGGAATTTTTTGATTTCCTGTTTGATTTCGTCAGTGATCTATTGGTTATTTAGTAACATATTGTTTAGCCTCCATGTGTTTGTGTTTTTTACTTTTTTTTCCCCTGTAATTTATTTCTAGTCTCATAGCATTGTGGTCAGAAAAGATGTTTGATATGACCTCAATTTTCTTAAATTTACCAAGGCTTGATTTGTGACTCAAGATGTGATGTATCCTGGAGAATATTCTGTGTACACTTGAGAAGAAAGTGTAATCTGCTGTTTTTGGATGGAAAGTCCAATAAATATCAATTAAAACTATCTTGTCGGGCTTCCCTGGTGGCGCAGTGGCTGAGAGTCCGCCTGCCGATGCAGGGGACACGGGTTCGTGCCCCGATCCGGGAAGATCCCACATGCCGCGGAGCGGCTGGGTCCGTGAGCCATGGCCGCTGAGCCTGCGCGTCTGGAGCCTGTGTTCCGAAATGGGAGAGGCCACAACAGTGAGAGGCCCGTGTACCGCAAAAAACACACACACACACACACACACACACACAAAAACCTATCTTGTCTATTGTATCATTTAAAGCTTGTGTTTCCTTATTAATTTTCTGTCTGCTTGATCTGCCCTTTGTTGTAAGTGAGGTGTTAAAGTCCCCCACTAAGATTGTGTTACTGTTGATTTCCTCTTTTATAGTTGTTAGCATTTGCCTTACGTATTGAGGTGCTCCTATGTTGGGTGCATATATATTTATAATTATTATATCTTCTTCTTGGATTGATCCCTTGATCATTATGTAGTGTCCTTCTTTGTCTCTTGTAACAGTCTTTATTTTAAAGTCTATTTTTTCTGATATGAACATTGCTACTCCATCTTTCTTTGATTTCCTTTTGCATGGAATATCTTTTTCCATTCCCTCTCTTTCAGCGTATGTGTTCCTAGGTCTGAAGTGTGTCTCTTTTAGACAGCATATATTCAGGTCTTGTTTTTGTATTCATTCAGCGAACCTGTTTCTTTTGGTTGGTGCATTTAATCCATTCACATTTAAGGTAATTATCAATCTGTATGTTCCTATTACCATTTTCTTAATTGTTTTGGGTTTGTTTTGTAGGTCCTTTTCTACTCTGTGTTTCCCACTTAGAGAATTTCTTTTAGCATTTGTTGTAGAGCTGGTTTGGTGGTGCTGAATTCTCTTAGCTTTTGCTTGTCTGTAAAGTTTTAATTTCTCTGTCAAATCTGAATGAGATCCTTGCCATGTAGAGTGATCTTGGTTGTAGGTTCATCCCTTTCATCACTTAACATAAATCATGCCACTCCCTTCTGGCTTGTAGAGTTTCTGCTGAGAAATCAGCTGTTAACCTTATGGGAGTTTTATTGTATGTTGTCATTTTTCCCTTGTTGCTTTTAATAATTTTTCTTTGTCTTTAATTTTTGTCAATTTGATTACCGTATGTCTTGGCATGTTTCTCCTTGGGTTTATCCTGCCTAGGAGTCTCTGTGCTTCTTGGACTTGGGTGGCTATTTCCTTTCCCATATTAGGGAAGTTTTCAACTATAATCTCTTCAAATATTTTCTCAGGTCCTTTCTGTCTCTCTTCTCCTTCTAGGACCCCTATAATGTAAATGTTGGTGTGTTTCATATTGTCCCAGAGGTCTCTTAGTCTGTCTTCATTTCTTTTCATTCTTTTTTCTTTATTCTGTTTCACGGCAGTGATTTGCACCATTCTGTCTTCCAGGTCACTTGTCCGCTTTTCTGCCTCAGTTATTCTGCTATTGATTCCTTCTAGTGCATTTTTCATTTCAGTTATTGTATTATGCATCACTGTTTGTTTGTCCTTTAATTCTTCTAGGTCTTTGTTAAACATTTCTTGTAACTTCTCAATCTTTGCCTCCATTCTTTTCTGAGGTCCTGGATCATCTTCACTATCATTCTTCTGAATTCTTTTGAATAGTGGAGTGAAGTTGCCTTTCTCCACTTCATTTAGTTGTTTTTCTGGGGTTTTATCTTGTTCCTTCATCTGGTACATAGTCCTCTACCTTTTCATTTTGTCTATCTTTCTGTGACTGTGGTTTTCGTTCCACAGGCTGCAGGATTGTAGTTCTTCTTGCTTCTGCTGTCTGCTTTCTGGTAGATGAAGCTATCTAAGAGACTTGTGCAAACTTTCTGATGGGAGGGACTGGTGGTGTGTAGAGCTGGGCATTGCTCTGTTGGGAAGAGCTTAGTAAAACTTTAATCCACTTGTTTGCTGATGGGTAGGGTTGAGTTCCCTCCCTGTCTGTTGTTTAGCTGAATGTGACCCAGCACTGGAGGCTACAGGCTCTTTGGTGGGGCTAATGGCGGACCAGATGACTCATGCCAAGGAGTACTTCCCAGAACTTCTGCTGCCAGTGCCCTTGTCCCCACAATGAGCCACAGCCACCTCCCAACCCTGCCTCTGCAGGAGACCCTCCAGCACTAGCAGGTAGGTCTGGTTCAGTCTCTATGGCATCACTGCTACTTCCCCTTAGGTCCCGATGTGCACACTATTTTCTGTGTGCCCTCCAAGAGTGGAGTCTCTGTTTTCCCCAGTCCTGTCAAAGTTCTGCAATCAAATCCTGCCAGGCTTCAAAGTCTGATTCTCTGGGAATTCCTCCTCCCATTGCCAGACCCCCAGGTTGGGAAGCCTGATAAGGGGCTCAGAACCTTCAGTCCAGTGGGTGGACTTCCGTGGTATAAGTGTTCTCCAGTTTGTGAGTCGCCCATCCAGCGGTTATGGAATTTGATTTTATTGTGATTGTGCCCCTCCTACCATCTCATTGCGGCTTCTCCTTTGTCTTTGAATGTGAAGTATCTTATTTGGTGAGTTGCAGTGTCTTCCTGTCGTTGATTGTTCAGCAGTTAGTTGTGATTCTGGTGCTCTGTCAAGAGGGAGTGAGCGCACTACTCTTGCAAGAAGGAGTGGGTCCTTCTACTCTGCCATCTTGAACTAATCTCTAAAAATATTTTTTAAGTTCTTTCAACCCTGCTAAAACTTAGAACCATACTTAAAAGATTAAAGGGGGAGAAAAAAACAGCAAAAATAAACTCTTCCTTGATCAAAGACTTTTGATCAGACAAACTTTTTTTTTTAATTAATTAATTTATTTTTGCTATGTTGGGTCATCATTTCTGTGCCAGGGCTTTCTCTAGTTGTGGCAAGCAGGGGCCACTCTTCATCGTGGTGCAAAGACCTCTCACTATCGCAGCCTCTCTTGTTGCAGACCACAGTCTCCAGACGCGCAGGCTCAGTAGTTGTGGCTCATGGGCCTAGTTGCTCCATGGCATGTGGGATCCTCCCAGACCAGGACTCGAACCCGTGTCCCCTTCATTAGCAGGCAAATTCTCAACCACTGCGCGACCAGGGAAACCCCCAGACAAACTTTTTAGAAACACTTTTGTATCAAACCAAAGTCAGGTCTCTGACACAGTTACAAGTTCTAAATACAGCTCAGTGAGGAAAAATATATGATTTGTTGGAATCAGTTTATACATAATGGCAGTATATTCATCTAAAATTTTTTTTAAAGTACAGAATGTAGCTACACCTTAGAAAACAGAAAAGGCCTTTCACCTTGTGAAGGTGATCTTATATAAATAAGAAGGTAGTAAAGTTTTCTTAATCTGGATTTTAAAGTTAGAATAGTGTTCTCAGCTTCAGAGACATAGAGTTGGCTTGTCTATGGTGGTCGTGTTTTTATTGAAAGGATGGATGTATTTATTAGAAACCCCACTAATTTTTATTTTTAAGAGATTACACATATGGTGCTATAACAAAGACCCAAAGTAAAGGTGACTCAAATAAGAAGCAAGTTGATTTTTCTCAAAAGTAATGATGGGAGAGTAATTGATCCAAGATAATGGATCAGCATCATGGTGTCATAGACACAGGCCCATGTATTTTGTGGTTCTGCCATCTCTGTGACATAACCCTCACGTACAAGGTCCAAGGTTACTTGTTGCCATACTTGTACTCTTATTAGAAAGATGCAGGAGGAAGGGAAATGACGGTGGAAATCTTCTCTTAGGAATAAGACCTGAAATTTCTACTCATCCATACTTCTCATATTCCTGGGTCAACACTTAATGTGACCACACTTAGTTGCAAGGAAGGCCGAACAATGTAGTCTTCTAGTCAGCTCCTTGTGCCAAGCTACAATTTCTATTCTCTACAGAAAAATGGGGAGACATATATTGTGTAAAACCTAGCAGTTTCTCCCGTAACAATTTTCACATTGTTTTGAAGGTGGTTTTCCTTGATAGTTCAAAGTCTCTGACACTCAGGAGCTGGCCTGTTTTACTAGATAATTAGATGACACCTTGAGGTTTTGCCAACAGCTCAGAACCAAGCCATTGTGGAAATATTTACTGTTCATTTCAGCTGAGGGGAAATGGTGCTGTTTGAGTTGGGAAGGAGGGGCTGTGACTTTGATCCTTTTCTATGATCTATCTCAGGGACAGAGATTCTGAGCCATAGTAACATGTGCATAAACTTTTAAACTCATTTTGGACTCTGTTTTCTTCTGTTATTTTTAAGGAATATAACACATAAAGATGACTTAGAATTATAGAAAAAATTTAAGGGACTTTTCAAATATTTTCTGTTCTCCCCCTCTGGTGTTCATTGATTTTATTGTACCAATTGTTTACATATAAGAATCAAAAATAACAGTTTTAATATAATCAATGAACTAAAGGGAAGTGTAATACATGTGATTGTCAAGAGGCCATGGAAGAATGTTGTAGATTTACCAAGGGTCTCTGATACCCCAGACCAAGAAAGGTAGGCATCCTGACCTGAGAAATGATCTGCTATGTAAATACACAGATATTTTAGTCCATGAAGATATAATTAATGTCTCTCATGTAATCACTCCCGTTTAAGATCTTAAACTAAAAACCTAACTCTGAAAATTAAAATTCTAATGGACAAAATAAATGAAAAAAAAAAACCCATCAGCCTCAGCATGGTGGACCTGGTGATATGTTGGTATTTTGCTGTGCCTGGCAATACTCCAGGTAAAAATCAAAACATGTGGTCTCACTACTTGTTACAGTAGCTAGAGTGATCTTTTAAAAACTAAAGTCTTATCATGTCACTTTGCTGAAAGCCAATAGATTCCAACTTCCTTCAGTGAAAGCCAGAGTCTTCCTCTTAGCCTTCAAGCATTGCATGCTTTTTTCTCCTTTTCTGACTTAGTCTCTCCTCCTAGCTTCATTAACTCCAGCCATTTGTGCTTCTTGCTATTTCTGGAACACACCAACTATTCCTGAAATTCTGCCTTCAAGCCTTTGCCATTGTTTTTACCTCTGCATGGAATATTCTTCTCCCAGATGTCTTATAGGGCTTGTTCCCTTACTTCATTATGTTTCTGCCCAAAATGTCACCCAGTCAGAGAGACATTCCCTGACTAGTATGTTTAAAATAAAACTTTTCAGTCACTTTTTTGCCCGCTTAGGCTGATTTATTTATTTCCTTCTTAGCACTCATGCATTTAATTCATTGTTCATCATTGCCTTTTGTTCCATTAAAGGGTAATCCCCATGAGGGCAGTGACTTTCTATGTTCACATTCACTGCTGATCTTCATAGCTTAGAACAGTATCTAATGATTTGTGGGGCTTCAATACAAATCTGTTGAATAAATGAATAAAATAATGTCATAGAATTTCTAATGGAAAGAAGCAGGAAATTGTTGGACAAAGCCTCCCTTGATATTGAAGGCAACCAGTGGATTGGGTGGGTTTGTGAGAAAAAATCATGACTTTACCCAGTCAACTAGAAATTTCACCTTTAACTTGGTTCTGTGTTATCCCATAGAAGAGTCCACCTATTATTTTTTCACCTGACTTAACAGTGACATGTGGAATCCATTGCATTTGTATTTTTTTCAAGTACAATTTGAAGCTGAACTAAATCTTTTATTTTTATACTGATAAAAGAGAGAGCTTTATATCTAAGACCAGCATCTTTACAGAAAAACAGGACCAGGTAACTGTCAGAGTCATACACAACTAAGGAAGTGCTATGATAAATGGAGTGTCTGATAAGAAGTTGTTAGAACCATAATGCATACCAAGAATTATCCTGTGACAACATCCCACTGATTAAAGACCCATTCTCCTGACTATTTACAACTCAACCTCATTTATTTCTATCTGTAATGCATAACTAAAAGGCTTGACATACAGAAACCCAGTGCTTCAGAGGGTTACATTTTTTTTATAACAATGTATCTCCACTAACAGAGAGCAAAGGAAAATAGAGCTATTGCTGCAGCAATAGAATTCATAGAAATATCAGCTGCGGTTTCCCTAGGGACACACTAGCAGAAAATTGCAAGATATCATTTCAGTAAGGGATAAAAGTAATTCCAGAAGGTATGGAGAAGCCAGACAACCTCTCAATTCATTTATCAAAGTGCCTACAGCTCCCTTTTCAAGTCAGGTGAAACAACAATAAATATTTGCAAAGTAAATTAATCTGTACCCAAAGCATTTTAATAAATAAAAGGTCAAAAGAACACAGTACAGAGCTTTTAGCTCTTGCCAATTCTGTAAGTGAAATTTGATTGCAAAGGAGAAAAAATAACATAAAGGCAATAAAAATACAAAGAGCTATTGTAGAAAAGCTGGCCCTACTCATTTTATATTCATTATTTGAATTCAATTTGAATCATAAAATGGTCACGTAATATAAAGTGTAGCAGGTAATTAGTAACCAAAGTGTAAGACCTAAAGTTTCCATTTTGATTAGTAGTGGAAAAAATTTAAAAAGATTAAAAAATGCTTAGTACCAGAAGAGGTGGATGTATATTTTACTAAATTGCAATGGGGAGTTAGAGGAATTTTCAGTTGGAGAAAGAATTCTTCTAGGAGCAAGCTCAGATAATTTCTTTGTTTCTGTGTTTCATCTGTCCCCAAAGTGAGTAAACACACATTTCCTAAAAGTTCACTGAAACATCTAACAAAAATGTTTATTCTGAAGCAGCATTTGCATATTTTCAATTTATTTTCATTAAAAATCAAGAGTTTTCATAATATAGAGTTTGACAACAATCACACTGACAATAACAAAAAAAGAATTACAATAGAACTTGTACTGCCTGAGAAATTTCTCTTGTGGCAGGCCATATTCTACATTTATAAATTTAAGAAACTATGAAACAAATATCTAGAGTCCTATGGATGGTTAAAAACAAATATAGATCCAGGGTAGTGTATATTACTTTATACTGGGCATCCTCATTCTTGCCAGGCAGGCATCTCAAGCCTGCCCACGCATGATGTGTTAAACTGAATTTGCTTATTTTGTACCCTTTGTATTTTTTTTTTAACACGATTGACTTCAGTGTTACCAAAATCTTAAAGGAATTTTCAATTCTCTTCTTTACCCTCATCAAATCACTCAAACACTTCTGTTTATGTTTCTAAAATGTGCTTGCCCCTTTTTATTCGTATCTAATATTATTGTATCAACTTAAGTCCTCATCACTTCTCATCTCAACCATTACAGTAGCCCTCTAGGTACCCCTGCTTCTGCTGCACTCAAATCAATTGTTTCCCCCCGGAGTGGTACATAAAAACACATCTGCCAATGTCAGAGCTTGAGATCGTTCAATTGTTCCCTGTTACGAAGTTGAAGTCTTTTAATATAACATTTAAGTCATTCTATGATATGGCCCTATGCTCCTTCTCCTTAACCCCTCTTACTACTTCATGCCTCATTCACCAAATTTCTTGTGGCTCCATAAACATACCATGCTGTTTTTTGCCTCCTTGACTTCACTTAAATGTCTACGGGTGTGTGTACACTGTGTGTTTAGTGCATGTCATGTCTGGAGTAATAATAGTGATAGTGATAATAATAATAGTAATCACTTCCATAGTTTTTCTCTAAAACAAGCCCTGTTGTAAGCAATATGCATATATAAATGCACTTAAATCTAACAAAAGATCTATGTACTATTATTATCTCATTTTATATGTAAGGGAACTGAGGCACATTTATCCTAATTAACATACTTAGCTAGTGAACTGGGAGCTGGAATATAAATCTAGAGAGTCTGGTTTCAGATTTTATGCTGTTAAACATTTTCGACTGGTTATTTCTACTCATTATTCTAAAACCAAATGTAGGATCCCCATCCTCCAAAGTACATTCCATTTCCATGAGATAAAATTAAGTACATGTTCTCTCTACTGTAGTCCTTGTATATTGAATTCTGTTTTCACTGAAATTGAAGCAAGCCATTAGACCATAGGCTCTATCAAAAAAGATATCAAATCTGTTTCATCTAAAATCTTCCAAGCACATAATATTGTTGATAAATGTTTGTTAGAACATCCTTTCTGTTTATATAGAACATATTTGCATCAAAGTCTGGAATATATATATTACTTTTCAGAGTTTCTTTCTTAATACTTCTATTTTTTTTTATCAGGATATATTTGCTTTACAATGTTTTGTTAGTTTCTGCTGTACAGTGAAGTGAATCAGCTATGTGTATACACATATATCCCTTCCCTCTTGGACCTCCTTCACCCCCATCCCACCCATCTAAGGGCCAGATGTTTTTTCCTGTGTAAAATGAGAATAAAAACGATGCCTACCTCACAACACTTTGTTGAAAATAATTAGATAATATGTATGTTTACCACAAGATAAGCACTACATTAATAGATTGGCTCTGCTTATTTTACCCTGTTCTAAGCAATTTTGGGTCATAGATATCAATTCTGAGTTTAAATCATTTAATTATGAGAATATTCCAATATTGATTTTACTGTATTCAACATATTTTTTCACTTAATTTGTTGTTAAAAGAAGAATTTGTAAATTCTTCTTCACTTTGAAAAAGTCACTCTAACAAAACAATACTTTTAAATCAGGAATATTGGTAATGTAGGCTTGTCATTTTTTGATGAGCCCCAGGAAAACTACTGGAGTGTTTTGTTTATTTAATCATGGTTGATACCCTAAAGTCCTTAGTAAGAAAAAGGCAAAGACTTTCCTGAGAATGAGGACATATCTTTTTTTTTAAAAAAAAGGCAGAAATATTTGACAGTGTTATTTTTTCAGATAAGTCAGGTCAGCTCACTCAGCTTCACTCCTATAGACAGCTGCTCAGGGATTTTCTCTTTTAAGTGTTTATGCCTTTCCTATATACATCACAGAAGCTTTTATTGATGGAAGAGTGTTGAAAATGACTTGTATTAACATACGTAAAGAATCTCATCTTTACAAATATGTGCACACCTGCACACCCACACTCACACACAAGCCCTAACACTATGAGAATAGTTTTATCTATCAGATGAAGACCTGATTTGGACCAGTATTCTTGCTTTGGCTTTCCTCACATCCAGCAATAACATGTCTGTTAAGGGATCTAATCATTTTGCCTCGAGTCTGTCACCATGTTCATGGTAGAAGGACTCAATATCAGACTCCTTTTTTTGTATTGAAAGCAATTTCCTAGTAAGATCACATATTTACATGTATTTCAGCCTTGCTACTATCCCAAATCCCCATTTCTACATTCTTTTGTTTCCTGAGATCAGTGAACCCATAATTATTTTGACCATCACAGTTTGGTATATATTTTGCTTGTCTGAAAGAATTGCTCCCTGCTGTCCCAGTATTTGTCCTGTTCTGTTATTCCTTTTACTTCAGACTTTTCTAGACCTCTACTAAGCAGACCTTGAAACTTAGGTTATGACACTCATATGATATCATATTATAGCCTCTTTCTCTCTCTCTCTCCCTCTCTCTCTCCCACCACACACACACATATACACATACATAATGACAATGTAATATAACAAACATTTAATTTTTGTTTCATATTATGTTTTCAGATGTTGATACTCGCAAAATGAGAAGAACACATAGAATTACATGGAATTATGTTTGGACTTTTACTTATTTTTTAACAGCAAATATATTATCCTCATTTATCTTATATTCACTCATTCACCCAAGGCCTATACCTCTTGTACCATGTGCTTTCCTAAAAATTTCTGACATGGCAATCCCTTTACATTTTATGTTCTGATACTAGGGAAAAAAATGACTATTCACCCCAAAGTTAACTCTGTAAAATTATCAAACTCAACCATAGTATAGATCATCATAGGAAACAACTCAGAAGCATGCTTTTTATTATGTAAAAAATAGATTTTTAAAAAAATACATTTACTAGTTTAAATATATTATATATATACTCAGATATATGTATATATAATTTTTCTAGTAGGAGACTGGCAAAACCATGATTAAAAGCATGATTGTGTTTGGAGTGGAAAATTAAGCTATAAGTTAGAAACAAACTCAAGGAAAAACCCTTCCTAATACAAAAGATTTCCCCAGTGATCTCTATCTCTTAATTCTGCACATAGGAAATAAGATCAATTCGTTGATTTTAAATCAGACTACCAACTACCCAGATGGATTACATAACAGCAAAATAAGACATATATACCTCAAGAAAGTACATTCTGAAAGTACAGACTGCAGGTAATTAAAATTAGTAATGCTGCATTGTTAAAAACTTTTCCAAAAGAGTGTATGTTACCTTAGGAACAACACTTTTTTTGAAGACACAAACTTTAGTTACCTAAAGTTTACTATTTAGTAAAGAAAAACAGCCCCAGGAAAATTTTTGAATACTGATTTACTATCTGCTTACAGAAGGAAAAGGGATCACTCAGGAAACTTTTTTTTTTTAATGTAAGGAATTGGCTCAAGTGGTTATGGAGGCTGAGAAACTGAGATGTCCCAAGATATGGAGTTTTCAAGGTGAAGACCCAGAAGAACAGATGGCTTTTCCAGTCTAAGTCTAGAGCAGATGCCAATGGTGTAAGTTCTAATATGAGTCTGAGTCCAAGGGCAGGAGAAGACAAATGCCCCACATTGGTCTAAGTTTTCAAACTCCAGTTTAGCCATAAACTTGTTCTTCAAGTCGTATATATTAGAAGACCTGGCACACATCAAGCCAAACCGCTGAGAAGCTGAGGTGTGCAGCAGATTATTTATTTCCAGGGCAACAAATGAGAAGGGAGAACAATTCTCCGAATCTCCACCTCGAGGGTGAGAACCTTCGGAGGTTTGCAGGATAAAGAATAAAGAAGCAGGGCGTTCTGAGGTATGGGGAGCTTGGGGAGGGTGGGGAAAGGTGATTGGAAAAAGGTGCAGTAATCTTCGCAGGCATAATTAAGCTACAGGAGTTCAATAAAACTAAAAGCTGGTTCTCTGACAAGATAAACAAAATTGATAAACCATGAGCCAGATTCATCAAGAAAAAAAGGGAGAAGACTCAAATCAATAGAATTAGAAATGAAAAAGGAGAAGTAACAACTGACACTGCAGAAATACAAAGGATCATGAGAGATCACTACAAGCAACTATATGCCAATAAAATGGACAACCTGGAAGAAATGGACAAATTCTTAGAAATGCACAACCTTCCGAGACTGAACCAGGAAGAAATAGAAAATATGAACAGACTAATCACAAGCACTGAAATTGAAACTGTGATTAAACATCTTCCAACAACAAAAAGCACAGGCCCAGATGGCTTCGCAGGCAAATTCTATCAAACATTTAGAAAAGAGCTCATACCAATCCTTCTCACACTCTTGCAAAATATAGCAGAAGAAGAAACACTCCCAAACTCATTCTACGAGGCCACCATCACCCTGATATGAAAAGCAGACAAAGATGTCAAAAAGAAAGAAAACTACAGGCCAATACCACTGATGAACATGGATGCAAAAATCCTCAACAAAATACTAGCAAACAGAATCCCACAGCACATTAAAAGGATCATACACTATGATCAAGTGGGGTTTATCCCAGGAATGCAAGGATTCTTCAATATATGCAAATCAAACAACGTGATACATCATATTATCAAATTGAAGGAGAAAAACCATATGATCAACTCAATAGATGCAGAGAAAGCTTCCGAAAAATTCAACACCCATTTATGATAAAAACCTTCCAGAAAGTAGGCATAGAGGGAACTTTCCTCAACATAATAAAGGCCATATATGACAAACCCACAGCCAATATCATCCTCAATGGTGAAAAACTGAAACCATTTCCACTAAGATCAGGAAAAATACAAGGTTGCCCACTCTAACCACTATGATTCAACATAGTTTTTGAAGTTTTAGCCACAGCGATCAGAGAAGAAAAAGAAATAAAAGGAATCCAAATCAGAAAAGAAGAAATAAAGCTGTCACTGTTTGCAGATGACATGATACTATACATAGAGAATTCTAAAGATGCTACCAGAAAACTACTAGAACTAATTAATGAATTTGGTAAAGTAGCAGGATACAAAATTAATGCACAGAAATCTCTAGCATTCCTATACACTAATGATGAAAAATCTGAAAATGGAATTAAGAAAACACTCCCATTTACCATTGCAACAAAAAGAATAAAATATCTACCAATAAACCTATCTAAGGAGAAAAAAGACCTGTATGCAGAAAATTATAAGACATTGATGGAAGAAATGAAAGATGATACGAATAGGTGGAGAGATATACCATGTTCTTGGATTGGAAGAATCAACATTGTGAAAATGACTCTACTACCCAAAGCAATCTACATATTCAACACAATCCCTATCAAACTACCACTGGCATTTTTCACAGAACTAGAACAAAAATTTTCACAATTTGTATGGAAACACAAAAGACCCCAAATACCAAAGCAATCTTGAGAAAGAAAAATGGAGCTGGAGGAATCAGGCTCCCTGACTTCAGACTATACTATAAAGCTACAGTAATCAAGACAGTATGGTACTGGCAGAAAAACAGAAATAGAGATCAGTGGAACAGCATACAAAGCCCAGAGATAAACCCACACACATATGGTCACCTTATCTTTGATAAAGGAGGCAAGAATATGCCATGGAGAAAAGACAGCCGCTTCAATAAGTGGTGCTGGGATAACTGGGCAGCTACCTGTAAAAGAGTGAAATTAGAACGCTCCTTAACACCGTACACAAAAATAAACTCAAAATGGATTAAAGACTTAAATGTAAGGCCAGACACCATCAAACTCTTAGAGGAAAACATAGGCAGTACATTCTATGACAGAAATCACAGCAAGATCCTTTTTGACCCACCTCCTAGAGAAATGGGAATAAAAATAAACAAATGGGACCTAATGAAACTTAAAAGCTTTTGCAGAGCAAAGGAGACCCTAAACAAGACGAAAAGACCACCCTCAGAATGGGAGAAAATATTTGCAAATGAAGCAACTGACAAAGGATTAATTTCCAAAATTTACAAGCAGCTCATGCAGCTCAATAACAACAACAAAAAAACCCACAAACAACCCAATCCAAAAATGGGCAGAAGACCTAAATAGACATTTCTCCAAAGAAGATATACAGATTGCCAACAAACACATGAAAGAATGCTCAACATAATTAATCATTAGAGAAATGCAAATCAAAACTACAATGAGATATCATCTCCCACCAGTCAGAATGGCCATCATCAAAAAATCTAGAAACAATAAATGCTGGAGAGGGTGTGGAGAAAAGGGAACCGTCTTGCACTGTTAGTGGGAATGTAAATTGATACAGCCACTATGGAGAACAGTATGGAGGCTCCTTAAAAAACTAAAAATGGAACTACCATATGACCCAGCAATCCAACTACTGGGCATATTCCCTGAGAAAACCATAATTCTAAAAGAGTCAGGTACCACAATGTTCATTGCAGCTCTATTTATAATAGCCAGGACGTGGAAGCAGCCTAAGTGTCCATCAACAGATGAATGGATAAAGAAGATGTGGCACATATATATAATGGAATATTACTCAGCCATAAAAAGAAACGAAATTGAGTTATTTGTAATTATTTGTACAAATTGAGTTATTTGTAGTGAAGCTGTGAGAAAGTGAGAGAGTGGCATGGACATATATACAGTACCAAACGTAAAATAGATAGCTAGTGGGAAACAGCCGCATAGCGCAGGGAGATCAGCTCAGTGCTATGTGACCACCTAGGGGGTGAGATAGGGAGGGTTTGAGGGAAGGATATGCAAGAGGGAAGAGATATGGGGACATATGTATATGTATAACTGATTCACTTTGTTACAAAGCAGAAACTGACACGCCATTTTAAAGCAACTATAATAAAGATGTTAAAAAATAATAATAATTAAGCTGCAGGCTTCTGCACATTTAAAAATGGAGGTGATTAGCATGATATAGGGTGGAATTTTGGGCCTTCTTGCTCAACCTAGCTATTTGCAGCACCACATTAAATATCAGTGTTTGCTGAAGAAGGAACACTTATGTCCCCATGCCTCCTGTGGGCCACTTTTCAGCCTCAAGAAGCAACTTCTGTGACATGCCAAACATCATACAGATAAAAGAGATTGTATCTGTGAATACTGTGCTCGGGCCTTCAAGAGTTCCCACAATCTGGCAGTGCACCGGATGATTCACACTGGCGAGGAGCCATTACAATGCGAGATCTGTGGATTTACTTGTCGGCAAAAGGCATCCCTTAATTGGCACATGAAGAATCATGATGCAGAGTCCTTCTACCAGTTTTCTTGCAATATCTGTGGCAAAAAAAAAATGAGAAGGACAGCATAGTGGCTCACAAAACAAAAACCCACCCTGAGGTGCTGATTGCTGAAGCTCTGGCTGCCAATGCAGGCACCCTCGTCACCAGCACAGATATCTTGGACACTAATCCAGAGTCCCTGACACAACCTGCAGATGGTCAGGGTCTTCCTCTTCTTCCTGAGCCCTTGGGAAACTCCACCTCTGGAGAGCGCCTCCTGCTAGAAGCTAGCTGAAGGGCTGTCAATGTCATACTGTAGTGGAAAGGAACCGGTGAGCCTGATGGATGATGGGAAGATCTTTGTGCGAAGTGGCAGCAGTGGAGGTGCTGAAGGACTGGTCATGAACTCGGATATACTCGCTGCTACCACAGAGGTTCTGAATGAAGATTCAGACTCTACTGGACCTTAGTGGAAGGGAAGACTTTGGGCACTGGGACAGCTAAGACTTTGTATTTAAAAGACAAAAAGGACCGAAAAAAAAAAACAATAGAGCATTTAAAATCTAGTAAAATTAAAAAAATTAGAGAATTTTCAAAAATTCCCTAATATACCATTTTAAAGAGAAATAATTATTTTTCTTTCAGCATAATTGTTTGTGATGACTATTTCAGGAACTTTGAAATATAAAATAAGAAAAACAATTTTAGCATGAAACAGTAATTAGGTGGAAAGGTTTTATACTTTTTATGGAAAATTTATCTATTATTTATAAATTTCACTTTAGAAATATTATGCATTTATTAAATTTATGTTTTGTGCCAAACACTGCATGAGTTGTTTTATTTCAGTTGTTTTACTTAATATTCCTTGCAAAGAAACTAAATTGTATGATTTGGTTTTCACAGATAACTATAAGGTATTAAATTTTCACCAGGAATTGTAAATTGTAAAGAAAAACAGGTGGAACAGATTTTTCAATACTCTAATTTGAGGGGAAAATTTAACATGTTTTAAATTTGTTATATTAAAGCAGGCAAATTTGATGAAAATGGAATAGGTCAAAATGCAGAGTTCACTAATATGAAGACGTGATATATTCTAAAAGATACTATTAAAAATGTTTGTAAGGTCTTTTACTACTCAAATATTAAAATTGCCTCCTTTTCTCTTTTTTTGAAACAGATGAGGGACATTTATAACATCTAGATAAAACATAGGTTACATTGTCTCAGGTTTCGGTTTGAATGAAAGTATTTTTTCCTACTAATAAAACTGTTGCCAGGGTTTGTGATATTTTTTTTTTAGTCTAAGATCTTGTACTCAACTATTTATTTATTTATTTACATCTTTATTGGAGTATAATTGCTTTACAATGGTGTGTTAGTTTCTGCTTTATAACAAAGTGAATCAGTTATACATATACATATGTTCCCATATCTCTTCCCTCTTGCGTCTCCCTCCCTCCCACCCTCCCTATCCCACCGCCTTAGTTGGTCACAAAGCACCGAGCTGATCTCCCTGTGCTATGTGGCTGCTTCCCACTAGCTACCTATTTTAAGTTTGGTAGTGTATATATGTCCATGCCACTTTGTCACAGCCTACCATTCCCCCTCCCCATATCCTCAAGTTCATTCTCTAGGAAGTCTGTGTCTTTATTCCCTTCTTGCCCCTAGGTTCTTGATGACCTTTTTTTTTTCTTTCTTAGATTCCATATATATGTGTTAGCATACGGTATTAGTTTTTCTCTTTCAGACTTACTTCATTCTGTATGACAGACTCTAAGTCCAATTAGCTCACTACAAATAACTTAATTTCGTTTCTTTTTATGGCTGAGTAATATTCCATTGTATATATGTGCCACATCTTCTTTATCCATTCATCTGTTGATGGACACTTAGGTTGCTTCCATGTCTTGGCTATTGTAAATAGAGCTGCAATGAACATTTTGGTACATGACTCTTTTTGAATTATGGTTGTCTCAGGGTATATGCCCAGTACTGGGATTGCTGGGTCGTATGTTAGTTCTATTTGTAGTTTTTTAAGGAACCTCCATACTGTTCCCCATAGTGGCTGTATCAATTTACATTCCCACCAACAGTGCAAGAGTGTTCCCTTTTCTCCACACCCTCTCCAGCATTTATTGTCTGTAGATATTTTGATGATGGCCCTTCTCACCGGTGTGAGATGATTATTTCATTGTAGTTTTGATTTGCATTTCTCTAATGATTAATGATGTTGAGCATTCTTTCATGTGTTTGTTGGCAATCTGTATACCTTCTTTGGAGAAATGTTTATATAGGTCTTCTGCCCATTTTTGGATTGGGTTGTTTGTTTTTTTGTTATTGAGCTGCATGAGCTGCTTGTAAATTTTGGAGATTAATCCTTTGTCAGTTGCTTCATTTGCAAATATTTTCTCCCATTCTGAGGGTGGTATTTTCGTCTTATTTATGGTTTCCTTTGCTCTGCAAAAGCTTTGAAGTTTCATTAGGTCCCATTTGTTTATTTTTGTTTTTATTTCCATTTCTCTAGGAGGTGGGTCAAAAAGGATCTTGCTGTGATTTCTGTCATAGAATGTACTGCCTATGTTTTCCTCTAAGAGTTTGATGGTGTCTGGCCTTACATTTAAGTCTTTAATCCATTTTGAGTTTATTTCTGTGTTAGCGAGTTTTCTAAATTCATTCATTTACATGTAGCTGCCCAGTTTTCCCAGCACAAATTATTGAAGAGGCTGTCTTTTCTCCATTGCATAGCTTTGCCTCCTTTGTCATAGATTAGTTGACCATAGGTGTGTGGGTTTATCTCTGGACTTTCTATCCTGTTCCACTGATCTCTATTTCTGTTTTTCTGCCAGTACCATACTGTCTTAATTACTGTAGCTTTGTAGTATAGTCTGAAGTCAGGGAGCCTGATTCCTCCAGCTCCATTTTTCTTTCTCAAGATTGCTTTGGTATTTGGGGTCTTTTGTGTTTCCATACAAATTGTGAAAATTTTTGTTCTAGTTCTGTGAAAAATGCCAGTGGTAGTTTGATAGGGATTGTGTTGAATATGTAGATTGCTTTGGGTAGTAGAGTCATTTTCACAATGTTGATTCTTCCAATCCAAGAACATGGTATATCTCTCCACCTATTCGTATCATCTTTCATTTCTTCCATCAATGTCTTATAATTTTCTGCATACAGGTCTTTTTTCTCCTTAGATAGATTTATTGGTAGATATTTTATTCTTTTTGTTGCAATGGTAAATGGGAGTGTTTTCTTAATTTCATTTTCAGATTTTTCATCATTAGTGTATAGGAATGCTAGAGATTTCTGTGCATTAATTTTGTATCCTGCTACTTTACCAAATTCATTGATTAGTTCTAGTAGTTTTCTGGTAGCATCTTTAGAATTCTCTATGTATAGTATCATGTCATCTGCAAACAGTGACAGCTTTACTTCTTCTTTTCCTATTTGGATTCCTTTTATTTATTTTTCTTCTCTGATCACTGTGGCTAAAACTTCAAAAACTGTGTTGCATCATAGTGGTCAGAGTGCACAACCTTGTCTTTTTCCTGATCTTAGTGGAAATGATTTCAGTTTTTCACCATAGAGGACATTGTTGGCTGTGGGTTTGTCATATATGGCCTTTATTATGTTGAGGAAAGTTCCCTCTATGCCTACTTTCTGGAAGGTTTTTATCATAAATGGGTGTTGAATTTTTTCAGAATCTTTCTCTGCATCCATTGAGATGATCGTATGGTTTTTCTCCTTCAATTTGTTAATATGCTGTATCACATTGATTGATTTGCATATATTGAAGAATCCTTGCATTCCTGGGATAAACCCCACTTGATCATGGTTTATGATCCTTGTAATGTGCTGTTGGATTCTGTTTGCTAGTATTTTGTTTAGGATTTTTGCATCTATGTTCATAAGCGGTATTGGCCTGTAGTTTTCTTTCTTTGTGACATCTTTGTCTGGTTTTCATATCAGGGTGATGGTGGCCTCGTAGAATGAGTTTGGGAATGTTCCTCCCTCTGCTATATTTTGCAGAAGTTTGAGAAGGATAGGTGTGAGCTCTTTTCTAAATGTTTTGTAGAATTCTCCTGTGAAGCCATCTAGTCCTAGGCTTTTGTTTTTTGGAAGCTTTTTAATCACAGTTTCAATTTCAGTGCTTGTGATTGGTCTGTTCATATTTTCTATTTCTTCCTGGTTCAGTCTCGGAAGGTTGTGCATTTCTAAGAATTTGTCCATTTCTTCCAGGTTGTCCATTTTATTGGCATAGAGTTGCTTGTAGTAATCTCTTATGATCTTTTGTATTTCTGCAGTTTTAGTTGTTACCTCTCCTTTTTCATTTCTAATTCTATTGATTTGAGTCTTCTCCCTTTTTCTTTTTGATGAGTCTGGCTAGTGGTTTATCAATTTTGTTTATCTTGTCAAAGAACCAGCTTTTAGTTTTATTGATGTTTGCTATTGTTTCCTTCATTCTTTTTGATTTATTTCTTATCTGATGTTTATGATTTCTTTCCTTCTGCTAACTTTGGGGTTATTTTATTCTTCTTTCTCTAATTGCTTTAGGTGTAAGGTGAGGTTGTTTATTTGAGATGTTTCTTGTTTCCTAAGGTACGTTTTTATTGCTGAAAACTTCTGTCTAAGAACTGTTTTTGCAGCACCTCATAGATTTTGGGTCATCGTGTTTTCTCTGTCATCTTTTTCTAGGTTTTTTTTAATTTCCTCTTTGACTTCTTCAGTGATCTCTTGGTTATTAAGTAGTGTATTGTTTAGCCTCCATGTGGTTGTATTTTTTATAGATTTTTTCCTGGAATTGATATTTGGTCTCAAAGCATTGTTGTCAGAAAAGATACTTGATGCAATTTCAATTTTCTTAAATTTACCAAGGCTTGATTTGTGACACAAGATATGATCTATCCTGGAGAGTGTTCCATGAGCACTTGAGAAGAATGTGTATTCTGTTGTTTTCGGATGGAATGTCCTATAAATATCAATTAAGTCCCTCATGTTTAATGTATCATTTAAAGCTTGTTTTTCCTTTTTATTTTCATTTTGGATGATCTGTCCATTGGTTAAAGTGGTGTGTTAAAGTCCCTTACTATGATTGTGTTACTGTCAATTTCCCCTTTTATGGCTGTTAGTATTTGCCTCATGCATTGAGGTTCTCTTATGTTGGGTGCATCAATATTTACAATTCTGATATCTTCTTCTTGGATCGATCCCTTGATCATTATGTAGTGTCCTTCTTTGTCTCTTGTAAAAGTCTATTTGTCTGATATGAGAATTGCTACTCCAGCTTTCTTTTGATTTCCATTTGCATGGAATATCTTTTTCCATCCCCTCACTTTCAGTCTGTATGTGTCCCTAGGTCTGAAGTAGGTCTCTTGTAGACAGCATATATACGGGTCTTGTTTTTGTGTCCATTCAACCAGTCTATGCCTTTTGTTTGGAGTATTTAATCCATTTACATTTAAGGTAATTATCTTTATGTATGTTCCTATTACCATTTTCTTAATTGTTTTGGGTTTGTTTTTGTAGGTCTTTTCCTTCTCTTGTGTTTCCTGCCTAGAGAAGTTCCTGTGGCATTTGTTGTAAAGCTGGTTTGGTGATGCTGAATTCTCTCAGCTTTTGCTTGTCTGTAAAGGTTTTAATTTCTTCATCCAATCTGAATGAGATCCTTGCTGGGTCGAGTAATCTTCGTTGTAGGTTTTTCTTCTTCATCACTTTAAATATGTCCTGCCACTGCCTTCTGGCTTTCAGAGTTTGTGCTGAAAGTTCAGCTGTTAACCTTATGGGGATTCCTATGTATGTTATTTGTTTTTTTTTCCCTTGCTGCTTTTAATATTTTTTCTTTGTATTTAATTATTGATAGTTTGACTAATATGTGTCTTGGCATGTTTCTCTTTGGATTTATCCTGTATGGGACTCTCTGTGCTTCCTGGACTTAAGTATTTCCTTTCCCATATTAGGGAAATTTTCAACTATAATCTCTTCAAATATTTTCTCAGTCCCTTCTGGGACTCCTATAATTCAAATGTTGGTGTGTTTAATGTTTTCCCAGAGGTCTCTGAGACTGTCTTCAGTTCTTTTCATTCTTTTCTCTTTATTCTGCTCTGCAGTAATTATTTCCACTATTTTATCTTCCAGGTCACTTATCCATTCTTCTGCCTCAGTTATTCTGCTATTGATCCCTTCTAGAGAATTTTTAATTTCATTTATTGTGTTGTTCATTATTGTTTGTTTGCTCTTTAGTTCTTCTAGGTCCTTGTTAAACATTCTTGTATTTTCTCCATTCTATATCCAAGATTTTGGGTCATCTTTACTATCATTTTGCTGAATTCTTTTTCAGGTAGATTGCCTATTTCCTCTGCATTTATTAGGTGTGATGGGTTTTTGCTTTGCTCCTTCATCTGCTGTGTGTTTCTGTGTCTTCTCATTTTGCTTAACTTATTGTGTTTGGAGTCTCCTTTACACAGGCTGAAGGTTCTTAGTTCCCGCTGTTTTTGGTGTCTGTCCTCAGTGGCTGAAGTTTGTTCAGTGGGCTGTTTAGGCTTCCTGGTGGAGGGGACTAGTGCCTGTTTTCTGGTGGATGAGGCTGGATCTTGTCTTTCTGGTGGGCAGGTCCACGTCTGGTGGTGTGTTTTGGGCTGTCTGTGGCCTTATTATGATTTTAGCCCTCCTCTCTGCTAATGGGTGGGGTTGTGTTCCTGTGTTGCTAGTGTTTTGGCATAGGGTGTCCAGCACTGTAGTTGGCTGGTCATTGAGTGAAGCTGGGTTTTGGCATTGAGATGGAGATCTCTGGGAGATTTTCGCCATTTGATATTACGTGGAGCTGAGAGGTCTCTTGTGGACCAGTGTCCTGAAGTTGGCTCTCCCACCTCAGAGGCACAGCCCTGATGCCTGGCTGGAGAAACAAGAGCCTTTCATCCACGCAGCTCAGAATAAAAGGGAGAAAAAATAGAAAGAAAGAAAGAGAGAAAGAAAGAGAGAGAGAGAGAGAGAGGGAGAGAGGGAGGGAGGGAGGGAGGAAGAAAGAAAGGGAACGAAAGAAAGAAAAAAGAAAGAAAGAAGATAAAATAAAACAAAGTTATTAAAATAGAAAATAATTATTAAGAAATAAATTTTAAAAAGAAAAAGAATCTGATGGACAGAACCCTAGGACAAATGGTAAAAGCAAAGCTATATAGACAAAGTCACACACAGAAGCATACACATACACACTCACAGAAAGAGAAAAAGGGAAATATATATATATATATATATATATATATATATATATATATATATATATATATATATATATATATATTTGCTCCCAAAGTCCACCTTCTCAATTTGAGATGATTCGTTGTCTATTCAGGCATTCCACAGATGCCGGGTACATCAAATTGATTGTGGAGATTTAATCTGCTGCTCTCGAGGATGCTGAGAGAAATTTCCCTTTCTCTTCTTTGTTTGCACACCTCCTGGTGCTTTGGATTTGGACCTGCCTCTGCGTGTAGGTCACCTGAGGGCGTCAGTTCTTCGCTCAGACAGGACGGGGTTAAAGGAGCAGCTGATTCAGGGGCTCTGGCTCACTTAGGTCGGGGGGAGGGAGGGGTAAGGATGCGGGGCGAGCCTGTGGCGGCAGAGGCCAGCATGACGTTGCAACAGCCTGAGGTGTGCCGTGCGTTCTTCCGGGGAAGTTGTCCCTGGATCACGGGACCCTGATAGTGGCAGGCTGCACAGGCTCCCGGGAGGGGAGGTGTGGACAGTGACCTGTGCTTGCACACAGGCTTTTTGGTGGTGGCAGCAGCAGCCTTAGCGTCTCATGCCCGTCTCTGGGGTCTGCACTGATAGCCGCGGCTCCTGCCCGTCTCTGGAGCTCCCCTAATCTGTGCTCTTAATCCCCTCTCCTCGCGCACCAGGAAACAAAGAAGTAAGAAAAAGTCTCTTGTCTCTTTGGCGGCTCCAGACCTTTTCCTGGACTCCCTCCCGGCTAGCTGCAGCGCACTCGCCCCGTTCAGGCTGTGTTCACTCCGCCAACCCCAGTCCTCTCCCTGCGGTCCAACCAAAGCCCGAGCCTCAGCTCCCAGTCCCGCCCACCTCGGCGGGTGAGCAGACAAGCCTCTTGGGCTTGTGAGTGCTGGTCGGCACCGATCCTCAGTGCGGGAATCTCTCTGCTTTGCCCTCCGCACCCCTGTTGCTGTGCTCTCCTCCATGACCCCAAATCTTCCCCCCTGTGCCACCTGCAGTCTCCGCCCGCAAAGGGGCCTCCTAGTGTGTGGAAACCTTTCCTCCTTCACAGCTCCCTCCCAGTGGGGTAGGTCCCATCTCTATTCTTTTGTCTCTGTTTTTTCTTTTGCCCTACCCAGGTACGTGGGGAGTTTCTTGCTTTTTGGGAGGTCTGAGGTCTTCTGCCAGCGTTCAGTAGGGGTTCTATAGGAGCTGTTCCTCATGTAGATGTATTTCTGATATATTCGTGGGGAGGAAGGTGATCTCTGCGTCTTGCTCTTCCGTAATCTTGAAGCTCCTCTCAGCTGTTTAAATAGATTAAAAGGAGTTGGTTATTTTAAAGGCAATTTACTTACAAATAATTTAAATTACGATTGTGATGGCTCCATCATCTGTATTGTGTTTTGTTAGACTCTGTTTTTTTATTAACTCAAAATAACCGATGTAATATTCTCTATGCAGGAAAATACTAGCCATGCATTTTCTAAAGCAGGCTTTGGGAAATAAGTTAGAAAATAAAATAAAATTTTAACACCTTTATGTTTAAGATTCAGTTACAACTGTATTTTTCTCACCACAAACAAAAACAAAAGAAGAGTCCATTTCATCTAGATTTTACATAATCTTCATAATAATCCTCAACATGGGCTTTCTATCAGAATATGAGTTTCTATTTTGGAAAATCAGAGTAACCAAATGACAGCTGGTTGACTTTTCATGTGAATTTGTCACGTACCATCAAATTATTTTCTTCCACTGACTTGCTCGTTCATTTTATTGAAAGTATTATAATTTCTGAAATTGTCACAATTGGGCCTGCAATCATTATGATGAAATACCTCCTGGTTGTGTATATTAAAAGCCTCATCAAAAACTAAGAAAAATATTAAGGAGAAAGAAGCCCAATCAGCAATTAGAAGCTATTAATGCTGAAATTATCACCAGTATGTTGGTAAAGGAACTGAGATTAGCTAACCCCAAATTTCAAAAGATATTTATTTATTTCCCCTAAGCACTGTTACCAAGTTTAAAAATAAAAGTATCTAATTATTAAATAATTTGTGTCAAGAAGTTTCATAAATAAAGGGCAAATGTTTTCACTATTCTTACTTATTAGAAAGAATATATTAATTAAATTATTTGTCTGGGATTTAACATTTTAGCAGAAAACCAAAATCAAAGGAATGAAAAAACATATATTGCACTACAGCTACTAATTTAAGGTCTGTCAATAATTTCAGCACCCATTTTTAAAAAAGCTATATATCCCAGTCACTTTATTTTTTTCCTTTTTGAGACATGGGAACGAGTATTTAATCTGATTTTTTGCACTTTTACTTTTCCATTAAGCATACTTATTTTCTAGTTGGCACAATTTTTGTTGTTACTAGAGTTCACATTTTCAATTTTAATACTTGTCACTGTCAGGCATTTCACCTGTAACAGACTAACCATATGTGTGTGAGTATTTTATCCTTATATTAAATAAAAATAATTTTCACAATAATCTTTCTGCTGAGCACACTCTGAACATAAACTTCCTGAAGACTTCCTCAGATAGACTATGACAGATTTAGAAAAAATATGAAGAGTACTTCTATTTGTTTAGTCAAAAATATTCCCCTTCAGTATATTTTAAAAAATCAATTGAACTGAAAGTTTATGTAAAATTACTTTACATTGCTGCTATACAGAAAATGCTAACTTTATTGTTATTATGCATAGAAACCATATAACTTATAACAATCAGTTCTATTTGATATAATTTATAAAGTGTGTTTGTGTGTGAGTGTGTCTGTATACACCCTTATTTTTGGAGCACACTTATTTGTGGAGCAGTTGCTAAGGAGATATACACATGCATAAATAAGGAAATACACCCTTGTTTTAGCACATTTATTTGTGGAGCAGTTGCTAAGAGATACACACATGCATAAATGAGTGTATCTAAGGAGATACACACATGCATAAATGAAATATTCCCTCATACCATAGCGATGTGGAAGAAAGCAAGATCCATTAGCACTAAGTTAATCTGAGCAGGGGAGGAGCTGTAAGACTGGGAAATATTTGTCTCAGTAAAGTGGCTGTGTTGGAATTTAGATCAACCAAATAATTTATGTTTGCTTATTAAATATAGTATATATCTCAAAGAATAGTAGAAAATAAGTTTAGGTTGATATAGATGAGTAGATTTTTCAAGCCTGAAAGCTGGAAGAGATTTCAAGGTGATAGAAAAATCACTAGTGAAAATACAACACTGGATAACTCTGATACTAACTTGCCAATATTTATAGTGAACAAGGAAATTTTTTTAATCACACTTTTTATTTTATATTGGAATATAGCTGATTAACAATGTTATGATAGTTTCAGGTGCACAGAAAAGTGACTCAGCCATACATATACATGTATCCATTCTCCCTTCAAACTCCCCTTCCATCCAGGCTACCACATAACATTGAGCCCCTGTGCCATATAGTAGGCCCTTGGTTATCCATTTAAATATGGCAGTGTGTACATGTCAGTCTCAAACTTCCTATCCCTTCCTCCCACCCTTCCCCCCTAGTAACCATAAGTTTGTTCTCTTAGTCTGTGAATCTGTTTCTGTTTTGTAAATAAGTTCATTTGTATCATTTCTTTTTAGATTCTTCATATAAGTGATACCATACGATATTTCTCTCTCTCTCTCTCTCTCTCTCTGACTTATTTCACTCAGTATGACATTCTCTAGGTCCATCCATGTTGATGCAAATGGCATTATTTCATTCTCTTTGATGACTGAGTAATATTCCATTGTATATATGTACCACATCTTCTTTATCCATTGCAGTGTCAATGGACATCTAGGTTGCTTCCATGTCTTGGATATTGTAAACAATGCTTCAGTGAACATTGGGGTGCATGTATCCTTTTGGACCATGTTTTTCTCTAGATATATGCCCAGTAGTGGGACAAAGAAGTGTAACTAGATGTTAGCAGTTGGTAATTAAGAATCTAACATCATTGATATGTCTGATATAAGCACAAACATTTTTATCTGTCCTACTCTTTAACTAGATGGTATAAAATGCCAGGATACAAAATGAGCATTTCTTCATAAAAGCAGGTTATCCCCAGGTACTTAAATTTTCAGTAAACACCAAATTACTTTTAAGAAAATATACAAGTGGGTAAAGAAGATGTGGTACATATACACAATGGAGTATTACTCATCCATTAAAAGGAAAGAAATTGGGTCATTTGTAGAGATGTGGATGGACTTGGAGACGTCATACAGACCAAAGTAAGTCAGAAAGAGAAAAATATCGTATATTAACACATATATGTGGAATCTAGAAAAATGGTACAGATGAACCTGTTTGCAAAGCAGAAATAGACACAGACATAGAGAACAAATGTACGGACACCAAGAGGGGAAAGGATGGGTGGGATGAATTGGGAGATTGGGATTGACATGTATACACTGCTATGTATGTAATAGATAACTAGTGAGAGCCTGCTGTATAGCATGGGGAATTCTACTTGATGCTCTGTGGTGACCTAGATGGGAGGGAAATCCAGAAGGGAGGGGATATGTGTATGTATATGTCTGATTCACTTTGCTGTACAGCAGAAACTAGAACAATATTGTGAAGCAAGTATACCCCAATTAAAATATACACACACATATATATATACAAGTGAAAACAAAAAACTAGCAATCATGCATAGTAGATGAAAAATCACTAAAGAATGACTTGAACCATTTTGGATTAATTTCTGTCATTTATAAATCTCCCTTTTTTCTCAAATCATCATTATAATATTTATCTCAGTATTTATTTTACAGTCTTCTCTTGTATATCTCAGTTTATTTTCACAAATTTTATATTAAAAAATAAACAATGTTATTGAATTTATTTATTTATGTATTTTCTTAGCCCATTCAGGCTGCTATAACAAAATTCCATAGACTAGGTGGCTTATACACATTAAAAATGTATTTCTCAAAGTTAGTCTAGAAGTTTAAGAACAGGATGCCAACATGATTGGGTCTTACTGAAGACCTTTTCTGGGTGGCAAACTGCCAACTTCTCACTGTGTCTTTAAGTGGTGGAAGGAATTGTGAGATCTCTCTTAAGCCTGTTTTTTTTTTTTTTTTTTTTTTTTTGCGGTACGCAGGCCTCTCACTGCTGTGGCCTCTCCCCTTGCGGAGCACAGGCTCCGGACGCGCAGGCCCAGCGGCCATGGCTCACTGGCCCAGCCGCTCCGCGGCATGTGGGATCCTCCCGGACCGCGGCACGAACCCGCGTCCCCTGCATCGGCAGGCGGACCCTCAACCACTGCGCCACCAGGGAAGCCCAAGCCTGTTTTATAAGGGCACTAATTTCATTCATGAAGGCTCCTTCCTCATGACCTACCCAGCTCCCAAAGGCCCCACCTTCTACTACCATCACCTTAAGGGTTAGGATTCAACACATGAGTTTTGGGGGTACACAAACACTCATAACATTCATATACTCATCTGTTGGCATTGGCCAGAATATTCTTCTTGTCTGGACTACTTAACTCAGTCAGTTGGTATGTTGTTATTAGTCTAACAAACAGACTTGGATTTGGGGTAAAATTGCTGTAAAAAATTGTGACAATTAAATACACTTCACTGAGCTATCAAACCCATTTCTGATCAGCTAGATCTGTGTTGCTGACTGAATATGCAACAGAAAGGAAACTACTGGCTGTGGATTAAAATTGTTAGCATCTTTTTTGGATAATATAATTTGGTAAGCAGTTCTAAAAGCTACTTGGAAAATCATTAGAATCAAGAATTGAATAGCAAATACCTTAACTTTATGGACAATCAATTCAGTAGTCATATTATTGACCAAAAGAGTATCTGTGAAAGAGAATGTAAATATATTAATTTTTAAAAATCTGTTATTTTTAAAAATGATAATCCCTCACTAGCTTTAGACCAGAAACAGAACACTCATTTATTTATTTATTTATTTTGCTTTTGCAATGGCTTCTCTTGCCATAGAATATTTTTTTAATTGAAGTATAGTTGATTTACAATGTTGTGTTAATTATTGCTGTACAGCAAAGTGATTCAGTTATACATATATATACACACATTCTTTTTTTAAATATTCTTTTCCATTATGGTTTATCACAGGATATTGAATACAGTTCTCTGTGCTGTATAGTAGGACCTTATCGTTTATCCATTCTGTATATAAAAGCTTACATCTGCTAACCCCAACCTCCCACTCCATCCCTTCTCCCTTGGCAACCACCAATTTGAGGAACACTCATTTATGAATGAGACGGTATGTGTTAGACGACTGAACCATTCTGCAATCCTAAATGCATGTGATTCTTTTCAAGGCATTTTAGGATTTATCTCCATATTACTACGTAGTGATGTTAACTTTATAATGGCTTACACTTATTGCTAAATTTTAGGCTAAAAATGATATAAGATTTTTAGGTTCAACTATCTGTTTGCATAATTACTTATATGTTTGTATCCACTCTTAATTTGGGGAACAATTGAAATAAAAAGTTCATTAGAATTCATTTTTAATATTAAGAATTAGACCAGTTAAAATTAAACTTACATAACTTTACCTAAATTAAAATTTGGAAGACTGAGGTATATGATTGATGCTTGATATTTGCCTATAATTGCCTTTACATGATGCCAATACCTATAGTTTTAGCCATGACTGAAATGAAAAAAGTCAGATAATAAGATCAGATTCTGCCTCTACACATAAATTTAATTGTGTGACTACTGAATTGGCCATCAACTCAAAATGAAAAAGGTGGTTTATTTTACTATCTCTTGGGGGACTTATTTGACAGGGTATATCAGTTCATAGCTATTCAATATATATCTGACACTGACTATTTAATTGGTGATTAATTAAAACAAATTGCCATGCCCAGAGGAATATACACCGGAGGCATTAACAACCTTATTTTAAAACAGAGTTTTTGTCATTTTTATTGGTTGATTGTTTGGTTAGTTTATTTTACATTGAGATGGGAATGGAGCCTAAAAACTGAAATCTAGTTAAAGAAAAGCTGGACTATTAAAGTTGAATGCTAAAGGACAATCTTGAGAAAATAAAATGTGTAAAAACAAAGACAATCTTATATTAAAATAATTCAAGATGTACTCTTATTTTCACTGTGATGAGAACAACAAAATTTACCAGTAGTTCAAGACTTACCAGTGGTTTCAAGAAAAGAAAAGGACTATTTTTACATTTTTATGAACTTATATCACGAAATCCACAACAAATCTCAAAAACACGGCTTTGTGGTGAGATATTTATGCTTGTGAAGCTTATTTACGAGATAAAAATCTCTGTTTTGTTTTGCTTTGCTTTCAATGCTGAGACATTTGTGCCAGTTTTATTGCCACTAGGCTTATTTCTCATTTCCTTAAGAAAATGCTTAAATTAGCCTAAAAAAGTAAAAATTTCAGGAAAGAAAAAATGCAGGAAAAGATAATAGGCTTGATGAAGTTAGCACTATTTTATTTTTCTCTTGTGATTTTCAATGTGATTTCAATTTTTATGAAATAAAAGAAAAGTATATCTCAGCCTTCAATTAAGGAAAGAAAAATACTTAGACTATAAACTATAAACTATAAACTATAAACATATATAATTTTTAAATGTATTATAAGAAGTAAATATGACATGATTCTTTAAATAGAGCTGCACTGCTCAAAATGTTAGCCATGAGTTATGTGCATTTAAACTAAAAATAATAAATTAAATTCCATTAAAATTTATTTGCTCAGACACACTAGGCAAATTCAAGTGCTCCATGTGGCTAGCATACAGGATTGGCGATGCAGAGAATTTCTAACTGGACAGATCTAGTGAGTGACTTTTAAAAATACCACACTTAAGAACTGTATTATAGAAAAGTCTCACATTTCTCTTTGTTAAATACTACTTTTTTTCTATCACCCATATGTTGGATCAGAACACAACCTAGGATTTTTTTAGGGATGAGAGAAAGTGAACATATTTAACTCTTTCTATTTCCTTGATGGAAATAATATCACATAACTGTCTTTAGTATGCATAACTTTATTTTTTTAAAAAAACTGAAATTTGTGAGCATGTTTATACTAATTTAAGCCTCTCCATGTATTGCTGGCACTAAGACTTTTGTTCCTCCAAAAACCCCATTAAAATTTTAGTAATGGGATTATTTTAAAATTAAAAGGACTTAGACCAGCAAGTTTGGAGAGAGCAGAGCAAAAGATACTGATTACAGGATTTTGTTATCTGGCAGGTAGATAGATGAAATAGACCTGAGAGAGCCTTTTAAGCTACTAATGAGGAGAATGGAGAAACAACACAAATTGTACCAAAGAATTCTCAAAAACTTCAGGAATGAGGAAAGATATTTGGGCTAAAACTTTCACACATGAAAACAATTATAACTGATAATGGTCTCCATTCAACATATTTTTATCTAAGCTTACAAGATATATCAGAACTAGTAAAAGGAATATTTAGTGTTTTGTTTTTCAAATTAAAATATTGTACACTAGTGAAAAAAATTGTGCAAGTGGTCATTTATATATATATATGTGTGTGTGTGTATATATATATGTGTGTGTGTGTGTATATACACACATATATATATAAACCAGAAAATGCAACTCTAATAGATACTACAGATAAATAAATACTGATAACATATGGAAAAATAAATTTTAAAAAATACTATAAAAATGTTATTAAAAATATATGACCTAAAAATTGACTAAAATACATGAATCATTATTTTTATTTTTCCAGTAATCAATACAAAAATATTTTCTTGCTTTAATATGCATAGCAACATATTTTTATTTTCAAAAATTTTTTATTTTGAAAATCTATATCCAATAAAATAAAATATTGTATCAATATATATTTCAACAGTGATAAATTTCAATAATTTTAGTATTCTTTTCATTCTTGAATAGGTCCCAGATTGAACCATAAATTTTTGCTTATCCTACCTTAAACCCATGGAGCTCCCTCAGTGTGCCATGTGTACTGGTTGATAGGTCTGTCCTAGAGCACACTCGGATAGTTGGGTGACGCTATGAAGAAGGCTAACTGCCTCATTTATCCTGAGTATATGAAATAGTGAAAGGTTGACCAATACCTTAGGTAACCCTTTGAAATAACAAATGTTTCAACTAAGTTGTTTGGCTGAAGTTAAATAAGTGAAGATTCAAGATTATTGTTTCCAGGTCACCATTTGAGAGAAGACCTATAATCTACAGATCTCATTAGTCACTGAAATGTGTGGGGCTGTGGTTGGGAAAAACTGAATGGAAAGAACCTTGAGTTCAGCCTGAAACTTCTGCCAGAAGTTTACTTTTAATTTACTCATTTAAAAAATTATCACTAACATATATACATTTAAAGTTAATCACTTTTCAACTGTTTTAGATATCACTGTCCCATACTAGACTGTGTTTTGATTAAAAATTAAATTTGCAAATCATTTACAGGGTATGACTAATATTCTTGCCATAATTGGGAGCTAGGTTTCCTTACTATACAAATCAGAGAGCAGAAATTCTGAAGGCAAGATCAGGATTTTCCAAAGGAAAATGATTGTTACTGCTCAAGATTAAAATTCCAAAGTCTAGCACTCTAGAGCATGAAGGGGATACTTAGACCAGGAAAATGTTGTCATCACATATACATTTTCAAGTTTCCTGAGAGTAAGACTGAGTGTAATTTTTTAGCTCATTCTGTGATGCAACCATGTAATTGGTTCTATAGGGATTTAGATGAGTGTGGATTAGGCAAGTGGTAGAGGTTATTGAAGACGTCTGGGAGAAGCAGAATAAACAGTTCCTATAAAAGTAGGTATTAGGGGCTTCCCTGGTGGCGCAGTGGTTGCGAGTCTGCCTGCCGATGCAGGGGACACGGGTTCGTGCCCCGGTCCGGGAAGATCCCACATGCCGCGGAGTGGCTGGGCCCGTGAGCCATGGCCGCTGGGCCTGCGCGTCCGGAGCCTGTGCTCTGCAGCGGGAGAGGCTACGGCAGTGAGAGGCCCGCGTACCGCAAAAAAAAAAAAAAAAAAAAAAAAAAAAATTAGGTATTAGACATGGCCCAAGGCAAAATGTACTCATCATGGAGTCTATTTCCGCCATGGTGTTTTCCTCCCATGTAGAAAAGTCACCTTACTATACCGACTTCTCAGGCACCATTACTCCAGTGTTCTTCCAAAACCAGAACTGTCTCCTTGTTTCAGAATTTCCATTCCTTCCCACTAAGGAAAACTTGTTTCTTCTGGGTTCTCTTTCCCTCAGGCCATCTCCTGATTGCTGAGTTGGTGGTCCATTAATTTGACAAATGAAGACACCACAATGCTAACTCAAATTCAGTTAAGCTTTTGGGCATCTAAACCACGTTTATAACAGATCCTGTGGGGATTATAAAGAGGAGGTGCAAATCTAATTTTTGAATGACCAAACTAACTGGATTGGTGGCCATTCCTTTCTTCTCTGTCACACTGGATAAAGAAAGAGCCTGGAGGGAATGGCCTTCATTAACGTGTCTTTTAAATGGGAAAAATATTCCACTATTTCTTCTTTTAAAGTTAATATAAGTAAAGCATTGTTATGCAGGATTTTATAGCTCAGTTTTAGGAGTCATATTGGGCTGAGGCCCTGCTCAGAAGTGTTCTTTAATAAATGTAGCTGTTGCTGTACATTTATAATTTAATACTGGTCTTTCTTTCCGTTCTATGATTACAAACAGGTGAACTTTACACTTAAGAAGAATACTTGATAGTTTAAATGACTGTATCCTATTTACAGTGAAAGATAACCATTTATAGATTTAAGTAGTGATTGGTATATATATATATGTGTATATGTTTAAATATCAATATGTAAAAGAATTTAAATGCTTAGAATTTTAGTATGAAATAATTCATATGTCTGTAAAATTCCAGTGCATTATCTCTTACTAATAGTCACAAATGTGAAGTAAGTCATTAGCATTGCCATGGCAAATGTAATCGTAGGTTTCTGAATTAATTTATTAATTAATATTGCTTAGCTTAGGCATTATCTAGAATGTCTTTAGACATTTGCCTAAAGCCTTTTGAAAATAATCAGATTTTTAAAAATTATTCAGAAGAGTCCACCACAGTTATCTAGAGCTGATGCTTCATATTCTCTAGTATATGATCTGGAATTATTTACTTGAAGATTATCATTGCCATGATCAGTTTATGTGAAGACATAAACATATAAGACAGGACTTTGCTTAAGGTAGTAAGTAGCAAGCATGCTTTCCTCTTCCTCTTCAGCCCTGCATCCAAAATTGTAATTAGATGGCTAATGTGAAAATCAAAAGAGAATTTATATTTTAAATTAACATTTTTTGGCACTTATCCCATATTTTCCCATATCCTTTAAATACCTTAAGCACATGGCAGTTCAATATTAAAGGGAAGAATCAATAATTCAAATGATCTCATGAAACCAGCAAGAAATAAACAATTAAGATTTTGTTATTAAGGAGTGACTGGAAAATTGACTCAAATTGTCATATGTTAAACATAGCCTAAGTAATTTATCACTTCATAAGGAATTCCAATTGCTGATCAACGAATAAAGTGTTGGTTTTAAAACGTTAAATTTTTTACTCTTGCATTTGTTTGATGTAGCATACCCTAGTCACTGCTGATTCTTGAAATTGCAGATCATTTAAGTATCTCTACTCAGCAACTTTATATGTTCTCCCAAAAGGAAATATATTCTTGAGGAAATATAATCACTGGACCATACCAGTGGATGTTTAATCTTGGAGAAAGTGAATTTTCCTGTATTATAAGACTGGGCTGATCAGCAGTAGCTATCTTTATTCTTTTTCATGTCTAGATTATGCCTCCTGCTTCACTGGAGAGAGGAATTGGGGACTATCTATGGGATTTTCTGCAATGTCAAATGATGCACTGCTTTTAACAAATATATTAAGCCTTCAGTTCTCAAACCTGCTGGAGTCAGCAGTATTTTAATTTTATAAATATCTTCAGTTTTTAAATTACTGCAAAATATAGCTCAGAAGGACAGAAAAGCACTGCCAATGGAACACCCTCACACCAACTATTCTACTTTTAAATATTTTTAGTGCTTCTCTAAATAATTTCTTGTTGATCATAAAAATGGGATAAGGCTTTATAATGAGATATCTGAGTGATCCACAAGACAAAGATTGAGTTTTGAAGTGTGCAGTGACATTTTAGCAGATAGAAGAAATGTCATGAGTTAATTGTTTGTATTGTTTTCATTTCAAGTTGTTTTTTCCTTCTGTTTCTGAAACTCAATAATGGATTCTTAATTTCCTTTTTACTTTATTATCTAGTGAGAAAGATAATATCTTAAAAATTGTCCCGCTTAATGTAAATGCTTCCTTAAAAGTTAATCTCTATTAGTCCTTTGTAAAATAATAGGAATTTCAGAAACTTTGTCTTCTTGGTGAGTGGGAAACCATTCCCACTGGACACACAACACATGTATGCATACTGTATAGAATGAACAAATAGCAGACTATACAAATTTCCTGACTAACTATTGCTGAGATGAATTAACTTATTTTAAGAAATATACTTTGCATTAAATAAGTTTAATGGTGCCTCAATAAATATAAATTTGTTATAATATATAATTTTGTTAATAAACATAAATTTGTTATCTTTCAAAAAACTGTTCAGACTTCACACTCTCATTTTAATTCTAGATAACAACATAGTATTTTTCAGAATAAGATGTCATGACATATCATTAAAAGAAGAAACCTAGTTCATAAACTGTATAACTATGTTATTAAATTCTCCAAATATTAACATTCAAACATCAGCAGTAGTTCACACAATCATATTGATGCACAAATAAGCACGGTATCTGCAGGAGGTAGATAAGTACGATTTACTGAATAAAAATATTGTATGCTCTAAGATGAAACTATGATTTATAATAGTTTCAGATCATGATAGAGAACCACCAGGAATACAATTTAGTTGAATGTTCTCATTCTGCAGATAAGGGAATGGATTCTTAGAGAACATAGTGGGAAAAGAGAGTGGCAGATCCAAACTAAAACTCTGATCTGATCTCATGTCCCTGGTTCCATCTTTATATCAAGTGCCATATAAATATAATATTTGAACATAGTTCTTGTTATGTTTTCTCTGCTCACTGAAGAAATCGAGGCACAGAAAATTAAATAGCTTGCCCCCCAAAAAATAGCTAATAATATAGTGAAATCTTCTTGAGGTGTTTGACTCAAAAACCTGTGATCATGAGACTCCGGATTCTGCCAACAGTGTCCAAGCCTGAATAGAGCATCACTCTCACATTTACACCAGTAACAACAAAAATCCCGGAGAAATTTGAAAATACACAAATTCATTCTAACCCATCAGATAATTGCAAAGCAACCAACTAACGTAAGTCTAAACAAAGATAGGCACATACAAGTAAGTGAGCATTTGTTCAATTATGGCAGGTGACATCAAACACCAGTAAGAAGAGTTCAACTAATTGAAAGACTCTAGTTATTGAAAGACATACTTAAGAAAATGAAAACACAGGCAACAATCTGAGAGAAAATATTTTCAAATCACATATCTGCTAAAGAATTTTTTCTGTATTACATAAAAAATTCTCAAAAATCAATAGTAAGAAAACAAACCAATAAATCGACAACATATTTCAACATACTTCACAAAAGAAGATGTACAGGTGGTTATTAAACAAATAAAAAGGGGGACTTCCCTGGTGGCACAGTGGTTAAGAATCCATCTGCCAATGCAGGGGACACAGGTTCGAGCCCTAGTCCAGGAAAATCCCACATGCCGCAGAGCAACTAAGCCCGTGCGCCACAACTACTGAGCCTGCACTCTAGAGCCACGAGCCAAAACTACTGAGCCCATGTGCCGCAGTGTACCACAGCTACTTAAGCCCGCGTGCCTAGAGCCCATGCTCCACAACAAAAGAAGCCACTGCAATGAGAAACCCGCGCACCACAACGAAGAGTAGCCCCCAGTCACCGCAGCTAGAGAAAGTGCGCATGCAGCAACAAAGACCCAACACAGCCAAAAAAAATAATATTAATTAATTTTTAAAAAAAGTAAAAAGATACTGAGCATCATTAATCATTAGAGAATTGCAAATTTATACCACAATGATTTATCACTATACACTTATTAAATTGACAAATAAATTAACTAATTAAATAAACTAAAAAGCTGACAATACAGTGTTCTAGCAAGTATGTATAGTAACTCAAACTCTGAGAGATTGATGGTATGAATACAAAACACATTTTGGAAAACAGTTTGATCATCTAAAGTTAAATATAAACTAAACATATGATCTAGCAATCCCACAGTAGATATTTACCCAATTAAAATGAAAATCTATGTTCTCATAAAAACATGTACATGACTACTTAAAGCAGCTTCATTTATAATTGCTTACATCTGGAAACAACCCAAATATCCCTCAAATGGGGAATAGCAAAACACAGTGCAGTAAATCCAAGCAATGAAATTCTACCCCAAAATAAAAAGGAATGAACTACTGATAGACCCAATAACATGGATGAATTTAAAACACAGTATACAGAGCTTAATAAGCAAGACTCAAAAGACTCTAGACTATGTGATTTCATTGTATGACATTCTTGCAACTGCAAACCTGTCAAGGCAGAAAATAACCTTGAGTTATTTCCAAGGGCCTGGAGTGAAGGGGCTGCTTGGTTACAAAAGGGTGACCAAGGCCTTCACATTCTGCTCAGCTTAGTTAAACTTTAGATAGGTGTCTTTCTGACTGTAGGCCCCTGAATTCCCTTTTCTTAGGGCATTTACTTCAGATTTTCTGAGGCCAATTTCTTGCATCTTCTCATATCTAGAAAGGCACTAACATCAATGGAGATATCTGTGCCTCATGACTAGCAGCAGTCTTTTGCCAAAATGTGTGCTTGATTGCAAGTATCCCCCTTCATTAAAATCGCATACATACTGACCTTCCCCACTATCTCTTTGGAGCAGTTGCACAGAGCTGAGAGACTGTCTTCCAGACTATAGTTCTCATTTGGCTCCAAATAAAACTTAACTCACATTTCTCACACTGTGCAATTTTTTTTCAGCCAATAGTTTTAGCCAAAGGACATGATTTTTACATACTTTTTTCCCTGTAGAAGTATGATTGTAAATGTAGGTGTTCAGAACAGACGTCCCCAAGATGTGTGATCTTGGCATGTAGATTATTTTGAGCTGAAGGCAATGGAGACCCTATAGGCTCAAGAGAAACTACTGCCCCTCAATTAACTACCTAGAAATACTTCCCAGAAAAAGAGGTATTACCAAAGATAAATTTTATCTAAGTGGTTCCATCTGTATGGCAGGGCAAACTTCTGCTCTTCTTCTTATTGTTCTGTGAATGACCCACCTGTCCTTGGAAGTCCCAGGCCCCAACCTCGTTCCTTAGCTCAGGATGTCACATATACCTCATTTTACCTTTCAGTCTTTGAACCTCTCATGTATGTGGGGTTCCTTTACTTATGAAATTAAATTTGATTTTCTCCTGTTAATCTTTCTCATGTCCATTAATTCTTAGAACAGCCAGAAGAAAATAGAAGAGTAGAGGAAAATTCTCCCCAACATGTTAGTCAACATAAAGACAATAGTGAAAGAAGAGAATAAGCAGAGGAGGGACAGGGAAGATTTCCAGAGAATATGATAAGCAAATTGAGCCGAAACACTAAGTTAAAATAAGCCAGGAGTCAAGAACAGAAAAGAGTATTATAAATGCTTTTGAGAAATTTAAAAAGATACAGTGTGACCGAACCAAATGGTAAGAAGAGAATCCTTAGTGACACCCTATCTACAGGTTAGAAGGAAAAAACCCACAAAGCATAATTAATTTTCAGAACAGGAAGGATTATTTGGCATAAGCTTGAAAGAGTGGAGAAATAGCACATGAAAAATGGAAATATCGGGCTTCCCTGGTGGCACAGTGGTTAAGAATCTGCCTGTTAATGCAGGCGACACGGGTTTGAACCCTGGTCCAGGAAGATCCCACATGCTATGGAGCAGCTAAGCCTGTACACCACAACTACTGAGCCTATGCTCTAGAGCCCACGAGCCACAACTACTGAGCCTGAGTGCCACAACTACTGAAGTCCATGTGCCATAAGTACTGAGCCTGTGCTCTAGAGCCCGTGAGCCACAACTACTGAGCCTGTGCGCCTACAGCCCATGCTCCACAACAAGAGAAGCCACTGCAATGAAAAGCCCACACACTGCAACGAAGAGTACCCCCACTCACTGCAACTAGAGAAAGCCCGCGCACAGCAACAAAGACCCAACGCAGCCAAAAATAATAAGTAAATATAATAAATAAATTTATTAAAATACAAAACAAAAAAATTGAAATATCCCTCAAGTTCTATTTCACTCAAAGATAGTATCTTCTCTGTGTTATATAAGACAGGGGATCCCCAACATCTGCTTGAAAGCAGAAAAATAACCTGATATCTGATCTATCAAAGTGATGGCAAGATTTTTTTTGACCATTTGATCAGGTAGATATAGAAGAGATTGGTGTCTCTTTCTTCCTCTGTTTATTTCATCTGATCGCTGATAGTCTAAATAAAAGGAAAGTATGTTTCATAAAAGCCATTGTAATTGCCATTAAAAACTAGGAGAGGAAGAATATGTTAAAAGAATGTAATTTATAGGGCTTCCCTGGTGGCCCAGTGGTTGAGAGTCCGCCTGCCGATGCAGGGGACACGGGTTCGTGCCCCGGTCCGGGAAGATCCCACATGCCGCGGAGCAGCTGGGCCCGTGAGCCATGGCCACTGAGCCTGCGCGTCTGGAGCCTGTGCTCTGCAGCGGGAGAGGCCACAACAGTGAGAGGCCCGCGTACCGCACAAAAAAAAAAAAAAAAAAAAAAAAAGAATGTAATTTCTATAAAGACTGGGACAGTCTTCTTTTGTGCTTTCTGTTATGCTTATGGATATAAACAGCAGGGAATCTTAAATGAAACCAGGAGTTTCCATGCATATTCATTAAGGTCAACTATGTGAAATTAAACACAGTTTACCTATGTCATGTAACGGTATTAAAGAGGCAAACAACAGGCTCCATTAAGGGTGCTTGTAGACAGAAAATGTTCAAATGTCTTAAATAAAGTTACCTACTACCTTTATTTAAGACATTTGAACATTTTCTGTCTACAAGCATCCTTAATGGACACAAGAGGGAAGAGATATGGGAACATATGTATATGTCTAACTGATTCACTTTGTTATAAAGCAGAAACTAACACACCATTGTAAAGCAATTATACTCCAATAAAGATGTTAAAAAAATAACAAAATAAAACCAAAAAAAGATTAAAGTATTAAAAAAACAGTTACCTACCACATACATACATAGCCAATACATGGTTTACTTTTTTATTCTACTTTAAGACTCATATTTTTCATATTTAATGTTGCTGAAAGATAATGCAACTTATAATTATGTATACATTTAACATATTAGTGTCCTAGTTTTATTAGGTATAATTAACTGATGATAAATCATATTTCATTGTTTTAGTATTGAAGAAATACAGTATTCATATGAAGCCCTTTGTTAAAATCTGGACCTTAGTGGTAAATGCAAAATTTTAATCTGTCTTTGTTATACTTACACTCTTACAGGGGAAAAAAAGCCATTAAGCAACAATCTAAATATAATAACATAAAATTAAATATAATTGTATTAAGTATCCATTCTTCAAAAAATTGATTGTCCACAACATGCCAAGTTGTATTCTAAGTCCTAGGGACAGAATGATGAAAAAGACAGACTGTACCCCCTTTGATAGAGCTTTTATCTAGCAAAGGAGGCAAATAATACCATTTTTTAAATGATTAAGGTAAATTAAGGTAATGACAAGTATTATGACGAAGGTTAAATAGAATGAGATGGGAAAGAGTAACTGAGGGGAAGTTGAAGTTTGGAAGGATAATTTTGACTGCGTGCTCTGTAAAGGTTTCAGTAGTGAAGTAAATTTTGACTCTAAAGGGTATAACATTAAGGAGCTAGCCACAGAAATGTGTTGAACAGAGAAGTGCAAACTACAGGCCGTGGGCCAGATCCAACCTGTCTCCTTTTTCCATAGGCAAAGTTTTGCTGAAACACAGTTTTGTCCACTTGTTTACCCTGTATATAGCTGCTTTACTGCTACAATTGCAGAGCTGAAAAATTATGACAGGGACTGTATGGCTCACATACTGCAAAATATTACCATCTGCCTTTATGGGGAAAGGCTGGCCATCCTGGTCTGGAGCAGTGCTGTCCAATTGAACCAAGAATGAGAGAAATGCTTTCCACACTGTCCTGTTAGATGTAGCCACATGTGGCAGCTGAGCATCTGAAATGTGACCTGTGTAACCAGGTCTAGAGCAAGAACTTTTAGGGCATGGAGAACAGCAATGCAAAGCTACTGCAATAGGCCTATCATATTTCTACAGAAGAAAAAACATCAAGGTAGCTGAAATGAAGGAAGCAAGTGCAAACAGATTGAGTTTTGAGAGGTAGACAGATAACAGATTATAAAATCTTGGAGACAAGGTAAGGCATTTGGATTTTATTCTGAGAATGATGGGAGGTTACTGTAGGCTTTAATGATTATGGGTGGCATAACCATGTAAAATTTAAAAATATCACTAGTGTTTCTGGATATTATAAAGAAAACTTGTAAGTTGTTTTAAAATATAAAATGAGAGCCTTAATATTATCTTGGGTTCAGAGAGCTTTCCTGTGGATGTGTAGGTTAAATTGGAAGTTTAAAACCTGTAAGATAGGTGCGGCTGAAAGATAAGGAAAAAGATGGAGAGTGAGTAGGAATATGTAAGGGAGCTAGGTCATGAATGTCTGGACAAGCATATTAACAATAGAGGATTTAATCTCAAGAGCAATAGAAAACCATTTTTCATAAATGTCTCTTTTTTCCTCATGGCTAAACAATGGCACAAATATATCAGCATTAAAAATAAAATCTAAATCATCACTTTCCATGGCCAGTAACCGCCTGTGGCTTATGAGCACTGGGCAGGTGGCTTGTCCAATTTGAGATGTGCTAAAGTTTAAGATACACACTCAGTTTCAAAGACTTAATACTAACAAAGAAATATGTAATATTTCATTAATAATTTTCATAGTGATCACATGTTGAAGTGATAACATTTCAGAGAGTCTTAACACAATATATAATCAATTTTAATTTGTTTAATGTTGCTGGAAAAAACCTGAAACTTACATAGTGGCTCATATTTGAGGTGTGCATTGTATTTCTAGTAACACTGATCTAAATCCTATAACAGTTAACACATAGGGGTGACAGTAGATTTGAGTAGTTAAATGATTTGTGAAGTGGGCACCCAGTTGAAAAGAGCACATATATTATCATACTTCTGATTCTTAACAGTGTGTCAGAGATATTTCCTCTGCCATTCTGTAAGGCTGGGAGGCAGTTGCCATTTTCAGATTTGATTTGGCTTAGCTAGAGCATTTGCAAGAGTCAGTATTGCTCAGTGGGGAACGATCGTGACTTAAATATGATTCAGTATATGCTATCCTTTGTTAACTAACTTTTAAAATATTAGTTTTCTTTGTAAATCATGTGTGTGTGGTGTTCAGTGTTTCCTTTTCTGAGGTTATCTATTCTGTGGATTTACCTTCATCAGCTTAACTTGAGTCTCCAGTGCAAGTATTAGAGTTATTGCTCAATAACTCTATTCCAAAGATCTATATTTCTCATTTCTGGGGGCTATCTCCTTCTCTATTGCTACTTCAAAAAGCATGTAGGTACTATACTACTTTCTCAAATAGTATTGATATTTTTAGCCATTACTTTCCCTCTTTTTTTAAAAGATTGTCTTTGTGGATATGATTGATATATATATATATGCAATGGAATATTACTGTCATAAAAAAAGAATGAAATTGTGCCATTTGTGACAACATGGGTGGACCTGGAGGATGTTATGCTAAGTGAAATAAGTCAGACAGAGAAAGACAAATACAAATGTATTTTTTCACTTACATGTGGAATCTAAAAAAAATTTTTAAATATATAAATAAACAGAAACTGACTCACAGATACAGAGAACAAACTAGTGGTTACCAGAGTGGGTGGGGAAAGATAGGTGAAGGTTAAGGTGATTAAGAGGTATAAGCTACTAGGTGTAAAATAAATAAGTTACACAGATGTAATGTACAGCACAGGGAATATAGCCAGTATTTTATAATAACTTTATATAGAGTACAATCTATAACAATATCAAATCACTGTGTTGTACACCTGAAATTAATATAATATTGTAAGTCAACTCTACTTCAATAAAAGAAAATAAAAACATAATGGGTGTTGGGGGCAGGAAAAGTTAGTGCAGTGTTTCGTGACAATTTTGACTTGATTTCTCTAACAAGAATAGAGTGATTGGCCCCTTATCCAAAATCCCATCATGTGTTTGAGGTTTTGGTGTCTAGTATGTCTGCTTTTTTAGCCTCCACCACTTCTTTCTTTTCTGTCCATTTCTATCCACAGAGGATTATTTTATTTTTTAGAAGAGCTAGTCCATTTGATATGTTTAATACTCATCATAAAATCTTTAGCAACTTCTTTTCTCTTATGCACAGTATCAACTTGTACAGAGAAACTTTCCCATTTCTCCTGTGACCAACTTAAAGTACCATGACGTACCAAGTCTCTCTAAGAAGACAAAGTGTACTTACCCAGAAAAGTGCTTTATATTTCAATTATGGATCTTCTGACAATTTTCTCATGACTAATTTTTAGTAAATTCCAAACCTCTTGGGAACATTCCAGCTGGGGAATACAATATTAGCCATAATGAGAAATAATGGAATTCTAATAAACCCTGTTCATTTAAAAGACTAATACACAGCTGTTTTGGTTGCTGACAATCTTGTTCCTTATGTATGCTTGGAAAATTTCCAGATAGAAATATCAAGATGTCACTAATGCCTTCTATTTTCCTCTTTTCTCTTTCTATGTTTCATAGATTGTTTCTTACTCTTAATATAGATGTCAAAGATTTACATTTGGATTAGAACCTATTCCTTTTGCAATAGGCAGCAATGACAAAAGTAGGATCCAGGTAACTTGTAGATCAATTGAATGGGAGCAAACACAATGTGTTTTGTTTATCCATCCATATGTCTATGGACATTTGAGGTGTTTCCACCTTTTGGCTATTGTATATAATGCTACTATGAATGTTGGTGTACACATACTTTTCAAGCTCCTACTTTCAACTCTTTTGTGTATATACCTAAACATGGAATTGCTGGACCTTATGATGATTCTATGCTTAACTTTTGAGGAAACAGCATACACTTTTCAACAGTAGTTATACCATTTTATACTCCTACCAGCAATGAATTAATGTTCCAATTTCTCCACATTCTCACCGACACTTTTTTTCATTTCATTTCATTTTATTTCATTTCATTTTTATAATAACTATCCTAAGAGACGTGAAGTGATATCTCATTGTGACATATATTATTATATTGAATATTATTTGAATTTGTTTTTGTGTACTCTGTGTCTTTTGTTTAACTTAATAACCAAATTGACTATTAAAGTATCATCTGATGTCGATGAATATATGCTGCAATGGCCCACCCTATGTCAAGGGCTCAGGGCTTTACTGTATAGTGTGTCCTCTTGTCCTCAGAACTGGCTCCCTACTCATGATTCTATCTAGAGATTTACTTTCTCCTCAGTGTCATCCAGAAAATAAAATGTGATTCAATATTATTAATTAGAATACTTTATCTTGTCGGGACAGCTAAATTTTAATATCTAATGTTAAGAAAAATCTAAAGGTTATATATTACTGTTACAAGACTATTCTAGTCACTCTTTTTATCAATACACTATAAGATCATAAAGTTCTCCCTGATCAATCTATAATACTGATAGTTGTGATCATAGACATGTTTGTTGAGTATTTATTATTTTCCTGGCTTTGCTCTATGTACTTATAGTCAATTAAATTGGTTACATCCCACTCTGTAAGATGTATATTATTATTATCATCCTCATTTTAAGTTAATAAACTGAGGAAAAAAAGAACTTAGTTAACTTGACCAAAACACAATGCTATTAGTGGAAATTTAGGAATTTCACTTAGAAAGTATGGTTCCAGAGCCTAACTCTTAACTAATATGTTCTTTTACCCCAGATAAACTAAATTAAGTCAATGTCATATATCTGAGTCCTCATGTATATATCTGCTAATACCTCATCTGAATTTAATTTAAGTAGTCATTAATTATTCATTATTTAATTATCCATATAACATTTAGTATTGGGGGAAATGGCTGGGCCATGGTGGAAAATAATTTAGAATATGAAAAACTTTGAAAAATGTATTAAGCAATTTGCATATTACATAAGAAGAGGATCACAAAGACACAATAATTGTCGTTAACCTATTTAAAAGATTTTCCATCCCGTTGTGGCTTGATCATCTTGTCATTTGTTATTTATGTGACCTAGCAATTGACATAGTTACTGTATTAGTGATCAAATTATATTTCTCACTTCTCAGCTCCAAAGGTACTACATCTTCTTCAACAAGGTCAGAACCCCTAAGCTCATCCTTCCTTGAGTACTGTCCCTTAGTCTTAGGGTACCATATAAAGTTGCCTTATATCATACTTATTCTTTTATTATAGCTAATTCTTATTTTAAACGTTTACCATTTAACCCCCTTTGTGATTTCTGTCTCTTGATTGGACCAAGACTGCTACAGTTGCAATTGCTACTGATATGGGAATATATTTTAGGAGTTGTGCCATGTCACCCAGCACATGGTCTTTCAATATAATTGGTTCGTTGATACACACATAACCCCAAATTTTACCAAATTATAGTTATATAACTTTATTTTTATTTTCTGTGCAATCATTTTTCTTACATTTGAAAATGCTGCCTTCTGGCTCACCATTCAGTGATCTAGGATCAGAGGTTAAACGATAAAGTATCAGAATAATGAAAGGGTCTCATAAAAATCCATGGTTTTCTAATGGTGAGAAAATTTGGATAACCATCTTACACAGAACCTGCCAAGGAGTAGTGTAATTACTTTTCCTTAAGTATTGCTGCAAACTAATGAATGAGCAAGTGAGCTTCATATATTTTTATTCTCAATATATTATGTCAGATAGTAAAGGGTGAAGGAAGGGGTATTTTGAAATTCAGAAAGGCAGTCTTTCCTAAAGGCAACTGACTTTTTCATTTAAAAAAAAAGCAATGTTTTAATAAGTGAGGTGTAACAGCAAAGAACTCATGTGTTTCCTTCAGGGAATGTTTTCCATTTAATTAGGGTATGGGTTATAGATTGGGAGACAGGAGATTTAGTCCATCGTCTCTTCTCAATTGTGATAGTGACTTGCTTTGTCACTCACATACTCTGAGTTTCTTGGAGCTGTAATTTGAGATAATGAATATTACTGGTTTAAGATATTCATGGGCTATTTTCCTAAGTCTCTAAAACTTAGGGAAACTATATCAGATTGATAGACTACTTTGTCCCCAACCTACCAGAAATTTAGCCATGATGATGTGGAGCATGCTTATTATGTATAATACTAAATGTTATACCAATGAAGTTATTATCATAGTCACAGAAAAATTACATGTATGTAGTGGAAATTTGACTTTGTAAGTCTTACAATTATTAAAAAAAAAAAACAACTTCAGAGGAAAGGAAAGTGACTATTCAAAGGTCCAGAGAAATCCCAAACGCCATAAGCTACTCAGTGGAAAGCTCAACAAGCCAATTTGAGAATAGCACATAAAATGGGGAGGGAATTTTCCCTCTCTGGTGTGCATCTGGTCCTGAACAATGCAGTCTCACATAAAAATGCCCAAATATTCATCATCAGGAGGATTGACTGAATATACTTTATTATATTCACATAGTATTATGTATATAGTATTCAACTAACAAAAAACCAGCTAACATAATGTAAAAAAGGGACATGTCTTAGTTCATTAGGTCTGCTATAACAAAAATACTATAGGCCATGTGGCTTATAAACAACAAACATTTATTTCTCACAGTTCTGGAGACTGGGAAATCTAAGATCATGATGCCTGCAGATTTGGTGTCTGGGGAGAGCTTGCTCCCTCACTGATAGCTGTCTTCTCCCTGTAATCTCATATGGCAAAAGGAAGAGGGATCTCTGTGAGGTCTCTTAAGAAAGCATTCATGAAGGCTCCGCACTAGTGAGCTAAGTACCTCCCAAAAGGTCTACCTTCTAATATCATCATATTAGGGATTAGGTTTTAACATATGAATTCTGAGAAGATACAAATATTCAGTCTGTAGCAGGGAGGGAACTACAAATATAAAATGTGTGTGTGTGTGTGTATATATATATATATATATATACGCATATATATTATGTACATACACATGTATATGTAAGCACACATAGTAATGCATATTTACTTATATGATTAAAAAAGAAACAATGGAACAATAAATTGTAACATAGGAGGGGGTGGATATCTATAAAAAGGGAGAGAATAATGTGGAGAGGAGCAGGGATAGAAGCTAGACTTTTCTGAATATACTATTTTTATAGTTTTGATTTTGGAACCAAGGAAAGACTTTGCATTAAGAAGGTTATTTCAAAAATAAAAAGTAAACTACAACAAATCAACTTTATATTGAATTGGTACAATGCAGAGAAAAATCTTTCAAGTGATTTTGAAATACCGTAATTTAACTGTGTATGAATTAAGGACAAAAAAATTGCAAATATAACTTAATATGTCTTCAGAATTAATTTCATTTAGTGATAATTCTGTAGTTATTATTCTGAGACAGCTGTATATGCATTTGAGAAAAATAAATTGTTAGTTATAGTGATATTATTGCTAACTAGGATTTTTATTGAAGGAAAAAGTAAATAACAGTTATAAGATCAGTGAGACTATGTAAAATCTCTATAGTCCTGAATTTGCCCTGGAAATATTAGGATGTACTCATGACATATTTTGTCTTTTGTATTATATCACACACATATATTATCATGTATGTATATACTTGCATGTATATGCATATTGATCAAGATGTCCTTAATGCCCCCTCAGCTTGACTGTACTTAAACAGGTTTCTTCCTGACTATATGCCCAGACCTCCCTTTTCTTAGAGTGTTTACCTTAGAAAACTTTGTTGTAAATTCTTTGTCTGCCCCTTCGAGATGTAAATCTGCCAGCCTTTTGCCAGTTTTACAACCCAGAGGCATCTTTCTCATGGAACTGGGAGCCATCTATTTGAAATATAATCATCAAGAAAGAGCCCCTCTATCTCTGTCTCTGGAGAGGGGAGGGGCATGACTTTGATAAGCGCCAATGAGCAAACACAGATGTCCTAGTGACATTGACCAACTTTGGGAATGTCCTCCACTCCTTTCCACTAACTCACCCCAGCAATTATAAACACTGTTGCCTTTTATTTCAAGGGCGTTGTATTCAATCTCTTTCCCCTATTGCAATAGTTCTCAGTAAAGTCTTTCTTCCTGTTTAACTTTTACAACTTTTATTTGGCAACACACACACACACACACAAATTCATTTCAAAATTTTTATTTCCTATCTCTAAAATGCTTGGAAACAATGTCCAGTTTAGTAGCAGTAAGTAATCCTAATATGCAAATTGTAATCTCTAAATATAAATTTCATTAAAAAATGAACAAAGAGACCCTTGGAGAAGTAGCATATACCAAGGCAAGTACCAAAAAAAAAAGTAGCTAACAAAAACAGTGTCATCATGTCAAAATGTCTCAGGAACCAACTTGATGGTCCCCCTCCCCCACTGTTAATGATGAAACAATGTAAACATTTAAGGATATTTGGTTAAAACATAACAAATATGTTTAATTCAAGAATCCATAATGTACTGAAAAACAAAAACACAGGAAGCAAACAAAACAAAATAAATAAAACCCCTCATTGACCATATTTGGTGAGTGCTAAGAAAACAGCTCATTATTTTAGAAACTGGCAAATAACAATAGATATGTATATACAGTTGACCCTTGAACAGCAAGGGTTTGAGTGTTAAGGGTTAAGGGTCAACTGTATATTCTATCTCTAGCTCTGTATCCCAGATTATAACTGATAAAGGAATGGGATAATTAAAATAGTATCATTTTGCCACCTCTAGTAAATTAACAGATCAACATTTCTTAAAATTACAAAAAAAGAGACAACATTAGCAGTTTCTTGAATAAAAAAATGTAAACATCTATACATGAAAGCTGGCTTCCAGAATGGCCAAATGAGGCTCTTGGTGAACTACTCTCCCAAAAAAGCAACAAAAATACTGGCAAAACAGATACTACCAACAATTTCAGAACTCTGGAAATTAACAAACTCCATGGAATAAACTAATAGATGTTCATCAAAGAGAAACTACTGAACCTTGGTAAGATAGCAGTGTCTGTGGACTTCCAACTTGTGTGCCAACTCTCCATACCCTCCCTCTTTAGCTCGTTATCACAGTAGCCATGAAAACCAGTAGATTCACAGCCAAAGAGAGTATTCATCTCTTTCAGAGCTCCATTAAAAACATCATCTCTGGATCACAGTGAATATTTTGTCCAAACTAGCAACAACCTGGAAAATCTCCATTCCCATGGTGTTGTGGCTATTTGAATTGACTCAGCAATCAGTTCAGTGAAAAAGAAAGCTCTATTCCAAGGCATTGCCAAAAACGATAGCAATCTGCTGGCAAAATTACAGCATCCACAGTAACTAGAATCCAAGTGAAGAAATAAAGATCAGAATACCAGTAAAGGTAATTACATAGGTAAATATAATGGACAGAATACACATGTTTTTATTTGTTAATCTGGTGTTCTATCTGGTTTGAAATGCAACTACTTAAAGCGATAATCATAAAATCATGTTGGTAATGTAAGAAGATATAATTTGTATGACAGTAATAGAAGAGAGCAGGAAAGAACAAAGGTATATTGGAACAAAGTCTTGGTACATCACTGGAATTAGGTTAGTATTACAAGCTAAATTGATTCAAGTTTATATGCTAATCATAATCTTTAGAGTAACTGTCTTAGTCTGCTTCAGCTTCTATAACAAAAATGCTATAAAGATCATGTGGCTCACAAACAACAGAAATTTATTTCTTATAGTTCTGAGGATGGGAAGTCCAAGATCAAGGTTCCATCAGATTTAATGTCTGGTGAGAGCCTGTTTCCATGTTCATAGATGGCTGTCTTCTTGCTGTATCCTCACATGGTTTAAGGGGTAAGGGGTATCTGAGGCCTCTTTTATAAGGAGCTCTTTATATCTCATTGATGAGTGTTCCACCTTCATGACACATGCACTTTCCAAAAGCTCCATCTCCAAATACCATCACATTAGGTTTCAACACATGAATTGGAGAGGGAAGGGAGATGCAAACATTCATTCCATAGCAGTAACCAAAAATAAATAACCCCCAAAATATACAGGAAGAAGTGGAATTAAAAGGGTATACTATAAAATATCTACTTAACACAAAAGAAGTCATTAATTGAAGAATACAGAGGAAAAAATATACGACATTTTTTTTAAAAAAAGCAATATGGGAGATGTAAGTCCTCCCTTACTAATAATTACATTAAATGTAAATGTATTAAAAATTCCAATCAAAGGCAGTGATTGAAAAGATGGATAAAATCATAATCCAAATCATAATGTTCACAACAGAAACAATTTAGATTCAAAGACAAAAATAAGCTGAAAGTAAAACAATGAAAACTATATAACACATGCATTAGTTTCCTGTATCTACTATAAGAAACCACCACAAACTTGGTGACTTAAAAGAGCAGGAATTCATACTCTCACCATTCTGGAGCTCAGAAGTCTATAATCATTATTAGTGGATGAAATCAAAGAGTCTGCAGGGCTGCACTCCCTCAAGATGCTCCAATGGTAAATTTAGTTACTGCCTTTCTTCCAGTTTCTGGTGGCTGCTGATATTCCTTTGCTTGTGGGTGCATTACTACAATCTTCAAGACAAGCATATTCAAAAGTGTTTCTGCTCCCTATTTATATTACCTTCTCTTCTGTGTGTATAAGAAAGTCTTCTCTGCCTTTCTCTTTTAAGGACACTTGTGAATGCACTTACAGCTCACCCAGATAATCCAGGATAACCTCTCCATCTCAAGATCCTTAACCACATCTGCAAGGACTCCTTTTCTTTGTGAGGTATTATTTACAAGTTCCAGGGATTACAACCTTGGAGGGAGGGAGGGTGGGCATTAGTCTGCTTACCATGCAATGCAAGCCATTAACCAAAAGATAATTAGAGTGGCTTTGAAAATATATGAAAAAGTGAATTTAAAAAATTGTTTATGCAGACAGAATAGGACATTTTATAGTGATAAATGTTTTAATTCATCAGAAAGATATAATAACTATGTAATATATAAAATATATATATCTAATAACAGAGCCCCAAAATATATGAAGTAAGAAAAAAGGGTCACAATTAGTGAGAGAAATAGGTAATTCAATAATATTTAGAGATACAAAACCCCATTTTCAATAATGGATAGAATATCTAGGAAGATCAACAAGGAAATAAAAAACTTGGACACAATAGGCAAGCTCTATATGTACTCAGTTTTCTGCTAGCCTGTGGAATTATTCAAACAATTCAATTATATTCTCCCGAGGGAACCAGGAATTCCCTTATTCTCTTGTTACTATGAAGCCTGCTTCCCACAGCTCCGCTTGTTCACTTGGTTTCCAAGTCTAGCTCCTCTGTGACCCTGTGTGAAGCACTGTCCTCCTCCTCCAGGCTGGGAGTAAATATGACTAATAAACTGCTGTTGGTCTCATTTGACCAGTGCCAGGTATTGTTTTTTCTGCCAGCCCCATAACCTTAGGGTGGGAATCTCTCCCTCACTGGTGGGGTAAAGAGTAGACTAATAAAACCATAATATTCACAGGTTACAGGAATTAGGAAATAGATATCTTTGTGGGTCATCATTCAGCTTACCATATAAGGGAATACCACAAACAACTTTGTGCCAAAACTAGATAGACTAAATGAATAAATTCCTAGAAAAACACAAATTACAAGAACTCACTGCAGAAGAAAAAGAAAAATTAAATAGACCTATAACAAGTAAAGTGATTGAGTTAGCCATCAAAAAACCTTACCACAAAGGAAAATCATGACCAGATGACTTCCCTGGTAAATTCTACCAAATGTTTAAAGAGGAATTAATACCAATTGTTCACAAATTTTCCCAAAATATAGAAAAAGGAAATATCAATACTTCCTAAATGATTCTATGAAGCCAGTATTACCCTGATAACACAAATTCATCAAAAGAAGAGAAAAACACATACCAATACATCTTAAGACTATAGATACAAAATGTCCTCAGTTGAATACCAGCAAACCAAATCCAGCAACATATGTAAAAGGAGTATACACCATAACTAAGTGGGATATACCCCAGGAATGCAAGGTTGGTTTAACATCTGAGAAAAAACATACAACAATTTCAGTAGACGTGGAAAGACCATTTTACAAAGTATAATACCCTTTATAACAAAAACACATGACAAATTAGCAATACAAGGGAACTTATTTAAATTGATGAAAAAGATCTATGAAAAACCCACAGCTACCATTATTCTTAAGGGTGAAAGACTGATTGCTTATACCCTATGATCATAAAAAAAAAATTTAAAAAAAAAGGTGGTTTCTCTTGCCACTTTAATTCAGCACTGTACTGGAAATTCTAGGTAGAGCAAGTAGGCATGATTCTAGATTAGAAAGGAAAAGGTAAAATATTTCTATTTGCAGGTAACATTATTTTATATATAGAACATTTTAAGGAATCTACAAAAACACTACTAGAACTTACAAACCAGTTTAGCAGTTTTGCAAGATACTTTAATAAACTAAATCAATTGTATGTCTTTACAATTCCAGTGAACAGTATGAAAATGAAATTCAGAAAACAGCCCCATTTACAATACAGTTAATAGAATGATTTAAAAAAGGTGAAAAACATACACTGAACACTACACAACATCATTAAAAGAATTTAAGGATCTAAATCAATGCAATAACATTTCATGTTCATGCATCAGAAGACATAAAAATTAAGATGGCAATCCTTCTCATAATTACCTATAGAATCAACACTATCCCCATCAAAATTCCAGCACCCTATTTCCAGAAACAGACAAGCTGACACTAAAACTCATATGAAAATGCAAGGGGCTCAGATTAGCCAAAGGAATCTGGAACAAGAACAAAATTTGAGGGCTCACATATTTTTTATTTCAAAATTATTGCACAGTTACAGTAATCAAGAATGTATGGTATTGGCACAAGCACAGAAAGATAAATCAGTGGAATGAAATTTAAAATCCAGAAGCAAAAACCTTTATATTTATGTTCAATTGATTTTTGGCAAAGGTACCAAGACAATATACATAATGGGGAAAAAGTCTTTTCAACAAATGGTCATTGACAACTGGATATTCACATACAAAAGAATGAATTTGGATCCCTATCTCACAATACATAAAAAAAATTAATTCAAAGTGAATGATAGACATAAATGTAAGAGCTAAATCTACAAAATTCTTATGAGCCATCATAAGAGCAAATCTTTATTACTTTGAAATTGGGGATGGATTTTTAGATAGAACCTAAAAGTATAATTGACAAAAGAAAAAAATAAATTGTTTTTCATCAAAATTAAAACTTGTGTACTTTAAAGGATACCTTTAAGAAAGAGAAAAGACAACTCACAGACTGGAACAAAATATTTGTAAATGACATATAGATGGTCCCTGAAATAGGATGGTTTGACCTAAGATTTTTCCACATTACAATGGTATGATACAATACTCATTCAGTATAAATGAATCTTCAAATTTTGAATTTTGATCTTTTCCTGGGTTAGCCATATGTGGTTCAATACTCTCTCATGATGCTCGGCAGCGGCAGCCACAGCTCCCAGTCAGTCAGGTGATCACAAGGGTAAACAACTGGTACACCTACAACCATTCTATAACCATACAACCAGTTTGGTTTTCACTTTCAGTACAGTATTCAATGAATTACATGATATATTCAATACTTTATTATAAAATAGACTTTGTGCTAGATGATTTTGCCCAACTGTAGGATAGTATAAGTGTTCTGAGCATGTTTAAGGTATGTCAGAGAAAGACAAATGCTCTATGTTATGATTTATATGTGGAATCTAAAAAATAAAACAAAGGAATGACTATAACAAAACAGAAACAGTCTCACAGAGAACAAACTAGTTGTTACCAGTGGGAAGAGGAAGGGAGGAGGGTTAGGGGTACAAACTACTACATATAAAATAAATAAACCAGAAGGATATATTGTGCAGCATAGGGAATATAGTCAGTATTTTATAGTAATTTTAAATGGAGTAAGTATAATCTGTAAAATTACTGAATCACTATGCTGCACACCAGAAACTAATATAGTATTGTGAATCAACTCTACTTTAATTTAAAAAGTCTATCATACATTAGGCCTGACTTTAGGGAAACTGTACATTGGAGAGCCATTGTGTTCTATTTTTTTATAAACTTAAAATGATAATCAAAACAAAACAAGACAATTGAAAAAAATTATAAAATGTTTGTAAGCATTTTTTCTGGCTAATTTACTCAGTTGCAGAGTAAATATTTACAGTTGGTAATGATACTTTGTTGCACTTTTAATACATTTTATGTATGTCTGTTATATTCATTAGTTTAAATAGTTACTGAGTTTTTATTATTGGTTTTTTATAAAGGATGACAATATTTGAACAAGTCTAACCTTGAGCCTGTCCTTAAGGAACTGACTAACTAGTGGGGAGTGTTTGCATTCAACACTAATTATACATATTTCATTTTGAGTTTACACTGAGGATTAGGTTGTCGGTTCAGACTTATACAACTCAGAGATCTCAGGTGGTATCAATATATACTAATAACTTCAAGGATTCAGTCAGTTATGTGGAACAGACAAAGCAGAGAGAGATCTGGACATTTAGGGCAGCTTTCCATGTCCTTCCTTCCTGCCTTAGACATAAACTCTGCCCCAGAATAAAAGAGGTCTCTATGAGAGGCACATGGGTTAGTGCCCCAGATATCAGGGAACATTTAGCTTATGAAACCTTTCTATTTATATTTCAACTTACATGACATTTCCCAGAGAGCCATGCCTATAAATACTTAGCTTCAGGGTTTATTTTCTAAAAGCAATTCTTAGCAAGGACAATCTTGTTATGAATATTCAATTAATAAGTACTCTCTTTCTAGCCGAAAATAATCTATTTGGTCAGATGTCCACTTACCACACAGACAGGAAAATTAAATCTCATGACTTGCCTTCTTTCTTTTGCCTGGAATGTCCCCCTGATGCAGAGAACAAATGGATCACAGGCTTGGTAGTTCAATTCTATTTTCCTCTTTTATATTTTCATATTAGAAAAAAATTATAGGAGAGAATGTTCCACAAGATTACTTATCTGAGAAAGGTAGTATGGGTATGGGTGCTACAGTATGTTTACAGTAAAAACACATATATAAATTCCTGTTAAACTGTTGAAGATCATTTTTTTCATTTTTCAGTATATCCTTTCCTCTATTTGACTCAATCTATGACCATGCAGGGAATAGTATATCATTTTGGTCAAATGTATTCTAAGTAGTATTTGTTAAAAAGAAGACTTAAAAGAAGAATGAATCTTCAAAAATTTCACTGCCCTGAAATGTTAGTAAATTAGGCATCAAGAGCACAATCCTTTTTTATGCTTTTATATTTTTACTGTGTATTGTTCTATTGCAGAATATTTTATTGTAATAGCACTCATTTCTGAGATCACACTTACTTTTATGACTTCCATGTGATTGGAATACATTACATAAGTAAAACTTGACTTATTAGTTGAAACAGATATTCACGTATTTCTAAATGCCATTTTACCTGAAGTCTATATTTTATATAATTTACAGGAATGGATCCATAAAGACAAATCCCATGAACTTTCATCTGCACAAATCTTATTTTTCTACTGACAAGATAATAGGACATCACATCTTTGCAGACTGCACAATTCTAAAATATGGGAACAAGGAGTAGCTAGAGACGAACAAAACAGAAAGCTAAAGCACATTTACAAGTAATCAAGTGGAGTATAAATGTGAAAATACCTAGATCATGGATTCTCAAAGTTATTGAGTGTGATTGAAGTTTCTCGTATTTTATTCATGATAGATGATAGACAGATAGAGATAGATGATATACTGATAGATTAGATGGTAGTCAGATGGACAGTTAGATAGATGATAGAGAGATACGATACCATTCTATGTTTATAATTTTTATTTCCTTTGCTAACATTCGATTTCAGGATATTATGCATGAAAAACTGTATATCATACACTTTAAGAGAATTTTAAAAAGATCTATATAAGCAAATGCATGCTTATAAAAATAGGTCTTTTCTTTGTTTTCCAATTTGAGGATTTGAGATATAGTCCATACACCAGAAAACTTAGCATTTCAAAGTGTAAAATTCAGTGGTTTTCAGTATTTACAAAGTTGTGGAAACATCACCACTAACTAATTTCACAACATTCTCATCATCCCCAAAAGAAATTGGTACCTATAAACAGTTATTTTACTTTTCCCCCTTCCCTGATTTCCTGGCAACCACTAATCTACTATAGAATTACCTATTCTAGACATTCCATGTGAATGGAAAGACACAATATGTGACCTGTGTGTCTGGCCTCTTTCACTAAGCATATTTTCACATCTGTGCATGGTAGAGCATATAACAGCATTTCAATCCATTTTATTGGTTGAAAAATATTCCGTTGTACAGATATACCACATTTTGTTTATCCTTTCATCAATTGATGAATGTTTCCACTTTTGTCTATTGTGAATAATGCTGCAGGTGCTTACTTGAATTATTAAATATAGTCATCCTATATTCTTTAATTAAGAGAGAAACTGGGTATTTGATTTATGTGTTTTTATATATATATTTGTTTTTTTTTATTTGGTAGAAAAATGTTTACTTTTATGTTAGAGAATCCAATCCTAGAGAGCAAATTATAATCAAACTTTTGTTCAGCCTTCATATTGAAATTGTCTAAAAATCATAGGGTATTTTAGGAAAACTCATGGCTATTGCTATGGTTGCAAAATTCATTTATTAGGACATTAGAGAGATTTCCTGCGGTTCTGTAAGCAACAGTTTTCCTGAAGAAAATTTGGGGTTTGTCAATTGAGAACCAAAGACATCTGTTAAAACTAAGGATAAAAGTTGTGGGCTAAAGAGGATTACTGAGACTAGCAAAGGTTGGGGATATCAGTATTCATAGGTAGAAAAAGGTTACTGCATATTGATTCTGGTCTAAGTTTGGTGAAAAAAAATGTATAGTGCCAACAAATAGCTCAAGATTATGGCTTTCTCCAAAGTTACTCTGTGGTCAAGGGATAAAGATAAGTGAGATGTTTGAAGAATCTAGAGATAGTTTTACAGAAGCATGTGTGCCAGAGATACAAGAGGCAAGGGGATTGAGGGCATCACAGCGAGAGTATTTGATGTGATGAACTATGAGGTCTCAGCCAGAAGGGCATGAATCCAGCCAGTACCTACTTCCCTTTACCCTCATATTAAGTTTCTACCTTACTTAAAAAAATAAGGTAGTGAATTTATGTCAACAGAATGAGTCTTTTTACAAGTAATATTATTTTGCTGATAATACAGAAAACAAAAATCACCCTTAATTCACTATCTGAAAATAAAAACAGTTAATGTTTTGGTATATTTCACTTCATTCCAATCTATGAAAATGTGCATATTGTGTGTGTGTGTGTGTATGCATATGTGTATGTGTGTGGTGAGGTGCAGGGGAGGCCACTGCAGAGTAAGTAAGACATAGAGATGGAAGGAGGGAGGAAGGGAGAGAAATGGGAGAGAGAGTGATAGCTGCATGTACATATATATTCTATTTTGGTAACTTTTCAAATTTTTTTTTTTTTTTTTTTTTTTTTTTTTTTTTTTTGTGGTACGCGGGCCTCTCACTGTTGTGACCTCTCCCGCTGCGGAGCACAGGCTCCGGACGCGCAGGCTCAGCGGCCACGGCTCATGGGCCCAGCTGCTCCGCGGCATGTGGGATCTTCCCGGACCGGGGCACGAACCCGTGTCCCCTGCATCAGCAGGCGGACTCTCAACCACTGCGCCACCAGGGAAGACCTCAAATTTTTCTTTTAAATTCATATTTTTCTGCATATTCTCAAATAATTAACATTTTAAAAAATATGCTTTGTAACTGATTGCATATTATTTTTAAAATGGAAGTATTTGTGTGACATTAAATTATTATAATATTCATTTTATAAATACTATTTTAAGGAGCATTCTTCAGTTACACCTTTCACTCATCAATAATTTTATCTTTGACTTCACAATAGGGAATTAGAAGAATTATTGTGTCAAATGTTATCAATACCTTCAAGGTCCTGCTAACCTACTTTCAGAATGCCCTCAGTTATCTTTGGGGGCACAAGAAATGTGTGTCTATTTATTCTTTCAGTAAAGATGCAATAACCAGGACTAAATTTAATGCCCTGCCTGAAATAATTTAAAAACTAAAGAAAATATATAAGACATATGTTTTCAATACCTTGGATATCAAGAAACGAGGAATGATGATTAGTGATTGCTGGGGAACATGCAATGAATAAGGTAAGACCTATGATTTTGCTACTTCAATTCCTAGAGAGAGCTTCTAGTCAACAGACAGGGAAGAGAAACTCAGGCAAAGCATGTTTTCTCATTGATTGAAGGGATGGAGCTGAGGATCCAGAGGAAAGACAGAGGATGGGAGAGATGAGAGCTGCACAGAAAGAGAAACTGGGGGATCTGCAGAGGGTTTCCCTCAAGTCTTCAGCAGGCGGCATACCTCTCAGGAAACCACAAATGGCCAGGAAAAAAATCACACAAAAGAGCAGAAGGAACAAACTTTAGAGTTTGCAGAGGGCAAGGAATAGGTCTTTTCCTGTCAATTCAAGTGGAAAAACTCATAACTAATGGAGAATTATAGTACCCAGAAGGGTACTGCCTGAATAATGAGGAACAAATTATTTTTGGACAAAACACAGCTTGGGTCTTACGTAACAAAGCTTAAAAGTAAAAACTAAAAGTATCATACAATTTCCAAGTAACTTAACTGCATTTCAAAACAAGCTCAAGAATATTCATAGGAACAACAACAACAAAAATATCCAGTCTACAACAAGGTAAAATTCACAATGTCTGTCAGTTAGTAAAAAAATTTCCAGGCATGTGAAAATAGAGAAAAATAGAACTCATCATGAGCAGAAAATCAATCAAAATTGACACAGGGATGACCTAAATAATAGAATTATTAGAAAATGATACTAAAATAGTTATCATAACTATATATGCTCAAGATGCTAGAGGAAAGAGTGATAATGCAAAGAAGAGGAAGAAAGAAATAAAAATAGCCAGATTAAACATGTAAATACATCAAAATATCTAAAATGAAAAATCCACTGGATGTGGTTAACAGAAGTTTGGATATTGCAGAAGTGAAGATTAGTGAGCTTGAAGGTATAACAATAGAACCTATCCAAAATGAAACATTGAGAAGAAAAAAAAAAGACTAAAAAACTAAGGTGAAGGAAAGACTTTTTCAGACATATGAAACCTGAAAGAATTCATCACCAGCAGACCTTTACTTCAAGTAATTTCAGAAGAATTCTTCAGGCAGAAGGGAAATAATACTATATAAAAATCTGGCCCTACATTGAATAATGAAGAAGGGAAGAATTTTTAAAAATTATGATTTAAAGTTCTTTAAGTAATAATAGACTATTTATGTGGGAGTGTGACTTGATGAAATTCACCTTTTAAAAATGTTTATTTGACTTTAATATGATCATTGTCAGACAGATATTAAAGGATATTATTTCCTATTTGAGGCGAAAAATGGTAGTAACATGGACAAGATAAAATTGCACTGGCTTATTATATTTTGGAGTTAAAAGCAGTATACTTTGGACACAGACATCAGTGAGAATAATTTTTTGTCACATAATCCAAATAAAGTCTACTTTCTCCAAGAAAGTGCACTAGCTGGTACGAGTTGCTGGGTACTGCAGCTCTTATTTCAACTTCTGCATGCCCACTGCATTACCAAACATTTGATACTCTCTCTAATCTTCCTTAAGGGCAAAGGCAAATTTCAGGTTTCTTTTATTGTCTGCAACTAGTAGATGGCTAATACATCTAGTAAATGCTTGTTAGTTTTATGTTACTAATATTAATACATACATACTATATATGAGACTTTGGGACTTTGGGAGAGTCTTACATTTAATGTTTATTCCATAGGTTTTAGAATTGATATGGTTAAAACATGACATTTATGAGAAAATTAGAAATTTGTAAACTGAGTAAATACTGACTAGATATTAATGGCCAGAGATTAGTTATTTAATTTAATAATTATATTATGGTTGCTATAAAATATTTCATTTTTTCAAAATTTATCCTGAAATAATTATGGAAGCAATAATAGAATTCTGGTATTTTGTACAAAAATAAGTTGAGGGAGAATTTGGGGGTCTATCACGAATCAATAATTTTTAATGCTGGATAGACACAGATTGAAGAAACAATTTTATCAGCAATTATATAGGTTTGAAATTTCCTATAATACACAGTTTTTTAAAGTTTGGCAGGTAATATTACATATATTCTATTTCTTAAGGGATTAAGTTGTACAAGAACCAAAAAGAAATGAACATCCAACAATTCTATGATAAAATCATCTTGCTAACTGTAATCCTATATTCTTGTCTTGGAGGTTCAAAAGCTATAATACACATAAATATATCAAACTTTTTGACAAATTCTGACATAACATAATTTAACATGCTTTAGCCCACCATTCCCAAATAATTTGATCACTGAACCATCTTATCATTATGTTAGCAGTTATTAATATCTCAAGGAATACACCATGAGACGCTTTAATCTATGCTGTTTCACCACTTTTTAGCTATTGGACTTTTATTAATATCCCCTCCCATTAAAGACACATGTGAAACAGCATGGGCTTTGATGTCAAATAGTTGTGGTTTGGAGGTCTAGATACACCAGTTGCTAGCTGTGTAAATTTGGGCATGGTGATTAATATCTCCGAAACTTATTTTCCTCTTCTGTGAATTAGATAAAAAATAAATGTTCAGAGGGTTATTTAAAGTGTACCCCCATGGGCAGTATTAATAATGGTTAAATTTCCTAGTAAAATACATTATTTACTAAGAAATTTTATTTAGGTCAATAAAGTAAATGAAAAAACTAGGCTATAAGAAAAATAATCTAAAATTACTTAATTTCATTTTTGTGTATGTACAAAATGATTAGAATTTATTTAGTACAAGTTTGATTTGAAAGAGAATGTTACATTAGTGCTAAAAAAAAGCTAATGTAAAGCCAGTTATTAATTACATTTTTGGTTAAGGGAGAATATATTTCTACTGGAGGATATACTTAGCTGGAAAATGGAGCTCTGTGTCTGTTTCTAAGGGTAATAGTAAGATAATAACCAGGACGGTAAGAGGATCTATAAATACAGTGAGCTGAAGATTTTCAAAGAAGACATGTTTGGCCCCAAATAGACAAGATTGGTACAGATATGTTAAGCCCTCAAAGAATTTTGTAGTGCTAAATTATAGAAAAGGGATTAGAGTTACCATGGATCACATCATATGAGAAGAAATAAAATGAGATTGTTGCCCAATTCTTTACTTTGGATTTCTTTAGACAGTAATTTTCCTAAATGTGTGGTACCTTTAATTTGGTAGACAACTCATACATAGATCATCTACATTGGATAAATCTTAGGCACGCTTATGCTTTTAATGTGAAATATTATTACGAACTGTTAAAGAAAATTTTATTGTGTTCTACCCAACACTCATTTTCGTCTACTTCCTTAGTTTAGACATAGAGTGCTTATTTCATTGTGATGTCCACCTCTGTCCTATATACCTTTAGATCATGAGAGCATCTCCCAAGTTCAACAAGTTGGGTTTACTAGGTAAAATCCAGTTATATGTGCTTTAATTTGCCTTGCTTATAACTAGTTAAAAAGGAGCTGACCCAACTCTGATTTATTAAATATGTTGGTATTTGGCTTACTGTTGGCAGGTGGAGGGAACACATGTTTATGATTCCCTACTCTTTTTCTGCCTCTGACATATTTGTGTGTGAAAAAGTTCTGCCTCAACCATAATAAGAGACTTGAAAAGATCTAGGCTGAGGACAATATAACTCATTTAGGATAACAGACAGAAGAGATGCAATGAAACTTGAGGTTGATGTTATTATCATCGAACCAACAAATCAACCAGTGCTCAAATCTGACCTATCTTTAGAAGTCCTAATTATGTGAGATATATGTAATAACATATGCCCTTCATCATGAGTCAATTTGAGTCAGAATTATTGTTGATGTGGTTTTTGTTATTTTCAATTGAAGGAGTGCTAGTTAGGAGGAAATGACAATGACAACAATCTTAAATATGATACATCCTATCAGTGCACAAGTAATTTTAGGGATATATATTATTCCTAAGTATATTCTATATGTTATATATAAATTATATTTAACTACGTTACTTGGCAGAATTGAAACATTTCATTTTATATGTTATAAACTATAAACTATATATATATATATAACACATATAATAAAACATTTCAATTCCACCAAGTAGCATAGTAACAGATACACAGTCATATTGATCACATGTTCATCTGTTAAAAAATCATAAGATTAAATTTACCAAGGCAGTTATAACATGAAATAATTTGTTTCTAAGCTATATTTTGAGTCAATCTTGAAATCATTGCAAAATGTAAATAAAGTCAAAGATATCAGGGAAACACTAATGTGAAATTATCACAATTTACTGACAAAATAAGCTAAATCACTAGAAATTTTGATAAAGTACAAGTATGTGTGTGTGGGAAGTAAATATTCATTTCCTGTTTATTTGAATTAATATTGTCTTTTTCTCTTATGATAGCAAGCTCTGCATTTTTCTTCTTCCTAAAAGATGTTTCTTTACAAGTTCTTCAGAATTCTCCAAAAAGGTAGGGTAGAGAGGTACAAAGGGATAATTCGGTCTTATATTTGATTCATCACTTTTTTTATTATATGCCATGAACTATTCATTATAAGAAGAGGGTTATTCAGTAAACATTCAACTGGCAGAAATGCATAAATTTTAGCTAGAGCTTCTAGGACATATTACTGAGAGTAAAATTTTTGAAACTGATAAGGGAAGAACATGAAAGGAATCTCTTTACAGAGTCTTAAAAGAAAAGTAACTTAAATTCATGGTCTTCTTAAAGTAAGCAGGGTCTTAGAGTATGTTAATCCTGATTTTTAAGTATCAGACTTCAGATAATGCAGTTCAAATAACAACTCTTACAGAGAAAAAATAATAATAAAAATGATAATAAGAGAGTTATGTAGAAACAAACTGCTTAAAGAATTTACATAGATGATGGTTGACAAAGAAATAACAAAATGATATTCAGGCATAATAATGTGCGTTACTATTTGCATTGCAATAACTTTTATAAACATTTTCACATAATAAATTTGATTCTGTAACTATAAGCCATATTAAAAAGTAGCTCTCAAGATCATTTTAAAAACTGTCCCACATACAGACTGAAAGAGAGGATGAAAAAAAGATACTACATGCAAATGGAAATCAAAAGAAAGTTGGAGTAGTTATTCTTGTATCAGACAAAATAGACTTTATAAATAGAGACTATTACAAGAGAAAAAGAAGGACACTACATAATGATCAAGGGATCAATCCAAGAAGAAAATATAACAATTATAAATATTTATGCACCCAACATAGGAGCACTTCAATACTTAAGGCAAATTCCAACAGCCATAAAAGGGGAAATTGACAGTAACACAATCATAGTAGGGGACATTAACACCCCACTTTCACCAATGTACAGACCATCCAAAATTAAAATAAGTAAGGAAACACAAGCTTTAAATGATACATTAAACTAAATGGACTTAATTGATATTTATAGGACATTCCATCCAAAAACTGCAGATTACACTTTCTCTCAAGTGTGCACGGAACATTCTCCAGGATAAATCACATCTTGGGTCACATATCAAGCCTCGGTGAATTTAAGAAAATTGAAATCATATCAAGCATCCTTTCCTACTACAATGCTATGAGACTAGGTATTATTTACAGGAAAAAAATCTGTAAAAATTACAAACACATGGAGGCTAAACAATACACTACTAAATAACCAAGAGATCACTGAAGAAATCAAAAAAGGAAATAAAAAAATACCTAGAATCAAATGACAATGAAAACATGACGACCCAAAAACTACAGGATGCAGAAGAAAGCAGTTCTAAGAAGGAAGTTTATAATAATACAATCCTATCTCAAGAAACAAGAAACATCTCAAAATAACAACCTAACCTTACACCTAAAGCAATTAGAGAAAGAAGAACAAAATAACCCCAAAGTTAGAAGAAGGAAAGAAATCATAAATATCAGATCAGAAATAAATGAAAAAGAAATGAAGGAAACAATAGCAAAGATCAATAAAACTAAAAGCTGGTTCTTTGAGAAGATAAAAATAATTGATAAACCATTAGCCAGCACATCAAGAAAAAAAGGGTGAAAATTCAAACCAATAGAATTAGAAATGAAAACAGAAAAGTAACAACTGACACTGCAGAAATACAAAAGATCATGAGAGATTACTACAAGCAACTATATGCCCATAAAATGGACAACCTGAAAGAAACCGACAAATTCTTAGAAAAGCACAACCTTCTGAGACTGAACCAGGAAGAAATAGAAAATATAAACAGACCAATCACAAGCACTGAAATTGAGACTGTGATTAAAAATCTTCCAACAAACAAAAGCCCAGGACCAGATGGCTTCACAGGCAAATTCTATCAAACATTTAGGGAAGAGCTCACACCTATCCTTCTTAAACTCCTTCAAAATATAGCAGAGCGAGGTACACTGCTAAACTCATTCTATGAGGCCACCATCACACTAATACTAAAAGCAGAAAAAGAGGTCACAAAGAAAGAAAACTGCAGGCCAATATCACTGATGAATATAGATGCAAAAATCCTCAACAAAACACTAGCAAACAGAATCCAACAGCACATTAAAAGGATCATACACCATGATCAAGTGGGGTTCATCCCAGGAATGCAAGGATTCTTCAGTATACGCAAATCAATCAATGTGATACACCAAATTAACAAATTGAAGGAAAAAAACTATATGATCATCTCAATAGTAGTAGAAAAAGTTTTCGAAAAAATTCAACACCCATTTATGAAAAATCCCTCTAGAAAGTAGGCATAGAGGGCACTTACCTCAACATAATAAAGGCCATATATGACAAGGCCAGAGCCAACATTTTTCTCAATGGTGAAAAACTGAAACCATTTCCTCTAAGATCAACAAGAAGACAAGGTTGTTCACTCTCACCATTATTCAACATACTTTTGGAAGTTTTAACCACAGCAATCAGAGAAGAAAAAGAAATAAAAGGAATACAAATTGGAAAAGAAGAAGTAAAATGGTCACTGTTTACAGATTACATGATACTATGCATAGAGAGCCCTGAAGATGCTACCAGAAAACTACTAGAGCTAGTGAATTTGGAAAAGTAACAGGACACAAAATTAATGCATAGAAATCTCTTTCATTCCTATACACTAATGATGAAAAATCTGAAGGAGAAATTAAGGAAACACCCTCATTTACCATTGCAACAAAAAGAATAAAATACTAGGAATAAACCTACGTAAGGAGACAAAAGACCGGTATGCAGAAAAGTATAAGACACTGATGAAAGAAATTAAAGATGATACAAAGAGATGAAGTAATATACCATGTTCTTGGATTGGAAGTATCAACATTGTGAAAATGACTATACTACCCAAAGCAATCTACAGATTCAATGCAATCCCTATAAAACTACTAATGGCATTCTTCACAGAACTAGAGCAAAAAATTTCACAATTTGTATGGAAACACAAAAGACCCCGAATAGGCAAAGCAATCTTGAGGGAAAAAAATGGAGTTGGAGGAATCAGGCTCCCTGACTTCAGATTATACCACAAAGATACAGTAATCAAGACAGTATGGTACTGGCACAAAAACAGAAATATAGATCAATGGAACAGGATAGAAAGCCCAGAGATAAACCCACGCACATATGGTCATGTTATTTTTGATAAAGGAGGCTAGAATATACAGTGGAGAAAAGACTGCCTCTTCAATAAGTGGTGCTGGGAAAACTGGGCAGCTACATGAAAAAAATGAAATTAGAAAACTCCCTAACACCATACACAAAAATAAACTCAAAATGGATTAAAGACCTAAATGTAAGGCCAGACACTATCAAACTCTTAGAGGAAAACATAGGCAGAACACTCTGACATAAATCACAGCAAGATCCTTTTTGACCCACCTCCTAGAGAAACAGAAATAAAAACAAAAATAAACAAATAGGACCTAATGAAACTTAAAACTTTTGCACAACAAAGGAAACCATAAACCAGACGAAAAGGCAGCCCTTAGAATGGGAGAAAATATTTGCAATTGAAGCAACTGACAAAGGATTAATCTCCATAATTTACAAGCAGCTCATGCAGCTCAATATCAAAAACACAACCCAATCCAAAAATGGACAGAAGACCTAAACAGACATTTCTCCAAAGAAGATACACAGATTGCCAACAAACATGAAAGGACGCTCAACACCACTAATTATTAGAGAAATGCAAATCAAAACTACAATGATGTATCACCTCACACCAGTCAGAATGGTCATCATCAAAAAATCTGCAAGCAATATATGCTGGAGAGGGTGTAGTGAAAAGGGAACCCTCTTGCACTGTTGGTGGGAATATAAATTGATACAGCCACTATGGAGAACAGTACAGAGGTTCCTTAAAAAATTAAAAATAGAACTACCATATGACCCAGCAATCCCACTACTGGGCATATACCCTGAGAAAACCATAATTCAAAAAGAGTCATGTACCAAAATGTTCATTGCAGCTCTATTTACAATAGCCAGGACATGGAAGCAACCTAAGTATCCATCAACAGAGGAATGGATAAAGAAGATGTGGCACATATATATATATACAATGGAATATTACTCAGCCAAAAAAAGAAACAAATTTGAGTTATTTGTAGTTGGGTGGATGGACCTAGAATCTGTTATGCTGAGTGAAGTAAGTTTGAAAGAGAAAAACAAATACCGTATACTAACACATGTATATGGAATCTGAAATAAAAAATGGTTTTGAAGAACCTAGGGGCAGGACAGGAATAAAGACGCAGACATAGAAAATGGAATTGAGGTCACGGGGAGAGGGAAGGGTAATCTGGGACTAAGTGAGAGACTGACATGGACATATATACACTACCAAATGTAAAATAGATAGCTAGTGGAAAGCAGCCGCATAGCACAGGGAGATCAGCTCGGTGCTTTGTGACCACCTAGAGGGGTGGGATAGGGAGGGTGGTAGGGAGATGCAAGGGGGAGGAGATATGGGGATATATGTATATGTTTAGCTGATTCACTTTGTTATAAAGCATAAACTAACACCATTGTAAAGCAAATATACTCCAATAAAGATGTTAAAAAAGAAAAAAGCTGTCCCATATGAAAATAGGAAATTTTCCTCAAGGCAGAAATATTGATGATCATTCTTGTATTCTTACCTGAACATATAGTATCTATTTACTAAGTTAAAACTTTTGCTTAGGCAATATAAAAAATAAATGTTAAATTATGAATGACATATGAAATTAGTTTGTTTCCCTATAGAACTTCACAATCATTTCAAAAGAGAGCAGGGGACTTCTAAAAATTATATTCACTTTATATAGCAAATGATATTTATTTTTCAAACCATGGAGATCGAAAGAATGGCTATTAAAGATATGTCATACTCAAATGCATAGTAAATTTTACCTGAATCAAAGGTATGGGAACAAGGTAATCATTTTGAAAGTGTCCACTAAATGGAAAGATATCTGGTATTATGAAACAATTGATTTGTCCTGGAGAATTATCAATTAAAATAATGTCTATAAACATAGAAAAAGTAAGTACTTTTGCAATATAGCGTTGTCTTTTTCCCATCATTATCAGAAAGCAAGGAATAGGATATGCTCAATAAACAGACTTCTCACAAATGTGCGAATCTTTCCTCTCTGTAAGTTGTCATAGGTACTTTTTGGATTTAACTTGGATTTAGAGAACGGATGTGGTAAAGCATAACAAAAATAAGGAACTCAGATATCTCTGATTCATGTTTCAAGGAAAGCAAACATGCCACTCCATGTATTTGGGAATGATTGTTGCCATGAGATAATACCAACAAAAATGATGTTAATAGTAAAGTGAAGGAGAAAAAAATACTTAGTCCTGGATTTGTTTTTTGATTACCCTGATTCTGCTGAATTGATCTATACTAGACTTTTAAAACATTCATAGGGGGAAACACTTACTGGTAAGAGCATGAAGCCAATAATCTTTTACACCTAATACAGTGTCCCAAAACAGTACTATAATGTTTCTGTAGTGTGTTTTTGAGAGACCCATTGTAGATATTGCTTGTTTCCATGAAAAGACTCAAATTTCAATCATCATCAAGGACTAGCAACAATAAAGCACCAAGGGGGCAATTAATAGATAACCCTCACAGATGGGCATTTAAAAAAATAATAATGCTTCTTTAAACACACACACACTCACACATTTAAAAATGAGTACTCTATTTTTTTTTTTTTTTTAAGATCAAACTAACTTCCCAAACTAGAAGAGCCTTTACGGCTTTCATAGAGATTATGAAATTTTTAGATGATTTAAATTAATTCATTCTTCTAGGTTCCAACTCTATGTATTACCATCACTGCTTAAACTGCTACTGGATTTTTGCCAAGATTAAGCAGCCCAGAGCCTTATATTGCCCTGAATTTTTTTTTTTTTTTTTTTTTAAGAATTGAAAGTATCTTGTGCCACATAGTGAACTTGCAGCTGTGACTTCTGATCTGTGGAGCTTTAAATGATTTTTATAATGAAAATTTCTTATAGATATACTTTCTTTAGGTGTTTGGAAGAAGCTATCACTTTATCCTTCGTTCATCTGAAAGGAAGCATTAAGTTTCTTCTCTAAATTATCAAATTCTTTCCAACAGGCACGTGCTTGGTAAACAAGTAAAGATCTTAAGGAATTCACCTAGAAATCTGGTGGGTTCCCATGGCTGCCGGGGCTTTCTTTCCCTTACTGTAACTCTTAACGTTATTAAAGACTTACATAGATTTATACTACGGAGTCTAGTAAGTCTTTTCAAATAGCCAACCCAATGTAATCAGTGAGATACTTATTTTTAATGCAATACCACTTAAGCATGAACTCATAAAAACAGTTGGGTTTTCTTCATCTGAAAAATCTCTGATGAACGCCTATGCTTTTTAATCCACATTTGGTCCCCAGTGTATTGTATTATTATATTTAATTATTTATAATACTAATACTAAGCATGGAGTCAACTACTTAGTTTAAAACAAGACAAAACAATTCAAGACCTATTCAGTCTACATACTTTCCCTTAAGAGACAGATAGTAAATTTGACTTTGCAGGCCATACAATCTGTAACTATATAGAGTAACTACTAAACTCTCCTGTTGATAGTGAAAAAAAGCCATTGACAATATGTCAATGAACGAATATGGCTGTCTTTCAATAAAACTTTATTTACAAAAACAGGCTAAATTGGCTCCATGTGCCATAGAGTCAAACAGGCAAAGGCAAAAATTTAATAGTTGGCTTCATATTCATCCATACTTCATATATATTCATCCTCATATATTGAGAAAATAGATTTTATTTTATTTTCAGATATATTACATGAAATTTTAGTCCTGGCTGACATGATTTCCCAGTATTCAATGTTTAGTTGTGGAAAAAAACAAAAAAGAATAAGTGTAGAAACTCCAACTTCCAACTTGAACCTTAAATTTAAATATACTCCCTGAAATATGAATGCTTTCATCTTCTGGGCTCTAAATCTATAATCATATTTAATGTCAGAATTTTTTCTTAAGATCTTTAAAACTTGTCAGGTTAATGTAATTTGTATACTTACATTGAAAATATATATCCATTTCATCTAAATTTTTGATAGCTGCCAAAATGAAAATGTCATAGTGAAGTAGAAACGTACCTCTATCATATTAAAAAAAATTATAATATTTTCAACAATTGCTCAAACAATTGTTACAGCAGTCTTGTGAAAAATGACTGATTTGGTTCTTTTGATCCAGATTTGTATGTGCTGTCTTTATGTAATCAAGTAATACTCTAGTCTTTTTTTTTTTTTTTTTTGGAACCAGACAATGAAGTCAAGAAAAGTAGAGGAATGCATGTATGAAATGTTAGAAAATATTATCTTTATGAGTCCTCAGGTGGTGAAATAAAAATTCAGAAAGTATTTTCATGTATTTCTTGCTTGTCTCATTTCCATATTATAGGTATTTTTGTAGAGAAATATTTGTAAGTCTGGAGCTTCTGAGAAATTATAAGCATATAGTGTCAAGTAATAAATTTAAAATTATATGAAGTCCTTATAAGTAAAAAGAAAATGACAAAAGTATTAATACATTTATTAAAATGACATTAAGTACCAAGAGAAGAGGTGTGAGTTATAAGTATTTAAGGTAAAAATTCAGCTTTAATTCACCCTAAAGAAGAATCTAGCCAAATCCTCATCTTAACCAAATGCCTGTATACTAAGAAGTTTGTTAGGTATATTTCCATACTATCCATTTTACATCTTATAAAAGTATAGGGTTTATATCAATGTGAGTGCCTAAATATTAAAAATACAAAAATAGGGCTTCCCTGGTGGCGCAGTGATTGAGAGTCCACGTGCCGATGCAGGGGACACGGGTTCATGCCCCGGTCCGGGAAGATCCCACATGCCGCGGAGCGGCTAGGCCCGTGAGCCATGACCGCTGAGCCTACACGTCTGGAGCCTGTGCTCCGCAACGGGAGAGGCCGCAAAAGTGAGAGGCCCACGTACCGCAAAAAATAAATAAATAAAAATACAAAAATAAAAACAGATTTCAAAATACAAGCAAAAGTAAACCTATTGTAAAATAAAAGTAGAATCTGTCATTCTACAGTTTTATCTCTAACTCTTTGTATTCAATACATATTTCATATAAAGGGCTACTTCCTCAATCTTTAGATTTACTTTTTCTTTTGAAGTAATTTATTTTGCTTCCATATTAATTGATCTCATTTACTTTGTCTCTGCCTATTATATTTGAGGGAAATTAACTTCTCACTTTTTCCCCGGAGAATCATTCTCTTCACCCCACATCACACTTGACTCTTTTAACCAGGGAACTCGATTTATTTACTCAGAATAAATGGTGTTGCATGACTGACTGCCTAGGTTGAACGCATGCATTAACCCTGATCCCTGGGGTATCATTAAGTGCAAAATACTTGTCTATTTGTTTTATGAGTGAAAAATGGAAGTATCACTGCAGCAATTCACTGCAAACAATATTCTGCAATAAAACTGCTCCTTGTAACTTTGCCTTTCTTTCCTAATTGGTCTAATTGCAGGTAGAGACTTGATAAGAATAAAGCAGGGTAAAACTTCAGTTCATTGAAAGGCAATCAATTTGTTTTGTAAAACTTTCTTTATATCACATGTCAGGGGGAAAAAAAAGGTAAGAACATATGTAATGCCAGTGTAGATATCAAGACAATGTCAAATCACCCACAATTTCACTCCTCCTGCATTTACTCAGATAGGAGGATGTATATAACAGCTCTTTAAAAATATAAGACTTTCTATAGATATGTAATGAGTTATGATATTAGTAGTGTTATGATTATTTACTCTTATTTCACAAAGCAAAAAATACTTTTCAAAATTATCAATTTAAGCACTTAAAAATGTCAAAAATGCCTGGAGCAGTATACAGAGCTGCTGACCTGGTAGCCTTAATGAGCTAAGGTTGAATTAAGAAGAGACACTTCCAGTAACTTTTGGTTTCCATATAGGATATTTGTAGATGCACATATTTCTTTTTTTTTTTTAAGTATTGAATTTTATATTTGTAACTAAAAGAACTACTTTTAAACTATTTAGCAAATGAACAGATTGTTTAGTAATTCAAATAAAAATGTATCACAAAATGTTTCAGAAACAATATGAAGTATCTTTAATCCTCTAACATTTCTGTAGCATTCGAATAAAGCTTCTAATAGAATTAACATTACATACTAAACCATTAAAATTTTCTTTTTTAGTATCTTTATTGACTTATAGTTGATTCACAATATTGTGTTAATTACTTATGTACAGCAAAGTTATTCAGTTATACATATATATACATTCTTTTTTTTTATATTCTTTTCCATTATGGTTTATCATAGGAGTGTTATACAGTAGGACCTTGTTGTTTATCCATTCTATATATAAAATCTTACCTCTGCTAACTCCAACCTCCCACTCCATCCCTCCCCAACCCTCTCCCCCTTGGCAACCACTAGTCTGTTCTCTATGTCCATGACTCTGTTTCTGTTTCATAGATAGGTTCATTTGTGTCATATTTTAGATTCTACATATAAGTGATATCATATGTTATTTGTCTTTCCCTTTCTAATTCACTTAGTATGCTAATCTCTAGTTGCATCCATGTTGCTGCAAATGGCATTATTTCATTCTTTTTTATGGCTGAGTATTATTCCATTGTACACATGTACCACATCTTCTTTATCCATTCATTTGTTGATGGACATTTAAGTTGTTTCCATGTCTTTGTTATTGTGAATAGTGCTGCTATGAACATAGGGGTGAGTGTATTTTTTGAATTAGTTTTGTCTGGATATATGCCCAGGAGTGGGATTGCTGTATCATATGGTAGTTCTATTTTTAGTTTTCTGAGGAACCACCATACAGTTTTCCACAGTGGTTGCACCAATTTACATTCCCATCAACAATGTAGGAGGGTTCCCTTTTCTCCACATCCTCTCCAGATGCACATATTTCTAAGGTTGAGTGCTAGATAATTGGACATTTCCATAGACTGGACCTTGTCTGGTGAGAAAATTAGCCATTTGGAATGAAAAGCAGACAACAACATGCACAAAGTAATATTAAGCAGAGTCAATTAGTTAATATATCCTCTGTTAGCTCATTGCCAGAAAATCCATAAAATGATTCAAAGAATCTCTACTTTTAATTCAGGTGAAAAATATAGATGTTCAAAAGATTGATGGAGTTGATAAACAATTAACTAAGTGGCTAGAGCTTAACTTCTTTGAGAATGCTTTGATCTAATGAAATTTAAAGAGAAAATATAAAATTATTTGTAAAACAAAACAAAACAAAACACATAGCTGGCGTTAGTTACTGGTCATATTGTAGAGTTTCTGACTAAAAATATATGGATTTGTTATTGGCTTTTCTGCTATTTTAAAATATTCACAAGTATTTCAATGGAATAGAGGCAGTCTAATTCAATATCTGTTTATCTTAATATTATAATGCTAAATATAAATCAACCCAGATTAGATACCTACTTCTAACAATAGTAAATTTTTAATTATTTATCATGCAAAGATATATTCATAATGTATATACAAGTTAACTTCCACCTTTCAGGAAGACAGTTTAAGTCTTGTTTTTATAAAATCTTCCCCCAAACAGGTTACAAATAAATATATTAAAAAAAACCAAAATCACACAATTGCTTTTCCTTCTTTTCTTTTCTATTTTAAATCCTCTGGCAGAAAAGAATCACAAATCTAGGAATGGAATGAATATTTATTATGCACCTCCATATTGTTCATAATATTTCTTCTTTAATTAATTTTTATATGAAGTAGGTTTGTCTCTGATTCTTGGTAGGGAATATGAAATTCAGAGATAAACTTTACAAGTTAATTGTTAATAAGAAGCAATTATCATAGTCAAGTTTTGAAACCAGGCCTGCCGTAAAACAAAGAATGTTCCCCAACGTTTTGCATGTTTCTTATCCTAGGTAGGTCGATCATCTATATAATAGAGTCCTGGTCACCTGTGAGTGCTTTATTTTGTTTGACTAGATGTGGCCTAAGTAATGGCATCATGTTAAAAGACAAAGGTGGAGGTCATAAATTTTGAGTTTTATTCTTCATCACTTCCCAAACTACTTGAGAGGCCTTCATTGATCTGTGTAAACTCTCTTTTGTCAGCTTCTTATGTTATATGCGAAGTGTAATAATATTTTCTGAAGGTAAACAGTGATAAGCTAAAGATTTTATAAACTCTAGAGTAGCCATATATACATTTATTAAAAATATATAGTTGCTAAATCAATGGAGGAGATACAGTGGAATACTAAAACGTAAACAATTGATCCAAATGAAATAGAAGGGAGAGGGGGAAAGAACAGAATGGATAAGTAATAAAATAAAGATTATGAAGGTAAAATTAATTCTATCCATATCAATAATGACTATAAATGTAAAAGGAGTAAATACTCTCCTTAAAACTAGTAATTATCATACTGGATTAAAAAGCAAGACCCAACTACATGCTCTTACAAAAGATGCATATAACATAAGGTTGCAAAGAGTTTTTCAAAAATTGAAAAATGATGCCATACAAACACTAATCATGAGAAAGTCAGAGTAGATATATTGATATTAGAGAAAGTTGACCTGAGGGAAAAGGGTATGAACAGAGAGATAATTTTATGATGATAAAGGAAACATTCATCAAGAAGACATACAAATGTTGTGTGTATATACTCATTAATGGAAAATCAAAGTACAAGAATTAAAATAAACCTGACAAATTGTAGGGGGAAATAGCAAATTCACAATTATAGTTACAGATTTCAACCCCTTCTCTCAGTGACTGAAAGAAAAATAAGTGGAAAAAAATCTAGTAAGAATAAAAAGATCCTGGGCTTCCCTGGTGGCGCAGTAGTTGAGAGTCCGCCTGCCGATGCAGGAGACATGGGTTCGTGCCCCGGTCTGGGAAGATCCCACATGCCCCGCGGCTGGGCCCGTGAGCCATGGCCGCTGAGGCTGCGTGTCCGGAGCCTGTGCTCCGCAACGGGAGAGGCCACAACAGTGAGAGGCCCGCGTACCGCAAAAAAAAAAAAAAAAAAAAAAAAGAAAGAATAAAAAGATCCAAATACACAATACTATTTCTACCCTAACTCCTAAAATATAAAAGGAGGCAATACTTTCCAATATAAATATTGAGTTACATTTTCCCATATATGCATTGATATTGTACATAACACATTTTACTTTGCCATATTTTACAATAAGCTCAGTCTTTGTATGCCCTTAATGATTTTAAAAGATATTAAGAAACACTTTTATGGACTGCATTTTTATGTTACATTAAAAAGCAATCTGAGGTAACTAAATTATCTCTTTTAATAAACTCAGCATGGAACATACTCTGGGGAAGAGATATTAATAATATTTGTGAAATTGATAAAATGAAGAACAATGTGTCAAAGAGGTGCTCCATGGCCCAGGAACATGTTTGCTAAGCTTGCAGCTCTCTATGTGTTCAACTCCTAGTATAGGACCTGATACACAGTGAGTATTTTACTTTTCCATAAACTGTTTCAACAACTGGAAATTAATACAATTGTTCCTTTAAAAATATTAGGCAAGAAACTAAGAGAAGAATGGTTAAAAAAGGATAGGTTGGTATTCTCTAATAGGAAAAATAGTTATTGGTATAGACTATAAACAGAATGAGATTTATTAAAAATAATGAAAGAGGCAGGATGAGGTGCAGGGATGAGACAAAATTTAACTCCAAAGAACTGGAAAGAGATTAAAGAATTGAAATGAAATGGATGGTTAATGTACCATTCAATTTTAAGTGAACTTTATACACATTTAAAATAGAGTAAGATTATAATGGAGGTCTGAAATTTCAAACACAACCCCAAAGCTATAAACCTTAAAGTATAAAATTAAATAATAAACAGTATATCAAAATAAAGCATAAAAAATAGAAGGAAGTGAACAATTTGGAAATTTTCCACTTGCAAGGTAAAAATGTCAATATTTGCCTAAATAAAGCTTATTATAAATCAGCTAAGATTAATTCCCTGACAGAAAATTGTAAAAAAGACATAAATTCAGAAAAAAGAAATATGTAAAAATGTGAAAAACTCCTCAAATATCTATGAAATCAAAATAATACAATTTAAATAGCAATGAAATATTTTGATTTTTCAGATTGGTAAAGATTAAAATGAACAACAATGTACTTTTTTTTTTTTGAAGATGTAGGTGTCAGTTCATTCTAGCTACTATAACAAACATACCATGTATAGGAGACTTACAAAGAGCTAATATTTATATCTCACAGTCCTGGAAGCCAGGGAGTCCAAGATTGTGGCAGCAGCAGATCCCATGTCTTATGAGAGCCTGCTTCTGCATTTTGGCTTTTTTCTTACTGTAACCTCACATGCAGAAGAGGCTAGGGAGCTCTGTGGGATCTCTTTTATAAGAACACTAGTCTCATTCAGGAGAGCTCCACACTTATGACCTAGTCCTTCTCAATGACCCCACTTCCTAATAGGATTACATTGGGTATTAGGTCTCAACATGAGTTTTGGGAGGATGCAAACATTCAGTTCACAGCAGTGGGAAATGAGTTCTGTCAAACACTTCTTGTTATATGAATGTTAGGAATGTAAGTATGGAAATACATGTCAATGTTTACCTATTTTTTAAAGAGAAGTAATAAGGTCTGGAAAAAATTATATTGTTTCCTTACAAAATATACAAGTAAAGATCGTAATCTACAATAAGTGCAAATAAGGGAATCATATTTTTTCTAGACTTTACTACTTTGATTTTTCTTTTGTGATATAGGTACATATTGCTTTATTAAAGCAATTTGTAACAGAGAGAGAAAGAATATATCCCATGACATTTTTTAGTATACCTGGAAAAATATTGAACATCGAGTCATGTTAATGAAGTGCTTTATTTGGAAAAATTATCTCCAAACAGAATTACTTTTTAATTCATTTTATACACAGCTACTAATCATCATCTCTCAGCACTGTGTGTTTCCTCATAGCACTGTGTGTAACCAATAGAGACAGGACTGATTCTTCCTCTAGCGGCTAATAACAGAGTTAACTCCCTAAGAGATACATATGTTTAAATACAAATAACCATAAAGATCAGTAATGCAAGAAGTGACCTGAGACAGAATTGAAATAATATAAGCAGTATAAATTATAAACAAAATAATACATACTCTAAGTTGAATAAGGAAAAAAAATCCAGTGTCTTGAAGAAGTACAAAATGAGTCATAAAAAAATGGACTGTATTATGCATGTTTGAAAGATGGATCCAGTATAACACCTGCCTCTGGATTTTCCAAGCTAAGCAACCATAGGAAATAGCTGTGTAAAATTGCAATAATTTCCAAAACAACTTTTAAAAAAGCACTTTGGGACCTGTGGAAGCTGATGAACCATGTCTTAGCGTAAGTAGTAATTTCACCGAACCAGGTGAAAAATACTAGATTAAGCAAAGGTACCATAGGGGTTTTAGCTTAAGAATTTTTCATTCCATAGATTTTTAAGCTACGTATTTTTTAAAGTTGAAAGTCATGTTAAGTTGTATTCAGATTTTCTACTCAAAAGACAAAAGTTTTCACTTTTTACCAGTCCCTAGAGCAAATTAGTAATCCCTAAACAGAGCATAAATTGCATTATAAAATGAAACTAATTTTAACTACAATCTGGATACGTGACACTGTTGATATATTTACCCTCCTCTCTTGCCTTCCCCCAAACCTTCTTTTAAAGTGTTAAAATATTAGGAGTCTTTGGATTTCATTAAGTATGGAATCAATCAGGAATTAAGCACATCCTTTGCTTTGTTTTTCCTTCTCATTTAAATCACTTGAGTGTAACCTATTTTAAGTAGCCACACATGAGATGTTTTCTTTTGCCCTCAAACTTCTAGTGCCACACTGATAGCAGATGAAATTTATAACATTAAAAATATCTAATAATACAAAGAAAGGAAGATTTTACAACACCGTTCTAATGGTCTAGTTCCAAAATTACATGTGTGTGGAGTGGTCTGGGGGTGCGCATGTGGGGCCAGCTTTTGACTGAACAAAAGCTGAATATCTTAAAATTCCTCATAGAGTTGAACAAAACAGTGCCAAAGGAGAACTAAAGTGGGATGATAGAACGATGAATTCATGAGATAATGATACATTTCCCAACCTCAAAGCTTCAGGAGAGTTTAAGTTTGCAAAATGTTTATAGACATAACATATCTGAATTAAGGATCTGAGCATCCCAAGGCAAGAAAGTTCCAGCTGCAATGTGCCTTAGATAAGCCCTTTAATGCTATGGATACAAGCAAAACATTAATACATGAATGACTGATTCTGTGAAAGGATTTCCAACCTTAGGTAAGCAGTTCCATTCTTTGAGTCCTAACTTAAGTCTTCACAAATTGAATATCTTTCTATTTCTACTAAAAACACTACCTTTGGTTTGGTCCCAAATGTTTTTAAGGCTCTTGAGAAGAGTCAAAGATCAATACAGATGTTTAGTTCTAAATAATAAAATCTGTCATAGAGTCAGTGGGACATACTGGAAGGAACATACTGGAAAGAAGGCTAATCCATATATCAGTTGTTATAGTTTCTAATTTTGAATGACTCCTCACTGGCAAATTGTGCTAGAGAAAAAGAGAAAGATCTAGACATTAAGAAAGAGGAATAAAATGTACTTTTAGCCAAAGTACATACTTTTGCAGTGCAGTATTAAGAAAGATAAATAAAATTGATAACAAAGGGGGTAATAGAATTTTACCCCCTAGATAAATAGATAACTAAAATTGATAAAATTGGCTGTGCCTGAGCCTGGTGTGGGGAAGGCAGATTTCCCCCATGAGGCCTTTGTAATTGGCTGTTATATCAGGTCTGAAAAATTACATACAGGTTTTTAACCAGGAGCCAAACTCTTCAAGGTATTTGCTTTGCTTTCTTCCTTCCTAAAAAATAGGGAACAAAGATAAGTGTGTAGGGGAGTGGTGGGGTGGGGAAGATGCATTAGGCTGAGTGAATTTCTTTAGAGGGAATTTTATTAGTCTCTGTTATGAACTGAATGTTTGTGTTCCCCTAAAATTCACAAGTCAAAACTATGACCCCAAGTGTGATGATGTTAGGAGGTGGGGTCTTTGGCAGGTAAATGGGATTAATTATGTTGTGAGGGTGGAGCCCTCGTGAATGGGATTACTGCCCTTATAAGAGTCAGGTGAGCCTTTGCTTCCTGCCTCTCTTGCCTTGTGAGGATACTAGCAGTCAGCAGTCTGAAACGCTGAAACCTGAAGACGGCTCTCACCAGAACCCTATCGTGCTGGCACCCTGATTTTGGAGTTCCCATCCTCCCAAACCGTGAGAAATAAGTTTCTGTTGTTTTTAAGCCACTCAATCTATGGTATTTTTGTTATATTCATGGTATTCTGAGGGGACTAAGACTCTGTTGTGCTTTCATGAAGCGGTATCCTGCATTAGAGGTGAAAATTCTATTACCCCCTTTGTTAGTAGAAGCTCTATAGATAGTCTACTGTTAACAATGCCAAATTAACAAGGCTGAGAAGTTAAATTCACTTCCTCTAAGAAATATCTGACTTGTTCGAATTACTCTTGTCTTAGGCCCATCCCAGGAAGTTAGAGCTCATCCTTATACACCAGTGTCAGGAGCTGAGCCGAGCTGAGAGAGAGAGCTGAGTTGCCAGGTGTGGGAGTAGCAATTAAAGCAACAAACCGAGAACAAAAGAGTTATGTGTTTAGTCACTTACTGAGGTGATATAAGCAAGCGTCTAAAACCGAAAGAATGGCCGACTCTCCCTGATGCATTTTCCCCCAAGGAAAGATTTGCCGGTGGAGGCCCTGGTGGATCAGCACAGATGTGGGACATTTCACTGATGAGGGCTCCCCTGACAAAAGGCTCTGGTAGTTTTATGGACTCTGGGGTACTGAACTCTGGGGTGGCGGGGGCAGGGGTGCAAAGGAGTATGGTTAGGTGTGGAAAAGTACTGGGTACTGAGTCAGAATGGGGAAAAGTACCCTCATGCCTTCCTTGAGGAATCCTTGGCAGAGGCAGCTGAAGAGGAACTTGGCTAAGGGCCTCAGATAGAGACCTAGGAATGAAAGTACCCAGGCTAAAAATGTAAATACGGCAAAGAGTATGACCAGCCACTGGAGCCTGAGACCTTGACTGCAACTGCCCTCAGAGCCTGCAGTGCATTGGCTGTGCCTGAGCCTGGTGTGGGGAGGGCAGATTTCCCCCGTGAGGCCTGTCACATAAAGCCTTTGTAATTGGCTGTTATATCAGGTCTGAAAAATTACATACAGGTTTTTAACCAGGAGCCAAACTCTTCAACCAATTTTATCATTTGAAAGATAAATTAATTGACTGCAATTGCTTTGACCTATTTCACTAGAGTACTGAAAGATTTCTGAGAGATACTGCATATTTGATTATAAGGTCAAATAATGACTAGTAACTATTATGACTGTTTTTGAAAAGCCATAGTCACAGTGAAAGAGTCCACAATAAGATGAAAGATTAGTACAAATACTTCTGGTTTCATCTACTGATGAGTAACATGATTCATTAAATTTTAGGAGCATATGAGTCCCAAGAAAGTCAAATATAAATTACTTAGCAGTTATGGAAAAGTCAAACCAATTTCTGATGTATTGAGTGCTCTAAAAATGAAAAAAATAATCAGTAAAATGGAATAGAACAATATTAGCTTTTCAGTAACCACTCAAAAACCAGAGAAACTGAAACTGTTAGGCCAGTTTTCAGCAAGACTGCGACTCTAAGATGAATTTATTTTCTGGGTATGTCGAAGTTGAAGGAAAGTCTATATGATTGAAAAGAGTATGACAAGCTTTCAACAAAACACAACAAACAATTGCTTATTTCATTCCTATATTCCTGGAAATATTCAAAAATAGATAAGAGAGAAAGCACATGACTAAATATAGTGTGTATGTGGGTTTATGTGTATACATATGCATACACACGTTATGTATATATAACATACGTTTTATATATATATATGCATACACAGGTTTTATATATATATATATACATACACATATATATATATAAAATCTCCTAATACATAAAGGAGAGAATCCTTTCTTTGCACTTCTTCTGGGTTTCCTAGCTATAACCCATCTTATATTTACCTGAGACAAAAAAAAAAAGTCCTGTGATTTAGTACAGACATATGCCTTACTGCATAGCTTACGCCTGAAGCCAGTGAAAGGAAAATCGTATGAGAACATTTTCCAAAATATGTATAATGGACTATATCATCCTCAGGAAGTAGACTCAAGCCCAGTATTTTTGTTTGTTTTCTTTTTCTTAATCAAGATTTTTAATCAAGAATTAAGGACATTCATGATATATGTGTTATCACTAATGGATTAGAATAGGAAGCAGAGGCTGCAATTCTGCCCTCTCCTCACTATTTTCTTCTTATTATTTACTGATTATGGACAGAAACTCATTATGAAACAACCATTCCCTTTGAAGTCATAATAAAATAAAAGCAAAAGAAAACCAGACATTTACCTCGGGAGTACAATTACAATGATGCTATGTTTCTTTTTTAAATAATAAGAATTCTTATTCAACTAGAATCTTAGGAATTTAAGTAAGTTTCTCTGCCACATATGAAGAAAACAGAAGTTAGGAAATTATTAAATCATATTCATATATTTTTCTCTTTTCTCTATTACATTCAGCTGAATTTAACTTTTTACTATCTAGTAATTGACATTTTAGAAAGAACAATATAAAAATGGTCTTTAAATGTAGCTATTTTCACAAAAAACAAACTTAAGTATTTGTGTTGTTTATATGCTTCCCCCTTTGGGGGAGTAATTCATGTCCAAAGAACATAATGGCCAGCCTTTAAGACTGGTATAACTAAAGACGGTGAAATCATATACAGACATAAAAAGACTTTAAAGTGCAAATTAAAACAACCGGAAATCACTATAAAAAAAAAAAAAAAGACTTTACCAGAAGTAGTGGGAAAATGCCATGTAGTTTAAAGGCAATGACTGCTAATCTGTAAACTGATGATACTCATGTACTTCTTTTATTTTTACACACACACACACACACACACACACACACACACACACACTGTGTTTTATTTTTGCAAGAGATAAATAAACTGACACCAAACATTGTAAATGGATGACCTCAACAGAAGCAACAGTGATTGCAATTACCAAACACGAAACACACTCATACTATGTCATAATATTGACATTCAATCCAGTAATCCTCCACTGTAACAGCTCCTTTACTTTGCAGAGAAAATTGATTTGTATATTTTTTGCCTCTGAGTCCTTGTGGGATTTTTTTTTTATTCAAACAGAAAGTCAGAAAAATTATAATCATCCTCATCAGTTCACTCAGTCCCATGTAATTAATTTTATTTTTTCATCTTGATCTTTTGTTAGCACTTTTATGAATTCATCAGTTTTCCATTAGAGTTCTGAAAATGCTTATTCATTCAGTTCAGCAGTATAGTCAGTTACCAGAAACCTGTACTTGTCAGAGTCTTTTCCACGAATTCCTTGAAGATGAAACACTTTTATAGGAACATTTTTGCAAAAGCATCAGAGTACACCCAGAACTGTCTGTAAATGACAAAAGACTTAAAAATGACCACGGTTAAAGATTTGATGAAATTTCATAATAATGCAATTGACAAGGAAATTTAGTTATTTCTGAGTTATACATTTTACGGTAATAACTAGAATTATGACTTATAACATTATAGCAAAACATATAAGATTTTTAGAAATTTCATGTAATGTCTGAAACATTTATATTAACATATTTCCATACAAATAACCCAAAGAAAGTTTAGTATTAGCTGTTTTTTTGTTGTTTGTTTTTTTATACTGCAGGTTCTTATTAGTCATCAATTTTATACACATCAGTGTATACATGTCAATCCCAATCGCCCAATTCAGCACACCACCATCCCCACCCCACCGCAGTTTTCCCCCCTTGGTGTCCATACGTTTGTTCTCTACATCTGTGTCTCAACTTCTGCCCTGCAAACCCGTTCATCTGTACCATTTTTCTAGGTTCCACATACATGTGTTAATATATGATATTTGTTTTTCCAAGTTATTTTATGGAGAAAATAACTAAAATTTCTGGGAATAAAAGTTAAATGAAGCCAGTTCCACACAAAAGATAAAAACCTTTCCTTCTTGCCATAGCTTCATAAATGCTTCCTCCATGCTTTTAAAGTAATACTACAGTTTGAATCTTACGTGCTCAAAGGTTAGTTTTTAGATTTTAATGAATTAAGTAACATCTTAGGAAAAGGAAATAGTATCAATAGCAATATTTTGGATCAAATGTGGAATAAATAGGAAAAAGAAGCAGAGGGAAAATAGTGTTATAGTTTCTCTGAGATAATTATTGCTTAGTTGAAGGAAGAAGAGAAAGATTCTACTCTGTTGTGGAAAGTGTGGTGATAATATCCGGCAGTGCTTTGTATTTTACGGACAAAATCATCAAGTTCTGGAAGCAAAGATTTATATTAAATGTCATGGACAGAAACCAAATTTACTTTGTGTTAAATGAATAGAGTTATAAGTTTACATTATATGATGGAAATACTGCTTATTAGAAATGTAGATTTAGATAACAAGACTCATTCAATATTTATTGTATTAATTTAAATAATTGGAAAAATATGACTTATCTAGATGTTGTGCTAAGACAATAAGAGATAAAGAAATATATTTTAAGGAAAACTCTACTTATTTATTTTTGCCTCTAACTCATTATGCTCAATTTTCTTAAATAAAATCCATTGTGTATTAAAACATTTCCTTTATTACAAATCTATTAATTGCTACATATCAATATATTTTTTTTAAATTTAAGCCAACCTCGACCATTCTCTTGGTTGCAAACAAATAAAAGTACCTATTATCATTGACATCTACATCCCTTTAAGTATTATATTTAGGGAGTATTTACTAGTTAAGCTGCATAAGAAAATCTTCAGATGTCCCCCCAATAGTGACAGGAATACAAATAGAGGAGTTTCTATTAATTAAACTTCTTTTTTCAATTGAAGTATAGTTGCTTTACAATATTGTGTTAGTTTCAGATGTACAGCATAGTGACTCAGTATTTTTGCAGATTATATTCAAGTATACGTTATTTCAAGATAATGGACATAGTTCCCTGTGCTATATAGTACAGCTTTATTGCTTATCTATTTTATATATAGTAGTTTGTATCTGTTAATCTCTTACCCCTGATTAGTCCCTCCCCCTTCCCTTTCTCCTTTCTTCAACAAACTTGGTAACCACAAGTTTGTTTTCTATCTCTGTGAGTCTGTTTCTGTTTTGTATATACATTCATTTGTATTATTTTTTAGATCCCACATATAAATGATATATGGTACTTGTCTTTGATTTATTTCACAAAGCAAAATATTCTCTAGGTCCATCTATGTTGCTGCAAATGGCAGTACTTCATTCTTTTTTGTGGCTGAGTAATATCCCATTGTTTGTGTGTGTGTGTGTGTGTGTGTGTGTGTATGTGTACACCACATCTTCTTAATCCAATTGTCTGTTGATGAGCACTTGGATTGCTTCCATGTCTTGGCTATTATAAATAGTGCTGTTATTAATATTAGGGTGCATGTTTCTTTGTGAATTAGAGTTTTTATTTTTCTAGATATGTAGGAGTGGAATTTCTGGATCATATGGTGGTTCCATTATTAGTTTTTGTTGGGTTTTTTTACTTTTTTTTTTATTTTTTTTTTTTTACTGTTTTCCATAGTGGATGCACCAGTTTACATTCCCATAAACAGTGTACCAGGTTTCCCTTTTTTTTACAACTTCTCCAACATTTGTTGTTTGTAGACTTTTTTTTTTTTTTTTTGCAGTACACGGGCCTCTCACTGTTGTGGCCTCTCCCGCTGCAGAGCACAGGTTCTGGACGCACAGGCCCAGCGGCCATGGCTCATGGGCCCAGCCACTCCGCGGCATGTGGGATCCTCCCAGACTGGGGCACGAACCTGCGTCCCCTGCATCGGCGGGCAGACTGTCAACCACTGTGCCACCAGGGAAGCCATGTTTGTAGACTTTCTGATGGCCATTCTGACAGGTGTGAGCTGATACCTCATTGTGGTTTTGATTTTCATTTCTTTAATAATCAGTGATGCTAAGCATCTTCTCATGTGCCCATTAGCCATCTGTATGTTTTCTTTGGAAAAATGTTTATTCAAACATTCTGCCCATTTTTTGATTGTTGTTTTCTGATGTTGAGTTGTATGAGCTGTTTGTATTTTTTGGTTATTAACCTCTTGTTGACTGCATTATTTGCAAAATTTTCTCCTATTCCACAAGTTGTTTTTTTCATTTTGTTGATGGTTTCATTTGCTGTGCAAAAGCTCTTAAGTTTAATTAGGTTCCATTTGTTTATTTTTGCTTTTATTTCTTTTGCCTTGAGGGACAGATCCAAGAAAATACTGATATGATTTATTTCAAAAAGTGTTTCATCTATGTTCTAGGAGTTTTATGGTTTCATGTCTTACATTCAAGCCTTTAATCCATTATGTGTTAATTTTTGTGTAAGATAATGGTCCAATTTCATTACTTTGCATGTGGCTGTCAAGTTTTCCAAACACCATTTATAGAAGGGACTGTCTTTTCCCCACTGCATATTCTTGGCTCCTTTTTCTTAAATTAGTTGACTGTATATGTGTGAGTTTATTTTTGGGCTCTCTATTCTTTTCATTGATCTATTTATCTATTTTTATGTCAATACCACACTTTTAAAATTAACATAGCTTTGTAATATCGTTTCAAATCAGGGCGTATGATGTCTCCAGCTATGTTTTGTTTTGTTTTTTTTCCTCAAGATGGCTTTGGTTAGTCAAGGTTTTTTGTGTTTTTGTACAAATTTTAGGATTGTTTGTTCTATTTCTGTGAAAAATGCCTTTGGAATTTTGATAGGGATTGCATTGAACTTGTATATTGCTTTGGGTAGTATGGACATTTTAACAATATTGATTCTTCCAATCCATGAGCATGCAATATCTTTCCATTTATTTGTGTATTCTTTAAGTTTTCATTAATGTCTTGTAATTTTCTATACACAGGCCTTTCACCTCACTGTTTAGTTAAATTTATTCCTAGGTATTTTATTGTTCTTGAATCAATTGTAAATGGGGCTGTTTTCTTAATTTCTCTTTCTGATAGTTCATTATTAGGGTATAGAAATGCAACGGACTTTTGTGTATTGATTCCATATCGTTCAACTTTGCTGACTTTATTGATTAGTTCTAACAGTTCTTTTAGTGGAGTTGTTAGGGTTTTCTATATATTATACCATGTCATCTGCAAATAGTGACAATTTTACTTCTTCCTTGCCAATATGGTTGCCTTTTACTTCTTTTTTCTTGTTTAATTGCTCCAGCTAGGACTTTCAATACTATGTTGAATAAAAGTGGCGAGAGTGTCTTGTTCCAGATCATAGAAGGAAAGCTTTCAGCTTTTCATCATTGAGTATGTTAGCTGTGGTCTTGTCATATATGGCCTTTATTAAGTTAAGATACATTCCTTCCATACCCTCCTTATTGAGAGTTTTTATCTTAAGGTGTATCACATTGATTTTTTTGCAGTTATTGATCCATTCTTGCATCCATGGAATAAATCCCACTGGACCATGTTGTGGGATCCTTTTAATGTATTATTGAGTTTGTTTGCTAATACATTATTAAAGATATTGGCATCTATGTTCAACAGGGAAATTGGCTGGTAATTTTATTTTTCTTTTGGCATTCTTATCTGGTTTTGGTATTAGGATAATGCTGGACTTGTAAGATGTGTTTAGAGGTGTTCCTTCATTTTCTGTTGTGACAGTGTGAGAAGGATTGGTATTAATTCTTTTTAATGTTTGGTAGAATTCACCCTGAAGCTACCTGGTCTTGGACTTTAGTTTCTTGAAGTTTTTGATTACTGATCAATATCCTTACAAGTAATTGGTCTGCTCAGATTTTCTATTTCTTGTAGGTCGTATGTTTCTTAGAATTTATTCATTCCTTTTAGGTTGTCATCTTTGTTGGCATGTAATTGTTTATAGTAGTCTTTTATAATCCATTGTATTTCTGTGGCATTTATTGTAACATCTCTTTCACTTCTGACTTTGAGTACTCTTTTTCTTGGTGCATCTAACTAAAGGTTTGTCAATTTTGTTTCAAAGAGACAGCTCTTAGTTTCATTGATTATTTCCATCTCTATTTTATTTATTTCCACTCTTATCTTTGTTGTATCCTTCCTTCTACTCATACTGGGCTTCATTTGTTCTTCTTCTAGTTATTTGAAGTGTAAAGTTCAGTTTATTTTAGATTTTTTCTTGTTTCTTGAGGTAGACATTAATTGTGTTGAACTTCTCTCTTAAGGGATGCAGCAAAAGCTGTTTTAAGTTTTGATATATTGTATTTCCATTTTCATTTGTCTCAAGGTATTTTTTGATTTCTCTTGTAATTCTTCTTTGACCCTTTGGTTGTTCAGTAGCATTTTGTTTAATTTCCACATATTTGTGAATTTTTCCATTTTTCTTCTTGTAATTGATTTCTAGTTTCATACCATTGTGGTTGGAAAAGATGTTTGATATGATTTCAACCTTAAGTTTATTAAGACTTATGTTGTGGCCTAACACATCCTGCTGAATGTTCCATGTGCACTTGAAAAGAATGTATATCTGTTGTTTTTGGATGGAATATTTTGTATATATCTGTTAAATGCATATGGTCAAATGTGTCATTTAAAGCCTATGTTTCCTTACTAATTTTCTGTCTGGATGATCTATCCATTGATGTAAGTGGGATATTAAAGTCCCTTACTATTGTTATATTGCTATCTATTTCTCCCTTTAGGTCTGTCAATATTTGCTTCATATATTTAAGTGCTTATATATTGGGGGGATAAATATTTATAAATGTTATAGCTCTTACTGGATGGACCTCTTTATCATTATAAAGAGACCTTCATTGTCTCTTGTTACAGGCTTTGTTTTAAACTCTATTTTGCCTGATATAAGTATAGCTGCCTAGCTGTTTTGTTTGTTTGTTTCCCCCTTTCTATGGAATATCTTTTTCCATCCCTTCACTTTCAGTCTGTGTGTGTCTTTATATCTGAAGTGAATCTCTTATAGGCAGCATATAGATAGGTCTTAGTTTTTTATCCTTTCAGACATTCTAATCTTTTGATCAGAGAATTTAGTCTGTTTACAGTTTAAGTAATTATTGATAAATATGTAATTATGGCCAATTTTTGTCTTCCTGCTCTTTTGTAGTTCCCTTCTGTTCTTACCGCTTTGGGTGCTCTTTTCCTTAGTTTTTCATGAACTTCTTTAGTAGTAAGCTTGGATTCCTTTATCTTTCTCTTTATCTCTATCTACTATAGGTTTTTCCTTTTGTAGTTACTGTGATGCTTACATACAACAACCTATTTATATAATAGCCTATTCTAAATTGATAACCACTAAAGTTTGAATGCATTCTAAGGCTCTACATTTTTACTCTCACCCCACATTTTATGTTTTTGATGTCACATTTTACACCTTTTTATCTTGTGTATCCCTTAACTAATGATTATTGTTGTAGTTATTTTTGCTACTTTGTCTTTAACCTTCATAGTGGCTTTATAAGTAATTTATCCACTACCTTTACTATATATTAAACTTTACCAGTGAGAATTATATCAATACTTGCATATTTTTTTGTTTTTGTTGTTTCCAATAAATGCCCTTTCTTTTTAGCCTAAAAAAGTCCTTTTAAAATTTTTTGTGACCAGTTTAGTGGTGATGAACATCTTTACCTTTTGCTTGTCTGGGAAAATGTTTATCTCTCCTTCAATTTGGAACAATAACTTTGCCAGGTAGAATATCCTTGGTTGGAAGCTTTTTTTTTCTTTCAGTTCTTTGAATATATTGTACCACTTCCTCTGGTCTGCAAAGATTCTGTAGAAAAGTCTACTAATAGTATTATGGGAGTTCTCTTGTAAATAACAAGTCATTTTTCTCTTGCTGATTTTAAGATTCTCTCCTTGTCTTTAACTGTTGACATTTTAATTATAATGTGTCTTATATGGATCTCTTTGGGTTCATCTTGTTTGGAAGTCTCTGGGCTTCCTAGACCTGAGTGTCTCTTCCCTTCCCTAGGTTAGGAAACTTTTCAATCATTATTTCTTCAAATAAGTTTTCTACCCATATCTCTCTCTCTTCTGGGTCTCCTATAATGTGAATATTAGCCCACTAGATGTTATCCCTTAAGTCCCTTAAGCTATATTCTCTTTTTTAAAAAGTCTTTTTACTTCTCTGATTGTGTTAGTTTCACTGACCCAACTTTGAGTTCACTGAGATTTCTGCTTCATCTAGTCTGCTATTAAACACTTCCAGAGTATTTTGGGTTTTTTGTTTTAGTTATTGTAGTTTTCACCTTATTGATTTCTCTTTGGTCCTTTCTTATATTTTCTATTTCAGTTTGAATTTCCCACTTTGTTCATCCATTCTTCTCCTTAGTTCTGTAAGCATCTTTATGACCATTACCTTGAACTCCTTATCAGGTAAATTACTTATCCCTGTTTTATTATGATTTTTTGATGTTTTATCTTGTCCTTTCATTTGAAACATATTTCTGTTTCTTCATTTTGCTTGACTCTCTGTGTTGGTTTCTATGCAGTAGATAAAACAGCCCTTTCCCAGTCTTGAAGGAGTAGCCCTGTGTAGGTAATGTATCTTATTGTTCACCCCTGCCCTAGCTGTTAGTTGTCTTTCAAATCTTTGTGACTGTCCAAACAGCCTATTTTATTTTTAATAGCTCCCTGTAGTTTTAGGTGTTCCAAGACCTGTCAGTGTCCCAAAGCAGAGGATCTCAGTCAACATCTAGATTCAGGCTGATTGGAATCCAGACCCTCAGGCAGCAGCTTTTAATGTATGTAAATACATACAGTCCTATGGGACTGCAAGCATAAGCCTAACTGGCCACCAGTGCCAGGCTATATAGGTGGGTCCCCTGGGTACAGTAGCAAAAATTGGGGATCCAGATAAATATATAAGCTCCTATTTGTGAGATATTCTCAAGTTATACGGAGGCAGATGGAGAACACAAAGGTGGAGTGCACCAGCCTACATTCCCTGAGAACACATTTGTAGAGCACTAGTTGTGGGCCAAACCTGAAGCCTGCCCATTAGGCCAAGAAAGGACAAGAAAATAGACCTCTTTCACAGAAAGAGTGTAGGTGTGTTTTAGTCTACTGTCCATGCAGTGCCCTTGGGGTGGTAACCTGCCAATAACTATCTCTCTAATTGTTACATTCCTATGGTACCCAGGAATGCTAGTCCCCATGGGCACAGAGCCAAAGGACCAGGAAGCATTGCCTGGGCAGCAACAGCAGGATCAGGGTATCAGAAGTAAAAACTAAGGCACCAGATGTGTGTAAACTCTCCTCTTCTCCACCAGGCCCCTGGGTGGATGAATCTAAGTACTCAAGCTGCTTAAGAGCTATTTTTCTCTTTTTGTCACTCTTTCTTCTCCAGTCCCAGGATAAATATTCAGTTTGGACTCCCACATCTCATTGGTAATTTTACCTTGTACCTTGTATCCCTATGTCTTATTCCTAACCCAATCTGTTCTTTCTGTGAATGTCATCTCTGTGAATGACCACCTGGGGATTTTCTATAAATTGTCTGAACCCCACCCTCTGCTAGGTTGTGTCCAAGTGAACATTGATTTAGACAATGACAAGAGCCAGTGCAAGCACCAGACCAAAGGACCTAGATCTCAGAAGCTGGCTGTCAGGGAATGCAGCAAGGGCCAAGACAGAATAAATTTGAAAAAGCTTAGCTGATGAAGGTTGCTAGCTACTGGCTGATGGTTGGTTGGTTTGGATAGATGATAGATAGGTAGATAGATGATAGATAGATAGATGAGAGGCAGAGAGAGAAGCAGAAAAAGAGAGAGAGAGAGAGAGAGAGAGAGAGAGAGAGATCGAGATCGAGATCGAGATCATCACCTGAGATGGGACACTGAGAAATTACCAGAGAAAAACTGGAGATTTGGGAAGATAATCAATCATCTGCCAATGGCTAATAGAAGTTTGTAGACAGTGAGTTGTTTCAGAATTCTGCCTGATAATTAATGCAAAGTACTAGTCAGCCACAGAGGAAATATATTGTGCCCTGGTTCAAGGTATAAGTGTGTTGGTAATCTTTATGTTTTGACCATATCTAAAAAATAGCTTCATATAGCCTTCTACCTGTGATTAATAATGGCTTCAAATAAAGAGTATTTTACTAGGCATTTGTAAAGAAATGCTTATCATAACTTAAAGTAGAACATAAATTTTATAATGAATAGCAAATAGTTTTTAATATCATTTATGAATTCAGTACATATTTATTGATCATACTCTGTTACATGCTCTATATTAAACATTAGAAATGTAATGGTAAAAATTAATATAGATATTGGTTAGTGGAAAAGAAAATATTATTTTAAGAAAAATAACCAGCATGACTTGAGGGCATATAACCAGGGTTCTAATGAAGTCTGAGAAGTAGAGAAGGCTTCCTCTGAGGTGAGGTTTAAGCTGGAGCTAAGGAAAATGTTTTCTACATAGCTGGAATAGAAGATGGTGGGAACAGTCTACAGCAGAAATCCTTTGTGCAGACTCTAAGGCAGGGAAAAGTTTAATAATCATAAGAACAGATTGTAATTGAAGGAAGAGTGATGAGGAATAAGAGGGCCTAGAGATTCAGGGACTTACCACCCACATTAAGTATTTGGGAATTTATCCCAAGAACAAAGGCAAGCCATTGAATGATTTTAAGCAAGAGAGTGGCATCATTACATTTGCATTAAAAATTAGTGTATGAATTGATTTTTTGTTTTAAAGGCAAGAGTAGATTTAAGAGAATTAATTAGGAGGTGGTTGCCATAGACTAGGGATGACATCTTATGATCATTTTAGTTTATTTTTATCTTTTAACACCATATTTTAAAAAGTTCTTTTTATTCCCTTGTTTCATTTTTCTAATTTAGCTCCTTTCAGGCATTTAGTCTTTTAGGTATTTACCTTAAGTTGACTTAAAATAAGAAACTAACCGGTCAATTATTTGTTAATTTGTTTTAAGCTTAATGCTGTCATCAATTTGAATTTATGGACAAAAGTATTTAATTTCTAACTCTGGTCTAGGGAAGTGAGTTTGAAGGATACATTAAAATGAAGACATTAACTAATGTATAAACTGTTGGTTTGAGTTTCTGCCAGCTGTATGATTTGAACGACAATGTTGATTCCATTTAACAATCAATCCAATAACATAAATCTGAATTCAACACCTAAAATGAAAAATATATGAGTAGTTAAGATATTTCAGGCATAGAAGAGTTAAGTGCAGTGACATTACATTTATTTTTATGTTTCAGCTCACGTATAATCTCTAAATTTCTATTTTTAAATTCTTATTTTTTCTGTACTGAATTCTGTGTCTTCTTTTTCCTTTACTCTCAAGGCATAGCCATTATTTTGTGTTACTTTTCGTAAATTAATGATAAGTGAATAAATAAACATATCAGATATTTTCAGAGAACTGTGTGATGCATTATATACATAAGACTGTCTGAAAATGTTTCTTATTCTCAGGCTCTCAATGCATGATTCGACCAGAATGTAGAAATTTGTATAAATCTTTTTGTAAAGAAAGAAGACCTGGTTGAATTAATATGAAATCTACTATTAGGGAGTATTAAAATTTTCTTCGTTAACTTTTAGAATTTAAGTTTATGAATGCATATCTTTAAAGAAAATATAAAATTGATTTCTATTTTATGTTAGATATGGATGTCTACTTTGCCACAGTTATTTGCCTGTAGAAAATAATATGTATAGTGGCAAACAGAATAGAGGCAAACTCAAATTCTTTGAGTTTAAAATTAGCGGTTAAATAATAACAGCCCTACATATTTTATATAGTAAAGTTTCATACTCAGTAAAATTTCATACTCAGCCCTACATATTTTATATAGTAAAATTTGCAAAATTTTTCAAAAGAATTGTCAGAAATCTGTGTTTTTCTTCAAATGTTGTATTTTCTCCATAATATCAAGATCATCCCTCACTCTTTCCCCTCCCAGATTCTGGTGTGTGGCCTTTCCTATATAAATAATCCCATGTTGTTTTTATAGTTTTTTTGGAATAGGAAATGGAATTTTTTTCTTAAGTTCCAAGAAATGCATGTCTTAAACGTTGATCCTCAAAAGAGTTTGACTTACATACTATGTGTCTAGCAGTGTTGCAGGAATAAAATAATTATAAAAGTTTTTTGTCCCCATCTTTCAACCACATTCGGAAAACAAGATGAACTATATAAAGTTGTTTAAGTCATCTTGAATAGTTAAAACTGAATATCAGTTTTATTATATAGAAAAATAAAACAATTGCTGTTATAATACAGTTTCAAGGAGGAGGGTTAATTTGTTCTTTGAAAGACTAAGTTGATTCCTTCACATGAAAGGGAATGAGTTGATTCCCTGTAAACAGTCCAGCCTGTGAGTGCTGTAAGGGCAAACTTAATGTAATGGATGTAGAATATCCTTAATATAATGAATGTAGAATATCCTTTATAGCTTGATCACTGGAGCAGACATGTTATCTAAAGGGATGATGTACAATAACTCGGTGTATCTTTTAGGTTTCAATCAGAGAAACAGAACAGCTAGTCAAACAGTCTCTGTGAAGCTGTTGTTTCTGTCTAGTACTAGTCCTCAGAGCAGGCATTTGAGAAGGGAAGATACAGAGGAACTAGAGAAAGTGAGGATACTTCAGACACTGCAAGGCTGACTCTGAACCCGAGAGGATGATCTTTCAATGCCTCCAAGCCTCCAACTTGTATTATGAGTGGTTGTGTTGGAGAAGCCAGCACCCGTTGTTATGGAGTTAAATATTCACATGGTCTAGTTGTTAAAGAAGCTGAAAGAAAATCCTGGGAAATGGAAAGAGGTGTGGTCTCAACTGCTGCCCATACCAACCAAGATGGCAGTAAATAAGTAATAATATGCATCTAAGTTTGAATCTTATTTCAATCTTCCAAATTACCCACAAAGTATCTCCTGTGGCCACAGCTAAACTGGAACTACCAAGATGTTTTTTTGCTAACTCAAGTTATAACTTTATTTTTTAAATTTCTTATTGGAGTATAGTTGATTTACAATGTTGTGTTACTTTCTGTTGTACAGCAATGTGAATCAGTTATACATATACATATATCAACATTTTTAAAAATTCTTTTCACATATAGGTCATTAGAGTATTAAGTAGAGTTCCCTGTGCTATACATAGGTCCTTATTAGTTATCTATTTTATATATAATAGTGTGTCTATTATATATTATATATGTCAATCTCAATCTCCCAATTTATCCCTCACCCCACTATCCCCCCTGGTAACCATAAGATTGTTTTCTACATCTGTGACTCTATTTCTGTTTTGTAGATAAGTTAATTTGTACCATTTTTTTAGATTCCAAATATAACAGATATCATTTGTTCTCTGACTTACTTCACTTAGTATGGCAATCTCTAGGTCCGTCCATGTTGCTGCAAATGGCCTTATTTCATTCTTTTTTATGGCTAAGTAATATTCCTTTGTGTATATATATCACATCCTTTTTATCCATTCCTCTCTCAATGGACATTTAGGTTACTTCCATGTCCTGGCTATTGTAAATAGTGCTGCAGTGAACACTGGTGTGCATGTACCTTTTCAAATTATGGTTTTCTCCAAGTATATGCCCAGGAGTAGGCTTGCTGGATCACATGGTGGCTCTATTTTTAGTTTCTGAAGGAACCAACATACTATTCTCTGTAGTGGCTGTACCATTTTACATTCTCACCAACATTGTAAGAGGGTACCCTTTACTCCACACCCTCTCCAGCATTTATTGTTTGTAGATTTTTTGATGATGGCCATTCTGACTGGTGTGAGGTGTTGCCTCATCATAGTTTTGATTTGCATTTCTCTAATAATTAGTGATGTTGAGCATTTTCTTCATGTGCCTGTTGGAAATCTGTATGTCTTCTTTGGAGAAATGTCTATTTAGATCTTCTGCCCATTTTTTAATTGGGTTGTTTTTTTGTTATTGAGCTGAATGAGCTGTTTGTATATTTTGGAGATTAATCACTTGTGAGTCACTTCATTTGCAAATAATTTTTTCCCATTCTGAGGGTTGTCTTTTTCTTTTGTTTATGGTTTCCTTTGCAGTATAAAAGCTTTTAAGTTTAATTAGGTCCCACTGGTTTATTTTTGTTTTTATTATTGTTACTCTAGGTGGTGGATCAAAAAAGATATTGCTGCAATTTATTTCAGAGAGTATTTTACCTATGTTTTCCTCTAAGAGTTTTATAGTATCCAGGCTTACATTTAGGTCTTTAATCCATTTTGAGTTTATTTTTGTGTACGGTGTTAGGGAGTGTTCTAATTTCATTCTTTTACATGTAGCTGTCCAGTTTTCCCAGCAACACTTATTGAAGGGACTATAGTTTCTCCATATTCCTGTGACCTTTGTCACCCTGATACCAAAACCATACAAAGATACCACAGAAAAGAAAATTACAGGCTTATATCACTGATGAACATAGATGCAAAAATCCTCAACAGAATACTAGCAAAAAAATCCAACAACACATTAAAAGGATCAGACACCATGATTAAGTGGGATTTATCCTAGGGATGCAATGATTCTTCAATATATGGAACTACCATGAATTTTGGACACAGGTTTATAGCTTATAAAGTTAGCACAATACAAATACATAAAAATTCATGTTACAGAAGAATTTAAAAGCTAAGGGGAGGAATTTGGACTTGTGATACAACTGGCAACATTAAGCCCTTGTAAAATCCTGAGTCTAAATGTGAAAATAGTAAGTAATATAGTCTTTCTATAGTAGAAATTTCTGTTTCTCTATCTCTTCTTTTATATATATAAAATTTATGTTCTTAGTATATTGCATATTGTATATAATGTTAAATATTACATATATTTTGTATACTATAGAAAGTGATAAAAATTTATAGACAATTTCATGTTATTTAAAAGAAGCAGGTTATACTACCAAATGTAAAATAGATAGCTAGTGGGAAGCAGCTGCATAGCAGAGGGAGATCAGCTTGGTGCTTTGTGACCACCTAGAGGGGTGGGATAGGGAGGGTGGGAGGGAGACGCAAGAGGGAGGAGGTATGGGGATATATGTATATGTATTGCTGATTCACTTTGTTATACAGCAGAAACTAACACAACATTATAAAGCAATTATACTCCAATCAAGATGTTAAATAAATAATAAGGAAAACAAACATGGCAAAAAAATAAAAGAAGCAGGTTATATAAAGGTTATATAATGTCATAGCATTATGGACTATGGGGAATTGGAATGGACCTTCCAAATGTTGACAGTCTGTATCCCAGTGGATATATCTCAGTCATCTGGGGAAATTTTTCAAAGCTCATATATCTGAAACCCATCCAGTCCAAGTTAATTAAAATAACCTCTGTAAGTATGGAGGGGCAAGGGTGGAGACAACATTTTGAAAAACTGTGATTTCTCATTCTTGGTTAAGCATCAAAATTTACTCCAGGGCTTCCTTGGTGGCACAGTGATTGAGAGTCCACGTGCCGATGTAGGGGACACGGGTTCGTGATCCGGTCCGGGAAGATCTCACATGCCGCAGAGCGGCTGGGCCCGTGAGCCATGGCCACTGAGCCTGCGCGTCCGGAGCCTGTGCTCCGCAACGGGAGAGGCCACAACAGTGAGAGGCCCACGTATCGCAAAAAAAAAAAAAAAAAAAAAAAAATTTACTCCAAATCCCTAATTTCAGAAATGGAAAATGTGAGACGCCTAAAGGTAAAATGGCATGACATATTTTATTCAGAGCCCAAAATGTTAGTCACTACTAAGCAGACAGTAGGAACCAGGCTGAAGTTCCTTCATTATAACAAATTTTTATATATACCAATACCACTTTGTAAAATGTCCAATTCATTTTGATGTTATTTTAGCTGTAAGAAAGCCTGGAACAAGGGTGGTTTAAGAGAAGTGGGGAAATAGAAACAAAGAGACTAATATTTCTCTTTTATGTGTACATATAATCATATCTCAGATTTGTAAGGATATAATTCAAGCCCACACACGCTAATCTCAGTGCCCTTTTCACTAGAATGCCTTATTTCATAGTAGGGGAAAAAAAGAAAAAAGAAATAGGGATCAGCAAAGAAGCTAAGCATTTTCTCCATAATTCTAGACTGTGAAATTACATGGGCTAAATTTCAGGGCATATACAGAGATGCCTTTATACCTAACTTAATACTTTTCATTTATGAGAACTTCAATATTTATATATAGAGAGATTTTCCAACTGAAAAACATGCTTCCTTTGTCTTTCCTTGTATTATTTCCTTTCCATATTTCCAGCTGCCTTTTGGATATCCTTACTAGTAAGATGGTAAACCCACAGTGTTGGTACAGATATGTCTAGTGTCTTTTTCCTCAAATTTATGTACAGTGTTCAAGTAGTGCTTTGAGTGTTCCTTCTCCTTCCTCATATCTTTGACAAATTGCCAAGATGAGTTGAATTATGATTTCAGTTGTGAAAATTGTATTTTCCAAGAAAAACATGCAACTTTGTTCTTTTGTGTTTTAAATGGTGAATCTGTATTTTGCCAGATGATTTTTCACCACAAAAAGCTGTCTGAATTCTAAATTGAGAACCAGTTGGCACAGATAAAAGAGAGTTACTAACAAAGAGCACATCCTCATACTCAAATAAACATTCAAGAAATATTCAAAGAAGTCTACTCGAGCAACATTTTCAGGTTTTCTTGTTAAAGTGTTAAAAAAAAAAAAAGAAGTCTGTCATATTATAAACCAACTTTTTTAAAAGGGCAGAGAAATTTGAAAAAAGATAAATATCTCATTGTGAGTCAAGGAAACTTACAATAATGTTAACTTGAATAGCAATTAAAATAAATTGTTTTTTTAAAGAAAAAGTAAAATTAAACAAGTTTCAAGCTTTTTCATGAGCTCTAAAATTTTTACACTCCTGTGAAGATCTTAAATTTCCAGATAAGTATAGTAATGATTAATTTCATTATCCTAAGCAGAGTTGTTTGTGAAATTTTCACTTAAAGTAAAACAAGATAATAGAATTTTTCACTAGCAAAGTTCATTTTTATCCCATTAGTATTATTCAACCTGAAAAAAACCTCAAAAATAAATATATATGAAACAAAGCATGAGGATTTTCCCCCAAACAAATTTTAAATGAGAAACATACAGTTGATAATCTAATTCATTTAGACCAGAGTTGACATCTAGTTCTCAATCATTATTAGTGTGAATACCTTCTTGATACAGATATTTTAAAAATAATTGTTGTATATAAATGAACATAGAACATGAAATTTTCATAATATCTTACCCAGCTGTGTGAGATCAGGGAAGGGATGTTCATAGCATTCCATTTTCTGAAGAAAGTATGGGCTCTGCAGTCAGAGGAGTAGGGTTCTAATTCCATCTCTGGTATATAGCAGCATAGTTCCTGAGGCCATGAACTCCAGAATCAGAAAACCCTTGGTTTATAATGCTTTTTTGCTATTTTATTTTTTTATTAATATTTGTTGAGAAAGTACATGTAGAAAAGCTTAGCACAATTCCTAGAGTATCTTAATTGTTCAAGATATTTTTTATTAGTTGTAGTAGAATCTCATTAGCTATGTGACCATATTTATCAAGATGGTATAGGTTTACATGAGTGTATGTTTGTATTTTAATCTGTGAATAAGGGATACAGTGTCTTATTAGTGGATTTTGAGAGTTGGTAATGAAATAATGTATGCAAAATGTATGATATATATTTTGTGTTCTATTTATAAATGAGATAGCTCATTTATTTAATTTGTGGTAATTATTATTTTCTCAGCCTTCAAAATTCACAGCTTTTGAAATTACTGAATAAATGGAATCATCATGGTATTTAAAAGTAATTAAATACAGTGCTTTAACTTTACTGGTTGAAGCCAATTGTTACATCTATTTATCTATATATCTACTCTTCATATCAATTAGGGACATTTCACAGATTTACCTCTGAAAGATCATTCCTTTCAAACCAAAACAAAAAACTATGAAATCTGACCATTTTTGGTCTTATGAATGAAATACCATTTCAGTTTAGTTATATAAAACACGAGCTCTGTAAGATTCAGACCACTCGGAAAAACAAACAAAACAAAGGGAAAAAATAAGAGCAGACTTTATTTTCTATTCTATTTCATTAATACACATGAAGAATTTTTATTTAGATATAATTGACATATAACATTAGTTTCAGGTATACAACATAATGATTCAATATTTGTGAAATATATATTGTGAAATAATTACCACAGTAAGTCTAGTTAATATCCACCACTGTTACAATCTTTTTTCTTGTGATAAAAACTTTTAAGATTTACACTTAGTAACTTTCTAATATACAATAGAGTATTATTAACTATAGTCACCATGCTTTACATTACATCCCCATGACATTTATTTTTTTGGTCCCACTGTGCAGCTGATGGGATCCTAGCTCCCCGGCCAGGGTTCAAACCAACACCCCCTGCAGTGGAAGGGCAGAGTCTTAACTACTGGACCATTACAGAAGTCCCTGAGTGTTTGTACTTTTTCAGCTCTTTTAGCCATTTTTCCCATCACCCCTCCTCGCCTCTGGCAACCACCAGTCTGTTCTTTGTATTTATGCATTTGGGTTTTGGTTGCTTATTTGTTTTTAGACTTCACATAGAAGTGAGATCATAGGGTATTTGTCTTTATCTGTTTGATTTATTTCACTTAGCATAATGCTCTCAAGATCCATCCATGTTGTTGCAAATGGGAATATTTCATTATTTCTTTTATGGCTGAATAATATTGAATATATGTACCACATTTTCTTTATCCATTCATCTATAAACAGATACTTAGGTTTCTTCTATATCTTGGCTATTGTAAATAAAGCTGCAGTGAACATAGGGGTGCATATATCTTTGAATTCAAGTTGGTGTTTAAATCAAAGTGGCAAGAGTGAGCATCCTTTCCTCGTTTCTGATCTGAGAGGAAAATCTTTCAGCTTTTCACCATTGAGTATAATGTTAGTGGGCTTGTCATATGTGGTCTTTATTATGTTGAGGTATGTTCCCTCTATACTCACTTTAAGAGATTTTGTTATAATTGTATGTTGAATTTTTCAGATGCTTTTTTGCATCTGAGATGATCATGTGATTTTTAACCTTCATTTAATGTGGTATATCATTGATCGATTTTTGAACTTTGATCCATCCTTGCATCTCTAATAAATCCCATTTGACCATGTTGCATGATCCTTTTAATGTGTTGTGGAATTTTGTTTGCTAATATTTTATTGAGGATTTTTGCATCTGTGTTCATCAGGCAGACTGGCCTGTACCTTTCTTTTGGTATTCTTGTCTGGTTTTGGTATCAGAGTAATCCTGGCCTCAAAAAATGAGTTTGGAAATCTCTGTCCGTTTTTTTAAACAGTTTGAGAAGGATTGGTATTAATTATTTTTTTAAATGTTTGATAGAATTCAGTAGTAAGGTCATCTTATCATGAACTTTTGTCTTTTGTTTGGGAGGTTTTTTTATTGAATATATTTGACATATAACTTTGTGTAAATTAAAGATGTTCAGTGCATTAATTTGATGCACTTATATATGGTAATATGCTTGCCATTATAGTGATATTTGGTATCTATCACATTACATAATTATCCTTTCTTTTTAGAGGTTAGAATAAATTTTAGTTTCTTAGCAAATTTGATGATTACAGTACAATATTGTTGTCTCTATTCATTATACTGTGCATATATATCTATGGCTTATTTACTACATGTTGCAACTTTTTGCCTTTAAACAACATCAGTCTTATCCCCTCACTCCACTTGTGTTTTACAAGTTTGACTTTTGTATATTCCACATATTAGTGATATTACACAGTACTTGTCTTTACTTATCTCATTTAGCATAAAGGTGCTCAAGATCCATCCATGTTGTCACAAATGGCCAGATATTCTCTTTTCTCATGGCTGAATAATATCCACATCTTTTTTTTCTACATTCACCTGTTGATGGGCGTTAAGGTTGCTTCAATATCCTGGGTTTTATAAATAATGCTCAACAAACATGGGAGTTTGTATATCTGTTCAAAATCCTGTTTTCATTTCCTTTGGACATATACCCAGAAGTGGAATTGCTGAATCATATAGTAGATCTAGTTTTAATTTTTTAATGAGCCCCCCATATTGTTTTCCATAATGGCTGGAGCAATTTACATTCCCACCAGCAATGTATCAATATATTTTTACCACATCTTTTCTGGCACCTATTGACTCTTGTCTTTTTGATGATAGCCATATTAACATGTGTGAGGTAGTATCTCATTGTGGGTTTGATTTGCATTTCCCTGTTGATTAGTAATGTCGAGCATCTTTTCATGTGCCTTTTGATTATTTTGATGTCCTCCTGGGAAAACTGTCTATTCAACTGTTATCTGATATACGGTTTGCAAACATTTTCTTCCACTCTAGAAGACATCTTCTCATTTTGTTAGTTTGATATAACCCCACTTGTTGATTTTTTGCTTTGTAGTTTGTGCTTTTGGTGTCACATCCAAAAAAAACCATTGCCAAGATCACGGTTGAGGAGCTTCTTCCCTATATTTTCTTCTAGGAGCTTTATGGTACCAACTCTTATGTTTAGATCTTTGATCCATTTTGAGTTAATATTTTTGAGTGGTATGAGATAGGGGTCCAATTTCATTTTTCTGCATTTGTTTCTTCAATTTTCCCATCATCATTTGTTGAAGGGCCTGTCCTTTTGTCATTGCGTGTTCTTGGCTCCTTTGTTGAATATTAGTTTACCATTTATGCTGAGATTTAATTCTGGGCTCTCTGTTCTGTTCTGTTAGTCTATGTGTTTATTTTTGTTTTAATATCTTTTTTTTTTTTTTTTTTTTTTTTTTTTTGCGGTACACGGGCGTCTCACTGTTGTGGCCTCTCCCATTGTGGAGCACAGGCTCCGGACGCGCAGGCTCAGCAGCCATGGCTTACGGGCCCAGCCGCTCCGCGGCATGTGGGATCTTCCTGGACCGGGGCACGAACCTGCGCCCCCTGCATCGGCAGGCGGACTCTCAACCACTGTGCCACCAGGGAAGCCCTATCATTTGTTTTTTTTTTTTTTTTGCATTACGCAGGCCTCTCACTGCTGTGACCTCTCCCGTTGCGGAGCACAGGCTCCGACGCGCAGGCTCAGCGGCCATGGTTCACGGGCCTAGCCGCTCCGCGGCATGTGGGATCATCCCGGACCGGGGCACGAACCCGCACCCCCTGCATCGGCAGGCGGACTCTCAACCACTGCGCCACCAGGGAAGCCCTATCATTTGTTTTTATTACTATGGTTTTCAGTTTGAAATCAGGAAGCATGGTACCTCTGGATTTGTTCTTTTTTTCTCAGGGTTGTTTTGTTGTGCATTAAAATGCTGGTATTTAAAAAAAGAAACAGAGTGGGGAGAGATGAGGACTTTGTACCTGGGGCTTTGGGTGTGCCCACAATCCAGTAGGTGGGTCCTTGTGTGGGGGAGTCCCAGAGGTCCTGGTGTGAATCTCTTGCTGAAATTCCAGGGCAGGCAGAAGGAAATGTCTTCCTTAAGTTTTCTTTGTCTGCCTTCTGCCCTCTCATTTCCTTCCCCGCAGTCACCAAGGTACCTCCTCAGAAAGAGCAACAGGCCCCCTCTAGCTGCAGTCTGTGTGGGCTGTGGCCTGGAAGACTTTCACTTACCACTTTCACTTCCCGCTTCCTCCGTTAGAGAGGTCATCATTTCTGCCCTGCTGCCACAACTCCTTTGGCACCATAGTCTCCTCTGAGGTCCAATCCACCCACTTTTGGATGCATGGACAGATGGACCTCTGGTACTTTTGTTCAGTTATGGATGTCTGATTAGTTGTGAATAGAAGGGGGGAGATAAAAGGAATGATTCAGAACTGCTGTGATGCTGACATCACTGAGAGGTTTTGATTACTGATTCAATATCCTACTAGTAATTGTTTAGATTTTCTGTTTATTCATGATTCAGTCTTGATAGGTTGTATGTTTCTAGGAATTTAGCCATTTTTTTTAGGTTCAATTTGTTGGCACATAATTGTTCATAATGGTCTCTTTTGATTCTTTATATTTTTGTGGTATCAGTTATAACATTTCCTCTTTCTTTTTAATTTTGTTAGAGTCCTTTCTCTCTTTTCCTGATAAGACTACCAAAGGTTTGTCAATTTTATCTTCTCAGAGAACTAGTTTTAGTTTCATTGATCTGTCTTATTTTCTTTTTAGTCTCTATTTCTGCTCTGATATTTCCTTTCTTATACTAACTTTGGGCTTCATTTGGTATTTATTTATTTATTTAGGCTGCACCAAAGTCTTAGTTGTGGCATGCAGCATCTTCACTGCAGCTTGGGGGATCTTTTTTTTCTTTTAGTTGCATCATGCAGACTTCTTAGTTGCGGCATGCAGACTCTTAGTTGCAATATGCATTTGGGATCCAGTTCCCTGACCAGGAATTGAACCTGGGCCCCCTGCATTGGGACCGCGGAGTCTTACCCACTGGACTTCTTGTATGCACAAGAAGATATTTATAAAGACTCCAAGTACTGAATTCCTATTATGTTGCCAGGAATCATGGCTAACTTATAAAATTCTTATTTAGTGATAACTTGTGTTATAAGCTAGGCATGTCCAGTAGTCTCACAGATGTATGGTGTAGTTACCATTATTATGAGGAAAAGGGATATTAAACAATTTATAAATTTTCAGAGTTGATAGGTGGCAGAACCAAGTATTAACTAGGAAGTTGACGTTAGAGCCACATTTTAAATCACTGTGCTATATGACTATATGCTATACTTTTATATAGTGATCTATTTCTGAAATTTCACATCTATATTCAATTTTTTTTGTCCATTAGTTCATTTTCCTGTAATCATTTCTGTACTCCATAGTTTTCAATCTTCTACTTTATAATACATCAATTATAATTTATGGTGATTTCATCCACTTTTATTGATTATGGTGTTCTCTTCATCATATTCTAGAGATTCCTCCATCATGGTCTGGCATTAAATATTACAAAAGATATGGACATGTTCTTTTATGTTTAACTTTGTTTTTATTTCTTAGTTTTGTTGTTTTCGTATTTTCTTTTTCATATGTTTCCTTTAGCTTATTGGTGTTTTCTTTTTTACTCTGTATTCCAATTATTGGTTCATGGACTTTTTATTTTTTCTGGGACTCCCAAATTCTCTTGAAGAGAAGAATTTGTGATTTAATATATATACAGCTTCCTTTATTCAACAGGGTTGACTTCCTCAATGTTGTATTTAAGAGTAACTGATCTCTAGATTGTGAAGAAGCCTAGAACTTGTGAGTAATACAAGAAGCCATATTAACTTTTAAAGGATCAACTTAGTTTTCCAGAAAGAAATATTTAATTTTTAGGACACAGTATTTGATAAAAATACCAAGGACACCATTCTTTGGCTTAAACAAAAAAATAATAAGAAACAAAAAATTAAGTTTAGACAAAGCCATACACATAGAGCTAACAGAAGCTTTGTAAAACTATAGCTAGGCCAACTTTATTAATCGTCCTTGATTCTGTAGAATTTTTGTATTCCTAAGATAAAATACTTTTGTATAAACAAATTAATGAGGAAACCTTTAGTCATATTGAAAAGTATAAAAATTATTTGAAAAAAATCAGGCACTCCTAATTTTAAACATGTAAAAATATATAAATAGAAATTTCTTAAATAAGTATGATAAAAGCATTTATGAAAAAGGAATAGAAAATCTTAATCTAATATAGAGAAAATTAAAATTTCATTTAAAGCCAGGGACACATAGAAATGTCTATTACCATTATTTTTATAAAATCTTTCCAAGAAACAAGAAGAAAAAGTATATTGTTTCAGTGACAGTTTGACTTTTGAAAAATTGAAGACATTCTAGATTAAAAATGGCAATTGAAGACATTCTAGATTAAAAATGGCAATTATTAAGATAATCTGTTAGGGTGGCTGAATGTAATATAAATAAACAAAATGCCAGTAGATTTTCTTGATTATTACAATAAGCATCTGGAGAAGCTATGGTTAAAAATCATAATTGTAAGAATACAAAAATCCAGGAATTAAATTTATATAAAATTATGACAGTTATAGGTCAAAACCCAAAATATTAATAAACACAAAAAAACTGAAAAATAACTGTGTACTACATATATAAATGTAATATATAAAGCTGTTAAAGCAATTTGCAAATATGTGACTTAGAATATACTTGAAATTTGATCAAAATAAATAACTGGGTGTATTTGTGTATTGTATGAATTTCTGTATAAATATGTATCAATACACAAAAAGATACAGCAGTATATTGTAGAATACACAGAAAGCAGACCAAACTGACAACCTCATATTATGGGAAGCAGGTAGTGATGAGGAAAATAATAGCTCTGCCTTTATATTTTTACTGTTTTCAACAAACATGCTTTACTGTTATAATCTGAAAAGAAAACTTATAAGATTTACTTAAGGTAAAATTATTTTAGAACGATCTTGCTGAGACTGTAAACAAATTTAAGGGATTTGTAGTGACTTTGTAAAGCACACATCCTAATATTTTAAAAAAATGGCAGTGCTAACTAAAGAAAACCTATGTTTTCATCTGGGCTCTCTTTGTAGTGCCTTGTCATAAGAGGAAAGGAAATCTTGGGAGGAAAAGCATGCTTCTATCTCAAACTAATGAGTAGTATACATAATGGGAAAGGAGTAAATATTTGCTGATGATGAGAAAGCAAGAGAGGGAGAACTCTTTTTCCTATTTTTTATTTCAGAATTATGTTATGCTCTACATTTTCCAAGTTAAAGTAGAATATTTGCATAGCTATACTGAGATTAGACACTATCACTAACTTAAAATTTGACCTCAATTTCAAATATAAAAGTACAGTACTAATACAAGGTACAATACATCGTGCATCTATTTCTATACACATTAGTCATTTAGTTTTTAAAAAAATCTTGTAACTTGGTGTTATTTTTCTAATGCCCATTGCATACAATGAATGACAGTTATTGAGACTGAATACTCATTAAAGTACATACATGGAAAATAACAAAACTGGGATTTCAAATTAGGTCTGTCAGCCTCAAAATTTGCTAATGTTTTAAAGTATTAATTGTTTTATTAAACAAGTATTCGTTGAGAATATACAATAGCCAGCACAGAAGTAAGCCCTGAATTTAGAAAACAGAGCAGTTAAGATTTTCCATTTGCACCATTTGTTCAAACCAAAATATTTTATCCACTCCAAGGTTAAAATCAGCATTTCTGGATTTCATAAAGCTTAACAATGTGTATTCACAATCCTTCTGGAATATTTTCACCCTTGGTATGGTATCATAGCCAACTGAGATTCCTGAAAAATACAGATATAAAACAATCACTGGATAACTTGGAAAGAAAATATAACATTTACAATAAATATACATTTTAAATAAGGTTAAAGTATTTAAAATATATGATGTACTCGTAAATATGTAATATGTATAATAACAAACACTTCAGAATAAATAGAAGTAGCATCTTTTATACATTTCTACTATTATGTTGTAGATCATTACTCCATTAGTTGGGATTATTTTCTCTAGAATTATATATCTTACTTTATAAACTTTCCTCAAAATCATCTATATTCAGTTTTATCTCTCACCAATGAGAACTTTATTTTCCTTACCTATTTATTTATTTATTTTTTGCGTTACGTGGGTCTCTCACTGTTGTGGCCTCTCCCGTTGCGGAGCACAGGCTCTGGACGCGCAGGCTCAGTGGCCATGGCTCACAGGCCCAGCCGCTCTGCGGCATGTGGGATCTTCCCAGACCGGGGCACGAACCCGTGTCCCCTGCATCAGCAGGCGGACTCTCAACCAATGCGCCACCAGGGAAGCCCTCCTTACCTATTTAAAATGTGAATCATTTCTTTGGAAAACAAAAAACTTTATGTAAATAAAATTTACATAAAAGTTCCAACATTATTTCCTTTACAATTATCAGCATATCAAGATATATGTAAAATATATATACTTTTTCAAAACCACATATGAAATATGAAGGAAATTCAAAGATTATACTAATATGCTTCACATGAATACAATTCTATGCAGTTCCTCTCTTCTTTCTTTCTATATACATATATTTGTATTTGTTAATTTGTATATATGTGTGTGTGTGTATATATATATATATATACACACACATAAACACACATATACATACATGAACACACCACACACACACTTTACGTTCATGAATACTATTTACAATCTTACTGTGAAGTAATGTAAAACGATTTGGAGTACTCAGAAAAATTACATAGGTCAGATATAATTTATGTTTTTAAAAGTTAAGCAAAATCATTACTAAAAACACAAATTTCAGATTGCACTGATGAAGAATCAATTAGTCTAAAAAATTCACTGGAGATTTGAGAATAAAATATAATTATAAACTGAATGAGAATTGCATGGATAAAAAAATGACTCACTTTTAAAAATACTGTCAGCCAGATGATTTAAATAACTCTACATTGGTTTTATCATAAACTGTCAAATATTTCTGAATGAGTAGAAAATAATTTAGTGAAAATCTGACAAAATGATTACTCCAGCATAAAATTCAACATTGTTAACATTTTTCATTTTAAAATAATTTCAATTTTCTATGTGTATATAGTAAATTTTTGATTGAAATGAGTTAGCAATTTGAGTAAATTAAATTATTTGTATTAAATTATTATTAAGTATAATTATTTAATGTTAAATTAATTGAACATTTTGGTTGACTCTTTAGAAGATTAAATTGGACTAAACCACATAGACCTTAATTTTTCAAGTATGTAATTTTCAAAACCTCTCTGTCTCCTTCCCCTTCTCTCTCTCTCTTATATATAAATTTATACATATATAAATTTCCAATTAGGTTGACAAATTATTTTACTAAATCTTAAAAATCAAGCTTACAGTGCACATCTTGTGCTTTGCTTATATCATGAAACTTTGGATTCCCTTCACATTCTTCAAATAATATCAATAATGTGTTGTGATATTTGCCTATTCTTTAATTATACAACATAACCTTGATTCCTTTAATATTAAATTAATAGTTTACATTTAGGATACTAGTAAGTCAAAGTAAAGAAAAAAAGTGAATTTTCTTCTTAAAGCTTAGAGAAGAAATTTTGTAGGAATTTATATGTTTTCTGATATTTTTCACATTCCATTTTTATATTTGTGTTTGTTTTATTTTTCTCTTATTTTACTTGGCAAGTCACTTGAAAGAATTAAAGCACAACCAGAATTAAAATTCCCTAATCCTTTTTCAAAGAGTATGTGTTTTAAAGTTTTCTTGCCTTTTAAGTGCTTGAAAGTGTATATTGACATTAACCATAGTTTATAGATTTTCTGGACCTAAAAATTGTGAACCTCCAAGAAGATTTTTTAGTTTATTTTTCATCCTTTTAAAGTGAACTGGGTGACAAAACACAAGAATTCTTTCGTAACACAAACAACAATATAAAAAGATGACAACACTAAAGCAAAAAAAGAAACTTGAAACATAGATACAATTGGCTCTACCTGTAATATAGAAGTTCCAGAGGAAAGACACAGTGCTCACTATGACATAAACAGCCAGAGACATTTTGTATGAATTATAAGAGAACTGATCCTCTCTATTAAAACATTTACTGAGTTGAAACTAGTAAATGCTTGAACATATTTTTATAGAATTCCTGAATTCTAAGGAAAAGAAAAATGAGACTGTCACATGAGTTCTTATAGCAGTACTAAAACCTGACAAATGAAGCAAGAATAATAATAGATTATTAAAAGAAAAATAAACAATAAAAACAAAACAACTAGATTCAGTTTGCAAGGGCAGAATTCGAAAATAAAGGAGAATATTAAAGATTGACCAAAAAAAGGAAGCAGAAATTGTAATATTTATGGCATGTAAGTTGTAATTTAATGTTAAAATTGTGAAGCTATATAGTAAGTGACATTATAAAAGGCTCATCTTGCAAAAATAAAATGAACACCATAATGAACATAAAGAAGATAAAAATTAGTAGAAATACAATCATAATTTGCTAAACATATAAAGGGGATTAAATATCATGCATACAGAAGTGAACCAAATTAACAGAGAAAAAATAGGTATGATTTAATTCTCCAATAGTCTTAACACCTTATGCCACATTTATTTGGATATATGTGGTGAAAAAAAATTATGAAGTTAAGTGTGTACTGGCAGGCAAAAAGAAAAATCACTAAATACTCCAAAAAGTAGATATTTTACAAGCCATGTTCTCTGATCCAAATATAAATGTGACCAAAGTATCAACAAAAATTGTAAAATTAATAAATGTATGTTTAGACAACCTTTGTATAACAAAATAAAGCAAAGGTAGAAATAAGATCATACCAAAAAACAAATAGACAAAAAGCAAGCAATAAAAGAATGATTCAACAAAACAACAGTCCAGTAAAAACTGGATTCAAGGGGAAATATTACCTTTATATGCCTTCATTATTGACCTTAGGAAGTTAGAAAAAAATAATCAAAGTAAATGATAAACAGAAATAAAAACTAAAATAGGGCTTCCCTGATGGCACAGTGGTTGAGAGTCCCCCTGCCGATGCAGGGGACATGGTTCATGCCCCGGTCCGGGAAGATCCCACATGCTGCGGAGTGGCTAGGCCCATGAGCCATGGCCGCTGAGCCTGCACGTCTGGAGCCTGTGCTCCGCAACGGAAGAGGCCACAACAGTGACAAGCCCGCGTACCACAAAAAAAAAAAAAAAAAAAGACTGAGACAGAATTTACAAGAGTTAAGAACAAGAAAACATAATTAGAAATACAGTTAAAATGAAAATGAAAAGAATACTACATATAACACTGTGGCAAATTATTGAAAACCTAAAGGAAACATGTTTCTTAGTAAAATTTTAAGTATCTAAAATTAACAAAAGAATTCATAGAAATTGCAACTAGCCCAGTTTCTAGAAGAGATTTGAGGATTAAGATCTACCATTGTAAATAGGATCCAAACTAGAAGGTTACCTCTGAGTTTCAGAGCATGTAAAAAATTTTTGTATTATTATTGGAGTATAGTTGATTTACAATGTCATGATAATTTCTGCTGTACAGCAAAGTGATTCAAATATATATATATATATATATATAACTGTATATATACATTCATTTTTTAAATATTCTTTTCCATTACAGTTTATCATAGGATACTGACTATAGTTCTCTGTACTATACTCCATACAGTATACTCCAGTATACTCTGTACTACTCCATACAGTAGAACCTTGTTATTTATTCATTCCATATATAATAGCTTACATCTGCTAACCCCAACTTCCCACTTCATCCCTCCCCTAAGCCCCTCCCCCTTGGCAACCACCAGTCTGTTCTCTGTGTCCCTGAGTCTGTTTCTGTTTTGTAGATAGGTTTACTTTTTTTCATATTTTATATTTCACCTATAAGTGATATCATATGGTATTTGTCTTTCTCTTTCCAACTTACTTAGTATGATAATCTTTAGCTGCATCCATGTTGCTGAAAATGGCATTATTTCATTCTTTTTAATGGCTGAGTAATATTCCTTTGTATATATGTACCACATCTTCTTTATCCATTCATCTGTTGATGGACATTTAGGCTGTTTCTATGCCTTGGCTATTGCTAATAGTGCTGCTATGAACAAAGGAGTGTATGTATCTTTTTGGATTAGAGTTTGTCTGGATATATGCTCAGGAGTGGGATTGCTGGATCATATGGTAGTTCTATTTTTAGTTTTCTGAAGAATCTCCATGCTGTTTTCCATAGTGGCTGTACCAATTTACATTCCCATCAACAGTATAGGAGGGTTCCCATTTTGTCCACATCCTCTCCAGTATTTGTTATTTGTAGAGTTTTTAGTGATGGCCATTCTGACAGGTGTGAGATGGTACCTCATTGTAGTTTTGATTTGCATTTCTCTAATAATTAGCAATGATGAACATCTTTTCATGTGCCTATTGGCCATTTGTATTTCTTCTTTTTTTTTTAGTAATAACAACAGATATTATTTATTGAGCAAGTACACTGTGTCAGCTCTATGGTAAAAGCATCATATACTCACCTCACTTAATGCTCACAAACCTATGTCACAGGGAACAGTATTCATGCCCATTTCACAGGTAACAAAGATGAGGTCTAGAAAGTATAAGTATCTGAGGTCCCAAAGAACACAAGTAAGTACTCAGCAAATACATGAACACAGATCCATATAGGGATGGTCATACTTAGCCCACAGTCGTTTGGGAAGATTCTTAAAAAGCACCTCTTCCTCAAGTGAAAAAACAACTTATCATACTATTACACAACCTGAACAGCTCTGTCCAGGGGATTTTTTCCAGAGCCCTGATGAGCAGCTGACCTGGCTTGATGGGTGTGGGTAACTGTGTAGTGTATTTCTTCTTTGCGTAAATGTCTATTTAGGTCTTCTGTCCATTTTTCAATTGTGTTGTTTGTTTTTTTGTTGTTGAGTTGTATGAGCTGTTTGTATATTTTGGAAATTAATCCCTTGTCAGTCACATCATTTGCAAATATTTTCTCCCATTCTGTAGGCTGTCATTTTGTTTATGGTTTCCTTTGCTGTGCAAAAGCTTGGAATTTTGATTAGGTCCCATTTGTTTATTTTTATTTCTATTGCCTTGGGAGACTGTCCTAAGAAAACATTGTACAATTTATGTCAGAGAATGTTTTGCCTATGATCTCTTTCAAGAGTTTTATGGTGTCATGTCTTATGTTTAAGTTTTTAAGCCACTCTGAGTTTATTTTTGTTTATGGTTAGAGGGTCCATTCTAACTTCATTGATTTATATGTGGCTGTCCAACTTTCCCAATGCCACTTGCTGAAGAGACTGTCTTTTTCCCATTTTATATTTTTGCCTCCTTTGTCAAAGATTAATTGACTGTAGGCATGTGGGTTTATTTCTGGGCTTCCTATTCTGTTCCACTGATCTATTGATTTTTGTGCCAATATCATGCTGTTTTGATTAGTGTAGCTTTGTAGTACTATCTGAAGTCTGGGAGGGTTATGCCTCCTGCTTTGTGCATTTTCTTCAGGATTGCTTTGGCAATTCTGGGTCTTTTATGGTTCCATATAAATTTTAGGATTATTTGTTCTAGTTCTGTGAAATATGTCAAGGTAATTTGACATTAAATTAATCTGAGCACTCTACAGAGTGCAGTAAATCTGTAGATTGCTTTGGGTAGTATGGCCATTTTAACAATATTAATTCTTTCAATCTAAGAGCATGAATCATCTTCAATCTCCTTTATTAATGTTTTATAGTTCACAGTGTTTAAGTCTTTCACCTCCTTGGTTAGGTTTCTTCCTGAGTATTTTATTTTTGGGGGTATGATTTTGAAAGGTATTTTTTTTATATCCCCTTTCTGATACTTCATTGTTAGTGTAAAGAAATGCAACTGATTTCTGTATGTTATTCTTGTATCATTCTACCTTGCTGAATTTGTCAGAGCATTTTTAAAGAACAAATAATTTCAAGTTTACGTAAGTTATTCAAGACCAAAGATATAACAAAATTATCTGAATCATTCTAGTAAGTCAATACAACACAACACTAAAAGCTTATACAGATAATATAAAAATGACATTTTCCTAACTGAAAAAGTGTTTCCACATAAAATATTAAGATGATCCAGCAAAATCACATGAGCATGGGATACTGATAAAGCCAACTTTATTCAGATTATGGAAAATGAATTACTTAAAAAAAAATTATTAGCCTAATTCATGAAATCAACAACTTGGAGGAAAAAAATTGATACTCACCAAACTATAATATATAAAAAGTCAAACATTTCTTTAGATGGAATATTATATATATATATAAAAAGCTTCTTTTTCTTCCTAATCCAGCAGTAAGTGCCATTTAGTGGAATTAGATAAAATATTACTTGCTCTAGGGCTTCCCTGGTGGCGCAGTGGTTGAGAGTCTGCCTGCCAATGCAGGGGACACGGGTTTGTGCCCCAGTCCAGGAAGATACCACATCCCATGGAGTGGCTGGGTCCGTGAGCCATGGCCGCTGAGCCTGCGTGTCCAGAACCTGTGCTCTGCAGTGGGAGAGGCCCGTGTACTGCAATATATATATATATATATATATTACTTGTTCTATAGGGAAAAATTGCAAAATAATTAAGAAAAAATTAAATATGAATATGGATAAAGAAAACATCCAAATCTTATTCAATACCATGAAATTAAAATAGAAATATATGCTGTCATTGTAATAGGAAGAGATAATAGCATAAAAACCAATTCTAAAAATTGATATAATACTAATTTGAAATTAGAGTCCCATGGAAAATTTTAATTTAAATCAAATAAACAACCTCAAATCTTATATGGGGGAAAAACAGTTGTCCCTCACTTTTAGATTATGCCTATCATCTTCTACACTTACTTAGCTTAAGAATTGTCAAAGCAAGTATGAAAAACAATAGTGAAGGACATGTTGCAAAACATAATACAGACATATTACAAGGCCACCAATATAAATTAACATAGCATTGTTATAGAAATTGATAGATCAGTGGCAGAAACAACTTGGAAACAGATCTCAGTATAAATGAAATATTAATATCTTAAATGGAAAAAGTAAAACACAGTGGAGGAAAGATAGGTTATTTAATAAATGGTGGGGCTTCCCTGGTGGCACAGTGGTTGAGAGTCTGCCTGCTGATGCAGGGACACGGGGTCGTGCCCTGGTCCGGGAAGATCCCACATGCTGCAGAGCGGCTAGGCCTGTGAGCCATGGCCGCTGAGCCTACGCCTCCAGAGCCTGTGCTCTGCAACGGGAGAGGCCACAACAGTGAGAGGCCTGCGTACCGTAAAAATAAATAAATAAATAAAAATAAATGGTGATCGCACAAATATCTATGCATCTGGAAGAATATAAAATACAACTTCTATCTTTGATCATATGCAAAAATATATTCCTGATGGTCTAAAAACGTATATGTGAACAAATAGAGTAAATATACTACAAGAAAATGTAGGAGCAGAGGAGAAATTTTTAGTCAAAATTAGTTATGTAGATGTCACATGTGGTGGCTTATACTTTAACATTAAATGCTATACTTTAGCATTAAAGTGTCACTGAACTAACTTGCTCTAACATATAAGATATCATAAGTAACATCAAAAACAGCCAGTAGATTTTGAAAAACAAAAATAGCAATGTAGAAAATAAAGTGTTTGTAATAACTGCTGTGGCCTCTCCCGTTGTGGAGCACAGGCTCCGGACGCGCAGGCTCAGCGGCCATGGCTCACGGGCCCAGCCGCTCCGCGGCACGCGGGATCCTCCCGAACCGGGGCACGAACCCGTGTCCCCTGCATCGGCAGGCGGACTCTCAACCACTGCGCCACCAAGGAAGCCAAGCAGTGAGCTTTTACAAAATCATAAGAAAACATCTAATACAAATGTAAGTAATATCAGGAGGAGATTTTTTTTAAAGATCAAATCTAAGTAACAATTCATATTTAAAACTGCCCACATTGCCAGTAGCCAGTGAAATGCAAATCAAGTAAAAACAATATATTACATTAAACTGTAAGGCCAAAACAAAACAAACTCTAGCACCTGCTACTGCCTTAGAGAGTGAGCAAAAGCTAGAGTCATACATTGCTGGTAAAAGCAAACTGGTAACTTCTTTAAATCCATGGGTACTTTTACTCTCTAAACCCAGTAATTCCATTCCTTGAAAATCTACCCTCTAAACATTAAAAAAAAAAAAAAAAAAATTAAACATGTACAAGGATATTTTTGGGGTTTTATACTGCTAAAACCTGTAATCTGAGTGAATGCTATCATAGGAAAATGGTGGACCATATCATATCATGGTCCCCCATACCATAAAGTATGTTAAACACAATAATAAATATACTATTATTATATCTGTTGTTTTGCATGATTTTCAGAGATATTGTTGAGTGGGATAAAAACAAGATACAGAAAACAAAAAACATACAGGTTCATAAGTGTGTCTCTCAGTTATTTTAATAAAAATACATGAGCATGAAAAAATATGGAAATGGTTATAAAAAGTCATTAACATCAATGACCAGGGGTAGAGAACAGTGCCTGTTAGGGCTGGAATGAGAAAAAGAGGTAGAGGAAAATTCAAAACAAGGCAAAAACAAAATAATTGTTTTTCTGAAAAATATATATGTCTGTATATATACATACACACATATATGGTACAACACTGTCATAAAATTATGGAAATGTACTTGTGTCTCATGTATTATCAAATGAATATTAGAGAAAAGAGGCAACATTTTATTAAGGTCTTTTAGTTTGGCTTTTCAATTTTAATTAAATCTAATATGGTAATACTCTTTCAGCTTTGCAAACATAATCTTTATTTTGGCTTCATTCTTTCCTTTTTTCTTATGAAAATACATTTAAGTAGCTAATAGAAAGTCAAATGCCCATGCTGTCTCAGGATGGACAAGATGATTTCAATTTCTATGCCCCCAAACATGTCTATTTCCATAATTTCTAGAGATTTTTGTCAGTTATTTATAGGTTGATATATAATATTGCACATCCCGAAGATTTGTCCAGAAAAGCACCGTCTAGACTATGAAATAATTAGCTACTGCAGATCTGAAGGTTGTCCAACAGACATGCACAGGTACAACATCTTCACAGGAATTATAAAGCTAACTACAGACACATATAAATTTGTTTACAGTAAGTAATGACTGTTTTAATGTTAGTAAAATTGTCAAATTTTAAAAAGTGTCTGGATCCAATGCAGAACCAATAATTATTTCTTTCATAATGATGAATATTTCAATTGGATTATTAATTAGGTTATTGCATTTCCTTTCTCTTTACATTTATGATTGATATGTCAGTTTCTTTATTAATTTACTCATTTATTGAAATTGACAAATATTCTGACATGCACTTTCATGGTCCTTCAGTTTATGAGTGTTATAACTTGGTGACCTTGACCTACTCCACTCATGTCTAAGAAAAACTCAAATTGTATATAGAAAAAGTTCTGAGAAGCAAACTGAAGATTCTTTGAGATGTTTTATGAATAGAAATCCTAATAGATGATATGATATGGAATAAATTATAGATTTCATTGCTTTTTTTTTTTTTGCGGTACGCGGGCCTCTCACTGTTGTGGCCTCTCCTGTTGCGGAGCACAGGCTCCAGATGCGCAGGCTCAGCGGCCATGGTTCACGGGCCCAGCCACTCTGCAGCACGTGGGATCCTCCCGGACCGGGGCACGAACCCGTGTCCCTTGCATTGGCAGGCGGATTCTCAACCACTGCGCCACCAGGGAAGCCCCTCATTGCATTATTTTTATTAAAATATTTTTGAATCTTATATACTGTAATTCTTTTCATTAGTATTTTTTAAAAATAAAAACAGTAGCTTGAAAATTATGTGAAAATAATATTGTGCCATTTAAATGAAGCAATGTTTACTTAATTGAAAAGAACTTAATTGAAAAAAATGTATTTTTATAAACCTGGTGAACTAATCTCTCAAGATTTTTGTCAGCTATTCAGCACATTCAATTTATTGATAGTTTTTCTCCATGAATTTAAGATAGTTTCCTCTTTTATTTTCCCCAAATAGAATTTGTGAAGATATTTTTTCACCTGAAATCTGCTGTAAGAGTTGCTTCCATTTCTTGAACTTAATCTTAGGTATGACTCTCTATATATTTGAAATACATATAACTTTATAAACACCGTGGAATCTAATATGAATAAACTTTTATATAATTTAACTACCAATGGTATTGATTGAGGGAGAGAAAAAGAGTTGGTCAGCAAAATAAAAATAGCTATCCTGCTACCTTGTAGTAACATTTTAATGGGAAAGGAAGTGATATAAACAAAGCAACTCTTTGTATTCTATTTACTGTAATTCATTGTGGACATCAAGACCTGGGATTGATAATAGACCTGTCTATATTGATTTCTGATTTATATTGTTCAAATAGATCTTGAATAGAGCAGTCATTGGTATATGCATTAAATAGATAGAATTTTCATTCTTAATAACGCTCTGTAATGAAACAAGACTCCCCTGACCAGTCATAACTTCACTTTTTGGTTCTAAAGACAAAAGTCTTAGGAAGCATTGGTGGAGAAGCTCACATTTACCATCAGTTCCTAGGAATTAGGAATAATTTGTACATTTCAAAAATATGTCCTCTCTCTGACCCTAGAAGGTGAGAGAGATGGAACACTTGTCTGGGACATAACGGATTCAGGGGTTTCCTCAAATGAAGGGTTTGGAGACCTTGGAAGGTGGAGGTAGGAAACTTCAAGCTCATTTATGTAGCTTTTTTCAAATAGTCAGAAAATATCATTTGCCTATACTAAAAATTGGTGTTTGGTGGAGGGTGGCAATGTTTTCCCTTCCAATGCCTTCAGGTCACTAAAGTGGTACTGACGTTGAGACCAGGCTACGGTTCTCAAATTTTCAGACTGGAATATTCAACTCTATTAGGCTTTAGGAATTGATTGTTACTCAAAATTACAAGACTCTGAGTGAAAAATTAAATTGGAAATGAACACATTTATGAATGGACCTATATATTTTCACCATTTTAAATACCAGCTTATATCCCATAGTGTAATCCTTTCTCAGTATTTAGGTACTTCGAAAATCAAGTTTTTGTCAGAAGGTTGCTTACTGAGCAGAAATCCAGAAAAAAGACATGATGGTCTTGTAAATCTTTTCCCTGTACTGAGGCACATTTGGTCACCTCTTATTATTCTAAAAAATAATAATCAAGTACCATATATATCTAACAGATTAGATAATTCCCTTGTTCGGTGTTCATTTATTACAGTGAGATACTGTTTTGTCTACTAACTAAAAACACATTTTAAAACACAACAGGCAGATCAATCCTGAAATGATTGATACACTGCTTATTGGCAAGATTAAGTTTTCTGTTATACAACAGATGAGGAAGGTGTGATCAGTTATCTAAAAATTAAAGAGATATATTTTCTTGGTTGATTCAAGTGAAGTGTATAACTGTGAATTTAACACTATAGGCATTATTCAATTCAGAATAGTACTTAAAATATTAAACCCTATTTGAATCTAAAGTGTTGTGTAAAAGTATAGGATATAAGATTGCTAATAAAAAGGTAGGTGAAGGAAAGTAATGTTTTAAAATTGGGTATAGACTCTCTGCTGTATGCTTTATATGTGTTTTACATGTATTATATAGCACACCACTGTCAAAATTTTTTTTCTTTTCTGCTCACAAAAATCTTATGTTTTTGAATAGGCAAAGACACTAAGGTTCAGAGGAATAAAATAACTTTTATCACATTTTTGAGATTATTATCTGTAAGTACCTTCCCTCCCACATACACGCAAAGTATCTTTCATAAACATTGATGTCTCATTGCTTTTTGTAATTCTCATTTTTGACTGATCACATATTTTCATCAAAGGACAAAACCTTATTTTTTATATCTACACTATAGATCTTTATAAGGATGTTATATATGATATTAGAATGATTATTTTCACAATACTATTTATATTACATTTTAGTAGTACCTCTTTTTTTTTAAATTGGGGTACGGTTGCTTAACAATGTTGTGTTAGTCTCTGCTGTTCAACGAAGTGAATCAGCTATATGTGTACATATGTCCCTTCCCTCTTGGAACTCCTTCCCACCCTCCCCACCCTCCATCCCACCCATCTAGGTCACCACAGAGCACCAAGCTGAGCTCTATGTGCTATACAACAGGTTCCCACTACCTATCTCTTTTACACATGATAGTGCATATATGTCAAACCCAGTCTCATCCCACCCACCTTCCCCGATGTCCACACGTCCATTCTTTATGTCTGCATCTCTATTCCTGCCCTGCAAATAGGTTCATCTGTACCATTTTTCTAGATTCTACATACATGTGTTAATATACGATATTTGCTTTTCTCTTTCTGACTTACTTCATTCTATATGACAGACTCTAGGTCTAACCACTCTCTACAAATGACCCAATTTCTATCCTTTTTATGGCTGAGTAATATTCCATTGTATATATGTACCATATCTTCTATATCCATTCATCTGCCGATGGACGTTTAGGTTGTTTCCATACCCTGGCTATCGTAAATAGTGTTGCAGTGAACATTGGGGTACATGTGTCCTTTTGAATTATGGCTTTCTCAGGGTATATGCCCAGTAGTAGGATTGCTGGGTCATATGGTAGTTCTATTTTTAATCTTTTAAGGAACCTCTGTACTGTTCTCCACAGTGGCTATATTAATTTGCATTCCCACCAATAGTGCAAGAGGGTTCCCTTTTCTCCACACCCTCTCCAGCATTTATTGTTTGTAGATTTTTTTGATGATGGCCATTCTGACCAGTGTGAGTTCAGTAAGTTCTACTACTTTTAATAGGTTCCAAAAAGTGAGAAGAGTATTTTAAAAGGTATGAACATATTTTCTCCTTACAGTGCCAACCCTTTTGAAAGTAACAGCTTCAGTAAATCTTCACCAACATTGGTTATTCAAAGTTTTTAAATGTGATTAATTTAGTAGGCAATAGAATGATATATATCAGTTGTTTATTTTTGAGTTTATATTTTTCTTTGCTTACTATGTTATTGATTTTAAAAACATGAACTGTTTATATGAGAATACATTAAATATTTATATTTTCTCAGTCCCTTGTATACTCTTGATATATACTAAGGTAAAATTTTTATGTAATTATATTTATGAATAGTTTCTGTGCAAATATAATAATTTTTATCTTAGACTGTTATCCCTCTATAGAATTAGGCAATAGTTTAATTTTCTAATATCATTCATAGTCTATTTAGATAAAGTATATATATATATATACACACATAGTGTGACACAGCATTTACCTTATTCCCTTTGTGAATTTGCCCTGATATTATTTATAGGTTTATGCTTTCCTAAACTCATAGAAATCATAGTATTTATTTCCTTGTGTGTGTGTTATCTGTTTACTCATGTCTTAATACTATTATTTTAGCTGAATTTAAATATTTATATCTGATAGAAATAATCAAAACAATTTATTGTTCAAATAGTAGCTCTATCTTTTCTAGATGCACTTTGGAATAATTTTGGAGAATCTTAGAGATAAAATCCTATGGGGTTTGGACTAAAATGCATTACATTTAGGAGTCAGCCATCTTTGCATTATGCACTCTTCCTACCCAAAGATATGATGTAACACTCCATTTATTCAAATCTTCTTTTACATCACTTAATAAATTTTCATAGCATTCTTTATAGAGTTCATGTTTCTTAGTCATGTCCCTTGTTAAATCTATCCTGTGGCATCTTATGGTTCCTATAGCCAAGCTCTTTTCTATTGTTTACTATTGGTATCCTTCCTGTTAGATGGTTATATCTCATAACTTGCATCACCTTTCACTGGTCTTCTGGCCTTCAGCCCCCTCCCCTACATTGAATGAGTTCCCATACTGACAAACTTAATTAATCTTGAGATCTGTATTTTTTAAAGTCCAGTACTCTCAATGAAAGCCAAAACAGATCTAAAGGGCAGCAGAATCTTTTGAGGAGACTGTAAAAGAAAGATGGTATCAACTATAGCTTAAAATATGTATATATTTTAATGCTTTTATGGTTTTGATAATTTGGTCAGCATGTTCTCAGCTGGATAGCTCTTTTTGGAATGCTTTTCTATCTCTTCTCAATTTATGAACCCCTACCCTTCAAACCACACTTTAAATATCCTCTATGTTAGATTTTCTCCAATAACTTCCCAAGACCTCTCACCCAAAATCCTCAAATTTTCTTTGCTGAAACACATGTAGAATTTATCCATAATATCTTCCATTTTGGGTATTTCTATGTGTGGATTTTCTATCCCAGACAGGCAAAATACTAGATTATTTATTCACTCAGCTATTCATTCATTTATTGAATAATGAGTAAGTTACCTACATAAAATGATCTCTGACCAAAATACAAATATTTTCTTAGGAAGTGAATGCTACAAAATAGCAAAGAGTAAGACTTGATATGGCGGAGGGTGCAGGTGATCTCTATAAAATATCCATTGAAGAAAATATTCAAGTTATACAACTTTAATAATAACTACTATAATGTGTGACCTGTATGATATCTATCTTCTAAATATTTTACATATATGAATTCACTTAATCCTCATAACAACCAAAGGGCTAGTTTTTTTCATTTGTTTGTTTTTTATTGCACCCACTTTACAGATTTAGGAACTGAAAGAAGAGGGATTAAGTAATTTGCCTATGGGCACAGAGCTTCTATGAGCCAAACATGTGTTAAAACCCAGGTAGTTTAATCCCACAATTTATGTTTTTAGACACCAATCTCTAATAAAATGGTTTAGCACATCTTACTGTACACAAAAGTTGGAGGTATTTTCCTATCTGTATAGTATCATCTATTATAATAAGCCTGTAAAATATTATTTGGTTAACTCTTCTTCAAAAGCCTCCAACTGCTCCTTGCTAATAAATACGTTATTGCTATATCTGCAATAAATTGCATAGAGAGCTTGTTGCTGTTAAAAAATACAATAAAAATCTGTTAAATGGCTAAAGGAGTACCTGAAACTGCAGGGACAATCCCCTATTGAAAAAGCATTGTTCCTAGGTTACTAAGCTATTTGTTTTTCTTCATCTCTAACTAGACTTAAACTTTTTTTTGAGGGGAGGCTATTCTTTCAAACATAAAGAATAATTGCCAAAAGAGTACAATACTATCTGGCTTACTTCACTTAGTAAGATAATCTCTAGGTCCATCCATGCTGCAAATGCCATTATTTCATTCTTTTTTATGGCTGAGTAATATTCCACTGTGTATGTGTAAACACACACACGAAACACCACATGTTCCTAATCCATTTGTCAGTGGACATTTAAGTTGCTTCCATGTCTTGGCTATTATAAATAGTGCTGCATTGAACCATGAACATTGGGGTGCATGTTATCTATTAAAATTAGTTTTCTCCAGATATATGCCTAGGAGTGGGATTGCTGAATCAAATGGCAACTCTGTTTTTAGTTTTTTAATGAACCTCCACATTGTTCTCCATAGTGACTGCAAAAATTTACATTCCCTCCAACAATGTAGGAGGGTTCCTTTTAACACATATCCTCTCCAGCATTTATTATTAGTAGACATTTTGATGATGGTCATTCTGACCAGAGTGAGGTGATAACTCATTGTAGTTTTGATTTGCATTTCTCTAATAATTAGCAGTGTTGAGCATTTTTTTGATGTGCCTGTTGGCAATCTGTTTGTCTTTTTGGAGAAATGTCTATTTAACTCTTTTTCTTTTTTTTTAAATAGATCTTTATTGGAGTATAATTGCTTCACAATACTGTGTTAGTTTCTGTTGTACAACAAAGTGAATCAGCCATATGCATACATTTATATCCATAATGCCTCCCTCTTGAGGCTCCCTCCTACCCTCCCTATCCCACCCCTTTAAGTCATTGCAAAGCCTGGAGCTGATCTCCCTGTGCTATGCTGCTGCTTCCCACTGGCTATTTTACATTTGGTAGTATATATATGTCAATGCTACTCTCACTTCTCCCCACCTTCCTCCTCTCCCCACCATGTCTTCAAGTCCATTCTCTATGTCTACATCTTTATTCCTGCCCTGCCACTAGGTTCATCAGTATCCTTTTTTTTTTTTTTTTTTTTAGATTCTATATATATGTGTTAGCATATGGTATTTTTCTCTTTCTGACTTAACTTCACTCTGTATGACAGACTCTAGGCCCATCCACCTCACTGCAAATAACTCAGTTTTCTTTCTTTTTATGGCTGAGTAATATTCCATTGTATATATGTGCCACATCTTCTTTATCCGTTCATCTGTCAATGGACACTTAGGTTGCTTCCATTTCCAGGCTATGGTAAATAGAACTGCAATGAACATTGTGGTACATGACTCTTTTTGAATTATGGTTTTCCCAGGGTGTATTCCCAGTAGTGGGTTGGCTGGGTCATTTTTTTTATTGGGTTGTTTTTGGATATTGACCTATATGAGCTGTTTGTATATTTTGGAAATTAATCCCTTTTTGATCACATCATTTGTGAATATTTCCTCCAATTCTGTAGGATGTTTTTTTCATTTTTTTTTTTTATGGTTTCCTTCACTGTGCAAAAGCTTTTAAGTTTAAATAGCTCCCATTTGTTTACTTCTGTTTTTATTTCCATTACTCTGGAGATGGTTTCAAAAAATATTACAGTGATTTATGTCAGAGTGCTCTGCCTAGGTTTTCTTCCAGGAGTTTTATAGTATCTGATCTTACATTTAGGTCTCTAATCCATTTTGAGTTTATTTTTGTGTATGGTGTTAGAGAGTGTTCTAATTTCATTCTTTTACATGTAGCTGTCCAGTTTTCCCAGCACCATTTATTGAAGAGGCTGTCTTTCTCCGTTGTATATTCTTGCCTCCTTTATGTGTGTGGGTTTATCTCTGGGCTTTCTATCCTGTTCCATGGATGTCTGTTTTTGTGCCAGTACCATACTGTTTGCTTACTGTACCTTTGTAGTACAGTCTGAAGCCAGGGAGCCTGATTCCTCCAGCTCAATATTTCTTTTTTCTCAAGATTGCTTTGGCTATTGAGGGTTTTTGTGTTTCCATACAAATTGTAAAACTTCTTGTTCTAATTCTGTGAAAAATGCTCTTGGTAATTTGATATGGATTACATCAAATCTGTAGCTTGCCTTGGGTAGTATAATCATTTTAACAATATTGATCCAACCCAAGAACATGGTATATCTTTCCATCTGATTATGTCGTCTTCAATTTCTTTCATCAGCATCTTATATTTTACAGAGTACAGGTCTTTTGCCTCCTTCGGTAGGTTTATTTCTAGGTATTTTATTCTTTTTGATGTGATGCAAAATGTAATCATTTCCTTAATTTCTCTTTCTGATATTTCATTGTTAGTGTATAGAAATGCAACAGATTTCTGTGTATTAATTTTGTATTCTGAAACTACCAAATCCATTGAGGAGATCTAGTAATTTTCTGGTAGAATCTTTAGGATTTTCTATGTATAGTATCATGTCATCTGCAAACAGTGACAGTTTTACTGCTTCTTTTCCAATCTGTGTTCCTTTTATTTATATTTCTTTGGTGAGAGTGGGCATCCTTGTCTTATTCCTGATCTTAGAGGAAATGCAAATATCATATGATATCACTTATATGTGGAATCTAAAAAATGATACAAATGAACCTATTTACAAAACAGAAATAGACAGAAAAAATTACTTATGGTTACCAAAGGGGAAAGGGGGGAGGGATAAATTAGGAGTTTGAGATTAACAGATACACACTACTATGTATAAAATAGATAAACAACAAGGACCTACTGCATAGCACAGGGAACTATACTCAATATCTTTTAATAATCTATAAGGGAAAAGAATCTGTGGAATATTACTCAGCCATAAAAAGGAATGAAATTGGGTCATTTGTGGAGATGTGGATAGACCTAGATTGTGTCATACAGAGTGAAGTAAGTCAGAAAGAGAAAAGCAAATATCGTATAATAACATATATGTGGAATCTAGAAAATGGTATAGATGATCTTATTTGCAAAGCAGAAATAGAGACACAGATATAGAGAACAAATTTATGGATACCAAGGGGGAAAAGGGTGGGGTGGGAGGAATTAGGAGAGTAGGATTGACACATACATTATTGACACTATGTATAAAATAGACAACTGATGAAAACATACTGTATAGCACAGGGAACTCTACCTAATGCACTGTGGTAGCCTAAATGGGAAGGAAGTCCAAAAGGGAGAGGATATCTGTATGTTTATGCCTGATTCATTTTGTTGTGCAGTGGAGAGTAACACAACTTTGTAAAGCAACCATACTCCAATAAAAATTAATAAAATAAAAGAATCTGAAAAAGAATAGATATATGAATATATATATATGCATAACTGAATCACTTTGCTATACACCTGAAACTAACACAATATTGTAAATCAACTGTACTTCAAGAAAAAATTTTTTTAAATGTAATACTAAAAGGAACTACTTTATCTCCTTTTTCCAGATTCAAAAATTGTTTACATTTTATCCCAGTTGATTGTTTATCAAACTCTTTTAAACAATTTGAGAGTAAGAATACTGTGTTTAATCCCGAAATATTTCATTGAGCATTTTTTTTTTACAAAGACATCCTCTTTTATGACCTAAGTAAAATCATCAAAATCAGAATTTATCAGTGACATAATTTTCAAATTTCTGGTCTCCCTTCAAATTTAATCTATATTCCCAAAGTATCTGCTTTTAAGGAATTGATCAAAGGGAATGCTATTTTATATGTTTTGTTTCTTTGACTTTTTTGTTTTTAAATTTTTGGGGTCACCTGGGCTGGAGTTTGGCTGGCAGCAGCAGTTCCTCTCTGGCCTCCATGGAGGATACATTTCTGCCTGCTGCTGCCCTGGCTCCACCCTTTATGCTTGATAAATAATATTCTAAGCCTCAGGGAAAAAATAACACTGTGCCAGGACTTTGTATATTAATTCATATAGATACTAACAATTGATTTTAAACTATTTCATAATTAGTGTTATATATCTTGTCATATTCTTTCATTTTGAATTCTCTGGTTCAATTTATTCTACTAAGAGTTAAAAAAAAACTAACATGATGTTAAAATTAATCTTATTGAAGACAGCAAACATTTTATTTTTGATGAGAATTTTAGTTTCTAATATTTAAGCCCTACTAACTAGGATAAGTGACATTATTTAAAAAGCTTTTTTAAAGAAAACTTTCTAAATGCTACCATATTTTTATTTCAAATTTTATATATAGGCAAATTCTTATAAAGATTATTAATAAGGAACCAATCTTATAACCATGTATATACAGATAATCTGAAAAAAATATATTTGGATGCATAAGCATATGTCATCAATATAAAAACCCTGAAAATCAGATAGTAAAGATTATATTTTATAAATAATTTTATAATAATATTACTATGTGTTATACAATATATAGAAACTTATATATATTATGATCTATCATATTATCATTGCATCATGGAGGCTTTAATGAGTCCATTTTCAATACAATATGGACATTTATTTTTCTCATGTAGCCTTTATATTCAACAACATTTGTCTAGGCCAAAATGTCTTTTGTAGAATGAAAATTTAACTTGGATGACAAAGAGCATAGAGTTATTTCATGTATATAATTAATTGGGAGGATAAGACATAGGCAAAATCGTTAAAGATGTAAAGTAGTTCAGTTATGCATATTTGTAGTTATAAAGCTCCTTTAATATCAAATAAAGTTAAGTACAAATTTACTACAAAAGAAAATATAAATAAGTTAATGAACATCACAAAATATCATTATATAAAATAATTTACAGTTTAACAATCGTTTCAGTACATTAAGAAGTATTAGAAAAGTATAATTGGTGAGTATTTTCATAATTATACGTTCCTTATTCTTAAATTCATGTCTCTTCAATTAAGTGAGAACTAAAATATGAAATACAGTGTAAGCCTACCACAAGGTTATTACAAAAGTTGTTACATGAAACATTTGTAAAGAAAATAGGAAAAAATAATTTTCTTCTGGCTTAAGGAGCTATGCATAATTAATTGAGTAAAAGCTGGAATAAATGATTACTGAGATATTTTTGTACAGTATTTTTGACTTTTGAAATGTCAAGATTCTCTATAATATCAGCAAAAATTTCAAAGTGCTTAAAAATGGTTTTCATGACACGGATACAGGCACTCTTTAATTCAAATTCTCTGTAGTTGGCTATTGAGATAATCTTTAATTTACCATGTTTGGTAAGGTCAGGAAATAAGTTTAAACTGTACAACATAAAAACTTTAGTTGAATGAGATCCTAGCGTGAGTTCCAACATAGTCTTTGAAATGATCCAAGTCTGTATAGGTTTTACAAAAGGTCAACCTCAATACTTTTTACTCACATGCCTTAAAACCATACCATGTTTAGTATAGTTCACTATGATGTGAATATATCAAACAAGCACCTTAATTCTTTGATGTTGTGAAAACTTTTTATCAAAAACAAACAAAAAAGGCAGTTCTCCGTACCCTGTCAAAGGCCCTAGATTCATTCTGTAACCCAGCTCTTTTCTGTAAATGTATAAGCAACATATACACAGGTATTATAGCTAAATGACAGTAGGTGATTTTGTCCTTAAAAACCTATCTTTTCTAAGTTAACCACAAAAAACATATATACATTATAATAAAAATCATTAAAATTAATTTCTTATGTAAGAATAGTCCTTTCTTCAGTTTCAATGACACAGGAAATTCTGAGGTTGTTTAAACAGGGAGACCACAAAGAAGAAAGCAAGCATAGAAGCAAAATTTTTCATAATTATCAACATGAAATAACTATGCCAGGCAAGTGGTGCCAATCTGTGTTTTTTAGAACTCCAATTTTGTACAATTATGTATTTATTTTGTTTAATTGTATACATAACCTTAATAATAGTTTAAAAGAAATTACTTAGAAATGTATAGCTCTACATACAAATATTTGTAGCTTATAATATGGGTGATATTTAGAAAATTAATTTTCTAAGCCTTATTTTTTTGTTCATGGAGACATAAGAGATACCTTCAATTTTGTAAGAAGGATTAAATTAGAAATTTTAAAACGTGATAGAAATGGAAATTAAGATATAGTAGATAATGCCTAGGACATAGTAGAGTTCAATAAATTGTAGATTAATTATGAAGTTGCTCTTTATATTCTTCTTGATTGATAATTTAGAGGTCTTCTAAAACATTTTAACCCCATAAATGTCTATGTAAATACTTCTAGAATAATAAGGCTATTCTCCTGTAGCTATAAAACTGTAACCCCAAATAACTAGCAAAATACAAACCTGGCATTCTCCTTACTCGAAAATGCCTTTGGATGCAAGCCAATGCTGTGCTTATGGTACAATCTGTATGTTCCTCTACTACTATGTATTCCATTTATTATTTAAAAATAAGAACAAGTAATAATTAAAAATTGTTTGGAATTTTGAAGAAACTGATTTATCAATAATTCTATTTCCCCTTCAATTTGTTAGTGCCCAATGCTGATTTGCAAAAACTTTAACAGCATAAAGTGAAAAGAGAATATACTTTAAAAATAGAAATCTTTCAAATTACCCAGATATTGTAAAAGAGAAAAGGCAGAAGAAATCCAAACCAGATTTTTTTTCTAAATAAATAAAACCAACCAAACTATGCATTTCAGCATAGCCTTTCCATCTTCAACTTTTATGATTTTTTTTTAGATTAAAAAGTTGAAAATTAATCTATCTAAAAGTTAAATTTGTCAAATTTACTTAATATGCCTTCTCAATTTTGGTGACATTATTTCATTAAACCAGTATTCTCAAAGGAAAGCAATCTTAGTGTTTAGCAATTTCAAGTTGCAGATGTGAAGCAATATTTTTCAATTTGGGGAAGTCAACTGAGTCAGAATCCAATCAGACAATATGTCTGATTATTGCGAACAGGCATTTTTATATGTTAGTAGAAGTATATATGTAGTTAACAGGCCCAGGAGAAAATATGAATTTTGCAATGTGTACTGCTTCAGTGTAAGATTACAGCTTGGCTTATGATTTAGTTTATGTTTAGATGCAGTGTTTGTTTGTTAAGCATGGATGCCATCACTCTCCTAAAGGGCTTTTGGGAAAATGGAAGCCCTTTTTGGATGTTGTGCTTGTAGGTTTATATAATAAAATTTTATGGGTAGGGTCAGGAGCAGTAATTCTTTTATAATAAAAGGGGCATTCCTATATAAAGAAGAATTGTCTCAACCAAAAGGCCAAAACTCAGAAAAATACTAATATGCAATATACTTTTGATTTATAAATGCTGTATCAAGCACATGACAGAGGCTAGAATAAAATATGAAACATTTCCATGGAACTATAATACATGAGAAACTGTTATATAATGAAGAGGTAATAGGGACGGCATTGCAAGTTCTAAGTAGAGACAGTGTGATATGGAACTGCCTGGAAAGTGAAATGAAAGTTGAAGACACATGACTTGTTTTAAAATGTAACTTTTTTGTCTCTGAAGTCAAATGACTCTGTAGACTATAATACTTTACACACAGTGGTCTCATAAAAGTTGTACATTAATGATAATAACGGTTATGTTTGGAATAGAAGTTTTAAAATCTGAAAGAAATGTGAAGTAATATAGTCTACATTTAAAAGGGTTATATGAAAAATACTTCTGGGACATTTTTACAATAGGATAGTTACTTGAAAACTTTCTACTTAAGATGCTGATGTATCCCTTGGGTTAAGAGAATTTGACTATTGGGATTTCTTGAAAAGAAAGCAGCCTCCTTGTTTTATTGTACCTAAAATGAGAATATTTATTAGCTTTAGCAACTACATTGGAGAACAAGAGCAGGAATTCTGATGTAATTATTCAAGGGCTTTTTTGTTGGTTATCTTGGATTTTTTCCATACTTTCCTTATCTGCCCCTACTGCATAGTAACTCATGTGTTCTGATTCATCCAATCTCCCAGAGAACAACCTGATAAAGATCTTAAACCAAATCTGTTTGTTGGAAAACATGATATATTTTCCAAATTTGGTGAAGCTTTTTTTCAGAAACAGTTTTAAATGTCTGTAAAACTGGATACTGACATTCTAGTAAGCCAGTATCTCTCAGCCACCAAACTTCTTCACTACTGCATTGTGTTTGCTTTTCTAAACACTGAATAGCATGTCAGGGCTGACTAGGTTTGCTAATGACTTACCTTTGAAAGTATCAGAAAAAGATAATGTCCTCTATAATATTAGAGACTGAAGAGAAATCTAACTATTCTGGATCCTTTGGATTTGTTTATATTACAGTCAAGCTAGGGAATGTTCAACTCGCTAGGGAAGTGCAGAAATAATAGATTATATGTAACATGTCTTTCCTTTAACATACATAGCAACTATCCATCTCTAAGGCTCCAGAGAAGGTGTATTTACCAGTGATGAAATTTACAAGGGGTAATAAGTAAAATTCCTTTTTGATAAAAAGTAACAAGATATTAACTATTCCTGTTTTGATACTAAGGGAGAAATATATTTTTTAAAACCAGTGTAATTGATTTTCTGGGCAAAGTCTATTTCTAAGAAAAGAGCATTGAAGGGCTTGACATAAATTTGACGGTTGAAATAATTTGTATATTTTTTTCAATCTTTACCCTTAACAAGAGAACATTCTCTTTAGAAAATGATACATCATTCATTTTAATTAATAAAGTTAATGGCTTTTCTATGTGGGAAGCCACCTTGTATCTCTCTGATGTAGTAATGGTCATGAGTAGGGTTTAGTGGGTTAAGGACAAACACATAAGTCCTTAATTTATTCTGCCACCATTTCCTCCCAGATTATATATTAAGATATCATGTAGAAAACAGTTGTCCTAATACTGCTTACTTCTGCCTGGCACGAAACACACAACAGAATGCTCTGTAGGCTAAAATCCAGACTGGAGATCTGGAACTAAAGAATAAAATGTAAACAAATAAAAGTTCTATTTCATTACTCCCTAGAAACTTTATATACCAATCCCAGAAATTTTTGGAGGTGAATTTTAATTAGTAATAAAATGTTCTTTGTTCCATTTAACATAATCTTTGTATTTAAAAGACAGAAGAAATGATGCAAAAGTAACATCCTGGAAGCCAAAAGTAACATCCTGGAAGCCATGTGCAGACTATGTTTTGATAGAGAGCATTAAGGGAACATTAAACTATATTCAGTGTAGCTTATATTTCAAGCAAGATTAGGACTGGCAATTGACTAGAGTTAATAAATGGACCTATTTGCCAAGAGCTGTTTTGGGGCATGGTAGTGGCTGCAAAAGCCTGATTTAAGTAAGTTCAAAGAGAACAAGGACAAGATAAATGCCTAAGTTTGAGGCATAATCGAAACAACAGAGACTTCTCCCCACAACCCCAATTGCCAAGCTAACTAATATAGTTTGAATAACAAATACAGGAAGAATACTTCTGTGACAGAAGAGGAACACAAATATGCAAGAAAATTTTTCCAGTAGAAGATAGACAGGCTCAACTTCTCCAGAAAGAAAAGAATGATTACAAACATAGGAAAGAATGTAAGCAGAACACAATGTAAAAGTTTATCATATGTATAGCTGGAGCCATATATGGAGAGGAGAGAGGGTGGAAGGGAAACAATACATGAAGAAAGAGTTAATCACTTTCAAAAAGTAATAAAGGGTGGTATTGGCCCAGAGGTTCAAATTATGAAACCTCCAGAGAGAGGGAGGGAGAGAGAGAGAAGGAAATCAAGAAAAAGAGTAAAAAAGGAATAAAGGAGGAAAGAAAGTCATTTATCAGTAAAACTGCCAAAAATCATAAACAAAAAGAAAATCTTCAAAAGCAGCCAGAGAAAAAAATGTTTACCAATAAACAAATTGTAATGTATTCATTCAAAGAAACACTTTCTTTTATAACAATGACAAATAGAAGAGCACACAACTTCATGGAAGAATCTCACAAACATCATGTTGAACATAAGAAACCAAGCATGAAGGAGCATATAATCATTTCATTTTCATGAAGTATAAAGATAAACTGAGAGTTTTGAATTCAGAATAATGTCTACCACTGGATAATATAGTAATAGGATGGGTCTCAAAAGAAGTTTCCAAGGTACCTATTTCTGGATTATATTCTTGACGTTGTTGGTGGTTATATATATATATATATGTGTTCTCTTTGTGAAGACTGCCTTAGTCCCATACATGTGGCTTATGTACTCACACATATTTGTTTTACTTCATAACAATTTAAAAACCTTTATATTATCAGGGAGAGGATAGAAAGTAATGATATTAAATATCTCACTCTTTATAACTCTCCCACAATGTCTTTTTAACCCTGGGAGAACCTGACAGACAGTCTAAATGTACATATTTGAAATAGTACTTTAAGTGCTGCAGTTCAGATCAGATTGAAAGCATTTTTTGGAGTTTGTACCAGTTTAGATGACATATAGCATGTAGGTCTAGTTGTGTTTGGCATTCTAAACAGGATGAAGAAACTTTGGACAAATCAAGGAATAAAGAACAACTTTATAGCTCAAGCAAGAAGAGTAGTATGGGGATCATCCATATTGTGAGAGACATAATGACGACTGTAGTGATGGTGAGGAATGCCCTAAACTTGTATATAAAGTTACAACTTTTGAAAAATAATAATATAGATTTGGTAGGTGGAAGTCTAAGATACTCCCTCAAAATTCCTGTCTTCTGGTGTATATGCTCTGTATTACCACTTCTCCTGGAGTTTGGGTGGCCCTGTGAATTTATAGGTATATTCACTCCCTTAATTAAGTTACATTATTTGACAAAGGTGATGGGACAGACACTTTTATAATTATGATATATAAGACTCTACCAATCATAGCAGATCTACCAATCATAGCAGAGTTAGAAAAAGTTATCTTGCTGGGCTTGCAGATGTAAGCTGTTATTAGAGGACCTATGGGGAGGGGGCATGTGGCAAAGAGAGGCTGGTCCTTTGCCAGCATCTCATGAGAATATAGGGACTTCAATAGCAAAACTACATAAAAAAAAATTCTACCAACATTTAGTGAGCTTGGAAGATCTCAAATCTGAGATGAAATTATAGCCTCAACCAACATTTTGATCACAGACTGGTGAGATCCTTAGCAGAGGACACAGCTAATTCGGTCCAAGACTCTTGACCTACAGACACTGTGAGATAAAAATGGTTGCTGTTTTATGCCACTGTGGTAATATGTTATTCACCAAAATAATATGAATACAATAAATAGGAGTATTGATTTGTGTGCATGTGTACATTCTCAAGCAAATAATTATTACACTAGATGTGCTATGAAAGATACAATTTTATGAAAAAAAATCTTATTTTATCAGTTTGCTTATTACCTGCATTTGACAATTTCATTTTGCTTTTGCAACCTAACTTTACCATAGGGACTTAACAAAAACTAGCTGGTTTGGACACATAAACAAATCCAGCTGTCTATAATGGCCAGTAACTTATGAGCTGCACAAGTATGAAAACTTTATGCAACAGACAGGATCCATAATGGGTTGTTATAGTCTTATCCAGTTAAAATGTCTCTCAGTGAGTTTGAATATCAACTAAATGGAATTCACGAACAGCTGCTGAGAATGACACAAAATGAAAGGATATCAAACAAACAGAAACAGAGCAATAGAATCCATGAGGAAGCAGAAGCCTTGAAGTAGAAAAGAGTGCCAGAGAGAGTGAGTCAATGAAAAACAATAGGAAAAAGAAAAAATATGGATGTAGTGTTTGTTAAATAGTGGAAGAACTAGGTCATGAACAGAGCAATCTACTAGATGTATTGCTGGAGCATTAGACCTGCTTTCATCTCTAAATGTCTTCCATAATGTGCCAAATATTGTATAAATTCAAGTTTCCAAGAAGTTTAGTTTGAAGCTTCTCAAACATTTCTCTGAGTAATCATTCAATAAATCACATTTAACTAACATAGTGTGTAATTTGAACCTCAATTCAATAGGATAAAACAAAAAAATTAAAAGACTGTGAAAAATGAAGCAAACTATATGATCAAGCAATTAACAGAAGCAGAAACATTACAAATCAACATGTTAAAGTCAATTTTTCTTGTAACAAATGCAAGTTTAAGCAAGCATGAGAGCATTCTTAAAGAAGTCTCAAATTAATTAACAAAGATGTAAAAATAATAGTGAATTTTAGGACATGTGTAGTTAGGTGGACATGTTAATAATTCTTTGGATTATAAATTACCTGAATAATACTTTCACATTTTACCTAGAAATTTAATTCATGAATTGACACAAAGGGCTACACAGTCAAAGTCCTCATAGGCTGGGCAGATAGTATGAGTAAATGCCAGTCATGAGGCAATTAGGAATAGTGGAAATTTCACTTGTAAAACCTGACTAAAGGAATTTGAATTCAATTATACTATTTTGGGAATGATGTCAGTGAACAGAGAAGAGTAAGAACCACAAAAATTCTTGTCATCTGTAAAAGTAACAAGAACATTGGAAAGAAATTTGTCAGAATTAACTTTTTCAGAACTCTAGACCTTAACCAAAGGCTTGCATCAGTCTGAGGCTTACTTATTCAAAGGAAACTACTGAATCTCATTTTCAACAGAAAATTACAAGTTATTCAAAGAAACAGGAAATTATGTCCCATACACAGAAAATAAAAAAGCAGTCAATAAAATCTGTCTTCCAGGAAGCTCAAACATTGGAATTACTAGACAAAGATTTAAATCAGTTATTTTAATTATATACAAAGAACAGAAGGAAACTGTCTTAAGACCTAAAGGAAGATATGGGAATGAGGTTTCAGCAAATAGACAATGTCATAAGAAATAGAAACTATAAAAAAGAAACAGAAAGAAATTCTGAAGTTGAAAGCTACAATAACTGAAATTTTAAAATTCACTAGAAGGCACAGCGGCAGTTTTGAGTAGGTAGAAGAATGAATTAGCAAATTTGAAGAGAGAGGTCAAGTGAGATTAACTGGTCTGAAGAAACAATTTTAAAAAAACAATCTTAGAGAAATGTGAAAATTAAGTCTACAGATAGGTATGCAATGGGAGTCCCAAAAGGAAAAAATAGAAAAGAACAGAAAAAAAATAGTTGAAAAGTTCCAAAATCTGGTGAAAAATGTTAATCTACACATTGATGTAGCTCAATGACCTACAGATTGGATAAATTCAAAGAGATCCACACCCAGGTACATCATAAACTGTCAAAATGTATGACATGGCGAGAATCTTGAAAGCATAGAGAAAAATGATTCATGACATTCAGGTGCTCAATAAGATTAATAACTGATTTCTCAGCAGAAATTATGGAAGCCAAAGGCAGAGAGATGACATTCACAATGTTAAAATAAATCACATAAGACTGTCAACTAAGAATTCTATATTCAAACATATATATATTTTTAAAAATTAGAAATTGACATGTAAAGAAAAACAAAAACTGGGAAAAATAGTTCCTATCAAAGCTTCTGTATAAGACAGGATAGGGTCCCTGTTAGGCTGAAACAAGAGGACACTACACAGTATCTCAAATCCACCTGAAGAAATAAAGACATGGGTAACAGTAGCTAAGTAGGTAAATAGAAATGACAGTATCACTGATTTTTTTTTTTTGGTTTCTAACTGCTTTTTTCTCTTATCTGATTTAAAAGAAAACTGCATAAAGCAATTATCAAACATGCTTATGGAAACAATGTATAGATATATAATGTGTATGAACATAAAAGCACAAAGAAAAGGGAATGCAGCTATATTGGAATAGGTTTTGTATACTCTTGAAATTTAGCTGTTAGTAATCTGAATTAGATTATAATAATTCAAGCAATCATAAGGAAGAAAAAAAAATATATAGAAAAAGAAATGACAGGACAGGACAAGCTGGTGGAGGAGAAAGACGTGAGCTCACCACTTCTTACAAAAACACCAAAATCACAACTAACTGCTGAACAACCATCGAAAAAAAAGAATGGAACCTACCAAAAAAGATATCCTACATCCAAAGACAAAGAAGCCACAATTAGATGTTAGGAAGGGCACAATTGTGATAAAATCAAATCCCATACCCGCCAGCTGGCTACCCACAAACTGGAAAATAAATATATCACAGAATTTCTTCCACAGGAGTGAAAGTTCTGAGCACTAGGTCAGGCATCCCAGCCTGGGGAGCTGGCAATGGGAAGAGTAGCACCCAGAGAATCTGGCTTGAAGGCCAGAGGGGTTTGATCACAGGAATTTCACAGGACTTTGGAAAAAAGAAATTCCACTCTTGGAGGGTGCACACAGTTTCTCATGTACATCAGGACCCAGGGAAAAAAGCAGTGACCTCATAAGAACATGGGCCAGACGTACCTGCTGGTATTGGAAGGTATCCTGAGGAGGTGGGTCATCTGTAGCTCACTGCAGGGACAGAGACACTGGTAACAGTAGTTCTAGTGAGTACTCATTGGTGTGAGCCCTCTTGGAAGTTGCCATTTTCTCACTGAGACCCAGCCCAACCCAACAGCCTGTAGGCTCCGGTGCTGGGATGCCTCAGGCCAAACAACCAACAGAGTGGGAACACAGCTCCACTTATCAGCAGACAGGCTGCTTAAAGTCTTCCTGAGAACACAGCTGTCCACTAAACACACCACTTGACATGGCCCTGCCCACCAGAGGAACAAGACCCAGTTCCACTCACCAGTGGGCAAGAACCAGGCCCTCCAACCAGAAAGCCCGCACAAGCCTCTTAAACAGCCCCAGCTACCAAGGCACAGACAGCAGAAGTGAGAACTACAAACCTGCAGCCTATGGAATGGAAATGCCTTCAGAGAAGTTAGACAAAATGAGATGCAGAGGTATATGTCCCAAATGAAGGAATAAGATAAAATCCCAGAGGAACGAATAAGTGAAATGTAAATAGTCAATCGTCCCCAAAAACAATTCAGAGAAATAATAGTAAAGATGTTCAAGATCTCAGAAAAATAGCGGAGGTACAGATCACGAAGATTCAAGAAATGTTTAAACACCTAGAAGTACTACAGAACAAAAAAACAGAGATTAACAATACAATAACTGAAATGAAAAATACACAAGAAGTAATCAATAGCAGAATAAATGAGGCAGAAGAATGGATAAGTGACCTGGATGACAGAAGGGTGGAAATCACTGCCACAGAACAGAATAAAGAAAAAAGAAAAGAAATGAAGACATTCTCGGAGACCTCTGGGACAAGATTAAGTGCACCAACATTCACATAATAGGGGTCCCTGAAGTAGAAGAGAGAGAGAGAGGACATGAGAAAATATTTGAAGAGATAATAGCTGAAAACTTCCCTAACATGGGAAAGGAAACAATCACCCAAGTCCAGGAAGCACAGAGAGTCCGAGGCAGGAAAAACCCAAGGAAGAACACACCAATACACGTAGTAATAAAATTGAAAAAATTTAAAGACAAAGAAAAAATGTTAAAAGCAACAAGGGAAAAGCAACAAATAACATACAAGGGAATTCCCATAAGGTTATCAGCTGATGTTTCAGCACAAAATCTGCAAGCCAGAAGGGAATGGCATGATATTTTAAAGTGATTAAAGGAAGAACCTACAACCAAGAATACTCTACCCAGCAAGGCTCTCATTCAGATTAAATGGAGAAATCAAAAGGTTTACAGACAAGCAAAATCTAAAAGAATTCAGCACAACCAGACCAGCTTTGCACAAAATGCTAAAGGAATTTCTCTAGGCAGAAAAGAAAAGTCCACAACTAGAAACAAGAAACTTATGAATGAAAAAGCTCACTAGTAAAGGTAAACATACAATAAAGGGAGGAAATCATTCACACACAAATATGATATCAAAACCAGCAATCTTGAGAAGAGGAGAGTACAAATGCAGGATACTGGGAATGCAGTTGAAATTAAAAAACCAGCAACTCAAAACAATCTTGTTTATATATAGAATACTATATCAAAACCTCATGGTAACTACAAACTGAAAATCTGCAATAGAAACACAAACACACACAAAAAAAGGAATTGGAACACAACACTAAGGTTAGTGAGCAAATCACGAGAACAAAAGAGGAAGCAAAGAAAGAGAACCTACAAAAAGAAAGCCAAACAATTAACAAAATGGCAATAAGAATATACATATAGATAATTACCTTAAATGTACATGAATTAAATTCTCCAACCAAAAGGCACAGACTGGCTGGATGGATACAAAAACAAGACCCATATATATGCTGTCTACAAGAGACCCACTTCAGACCTAGGGACACATACAGACAAAGTGAGGGGGTGGAAAAAGTTATGTGATTCAAAGGGAAATCAAAAGAAAGCTAGAGTAGCAATACTCATAATAGACAAAATAGACTTTAAAATAAAGACTTTTACAAGAGACAAGGACAGACCCTACAAAATGATCAAAGGATCAATCAAAGAAGAAGATATAACAATTGTAAATATTTATGCACCCAATATAGGAGCACATCAAAATATAAGGCAAATACAAACAGCTATAAAAAGAGAAATTGATAGTAATGCAATAATAGTGGAGGACTTTAACAACCAACTTTCATCAATGGACAGATGATTCAGACAGAAAATCAATAAGGAAACACAGGCCTTGCAATAATAGTGGAGGACTTTAACAACCAACTTTCATCAATGGACAGATGATTCAGACAGAAAGTCAATAAGGAAACACAGGTCTAACTGACATGTTAGCCCAGATGGACTTCATTGATATTTATAGAGCATTCCAACCAAAAGCAGCAGAATAAACATTCTTCTCAAGTGCACATGGAATGTTCTCTAGGATTGATCATATGCTGGGCCACAAAACAAGCCTTGGTATATTTTAGAAAACTGAAATCACATCAAGCATCTTTTATGACCACAACACTTTGAAATTAGAAACCTACTACAAGAAAAAAAAATGTAAACAAAAAACAAAAAAAAAACCACGTGGAGGCTAAACAATATGCTACTAAACAACAAATGGATCACTGAAGAAATCAAAGAGTAAATTAAAAATATCTAGAGACAAATGAAAACAAAAGTATGGTGACCCAAACCTATGGGATGCAGCAAAAGCAATTCTAAGAAGGAAATTTATAGCAATACAATTTTACCTCAGGAAACAAGATAAATCTCAAACAACCAAAACTTACACCTAAAGCAACTAGAGAAAGAAGAACAAACAAAAATGAAAGGTAGCAGAAGGAAAAACTAATAAAGATAAAAGCAAAATAAATGAAATAGCAATGAAGAAAACTATAGAAAAGATCAATAAAACTAAAATCTGGCTCTTTGAAAAGATAAACAAAACTGATAAACTTTTAGCCTAGACCCTTCAAGAAAAAAATAGAGAGGGCTCAAATCAAGAATTTTCTTTATTTCAAATTAAAAAGGATAAGCTACGATGAATACCACAGAAATACAAAGGATCATAAGAGACTACTACAAGCAACTATATGCCAATAAAATGGACAACCTGGAAGAAATTCTTAGAAAGGTACAATCTCCCAAGATTGAACCAGGAAGAAATAGAAAATATGAGCAGACCGATCACAAGTACTGAAATTGAAACTATGATTCTAAAATTCCCAAAAAACAAAAGTCCAGGACCAGCTGGCTTCACAAGCAAATGTTAACAAACATTTCGAGAAGAGGTAACACCTATCCTTCTCAAACTATTCCCAAAATTTACAGAGGAAGGAACACTCCCAAGCTAAATCTATGAGGCCATTGTCACCCTAATACCAAAACCAGACAAAGATATCACATAAAAAGAAAATGACAGGCCAATATCACTGATGAACATAGACACAAAATTCCTCAACAAGATACTACCAAACTGAATCCAACAATACATTAAAAGGATCACACACCATGATCGATTGTGATTTATCCAAGGGATGCAAGGATTTTTCAATATCCACAAATCAACCATTGTGATACACCGCATCAACAAATTGAAGAACAAAAACGATATGATTGTCTTAGTAGATGCACAAATGCTTTGACAAATTTCAACACCCATTTATGGTGAAAAAACTCTCCAGAAAATGGGCATAGAGGGAACATACCTCAACATAACAAAGGCCATATATGACAAACCTACAGCTAACATCATAATCAATGGTGAAAAGCTGAAAGCATTCCCTCTCAGATCAGGAACAATACAAGGATGTCCATTCTCACCACTTTTATTCAACATAGTTTTGGAAGACCTAGCCACAACAATCAGAGAAGAAAAAGAAATAAAAGGAATACAAATTGGAAAAGAAAAAAAAAATCTGCCTCTGTTTGCAGATGACATGATACTATACATAGAAAATCCTAAAGATGCTACCAGAAAACTACTAGAGCTCATCAAATAATTTGGTTAAGTTGCAGGATACAAAATTAATAAACAGGAATCTGTTGCATTTCTATACACTAACAACAAAAGATCAGAAAGAGAAATTAAAGAGACAATTCCATTTACCATTGCATCAAGAAGAAGAAAATACCTAGAAATAAACCTACCTAAGGTGGCAAAGACCTGTACTCTGAAAACTATAAGAACCTGATGAAAGAAATAAAAGATGACACAAACACATGGAGAGATCTACCATGTTCTTGGATTGGAATAATTAATATTATCAAAAGGACTCTACAACCCAAGGCATTCTACTGATACAATGCAATGCCTATCATATTAGCAAAGATATTTTTCACACAACTAAAACAAAAATATCTTAAAATTTGTATGGAGACATAAAAGACCACAAATAGACAAAGCAATCTTGGGAAAGAAAAATGGAGCTGGAGGAATCAGGTTCCCTGACTTCAGACTGTACTACAAAGCTACAGTAATTAAAACAGTATGGTACTAGCACAAAAACAGAAATATAGATCAATGGAACAAGATAGAAAGCCCAGAAATAAACCAATGCACCTATGATCAATTAATGTATGACAAAGGAGGCAAGACTATACAGTGGAGAAAAGACATTCTCTTCAATAAATGGTGCTGGGACAACTGGGCAGCTACATGTAAAAGAATAAAATTAGCACATTTTTAACACCATACACAAAAATAGACTCAAAATGGATTAAAGACCTAAATGTAAGACCTGATACTATAAAACTCTTAGAAGAAAACATAGGCAGAACACTCTGATATAAATTGCAGCAATATCTTTTTCAATCTGACACATAGAGTAATAGAAATAAAAACAAAAATAAACCAATGGGACCTAATTAAACTCAAAAACTTTTGCACAGGAAAGGAAACCATAAACAAAATGAAGAGACAACTCACAGAATGGGAGAATATATTTGCAAACAATGTGACTGACAAGGGATTAAACTCCAAAATTTACAAACAGATCATGTAGCTCAATATCAAAAAAACATACTCCAATAAAAAATGTTAAAAAACAAACAAACAACCCATTCCTAAACTGGGCAGAAGACCTAATAAACATTTCTCCAAAGAAGACATACAGATGGCCAAGAAGCCCATGAAAAGATACTCAACATCACTAATTATTAGAGAAATGCGAATCAAAACTACAATGAGGTATCAACTCACACCAGTTACAATGGGCATCATCAGAAAATCTACAAACAATAAATGCTGGTGAGGGCATGGAGAAAAGGAAACCTTCCTACACTGTTGGTGGGAATGCAAGTTGGAACAACCATTTTGGAGAACAGTGCATGGGTTCCTTAAAAAACTAAAAGTAGAGCTACCATATAATCCATCAATCCTACTCCCGGGCATATATCCAGAGAAAAACATGGTTTGAAAGGATACATGCACCTCAGTGTTCATTGCAGTGCTGTGTACAGTAGCCAAGACATGGAAGCAACCTAAATGTCCATTGACAAATGAATGGATAAAGAAAATGTGGTACATATACAATGGAATATTACTCAGCTATCAAAAGAATGAAATATTGCCTTTTGCAGCAAAATGGGTGTACCTGGAGTTTATCATACTATATGGAGTAATTCTGACAAAGACAAATATGATGTTGCTTATATGCAGAATCTAAAGAAAAATGATACAAATGAACTTATTTACAAGCAAACGGATTCACAGACTTCAAGAATTAACATATGGTTACCAAGGGGGTGGGGTGGGGGGATAGATTGGGAGTTTCAGATTGACATGTACACACTGCTATATTGACAATAGATAATCAACAAGGATCTATGGTAAAAGATTAATTAATTTTAGAAAACCTTAATAAAAATAAAGAAAAACTAAACAAACAAACAAAAAAGACAGATTGGCACACTATAAAAGAACAGCAAAATACATATTCTTTTGAAGTACACATTGAACATTCTCCAGGACAGACATTATATTAATCCATAAAAAAACTCAATAAATTTATAAGGATGTAAATCATACAGAATAAGTTCTCTGACCACAATAAAATGATATTGGAAGAAAATTTGGAAAATTCAAAATAATGTGGAATTTAAGCAACACACTCCTAAATAACCAGTGGGTCAAAGAATAAATGATAAGAAAAATTAGAAAATAGTTCTGGGTGAATGAGTACCAAATATACCAAAACTTATGGGATGTAGCTAAACTAGTGCTTATAGAAAAAATATAGTTGTAAACACATATATTAATAAGAAATATTTCACATTAATAACCTACCTTCCATATAAAAATATTAGAAAAATAAAAAGAGCAAACTAAACCCAAGATAGTAGAAAGAATGAAATAATGAATATTGGAGCAGAAATAAATGAATTAAAGAATAGAAATAACAATAAAGAATAGCAAAAAATCCCAAAGCTGGTTCTCTAACAAAATCAACAAATTGACAAACCAAGCAAAAAAATGAGAAGACACAATTTCCTAACGTTAGGAATGAAATAGAGGACATTAGAGAAATAAAAAGTATTATTAGAAAATGTTATGAACAATTATATATAATACATTATATTACCTAGATGAAATGGATGAATTCTTATAAAGACAGAAACTACTAAAATACACTAAGAAGAAACAAAATTTAAATAGAACTATGGGAAGTACAGAAATTGAATTAATAATCAAAATACTTCCTACAAAGAACATCTCATGACCAGATTTCTACTCTAGTAAATTCTACCAAATATTTAAGAATAATTAATACCAATCCTTCACAAAATCTTTTATAAAATAAAGAGAATTCATTCCATGATGTAATTATTACCTTGGTACTAAAATCAGTTAAAAATATCACAAGAAAAGAAAATTGCAGACCAATATCTCTTATGAATATAAACACAAAAATCCTCAAAGTAGCAAAGCAAATCCAGCTACGTATAAATGGTATGCAACATGTCTTAGTGGGATTTATCCCAGAATGCAACACACAAAAATAATGTGCAGCAAAAGCAGTTCTAACAGGAAAGTTTATAGCAATATTATCTTACCTCAACAAACAAGAAAAACCTCTAATAAACAACCTAACCTTATATGTAAAGCAACTAGAGAAAGAAGAACTAACAAAACCCAAAGTTCGTAGAAGTAATCATAAAGATCAGAGCAGAAATAAATGAAATAGAACCAAGAATAGCAAATATCAATGAGACTAAAAGCTAGTTCTTTGAAAAGATAAATAAAACTGATAAACTTTTAGCCAGACTCATGAAGAAAAAAAGGGAGAGGACTCAAATCAATAAAATTAGAAATGAAAAAGGAGAAATTACAACTAACACCACAGAAATACAAAGGATAATAAGAGACTACTACAAGCAACTACATGCCAATAAAATGGATAACCTAGAAGACATGGACAAATTCTTAGAAAGGTACAGTCTCCCAAGTCTGAACAAGGAAGAAACAGAAAATATGAACAGACCAATCACAAGTAATGAAATTGAAACTGCGCTTAAAAATCTTCCAACAAACTAAAGACCAAGACCATATGGCTTCACAGGCAAATTCTATCACACATTTAGAGAAGAACTAACACTTATCCTTCTGAAACTCTTCCAAAAAATTGCAGAGGAAGGAGCACTCCCCAGATCATTCTATGAGGCCACTGTCACTCTAATAGCAAAACCAGACAAAGATATCACAAAAAAAGAAAATGAAAGGCCAATATCACTGAGGAACATAGACACAGAATTCCTCAACAAAATATTACCAAACTGAATCCAACAATACCTTAAAAGGATCATACACCACAATCAAGTGGGATTTATCCCAGGGATGAAAGGGTTTTTCAATATACACAAATCAAACAATGTGATACACCATATTAACAAATTGAAAGATAAAAACTATATGATCATCTCAATAGATGCAGAAAAAGTTCTTGACAAAATTCAACATATGATAATAGCTCTCCAGAAAGTAGGCACAGAGGGAACCTAATGCAACATAATAAAGGCCATATATGACAAACCTGCAGCAAACATAATTCTCAATGGTGAAAAACTGAAAACATTTCCTCTAAGATCAGGAACAAGACACAGATGTCCATTCTCACCACTATTATTCAACATTGTTTTGGAAGTCCTAGCCATGGCTATCAGAGAAGACAAAGAAATAAAAGAATGCAAACTGGAAAAGAAGAAGTACAACTGTCACTGTATGCAGATGACACGATACTATACAGAGAAAGTACTAAAGATGTTACCAGAAAACTACTAGAGCTCATCAATGAACTTGGTAAAGTTGCAGAATACAAAATTAATACACAGAAATCTCTTGCATTCCTATATATTAACAACAAAAATCAGAGAGAGAAATTAAAAAACAATCCCATTTACCATAGCAACAAAATGAATAAGATACCTGAGAATAAACCTACCTAAGGAGGTAAAAGACCTGTACTCTGAAAACTATAAGATACTGGTGAGAAAAATAAAAGGTGACACAAACTGATCAAGAGATATACCATGTTCTTGGATTGGAAGAATCAGTATTGTGAAAATGACTATACTACAGAAAGCAATCAACAGATTCAATGCAATCTCTATCAAATTACCAATGGCATTTTTCACAGAATTAGAACAAAAATTTTACAATTTGTATGGAGAAACAAAAGACTCCCAATAGACAAAGCAATCTTGAAAAAGAAAAATGGAACTGGAGGAATCAGGCTCTATGACTTCAGACTGTACTACAAAACTACAGTAATCAAAATGGTATGGTACTGGCACAAAAACAGAAATATACATCAATGGAACAAGGTAGAAAGCCCAGAAATAAATGTATGCATCTATGATCAATTAATGTATGACAAAGGAGGCGAGACTATACAGTGGAGAAAAGATAGCCTCTTCAATAAATGGTGCTGGGAAAACTGGACAGCTATATGTAAAAGAATGAAATTAGAAGATTTTTAACACCATACACAAAAATAGACTCAAAATGGACTAAAGACTTAAATGTAAGGCCAGACACTATAAAACTCTTAGAGGAAAACATTCAGAACACTCTTTGACATAAATAGCAGAAATATCTTTTTTGTTCCACCTACTAGAATAATGAAAATAAAAACAAAAATAAACAGATGGTATCTAATTAAACTTAAAAGCTTTTGCACAGCAAAGGAAACCATAAACAAAACAAAACAAATATCCTCAGAATGGGAGAAAATATTTGAAAATGAAGCAACCAGCAAAGGATTAATCTCCAAAATATACAAGCAGCTCATGCAGTTCAACAACAAAAACAAACAACCCAATCAAAAACTGGGCAGAAGATCTAAATAGACATTTCTCCAGAGAAGTCATACAGGTGGGCAAATAGCACATGAAAAGGTGCTCAACGTCACTAATTATTAGAGAAATGAAAATCAAAATTACAATGCGATATCACCTCACACCACTCAGAATGGCCGTCATCAAAAAAATCTACAAACAATAAATGCTGGAGAAGGTGTGAAGAAAAGGGAACCCTCCCACACTGTTGGTAGGAATGTAAATTGGTACAGCCACTATGGAGAACAGTATGGAGGTTCCTTAAAACACTAAAAATAGAATGAATATATGACCCAGTAATCCCACTTCTGGGCTTATATCATGAGAAAAACAAAAGTTGAAAAGATTCATGCACCCCAATGTTTGCCACAGCACTATTTACAATAGCCAAGACATGGAAGCAACCTAAATCTTCATCAACAGAGGAATGGATAAAGAAGATGTCATACATATATACAATATTACTCAGCCATAAAAAAAGAATGAAATAATGCCATTTGCAGCAACATGGATGGACCTAGAGATGGTCATACTAAGTGAAGTAAGTCAGACACAGAAAGACCAATATCATATGATATCACTTATATGTGAAATCTATAAAAAGGGTACACATGAATTTGGTAACAAAACAGAAGTAGAGTCACAGATATAGAAAACAAACTTATGATTACCATGGGATAAGGAGGTGGAGGAATAAATTGGGAGATTGGGATTGACATAAACACACTACTATATACAAAATAGATAACTAAGAAACTACCGTATAGCACAGGGAACTCTACTCAATACTCTGTAATGGCCTATAGAATCTAGGGGACTTCCCTGGTGGTCCAGTGGTAAAGAATCCACCTTCCAATGCAGGGGATGCAAGTTCGATCCCTGATCGGGGAACTAAGATCCCACAAGGCACAGGGCAACTAAGCCCTTGTGCCCCAACAACTGAGCTCACATGCTTTAACAAGAGAGCCCACTTGCTACAAACTAGAGCGCCCATGCGCTCTGGAGCCTGTGTTCCACAACCACAAAGCCTGCACACCCTGGAGCCCACACACCACAACTAGAGAGAGAAAACCTGTATGCCACAAGTAGAGAGAAGCCCAAGCACTGCAACAAAGAGACTGCACCACAACGAAAGATCCTGTATGCTGCAACTAAGACCAATGCAGCCAAAAAAATAAAGAAAAAAAAGAATCTAAAAAAGTGATTATATGTATATGTATAACTGATTTACTCTGCTGTACGCCTGAAACTAACACAACATTGTAAATCATCTATATTCCAGTAAAAATTATTTTAAAAAGGTACTATACATATTAATATAAGACAACATGACCATCTGTATTATTAAAGAAAAAGCAATTGACAAAATCTAGCACTCTTTGATGATTAAAACACACACTCATCAAACTACATATACAAGGCAACATCCTCAACCTGACGGAGGTCATCTACCAAAAAACACCACAGTTAACAACATAATTAATGATGAAGAACTGAAAGCTTTCCCTATAAAATTAAGGATGAGACAAAAATATCTGCTGTCACTAATTGTATTCAACATTATACTAAGATTCTTGCCAGGAAAATTGGGAAGGGGAAAAAAAGCATCTAGATTAAAAAGAAAGAAGTAAAATTATTTTTTTGCAGATTATGTGATATTATGTATTGAAATTCCTAAGAAATTCATATACAACACAAACATGCAAACCTACACACACATACAAACTTAGAGCTAGTAAATGAGTTCTTTAGATTTGAAGGATACAAGATCAAAATTTTAAAGTTAATTGTATTTTTATACATTAGCAACGAACAATCATAAAATGAAATTAGAAAAACAACGCATTTTACATTATAATGATATGGGATATATATACACACGATATATTATCTATATATGAGTGCTATGTGATATATGTATGATATATTTATATATGAATAAGTAAATTAAAATGTGTCAAGATTTTCAAAAGATTGCATATTATAATAAGTCAGGGGTGGAGAGAGGTTCAGTTAGTTGAGATACACAGTCAGGTAAAATCAGTGAGGATGGAAACAGGAAAATTCCGGTCAAGGGAGTAAGCAGTGAGTAGAGATGTAAAAGCAGGAAATATACCTGATGTGTTAGAAAAACAATGGATCTGGATGAGTCAAAGTTCTCACAGAATGTTCTAATGGCAACCCTCCCCCACTCTTCAATTCTCTGCCCCCTGTAAAGGTTATCACAATCAGTCCTTCTTTGGTAAAGGCTCCAGTAGGGGCTTGAGGAGATCTTTGGAGCAGGCCTGTAAGATATCACTCCTCTCTGATGGATAATGAGCCCTGAAAGAAACCCCACCTAATACCTGGGGTACTTTCTCATAACATACTAGGCAACACATTTTACAGTATTGAACTATGCTAAAATTCATTTAAAATATAACTCAGTGGATCTATAATTTCACTTCTAAATATGTATATAAATAAGCACTTCCAAGCCATATTTTTTAAGTGATTACTTTTCTGTATTATCCATTTAATATTATATAAATACTGTGGGAGCAAAAGCACTACTTTTTTATGTATTTTGTAAAGTCTCCTAAGTTGTGGATAAATGATGAATTTTAAATAATAGCAACAATGAGCATAGTTAATATTTACAAGGTTAAACCTTAAATGATGTTGTCCTGATGATGGTGTTTCCAATTGTTCCTTTTGCAAAAACATGGGCATCTTTAGAACTCAACAGACAATAAAACAAGCAATATAATGTTGTTATCCATACAACACACTTTCTCCATTGGTATCTTCAATTTTACTTTTCATGTGAATGACATTAATAGGGGTTTTCAAACATTTTTGACAGCTATACTTGGTCCTTAAACTCTTCTCATCAAAGTGTCCCTAATACTCAAATTTGCATATAAATTCCTGTTCTCCATCATATACCATGTGAATAAAGAACATAACTGTTTGCTTTTTCAGTCATATTAAAAACATTTCAGGCAAATTGAATGTGTTATGTTGATAGCAAGATACAGAAGCAGCTGCTGGAGATGATGATCACTGTGAAAGCACATCTTGGGAGGCATTTGAAGATATGTTTTCAAGGGTGACTGTTCCCCATAGCTAAGACAACACCAGCCTGGTAAGACCCACAAAGCAGATTTTCTAAATTACCTCTTTACTGCATGCCTCTCCCATTAGCACAGCCACCTCCTTGTCATTCACACCGACGTAATGATCACCTCTGCAGCATTTACACCCTGGGCCTGGCTGGCTGGTTGCCTCTTACTCTGTGGCAAGATTATTGATTGCAGGTGCTTATTAAGCAAGTATGAAGCAATAAGCCATGAGGGCTGTTGATAATTCAAGAGGCAAAGCTAGTAATTATATAGAAATCAGGAGGATTATTATATACGAGGCCTTTTGGTAAATATGACTGATTGCTATTGCAGGGCTGTGATGACTGTTTGAATTTAAATGTATTATTATTGATTTTCTTTGGTTTTATTGCATTTTAAATTGACAGGTTTTTAATGCAAATTGTCCATTCTACCCAACTGCCAGGTCCTGCTCCTGTAACTTGATGATTAATGGACATGTGCAGTGGTTACGGTTTCTACTGCTCAGTCCGAAGTGAAGCCACTATCTTTTTTCCTCCAAGTGTACTTTCCTTTCACTGTTTTCTGAATGTAACATGTATTGTGCATCAGAATTTCATGATCTATTGGCACTGTTGTGCTGCTTATAAAAATGCCGATTAAAATCATTAAATGACATTAAAGTTTCTTCCAGATTGAACTTATACACCATTATGTCTTCCTGTCTTTTTCTTTTGTAAGTTAAATCTCTCAAGAAGACAAAATTTTCAAAAGGCAAAATATGATGAAATCTTAAGGAAAACTGGATAATGCCAATAGTCTGAAATTTGAACACAGTGAAGTGAACATATACAGTAATAAGTTACTTTAAATGGTCAGTATTGTGATTCCTTGAGGCATTTTGAACTGAGGAGGTAGAGAGATGTCGATTCTCTATAATACTGATATATAATAAAGATACTGAATAGGGGGAAGAAAACCATGTGTTTTATTTTATGTTCATATTTAGCACACTTTTAGTTCATTTGAAATACTCACTAGAGAATGAATTCATCTTCAGAATTGTGGAGATTTGCTTGTTCTAAAAATGGATATCAAAATATTCAACTGCTCATGGAGCAGATGCCTAAACAGATCTCAGAAAATGTAAGAAACTTGGCTAAGTATATCTATCACATCAAAGTTAACACTGAAATAACAATTATTATTTCTATTCTTATTATAGCCAACACATTGACTATATGCCATACACAAGTTTTGTATCATTCTGGCACTGTAATAACTTTCTAAAGTAGGTATTCTTATAATCTATGTATACATAAGAAGGAACTGAGGCTAAATCAGTCACTTTCTTGAGGATAGATTACTGATAAAAGGCAGATCCAATAATAATTAATGTCTAGCTACAAAGCTCTTGCTTTTTAATCTCAGCATTGTTGGTCTATGACTCTAGTATTGTGATTCTTCCTTTTAAAATGCATGTTTTTCATTCATTTATTCATGAGATATTGAAGGATTACTATATAACACTATTCTAGACTCTGTGGATAGAGTGGTGATAAAGATGGGTAAAATCCCTTCTTCATGTTTCTTACATTATAATTAAGGAAACAGAGCAAAGATACATAACCTACTAAATAGTAGAGTATAAAATAATGGAGTGATAGTGCCATCAAATTTTAGTAATGTAAATGAAGAGATAAAGAGTGACAATGACAAATTTTACATGGAAAAGTGAGAGAGATCAAGTCGGTGTGTAGGCCTAAAAAATCAGAGCCCTGAATCCTGTGGATATTAAATTTGAGATTCTTATAGCATATCCAAAAGAAGACATAAATTAGACATAAATTAAATGTCTAGAGCTACACTATCCAATCTGGTCACTACTAGCCACATGTGGATATTTAAATTTAGATTAATTTTAATTAAATAAAATTAAAAATTCAGTTCCTCATTTACACTAGCTGCATTTTAAAGAGCTAAATAGGAACATGTGTAGTTAGCTACCATATTGGATAGTACAGATATAGAATAAGTCTGCCACTACAGAAGTTTCAATTGGACAGCACTGGTTTAGAGTTCAGAAAAAAGGTCAGATTTGGAGACACTAATTTGTAAATCAAAAAATGACTCAATGTTTTATTTGAGCAACTGGTTAGATAGTGGTACCAATTTCTGAGATAAGTAAATTAGAGAAGAGGTTAGCATGTAGATTGTGGATTGAAAGTTTTTCATCTAAGGAGTACAAAATTGAATAATACATTTAAAGCAAGATGAGATATCCTATAATGGACAACAGAAGACAATTTGTAATTAAGAATGTCAATATCAAACTCTAAATACTATTTACTCTCCTTTGCAAGGAAAAAAATCCCTAAGGTCCTGAAGTATGGTATGTATTCTATATGTCTTATAATCTCTGGAACCTATTGTGGAGTTTTTTAGTATTATCATCTCCAATTCATATAGTTCTGTTCCCACAGATGCAAAATAACTTGGATATTAAAGATATAACCATAAATAACTTACTTCCATTATTAGGATACTGGTATAATTACTCCTTCTACTTTCACATATGCACAAGAATTAACATTTCTCCTGATAATTAAGATTAGAGAAGTTTAGCTCCATCACCTGAATTATCCAGTTAACTCTATTTTAGAACACAATGGACAGTATAAGCAAAATCCATATATATCAAATACATAGATCCTTTCTTTGATCTTTCAAGATTTGTCTCCTTGAACAAGATAAAGATTCCAAGAACTTAGTGTGCTTTATATATGCTTCTATAATTATTCAAAGTTGCATTATTAAAAATATAAAAAGTAACTGAAAACTATATCCCACTCCTATCATAAACTTAGTTTTAGCTCTATCTTCTCTTTTCAGTTCCTTCTTACTTATTTCTGATTTATCCTACTTAATTTTACTTGGAATAATGAATCTACTGCTACTATAATAATAATGAGGAATGTCTTAAAGTAGGGATGGTTTGCTTTTTAAAAAATCCTCTGAACATGAGAGTTATCACGTGTGTGTGTAATCACTATAGACAATGCAAACAACACATGGCAAAGAAGCAAATGTTGTCTAAACAGATGACGATAGGTCAGAAAAGAACTTGAGTAGACTCATATTGAACATGAAATAAGCTTGAGTAAAATCTATATGTAAATAAAAATATTTGGTAATTTTTATTAGTTGTTTTGACTGATGAAAGTACTTTAATACTAAATTTTTCTTTCCCAGAAAGAACACCCTTCATTCTTAGTAAATATTGAGATATTAATAATTTAATTCACCATTGTGAATTATATAATAAGCCACATAGCCTTTTCCATGCTAGGACATCCAATAAGTACCATTCAGTTTACAGATGAATGAAAAGTATGAATAATTCTTCTATTATATATTCTTTGGGCTTATCAAATTCAAGGTAACTTTCAATCCAAAATTGAATACAGCCATTTGTATATAGAGCAGATCAGCAATGTTAATTATTAATACATTTTATAATTATTCTTTCTGAACACTAGTGAGAAAGTTAAAACATAAAATAAACAAATCCAACTTAAATTGTTCTCAGTTTTATTCATGAACAATTACTTTGATCAAAACAATCCAAAATGATTTTCAAGGTTACCTGGTATAGACCTCATAATTTGTAGCTAAGTGATAAAATAATTATACATGTTCTTAAGCCTTTAGCACCTTTGAAACCGATCAGGTTGCCAGTGTATGCTTTGCTTCACCTTTGGCTTAAGATCTGAAAGAACACATATCTGTCTTTTGTGAGTTCTGAGTATGTTGTGGTATTTTTCCTTTAAGCACAGCAGGATCCCGACTTTTCTAGATATTTTCATACTTGGTCATTTCCACTTTCCCATTATGAATAAATCAGCCTAATAGCCAAAATTATACAGATTTTGTGTATCAGCAGAGGAGAGATGTAGTACTTTAGGAAAAAAATAGTGGAGGTCTTAATAAGATGCTGCACTTGTAGAAGGATACCAAATATATATTTTGGCCAGATTTTATGTGTTTAAGGGTTAAAGTCAATTACCTATCATTGTCTTTATATCAACAGAGTAGATTAAATTAGTGAGATACAAACATACATCTAAAATTTAATTTGAGATAATAATATTACAATTTTATTACTAAAGCTTTGGTAGACAGATTTTTTTAAAATTTGAACGTGTTGTACATGAACAATAGTCTTTCAGTGCAGCAATCTGCTTGATTCTGTCAGTGGTCATTTCATTGTACATCTGTGCTATAAACAGTTGTTAATGTTCATTTTCTGTTGGTAAAAGAGCAAGGCATAGTTTGGCTTATTTTATCATGTAAAAGATTTTGTTGAAAGAATTCTGGTAACAAGTTAGTACGTTTATCTTCCCTAGTAAAAGCTAAGATAAAGACTATTTTTCAATCCCTGGACTTGAAAATTTGATAAGGATGATGATGATGATGATATTCAAGTTCCTTTAATACAAACTGAAGATTTATGCAATGATAGAAGAATACAAATTTGACTATTTCTGAAGCTGACCAAAATTTTTTTTATCATATTTTTACATACACTCATTTCTTTACATAATCACTTCAAAACAAAGATATGCTGTTAAACTTTGGATCTAGAAATGTGGCAGTGGAACAATGTAATTAATATTCAAAATAATAAAATAATCTCTGAAGCTTTATCTGCACAACTTCCAATAGGAGAATGAGAGGGGATTTTTATAGCAATTAGCAAGTAAGAATCATTTTTATTTTCAAGGCCCAGCACTTCAACTGTCTCTTCCAGAGCTTCTCACAAATAAACTATTTGGGTTATCTTAAGAGTCCCTCTAACTACTGAAAAACTTGGTAGTCATTAACAATAATTTAGAGGATTAATTATTGGTAAAATATTGCTATTTAGTACTGATTGCCTCACATTATGCTATAAATATAGACTGATGCAAGCATTCTTTTATACATTTATTAGCTGTTTCTCCATCTTTTTAAAATAACCTGTAAATGTACTTGATCTAAATGTGATCACTAATGCAGAGAAGCTTGAAGAAGCAGACGAATCGAAGAACACATATAATTTCTTTTCCATGAGTGGCCAAAATTGCATCCCACTTAAGTAGAAACAGCATCCAGCATAATAAATATGACTGATCTCCTGTTAATGAATGGTCAATTACTGAATCACTTTATGTGCTTGCAAATAGCCTTGTGTGTGTAACAGAAGATTTGAGAGGAGACATATCTAAACAAAGCATTAAAAATAGAAAATGTATGACAATTTTAAATATAGATATCAAATACAAATAAATTTGCAAATCCGTCACTGAAGGCAAAGTTTACAGACTATAATAAACACTCACAAAAGCCCATGCTATAAAGATCAGGGAGTTCCTTGGATAGCACAGATTATACTCATGATATTCTGACTATGACAATGGGCCATGAACTTGTGTTTGGAATCAGCTTTTGTTTATAAAATCTGCCTTGAGTTCTAACTCTGTTAAAAGCTCTGCTGCCACCTTAGTTATTAGCATGCCCAACATAATTTTCACAAGGGGATTACCTGGAGAAACTAAAATAGACATTTCTTTTACAGTAGTTCTTATCTTTGATCATATAATTTGCCAGGATCTGTACTGTTGGGATCCTCAGTACCCACAGCTGGTGTTTACTAGAGCTTTTTTTTCCAATTTAGAAAAATCCAGAGACATTTATATATACCTTAATGTTTAGGTGACTCAGAACCAAGTCAAAATTCGTGGTATTTCCAGCTCTGATATCTTGACCCCACTCTAATATATGAGCTTCTGTCCTACTCTTGTGAACAAGATTACACCTGCTACCTTAATTATTTGGATCCTTTTGTTGGTTCTGAATCTAAATTATTGTAGTGATAATCTGTCCACTATTCAATTCCAACATCACTGACTCCCAGCTTGGTCTTATTCTCTTGCTTCTCTTCCTCTTCTTTCTTCTAATAAGTCTCTAATAAACATCTTATATTTTCTAGCATTGTTTTAATTGATATGTTATTTTATTTAACTTTCATGTTACTGTGAAGTATTTTATTAATGTTATTTTGCAGAATAGTAATAAAAAAGTAACAACTTATCCAGAGTTGCACTGACAGAAAGTGGCAAAGCTGGCCCTTTCTTACTCCATCAACTATACTCACAAAGCCTCTAGCAAATTTAAATTCTGATTCTAACTTTATTATAAATTGCCATTTGCTGAATGATCTAAACCTTGTAAGACATTTATGATGTCTGCAGAGCTATCCAGATCTCTATATATAACCTGTTCCCAGCACTCCATCATTACACTCTGGAAATCTGCTAGATTTTTACCCATTCAGATCTCATTGATATCAATTGCTTGGCAAGAATCCCAATTCTTATCTTCCCAGTCCTGTGCTGTGAATACTTGGCTCTTTTACTACAGATGGAATTTCTCCTTAAATTAGTATATGGGTCTTCCCTTATTCATTCAACCATTAAATAATTAACTTCCCAGCCCTAACTATGAGAAAAGAGTGTGGAACCATGATAATAAAAAAGATAGTGAAAGTACTTGCCATTCTACCTCATGCTAACATTTCATCTAATTTCTAAGGACAGTTAATCTCTCAATGACATGCTCATCCATTTCATGAAGCACAAAAACTTCTAAACTCTCCCTTTTCACTCTCATTTCCTATGAGCTCAGGAATATGAAATAGATTTTGTATCTATTCAGTATTTGTGTACACATGTGACTATAAACCAGTTTGGTTTCTATTGGTAACTCGTATACTGTTATTCATCAAGGGACAAGAGTTGTATCCCTTAAAATTCACTGTATAGGGTCCAGAGATGAGCCCTCAAAACATCTGGCTTTTAAAACCAATGAAACCCGCATTACCAAGACCCAAAGGGTTGTAGCAAACTAAGAAATGCCTCTTAAAGGGCATGCAGACAACCAAACCCAAGGCCCAAGGCAGAAGCAGCTATTTAAAAAGCACTAAGACTTTATGTGAAAGAGATTCATTTGCTAATCATAAAGCATCAGTTGGAGGGACAGTGGCCTGTTGGGATACTCTCGAGGGACAAAAGTGCTGGCAGGCACCAGTTTTGCACTCTCCTTGTACATTGCTAAAGCTGGTGAGCACCATCTTTTCTGTTTTACTCTTTCTTTTTCCTCATTAGAGGCTATCATTGCATTCTCCCTATGCCACACTTCATAGCACCAGTATCTCTTGGAGGGGAGCTTTTACACACATTTGGTGCCCTGGTTTTTACTTCTAATATCCTGGTCTCTGTGCCTGCTGCCCAGAGAGTGTCCCATGATTGCCTGGCTGTGGTCAGGAGAGTTTGATTTCCTGGGTTGCAGAGAACTGTAGCAATTAGAGAGAATTTTTGGCAGGTTATATCCTTAAGACACTGCACAGAAAGAAGACTGAAACAAACTCCCATCTCTTTCTGTGAAAGAGGATTTTGTTCATCCTAGAACTTCGGTCTGAGGGGCAGACTTCAGGACTGGCACACATCTAGTAGCCTACAAATGTGCTCTGAAGGAAGGTAAGCCATACACACCATATTTGCACTCTCCCTCTGCCTCATTAGCACTCACTGGTATCTCCTAGAAAGGAGCTTATATACTCATCTGGAGCCCCAATTTTTGCTACTTCATACAGAGGACACACCTAGATCGCCTGGCACTGGTAGCCAGCAAGTTTTATCCTTACAGTCTCATAGGACTATATGTATTTATATGCTATAAAAGTAGCTGCCTGATGATGTGGCTTCCAGTCAGCCTGAATCTAGTGTTAAGTGAGATCCTTCCTTTGGGACACTGATGGGTCTTAGCACACCCTCAACCATTGGGGGCCATTAAAAATAAAATGGGCTGCGTTGAAAATCACAAAAGTTTGAGGCAACCAAGAGCCAGGACAGGGTTGAACAATAAATTTCATCTCCTACTTCAAGACTGGGAGAGTTGACTGTTCTATCTAATGTATAGAAACCAACACAGAGAGTCAAGCAAAATGAATAAACAGAGAAATATGTTCCAAATAAGTCTCCAAGATAAAATGTAAGGGAAAAAAAAAACCTTAATGTAATGGAGAAGAGTAAGTCAACTGATAAAGAGTTCAAAGTAATGGTCATAAAGATGCTCCCTGAATTGGGGAGAATAGATGAACACAGTAGAACTTCAACAGAGAGATTAAAAATATAAGAAAGTACTAAATAGAAATCATCAAGCTGAAGAATACAATAACAACTGAAAAAACACACTACAGGAGTTCAACAACAGACTAGTTGAAGTAGACTAAAAGATAAATGAACTCAAAAACAGGGCACTGAAACTCACCCAACCACAGCAGCAAAAAGAAAAAAAGGAATGAAAAAAGTGAAGATAGCTTAAGGGACTATGGGAAGACATCAAGCAGATGAACATTTGCATCACAGGGCCCCCAGAAGAAGAAAAGAGAGAGGAAGAGACAGAAATCTTATTTGAAGAAATAATGGCTAAAAACTTCCCAAATTGGTGGAAAGAAATAGACATCCAGATCCAGGAAGTTCAGAGAGTTCCAAACAAGATGAACTCAAAGAGGCCCAAACAAGACACATTATAATTAAATTATCAAAATTTAAAGATAAGAAGAGAATCTTAAAAGCAGCAAGAGACAACTTGTTATATACAAGGGGACCCCAAAAAGACTCTCAGCAGATTTTTTTTTTCAACACAAACTTTGCAGGCCAAAAGAGAGTAGCACAAAAACAACAAAAACAAACAAACAAAAAAACACAATATACTAGGTAAAAAAACAAACTTCTAACCAAGAATACTCTATCCAACTGGCAAAATTATCATTCAGAATTGAATGAGTTATAAAGAGTTTTATGGACAAGCAAAAAATAAAGGTGTTCATCACAACTAAACAAGCCTCTTAAGAAATGTTAAAGGGACTTCTTTGAGTTGAAAATAAAGAGCACTAATTGGGAACAATAAAACATATGAAATCTCACTACTAAAGGTTAATATATAGTAAAAGTAGTGGCTAAATTCACGTTTAAAGCTAGTAATGAATATTAAAACACAAAAGTAGTAAAAATAATTGACTACAATAATTACTTAAGGGATGCACAAGATAAAAAGATGTAAAATGTAAAATGTGACATCAAAACATAAAATGTAGAGGAGAGGTTAAAAATATAGAGCATTAGAATGCATTCAAACTTTAGTTGTTATCAATTTAAAATAGACTATTATAAATATAAGTTTTAGAAAGATCAGTGGAACAGGATAGAAAGCCCAGAGATAAACCCACACACATATGGACACCTTATCTTTGATAAAGGAGGCAGGAATGTACAGTGGAGAAAGGACAGCCTCTTCAATAAGTAGTGCTGGGAAAACTGGACAGGTACATGTAAAAGTATGAGATTAGATCACTCCCTAACACCATACACAAAAATAAGCTCAAAATGGATTAAAGACCTAAATGTAAGGCCAGACACTATCAAACTCTTAGAGGAAAACATAGGCAGAGCACTCTATGACATAAATCACAGCAAGATTCTTTCTGACCCACCTCCTAGAGAAATGGAAATAAAAACAAAAATAAACAAATGGGACCTAATGAAACTTCAAAGCTTTTGCACAGCAAAGGAAACCATAAACAAGACCAAAAGACAACCCTCAGAATGGGAGAAAATATTTTCAAATGAAACAACTGAGAAAGGATTAATCTCCAAAATTTATAAGCAGCTCATGCAGCTCAATAACAAAAAAACAAACAACCCAATCCAAAAATGGGCAGAAGACCTAAATAGACATTTCTCCAAAGAAGATATACAGACTGCCAACAAACACATGAAAGAATGCTCAACATCATTAATCATTAGAGAAATGCAAATCAAAACTACAATGAGATATCATCTCACACCAGTCAGAATGACCATCATCAAAAAATATAGAAACAATAAATGCTGGAGAGGGTGTGGAGAAAAGGGAACACTCTTGCACTGCTGGTGGGAATGTGAATTGGTTCAGCCACTATGGAGAACAGTACGGAGGTTCCTTAAAAAACTACAAATAGAACTACCATATGACCCAGCAATCCCACTACTGGGCATATACCCTGAGAAAACCAAAATTCAAAAAGAGTCATGTACCAAAACGTTCATTGCAGCTCTATTTACAGTAGCCCGGAGATGGAAACAACCTAAGTGCCCATCATCGGTTGAATGGATAAAGAAGATGTGGCACATATATACAATGGAATATTACTCAGCCATAAAAAGAAACGAAATGGAGCTATTTGTAATGAGGTGGATAGACCTAGAGTCTGTCATACAGAGTGAAGTAAGTCAGAAAGAAAAAGACAAATACCGTATGCTAACACATATATATGGAATTTAAGAAAAAAAATGTCATGAAGAATCTAGGGGTAAGACAGAAATAAAGACACAGACTTACTGGAGAATGGACTTGAGGATATGGGGAGGGGGAAGGGTGAGCTGTGACTGGGTGAGAGAGAGGCATGGACATATATACACTAACAAAGGTAAGGTAGATAGCTACTGGGAAGCAGCTGCATGGCACAGGGATATCGGCTCGGTGCTTTGTGATCGCCTGGAGGGGTGGGATAGGGAGGGTGGGATAGGGAGGGTGGGAGGGAGGGAGACGCAAGAGGGAAGAGATATGGGAACATATGTATATGTATAACTGATTCACTTTGTTATAAAGCGGAAACTAACACACCATTGTAAAGCAATTATACCCCAATAAAGATGTTAAAAAAATAAATATAAGTTTTTATTTATATACCTTGTGGTAACCAAAGAGAAAAACATGTAGTATATATGTTTGTAGTAGATATGTTAGTATCTATGTACAAAAGAAAATGAAAGCACACCACTAAAGAAAGTTATCAAACCTCAAAGGAATAGAATAAGTGAAAAAGAAAGGAACTGAGAGGAACTACAAAACAGCCAGAAAACAATTTTTTTCAATGGCCATAAGTACATATCAATAATTACTTTAAATATAAATGGATTAAATTCTCCAATTAAAAGACATAGAATGGATTAAAAAACTAGAAACATCTATATACTGCCTACAAGAGACTCACTCCAGTTATAAGGACACACACAGGCTGAAAGTGAGGAATGGTAAAAGATGTTCTATGTAAATGGAAACCAGAAGAAAGCTGGAGTAGTTATACTTACATCAGGCCAAAGAGACTTTAAAACAAAGACTGTAATAAAGAACAAAGAAGGGCATTATATAATAATAAAGGGGTCAATCCAGCAAGAAGATATATTTATAAATGTATGTGCACCCAACATAGGAGTACCAACATACATGAAGCAAATATTAATGGACGTAAAGGGAGAAATAGCAATACAATAATAATAGAGAACTTTAATAACCCATGTACATGATTGGATAGATTATTCAGACAGAAAATCAATAAGAAAACAGCTTTAAACAACACTTAACAGATATAGAGTTGACAATTGAACAATGTGAGGATTAGGGATGCTGACCCCACACACACAGTTGAAAATCTGTTATAAAATTTACAGCCATCCCTCCATTTCTGCAGTTCCACATCTGTGGATTCAACCAACTGTAGATCATGTAGTACTGAAGTATTTGTTGAAAAAACCCTATGTATAAGTATACCTGCCAAGTTCAAACTTGTGTCATCCAAGGGTCAACTGTATAATAGAACGTTCCATCCAAAAGTAAAAGAATACTCATTGTTTTCAAGTGTACCTGGAACATTCAGGAAGATAGGTCATTTCTTAGGCCACAAAACAAGTCTTGATAAACTGAAGAAGACTGAAAACATATCAAGTATCTTTTCCAACCACAGTGGTATGCAACTAGAGATCAATTACAAGAAGAAAACTGGAAAATTCACAAATATGTTGACATTAAACAACATGTTATTGAACAACCAATAAGTCAATGAAGAAATCAAAAGAGAAATTTTAAAAAATACCTTGAGAGAAATGAAAATGGAAATACAACATAACAAAACTTGGGAGATGCAGCAAAAGCAGTTCTAAGAAGGAAGGTCATGGTGGAAAATGCCTCCATCAAGAAATAGAAATATTTGAAAATAAACAAACTGACTTATGTCTCAAGGAACTAGAAAAAGAACAGCAAAGCCCCAGGTGAGTAGAAGGTAGGAAATAATGATCAGAGTGAACATAAATGCAATATAGAGGCTAAAAAGACAATAGAAATATCAATGAAACTAAGAGAAGGGTCTTTGACAAGATAAACAAAATTTATAAAACTTTAACTAGACCAACCAAGAAAAAGAAAGAGGATTCAGATAATTGAAATCAGATATAGATAATTACAACTGATTACCACAGATTCACAAAGGACATAAGAGACTACTATGAACAATTATACACTAATAACTTTGACAAACTGGAAGAAATGGATGAAATCCTAGAAACATAATCTACAAGATGGAATCACAAAGAAATTGAATATCTTGACTGATCAATAGTAAGGAGATTGAAAAACCTCCCAACAAACAAATATATACTTCCAAACACATTTCACAAAAACAGTATTATCCCGATACTAAAACCAGACAATGATGCCACAAGTAAAGAAAATTACAGACCAATATCCCTGAAAAACATAGATGCAAAAATCTTCCACAAAATATTAGCAAACACAATTCAACAATACATTAAAAGGATCACACATCATGATTAAATGGGATTTATTCCAGGGATTCAAGGATGGTTCAGAAATCCACAAAAATGTGATACACCACATTAACAAAATGAATAAAAATTACATGATCATGTCAACAGATACAGAAAAAAAAAGCATTTGACAAAACTCAACAGTGATTTATGATAAAATTTTATAATAAAAGAACTGTACCTAATAAAGGTCATATGTGACAAACCCAGATCTAACATCATACTCAATGGTGAAAAGCTTACACTTTTCCTCTGAGATCAGGAGTAAGATAAGAATTCCCACTCTTACTATTTTATTCAACACAGTACCAAAAGTCCAAGCCAGAGCAATTAGGCAAGAAAAGGAAATAAAAGACATCCAAATTGGAAAAGAAGTAAAACTGTCATTCTTGGCAGATGACATGGTATTATATAGAAAACCCTAAATACTTCACCAAAGAACTAATTAATTAGAAATAACACATGAATTCAGTGAAGTTGCGGGATACAAAAACAAGGTACAGAATTCTATTGTGTTTCTATACATTAATAATGAACTATCACAAAGAACAATTAAGAAAACAATTACCTTTACAACTGCATAAAATATAAATAGAATGAATAATTCTAAAACTTGTATGGAACAAAAAAAACCTGAATAGCCAAAACAATCTTGAGAAAGAAGAACAAAGCTGGAGGCATCATGTGCCCTGATTTCAGACTATATTACAAAGCTATAGTAATCAAAACAGTATGGTACTGGCATAAAAACCAACACACAGATCTATGGAACAGAACAGAGAGCACCAAGATAAACTCACACGTATATGGTCAATTAATTCATAACAAAGGAGTCAAGAATATACAATGGGGAATTTACAGTCTCTTCAATAAGTGGTATTGGGATAATTGGAGAGCTATGCAAAGGAATGAAACTGGACCACTTACACAATACACAAAAATTAACTCAAAATGGATTAAAGAATTGAATTTAAGACCTAAAAACATAAAATCCCTAGAAGAAAACATAGGTGGTAAGCTTATTGACAAGGTCTGGGTGATGATTTTTTGGATTTGACACTAAAAGCAAAGGCAAGAAAAACAAAAAAATACAAGAGGGACTGCATCAAAATAAAAACCTTCTGCACAGCAAAGGAATCCATCAACAAAGTGAAAAGGCAACCTACTGTATTGGAGAAACTAGTTGCAAATCACATATCTATTAACAAGTTAACATGCAAAATGTATAATAAACACATATAACTCAATAACAGAAAAACAATCTGATTGAAAAAAGGGCAGAGGGACTTACCTAGTGGCGCAGTGGTTAACAATCCACCTGCCAATGCAGGGGACACAGGTTTGATCCCTGATCTGGGAAGATCCCACAGGCCACAGAACAATTAAGCCCATGTGCCACAACTACTGAGCCTGCACTCTAGAGCCCGCAAGCCACTACTACTGAAGCCCACACACCTAGAGCTAGTGCTCTGCAACGGGAGAAGCCACCTCAATCAGAAGCCTGTACACCGCAGAGAAGAGAAACCCCTGCTCACCTCAACTAGAGACAGCCCGCACACAGCAACAAAAACCCAATGCAGCCAAAAATAAAAATAAATAAAAAATAAATAAATGTATTAAAAAACGAAAAAGAAAAGTGGGCAGAAGATCTCAATAGACATATTTCCAAAGAAGACATGCAGATAGCCAACAGGTACATAAAAAGATGCTCAAAAACACTAATCATCAGGGAAATACAAATCAAAACTACAATGAGATGTCACCTCATACTCATCAGAATGGCTATTATCAAAAAAGACAAGAAATAACAAGTGTTGTCCAAGATGTGACGAAAAGGGAACGCTTGCGCGCTGTTGGTGGGAATGTAAATTGGCACAGCCACTATGTAAAACAGTATGCAGGTTCCTTAAAATCTTAAAAATAAAACTACCTTTTTCATTTCTAATTCTATTAATTTGAGTCTTCTCTCTTTTTTTCTTGATGAGTCTGGCTAACAGTTTATCAGTGTTTTTTATCTTCTCAAAGAACAAGCTTTTAGATTTCTTGATCTTTGCTATTGTTTCCTTCATTTCTTCTTCATTTACTTCTGATCTGATCTTCATGATTTCTTTCCTTCTGCTAACTTTGGGGTTTTTTGGTTCTTTTTTCTCTAATTGCTTTAGGTGTAAGGTTAGGTTGTTTATTTGAGAATTTTCTTGCTTCTTGAGGTAGGATTTTATTGCTATAAACTTCCCTCTTGGAACTACTTTTGCTGAATCCCATAGATTTTGGTTCATCGTGTTTTCATTGTCATTTGTTTCTAGGTATTTTTTTATTTCCTCTTTGATTTTTTCAGTGATCTCTTGGTTATTTAATAATGTATTGTTTAGCCTCCATGTGTTTGTATTTTGTGCAGATATTTTCCTGTAATTGATATCTAGTCTCATAGTGTTGTGGTCAGAAAAGATACCTGATACAATTTCAATTTTCTTAAATTAACCAAGGCTTGATTTGTGAACCAAGATATGATCTATCCTGGAGAATGTGCCAAAGCACTTGAGAAGAAAGTGTATTCTGTTGTTTTGTGATGGAATGTCCTATAAATATCAATTAAGTCCATCTTGTTTAATGTCATTTGAAGCTTGTATTTCCTTATTTATTTTCATTTTGGATGATATGTCCATGGGTGAAAGTCAGTGTTAAAGAAAAAGGAGAAGTAACAACTGACACAGCAGAAATACAAAGGATCATGAGAGATTACTACAAGCAATTATATGCCAATAAAATGGAAAACCTGGAAAAATGGAAAAAAATCTTAGAAAAGAGCAACCATCTGAGACTGCACCAGGAAGAAATAGAAAATTAAAACACACCAATCACAAGTCCTAAAATTGAAACTGTTATTAAAAATCTTCCAACAAACAAATGCCCAGGAGCAGATAGATTCACAGGCGAATTCTATCAAACATTTAGAGAAGAGCTAACAACTAGTCTTCTCAAACTCTTCCAAAATATAGCAGAGGGAGGAACACTCCCAAACTCATTCTACGAGGTCACCATCACCCTGACAAAAAAAGAAAACTACAGGCCAATACCACTAATGAACAGAGATACAAAACTCTTCAACAAAATACTAGCAAACAGAATCCAACAGCACATTAAAAGGATCACACACCATGTTCAAGTGGGGTTTATCCCAGGAATGCAAGGATTTTTCAATATACACAAATCAATCAATGTGATGAACTGTATTAGCAAACTGAAGGAGAAAAAACATATGATCATCCCAATAGATGCAGAAAAAGCTTTCAACAAAATTCAACACCCATTTATGATAAAACCGCCCCAGAAAGTAGGCATAGAGGGAGCTTACCACAACATAATAAAGGCCATATATGACAAACTCACAGCCAACATAATCTATACAGTGAAAAACTGAAACCACTTCCACTAAGATCAGGAACAAAACAAGGTTGCCCATTCTCACCACTATTACTCAACACAGTTTTGGAAGTTTTAGCACAGCAATCAGAGAAGAAAAGGAAATAAAAGGAATCAAAATTGGAAAAGAAGAACTAAAATTGTTACTGTTTGCAGATGACATGATACTATATGTAGAGAATCCTAAAGATGCTACCAGAAAGCTACTAAAGCTAATCAGTGAATTTGGTTAAGTAGCAGGATACAAAATTAATGCACAGAAATCTCTTGCATTCCTATAGTCTAATGATGAAAAATCTGAAAGAGAAATTAAGGAAACACTCCCATTTACCATTGCAACAAAAGGAATAAAATACCTAGGAATAAACCTACCTAAGGAGACAAAATACTTGTATGCAGAAAACTATAAGACACTGATGAAAGAAATTAAAGATGATACCAACAGATGGAGAGATATACCATGTTCTTGGATTGGAAGAATCAACATTGTGAAAATGACTATACTACCCAAAGCAATCTACAGATTCAATGCAATCCCTATCAAACTACCAAAAGCACTTTCCACAGAACTAGAACAAAAAATTTCACAATTTTATGGAAACACAAAAGACCCCAAATAGCCAAAGCAAACTTGAGAAAGAAATACAGAGCTGGAGGACTCAGGCTTCCTGACTTTAGACTATGCTACAAACCTATAGTCATCAAGACAGTATGGTACTGGCACAAAACCAGATATATAGATCAGTGGAACAGGATAGAAAGCCCAGAGATAAACCCACGTACATATGGTCACCTTATCTTTGATATAGGAGGCAAGAATATACAATGGAGAAAAGACAGCCTTTTCAATAAGTGGTGCTGGGAAAACTGGATAGCTACATGTAAAAGAATGAAATTAGAACACTCCCTAACACCATACACAAAAATAAACTCAAAATGGATTAAAGACCTAAATGTAAGGCCAGACACTATAAAACTCTTAGAGAATATCTTAGAGAAAAACATAGGCAGAACACACTATGACATAAATCACAGCAAGATTCTTTTTGACCCACCTCCTAGAGAAATGGAAATTAAAAAAAAATAAACAAATGGGGCCTAATGAAACTTAAAAGTTTGCACAGCAAAGGAAATGATAAACAAGATGAAAAGACAACCCTCATTATGGGAGAAAATATTTGCAAACTGACAAACGATTAATCTCCAAAATTTACAAGCAGCTCATGCAGCTCAATATCACAAAAACAACCCAATCCAAAAATGGGCAGAAGACCTAAATAGACATTTCTCCAAAGAAGATATACAGATTGCCAACAAACATATGAAAGGATTCTCAACATCACTAATCATTAGAGAAATGCAAATCAAAACTACAATGAGGTATCACCTCACACCAGTAAGAATAGCCATCATCAAAAAATCTACAAACAATAAATTCTGGAGAGGTTGAGGAGAAAAAGGAACCCTCTTGCACTGTTGGTGGGAATGTAAATTGATACAGCCACTATGGAGAACAGTACGGAGGTTCCTTAAAAAACTAAAAATAGAACTACCATATGACCCAGCAATCCCACTATTGGGCATATAACCTGAGAAAACCATATTTCAAAAGGATACATGCACCACAATGTTCATTGCAGAACTATTTACAATAGCCAGGATATGGAAGCAACCTAGGTGTCCATTGACAGACGAATGGATAAAGAAGATGTGGCACATATATACAATGGAATATTACTCAGCCATAACAAGAAACGAAATTGAGTTATTTGTAGTGAGGTGGATGGACCTAAAGTCTGTCATACAGAGTGAAGTAAGTCAGAAAGAGAAAAACAAATACCGCATGCTAACACACATATATGGAATCTAAAAAAAAAAAAAAAAAAACTAGGTTCTGAAGAACCTAGGGGCAGGACAGGAATAAAGATGCAGACGTAGAGAATGTTCTTGAGGACACAGGGCGGGAAGGGTAACCTGGGATGAAGTGAGAGAGTGGCATGCACGTATATACACTACCAAATGTAAAACAGATAGCTAGTGGGAAGCAGCCGCATAGCACAGAGAGATCAGCTCGGTGCTTTGTGACCACCTAGAGGGGTGGCATAGGGAGGGTGGGAGGGAGACGCAAGAGTGAGGAGATATGGGTATATATATATATATATATGTATATGTAGCCAATTCACTTTGTAAATGAAAAAGCAGAAACTAACACACCATTGTAAAGCAATTATACTCCAGTAAAGATGTTAAAAAAAAACAGAACTACCATATGATCCAGCAATTCCACTTCTGGGTATATATCTAAAAAAAACAACACTGGTAACTTGAAAGAATATATATACACTCTCATGTTCATTGCAGCATTATTTACAATAGCCAAGGTATGAAAAAAGAAATGTAGTGTGTACACATACACGCACACACACACACACAGAGGAATATTACTCAGCTGTGAAAAATAATGAAATCTTGCCATTTGCAACAACACAGATGAACCTTGAGGGCATTATGCTAAGTGCAATAAGTCAGACAGAGAAAGAGAAATACTGTATGATCTCATTTATACACAGAATCTAAAAAAATAAACCAAGCTCACAGTTACAGAGAACACACTGGTGGTTGCCAGAGCAGGGGAGAGGGCTGTGGTGAAATGGATAAGTGGAGTCAACAGATACAAACTTCCAGTTATAAAATAAGTCATGTGGATATAATATATAACATGGCAACTATAGTTAATACTACTGTATTCCGTATTTGAAAGTTGCTAAGAAAGTAGATCTTTAAAATTATCACAAGAAAAAACTCTGTAACTGCACATTGTGATGAACATTAGACTTACTCTAGTGATCATTTCATATTATATACAAATACCAAATCATTATATTGTATAACTGAAACTAATGTAATGTTGAATGCCAATTAAATGTCAAAAAAAAAAAGGAAGAAAGAAGAAAGAAGCCCTTGTGAAACTGAATAATAAAGTTTGGTTTTAAGTGAATAGTTATATACCACAAATAAATGTGTACTCGTATTCATATACACACAAAATAAATAAATAGGTAAATGGAATATGCCAGGTCTTTAGTGACCAACAGGCCTCTCAACTATTCCATTACTCTAATATTTGATAACTGTACTACCTCTTCCAGGGAATTCTCTATTAATAAATTAGAGCTTATAAGAGAATAATGGTCACTGTATTGATTTTTGAGCTGTTAAGAAGGTAAGGGAAAAATTGCATGTTATTGGAGCTTATAGTAACTAAATGTATTTTTTCATATTCCTTTAGACTCACAGTAGCCCATCATGTTTCAAAGGTGTAGGGATCTGATTTTTTTATTACCTATAAAATTTAGGATTGAAAATCTAAGACCACAGCAGATACCTTCATCTATAACAAGAACATGGTCAGTGTATAAAGTCAAATGCACTTATTCTTACCATACTCCTGACAACTTTATGTTTAAATCCCACCAAAATGTAAATATAGCCAGAAATTCTTTGATTGTCTCCTTCTCTATATGTGTTGTGATATTTCAAGTTATCTCAAATTTAAAGAGAAATGTAACCAGTAAACCTAAAAGTTTCCAGACACTTGTTTTTTCAGTAGGGGTTTATATTTCTGATAGGTCTTGCTTATTCTCTTCTTACATTATTAAATAAAATCCATTCTTCACATGCAACCCTCAGGGGAAAAAATATTTCATGAACCCAAACTGTGTGTAGCCTACCCCAGTGTCTTGTACATACAACCAACACACTTCATTATAACATAGGGAATCTTGTTTCCCCTTGGCCTAAATCTATTCATCTACGCTTTTGTATTTCTTCTTATAGAAATTGATTACAAGTGATTTCAACTTTATTACCAGGAACAAAATATATTCTAGGTACTGAACTCCACTTCCTGAGAGATCTATCTGGGGTATATATATGGCATACACATTTAGGAAAATGTAGGTATGACGGTCTTTGTTTTTTCTTTCTATTGTTATTTATGCACCCTGGACTTCAAAACAAGTAGGGTGAAGTTCTGTCTTAGAAGCACAATTTTCCCAACTCACCAAAATCCCTCCTTCCAAAGCACTTAAACAATAACCCTAAAATAAACCCCACTATAAATTGGATCCAACCCCCTTACTCAGCAATTTCCAATCGACTCCAACAGTCTACATGGTCGTTATTATATAAGCCACTGATTCCTTCCACTGAGATAATAAAACTACCCCTCTATTCATTTATGAATAATCAGCACTTAAAAATCTATTACCAAGTAATATGTTTCTATTTCCTAATGTTGAGACTCTCTGGTCACATTACAGGCCTGCCTAAAATCTCAGACTTTGATGGCCACAGTCCTACCATAAGATACATGTGTGACATATAATTAATGTGTACATAAGCAAGAGGGTGAGAAGTTTCCATTGAATCATTCAGCCAAACAATGAAAGGACATTGTGCCAAATGACTGCTGAGGCAAAACCAGGAGATATACAATCACTTTAACAAAAGAGAGGTGGTTCACAGTATTGATTCACTGTCCTTAAAATGGAGTTTTGCTCTATTGTCTCCTGAAATTATTGGCTTTATACCTTCTTGATGTCTGCTTCACCTCATCCCTGATAGCAGCTTGTTTTTTCCCTTGGTTCACATTTTGCCCTTTGCAATTCCAATTCCCTCATGACTATAATTCTGTTTGCCTTTCTTGGCATTTCCCTTCCTATGAATATAAGCATTCTCCTCTGAATACTTTGCATGGCAAAATATTTCACATAGCTCTTATGAATATTCCCAAGTAGACCTTTTGTCCTACTTAAATATTACAAGTATCAATTCATTTGAGTCAAAGCCCTACTGGTAAATGCTTACTTCCTTTCAACAATGCCAGACATTGTTTTGTTTTATTTTTACAAATTTAAAAATTATCATAGAAAGAATAGTTCATTTCTTAGCTGTTAAATATTGAATAACACACATTTACCTTCTCAATACAGCAGAGTACCACTAAAATCACATGCATGTTGTGATTAAGGAACTGTTTACAAAATGTCTAAACTCAAGTAATAATAAAACTTTGAATGTGTTCAAACAGATAATTCCTGGAATCTTCTAAGAGGACACGTTGAGCTTCCATACGAAAGTGAATCATAAGCATTACTATTAGAAAGTTTTAATATGAACAATTAATAACCCCTTTATTTTGGCTGAACAAATCAAATCAAAGATACTTAATAAAAATAATTTTAAAATATTACTTTTTATGCTTTTGAATACAAAGTGTTAACATTTCAGAAAGAGAAGAATTCAATTTTATTTAACTAATATTTATCAAAATTGCTCAAAACTTTAAAAAGCACTAATCAGCACTTGGTTGCTAAAATTGTTAGTTTTTAATCTGTGGGACTATTATTCTTGGGACTCATTTGTGTGATGAGGTTTGAGCTGTAAATATGCTATAGAAATGCATTATTTGACATCTATTCTTACCTTCGTAAACATATACTTGTCTGTCATTCAACTTAATTTATAGCCTCTCTAAGATATTTCCCAATTCTAAATATACTAATGGTTGCTATGAAATAATAAAAGATATGTCTGCTTTGCATCTCTAATTAAAATCCTGAAAGTTAGCAGTTTGTACTCTCAGATGACATAAATATGAAAGTTTGTTTTGACACTTTGAGACACTGAATTGCATATTATGTGTATATTTTATTTCATGCTCTCAAAATTTGAAAAGCCTGTTGTTAGTAGATGGTCCACTGATATAGCTTCTGTGATGGGTCCAATTATAATTTAACACATGAATTATTTGTCAAATTCGATTGTTACTCTAGATTATTTGCATTGAGAAGAGGATGTAATTTTCCACTTAAGTATGTCAGGTTTAACTCTTATTCTTTCCTTAAATGTTGTACTTAGTAAAAACTAGTGAAGTCCTCCGCCTGCCAATGCAGGGGACATGGGTTCTTGCCCCGGTCTGGGAAGATCCCACATGCCGCGGAGTGGCTGGGCCCGTGAGCCATGGCCCCTGAGCCTGCACGTCTGGAGCCTGTGCTCCGCAGCAGGAGAGGCCACAGCAGTGAGAGGCCCGCGTACAGCAAAAAAAAAAAAAACAAAAAAAAACAAAAAAAACCCCAAACAAAACAAAACAAAAAAACTAGTGAAGTCCTAATAGGAAATAAATCTTTTCTATACATTCATTTTGTTGCTGACAAGAAGAAATTGCTGCAAATATAGGAAACTCATTAGATTATCTTGGCCAGCCGTCTGTCTTAATAGGATACATTTAGCCCTATTTTACAGATTCCCAGATGCAACTGCACGAAGGAGTGATGAAATTAAGTACATGGGAATACAGGCCCAAACGTCCATTAACAAGAATAGTTTTGTTTATTATCTGTTTGATAGAGACATAATAACACAGATATATTCAACTGAAAAGGATCTTTCCAGTTCTAAACTTATAAATTTCCAGTCCATCCCAATACTAAAAAACAAATATTTGCTTATATAACATATAGCATTCAATCTTCAAAAAGGAAATACTTTTTTTAAAAAAAGTTTCATTTCATTTCTTTTGTACTATTTCTATTTGATTGTTTTACCATCACCTTGAGGTCATTACGTTTTTATTTTATATCAGGCCCTCTCCATCCAAATGTACTATCTTTCTATTCATTCTTCTGTTTAAAACATCAAAGTTTGAAGACTGGGAGATATGATTTAAAATCATTGTATCCTTTTTTGGTTACCTCCTAAATGAACACTACTATAGGAACATTGTTTCATTTCTGGTGAATAAAATTCATATTGAGATTATAAACTTTGGTGATCAGGTGGCATTTCTTTTTCTTGAAAAAAAAATATACATATAATAAAACCTTAGGACAATATCTCAATACAGGTTCTGCCCAATACATAGTTGTTGATAAATGAACAAACATAAAAGAGGAAAACAAGGTAAAACAAAAGAGAATTTGGCTTGTCATTGAGACCTGAGCATTACTGAAAATAAATCTTGAGATTTCTCAGCAATCACATTGAAAAGATATAATCAGGGACATATAAAAGTAGCCTGAATTGTCTTATTCCGATAGTATGATACAACCCTTGAGTTACTTTGTAATTTCATTAGGCATTCTTGATTTTATTCCTTTCAGAAAACTAGAGTGGCCAACACCTTATACTGAAAATTATTTTATTATTATTTTTTCTTACATTCTGTATTTCACTTATCTATTCAATCCATCTTGACACTAGATAAACTTTTAAGTTAAATAATCCAAGAACAGGAAATTCTACTGTAATTAGTGGTCACACATGACCAAGGAGCAGTACAAATCCATTTTTATTAAGCAGTTGAATTAAGTGTGGACAGGCTGATTCATTTATTCATTTGAACACTTGTAGCTACTTAGTATAAATACTGCCAATAAATTTTGATTTTTATCCTACTCAGTAATGATTTAAGAATTTTTAAATAGCATGCCTTTGGTCATATCAATTTAATGCTTAGACAAAATGGAAAGTTTCAAGGTAAAGCTGAAATTTTGCAGATATGTATTTATAAGCACACGAAATATACTCCTTATAACTCTTTATTCATTTCTTGATGTTATTGTGTGACTATTCTTCTCTCAGGACACTTGTAGAGCATGTAGCCAGATGGTTTATTTGAAAAACAACTGCTAAACAGCTAATATTTGTGGTGTGACTATTTATCATAGTCCTAGCTTTACCATTTTATCAGTGAAGAGGTCGCAGTTCACTTGTTAGACAGGAATTTGCCTCTAAGTTGGACAAACATAAATGTGACTGTAATACTAATTCCTTGCAGTATATCTATCCATAAGCCTTTAGTTTTTTATTTAATAATGTGTAAACTAAAATGCTAGAGTGAAAACTGATTGGGAAAGAAATCCCAAACTAAAACAAGTCAAAGTAGAATACTGGAAGGCATGAGATACCCTATACAACTCATTGATCACACTGACAAAACTATAGGTATATTATTTTAAAATCAATACTATATGTAGCCAGCCACTACATTAGTGTAATGTGAAATGTAACTATTTGCTTCCAGTCAAACTTGACAATTATTTTTGTTTGTTTCTACCTTCAAATCACGGGATTATTATTTTGTAAGTGAAGCTTGAGGAAAAGAACCTTAAGGTTAAAAAGAAAAGGAATATGTAGATTGTTTTATTTCATGGATTCAAACAAATTTTTTAAAACCTTGAAAACCATTATATATGCACATATGAAAACCAAGATGGACTAAAATCCTAATTCACATTTTATCCTTATTAACATCTAAAAACTAAAATGGAAAACATGTAAGATTGAAAAGTTTCAAGTTGTACCTAAAAGTAAAATAGCAAAACATAAACCCTAGGCCCTCTCCATAAATTTTACTGTGACGGTTTCTCGAGACTTCTGTGTGTGTATATATTTTATTTTTTCAAATGATTTTATGATGTTCACTATATGTCTCATCTATCACATATATTGCAAATAGCATCCCCACAAACACACACTGACAGACACATGCACAACAATTTCTTTGAATCATTTTTTTTTTTTTTTTTGCCGTCCACGGGCCTCTCACTGTTGTGGCCTCTCCCGTTGCGGAGCACAGGCTCTGGACGCCCAGGCTCAGCGGCCATGGCTCATGGGCCCAGCCGCTCCACGGCATGTGGGATCTTCCTGGACCGGGGCACGAACCCGTGTCCCCTGCATCGGTAGGCGGACTCCCAACCACTGCGCCACCAGGGAAGCCCCTGAATCATTTGCTTTTAATTTTAGCATTTTAGGGACTTACAGAAGTATCAGAATAACAGGGTTTTGTTTAGTTAATAGTATCATTCTTAATGTTTTGACTAATGAGAATCAATTTAAACCCTAAGTACATATGTAGGAGGACTGTCAAATTTTTAAAGTAGAGTAAAATGTTCAGTTAAATCAAATTTTCTCTGTTTTTTAAGCTTAAGTAAACTTTCTAGCATAGGTTTCAAAATCTCACTATTTTAAAGTTTGTACAACAATCAATTTGTCCCTGGTTTCCCTGATTAAGTTCCTAAAACTGAATATTATGACTTGTTAATATTTTACCTGACATTTTGCATATTATAAAAAAGATTAAAAAACTGAAAAATAAGTTATGAAGCCATTGGGAGGTCTCTCATTTATATTCTTTGTCAGTGTATATGTGTATGTCCTTGTGTGTCTGATTTATCCAGCTTATGTGGTTCTGTACCACATAATATGATGCAATGTCTCGAAGTTTTTCTCACCTATAGTTATTAAACTATTATTTGGGCAAATTGACTTTTACTCCTTCTTAGCAAGATCCAGACTTAAATTTGCTAGTTTGAGGTCTAATCAATACTGTGCTAACTGCTCCATTAATCCTCTCACTGCTTTTCTCTCTCATCTTTCCAGAAAGCTGTTCACTGTTGTTACCTCACAGTAGATAATTGATTTTCTAAGGTAATAACTTTAGAAGCTTATCACTAATTTTTTCCTTTTCCTCAACTGCAGGACCCAATCAAGTTTTGACACATAGCACCCATTTCTGAAAAATGGATCATTCTGTAGTCCAACTTAACAAAAAAAAAAAAAAAAGGGAGAAAAGAAGAAAAAAGGCTTCACCACTACGGTTTCCAAATGGGTGTAATTAACAGAGTTTAAAATCTTTGATTCCACGAATTGAAACAATTTGACAATTCCAGAACAAATGCCTTCTGGAGACATTTAAATAATTTCCTGTGCATTTAACAACATGGAACATTATAAAAATGTATTTGGACACCCCACATATTCAAAATTACAACTATAGAAAAAATTTTTTATAAGCTGAAGCTTATAGATTCTGACATGAAAATGTCAGAATTTTAAAATTCTAGCTATTGTCTAGGAGCCTAAGCTTTACCTTTAGTTTTGACTTGATATTACTATGTGTAAAACGACAACTTATTCCTAATGCCTTGTATAAACATAGGAAGGGCATGCTATTGATCGGTTTGTTTTACTCCTGTCTCATTTCTAATGATGTTTTATAAATTGGTTCTTTGAGATTCATCTGCTTAACTACACATATATTTTAGTTTTTAAGCTAATAACCTTCATATTACCTTTTATACATTATAATAGTGATTATTGTGACTTATGAATATAAACCTTTCCAGTTATCTGACATATTTAAAATGTCAGTTCTGTACATGGGTAGGAGAATACCCATGTATTCTCCTACCCATTTTCCCATGTAGGGAAAAATTATGCTTAAAAGAGCATGAAAAATCTGGATTCTTTGCATAATTCACTTGCTTGAGTTTTATTCCAGTGCTGCCCATGAGACTTGAAGGGTGCATTTGGGTCTATGTGGAAGTTGCATTATGACCATTGAACTGAGCCCATCTTCACCTTTAATAAGGGGTACAGAGGCTTTCTCAGTAACTACCTGAGTCGTCAACCAAAGAAGCAAAGGAAGAGAATGGGTAGTGGTGTACTGCTAAGCCATCTCTTTCGAGAGGGGAAGAAGAAGAGTTCTAATTTACAATATTTGCTGATTTCTGTGGTGTAAGTCCTCCCACCATGGCCAAGTTCAAGCTATCAACAGTTTAAGAACTGCTTGAAAATTCTTGAAAATTTATAATCAGATATTGTGAGCCAGTAAAAATCAGTTTTAGCACACCACTAAATAAGGGCTCACACATTGTCAACATTCCTTAAAATGCACACATTAAATTTTATTTTATTTTAAACATTATTTATTAACAGAAGGAATTATAATTCCCCATAGGCCATTTCTGTATCTGCATGCACATGCATACACACTCGTACACACACGTCAAAAAGTTTCCTTGAGTCTCTTCAGCTACATTGCTACAGTACATTCTACATTTTCTGGAATATGCTCACTCTCACCCAAGGAAAGATCAAATATATGATAACTGTCTTTACCAGACCTTCATCAATCAGCAAAGTAATAAAGATATCTTTTCTTGTTTTGTCTTTCTTGCTCACATATGCATATTAGATGCTTATTAGCTGCATTTAAGTTCCTAATAATCTTTTTATATAGATAAAATTATTATTCATATGTAATAAACATTACTATATTGTAAATATTTAGGAGACTGAGTATATTCATGATTATACTCATCCCAAACCAATCAATATGGTAAACACTTCAATCAATAACATAAGTGATCTGGATAAATTTAAAAGACATATTTCTTATCTCTCAACTATTGATAATTTCAACTCTGACATTTTATTTCATATGAATAAATACTGATTCTTTTATGAAAAATCCAGTCCTTAACCATTCTCAGGAGTGCTCAAAACAAAGTTGCTTGAGGAGAAAGCATTGTAACAATTCTTAATCTTGTCTAGGAAGCCACAGATGCAAGAAACCTCAGTGTACTTCCCAATGCAAACATAGATGTTTCTAGAACCACAAAATAAAATGTAAATAAACATCTGTCTACTCCAGTGAAGAGTTTTAAAAAATGGCAGAGCCCTTTTCCAACCCTCACCACATTACTGTCACCTTTGCTACTCAACACTGGTGGGTACAGATGAATAACTGATTCTTCCCTTTCTCCTTAAGTCATACTTTTAAGTAGATTTAACACGATTGTAAAATTTAGAGTGCGTAGAAGTGAAAAATGGGTCATTGGTATTGACATATACACACTACCATATATAAAACAGATAACTAGTAAGAAACTACTGTATAGCATGGGAAACTCTACTCAGTAGTCTATAATAGCCTATATGGGAAAAGAATCGAAAAAGAAGAGTGGATACATACATATGTATAATTGAATAACTTTGCCATACACCTGAAACCAACAGAACATTGTAAATCAACTATACTCCAATAAAAATTAAAAAAGAAAAGATACATGCACCCCTATGTTCATAGCAGCACTATTCACAATAGCCAAGACATGGAAAAAACCTAAATGTCCATCGACAGATGAATGGATAAAGTAGATGTGGCACATATATACAATGGAATACTACCCAGCCATAAAAAAGGAATGAAATAATGCCATTTGCAGCAACATGGAAGCAACTAAAGATTATCTTAGTAAGTCAGAAAGAGAAAGACAAATACCATATGATATCACTTATATGTGTCATCTAAAATATGACACAAATGAACCTATCTATGAAACAGAATCATGGACATAGAGCACAGACTTATGGTTGCCAAGGGGAAGGGGGTTGGGGGAGGGATGGAGTGGGAGGTTGGGGTTAGCAGATGTAAGCTTTTATATATAGAACAGACAAACAACAAGGTCCTACTGTATAGCACAGAGAACTATATTCAATATCCCATGATAACCATAATGGAAAAGAATATTAAAAAAAAGAATATATGTATAACTTAATCAGTTTGCTGTACAGCAGTAATTAACACAATATTGTAACTCAACTACACCTCAATAAAAAACAATAAGAATAAAAATACAATGGGTCAAAACTTAACTTATAAAAACACCTCAATAAAAAACAATAAGAATAAAAACACAATGGGTCAAAACTTAACTTATAAAAACAGATTTTCATACATTTACACTTTATACAAATATCACTGCAGTTAGTTGGTTCCTGAAGGACTCAACAGCCGAATAGTAACAATCCTAAATCTGCTCTAAACATTGAAATTATGAAGCCTGCTATTTTCTAACTTGAATTTTCTGTTTCAACCAAATCATCCAATCTTTAAATATTACTATAATAGAAGAATTAGTGCTCTGTGGTGACCTAAATGGGAAGGAAATCCATAAAAGAGGGGATATATGTATATGTATAGCTGAGTCATTTTGCTGTACAGTAGAAACTAACACAACATTGTAAAACAACTATACTCCAATAAAAATTATTAAACCCCCCAAAAAAAGAATTATTCCATTTTCAATGTCTACTTCTATAAATGCTAACATTATTGGCATTTATAATTCTCCTGTCATCACTACTTTCTACTTACAATTCTAAGTAAACTACCTTGTGTGTTTTGGGGACTGACACTGTTATTTAGTCTATGAGAAATAAATGAAGAGACTTCTGGTTTTATTTATGAAATGTAAGATCTTGGAAGTTGATATTCCTGTCCTTAAAGCAAGAAAAAATATCTAGTAACTGAATATCAATGACATTTTTGAACCCATCAGAGAACTGAAGATTTGGGGCAAACTGATATCCCCAAAATGTGGTGAGACAGGCATATCCAAAGAGATATAAAAATTACAAAGCATAGCAAAAGGTAAGAGAAAACACAGACTAAAAAGACAAAGCAATCCATAGAACCAGATTTAGATATGACCCAGATGTTGGAATTATTAGACATTCATTTAAAACAACTATAAATAATATGTTAAACACTCTGTGTAGGAAAGTATTAACTCATCAGGCCTGGTTGCTCACATTGCATATTCCCAAGAAAGGCCTGTTTAGAAATGGCCCTTGACTGGCTCCCTGATGAGCCTTGTGTCTGTGGACTATTCTGCCTGATTAGAGCATTTTTGGATGCCTGAGGCCTTGAACCAAGTGGTATCAGTTTGATCAAATAGGTAATAGGGTTAATGCCTGTTTTTGTTCACAAAGGCTAGAGTCTGAATAACCGAGGTCAGTCACACAGGTGCTACATGTCTATGTGACTGATCCCCAATAAATAACCCTGGGCACCAATGATTGGGCGAGCTCTGTGATTAACAATACTATGTATGTATTACATAACATTACAGAAGAATTAAGCATGGCTGTGCAACTCCACCAGGAATCTTGTGCCTGGTTTCTTTTTCCTGGACTTTTCCCCATGTTCCCTTTTCCTTTGCTAATATTAATCTGTATTCTTTCACTGTAATAAATAGTAACCACACGTACATGACTTTTTCTAGGTTCTGTGAGCCCTTCTAGTAAATCATCAAATATGAGAAGATCTTAGGGATCTGGCCACAGGCTTTAATGGAAAAAAGTAGACAACATGCAAAATCAGATGGGCAATGTCAGCCTAGAGATGAAAACTTACAAGAAAGAATCAAAAAGAATGACTAGAAGTAAAAACTAAAGTAACAGAAATGAAGAATATCTTTGACAGTTTCATCAGTAGACATGAGAAAAAAAATCAGTGAATTTTAAGACAGCACAATACCAATGTTCCAAATTAAAACATACAAAAAACCAAAAATTAAATATGGAATAACGTATCCAAGAAATTTGGGACAATATAAAAGTTGTAATTTTGCATTATCAGAATACCAGGAGAAAAAAAGAGAAATGTTTGAAGAAATAAATACACAGGGTACAATTAAGTTTTCAAAGATGGAACAGACATGAAATGTCTCCAAGTTTCTTACAGTTTAGAATTTTTTTTTAAAAAGGCAATAATACAGTATTAATGCCTTCACTTCTAGAGATGTGTGAGGGACATGCAAATGATTGGGTATGGCTACTTTATAAGTGTGTTTGCATATATGAAATTAACTTCAATATGCACAATGTTCTTTTTAAAAATGCATGGAGGCTTTCTCTCACATGTACTCATGCATACCTGTTTTTGCAAATTATACTACAATTTGAAAACCTAACAAATTTAGCTCATATTAAAATTAGGACATGGACTATATCTGGGAGTACACAACAAAAACAGAGACTAAGTTGTCCCAACTAGACATTCGTTTCTTAAGATGTGTAACTTACATTTTTATATTTTAAGTGCTTGGTACAAAGTTCACAGAGTGATTTAGAATTTCAAATGTATTTGGGAAGATAGATAGTGAAATGTCTTTTTAAGTCAAAGAGTTCAGAGGAAATACAAGTTTTAAGTTTCAGGAGCATGCTTCCAGTTCATCTAATTTTCAAGTACTTATTGTACCAATAAATGTGAAGATAAACTTTAGGTGTCAGTATGCCTGAATGTTGTGACTGAATTGCTTCACATGATGAGAATTTAGTGACAGCCAAAATTTGATTAGATGTTGGTAGTCTGCTTCAAAAAAAAAATTATCTTCTCAAGTAATGTTTCTCTGTATATTAGCTCAGTAGAACTCAGAAGTCAAGAAGAGCAACACAGCCGTGGGGTTAGATAACATTCCTACAGTGTCAGTAGAATCATTTAGATCTAAATGTTATCAATTTATATGTCACAATAATGTAATATAATGATTCTTCTTAAACTTTGGTTTCATATTGCTTGGATAAATGTGATTTCTGGATCTGACTGTAATTCTAAACCATAGTAAAATTTATTTTAAGAATGATTATACTTCTCCTTCAATCATTCCTCTCCAAGATGAGGGAATGACTATCTAGAGGCTTTGAGAGGTGAAGCTGGGCATCTCTTTTTGGAATCCACCTGTGGGCAGAGTGAAGGCATTCTGCTTGCCCCTCTGAGCAGCTAGTTGTATAAGAACAGGGCCCTGTGGGGGAGGTCTGTGACTGTCCAGCTGTTGTTGCCCCCGAATTTTTAATGACTTAACTTGAACACTTGGAAGGCTGTACATGCCCAACAATGGACAACTGCCCAGTGTACTGTGTGTAACTGACCTGGATTTTGAGGCAGGGACTCAAGACAGCAGAGCATAAGGATGTGCGTTCACCACTTCTTATAAGAACACCAAAATCAAAACTAACTGCTGAACAACCATCAACAAAAAACACAGGAACCTACCAAAAAATATATCCTACAGCCAAAGACAAAGAAGAAGCCGCAACAAGATGGTAGGAGGGGGTGCAATCATGATAAAATCAAATCCTATACCTGCTGGGTTGGCAACCCAAAAACTGGAAAACAATTATACCACAGAAGTTTTCCCACTGGAGTGATAGCTCTGAGCCCCACTCCCAGCCTGGGAGTCTAACAATGGGAGGAAGAGCACACAGAGAATCTGACTTTGAAGGTCAGCAGGGGTTGATTGAAGGAATTACACAGCACTGGGAGAAACAGAAACTTCACCCTTGAAGGACGCATACAAGGACCCGTGCACACCAGGACCCAAGGGAACAAAGCAGTGACTCCCATAAGAGACTGGGCCAGACCTACCTGCTGGTATTGGAGGGTCTTGCATGGAGGTGGGTGGGTGGCAGTGGCTCACTGCAGGGACAAAGACACTGGCAGCAGTGGTGCTGGGGAGTACACACTGGCATGAGACCTCCAGGAAGCCGCCATGAGCCCCAACATACAGTCTGTAGACTCCAAGGTTGGGAAGCTTTAGGCCAAATAACCAACAAAACCTCACCCATCAACAGACAAGCAGCTTAAAGGCTTACAGAGCACAGCCCTGCCCACCAGAGGGACAAGTCCCAGCTCCACCCACCACCAGTTGTTCCCATCAGGAAACCTGCACAAACTTCTCAGATAACCTCATCAACCAGAATGCAGACTGCAGAAGCAAGAAGAACTACAATCCTCCAGCCTACAGAATGGAAACCTCAATCAGAGAAAGTTAAACAAAATGAAACAGCAGAGGAAAATGTCCCAGATGAAGGAACAAGATAAAACCCCAGAAGAACTAAGTGAAGTGGAGATAGGCAACCATCTGGAAAAAGAACTCAGAATAATGATAGTGAAGATGATCCAGGATATCAGAAAAAGAATGGAGGTAAGGATCAAGAAGAAGGAGAAATGTTTAACAAAGACCTAGAAGAACTAAAGAACAAACAAACAGATGAACAATACAATATCTGAAGTGAAAAATACACTAGAAGAATCAATAGCAGAATAACTGAGGCAGAAGAATGGATAAGTGACCTGGAAGACAGAATGGTGGAAATCACTGCCATGGAAGAGAATAAAGAGAATGAAAAGAAATGAAGACAGCCTCAAAGACCTCTGGGACAACATTAAATGCAACAACATTCACATTATAGAGATTCCAGAAGGAGAAGAGAGAAAGGACCTGAGAAAATATTTTAAGAGATAATAGCTGAAAACTTCCCTAACATGGGAAAGGAAACAGTCACTGAAGCCCAGGAAGTGCAGAGTCTCAGGCAGGATAAGCACAGAGGAACACACTGAGACACATAGTAATCAAATTAACAAAAATTAGAGACAAAGATAAAATATTAAAAGCAGCAAGGGAAAAATGACAACATACAAGGGAACTCCCTAAGGTTATCAGCTGATTTCTCAGCAGAAGCTCTGCAGGCAAGAAGGGAGTGGCATGATATATTTAAAATGATTAAGGGAAGAACCTACAACCAAGATTACTCTACCCAGCAAGGATCTCATTCAGATTCGAGGGAGAAATCAAAAGCTTTACAGACAAGCAATAGCTAAGAGAATTCAGCACCACCAAAACAAATGCTAAAGGAACTTCTCTAAGTGGAAAAGAAAAGGCCACAACTAGAAAAAAGAAAATTACAAATGGAAAAGCTCACAGGTAACACAGCAGTCCCCAACCTTTTTGGCACCAGGGACCAGTTTCGTGGAAGAAAACTTTTCCACAGACTGGGGTGGAGGATGGTTTCAGGATGACTCAAGAGCATTACATTTACTGTGCACTTTATTTCTATTATTATTACATTGTAATATGTAATGAAATAATTATACAACTCAGCATAATGCAGAATCAGTGGGAGCCCTGAGCTTGTTCTCCTGCAACTAGATGGTCCCATCTGGGGGTGATGGGAGACAGTGACACCCGAAGTGTGTTGCTTATGTCCAGTCTACTCCATAATCTCATTTTGGTTGCTGTCACTGTAGAAAACCCTGATTCACAAAGATAGGATGTTGGAAATGGAAGCAGGCCTTTCAATACTTTTGTGGCAATCTCAGGATATTCCACCTTGATTTTAATTCAGAATGTATGGAGATTTGAATTTGTCTCAAACATACTTTTAAGGCCACCGTCATTTGCAGTCTCAAGCAGTTGATCCTCTTCTAGCACAAAGTCGATTCACCTGGCTTATTTACAGATGGGTTGCAGATCCATTCCTTCCCAGTTTGGGGATCTTTTGTGGTTGGGAAGTAATGCTCAAACTCTTATGAAAGCTGAGATAGGTGATCATGCACCAGCTGGGAGAAAGAAGGTCCTGGCTCAGTCTCTTTCAAAATCTCTGCTAATGTTTGAAACGTCAAAAATCCCAATGGTCACTCATTGCTCCCATAATTCCAGTTTGGCTTTAAATGCAGCCACTTTATCTGCCAACTTGAACACAGTTGGCATTCTCTCCTGAAGTGACAGATTGAGTTCATTGAGCAGGTTGAATATGTCACACAAGTAAGCAAGTTTTGCAACCCATTCTGTGTCACTGAAGTGTGCTGCCAGTGGTGACTGTTTTTCTAAAGAAATATCTGGAGTGGCTCATGAAATTCAAAAACTCTGGCCAGTGATCTACCTTTAGAAAGCCATCTCACTTCTGTGTATAAGAGAAGATGTGTGTGTTCTGTGTCCATTTCCTTACAGAGCTGCACGAACAGATGTGAGTTAAGGGCATGTACTTTAATGTGGTTGATAATTTTAATCGCAACCTGAAAAACATTGTTAAGTTCAGGTGACATTTTTGACTAGCCAGCATTTCACTATGGATAACACAGTGTGTAGACTCACATCCAGAAGCGACCTCTTTGACCCGAATAGTGAAACCAGAAAGCTGTCCAGTAGTAGCAGCCGCTCCATCCATGCATATACAGACACAAAATGACCAATTCAGTTTTCCTGATATGTAATCATTCAAAGACTTGAATAGCTCTGCAGCTGTGGTGTTGGTTGGTAACAAAAGTGCACATAGCATATCCTCATGCACAACCTCCTGAAAAATATATCGCACAAAAACAAGCACTGTTGCCTTGTTGTCAACATCAGTAGACTCATCAACCTGGATTGCATACCACTGTGACTCATTAATCCTCTCTAACAATTGTGCCTCAATATCCTCTGCTACTTCATCGATTCATCTAGTTATGGTGCTAGCCAAAAGACGAACACTTGCCGCCTTTTGAACTGCAGCTTCTCCTAAAAGTCCATGACAAATGTCCTTAGCAGCAGGCAGGATCAACTCTTCACCAATAGTAAAGGGCTTCTTAGCTTTAGCAATGTGGTTAGCCACTAAGAATGAGGTTCTCAGTGCAGACACATTTGATGAAGTGGTGGCCTTCAATAATTGCTTCTGTTCTTTGTGTTCACTTTTCTTTTTTTTCTTTTGAAAAACTCCAGAGGCTTGTCTTTTTATGCAGAGTGCTTGGTTTCCACATGGAGAAGCAGTTTTGAAGGTTTTATGGCTTCATTGGATAGCCAGTCGCCACATATTATACAAAGCAGGCTTGGAGAATGTGAATCACCTGTTGCAATGAACCCATAACATAAGTAGGACTCTTTTTATTTTCTTTTCAATGTATCTTTCTTTTTGTTGGCAGTCTTAGAGTCTTCTGCTGTCTCATCATTGGGTCTTTCTCCCTTTTCAAAGAAGCTCTTCAGCAATGTTTGTTTTTTACTCATTTTGGCTAGGGTTAGCTTGTGGGCTTACCAAAACTGTGACTGAGAAAATTGTGCAGTATGGGAAAGAGGGTTGGAGAGAAGTGGTAAATAAAATAATGGAAGGGCCATGAGCATACTAAAATAAGTGTCAGTTTCTCCAGATGCAGCTTTACAACTGAAGTACATCAACTCACTTGCCACTATAAACCCTGCCACCAGATGCAGCTTAATTGTCAATTGCCACTCATTGATAGGGTTTTGATATGAGTCTGTAAGCAATTGATTTATTATGATCTCTGTTCAGTCAGACCTCTCTGCTAATGATAATCTGTATTTGCAGCTGCTTCCCAGTGCTAGCATCACCGCCTCAGCTCCACCTCAGATCATCAGGCATTAAACTCTCATAAGGAGTGTGCAACATAGATCCCTCACATGTGCAGTTCACAATAGGGTTCATGCTCCTATGAGAATCTAATGCCACCTCTGATCTGACAGGAGACAGAGCTCAGGTGGTAACATGAGTGATAGGGAGCATCTGTAAATACAGATGAAGATTCGCTTGTTCACCCACCGCTCACCTCCTGCGGTGCGGTCCGATTCCTAACAGGCCACAGAGTGGTACCAGCCCATGGCCCAGGGGTTGGGGACCCCTGAGGTAAAGGCAAACACACAGTAAAGGTAAGAAACCATCCACATACAAATACGATATAAAAATCAGCAATCATGAGAAGGGGAGAACACAAATGCAGGATATTGGAAATGCATTCAAAATTAAAAGACCAGCAACTTAAAACAATCTTGTTTATATATAGAATGCTGTATCAAAACCTCATGGTAACCACAAACTGAAAATCTACAATAGATACACAAACACAAAAGAAAAAGGAATCAAAACACAAGACTAAAGTTAGTGAGCAAAGCACAAGAGAACAAAAGAGTAAGGAAAGAAAAACCTGCAAAAACAAACCCCAAATAATTAACAAAATGGCAATAAGAATATACATATCGATAATTACCTTAAATGTAAATGGATTAAATGCTCTGACCACAAGACACAGACTGGATGAATGGATACAAAAACTAGACCCATATATATGCTGTCCACAAAAGACCCACTTCAGATCTAGGGATGCATAACGAATGAAAGTGAGGAGGTGGAAAAAGGTATACCATGCAAATGGAAATCAATAGAAAGCTGGAGTAGCAATACTCATATCAGAAAAAATAGACTTTAAAATAAAGAATGTTACAAGAGACAAAGAAGGACACTACATAATGATCAAGGGATCAATCCAAGAAGAAGATATAACAATTGTAAATATATATGCACCCAACATAGTATTTGCCTTATATATTGAGGTGCTCCTAACAGCCATAAAGGGAAAATCAACAGTAACAAAATAATAGTGCAGGACTTTAACACCCCACTTTCATCAGTAGATGAAAATCAATAAGAAACCAGACAGAAAATCAATAAGGAAACACAGGCCTTAAATAACACATTATACCAGATGGATATAACTGATAGTTATAGAACATTCCATCCAAAAGCAGCAGAATACACATTCTTCTCAAGTGCACATGGAACATTCTCCAGGACTGGCCACATGCTGGGCCACAAAGTGAGCCTGGTAAATTTAAGAAAATTGAAATCATATTAAGCATTATTTCTGACCACAACACTATGAGATTAGCAATCAACTACAAGAGAAAAACTCTAAAAAACACAAACACATGGAGGCTTGAAAATATGCTACTAAACAACCAATGGATCACTGAAGAAATCAAAGAGGAAATCAAAAAATACCTAGAGAAAAATGAAAACAAAAACACTATGATCCAAAACCTATGGGATGCAGCAAAAGCAGTTCTAAGAGGGAAGTTTACAGCAATACAATCTTACCTCAAGAAATGAAAGAAAAAAAAAAGCTCAAATAAACAACCTAAACTTACATCTAAAGCAACTAGGGAAAGAAGAACTAACAAAAGCCAAAGTTAGCAGAACTGAAGAAATCGTAAAGATCAGAGTGGAAATAAATGAAATAGAAATAGAAAAAAATAGCAAAGATCAATGAAACTAAAACCTGGTTCTTTGAAAAGATGAACAAAATTGATAAACCTTTAGCTAGACTCATCAAGAAAAAAAGGGAGCAGGCTCAAATCAATAAAATTAGAAATGAAAAAGGGGAAGTTACAACAGACTCCACAAATAGTACAAAGATTCATAAGAGACTACTACAAGCAACTATATGCCAATAAAATGAACAATCTGGAAGAAATGGACAAATTTTTAAAGGTATAATCACCCAAGTTGAACCAGGAAGAAATAGAAAATATGAACATACCAATCACAAGTCCTGTATTGAAAGTATGATTTAAAAGCCCCCAACAAACAAAAGTCCAGGACCAGATGGCTTCACATGAGAATTCTATCAAACATTTAGAGAAGAGTTAACACCTAAATTTCTTAAACTATTTCAGAAAATTGCAGAGGAAGGAATACTCCCAAACTCATTCTATCATCACCCTGATACCAAAACCAGAGAAAGATACCACAAAAAAAGAAAATTACAGGCCAATATCACTGATGAACATAGATGCAAAAATCCTCAACAAAATACTAGCAAATCTAACAGTACATTAAAAGGATCATACACCATGATCAAGTGGAATTTATCCCAGGGATGCAAGGATTTTTCAATATCCACAAATCAGTGTGATACACCACATCAACAAATTGAATAAAAACGATAGTCGTTTCCAAAGATGCAGAAAAAGTTTTGACAAAATTCAACAACCATTTATGATAAAAACTGTCCAGAAAATGGGCATAAAAAGAATATACCTCAACATAATAAAGGCCATACATGACAAACATACAGCTAACATCATACTCAATAGGGAAAAACTGAAAGCATTTCCTCTAAGACCAGCAACCAGACAAGGATGTCTGCTCTTGCCACTTTTATTCAACATTGTTTTGGAAGTCCTAGCCATGGTAATCAGAGAAGAAAATGAAATAAAAGGAATACAAGAAGTAAAAAAGGAAACAAGAAGTAAAACTGTCACTATTTGCAGACACCATAATACTATACACAGAAAATCCCAAAGATGCTACTGGAAAACTACTAGAGCTCATCAATGAATTTGGTAAAGTGGCAGGATACAAAATTAATACACAGAAATCTTTTGTATTTCTGTACTCTAACAGCATAAGATCAGAAAGAGAATTTACAGAAACAGTCCCATTTACCATCACATCAAAAAGAATAAAATACCTAGGTATAATCCTATCTAAGGAGACAATAGACCTATACTCCAAAAACTGTAAGACACTGATGAAAGAAATAAAGATGACACAAACAGACGGAAAGATATCAGGTTCTTGGAGTGGCAGAATCAATATTGTCAAAATGACTATACTATCAGGGCAATCTACAGATTCAATCCAATCCCTATCAAATTACCAATGGCATTTCCCACAGAACTAGAAAAATCTTAAAATTTGTTTGGAGACACAAAGAGACCCTGAATAGCCAAAGCAATCTTGAGAAAGAAAAACGGAGCTGTAGGAATCAGGCTCCCTGGCTTCAAACTATACTATAAATCTACAGTCATCAAAACAGTATGGTACTATTAAAAAAGCATTTTTGATTAGAGGTTTGTAACCAGCTGGTTTTAATAAGACATAAGAATTTTTTGAGAGCATCATTTAGTTCCCCATACATGATACACTGTTCACGACTGAACCAATGTTTTCCTCAAACGTTAAAATATTTCTCTTATTATCTTATTTATGTGTTTAATTTACTTAGTAAACCCTTTCATCTCATGTAGTATTAAGGTAACTTTGAGAATAAGTCTTACATAAATTTTTATAGATTTCTATTTAGTGGAATCAGATTTCAGCTTATACTGGAATCCTTTTTTTGTATATCTTCAATGTTAAATGACTTGAATAACAACTACCTTAATGTTGTTTAGACCAGATTTAATAAACATCAAAGAGTTATCAACAAAGAAAACCAGTATGGTGCTGGCACAAAAAGAGAAATATAGATCAATGGAACAGGACAGAAAGCCCAGAAATGAACCCACACACCCATGGTCAATTAATTTATGACAAAGGAGACAAGACTATGCAGTGGAGAAAAGACAGTCTCTTCAATAATTCTTGCTGGGAAAACGGGACAGTTACAGCTACATGTAAAAAATGAAATCAGAACACTCTTTAACACCACTCACAAATATAAACTCAAAGTGGATTAAAGGCCTAAATGTAAGACTGGATACTATAAAACTCTTAGAGGAAAACATAGGCAGAACACTCTCTGACATAAATCGCAGCAATATCCTTTTCAATCCATCTCCCAGAGTAATGGAAATAAAAACAAATGTAAACAAATGGTACCTAATTAAACTCAAAAGCTTTTTGCACAGCAAAGGAAACCATAAACAAAATGAAAAGACAACCCAGAGAATGGGAGAAAATATTTGCAAATGATACGACTGACAAGGGATTAGTCTCCAAAATTTACAAATGGCTCAACACCATAAAAACAAACAGTGCAATCAAAAAATAGGCAGAAGACCTAAATACACATTTCTCCAAAGAAGACATATAGATGGCCAAGAGGCACATGAAAAAATGTTCAATATCGCTAATTATTAGAGAAATGCAAATCAAAACTACAATGCGATACTACATACACCAGTCAGAATGGCTATCATCAAAAAATCTGCAAACTATAAATGCTGGAGATGGTGTGAAGAAAAGGGAACTCTTCTACACTCGGTGGGAATGTAAATTGGTACAGTCACTATGGAGAACAGTATGGAGGTTTCTTAAAAAACTAAAAATAGATACCATATGATCCAGCAATCCCACTCCTGGGCATATATCCAGAGAATAGCTTAGTTCAAAAGGATACATGCACCCCAATGTTCATTGCAACACTGTTTACAATAGCTAAGATGTGGAAGCAACCTAAATGTCCATCAACAGATGAATAGATAAAGAAAATGTGGTACATATATACAACGGAATATACTCAGCCATTAAAAAGAATAAAATAATGCCATTTTCAGCACCATGGTTGGACCTGGAGATTATCATAGTAAGTGACATAAGTCAGACAGAGAAAGACACATGTTATATGACATCACTTACATGCAGAATCTAAAAAAAAATTATACAAATGAACTTATTTACAAAATAGAAACTGACTCATAGATTTAGAGAATGAACTTATGGTTACCAGGGGGAAGGATGGAGGTGAGGGACAGATTGGGAGTTTGGGATTGACATGTACAGACTGTTATATTTAAAACAGATAACTAACAAGGACCTCTGTATAGCACAGGCAGCTCTACTCAATATTCTGTAATTACCTACATGGGAAAAGAATTCGAAAAAGATTAGATGCATGTATATGTATAACTGAATCACTTTGCTGTACACGTGAAACTAACAATATTGTTAATCAACTATAGTCTAATATAAAATAAAAACTAAAAAAAACTATTACCTCTTCCATATATCATAAATAAAAATGCTAAAATATTTTTAGAAAATGAATAAACTGGGGGAGTATAAGTAATAGTAGACATAGAAAAAATGGCTTATTTGAGACAATTGAAAAAGCAATAGGTATTCATAAGGGAGACAAAAGGAATGCATAGAGCAGAAAAGAAAAAAAATTAAAATTGGGTAATGGAAAGTTTTAATAATCATTGACCTATGTAGGCATGGAAAGTAGAAAGAAGATGTTCTTATACTTTTTCAAAATAAATCAATACACGAGTAAAGCATCATATATCTACAATAACTTTCTAGGTATTATATCTTAAACTATATGTGGGAACACTAACAAAGCAGGCTGAAAACAGTGTTTGGATTAATCTGTAGAGCTCAGAAATCATTAGGATGTTTAGCAGATTAGGATCCAAATTCAGTGAATGTGGGTGTGTATGTGTGTGTGATATTTTTATATACAAATGTGTTTAAATATTCATTGGACTTTTAAAACAGAATATACATTTATAAATTGAGATTAAATGCATACACAGCTTTTGTTTTGCTTTTTTACTTAATACCATAATATTTGATTTCATTAAAATTGTTTTAAATCTTCACTTTTGAAAACTTCCCTGTAGTCAGTCATATAGATCCATGGTAATATATTTAATGATTCCTTGCTGTAGAATATTTATTTCACTTTCCCTTGTCTTTTATTGATAAATTTGCAACAAACATCATTGCATATACTGATAAAACTTTTTTTTCCATTTAGGAAAATCTCCTAGAAATGGAAATACTGGGTCAAGCGTACAGCTACTATAAAGACCCACAAAATATAATGAAAAGTTGCTTTCTAAATGAATTATTTATGGTACTCTGAAACCAAAGTAACATGAGCTCCAAAGAAAATGTATAGTACAATGTTTTTTAAAATAGTTGATGCAGGGACCAGATAAAGGTAATGTCATAAAGGGAAAGTCAGTGGTTCTTTTCAGTTCATCTCACATGTGCATAAGTGCAAGAAAATCACAGAACCTACCATATGGATAGCAAAGACAGGAGAATCTTTCTTTCCATTTTACACAATTATGAGGTCTTGAGCCTTCTTCATAAAACTTTCCTTGACATTTACACACATCATTACAAATATGCACTGAGTCATTTCTTGGCTCCTTACAGTGATTAGAGTGCCTGTGATTTCTTCTTTTTTTTTTCTCAGTGAATTATTTTGAAGTTTTCTTTTGCTTCTCGGTAAATTGCTATTGTAATGTGAATTCCTTTCTGAATGGTATAGAATAATTTCACTTGTTGAAAAGAATTCAATAGGAAGCTACATTTTGGAAAGAGAATATCTGTGTATGACAATTATATATGGTAAACTTACAAATAGCCCATGAAATGTGCTTTATGAATATTCAAATTGCCCTCCATTTAAGTAGGTGTATTATCCAGTCTTGAATAGCATTTAGTGATTTAAAACTGATGCAAACTTTTTGTATTTTGTATACATAAAATGGAGTCCTACGTTTTGTTCAAGTGATGTTTTTATCGGGTGCTGTACCATTTATTTGAATGTGTCCTCTCAATTGGATACTTTCACCTGGAATAGTCAAAAGAGATCACTGAATCCAAACATCTATACCTTTTTTCCTCACTTTATCATTCTTCAATAAATTCTCCACCTTGCAACCAGAGTAATATTTTTAAAACTGTATTTGATTATGCAGTGCTTCTGATTAAAACCTTTCTGTGGCTTTAAAACACACTTAAGAAAAGGACAAGGATGCTAGTATGGTTTACAGTCCTGAGAAAACCAGGACTTTTCCTATTATCCAAGCTTCTTTTCTCTTTACTTCAATTATCCTTTAGGCCTACCCACACAACCCCATCTACCACAATGACATACCACATGTTACATACTGTTTTCCATCCAGACATAATTATCCATTCTTATGAGACACTGATTTTCTTGTTTTCCTAAGTATTTTGTTCATAATGTACTTTTCTGCAAGTTATTTATGTCAATAGTGCTCACCCCTTTATCTTCAATTGGCTAAATCCTCAACTTTTGGGGTTTAGCTTAGATGTCATTTCCACTGGGAAGAAGAATTTGGTTCTACATGTTTGACATAAAACACTTCCCTACAAAGGCATAAGTCTATATTTATTCCATCATATGTCGATCACACTATATTGAAATTGCATAGTGTATAAACCCTTAGATTGTGAAGTCTGTTTATGGCAGAGGTAACATCTACAATTATTCACTAGTTTATCTCATCTACTAACACTGTTTGGCATATGTTACACTCTACAAGTGTTTATGTAATGGACAAATGAAGCAATGAGAACATGAACATTTGGGGTTTTTAACTCTGAAATTTAAAAGAATAAATTGTTGAGATTGGCAAATTCAAATTATGACATGAGAAAAAATACTGACATTAAAAGCATCATACACCATGATCAAGTGGGATTTATTCCAGGGATGCAAGGATTCTTCAGTATATGCAAATCAATGTGATACACCACATTAACAAATTAAGGAATAAAAACCATATGATCATCTCAATAGATGCAGAAAAAGCTTTTGACAAATTTCAACACCAATTTATGATAAAAACTCTCCAGAAAATGGGCATAGAGGGAACTTACCTCAACATAATAAAGGCTATAAATAACAAACCCACAGCAATCATCATTCTCAATGGTGAAAAACTGAAAGTATTTCCACTAAGATCAGGAAAAAGACAAGGATGTCCACTCTCACCACTGTTATTCAGCATAGTTTTGGAAGTCCTAGCCATAGCAATCAGAGAATAAAAAGGAATAAAAAGAAACCAAATTGGAAAAGAAGTAGTAAAACTGTCACTGTTTGCAGATGACATGATACTATACATAGAAAATCCTAAACATACCACCAGAAAACTACTAGAACTAATGAATGAATTTGGTAAGGTTGCAGGATACAAAGTTAATGCACAGAAATCTCTGGCATTCTTATACACCAACAATGAAAAATCAGAAAGTGAAATTAAGGAAACAATCCCATTTACCATTGCAACAAAAAGAATAAAATATTAGGAATAAACCTGCCTGAGGAGGCAAAAGAATTCTACTCAGAAAACTATAAAACAATGATGAAAGAAATCAAAGATGACATAACCAGTTGGAGAGATATACAATGTTCTTAGATTGGAAGAATCAATATTGTAAAAATGACTATACTACCCAAAGCAATCAAAAGATGCAAGGCAATCCCTATCGAACTACCAGTGGTATTCTTCACAGAATTAGAACAAAAAATTTTACAATTCATGTGGAAACACAGAAGACCCTGAATAGCCAAAGCAGTCTTGAGAAAGAAAAATGGAGTTGCAGGAATCAGGCTCCCTGACTTCAAATTATACCACAAAGATACAGTAATCAAGACAGTATGGTACTGGCACAAAAACAGAAATACAGATCAATGGTACAGGATACAATGCTCAGATACAAACCCATGCACATGCGGGCACCTAAGTTTTGACAAAGGAGGCAAGAACATAGAATGGAGAAAAGACAACCTCTTCAATAAGTGGTGCTGGGAAAACTGGACAGCTACATGTAGTACAAATGGATTAAAGACCTAAATGTAAGACCAGACACTATGAAACTCTTAGAGGAAGACATGGGAAAAACACTCTTTGACATAAACCACAGCAAGATCTTTTTTGACCCACCTCCTAGAGTAATGGAAATAAAACCAAAAATAAACAAATGGGACTTAATTAAACTTAAAAGCTTTTGCACAGCAAAGGAAACCACAAACAAGACCAAAAAACAACCCTGAGAATGGGAGAAAATATTTGCAAATGAAACAACAGACAAAGCATTAATCTCCAACATACACAAACAGTTCATGGAGCTCAGTATCAAAAAAATAAACAATCCAGTTAAAAAATGGGCAGAAGACCTAAATAGACATTTCACCAAGGAAGAGATACAGATGGCCAAGAGGCAGATGAAAAGGTACTCCACATCCCTAATTATTAGAGAAATGCAAATCAAAACTACAATGAGGTATAACCTCATGCCAGTCAGAATGGCCATTATCAAAATATCTAGAAACAATAAATGCTGGAAAGGGTGTGGTGAAAAGGGAACCCTCCTGCACTGTTGGTGGGAATGTAAATTGATAAAACCACTATGGAAAACAGTATGGAGGTTCCTTAATAAACTAAAAATAGAACTACCATATGACCCAGCAATCCCTCTACTGGGAATATACCCTGAGAAAACCATAATTCAAAAAGAGACATGTACCATAATGTTCACTGCAGCACTATTTACAATAGCCAGGACATGGAACCAACCTAAATGACCATCGACAGATGAATGGATAAAGATGTTCCATATATATACAATGGAATATTACTCAGTCATAAAAATAAATGAAATTGAGTTATTTGTACTGAGGCGGATGGACCTAGAGTCTGTCATACAGAGTGAAGTAAGTCAGAAAGAGAAAAACAAATACCGTATGCTAACGTATATATATAGAATCTAAAAAAAAAAAATGGTTCTGATTAACCTAGTTGCAGGGCAGGAATAAAGATGTAGACATAGAGAATGGACTGGAGAACACGGGGTGGGAGGGGGAAGCTGGAACGAAGTGAGAGTAGCATCGACATATATACACCACAGAATGTAAAATAGTTAGCTAGTGGGAAGCAGCAGCATAGCACAGGGAGATCAGCTCAGTGCTTTGCGATGATCTAGAGGGGTGGGATAGGGAGGATGATATCCCCTCAAGAGGGAGGGGATATGGGGACATATGTATGCATATGGTTGATTCACTTTGTTGTACAGTACAACAGAAACCAACACAGTATTGTGAAGCAATTATACTCCATTAAAGATCTGTTTATATATATATATATATATATATATATATATATATATTTGATTAGGATACACAAAAAAAGAAAAAATACTACTCAATTTTATTATACAGTTGACATTGATGTAAGATTAAGGAGTGGAATCCTGATATGATTTTTTTTATTCTTTCTTACAGGGAAAATGATAAAAACTCTTAGTTTCTGCAAAGAGAATTGATTTTATTCTTCTCAGCTCACATTTTTGTTCTGCTTTTATTTTCCAAATCCTCTGCTTCACTTGTGTTTGTTCCAACTTATTCTTGATGCCTCTGTATGCACATGCGCTTCTTGTATCCACACACTACCTGGGCACAAACACAGAGACTGTTCCTCTTACTGCTTCAGAAGTTAGAGGTGTTCCTATTTGTTCAGTTTTGGAATGGTTTTCAAGGCAATGAAGCAGAAAAATAAAACTTATTGGAAGTATTTCTTGGCCAGCTGACTGTTTCACTTCTTCCCCTGTGTCTATCTTTAAGGTACCATGGAATTCTCAATGTAGGGTATGTAGAAAGTGCTTGAGGCATATTGACAAAATAATATGATCAAAATGTAACTATGACATTGTTCCTAAGAAAGCTCAATGTTCTATCCCAATCCTTTAATATTATGTCATTTAATTTATTCATAAACAAATTTATTCATTCAATAAATATATATTGAACTTGTTAGTGTTAAATACCATAAAATTTTGCTAATCTCCTTGATTTCATGAAGAATCAGAATAATCTTTTAAAATTAACTTGCTCTAGTTACTTCACTACCTAAAATCTCTCAGTGACTTCGCATTGCTTTTAGAAAAACATCCAAAATATTTACAATCTTGTATAATCCTGAATGTTCTGAAGTCTGCAAATCTCTCCAATATGTTACTATTCTTAATATTCTTCTCGTCGCTCAATATACTCTAGCAATACTGCCTTATTTTCTGTTTCTCAAAACAGGCCAATATTTATTTACCTGAAATAATTTGTTCCACTTTTTTTATGGCTGTCACTTTTTTATCCCTCATATTTCTTCCAAGATTGTATCATTTAAGCTATTCTTGACTACCCAAACTAGAAATTTCTAATCTAATTTATTGTCTATTTCATTACCCATACATTTTCTTCATAGCACTTATCTATACCTCTAATTGTTTTCCTTCTTTATACAACTATTTACTTTTAGCTTGTGTCCCTGAAGTAAGTTCTACAATGGAAGAGTACTTGTTTCTTGATATCTCCAGATACTAGAAAAGTGATGAATAAATTAATAAGTAGATAATAAAATGACAGATTATACCCATGTTCAATATTCTTCTTTCCAAATCTCCCCAGAAGGACTTTCATAGAGACTTTGCCAAACTAAGACAGAGTACTCATCCATTCCATTTCAAGGTTGTGATAACAAGCATGTGATAACAAGCATGCTGGCTTCCATAGCCCAGTGGCTCAAGTTAAGGGTCTAGGTCTTATTCTAATGACTATCAACTGCCTAGGCGTTTCCAAGCGTCACTTACAAAATCTTACTTATTCAATATCCTTCCTTCTTACATGCCTTTAAACATCATAAGAAAAGATCTCAAAGATACTCATACAAGCAGAATTTTCAGGTTATGTTTTTATCTTTATGTTTTCTTTAGTTCAGTCTTTAACCTCATAGTATGTTAAATGATTACTCTCCAACTTCTGTGAAATGTTTTGTACATTCTCCCAGAAAAAAAAACAGCTAAGAAATCGATGTTGAAAATGAGAATTTCTACTCATCAACAAATTTTACCCTATGAAAACCCAAATCCCAAATATCACAGTTTGTAAAGAAATCTGTTTTGTTGGTGACAGAACTAGACTTTGAGTATTCCATTCATCACTTCCTTAGTGGAAAACTTCTCAGCACTGGAGCCTTTTTTCTTCCACAGTGACAAAATAAATGTTGCTGGAATACACTGAAAATTGGGTCAGTAAATCAGAAAACACTGATCTGTTTTAAACAAAGATCAAGTTTTGAGTCTTTTTAGTCCTTTTAACTCCTCAGGCCAAAATGCATGAATCATGGTTGATGAGAAATCTGACTTCTTTCTCATTTTTGATAGCATTATGCCCTCCTAGCTTTTTATCAAGTCTATCATTTAATGAACTCTTTATGAAGTCTAAAAAGAGAACTTTCCACCAAACGTTATTACTCAGTGACTGAAAGAAAGTGTATTAGTCAGGGCTCTGCAGAGAAACAGAACGAGGAGACTCTCACACTCTCTCTGTCTCAATCTGTCTCTCTGTAACTGAGCAGGACCCTATGGGGCCTTCCCAGGATAGACCCTTCCCCCATATCCTCTGCTTTAGCTCCTCTCTGAAGTACTTAGATAACAGTATCTGATGAACATTTCCTGAGTTGTTTTACAAATGTGAAAAACCACCCTACCAAATGGAAGATGTTAACTACTTGATGACCATGAGCCTAAGGACTGATAAGGTTATCAGCCAGTCAGAGAATTGTGCATGAGCTGATCACAGACCCTGTGACCTCTCCTCCCTCACCTGGCTTTTTAAAACTGCTTTGTTGAAAGTCTTTGGGGAGTTCAGGGATTTTGGGGGGCCTGAGCCTCCTTGCATGGCCCTGCAATAAACATTTCTCTGCTCCAAACTCTGACATTTCAGTTTGTTTGACCCCACTGTGTGTCAGGCTCACAAACTTGCGCTAACATCTCCAGATAGATAGATATAGATATAGACAGATATAGATCTCTCTCTATATATAGTGTATAGTGTGTGTGTGTATGTGTGTATATATATATATATATATATTTATGATATAGATGAGAGAGAGAGAAAGGCTATATATATTCACTTACAACCATTTATATATGGATAGAGGGAGAAATTTATTACAGGAAATTGGTTCACATGATTAGGGAGGCTGAGTAGTCCCTAGATCTGCAGTCAGCAAGCAGGAGACCCAGGAGACCCAATGGTATAGTTCTAGTCTGAGTGTGAAAGGCTGAGAAGCAGGAGAGCTGATGGTGTAAGTTCCACGTCTATAAAGTACGAGAAGACAAATGTCCCAGCTCAAAGAGAGCCAGAGAGAAAATTCTCATTTCTTCTACCTTTTTACGCTATTTGGGCCTTCAACAAATTGGTTGAGGCCCACCCACATTGGGGAGAGCAATTTGATATATGCAGTCTACTAATTCAAATGTTAATCTCATCCAGAAAAAACCTCACAGACATACACAAAATAATGTTTAATCAAATACCTGGGTAACTGTGGCCCAGCCAAGTTAACACATAGAACTAAACATCACAAAAAGGATTCGAAAAATGGGTTTGTACCGAGTGACCTACTGAATATGATAAGCCATAACCTATGTTAATAGACAATTTATAGAGATAAGCAACAAAGATGTGGTTCTCTAGAAAAGCATATCTTGGTGTAAATTGTTTGGAGTATAAACATAATGATATTGGAATTAGAACATACAAATATAGGAGGGAAAGTATAAAGACTTTTAGATAATAAAAACTATGGCTGACTCTGGAAGGAGTTTTTATTTTCCACTAGCCACAGAAAGGAAGGTTTTTGTCTCAGATTTAACAGATTTTCTAGTTTTCCTGTTTAGAGACTAAAATCTTAATCTTCTCAGTGAAGCATGCATTGAATTAAATGCTGAACTGAAACTTCAGAGAGCAAGCAAAAATATATATGTATTTCATATATATTTCCCTCATACAGTCAATAATCTGATTTAGTTATAAATCAAAAAGATTTCATCCTCCTAAGGTTTTGAAACTTTTTTTCCTCTTTTCTTTCTGCTAACCGACTAAGAAAAGAGTTGAAAGAGTAGAAATAGTCTTATTTGAAATAATTTTCTCTGGAACCTTAATACAGATTTTCTTGAAATTTCACAGAAAGCATTTTGTAACGTATCCAGGCCACAGATACAAGCAGACAGAAGTTTGTGGAAATTCTTCAAGTCAAACAATTCAGGCAGATTATTCAATTCAGCCTAATGAGTTGTCCAGCAGATTGGTACATGAGTAAATGTTTAGGAAAACTTGACATTCCAATATGAAAGTTGGCTCAATATCCTATCCATTTATGTCTTTTCTAGGTCAAAGGTTCATAACGTTTTTCCGATCATGGACACTTTGGCAGCTATCAGAGAAAGCTGATCTCAGAATACTGTTTTTAAATGTACTAATAGTGTTACAAAGGGACTATAAGGGACACAAATGTATTTAAATAGTTATCAAAATATGGGGGAAATCAGTGATATATTTATTGTGGAAGCCATCATAGTACACCACTTAGATCTCATCATTCAGGAGAAAACCTGCTGTGAGAAGCACCATGGGCTTACAGTCTCCATTTGTCTCACCTTCAGGATCCACAGGCTCCTCCCATGCAATGACTGAGCACACCAGAGTTGACAGTTTGGGACAATCCCACCCAGCACTGAATTCCTCCAAAAACAATCCTTACACTGTGGCTTCTCATGGATCTTCTCATGGTCAAGACTTTTTCAGAGGTGCCTGGCCATCTGAGGATCTTTCTACCATCCCTTCTTCCTTCCCTGTCTCCTTTCACAGGGTTTGGATCAGCATCACAGTCTAACACTGACTATTCTTTCTCCCTCTGCTTCTTACCCTTTACAGGCATTTCTCTCAATAATTTTCTGTACTTTTAATTCTCTTTTGATATCTGCCTCCAGCAGAATCCAATCTGACACATAGATTAACTCATTATTAATAACTAACCTGTTATGCTATTAATGCATTTAACAAAATAATCTAGGAAAGTATTTAGTAACTACTAAAGTTTTTTAAATAATTATGAGCCTAAATTTATTTCCAAGTTTCATCAACTATAATATGCTCAGAAAAAGGTCTGTAAATTTTATTGTTGGCAAAATTTCAGGTAGTGCTATGTTACATTCCAGGTATATTATATTATTGTACACATGCATAATTGACGGAAATGCTGAATTTTAGTACAAGGACAGTAAAAATGTAGATCTATTTTTCTCATCTGACTTTATCGATATGCTGAGTATCATCCAGGTATGTTCAAGGACTCTAGAAAAAGAAACTCTCCATTAAGCAAGGGTCTTAGAATATTGGTAAGAAGTAATGGTCAGTCGTACATCAAGCTTCTTTTACCTGAATTGTTAGCCAAAAACTACTGCCTATAGAAATGCTGCAAAAACCTATGCTTGACTTTTTCTTATTTTACTTCTTTATGCCAATTTATTTTCTTTTTAGTTTTTTTGTGGCAAAATAGAGGAATATTCACCTACAACCATCCATAATTTTTAGTATGAATACTATTGCTCTTGCTTTGGAATTTATAAATATAATTTTCTTCAAAAATACTTTATAAGTTGTGTGCAAATGCATAGCATAGGTTATTAAATTGTTATTTTCTCACTCTAATTTTCTACTTCAATTCATTTCAGTTGTTTACTCTTCTAAGACATATATGCACACACCACATCCTTTGTTATCTCTTCAATTTCAGAGATTATAGTAATGCTTGTCACTCTTCAGATAGGAAACTGAAGATTAGTATATATTCAATAATTTCCCAGAGAATAGTCACAACTATACTAATTTCTTTCAAAAAGGTTCCATGGAGAAATTAAAGTCAAGCTGCAATTTGCTTTTTGTAAAAGAATGAATTAAGGTGTATGATTTCTAATGTTTACATAGTTGATTAAGTAGAACTTAAGTGTTGACTGAGATGTGACCTCAGGTCAACAAAACTGGACGTTCAGATGGGAAGTCAAAATTAGATTGCACAGAGCTCTTATTTCTCATCTCTACCTCACTGCTTCTATGAACTTAGCACCTAGGGTTTCATTCCCGTTATTCATATTTAACACATTAAATCTGAACCACATCTCTTCATATTAGTAATGTCTATATTTTCTTTGAGGATCATTACAACATACTTACTTCACAGTTACTTGACAATTCGAACTCAAATTTATCTCCATTTCCATTTAGCCACGAAGAAAGTTGTACCATGTATTAAGTCTCCATTAGGAAATGACATGTTGAAATCATTAGCTTCTGATTTGCCTTCTCTAACCACAGAATCTTGTTTTTATCTTTATGCATCTCTCTTCTATTGAAATATTGAGTATTTCTCATTTTAAGCTTCAGTCCGTGGACTTTATTCTAACTCTTTAGTCAATCTCTTCCTCCTGACTTCTTTTGCCATTCTAGTCTACTTTTTAATTATTTCCTCTCTAGAAATCTTGACCTTCACAGAGCTCATTAAACACACTTTTTCAGTGTTCCATCAGGTAGTACCCAATTGGTTCATATCACTGGACATAAACATGCTTCTGTGAAGATTGTATAAATATCATGCTATATGATATTCACTAAGATTGCACTGCTGGAGGTGCCTTGACTGATAAACTAAGGACTTCTAAATGTCCTTGGCAAGCAATGAGAATCAGTAATGCTTCTGAGCAGGATTAAGCTGTGATAGAAGCAATAACTTTTTCATATGTACATTAATGTTTGAAACTGATAGTAGAGGTGTTATAATACTCAAGGAAATCAATTTGGCATCTGCTGTAATAGCTCAGAAATTATTATCACCTCTTTTATTATAGTCTAGGTATAGAAAGCAATATTTTTCTGCTTTTATCTTCTAGAGAAGATGTCATTAGCTATCCTAGTAGTTCAAGATTCTGGAATATCAGGACCCTAAATCTTAGAGAATAAATATTCACTGAGCTATATTTATAGGAACAATAAATCTGTTGGAGAGAAGGCAAGAGAGGACCGAATATTCCATTCTATGCTTAACTGGCATAGAAGCCAAAAAACAAAAACAAAAACAGTGGCAGCATACAAAATAGTGCTTTGAGGGGTCTGGTTTAATCTACTAAAGATGCAGATGTTATATTTTTAGTTCATCTCCACCTACAATATTAAACAAAAAAAATCTCAGTCTGTAACCTTAAAGAAGAATGTTGGATAATATGAAACCACAAGTCACTTCTGCCTATCAGGAAATCTATTCCACATTATACATATTGAATATTATAGTTGTTCCTTGATGTAAATATTCCATTAACATCACAATACAGATTTCAGCCCAAAGAAGAAGAAAGGAAGCAAGCCTTGGTGTAACGGACTATGAAAGAACTTGCTCGAAGAGTGGTGAACTTCCTATAATCACAACCTGACACTAGTTTTTGGTACCTCAGAGAAAAAATGTAGCTATAGATTCTTATGTAGCAATTGTTTGTACTTAAAGCCTGGACTTTAAGAAGTTAGAGCACAATATATTCTCTAATTATAAAAACTGGGTTAATAAAGTGGTCCCTTACAATTCAGGTGGGCAAGGAATATGGGACAATGGGGTTCCCTTGCAAGAGTCAGCAGATAACAGAGAAATACCATAATAACTATTCACATATGGAATGCAGAAGATGATTTTAACTTTTGGATAGCTGAACAAAGCAATCTTTTGTGGGTTGTATTAGGAGACTATCTATCTACCTATCTTTTCATTTTACCATGTACCCCAAAACATTAGTGTTGTTTTGTTTTTGGAAAACAGTATTTAATTCATATAATATGCTCTATTTATTATATTTCTGTAACACCAATATTATTACAGCAACTTCTAAGAACAGGTATCCTTATGGGCTAAACAGAGTCAAGAGTGCGTACGTTGAAGCTGGGTTTATATACAGTCTTTTGCTGTATGATGATGTTTAATTTCTTAATGACACTTCATTGCAGCTTACTTAAGAAAACCATATTTTAATGTGCATGTGTATCTGTCGTAGTACACTTTAAAACAAATCCAGAACTTCTAGAATTATAATGTTCATTGTCATAGTGCTTTAAATAATGACTACTCCTGCTTTGGTACACCATGTGCAAAATGCTTCTGCATATTCACTCAAAAGCCACTTTAATAAACACATTGTGATACGTGAGAGAAATAGAATATTTCTAGACTTCGCTATAAGAAAATGCATGTATAGTGTTTTACATATTAGATAATGTAGAAATTTTACTCATCAGCAAAATAATAATTCAAGCAGGCACCTTAATTTGGATAGGGCCATGTTATTTACTTGGGCAAAAATTGCTTCAGTTTCTTGTGCTTTGTGTCAGGCATATAGCTAACATATACTCATTAAATAACTTTCTGTAATAAATGGCACCATTAGTTTGAGATGTTCAGCATTTGACTGTAAATTGTCATAACTGCATGCAGAAAAATTCATCACAGAGGTGTAAGAAAATTTTGATAGTTTCTAGCAATTGTTTCTAGCAATTAGCAGTAAAAATTTCATTGTTTATTAACAAAGTTTCTATAAATTAGTGGTCAAGTTATCATCCTATTTAACTCACTAGGTAAATTCCAGCTACATTATAAATGCAGCTATTAATCAAGGCCCCTGTAATCCAGATGAAAAGAAAAACTCAAGTTCATTGGTAGTAAGAAAAAAGATTATGATTTAGGAGCTCAATCAAGGTATATATAATAAAATCTAAGATAATTCTCCAAACTCAAGATAAACTTCAACCTGGCCCAACAGAAAACAAGACTTTATCCCACAATGTATGGTACAATGGGAAGAAAAAATTTTGTGACTTTAGAGTTTTTATCATAGTGTATCTTTGCTTTTACTTTTATTTCTTGTACTCCCAGAAAATTTTATTCATTTTAAAAATTGGAAATCTGTGTTTAGCCTGATATTTGCTTTCCAAGGCACTTGCAAATATTAGTTTGAGGTTTCAGTTTCTTTTCCTGTGAATTAGACTAGAAACCCTGTAAGAATTTTTCATTAATTTTATTGTTTAAGGGGTGTGGACAAGGTCTAGGCACTATTCCAATTGAGGAGGATTTGTCCAAGATTTAGAAAAAGATAAGTTTAAGGAATCCTTAGTTTTAATGCTTAGGCTTAAAGGGAAGACTACAGTTCCATTAAATTCATTTCAAATAAAAGATTAAAAACATACATGCAGGTGTTTACATATTCATATTTCTAAATATCTGATTAGAGATAAGGCATAAGACAACTGAGAGGCACAAGATACCTTCCCCTACTTCTCCCTGTGTTTTTGTGTGTTACAATGACCTCATCCATTACGGAACTTAGTTCACATTTTTTTGCTTTATTCCCTTACCCCTGGCCCTTTCTCCATCTACTAGCATGTTGGCCAGAAGTCCCAGCAATTCATACCTTCTGTGTAACATATTTAGTCAAAGAATTTGTAAATAGAAAATCTTTCATTGATTTGAGGTTTTGAGAAAAAAAGTATGTAAGGAAGAAAGTTGCGTAGCTTGTGGCATGGCTTATAATATGGGGCCATGCATCACTGACACCTGCCTACCCTTCTAGCCACACCTAATGCCACCCACTCCATGTCTTTCAACACTCCATTTGCACCAAATTTCTGGCAATTCCTTAGTCATTCCAAGGTTTTTTTTAAAAAACACACCTCAGGACACCATCTGTTCTATTCACTGCCACCCCTCTCTCCCAAACATCTTTCATCTGGGTAATTTATCATTAGATTTCAGCATAAATGTTCCTTTCTTAGAGACCTTCTTGATCTTCCATATTAATTAGACAACTTTGTTATTATTTCTCATAATAGAATGGTATTTTTCCAATCTTTAATTATAATCATTTGGAATCAAAACTATACCAACGTATGTTAATGTATTATTGACTATCTTTTCCAACTTGACAGAAGGTATATGGCTAAAAGAATATACCTAGTCTTTTCCTATTTACTATCCGGTGCCTAATAGAGTCTCTTCGTAATTGGAACACCCAGGAGTGAGACCTGTGTGTGTGTGTGTGTTTGAAATCTGTAAGTTGAGGTCACCTTTATTCTTTTTTAGCTCATTTCAAAACTCTAATCTCCTAAAATATACACTGCTCCCTCTGCCCCCGCAACCAGCACCCACATACACACCATAAGTTTTCCCAGTCCAGCGCCAAGACAGCCTTCCTAAATTTCATCTACTTGTGTGGCTATGTGGTAATAGCTTACTGCGATCAGCCCTAGCTACACTATTCAACACCCAGCTAGAGGTTGGTCATGATAAACATGGATTATTAAACAAGATATAACTTCCAAAAAATTGTTTTATCTTATTATTCCTAATAACTTTGCATAATGTCTAAAGCATTTTCAGAGCACCTTTAGCAACTGGTTCAGCTTCTCTAACATCTGGGGTTTGTCTCACCCCCAACCAAACTTTCTCTTTTACCTGTAACATTTACCTGTATTGGTCTCTAATCTATGCACTATTTAATGCAGTCAACTTGCTGTATCATCAATTAATGAATTAATTCAGTAAGTAGACAATACTTACATTGCTCCAGACACTTTTGCTACACGTTTGGCATTCAAAAAAGGGCATATTCTTAGTGCCCCAAGTACAGTACTGAAGGACATGCATATAGATAAATTCTATAATCCCATCATATCTAAGGTTCAGTTGGAAACTGAAGTCTAACCAAAAAGGTTGAGAGGAACTCATAGTGGGATGCATGCTTAACCTGAGAAATAAAGAATAAATTATGATTTTTCAAGGGTTGGGGTTATGGGGAATATATGTAAGGCAGAAGTAAAAACTATAAGGAAAGGCACAGATAGTGCTATAGTGCAAATGGATGCAATCAAGAAACTAAAGTGTTACCATAAATTAAAAATCATAGGGTAAACTATAACAGTTGGAAATAAATCATGCAAAGCCCATAGGTGTTGGAGTGTTATTGAAGAATTTTACACAGGGGGATAATATAAACCAACCTTTGTATTAGAAGCATCACATGAGCAAAAGCACTGAGGAGAGTTATATGTTGGGCTGGGAAAGAGACTCCAACAAAAAACAAAGGCAATAAGCTGCAACAGTACAGGCAAAAATATCAAGGTTCTGAGGTATGACAGTAGATGCAGGAATGAATGTGGCATGTATTTAGAACTATAAAAGGTATTTAATAAAACTTGGAGATCAACTGGACATGGAGAATGGAGGTGGAGTGCTGAGGACAGAGTAGACTCAGTTTCTCACATGGGAAAGAAGGTGGATGACAGTAATGCCAATGAAAAATAAGGAAAAACACTGAAGGATTTTAGTTCTTCCAAAAAAATTTCAGGTTTTCTTTTAATATGCTGAATTTGATGTGTGTGAAATAATCCAGTAAAAAGATCCAATAGCCAGTTAGACCCATACATCTGTATTCTGAGTATAAATGAGAATTTGAAGGCATTGGCTTCCAGAGATAGGACATAAACACCACAAAGTCTAATTCAGAGAAAGTGTGCAAATAAATATGAAAAGACTGGTAAAAACCAAACATTCAAAAAACATACATATTAAAGGCACAACATAGGAGGTAGAACACCTACTAGAACTGAAGCGGCCTAAAATACAGGACACACTGATGAAATATTAGGAATCCATTGGAAAAACTAATTTCTAAGAGGAGGCTTTCAGTCAGGACTAGAATGGAGTAGTATCCAACATCCTAACCATTGTTAAAATCTCAAGCTCAAATTCCCTTTTTCTACAGATAGTGTATCTGCAGACTGAAATGTTTCTGTTCTCCAAGTTCCAAAGCTCCGGTTACATTATCACAGTCTTCAAAAAAAAAACTCTTTTGTTTAAGAGTTTATTTATTTCACACTTTCCCAAATTAAATGATAAAACACTGGAAGCGGGGGTCATTATTTTGTTTCTATAATATTATAAAATATAGGTACCTGGTCATAGTTAGTCTTTCAAAAATGTTTGTTACATGTTTTGATTTTAGAATTCCATTTTTATTCAGAAGCATGGAAACAAAATTGATTACTTAATAGCTCTTTTTTGCTACAATGAAACTGGGATAAATGTGCATATATGTATATAGAGTGGGTATTCCCTTTTAGTAATATCTATAATGCATGCTTTACTAATTATCTTATTTAATAAAAGTACACCAAGAAGACATGACTTAATTTAGACTTCTGCAACTGTGTAATACCCAAACTAAAATATTCCCTGTGTAGAAAACAGGTGTTTTTCCATTGTCAGTTGAATTACTTTGGGAAAAGGGAAAAGCCTAGTATGTAGAAATTTTTAATTTCTGCATGTAAACCAAGACTAGTCCTAAATCTGTGTCATCATCCAAACTCACATGGAATAAACAGCAGTATAATGAGAGACCAGATAATATCTGGAACCATGTTGCAAATTGTTTTGATTTCCCTATATCAGTGATAAAGTCCTAGGTGTGTTTAGAAATCATTTTAATGAGAGTGTTCAAATGCTTTTTCCTTCAAAATTTGACTATTCATTAGACTATGATTTGAGTCTTACTTGGGGAATACTTATGACATAGGGAAATTGTCCCCATTGAAAGTAAACTGCAGTCATTCTTGATCCAAATATTGGAAACATTAATTTTTCATCAAAAGAATAAGAAAAAGATTACTGCCACTGACCAATGACAGAAATTAGAATGAAAACCATAGAAGGGGAAAGGTGGAAGAAGAGAGGCATATGACTGTAAAGGAGCAGTTTATCTCAATTAACCATTATATAAATTTAAGATGTATCCTTTAAGCCTAAGATTATTTGAGATTAAAACTTTAATTAGTTTTTATCTTTAATAAAGACAGAACTTAAACCTTTAATCCTAGGATCTCAAAGCCAATTAACAAATAAATCCCCAATTTTCCTATGAAGAATGTACACATATTTGCTTCCTCGTTTACAGTTAAAACCACTGTGGTAGGGAGATTCATTCCAAATCATATCCTAAAACATAAGGAATTCTGTCAACAGGACACAAGGTCCTTGTTTCTTATCCAGCTATTTGAAAATCCTTTATTGATCTAATTATTAAAATAGCAATTATTAAAAATTTATACATACCATGCTTGGTTAATAGAGCTTTAGTGGATGATACACTGAGTTTAAATTTCAGCTCTGAAAATTATATGATATGGGATCTTGCAGGTTTTTCAATGTACTAAAACTTTAGTTCCCTCATATAAAAATAGAAATCATAATAGCATCCTCCGCAAAGAATTGCTTTGAGTATTGAATGAGATACTGCATTTAAAGGCTTAGCATCAAGCAAGAATATATTAGGCAGTCACTAATTTCAGGTGCTGTAGTATTAGTAAATATTAAAAGACAAGGAAGAGATACAACAGCTGAAAATGAAGACAATTTTAAATATAAATATATTTTAAAATAGATATTGCTATATATTTTCTTTTATGTACATATACATATCTATCTATATCTATATTGATATGTCAATACATAGGTTATATAGAAAAAGGTATAGATACAATTATACCCATTGTCAAGCTGTGGTAAATGAAAAGAATCTGCCAAGAATCTAAAATAAGTAAAACTGTGATTCCTGGATGGTAGAAAGTATCAAAACCAACATAAACACTGAGTTTCTACTGAACTCTGGGCAGCTGCATTAGGCTAGGAAAGTACTAAATAAAGCCAACGTTTGTTAAAGCTGGGAAATGTTATAGGACCCCCAAGTAATGATGGGAATTGAGAAGTTTACACGGCTACTCATGGGAGTATAAGAAATAAACCCCACTGTTCCCAGAAGGAAAACAAGTAAATTTATCTGAAATCTGTAACTGTGTTAAGAAAAAGGAAAAATGTCTCCTGAGAATTTATAACCCCAACTTTTCACTGTCACATTTGCATTCTTAATTGATGTTTCTCCTGTAATTAAAATATCTCAGATAAGAAATTGGATTTAAAATGATTTGAGTCAGGGTCATCTTCAGGCTACTTTTCAGAAGTTAAATAAAACCCCCTGGCAGAAACCTTACTTTAAAACATGCTTCAAAGTATTATCTCAGACAAAATTTCAAGGAAAACAAGAAGCTTGTCAAAAATCAGAAAGTAAACAGACTTGTGAAAGATTCAGCTAATGGAATTATTTCACATAAAATAAAAATATCTGCATATAATATATGCAAAGAATAAAAATTAAATCTTAAAGATGAGCAGGTAAAAAGCAAATGTGAAAAAGGAGCAAATATAACTTATGGATATAAAAAATATAGTTGTAATAATTACAAAGTCAATGTACAAATCAATCAATTAGATAGAGTTAAAGAGAGGATTAGTGAACCATAGGAGATATGTCAGAAGTAATTATCTGTGATTGTTTTCATGTCCTCATACTCCCAGGAAAAGACTGTTTATAGTCATAGTATCAGGTAAATTCCAGAATTGATTTTAAACCAGTCAAAAATCAATCAGTGTCAATTTGTTTCAGTGATCATGCTTCTGAAAGTTAACAAATCAATGACAGCCACATAAGGGTCAGCAAGTCTACAAGGGATTTAGTCCAGTGAGCATGTTTCTAAGCTGATGACAACCAACCTACTACCATCCTATAACCAACATAGCTTTCCCCCAAATGCTTTCCAAAACCTCAACACTTTGCTTTCCTCAATGAGACTTCGCTTTTCCATTGTAGCTTGCTCTAACTTAAATAATAAATTTAGTTATCTGGTTGCAGATATTCAGTGGGTGTTGCTGTCTTCAACAACCAGAATGCAGCCTAGAGAGGCAAAATGAAGGCAAAAACAAGATAAGAGATGTGAAAGATGGAGTGAGACTATCAACTACTCAAGTAAGGGACCAAGAAGAAGATGAGTGAGAAGAGTGTCAATAATCAAAGAAATTACGACTGACAATTCTTCAGGACCTCAGTCATAAGATCCAAGAATTCTAACAAGTCCCAAGAGTGATTTTAAGAATCACCTAAGTGTATCTAGAGGAAATATATATGACCAAACATAGAAAAACATAATAGAGCCAAACCAAGAGAAAAACAAAATGAAACAAAACCAAAACAACCCCAACAGATCACCTACAAGAGAATGGCAACAATATAGCACAAAGCTCAATATCAAAAAAACAACCCAATCCAAAAATGGGCAGAAGACCTAAATAGACATTTCTCTAAAGAAGATATACAGATTGCCAACAAATACATGAAAGAATGCTCAACATCACTAATCATTAGAGAAATGCAAATCAAAACTACAATGAGATATCATCTCACACTAGTCAGAATGGCCATCATCAAAAAATCTAGAAACAATAAATGCTGGAGAAGGTGTGGAGAAAAGGGAACCCTCTTTCACTGTTGGTAGGAATGTAAATTGATACAGCCACTGTGGAGAACAGTATGGAGGTTCCTTAAAAAACTAAAAGTAGAACTACCATACGACCCAGCAATCCCACTACTGGGCATATACCCTGAAAAAACCATAATTCAAAAAGAGTCATGTACCAAAATGTTCATTGCAGCTCTATTTACAATAGCCAGGACATGGAAGTAACCTAAGTGTCCATCAATGGATGAATGCATAAAGAAGATGTGGCACATATATACAATGGAATACTACTCAGCCATAAAAAATGAATGGAATGATATTCTTAATATTCCAAGAGAAAATATCTCTCATCTCCTAATTGTAAAAAATATATTCATCATTGCTTAAAGATAAAATGTTTACTTCCCTGGGAAAATAGAATAATCACATTTATTGCAACACATAGTCTCAAAATACATAAAGTAACATTAATACGTTAACATTTTTTTAAACTGACTACAATTGAGTGAGTTTTTAAAACTACTATTTTGGTAATTGATAGATCAAGCAGATAAACACAAAACTCATACAAGTAGAAGAAAGTAAAAGGGTATAAATAAGCTTGATTACTGGGCACAGAATATCAAATAAATGTGGAAACAATTTTTCCAAAGCATTTATTGAACAGTTAGGAAAATTAAGTACATTGTAGGACATAAAACTAGATTAAAATTTTTAAAATTGATAATATTCAGAACACATTACCTGATCAATTCAATAAAGTTTATATACAATTATAAAAGATACTTAGGAAAGATCCACACATTTGAACATTAAAATACAAACTTCAAAATACAGATTTCAGAGAGGAAATCATAATTGAAAAGTGAGAATTGTGAAAGAACAATGGAACCTAATGTGGTTTTTAAAATTTTACTCTAAATGTTTTTCACTCTACCTAGAACAAGTTCTATTCAAAACATTCTGAGTTTTTTCTTTATTCCTTTTCTCCGAACTTATGTTCAAATCTCATATTTGAATTATTTGTCTTTAGTGTGCATGTATATTTCATTTTTTAGTAGATTTACCATGCTATTTTCCCTTTCAAAACATGAAAGGGAAAACATAAGCATATGTTTGCTTAGTAAACATAGGCAATAATAATTTTGTTATTTGGAAATCTGATGTTTTCAATATTATGTAAATACCATTAAGTTCTACGTGTCATCCAGTATTTCCAAACATATCAGAAAAAGAAAGATCATGTGCCTGTATCTGAATAAGAAAACATAAAATAAAATTAAAATGGCAGCCAAAATGCTGCAAATACAAAAAGCAAAACATAATTATAGATAGTGAATTAGAGGTAAACAGAAAGTCCTTGAAGAATAATAAAGCAGAAATAGAGACAAATGAAACCTAAATTATGTCAGTGCTTCAAAAATCAAATGTACTGGACACTGGAAGAAATCACATGGTTTCTTTGGAATATTATTTTCTCTAAGAAAAAGTGATTTTGTTTAAAGATCACTTTTGCTGACCCTACAAGAGCAGTTTTATATGAAGTTTCAGAGTTAAGACAGTTAATTCCAAAAACTGGAGTGAGTGTTCAAGTATGCAAAGGTTTCTTGGCATTTATATTAAAAAATGCAAATCATGGTCCTAGAATGTGTTTGTTTTCCCCTCTTCTTCCCTCTCTCTCAAATTCAGATTATATATGGAACATTGGATAGCTTTTTAGAAACTTCAGAAAACTCTATTTTCAAAGTACAGTCTATCCTCATTTCTTGTGAACAAATCACTTCCTAAAAGAAACTCAATTATTGATGATACAGATAATGTTTTGTTAAAAGACTCTAGAATTTTTTCCATTAATTTAGTTGTATGTATATGGTGAACTTCCTTTTTGCTCAGTCTTCCTTTTGCAGAGTTTCATATGAAGAACAAAAACATCTGAGCACATTAATGGGGCATACAAATTGAGAAAGCAAGACTTGGAATTTCCCCTAATTCAGCAGTTTAGATAATGCTATTAAAGATGATAAAAGTGTTTCATTTGTCATGCAAAGAAAAATAAAGGGTAAGATTGTTTAAGACAGATATATCTTTTTAACTACTTTTACTGTTTCATTTCCATGCAATAACAAATGAACATCTAAAAAGCATAATCTTCCCTTAGGGCTGAGATGGCAAGTGAATTTTGCAATCACTTTAAATGGAAAATACATTTCATTTAAAAAGTAATTTCATCTATATTTTTGTGCTCCCTTTTGAAATAACATTTGATGATTTAATTCCAAAAAAATCCATATTGCTTTGCATGTCAGTGATGCTAAGTAGAATATAGCATCTAGATATGGTTATTATGTCAAGATATGAAACTAAACTCAATTTTTCCCTTTCAGATACTCACCTAAATAAATTTTATAAGGCGTGCATAGTTGTTTGAGAGATATTTTCTGTTAATTTTTTTCTATTCTCTTCTTGGTCATCTTGTAATACACTGTGTGTGTGTGTGTGTGTGTGTGTGTGTGTGTTAATTTAACAAAGGAGAAAATATTCTCATATAAAAATAATACCACTGAAAATATTTGGTTATATGTACCATATATCTAAAATGTCTAATCTAGTTTCTATAGTAATTAATTGATCAATTTGCAGACGTATTAGCATAAAACTGCACATGTTAGGAATTTTCAAAAACAACTGCCTGATGTTTGGTTTGCCTGATTTTTCTGGTGATCATTATAACATTGGGTAAGTCAAGCAAGTGATCATTTGTAGTTGTTAGTATAGTTAAGCAAACTGGGTATAGTGAGTTATGACTCTCAAATAGTAATCATACTTCTATGTCAGCCTGGCTTATTCTGTCTAGTAACTGTCATAGAACATGTCCGTTCTATTTCTCTTGCATTAAGAGTTAAAAATGTATGCTTTTCAAATCTAATTATGATAAACTGAAACAAACAGTTGTGAAAAACATCAGAATCACAAAGTTTTCAATAGGATGGAATAAAAATTAAAATAAATTGGGTTACCTGTGGAATCCCACTCTTAGTTTGAAAGCAGTAATGCTTTGAAAAAGGATGGGCCCATCTTCTTTAATAGCTATTTACACACACACACACACACACACACACACACACACCTATTTTAGTTGTTTATAATTTAAATATAAATTAAAGTATGTGACAACCAAAATTCTAATGAAATCTTATCCTAATTGACAGGAATAATTTCCTAATTTCTCAGTAGAGAGAAGTACTCATCTCACATGATCTAATCCTAGTAAAAACATATCAATAATGGAGGGTTCAGCTTGTTATATTTCATTATAAGACAGTTGAGAGATTGGAGTATTTTAGTAATTACACAGACATGCATTGAGCATCTACTAGAAAGCAGACAACATGCTATGCAGTGGATGTCATACACACAAAATTAAAAACATAGTTTTTGTCTTTAAAGAGAGTATACCATAGACTGGATACAGGGAAAAGTAAGTTGGCTACTGTAGGATCTTGATTCAATTAATTCTATCGCTTACTCACTGAATAAATCTATACCTGACTGCCTACTAGATACACTTTCTATTGTGAAGAAGTTAACTTGAACCAGACAGCTAACGCGGGAAATGAGTCATTTAGCACAAAAGGGTTATAACCACATTAAAAGTGATCAGTAATGGTGAATCATAGATGAAGTAGATGAGTGCGTTGGAGAAATAAAGAAGTTCATGTAGAAGACAGCATTTGCAAGTAGACCATGAAGAATGCCTATGACTTTGCTATGATGAAAGGGAGGGAAATAAATTCTAGGAAAGGAAACAAAAAGTAAACAAAAGAAATTATGGGATGCACTGTGCATGTGTTGAAGAGCACAATGGGAAATATTAGGCAAGTAAAATTGAATTTTGGCTGCAAGAATCTTTTCTATTTGTCTTATGAATCTGGGCATTATTTTCCCTTCTTTAAAGCATGAGAATAGACATATCAGAATTTTGCTTTAATAAAATCAGAATTACAGGTATACATATTTTATTTGGACTTGGTGGAATTTGACCGAAGATGAGTTTGGAGACCAGATGGGTCACCTGTTGGGCAGAGGAAATAGAAAACAGGATGGAGAGGCAGATTTAAGTATTGGAATAACAGGATTCAGAAATTACTTGGATGTGAAACTATAACAAGAAAGAAGTAAAATTAAGTTTTGGACCTATGTGGTTAGGAAGATGGTGATAAAAGAAACTTATGGAAAATAATACAAAAAAAGAAGTTGTAGGGAAGATAAATTAGTTAATACTGGTTGTATAAGGTAGTTATGCCAAAGTGGAAATGCTGTGCAATGACTTGGGCACCTGCTACTACTAATAAAGGTGCTCAAAACTAAGCTATTAATTTGCAAGTCTTAAATTTGTCAAAGGGGAATATAGGGGAATAGATTTGAGGTCATATTCTTAAATTAAACCAATATTTGTTATAATTAAGAAAAAATATATTGGATCAGAATCGGGGACACAGGATCTTCAGAATCGTTTCCTTTAAACAAAGGGCATAGATTTAAAAGTTTCCGGGAATTTGATATAAAACTGAGTATAAAGACAATAGCTTGCAATAGTATATTTTCTCAAATTTGCCAGAATTATTCCTATGCAGCGACTATAACCAGTAGCTGTACATATTTTTAATATTAAGGGGCCATGAAAAACACATGTCACAACTTTCTTCATCTGCTCCTATTCTATGTACACACTTAGCTTCTGTTAAGTTTATGTGTTCTGGGCAAAATAAATGAGGGATGTGTGGCCTGTGTGTGGTGTTTTCCTGCCAACTTGTATGCAACTTGAAATGGTGCGTGGAAAGGGAAAAAGCATCAGTGGCAAAACTTAAAATAAATCTTTTGTTATAAAAACTTGAGTTAAATAGGAAAGAGACTCAGAAGAGAAGATAGAAAAGGCTGGTGGTACTCAATAATGGTGGATAGAACCTATGTATTTATATTATTTCCATAATTATATTGTATTACTAGGAATAGTAGACTTGATAGGATTTTTCAAAGTAAAAGCAATGATTTGGAGAGTTGGTTAAAATTCTGGGAGACAGTTATGAAAATGGAAAGAAGTTTATGCTACTAAGCAAAGTAGAAGTTGCTAACCATACATGCAGGTGAATTTATCTGAGGAAAAAAATTCCCAGTTCTGCTGTTGAGAACCACTTCTTTTGGTAAATAAAGCACTATTCATGGCTATTTGGTAGATTATAAAATAACCACAATAATTTTTAACTTGCTTCCCATCAAGGGACAAATCCATTTTTCTCTCTTGAATCTGGTCTTAGAAATTGCTTTGTGACATTGTACCAAGTTTCAAGAGATGTTGCAGCTTCCCATCTTATTTTGGAATTTTTCAACCAGCATGTGGAGGGGACTGCTGGATGAAGAAAGACAGGTAACAAAGTCACCCCTGGCATTCTGGCCAAGAGCCTACTAACCACCTGATAAGTGATCAAGGCTGCATGAATGATCCCAATAGAAGTATGCTGAGTAGGCTTGGATCAGAATTACACAGCCAACCCACTGAAAGGTTATTGTTTTAAGCCACTAAAGTTTGGGGTAATTTGTTACATTGCTAAAAGTAACTAAAACATACAAATAAAAGCCTTCTTACATTTAGAAAGCCTCTGTACCCATTCTTCTGTGTTCTCAGTTCTGGAACTCCAAAAGATATAATTAGTCTTTATTTCATATGATACTCTTTCACATGTTTGACATTACCATTGTACAACTAAATTTTTATTCAGAGAGGGCACGGGTTTAATGAAAGTCATACCTCTAATTAAAATTGTCAAACAATGAAAGAAATGACATTATAAGGAAATGAAATATTTTCACTAAAATTTTTGTATACTCTAGGAAGGAATTCGGAAAGAGATAAGATGAATAAACCTGGGTCTAAAATGGAAATGCTTACAGATCAGGAAGGCAATAGAAATGAAGGTGTTTCATCAGAAAGTGATAACAGTGAACCAAAGAGAGCACTCAACATTCAGCACAAGGAAACTAATACCATGCCAAAATGCGAACCTAGATTACTTAGATTTTCTCACATTTTGAGACAAAGTGAAATATAAGTTTTACATAAAAGTCAGCTAAGTTTTAAACGTTAGCAATTAATTCAGTTTAACATTGTACTGGGAGTTCTGATAAAAGGATTTTGTACAACTGAACTACATATTTGAATATTAAGTGTGTATGTATGTGTGTATAGAAAAAATATAGTCTGATTTGTGATTATACAATACTTTGGATTCTATAAAGCAATAGAAAAAGCGAATAGGGTTCTTTGGTAAACGTTCTAAAATAGAATGCATCAGGCATTATCAGTCTAGTAGATCATGAATTTAACTGCTTTTATTAGCAATGTTTCATTACTACTTTTTTCTTTAGGAAGGTGAAAAATAGGAGTAATAATATACAAAATAATAAAGTTTAGGGAAAAGGTTGCTTGTTATTTTGTTTATATTTTGTCAAAATAAGGAAGTAGAAGACCACTCAAATAATACATGTTTAATGTGGCATTTATAAAATTCAATTTTATATATATCAGATGATATTAAGTAGTATTGATTTAAATAGCATATATAAACCATATTTTGATAGCTAAGGTAAAGGATTAAAGATTTAAGAAATGGGAGAGGAGGAAGAAGAAGAGGAAATAGAAAAAAATTTTGATGAAGTCACTGGATATTGAAAAGACAGGGCATGCATATTGTGGAAGCACAGAGGAGTCACATGCTTTGTTGAGTACATGCAACCTAACTACAAATTCTACTTCTGGATTTCCTTTTCATTTTCACAGGTGCAAATGGCAAAAGGATTTACAGTGAGACTTTTCTAGGTTCATAACTGATCTCTTTACAATCTGTGATATCAGGAGACTTATTTGTTAGTAACTCCTAGTTTATTGATACTTAGGCATTAATGCTAGAAAATGGGAGTCAAGGTACATAGAATAATAAGAGGATTTTGAGGGGTATAGTCTCAAATTGGGAGAGGCAGGCAGCCATGATATAAATGAGTACTTGTCATATTTATAATTGTATTTACCTACCACAAACAATTCAAAATTAGCCAGTAGACTCTCAAATCACCCAATAACATAGTATAATATGTACAAATCTCTTTCAGTTATGAATGGCATCTCAGAAGTCAACTGGAGTACTGAGCCCAGTAAAAATAAGTTTAAATAAAACAGATTTGGATTTCAGGAAAATACTAGTAAAATGTCTCTGAATGTATCCACAAGTAAAAATTGCAGTATCTTAAAATAACAAGTAATAATGATCAAAATCAAATTGATAAAAACATATCCAGGTTTAATTTTGGGGAAGTGAAAACTAACAGCAGATTTTGTGCTACATTTTGTATTTTAAAGGTAGGAAAGGGGCTTCCCTGGTGGTGCAGTGGTTGAGAGTCCGCCTGCTGATGCAGGGGACACGGGTTCGTGCCCCGGTCCGGGAAGACCCCACATGCCACGGAGCGGCTGGGCCCGTGAGCCATGGCCGCTGAGCCTGCGCATCCAGAGCCTGTGCTCCGCAATGGGAGAGGCCACAACAGTGAGAGGCCCGCGTAAAAAGAGTTAAAGGTAGGAAAATTTTTAGCTAGCTGAAGTTGAGATTTGCCTGGGTAGAAGGCAAGAAACCTCTATTAATTTTGTCTCTCTCAAAAATCAATAATTGGAGTTTCAATCTTCTTTAAGGGAATCTGAATTCTTCTTCTTTCTGTGCAAAGAAATAAACTTTTCGTCGTGGTCTCTGTCATATGATTTACAGGTTTTGGGCCTGAGACATTGGGGCAGCAAGTCAATAATCTGTTTTGAAAATCCTGCTGAGACTGGGGATCATCTAATACAAGGAATTCATTCAGAATCAATCCACTATTTAGGAGCAATGTTCCTTGTTCTTGTCAGAGCTACCACCTGGGATAATTTCTCTAGAGCTCCTGATAGTTTGGCATCAGCACTCACTAGAGAATAAGAAAAGACTTTAAGCCTGTGAGGAATGGTTGGTATGGATGTTTCAATGCTCTTCTTTTGGCATAAGAGAAAGGGTGAAACAGATGCCTGTGCTGGTTGGAGGCTAAGATGAAATAGAGTGAATCATAAATTTATAACAAATTATGCTCCGTAAGAAAGCTCTCATCTTTAAAAGCAAGGGCTTCCTTTTTTAAGCTTGTTAATATTTTGTTATTATTCTAACACTTAACTGATTTACTATCTCATCTACTAAATATAGACAAGAATTGACAAATAACAAAGACGCAAACTAATATATCAAAAAGAAAATTAGAGGTCTCTAACCAACTGTTTGTCCTGGATTCATTAACATAATTTACAGGAGAGGTCCTTGCTTTGATCTTTTTTGTTATTTTAGACACAGTTGTAAGAAAATTGGTTTTCTGGTTACTCTTTCTATGAGTTTAAAAGGAACAAATTAGATGGGGCATTGCTCTTGTCCTGGTCACTGCAATAGCTCTAGGAAATTATGAAGTCACATAGCTCAAAGTAATTATTTATGCTCATCAAAATGACTGTGAATCAGAAAAACAAAAAAACAGTCCTTCATTTTAAAATACATTTTTATCAGCATGGTGTGAAAACAGAAATTATGCTTAAATATAAGCTCATGTTATATGAAAAATTCACAAAATGAATTTTGGGACAAAATTGAGTATAGTCAAATATAATTTCTACAACCTAAATTGAACCATATACAATTGCAAAAATATTCAATATCTAGCTATTAAGCATTAACACTTAAATAATGTGAACATTCAAAATTCATCTATTGTGGGAGCAAATGAGACATTTCAGGACACTATTGAAAATATACAATTTAAATACTTCAATAATAAGTCATCTCTATGCATAAAATCAATATTATGTTCAATTTATAACATTTTCAGATTTTTACTTAATTTTAATAATGTTTAAGAAAGTTTGACATTAAATATTGTTAAGAAAGAATATATATCAAATAGCCAGGAATCTAAAGGTAACTTTGGAAGTAAAACAAATTAAAAAAACATTACACATGCCATAATGTATGTTTTTGGTTAGTTCAAATATCTTTAACATTAAAAAGATATACTAAAAAATACATGAGTTAAGTCCCTTGAGACCCAGTCACTCCAACCCCATGACTCTCAAATATTAAATTATATTATTTTGTACTACAGTAGTGGTAAGGATGCCTGATTTCAGATTTGAGTACTTGGGTTAAAATCCTATCTTTTGTACATACTAAGCTCACTGGGTCTCAAACTTCAGGATGCATTAGTATCACTTGGAGAATTTTTTTGGAAATTCATACTCTTAACTCTGTGAAGAGATTTCAATCTAAAATGGAACCCAAGGATAGGAAATTGAGACTCTCATGCATGCTCCCTCAAGACTTCAACTTAGGAACTGAGAGACTGATTTCCTGTAAATGTCTGACTTACAAAACATTAAGACTTATCTCCTCAGGGAGTGGCTAAGATGGCAGAGTAGGAAGAGCCTGAGCTCATCTCCTCCCACAAGCACACCAAAATTAAAATTATTTACAGAGTAACTAGTGATGAGAAAGTCTATAAGACTAGAAGAAAGTATTTTCTACAACTAAAGATACAAGGAAGGAGCTACAATGAGATATGTAGGAGTTATAGAGACATGGTATAGTCAAGATCCATACTCCTGGGTGGGTGAGCTACAAATGGGAAGATAATTACAATTATAGAGGTTTTCAGAAAGGAGCAAGGGATATGAGACCCACATTGGGCTCCACAGCTTGGGGGTCCTGCACCAAGAAGACAAGCCCCCAGAATGTTAGGCTTTGAAGGCCAGTGGGGCTTACTTTCAGGAGAGCCAGAGGGCTTTGGGAAATAGAGACTCTACTCTTAAAGGACACACATAAAATCTCACATCATTTGAAAGAAGCCTGGGTCAGACCTCCTTGCTGATATTGGAGAGCCTTCTGGAGAGGCAGGAGGCAACTAGAGCTCACCCTGGAGCCCTGCAACCGGAGACCCTGGAACACAGACCACAGATCTTCCTACCTGCAGACTAACTCAAGCTTTGGTACACCTCAGACACCACAACCAACTGTGTGAGAAAACAGCCCCACACACTAGCAAACAGACACTAGATCTGGGACCACAGACCCAGGAAATACCCAACATAAACATTGGCTCCACCCACCAGTAGGCCAGTGCTAGCCCTGGGACCCTGCAGCCAGCCTCCTCATGCTTTGCCCCAACCACCAGCAGCCCACAGCCTCCCAAAAAGGCAGGGTCCAGCAACCAATGAGACCAGGAGCTAGTCATGTATACCAGACCACGCACAGTAGTCAGCCTGCCACAACAGAAGGACTCATACAGCCCACATAGGGGGTGCCCCTAGAGCATACAGCCCTGGTGACCAGAGGGGAGTACACTGCTCGGACTCATAGAAGGTCTCCTACAAAAGGCCATTTCTCCAAGGTCAGGAAACATAACATACCTACCAAATACATGGAAATAAAAACAGCAAATTAGGCAAAATGAGGTGACAGAGGAATATGTTACAGATAAAGAAACAAGATAAAACCCGAGAAGAAGAACTAAGTGAAGTGGAGATGAGCAATTTACCCAATAAGGAGTTCAAGGTAATGATCATAAAAAAAAGATGCTCAAATAACTCAGGAAAAGGTTGAATGAACAGAGTGATAAGTTAGAAGTTTTTACCAAGAGTTAGAAAATATAAAAACAGCCAGAGATGAAGAATACACAAATGAAATGAAAAATACATTACAAGGAATCAACAGTAGATTAGATGATAAAAAGGAATGTATCAGCAAGCTGGAAGACAGAATAGTGGAAATTGCTGAAGCTGAAAAGCGAAAACAAAAAAGAAGGAAGAGAAATGAAGATAGTTTAAGAGACCTCTGGGACAATATCATGCATACTAACATTTGCATGATAGAAGTCCCAGAATAGAAGAGAGGAAGGGGCAGAGAACATATTTGAAGATGCAATAGCTGAAAACTTCCCTAATTAGGGAAAGGAAACAGATATCCAGGTCCAGGAAGCACAAGGATTCCCAAACAGGAGAAACCCCAAGAAGACCACTCCAAGACACACTGTAATTAAGATGGCAAAAAATAAAAGATAAAGAGGATATTAAAAGCAGCAAGGGAACTCCCATAGGCTATAAACTGACCTCTCAGCAGAAACTCTGCAGGCCAGAAGGGAGTGCCATGATATATTTAAAGTGATGAAAGGGAAAAACTACAAGTGACAATTCTCTACCCATCAAGGCTTTCATCCAGATTTGATGGAGACATCAAAAGTTTTACAGACAAGAAAAAGCTAAAAGAGTTCAGCACTACCAAACAAGGTTTACAAGAAATGTTAAATGGACCTACTAAGCAGAAAGTCTCAACTAGAAATATGAAGATTATGAAAAGAAAAATCTCATTAGTAAAGGCAAATATAGAGTAAAGGTAATAAGTCAAACATGTATAAAACTAGTAGAAACGTGAGAAGGCAAGAGTAGTAAAATCATCTATATCCACAATAAGTAGTTAAGGGATACAAAAAACAAGAAAATGTAAAGTTTGATGTCAGAAATAGTAAACATTTGGGGGAGAGTAAAAAGCATGCTGTTATAATATATTTGAAATTAAGAGGTCAGCAACTTAAAAATTATATTTATATAATCTATAACAGAAATACACACAAAGAATCAAAACATAACACAGGATAGTCATCAAATCACAAGGAAGCAAAAGAAGAAAGATGGATAAAAAAAATGAAGTGCAAAACAATCAAAAAACAATTAAAATGGCAAGAAGTACATACCTACCAATAATTACTTTAAATGGACTAAATGCTTAATATGAAAAGAGAGTGGCTAAATGTATACAAAAACAACACATATATATGTTGCCTATAAGAGCCTCCCTTCAGGTTTAAAGACACAGGTTTAAAGACATTCACAGACTGAAAGTGAGGGGATGAAAAGTTATTCCATACAAACAAATTTTTAAAAAGGTGTAGCAATACTTATATCAGAAAAATTAGACTTTAAAACAAAGATTGTAATAAGAGACAAAGGAGGACATTACATAATGGTCAAGGGATCCATTCAACAAGAAGATAATATGATTTAAGCATACATGCACCCAATATTGTAGCACCTAAATACATAAAGAAAATATTAAGAGAAAATAAGGGAGAAATTGACAGTAACACAATAATAGTAAGGGACATTAATACCCACTTGCATCAATGGACAGATCATCCAGACAGAAAAATCAATACAGAAACACAGGCCTTAACAACACATTAGACAAAATGACCTTAATAGATATATGTAGAACATTCCAACAAAAACAGCATAATACACATTCTTTTCATGTACACATGGAACATTTACCAGGATAGATCACATACTAGGCCACAAAACAACCTCAGTGCATTGAAGAACAATGAAATCATATCAAACATCTTTTCTAATGATAAAACTATGAAACTAGAAATCAACTATAAGAAAAAGTACTACAAAAAACCCCCACAAACTCGTGCAGGATAAACAATATGCTACTAAACAATGAATGAATCACTGAATACATCAAAGAAGAAATAAAAATATACCTGGAGACAAATGAAAATGAAAACACAATAATGCAAAACTTACATGACAGAGCAAGAGCAATTCTAAGTGGGAAGTTTATAGCTCTTACAAGCCTACCACAGAAGTCTTAAATAAACAACCTAACCTTACATGTAAAGTAACTAGAAGAGAAGAACAAACAAAACCCAAAGTTAATAGAAGGAAACAAATATAGATCAGAGCAGAAATAAATGAAATAGAGACTAAAAAATAGGAAAGAGTAGTGAAACTAAGGGCTGGTTCTCTGAAAAGATAAACAAGATTGATAAAACTTTAGCCAGATTCATGACGAAAAACACAGAGAAGGCCCAAATCAATAAAATCAGCAATAAAACAGAAGTTACAACTGAGATGACAGAAATACAAGGGAGATACTAAGAGATCACTATAAACAAATGTATGCCAATAAAATTGTCAACCTAGGAGGAATGGACAAGTGCCTAGAAATGTATAATCTCCCAAGACTAAACCAGGAAGAAATAGAAAATATGAACAGACCAATTGCCAATAATGAAATTGAAAAAAAAAAAAAGAAACCTCTCAACAAACAAAAGTCCAGGAGCAGATGGTGTCATAGGTAAATTCTACTAAACATTTAAAGAGTTATCATCCATCCTTCTCAAACTAGTCCAAAATATTTCAGAGGAAGGAATACTTCTGACTGCATTCTATGAGGCTAGAATCACCCTAATACCAAAACCAGAAATATATACCACAGAAGAAGAAAATTACAGGCCAATATCACTGAACATTGGGTGGGTGACAAAAATTTTAGCAAACTGAATTCAACAATGTATTATAAAGACCATATACCATAATCAAGTGGGATATAGTCTAGGGATGCAAGGATGAGTTAATATCCACAAAAACTGATGTGATACAATCCATTAACAAACTGAATATAAATCAGAGGGTCATCTCAATAGATGCAGAGAAAACATAACAAAATTCAACATCCATTTATGATAAAAACTATCAACGAAGTGGGTATGGAGGGAACGTACCTCAACATAATAAAGACCATATATGACATGCCCACAGCTAACATCATACTCAATGATGAAAAGCTGAAAGTATTTCCTACAAGGTCTGGAACATGACAAGGGTGCCCACACTCACCACTTTTACTCAACATAATAGTGAAAGTTCTAGCCACAACAATCAGACAAGAGAAATAAAAGGAATTGAAATTGGCAAGGAAAAAGTAAAACTGTCACTGTTTCCAAATGACATGCTACTATACATGGAAAAATCTAAAGATGCCACCAAAAGACTACTAAAACTCATGAATGAATTCAGTAAAGTTGCAGGATACAAAATTAATATGCAGAGGGACTTCCCTGGTGATGCAGTGGTTAAGAATCCATCTGCCAATGCAGGGGACACGGGTTTGATCCCTGGTCCGGGAAGATCCCACATGTTGCAGAGCAACTAAGCCCATGTGCCACAACTACTGAAGCCCACATGCCTAGAGCCCACGCTCTGCAACAAAGAGAAGCCATCACAATGAGAAGCCCATGCACTGCAAGGAAGAGTAGCCTCTGCTCACCGCAACTAGAGAAAGCCTGCAAACAGCAACAAAAACCCAACACAGCCAAAAATAAATTAATTAATTAAAAAATTAATATGCAGAAATCTGTTGCATTTCTATACACAAACTGTAAGAGAAATCAAGGAAGGAACTCCATTTATAATCACATCAAAAAGAATAAAGTACCTAGGAATAAAATTAAAGAGATAAAAGACCTGTACTCTGAAAACTCTATGATGCTCATGAAAGAATTGAAAAGGACTTAAACAGAAAAGTATACCTGCTCATAGATTGGAAGAATCAATATTTTTAAAATGATCATACTATCCAAAGAAATCAACAGATTGAATGCAATCCCTATCAAAATATCAATGTCATTTTTCACAGAAATACCCTCAATGAACTCACCAGTAGCTTGCTACAGCATGTTTCCCAAATTGCAATTCCTCTGCTGTTCTGGAATAACCTCAACGTCTGGTAATTTGATCTTGCCTGAGTTTAACTTTTTTATTTAGGTCGACAAGTCCCACAACCTCAGAGAGTCTTAGAAAGCAGATCAGGGATGGGATCTCTCACAAATCAACATTTTAAACTATATTCACAGGAATTCTGTATGCAAAAAATCAATGATTTGTGAAAAGCTGTTCTATTTGTGTCACTTTGATTAAGTTAAATAACCACATAGGGGCCACTTTTTATCATTTATAAAATAAAAATAAAACAGACCCTATCTCAAGGATTGCTTTTAGTTTTAAATGAGATAATACATGAAATGAATTTAGAACACTGCCTAGCATTAATAAAGCACTCCATCAAAATTATGTATTTTTGGTTCTGGTTGTGGTAATTTTATACATGGTGATGAAAGTAATAGATGACATCTCCTCCTTTCTTTTTAGACAATGATCAATACCTACATGAAAACGCTTTAGGGGAAGTTGTATTCAGCAGACAGACCTAGGTTTTGTTGGGACAAGGAAATATTGGAAAATTAAGGAGATTGGAAAATTGTTAACCCTATTGTAGAAGTGCTGGATAGCCTAATGGTTCAGTTGGAGATATGGGAGCATTAGGTATATATTTTAGTACCAAAGAATCACACATAAATATGTGGTCTACTATAGTCTCTCATTCTTTTGCTAATACCTTTAACTTGATTTCATTATTTTCTTTCACTCCCATCCCCACATGCCAAAATTCCAATATGAGATTAATCCAAATGACTGCCGTCTAAACATCTATGTAAGCACTTCTGGAGAAAAGTCGCCTCATTTTATAATATTGACACTCCTGTAGGAGTAACTATGTAGGCAAATTAGTCATTATTGACTAATAATCATAGTCATAGTCATTAGTCATATTGACCCTGGAAAAATGTAAATAAGCTTGATGGTGAGGAATTATTTATTTAAAGTTTCAAATCAAAAAGAGTTAAAAAGAATCAGATGCTCTAGCAACCTTGTGGATCTCTCTGGATGCCTTCTTTATTCTTTCATGTGAAGAACATGACCAGTGACAGATCTGGGACAAATATTTAAGCTGCATAATCAGCAAGGCAAAAAAGAATTTTCCCCAAAATAACTTCAATTAGAAATATCTCAGGGAAGAAACCTGATTGCTTCAACTTGTCATATAACTATCCATATAGTTGTTCAGTGACTATTATTATTATTATTATAAATTAAGACTATGGCCTTTCTAAAACTGTATTATTCTCACCTATTTTTCTACATTGAATACACTATAAACTTTACCAGGAAAAGAACAGTCTTGTAAAGTCACCATTACACCTCCCAAGCTTAGAACAGGGTCTAATAAATAGTAACTATATAGGCAATGAATGGGTTAAGAATTTCAAAACTTTCTGCAGGTATGATAAATTTATATTTCTGATGATAATTTTCTATTACTGCATGAGAGTCTATGATCTTAAAATTGACTAGTTGTATTTTACTTCTTATATTTAGGTCCTCCCTCAAATGATTTGACTATTTTTTTAAATGCCTGGATTATAGAAGTGTTACATCTGTAACCTCATTAACCACTTAAATTCTTCTCAGAACTAAGCCTACATGTTGTTATCATAAAGAACTGCCTGTGGGTGTGATGGAGCATTTGTTAAGCAAAAGGTTATATACACATGGAGTAAAATGACTCAAGCATAAAGCTAAAGTGGGAGCAAAACATACTTTGACCTATGATTTTTTTTAAAGTTTGCCAAAGCCAGATGAGATCAAGATATTCTGTTTGTCAAATTGGACTTACAAATGTGCTCTCGGAACGGAATTCATTCGTGTATGTGGGGGATTTACTGTACAGTATTGTTAGCTATAGTCTGGAACTGAAATTTTAATTTAATTGAAATTTAAATACCTACATGTGGCTAGTGGTTACCAAATTGGACAGCACAGTTCCAGGATGTATTGTAGGTGAAGAAAGGAAGGTCAGAACTGTGTGCATATCATGTTCCCATTATAAAAGAGAGGGGGAGAACATATGCATATTGGCTTGTGCATGCATAGATCTCAGGGAGAGAGAGAAGTGAGACTGAGGACAAGGTATGGAGGAAGATATTCACTAATATATTCTTATATACCTATTGAATTTTATGTCATGTGAATTGTTTCCTGTTCAAAAATCAAATAAAGTCAATTTAAAAGTAAAAAAAAAAAAGATATTCCGTTTGACATTTCTCTTCCATTTTCCATTAGGATTTCTTTACAAGAATCTTAGAGGAAAGTAACATATGGAAGAAAATGCAAGTATATAATAAGGAGGTGTCCCTTGCCAGTTGAAATTATGCTCCATCTTTGATTTTTTTTTTAAATCAGGGTGTAAAAAGTGGTATCTGAGATAAGAATTTCTAATAACTTTAGAAAAGAATAAACAAATTCTAATATAAACAGGTAAAGAAAAGAACCTTAGCTTCTAAAGTAAAGGAATGAATTTTTTTTTTTTTTTTGCGGTACGCAGGCCTCTCACTGTTGTGGCCTCTCCCATTGCAGAGCACAGGCTTCGGACGCGCAGGCTCAGCGGCCATGGCTCACGGGCCCAGCCGCTCCGCATGTGCGATCTTCCCTGACCGGGGCACGAACCCGTGTCCCCTGCATCGGCAGGCGGACTCTCAACCACTGCGCCACCAGGGAAGCCCAGGAATGAATTTTTAATTCAAGAAAAATATAAAAAGCTTTCTTTTGTGCTATAGGAAAATAAGCTAAGAATTTTTATTGAGTTATTAAAAATACTAATGACTAAGTTATATTCATACATTTGAAACAAAAAATATTATCCACCATATGTATATACAGACATACTTTTCTCCTAAATACAGGTGTTTATGTAATACATGTGAGAATGCATATTTATCAATATTTATATTTTTGTTAAAAATAACATTATAAGCTATTAGTACATTTACAGAAATAAAAAGCATGTGCTCATGTAAAAGCTACAAACAGATGTGTGCATCTGAATAACACTGATGCTGATCCAACTACTAAACTTAACCATTAAATTTGTCAGTATTTTTATGAAAAAGTGAAAGTAAAACTTTTGAAATGTAACATAAAAAACATTTAATTTTTATTATCTTATTTTTAAAGCAAAGTGTAAATTGTAATTTCCCTTTGCTGCAGTAGTGTATGACACTAATCTATAATTACAGGATTTACTCTGCCATAATCGTCAGTGCTAATTGAGTGGCTATTGAAATAACCGATCTATGATAAGTAAGGATGGTCATGAGTCAGCTGACTTAGACATTTGAAAGCTAATATGTTTCAGCTTTGACAGAGCTGTTGATTCTTATTGAGATTTTAGTAACACCATGCTGAATGTATTTAATCACATCCTACTTCTTTTCCCTAAAGTCACCAATTTAATTTATTCGAAGTAAGTCCATCCCTAATACTCCAGGAAAAGGCATTGGTCTTCTGACAATCTTTGTGTGTTTGTAGAGTTTGATATTCCAGAGTTAGCAATGAGTTTATTCCTTCCTAATCAATGCTGTACGGCAGCTACAGAGGTGAGCAATTAAATGGCCAATGAGGGAGCCAAAGGGGTTTAACCTGTCGTTTATTTGCTGTCCATCCAAAGGTACATTTTACACAATGATCTCATAATACTGACAAATTTTATATGGGGTGCTATGGCAATTCCATAAATTGTATAATTTCTCAATTCTGAATTATTATTGGAGTAGTGTATTTTCATTAAAAAAGTAAAGAGTTGAATAACACTATACTTATTTGTAAATATATATGTATGTAAAACTATATATATATAAAAATAGAAATGTATCTAAATATACTATATATATAGCTTTTATAAAACTATAATGTTAGATTTTTAAGATGATTTGGTGATAATAAAAATGATTGTGGGACAATATGGGAAAATCACCAAAATTCACAAAATATCCAGTTTTCCTTCATATGCGGCTCTTCCTGAGGCACAGTTCTCTAAGTTATTTGGCTTATTTTGGTGGATAGCCATTAGGATGGAGAAAGTGGTCATATTCAGGAGAAATATAAGACAGACAAGCAATAGAAATGAGTACCGGATTGAACATGGGATGAGGAGAGAAATGTCATTGTATCCCCTCAGCTTAGTTTTGGCACAACTGTCTAGATGGTGGTACCTTTAAGTAAGACAGTGAACATAACAAGAAAATTAGGTTTTAACAGGAATCGTGAGTTCATTATTGGATATGTTCAGCTGCCATTGAGACATTAAAATGAAAACGTTGAACAAACAAGTATAGGGTAAATTTTTCAAATTCATGTAATAGATCTTCCAAGTTTAAATTTCAGCAAAGTTTAGTATAGATTTTAGCTCATATAAAGGCACAAATTATTCATATTACAAGGCCATGGGAAAGAGTGGTAAACACGTTTTGAAACTGCCCTGCCATTAACTATATTGTCTTATGACATTAAACATTACATCATAATTCTCCATTTAATAAACAGATAAAAATCTCTAGAACTATGGAAAAACAAAAATGCTTTCTAAAATGTCAGCTTTTTAGAGTATAAGATAAGAAACTTCCTTCCTATCACTTTCAATAGCTATCTGTTGGTCAAATTTAGTTAAGAAACCTCTATGAAACTTCACTTTCTCCAAGAAGGTAAATTGTAAAGCTTTTCAATAGAAATGTTCTGTATCTATCTATCAATCTATCCCTGAATTTTCTTCTCCCTTCCATATATATATTCCCTCTTACAACTAAGAAAATGAATTCACTGCTTTTCACAACTCCAAAATGCTAGCATGTAAAAAATTTCTGTATACAGAATCACCCAGAGAGGACAATTCTTTTCTTCCTAAACCTGAAAGCATTTATTTAGATATTTTACCAAATCAAATCATTTTCAAAAATGTTAGAAAAGAATCGGTTACATATGATATGAGCTATTGAATGTTCTTTTAGAAAGGTTTGGCTAAGTGTTAATTAAGTGCTCTGCTGATTCCCTTTATTTTTCCTGAGGGTTTCTTTCTTCAAAGTAGCATCACCTGAACATCATAATACCTTTGCTATTTAGTACAATACTTTTGTTATTGCCAGTTCAGAAACATTGTTATCCGAGTTTGAAAAGAAATTTAGATCAAAAGAAAATGTTATCACATCATAATACCAATTAAATACCAAACTCACCCTGATAAACTATTAGTAACTTTCTGAAACTACCAGTGAATTGATTAAACTGAAAATAATTTAACAAATTATAAAGCCCTACAATTATTTCCACCAAGTGACTAATGGGCTACATATGGGAAAAAAGTACAACATACCATTCTGTTGGTTCATTACAAGATATGAATATTATTTAAATCATTTTAAATGCAGTTCCTTCATTTATATTTCATTATTAAAAATATAGTTTCTTCTTTTTTAGAATGGCATTGCAAAATATATTTAGTATTACTGACCCATTATTCATCAGGTATTTACAAAGAACCTCCTATGAGGTAGGTATTCTGTTAATTACTAGGATATGACCTTAAGAAAGATGCATATCATCCCTATGTCCATAGAGCTTATTTTTTGCAAAAGGATGTAGACAATTAGGTACGTAAAGATAATAAAAATAAAGGTTAACAAATTATGATTGAGAAAGTATAAAGTGCTATGGGAGTTCACAGAATGAGCACCAAATTAATCTGGGGATTAAGGGAGGGTAGGAATAACGATAACCTCTCAGTATTTGTGGGACAGTAATCCAGTAATGTGTCACTCACGTAAATTGCTTTCTTTAATATTTGTTGCTGCTGTTCCACACTATTTTATCTATTTAACTGATTACTGAATAATGATTTGGTATCAGAGATTTTAGGTACCTTACCTATGTCTCTTCCACCTTACCTTCTCGGTACATGCTGGGCAGACCTCCAATTGCCAGTAGCTACATTTCTCTGGGTGAAGAGTTCCTCTGGATTTTGGAGGCATCTTTCCCACCATGACAGTAAGCTGGAAGTACCAAGGAGTTAACATCCCTGTGAAGCAGCTCTCAACAACAAGTAGAAGTTTTTATACCCTCGGCTCCCTCGCCCCTCAGGTGAGATAATTCTGAGTCAGATGTTCTACATTAGATGTAGATGGAGAGTTGAGTTCCCCATCAGACTGAGCTTTTTTTTTTTTTTTAATCCAAGTAGCCATTTGCTCAACTGTTAATTAACACTTTATTGTCTGTCTGCTCCTTCCTGTCTCATCTCCACATCCCCCTACATGTATTTCCTGGGACCCTCCCAAATAAACTCTTTGCACTGTAATACTTGTCTCAGGATATGCTTCTGGGTAAATCCAAAATAAAATAGGCTTTAAACCGGTGATTGTATGATTTCATGAGATTTGATCATTTTCGGTATGATCCTTCATGTCATGAATTGGTTAATTTGTCTAAATCATCTCACATTTTCTTGTACTGTTAGTTTTGATATTTAAATATTGCCCCTGGCCACTTTGTACGTATTGAGTGTGTATGTCATTTAGCAATGAAATAGTGAATTTTCTAGGAAGAAGCATTTATATGATTTGTTGATTAATTTTTCTACTAGTTCAAAAATAGTAAAATATATTTTACTGTATATTATATAAAATACCTACATAGATATGAGTTATTTATAACCTAGAGGAAATGAAGAACAAAAGTGATAGGTCAGTTAATGCAGGTGATAATTTTTTGCTCACTGTTCAATCCCCAGCTCTTAACATGAGACTAGTACTTAATAAAAATTAATAAATATTTTATAAATGAATGCCATAAAGTCAAAGAATAAATAGTCATTGAGGCTGTTTCTAAAGACAGGGAGAGCATTGCAGGATTTGAGACTATGCTATTGGCCATTTTTGTTTAAGAAAATGTGTTTTTATCAATGTTAGTGAGTGTACAACTTTTGAAACAGGTATATCAAACAAGTAAAGAAACTACTTGAATACAGCACAGGGGTCTCATGTTAAATGATTAGCAGAAGAAAGGGGATTGTGATTTATATCACCTGTAAGACACCATGAGCTGAAGAAAAGTGATGCAAGCAGAGCCCATGCTGTTTCCTCTGGTGCAGTGGTAGTGTAGCAAAAAGGTTACTGCCATTTAAACAAAATGGGCATTTTATGTACCTTCACTGTCAGACAAGATGCAGTTGAGCAATGCTTTTGTCGAATATTATAAAGGGCATGACTGATGGGGGTGGGGATGAGCTAAGGAGAGAGAAAAAGCTATTTCATCTATTGAAAGCCAACCCAAGAGTAAAGCTATTCTCTTTCTAGCATAGTACCAAGCAACTTTTCAAATGACCCCAGCACTTTCTCCTCAAAGAAAATCTTTCTAGGTGAGCAATTCAAACATTTATTATCGGTTCAATGGGGAACTAAAAAAAAAGAAAAATATTAGGGCTTCCTTGCAATATGCTATTTTGCTATGCTCCTAGTGTGACATGAAGACTTAAATAGATTTGAGCTTCTTCTCTAATGTTTTTACTTATAACTATAAAGGATATGTTATTGGAAATAGCTAATTGATATATAGTTTTGAACAATAACGACATCAATTAATAATTATCATGGCCTAGGTTGAGTAATTACCTTATACTAGAACATGAGACTTGTCAAATAGTTTGCATTTACCTAATTTTATCCTCATAGCTGCCCAATAAGACTATTATCATTATTCCCATTTTAAAGAGAAGGAAACTAAGTCTTAGGGTGGTTAAATAAATTTTTCACAACCAAAACAACTAGGGAACATGATTATTACCCAATTCTGATAAGGACAAATAGAAGGACAGTGAAATGATTTAACATTGCCTGGGTTCATAAAAATACTTTTAAAGTTTTTTTTTGATTCTTCTAGAAGATGTGAGAAACAAAACAATTTTGAGCAAGGTTTAATGATACCACATGAAAAATCACTTCTGTTCATTCACCTTTGGGACAAAAGAAATTTCAGCAACATAGTAGAGTATGTGCATCACTATCTGGAAGGGTATAAAAACTTTGTGAACAGGAGACAGAAGCAGGTAAAATGTTAATTTCTGCACTGGCGTCTAATTCAGAAACCTCCAGCAGAAGAACCAATTGCTTCACTGCATCTGTTTTTAATCCTGAAAAGCCAACTGAAAATCTATTTTTATAATATTACACCTAAACTTTCTTCACTGGGTTCATTTGAGGGACTAAAGTAACTAAAATATAACAACTATCATTACGTTTTAAACAAACTCATTTTTTTCCATGAATAAAAGACTGTTTCAGAATATTTGGTAGAAATTTGATGTGGGCATGTGAAAAATGAATTCTAAAAGACTAATCTTGTCTCTTAGGGAATAAAAAATGATGAAGACAGCTGTTCCCTTTTCTGGATCTGATTCTTAATACCAAGAATGTCTTAACTGATGATGTCATGGTCCTGATTACATAAATGTTTATTTTCGAGTGAGACAGAATTGCACAGGCATTTTAATGGTGGAAGGCCCTCAGAATCTGAGAAACCCAGGAGTATATTAACCAATGTATTTAATAATCATGTTGTAAAAAGAGTGATAATGTATATAAATTTTTTCAGTAACTTTTGTTATTATTATTATTACTAATTGAATAATGATCAGTCAAGAAAACTGGATATTGCTTAGGAATGGACTAAATGATGGAAGAATGGACATAGAAGAAAAACTGAGAGCATGTGAAACCAGTAGACTCAAAACAAAAAAGAATGAGGAAGTAAAGTCGGAATGGATTAAGAAAATTCACAGTTAATTTGGAAGAGTGTACCTGTTATGCAGCTTGATTATCAAATACATCCTATGGGCCTAAGCAGAGCTCCTTAAATGTCCTAAGCTGTACTGCACAGAAAAGGAGGTAGTGATGGAATCATGAGAAACAAATAACCATTACTTCTGTATCTAACACTGGCTATGGAGGAGGAAGATGAGTATCATATGTTGGGCACCATAAATTCAGTAAGGAAGATTTTTAAAGACTTTGTAGAAAGGATATAAAACTCTGGGTTTGTTATTACAATATAAATTATCAAATGAAATTCTTACAAATTATCCTCAGCTACAATGGAATGTATGTGTCTAAAAAAAGCAATGTGTCTATTCATGAAGCTCTCCAGTAATATTTTCTTATATTTTAAATGTACATTAATAATTTGAAGGGAAGTCATACACAGAAAAGGCAACATAATAGTATAACATGAGCCTCTAAGAAGAGTGTCAACTATATGAACTTCTCAAATAATTTGTATTTAGGAAAAATATTTACAAAAATGAAAGCATTGACTAGAGAACCATAAATACAATGATTTGAGAAAATCAAAGTGAAAAATGAGATGATAATGATAAGATGATAAGCTGATAAGTTAAGAAGAGCCTCATACCTTGATAAGTTATTATTTAGGCATTTAGGAAACTTAAGTCTGAGACCACAGGGAGGTAAATCATGTTTTACTTGCATACTAGATTTGGAAGTTAAGTGGCCCAAATTATAACCTGGAGCTGGTTGAATAGACAGAGCCAATAAACAAAACATTACATATAGGTATATAGGTTGATTAAATTGAGTACCTCTCTGGACTTCAGTTGGTTTGGCTTAGAAAGAGCTCAAAAAGAAAATTTTAAAACAGTTGATTGATAATTGGAGCACAATTTGGGGTTCTTGGCTACACACATCTGGAATAGAGTTTCTGTCATGTTGATGTAGGAAGAACTGGGTTGTGGTTCAGATGCCACAGACTCTTACTATTCTAACCAAGTTTTAGTAGATTTTGTTTAGTAAATATTTCTTCTTTTATTGTATGTCCTTAGAAACATTTTCAGAGATTTTATAAAGTTTTTAAAAAAGTAATTTTTATCATTTCACTAGGGAAGAGATCTGTGGAGTTCTTCATGTAGACGTGTGGACAGTGAATCCTTCAACTGAGAGTTATTTCTTTAAAACAAAAATGTAATCTTCAAAAAAGCACCTGATGCTTTTAATTCTTAGTTAAAAATTAACTCTCCTAGTTTCTGTTATCTTCCTCTAGACTTTCTGTATCTATGAATTTGCTTATTCATGGTATTGCATATAAGAGGAATCATATAATATTTGTCCTTTTGGGTCTGGCTTATTTAACTTAGCATAATGTTTCCATGGTTTATCCATGTTGCAGCATGTGTCAGAATTTCATACACACACACACACACACACACACACACACACACACACCCCATATATTGTTTATCCATTCATCTGTTGATGACTTTTGGGTAATTTGTGACAGTGCCTGCTGCTTTTTACAAGTGTGCTTCTAGTTATGTGAGAAATAGATGAGCAAGTGAGTCTTTCAGATACCCTCCAAACAGGTTGGAAGAGATATACATGATAACTTGCAAATAAGGTCTGCTCTGCTTCCTCTAGTTTGAAGAGGGGAAGTGGAACCAGGTTGCCACCATTTAAGAATAAAGACCATCACTGCAGCAGGCAGGGTGCAAAGGTGAATAAAAACACCAAAAACATCCTACCATTTTGAAGATACCTTTCTCTTGATTGATCCTTGCTTCATTGCTACAACCTCTGATTGCTTTCTAGAGCTCCTATAGGTTATGGCTGACTTTTTTATGTTTCTGTGGGAAAATGAGAGCTTGGAGATTTGTAGTCTGCCTTTTTGCTGATGTTACTCCTCAATATTTTAAATTAAGCACTGTATCAGCAATATATTTTTAAAAACAAAATGAAAAGAACGCTGTATGTATTCAGTGTATTAACAAAAAAGCTAGAAAAAAACGTAAATTTTCCCATCACCTCTTGATGATTTTATGTCTCTTGTCCCAAGATAGAAGGTTATCATGGGCTCAACCATTCCTTCTCTTTGAGTATATCTGGCTTTCCATGTTAATGACTGTTCTTAGACAAGGGATCTCCTCTGAAAGTTATTGCCCCAAAAGGAAATGAAAGAATAGATTATGGTATCACGGTGTTTTCAAAACAGAATGATTATAGGGCAATCACAGCAAGAAAACCTTATAAAAGAAACCCAGATTTTTGTGTCTCCACTCCTTCCCAATCACATCTTATTTCTCATTGTTGCATTTCATTCTAAGACTGGAAGATGGAGCAGGGAAGGGCAGATTGTCCAACTATTATTAGTTCAATTAGTTTATTCTTCTTTGAGAAATGTACCTAATACTAAACTTTCTCTGCCTTGTTCCTTGTTTCTCTCTGAAACATTTCAACTACCACAGTTATCTTTTATTTATAATATGTTTTTCACTCAAAACATGTAAGTTGAAAACCCTGATTATCTGTGAACATACAGGGAAATTTTGTTTTAAATAAGCAAGGAAAAATAGAAGCATCCGGTGAGATATCCCTACAATATGGGTTACTTCCCTCATTAATTCCAACAGCAAGATTAAGTAATTACATAAATGCATTATATACATTATAAATGTAATAATATTTTAAAGGCAAGGCACAATTTAAAAAATAAAATATTAACATATTATGTGGGTAGGATTCCTAGAACAAAATGATACTGTCATGAAGAATATTATGGTTAATCCTGTCTCCAGATATTAAACCAATGGTGCATTTTCAAATAATATCATCCTATAAATAAGATAAATTGTACACTTAATATGTATGTGCCAAAATCAGGCCATAATCTTAACCAATAGCTTTTGAAAACTATTTTCCTCAGTACTCTGTGACAGTTTTTCTCTTAAGAATATTCCCAGTCTAAAAATGGAGAGAAAATTTAGAAATTCTATTTTTATAAATTAACTATAAATTTATATTTTTACACAGCATATATGTCAGGAAGTGAGCTGTGTTTTCAGAGACATTTTACTATTTAGTTATTTTTAAATTGTCTATATTGAAGTATAATCAGACTTCTTCTTGATGCCTTACTGAGCTCATGTTGTAACAATCATTTTTTGTGTACGTTTATACAAATGTTGTTGTTTCACATGAAAATTCAATTCCTTGGTTCCCCAATTTAAGCACAATATAGAATTTAAACATTGTTTTAAAAGTGTCATCTCAAAATATTCAGACAGAAAATGGTACCAAAATCTAATAACCATTGCGTAATATTTAAATAAATTTGATGGGCTTTATAAGGCATTTCATCTCTATGCTTGTATCCTCATGACATAAACCATCTGGTTGAAAAACCAAAAAATTAGTCAGTCATCTGGGGATTTCATTTAAGTTCTGGATATATCTGAAAGAATGAATAAGTTTAACTTCTATCTTTAATTTGAAATGTCATAGATCTGTATAAGAAATAGTTACTGTTACAAGATATTCAAGAATTTCCTGAAAAATAAATCTCAAAAATTAACACTTTCTGCATGATATCATTTCCAACACAGTCTTACTTTTTTTGGTATTTTACTCTTCAATAAATGCTTATTGATTATACTTTAAAAATTCTTTTTGGTATTAGACAATGTTATAAATACAGAAATGCAGCATCAATTTGAGGCAGGCTCTGATACTTATAGCAATATATCTTTTCTGTAATATGTTCTATTTTTTCTAATATTTTATGAGTTTGGAAAACTCGATCTATGACATCTAGAATAATTGCATTTGAATATTAAAGAGAAATTATATTAAAAACAATTACCCTGAAATTAGCTAATTATTTTCACATGAATGAGCTGAACTGTTGGCATGCTATCTTCAAAGAGATGGCACTTTAACTTATAAATAGGCACTCTAAGAATAAAATACATAAACTGAATGTGTATTTAGAACAGGAATACTAAAATGTGAGTGAAATCTATGTAGCAAACTGTAACTTGCATTTTAAGGGTTAAGATAGTAGACTGTAGTCTAATGCACAGAGAAAGGAACTATTAGCTAAGTTACAAAAGAAATACAAATGTTAGGGGAAATAACTAGAAGTAATAATATATTAATAATCTTCAAAAGGTGGAAGTAAATAAAAATAAACTGGGAGGTTAAACCTAAGATATAATAAAAATAGATGAAATAGTAAAAAATGAATGAGGAAAAAAATTTTTTTCTTTCACTTCATTTTCTTAAAAACATGAACAAACGACACTTTTTAAACTGAAAATATCATGTGGTGATAAAAAGAGAATGGCTTTTAAGAGGTATAGACCTGGGTTTGCAAGCAAGCTCAGAAATTAATAAGCTATGGTATTTTTTTTATTAAGACATTTTTAGAGCAGTCTAAGGTTAATAGTAAAATTGAGAAGAAGGTACAGAGATTTCCCATATACTCCCACCCCCACACATGCCTAACATCTCCTCTTATCAACATCTTCCACCAGAATGGTGCATTTGTAACAATTGATGAACCTACAGTGACCCATCATAATCACCCAAAGTTAATAGTTTACATCATGATTCACTCTTGGTGTTGTACATTCTATGGGTTTGGAAAAAGGTATAATGACATGCATATATCATCACAGTATCATACAGAGTATTTTCATTACTAAAAATCCTCTGTGCTCTGTCTATTCATCTCTCCTATCTCCCACACTCTGGGAATTCACTGATTTTTTATATTAGTTTCCATAGTCTTGTCCTTCCCAGAATGCCATATAGTTAGAATCATACGATATGTAGCCTTTTCAGATTGGTTTCTTTTGCTTAGTAATATGCATTTAAGATTCCTCTGTGTCTTTTATATTTTGATAGCTCATTTCTTTTCAGCACTGAATAATATTCCATTGTTTAGAAGTACCACAGTTTATTTATCTATTCACCTACTGAAAGACATTTTGGTTGCTTCCAAGTTTTGGCAATTATAAATAAAGCTGCTGTAAACATCCATGTGCTGTTTTCTGTGTGGACATACGTTTTCAGCTCCTTTGGGTAAACATCAAGGAATGCAAATGCTGGATCATATGGTGATGATGTGTTTAGTTTTATAAGAGACCACGAAATTGACTAGCCACCAAAATGGCTGTAGCATTTTGAATTCCCACCAGCCATGAATGAGAATTCCTTTTGCTCCACATCTCAGCAGCATTTTGTGTTGTCAGTGTTTTGGATTTTGGCTATTCTGATAGGCATGTAGAAGTATCTCATTTTTATTTAGTTTGCATTTCCCTGATGACATATGATATGGACCACCTTTTCATATGCTCATTTGCCATCTGTGTATCTTCTTTGGTGAGATCTGTTAAGGTCTTTGCTCATTTTTTAATTGGGTTGTTTATTTTCTTATTGTTGAGTTTTCTTCTCCTTCAACATTGTTTTGGCTATTCTGGATCTTTTGGCTCTCTCTAACACTTTAGAATCATTTTGTCAATATCCATAAAATAACTTTTTGTGATTTTTATTGGGTTTTCATTGAATCTAAAGATCAAGTTGGGAATAACTGACATCTTGACAATACTGATTCTTTACATCCACATTCATGAGCATGGAACATTTCTCCATTTTTTTTTTTACTTGTAGAGATCCTCAGTCATTACTGTTTTAAATATTTCTTCTGTTCCTTTCTTTCTTCTCCTTTGGTATTCCATTACACACGTTATACCTTTTGTAGTTGTGCCACAGCACTTGGATATTTTGTTTTTTAGTCTTTGTTCTCTTCACTTTTCAGTTTTTAGGATTTTGTGTCTAATGACACAAACTTCAAGGATGTGGACGTTTTGAAGGAAAAAGGAGGAAAAAAATGAAAATTACAATTACAAACAAGTAGAACACTTAGCTCTCTTCCAAGCCAAGAAGAGCCCAGGATTTGAGGGGAAAAGATTCACCACTTCAGAAAACTTTGAGACAGATACTATCCTAAGTTGATAGGCAGGTTTAAGTTTAGTTTAAAAAAAAGAGAGAGTAAGGGGGAGAGAGAAAAGGAAATTTTAAGAGATAAATTTGTGGATATTGGAACTGACAGTTTTTAGAGGCCATATTAAAAAGATGTGGAGAGGATAAGAAGTGAAAAACTGAGCTAGATAAGCATATGAAAAGAGAAGTTGGAGGACAGTGGCTCAGATGAAGATGAATGGACAAGATCTACAAGTGGAAGAGACATATGTTATGATAAGGAACTTTGAAACATAATGATAGTGATAAAGACATATCTTGCTTAGTCATTGAGTCTCCCAGGTTCCCAGGGATATAAATAGAAAAAAAAATTACAAACATGAGGAAAAAAATCATACAGCCTCAGAATTCAACATGGTAATAGTCAATCAGAAAATAATGGAGTGTTACCTTTGATTGTTAGTTATATCCAGCCATTATGTCATTTTAATGAAAAGCTAACACACATTTTGATCTATGACCCTTCCTTTGGAAAACGAACAGAACAATTTGATTGGTAAAAGATAGATAAAAATATAAACATATGGTAGAGAGTTTGCAGTAAAAAGACTGATACAAGACCATGGTTTCAGAAAAGGTTACTAGTGTTAGGTAGTAATAATATTTTGCTTAACATCACGAAAAAAAAAGAGATAGATGGCAGTTTGTGATTTGTGGATGCTAATAACTTGTATTCATAGCGTAGAAAAAAATTGTAACTGTCTAAAATATTTTTAAAATGCAGTCTCTAAATTATGTTTTAAAAATTGATTTTTTAACCTTTGAAATTATAGGAATTAATATCTCTTGGGTGGTGAAATATGCATATAAAGCATAGCAATTCCTTTCATATCACCAGTTTTCTTCTCCTATATTAAATAACAAATTAAAGCGCACTACTTTAACAGTTCCATCATTTTTATTATAAAGCAGCATGTATAATATAATCTAATTAATATGCTCTTAACTTTATACATGAAAAAATATAGTGACAGTCATCAACTAAAGCATTCAATAATTTTTCCTCTTTTCCTATCAAGATGTATAGTGTTTTTCCATGTACTGTGGAGAATATAAAAGATAAGAAACATCCATTCTTCATATCTTATAGATCTATGTAAAAATATTAAGTACCAATATTATGTAGTTTACTATTAGATATGAAATAATTTACAAAGTATTATCAGTTCAGAAAACAGTTATTTATATTCCATCACCAAATTATACATCATGGATGCAGAGCTAAAAGATCTGTAAAAATGTAGGGATAAATGCAGAATTTCATAATTGTACTTTTATTTTGATTTTGAGAACGGAGGCTTTATTGGTTATGAGGTCGGTGATTTATAGGCAAGGAATATTTGGCCTAAAAAATAAAGAGATGGGGCTTCCCTGGTGATGCAGTGGTTGAGAGTCCGCCTGCCGATGCAGGGGACACGGGTTCGTGCCCCGGTCCGGGAAGATCCCACATGCCGCGGAGCGGCTAGGCCCGTGAGCCATGGCCGCTGAGCCTGCGTGTCCGGAGCCTGTGCTCTGCAACGGGAGAGGCCACAACAGTGAGAGGCCCGCGTACCGCAAAAAAAAAAAAAAAAAAAAAAAAAGAGATGTTTTTTGCACCTATAACTGAAAATTCATCTAGTAGCATAAGAAACTCAATAAAAAGAGAAGTTTTATTCCTTCCCTTCTCTATGTCTTCCATTGTATTTACTTCAACTTAAAGCTGACACCTCCAAAAGTACTCCGGTAGCTTTGGGATCCATGTGTTTCCATTTTTTATGTCAACCAGTAAGAGGAGATATTTCTCCCATCTTAAAAGATCAGGGAATATTTTTCCCGCTGAAACCATCAGAAAATGCTCCTTAGGTCTCTTGCACCCTGAACTAATTAGCATGGTCAAGGAGGTAGGAAGTACAGATTTTCATACACCAAGTTTTAATTTCTACTGGGCTTGAATTACATGAATTGCTTAGTAAATGATAAGCCATTCACCAGTGCCAAATTGAAATTTTCTGAACAATAATAAAGAAGAAATGACACCAGACTGTCAAAAACAGCAGGGAACATTGCAATGATACATGTTTGTCTGATTCACCAAAGTCCTGGATGGCACAGCACACAAGAGAAGTGGTTATTATATACAGGCATGCTCAATAAGACTCAAGCTGTCGGGTAATAATGCTTTCTGTTATGCTTGAAGAGGTTATTGGCCAGGGTAAGGAGAAAGTGGGTCAAGGGATGAGTTACATAGATGGTCAAAAATTTTTAAAAGATTCATTGATTCATGTGGTTTTCTTAATTTTAATCTTATTTAGGAAAAAAGTATGAATAATGATTTGCACTTAGAATTATTGCATAATTATGATATAGATATCTATACTATTATCTATTTTTCTATTTAGGTATTAAATGTAAAGAGCAAAAAGAGAAAAACTCATTGAATAAATATCACTGTGCACTATTTATGTTACGAAGTTTTATAGCAGTTGGATATCATGGACTAAATATGGACACCTTAATGAAGCTATGCTAAAATCCTGAATGGAACTTTTGGAAAGTTCCATTTGGAATAAACACTCAGAAAATTTTTATCTTATCATACTAAATCTAAACAAAAATAAATCTTTCTGGGAAAGTGCTAATGTGACATTAAACATGACCTTTTAAGCAACTGACTGAAATGTAAGTTTTTTTAGAAAAAGGCAGTAAAGCTAAATAATGTCACATCAAATAGTATATCAATTTATATCACTTTCATTAGAAATGCAAAATTAAGTCTTTTATTCAGTGGGTGATTAGTTTAAAATATATGTTTATACGGCCCTAAATGTTTGAATTATAAGATCTCCTACTCAGCATTTGTTAATGCCTGTATGATTTTGACAGTAGTTATCATATCACTATGTATGCTGTCTCAGGTCCCAAGCACAATATCACAGTGAGCCTAGAATTAAGGTGATAGGCTAAAGCTTCAAAAATCATTTAAATGAATACCAATGGAAACACAAGTCATATTTATTAACCTAGGACGACCTTTATTGTGATTATTCTGAGTATGTTGCCAAATAACCAATACTCTCAGAAAAGTTTACAAGAGAACATGCTTAAACTTTATCAGCAACTACTTGTTCACTGAGAAGGGAAGCATAATAATTGAAAGAAAATTTGTTGGTTATGACTGTAGAGGAGGATTTTCTAAAGAAGTACATTGTTGACTCATAGAAGGTCCTGTGATGCTTCTAGGGAAGTGGAATTGGCTCCTGGCTTACTATACAGTGGATTCTAAGTGAGAAGTGTTCCATTCCATTCTATTCCATTAGAATGATGGTTGTATATCCCTGAAAGAACTGTTATGGATAAGTGAAATGTCAAATCTATTAGAAATCTTATTGTTTGATTCACCTATCATTTCTTATACTTTGAATCATTCATGTAATCATTGATTAATTGCAATTTTTCTCTCAACTTAATAATGTAATGGGGGGAAACACATACTGGAAAACACTGCTAAGATTTAGTGCATATTGACTTAGACATGAGAAAAAAATATATCTATATAAATAATTTAAGGTGAGTTACCAGTTTTTCTTTCAGATTGTACTAGTGGACCTATTAGTTATTATTTCTTCATCTAAGTGTTTCTCTTCTGAGGAGGACATAATCTGCTCCTAATCATTTCAAATTCATGACTTTTGTTTGTTTTTAGTTTCATAGCACTCATATGACAAGACAGAGTATATTTTCTGATCAACTGTTGCTAATATGCTAATATTGTCCTTTAAAGCATCTTTTATAGGGATGCAATTTAGAGAATAAATAGCAACAATCTAGATGGCAAAAATGAGTGAATATCTAAGGATATATAGATTAATTTACAGAAGAAAAATATGCTATTAAAATATTTATTAAAAATTGAAATAATTTAAAACTAAATGAAAAGGAATTTGCAATAACTCATAAATACCAAGATTTAAATATGTAAACAAGAGTGATATCAGAAAAGTAGTGAAATAGGAGTTTTCCATTATCTTCCCCACAAAGAACATCGATTTTGACAACCACCAATGGATAAGAATCCCTTTGGGGAAGGCCAGGAGTCTGGTGGAGAAGTTCTAACACACCCTTGAGCAAAGAAAAATCTGAGATGGACACACTGGGTAAAAGAAATTGTTTCACTGTACCTCTGTCACCCCTCCCTCAAGGCAGCACAGCTCAGTGCCAAGAAAAACCTTTTCAGCTGCCAATTTCTCCCACAGTTGAGAGTAAGAGCCTGAGATTCCCAAGCTACACATGTGGCATGCTGTCTAAGAGATCCAATTCTTTTACACCCCATCCAGAATACTAAAGTGTGCTGTGTAACTGGTGGTGTGGAGAAGCTGACAGAACAGCAGCCATGACTCTCTAAGGGCATCAAATGGACTCAGTTCATACTAATTGTTTGATGGACTCCATTAGAAAGCACACTGGGACACCTGCTGGTGGCCCCTCAACTGTAGCATGGGCATCCCTAATGCTTTTTGCATCTTACCCACACACACTCCCACAATATGCCTGTCTCCCTGTGTGCACTCCTAAGGGCAGTAGGTGTGAGCCTTTGCAGATGGCTAATGAGCATGAACAGAAAGCTGGCCTGACCGTGTGGAACTGGGAAAAAGCACACAAACTTGAGCATTCGGCACTACCCTATGGAAAGCAAACAGGAGGCTGTCAGTAACTGGTGGGGCTCTGGCAGAATTGAGAGAATTTCCCCCCAAAATACTTAACCTGGCAAAACAGTCCCTCAGAAATAAACGAGAAAGAAGAATCTATACCAGCCCTTCTCAAATTCTTACAGAAAATAGAGGGGAAGGGAAAATTCCAAACTAGTCTTATGAGGCCAGCATTACCTTGATACCAAAACAAGAGACACTACAAAAAATAAAATAACAGGCCGATATCCCTGATGAGCACAGATGCAAAAAACCCTCAACAAAATACCAGCAAACCAAATGCAACAAAAATAAAGGATCATACATCATGATCAAGTGGGTTTTATTCCGGGGATGCAAGGATGGTTCAACATTTGCAAATCAAACAATGTGATACACATTAAAAAAACAAAGGACAAAAATCATATAATCAGCTCAATAGATGCAGAAAAAGCATTTCACAAATTCAACATTAATTTATGATACAAACTCTCAACAAAGTGGATATAGAGGGAACATACTTCAAAATAATATAAGGCCATATGTAACAAGCCCACAGCTAACATCATAATCAATGATGAAAATTTGAAAGGTCTCTCAGGAAGATCAGGAACAAGACAAGGTTGCCCACTCTTGCTATTTCTGTTCAGCATAGTACTGGAAGTCTCAGAGCAATTAGGCAAGAAAAAGAAATAAAAGTCATACAAATGAGAAAGGAAAGAGTAAACCTGTTACTGTTTGCAGATGACATGATACTATACATTAAAAAAAAAAACCTTAAGGCTTCCCTGGTGGCACAGTGGTTGAGAGTCTGCCTGCCAATGCAGGGGACACGGGTTCGTGCCTCAGTCCGGGAAGATCCCACATGCCACGGAGCGGCTGGGCCCATGAGCCATGGCCGCTGAGGCTGTGCATCCGGAGCCTGTGCTCCGCAACGGGAGAGGCCACAGCAGTGAGAGGCCCGCGTACCACACAAAAAAAACCCTTAAAGATGCCATCAAAAATCTGTTAGAATTAATAAATAAATTCAGTAAAGTCACAGGATACAAAATCAATAAACAAAAATCAATTGAATCTCTATACACTAACAATGAACAATCTGAAAGAGAAATAAAGATAACAATCCCATTTATTTACAATAGCAAATTTAACCAGGGAAGTGAGTGACCTGTTCATTGGAAACTATAAGACATTAATAAAAGAAATTAAGGAAGAAACAAATAAATGAAAAAGATCTTGTGTTAATGGATTGGAAAATTAATATTTTTAAATGTGAATACTACCTAAAGAGGTCTACAGATTTAATGCAATTCCTATCAAAATTTCATTGGTATTTTCACAGAAATATAAAATAGAAAATACAGTCCTAAAATTCATGGCACCACAAACAACCTCGAATAGGTGAAGCAATCTCAAGAAAGAAAAACAAAGCTGTAGGCATTACACTTCCTGATTTCAAACTATATTACAAAGATACAGTAATCATAACAATGTAGTACTGGCATAAAAAAAGACATATAGTTCAATGGAACAGAACACAGAGCCCAGATATAAACTCATGCAACTAATATTTGACAGGGGAGCAAAGAACACACGGGGGGAAAGGATAGTCTCTTCAATAAATGGAGCTGGGAAAACTGGATATTCCCATGTAAAAGACTGAAAGTGGACCTCTATCTTACATCATTCTAAAATTTAATTCAAAATGGATTAAAGTCTTAAATGTAAACCCTGTAACCATAAAACTCCTAGAAGAAAACATAGGGATAAAGCTCCTTGACATTGATCTTGACAATGATTTTTTGGGTATGACACCCAAAGCAAAGGCAAGAAAATTTTAAAAATTAACAAATGGAACTACATCAAAGTAAAAACATATGCACAGCAAAGAGAGTAATCAATATGATGAAAGGCAACCTGTGGAACAGAAAATACTTGCAAAGCATTTATCAGATAAGGTGTTAATATCCAAAAGAAATAATTAGACAACTCAATAGCAAAAATCTAAATAATCAAATTAAAAAGGGAGCAGAGGACCAGAACAGGCATTTTTCCAAAGAAGACGTTCAAATGGTCAACAGGTACATGAAAATGTACTCAAGATCGCTAATCATCAGAGAAATGCAAATCAAAACCACAGTGAGATATCACCTCACACCTGTTAGTATTATTCTTACCAAAAAAACAACTAATAACAAGTAGTGCCAAGGATGTGGAGAAAAGAAACCCTTGCTCAAGGCTGGTGGGAATGTAAGTTGAAACAGCCATTAGGAAGACAATATGAAGGTTCTTCAAGGAATTAAAAATTGAACTACCATATGAACCTGTAATCCCACTTCTGGCTATATACCTGAAGGAAACACAATCAGTATCTAAGAGATATCTGCACTCCAATATTCATTGCAGTAATATTCACAATAGCCAAGATATAGAACAACTTAAGTGTTTGTTAATGGATGACAGGATAAAGATGTGATTTATTTATATTGATATATCCCCTCAATGGAATATTATTCAGCCATTAGAAAAAAGGAAATCCTGTTATTTACAATAACATGGATAAATCTAAAAGACATTATGCTAATTTAAATTAGCCAGACAGAGACACATGCTGTATAATATTACTTATATGTAGACTCTAAAAATATCTTGAACTCATAGAAACAGACAAATAGTGGTTATGAGGGGCTGGGGGAGATTGGGAGATGCTAGTTAAATGTTAAAAGCCTCTAGTTATAAGATGAATAAGTTCTTGGGATCTAATAACGAACAGCATGGTGACTGTAGTTAATAATAACTTGCTGTGTACTTGAACTTTTTTAAGAGTAAACCCTAAGAATTTTCACCATACACACACACACACACACACACACACACACACACACACACACACAATGTGACTATCTGAAATCACAGTGATGAATACATAAATTAACCTGACTGGTAATACTTTCACACAGTATACGTAAATCAAATCATCATCATGTTGTGTGTGTGTATATATATATACACACACATATATGTACAATTTAATTTGTTAATTATATCTCAAGAAAGCTGAAAGTAGGAATAACAATGAAAACAGATCAAAGTATGAAAGACTAAAAAGCTAGAAGAGACATAGAAACATTGACTTGTGTTTAGTTTTTTTTCCTTTCTTTCTTTGTTCTACTGTTTTTAATTCTCAAGCTTTAGAGCAGCCTAAAGAGCCTATGACAGGCCCGTATAGGTTACTTGCAGCACAGACCCTTAGGATTTTGGCGAGAGTCCTTCCATCCTCTGCAGATTACTAACCTCCTTTTGAGAAACAGCCCTTGACCTTCTACTGGACTTTAGTAGAGACTGAGTACATAACCATGGGCCACGAAGTTATTACAGGACCTGAACCTGTCCATCATAAGCTCTGTGTTATCTGTCTCATCAATCCATAAACTTGGTCATGCACAGTAGCACTCCATCATCAAATGGAAGTGGTAAATACATGATCAGGCCCAAGCAGACTTTAGAAGGCACAAGTAAGTTATGTGAAGAAGTTGCCCAAATGAACAAAGTCCCCGTGCCTGCTCCATTACCTTCTCTCTCCAAGCCTGCACCTATGGTCTCATGAAGAATTCCCTGTGATCATTTGTCAGAGGAATATGAGACTTGGGCCTGCTTTACAGTAGCTCCTGCACAATATGCATGCACCACCCAAAAGTGAATGCCTGTAATACTACAACTCCTTTTCTGGGACATTCTTGAAGGATAGTGGTGAAGGAAAATATTCCCAGTGGGAATATTTTGAACAGTTCACCTGATTGTGCACTTTCCTTCAAACATAATTGGCTAGATGTTCAATTACATACTGCTTCAAGGGCTATGGCCCATGGTTTGGTTGGATGATCAGGTGTATGGATGGAACATAACTGGAAATCTGGTGACTCAGAAATGTGGAAAAGTATGTGGATAGACCTCTCTGAATGGGCAGAAAACATAAAGATATTTGTGTCCCATGTGAATGCTCACCAAAGGGTGTCCTCAGCTGAAGAAGATTTTTATAATCAAGTGGGTAGCATGATGCATTCTCTAAATACCAGTCAGCTTCTCTCCCCAGCCATGTCTGTCATTGCCCAAAAGGCTCATGAACAAAGTGGCCATGGTGGTACAAACGGAGGTTTTACATGGTCTCCGCAACATGGACCTCTACTCAGCAAGACTGACCTTACCATGGTTGCTGACAAGTGCCTAACCAACCCTGATACCCTGATATGGCCCTATACTCTAAAGTTATCAGCCACAAATCTGGTGGTGAGTTGATAACATTGGATAGCTTCCATCATGAAAAGGTCAGCATTTTGTCCTTACTAAAACATTTACTCTGGATATGCATTTCCCACCTCTGCACACAATGCCTCTGCCAAAACTACCATCTGTGGACTTTCAAAATGCCTTATCCACTGTCATGGTATTCCATACAGCATTATGTGGAATCAAGTAACTCTCACTTCACAATAAATCAATCTTTTCAAATTTATTGACTATTTCTTATTGGGTTGTTTTATTTTCTTATTATTGAGTTTCTATTGTTCTTTGAATGTTCTGAATGTTCTTTATCAAATATTTAGTTTCCATATTTCCTCCCAGTCTATGACTTGTGTTTTCAAACTCTTACCAGAGTTTTTGGAATAGCAGAAAGTTTTAGTTTTGATAAAGTTCAATTTATCAATCTGTTCTTTTATGGATACTTCTAGTGTTGTGTCTGAGAAATATTTGCCTACACAAAGGTAATAAAAGTTTTCTCCAATATTTTCTTCTAGAAATTTTATAGTATAGCTCTTACCTTTAGGTGACAACCCATTTTTAGTTAATTTCAGTATTAAATGTGAGGTATGGTTTGGGGTTTCTTTGTTTTTTTCATATGGGTATCCAATTGTTTTAGCACCATTTGTTGAAATTACCTTTGTACTTTGGATAAAAATAAGCTATGCAGGGATTCCCTGGTGGCGCAGTGGCTGAGAATCTGCCTGCCGATGCAGGGGACACGGGTTTGAGCCCTGGTCTGGGAAGATCCCACATGCCGCGGAGCAACTAGGCCCGTGAGCCACGACTACTGAGCCTGCACGTCTGGAGTCTATGCTCCGCAACAAGAGAGGCCGCGATAGTGAGAGGCCCGTGCACCGCGATGAAGAGTGGCCCCCACTTGCCGCAACTGGAGAAAGCCCTCGCACAGAAACGAAGACCCAACACAGCCAGAAATAAATAAATAAATAAATAAATAAATAAATAAAAATAAGCTATGCAGATCTATATGGGTATATTTTGGCTTGCAATTCAATTCCATTGATCTATTTGCCTATTTTTATACCACTTCCATATTGTTTAGAGTAAGTTTAGAGTAAGTTTAGAGTAAGTTTAGAAATCAGAGAGTATAAATCCTCTAAACTTACTCCTTTTTCAAAGCTGTTTTGGATATTCTAGCTCCTTTGAATGGCCATATAAATTTTAGAATCAGTTTGATACTTTTTTACAAAATAATTTAGTAATTTGTCAGTGTAAAGATCTTTCATATGTTTTATCCAATTTATTCCTAAGTGCTCCATGTTTCTTGATGATATTGTAAAAGGAATTTTTTAACCTTTCAGTTTCTGATTGTTCACTGATAGTATATAGAAACACAATTTTTAAAAGATTAGTTTTGCACCCAGGAAGCTTCCTAAATTTAATCATTAAATTTATTAATTCTAGTAGCTTTTCTAGACCCCATTTGATTTTCTATGTAGTGACCATGTGGTCTGCAAATAACGATAGTTTTACTTCTTCCTTTCCAATCTGGATGAATTTTATTTCTTTTTTTATTTCACTGAATAGACCCTCCAGTACAATGTCAAATAGAAGTGGTAAATAGACATTCTTGTATTATTCCTGATCTTGGGGGGTATGGTTCAGAATTACATCATTAGGTGCAATGTGAGCCATACATTTTTCCTCCATGCACTTACCAGGCTGAGGAATTTCCCCTCTATCCCTAGTTGGCTGAAAATTTTTACAGAAAATGATGTTGGATTTTGTAAAACAATGACTTTAAGTCTACTGAGATGTGCATATGGAGTTTCTTTTTGTTTTCTTTTTTTTAAGTGTCTGGTTAACCTGGATTCTTCCTTCTTGCACTATAGCCTGGGAACTCCCTCAAGGCAGTAAATTTAAGCAATGGTAAGGATAGCTCTGTTGTTTCCCATTTTTCAGGAATCATTTTCCTTCAATGCCTGATGTCCAATGTCTCAAGAACCACTGACTCCAATTTTATATGTTTGTTTTGTTTTCTTTTGTTTTATGGTTGTTTTAGTCAGGAAGTTAAGTCCAGGTCTTGTTATCCCATTTTGGTGGTATGTAGAAGTCCACAGATGTGTTGAGATAACACTATGAAGTTATACCAGATCTGGCATCGCAAAGCCTGATTCAGCAATAAGAGCTCATATCCTGAGAGGATTAAAAATTACCACACGTGAAATAGTTTAAAATAATATGATTTAGGGTTAAAGGCAATTTTAAAATTAAAACTCAAGTGTATTATAAAACACCAGAATAACTTTTCTTGAGTATTGAGACTCAGTCATTTCAAAATTTTTAAACATGTTTTAAACATGTCTGACTGTCGCACATTGAGTTCTCCAACAAGTAGACTCAGGAACACAGTTCAGCACATAAGATGTTTATTAAGAGTGCCCATGCAATCAATACCTGTGTGTTTGGAGATGCTGGGGAGCAGGGTTGAGCAGAGGGAAAAGTTGAGAGGCAAAAGCAGCCCCATTAAATCTTGGCTAGCTCTACGGAGAACTCAAGAGCTAACCAGTCCATGCGAGGAGAGGGGTTTAAGAGCGCTGCTTAAAGGAACTCCAGAGACGGGCATGAGCTGCAGCTAAAAACACGGACCCCAGACACGGGCGCGAGCCGCGGCTAAAAGCGCGGACCCTAGAGACGGGCGCAAGCCGCGGCTAAAAGCGCGGACTCGAGACGGGCGCGAGCCGCGGCTAAAAGCACGGACCCCAGAGACAGGCGGGAGACACTAAGGCTGCTGCTGCCGCCACCAAGGGGCCTGTGTGCGAGCACAGGTCACTATCCACACCCCTCTTCCAGGAAGCCTGTGCAGCCTGCCACTGCCAGAGTCCCGGGATCCAGGGACAACCTCCCCGGGAGAACGCACGGCAGTCCTCAGGCTGCTGCAATGTCACGCCGGCCTCTGCCGCTGCAGGCCTGCCCGCACGCCGTGCCCCTCCCTCCCCCCCGCCCCCGGCCTGAGTGCGCCAGAGTCCCCGAATCAGCTGCTCCTTTAACCCCGTCCTGTCTGAGCAAAAAACAGATGCCCTCCAGCGACCTACACGCAGAGACGGGGCCAAATCCAAAGCTGAGACCCTGTGAGCTGTGAGAAAAAAGAAGAGAAAGGGAGATCTCTCCCAGCAGCCTCAGAAGCAGCGGATTAAAGCTCCACAATCAACTTGATGTACGCTGCATCCGTGGAATACATGAATAGACAACGAATCATCCCAAATTGAGGAGGTGGGGCTTCGAGAGCAAGATCTATGATTTTATCCCCTTTTCCTCTTTTTGTGAGAGTGTATGTGTATGCTTCTGTGTGAAATTTTGTCTGTATAGCTTTGCTTCCACCATTTGTCCTAGGGTTCTATCTGTCCGTTTTTTTTTTTTTTAATTTTTTTCTTAATAATTAATTTTAATTTTAATAATTTTATTACACTTTACCTTCTTTCCTCCCTGCCTTCCTTCCTTCCTTCCTTAATTCCTCCCTCCCTCCCTCCCTTACTTCCTCCCTCCCTCCCTCCCTTCCTTCCTTCCCTCCTTCCCTCCTTTAGACAACGAATCATCCCAAATTGAGGAGGTGGACTTTGAGAGCAAGATTTATGATTTTTTCCCCTTTACTTCTTTTTGTGAGGGTGTATGTGTATGCTTCTGTGTAAGATTTTGTCTGTATAGCTTTGCTTCCACCATTTATCCTAAGGTTCTATCCGTCCCTTTTTTTCCTAAATAATTACTTTTTAATTTAATAACTTTATTATACTTTTATTCTACTGTATCTTCTTTCTTTCTTTTTTCCTTCCTTCCCTCCTTCCTTCCTTCCTCCCTCCCTCCCTCCTTTCCTTCCTTCTTTCCTTCTTTTCTTCTTGCTTTCTTCCTTCCTTCCTTCCCTTCTTTCTTTCTTCCTACTTCTACTAATTCTTTCTCTCTACTTTTTCTCCCTTTTACTCTGAGCCGTGTGCATGAAAGGCTCGTGGTGCTGCAGCCAGGAGTCACTGCTGTGCCTCTGAGGTGGGAGAGCCAACTTCAGGACACTGGTCAACAAGAGACCTCCCAGCTCCACATAATATCAAACGGCAAAAATCTACCAGAGATCTCCATCTCAACACCAGCACCCAGCTTCACTCAACGACCAGCAAGCTACAGTGCTGGACAACCTATGCCAAACAACTAGAAAACCAGGAACACAACCCCACCCATTAGCAGAGAGGCTGCCGAAAATCATAATAAGTCCAAAGACACCGCAAAACACACCACCAGACGTGGACCTGCCTACTAGACAGACAAGATCCAGCCTCATCCACCAGAACACAGGCACTAGTCTCCTCCACCAGGAAGCCTACACAACCCACTGAACGAACCTTAGCCACTGGGGACAGACATCAAAAACAACGGGAACTACGAACCTGCAGCCTACAAAAAGGAGACCCCAAACACAGTAAGATAAGCAAAATGAGAAGACAGAAAAACACACAGCAGATGAGGGAGCAAGATAAAAACCCACCAGACCTAACAAATGAAGAGGAAATAGCCAGTCTACCTGAAAAAGAATTGAGAATAATGATAGTAAAGATGATCCAAAATCTTGGAAATAGAATGGACAAAATGCAAGTAACATTTAACAAGGACCTAGAAGAACTAAAGATGAAACAAACAATGATGAACAACACAATAAATAAAATGAAAAACACTCTACATGGGATCAATAGCAGAATAACTGAGGCAGAAGAACGGATAAGTGACCTGGAAAATAAAATAGTGAAAATAACTACTGCAGAGCAAAATAAAGAAAAAAGAATGAAAAGAACTGAGGACAATCTCAGAGACCTCTGGGACAACATTGAACGTACCAACATTCGAATTATAGGGGCCACAGAAGAAGAAGAGAAAAATAAAGGGACTGAGAAAAATGTGAAGAGATTATAGTTGAAAACTTCCCTAATATGGGAAAGGAAATAGTTAATCAAGTCCAGGAAGCACAGAGAGTCCCATACAGGATAAATCCAAGGAGAAATACGCCAAGACACATATTAATCAAACTGTCAAAAATTAAATACGAAGAAAACATATTAAAAGCAGCAAGGGAAAAACAACAAATAACACACAAGGGAATCCCTGTAAGGTTAACAGCTGATCTCTCAGCAGAAACTCTGCAAGCCAGAAGGGACTGGCAGGACATACTGAAAGTGATGAAGGAGAAAAACCTGCAACCAAGATTACTCTACCCAGCAAGGATCTCATTCAGATTTGATGGAGAAATTAAAACCTTTACAGTCAAGCAAAAGCTGAGAGAGTTCAGCACCACCAAACCAGCTTTACAACAAATGCTAAAGGAACTTCTCTAGGAAAGAAACACAAGAGAAGGAAAAGACCTATAATAATGAACCCAAAACAATTTAGAAAATGGGAATAGGAACATACATATCGATAATTACCTTAAATGTAAATGGACTAAATGCTCCCACCAAAAGACACAGATTGGCTGAATGGATACAAAAACAAGACCCATATATATGCTCTCTACAAGAGACCCACTTCAGACCTAGAGACACATACAGACTGAAAGTAAGGGGATGGAAAAAGATATTCCATGAAAATGGAAATCAAAAGAAAGCTGGAGTAGCAATTCTCATATCAGAAAAAATAGACTTAAAAATAAAGACTATTAGAAGAGACAAAGAAGGACACTACATAATGGTCAAGGGATCGATCCAAGAAGAAGATATAACAATTGTAAATATTTATGCACCCAACACAGGAGCACCTCAATACATAAGGCAAATACTAACAGCCATAAAAGGGGAAATCGACAGTAACACATTCATAGTAGGGGACTTTAACACCCCACTTTCACCCATGGACAAATCATCCAAAATGAAAATAAATAAGGAAACACAAGCTTTAAATGATACATTAAACAAGCTGGACTTAATTGATATTTATAGGACACTCCATCCAAAAACAACAGAATACACATTTTTCTCAAGTGCTCATGGAACATTCTCCAGGATAGATCATATCTTGGGTCACAAATCAAGCCTTGGTAAATTTAAGAAAATTGAAATTGTATCAAGTATCTTTTCTGACCACAATGCCATGAGACTAGATATCAATGACAGGAAAAGATCTGTAAAAAATACAAACACATGGAGGCTAAACAATACACTACTTAATAATGAAGTGATCACTGAAGAAATCAAAGAGGAAATAAAAAAATACCTAGAAACAAATGACAATGGAGACATGACTACCCAAAACCTATGGGATGCAGCAAAAGCAGTTCTAAGAGGGAAGTTTATAGCAATTCAAGCCCACCTTAAGAAACAGGAATCATCTTGAATAAACAACCTAATCTTGCACCTCAAGCAATTAGAGAAAGAAGAACAAAAAAACCCCAAAGTTAGCAGAAGGAAAGAAATCATAAAAATCAGATCAGAAATAAATGAAAAAGAAATGAAGGAAACAATAGCAAAGATCAATAAAACTAAAAGCTGGTTCTTTGAGAAGATAAACAAAATTGATAAACCATTAGCCAGACTCATCATGAATAAAAGGGAGAAGACTCAAATCAAAAGAATTAGAAATGAAAAAGGAGAAGTAACAACTGACACTGCAGAAATACAAAAGATCATGAGAGATTACTACAAGCAACTCTATGCCAATAAAATGGACAACCTGGAAGAAATGGACAAATTCTTAGAAATGTACAACCTGCCAAGACTGAATCAGGAATAAAGAGAAAATATGAGCAGACCAATCACAAGCAATGAAATTGAGACTGTGATTAAAAATCTTCCAACAAACAAAAGCCCAGGACCAGAGAGCTTCACAGGCGAATTCTATCAAACATTTTGAGAACAGCTAACACCTATCCTTCTCAAACTCTTCCAAAATATAGCAGAGGGAGGAACACTCCCAAATTCCTTCTATGAGGCCACCATCACCTTGATACCAAAACCAGACAAGGATGTCACAAAGAAAGAAGACTACAGGCCAATATCACTGATGAACATAGATGTAAAAATCCTCAACAAAATACTAGCAAACAGAATCCAACAGCACATTAAAAGGATCATACACCATGATCAAGTGGGGTTTATTCCAGGAATGCAAGAATTCTTCAATATATGCAAATCTATCAATGTGAAAAACCATATTAACAAATTGAAGGAGAAAAACCATATGATCATCTCAATAAATCCAGAAAAAGCTTTTGACAAAATTCAACACCCATTTATGATAAAAACCCTGCAGAAAGTAGGCATAGAGGTAACTTTCCTCAACATAATAAAGGCCATATATGACAAGCCCACAGCCAACATCATCCTCAATGGTGAAAAACTGAAAGCATTTCCACTAAGATCAGGAACAAGACAAGGTTGCCTACTCTCACCACTCTTATTCAACATAGTTTTGGACGATTTAGCCACAGCAATCAGAGAAGAAAAGGAAATATAACGAATCCAAATTGGAAAAGAAGAAGTAAAGCTGTCACTGTTTGCAGATGACATGATACTATACATAGAGAATCCTAAAGATGCTGCCAGAAAACTACTAGAGCTAATCAATGAATTTGGAAAAGTGGCAGGATACAAAATTAATGCACAGAAATCTCTGGCATTCCTATACACTAATGATGAAAAATCTGAAAGTGAAATCAAGAAAACACTCCCATTTACCATTGCAACAAAAAGAATAAAATATCTAGGAATAAACCTACCTAAGGAGACAAAAGACCTGTATGCAGAAAATTATAAGACACTGATGAAAGAAATGAAAGATGATACAAATAGATGGAGAGATATACCATGTTCTTCAATTGGAAGAATCAACATTGTGAAAATGACTCTACTATCCAAAGCAATCTATAGATTCAATGCAATCTCTATCAAACTACCACTGGCATTTTTCACAGAACTAGAACAAAAAATTTCACAATTTGTATGGAAACACAAAAGACCCCGAATAGCCAAAGCAATCTTGAGAACGAAAGAAGGAACTGGAGGAATCAGGCTCCCTGACTTCAGACTCTACTACAAAGCTACAGTAATCAAGACAGTATGGTACTGGCACAAAAACAGAAAGATAGAATGGAACAGGATAGAAAGCCCAAAGATAAACCCATGCACATATGGTCACCTTATCTTTGATAAAGGAGGCAGGAATGTACAGTGGAGAAAGGACAGTCTTTTCAATAAGTGGTGCTGGCAAAACTGGACAGGTACATGTAAAGTATGAGATTAGATCACTCCCTAACACCATACACAAAAATAAGCTCAAAATGGATTAAAGACCTAAATGTAAGGCCAGAAACTATCAAACTCTTAGAGGAAAACATAGGCAGAACACTCTATGACATAAATCACAGCAAGATCCTTTTTGACCCACCTCCTAGAGAAATGGAAATAAAAACAAAAATGAACAAATGGGACCTAATGAAACTTCAAAGCTTTTGCACAGCAAAGGAAACCATAAACAAGACCAAAAGACAACCCTCACAATGGGAGAAAATACTTGGAAATGAAGCAACTGACAAAGGATTAATCTCCAAAATTTACAAACAGCTCATGCAGCTCAATAACAAAAAAATAAACAACCCAATCCAAAAATGGGCAAAGTCCTAAATAGACATTTCTCCAAAGAAGATATACAGACTGCCAACAAACACATGAAAGAATGCTCAACATCATTAATCATTAGAGAAATGCAAATCAAAACTACCATGAGATATCATCTCACACCAGTCAGAATGGCCATCATCAAAAAATCTAGAAACAATAAATGCTGGAGAGGGTGTGGAGAAAAGGGAACACTCTTGCACTGCTGGTGGGAATGTGAATTGGTGCAGCCACTATGGAGAACAGTATGGAGGTCCTTAAAAAACTACAAACAAAACTACCATCTGACCCAGCAATCCCACTACTGGGCACATACCCTGAGAAAACCATAATTCAAAAAGAGTCATGTACCAAAATGTTCATTGCAGCTCTATTTACAATAGCCCGGAGATGGAAACAACCTAAGTGCCAATCATCGGATGAATGGATAAAGAAGATGTGGCTCATATATACAATGGAATATTACTCAGCCATAAAAAGAAACAAAATTGAGCTATTTGTAATGAGGTGGATAGACCTAGAGTCTGTCATACAGAGTGAAGTAAGTCAGAAAGAGAAAGACAAATACCATAAGCTAACACATATATATGGAATTTAAGGGGAAAAAAAATGTCATGAAGAACCAAGGGGTAAGACAGGAATAAAGACACAGACCTACTGGAGAACGGACTTGAGGATATGGGGAGAGGGAGGGGTGAGCTGTGACAGGGCGAGAGAGAGGCATGGGCATATATACACTAACAAACGTTCAGTAGATAGCTGGTGGGAAGTGGCCACATGGCACAGGGATATCGGCTCGGTGCTTTGTGACTGCCTGGAGGTGTGGGATAGGGAGGGTGGGAGGGAGGGAGACGCAAGAGGGAAGAGATATGGAAACATATGTATATGTATAACTGATTCACTTTGTTGTAAAGCAGAAACTAACACACCATTGTAAAGCAATTATACCCCAATAAAGATGTTTAAAAAAAAAAAAAAAAAAGAGCTAACCAGTCCGTTACAGTTGTTCTGCTTTGTGGTGAAATGACAGAGGCAATTTCTATTTGGGAAATAGCTGAAGAAAGTCTACAGATGACCCTCCCAGAAGTAGGGGCACAAAGTCCTTCCCTGAAAGGGGATCTGTGCTCTGGATCACCGTGCTCCATCACAGTGATTTAAACAATAGAGGAATAAATGAATGAGTGATATGTATAAATTTCCTAGTATCTTAGGTAACATTAATTTGGGTATATATGCTCTAGTATATTTGTTAAGTAGAATAAAATCAAATAATTCCAATTTTTTTATTAGACCGAATAAAAAGGTATAGAATACCAAAGACAATAATAGTAAGCTCTTTTGACAGAAGTGAATATTACTTTCATTTAATAATTCAGGCACTTTTTGAAAAAAAACATTTCATTATTCTCTGTACTCTTTTAGAAATCAGACCTTGGCGTTCTTTACAAAAATTGTTCTGTGGTTAGGGTAGTATGTTTCTGACTCATACCACCAAAGAGAGTGTCTAGAAGGACCTTTAGAATTGCACTCTGAAAAGCACTTTGCTATTGATTGACTAATCGAGACCCTTATCGAAAAGAAGTCAAATTTTGATCTATATACTGACTAGTGACCTTCATAAATGAAAAACAAACTGTTCCAGAAATTCTAACTATACTTTACACACATACACATACACACACACACACACACCCCTGCAAACCCTACATACAACACTTCATCTATCATTGCCTTACAGTCCCATGTCAGTGTATTACCTGCAGACATGCACTGAAATAATATTCAGCAAATTCCTTGAATATGAAAAAATGACACAGTCAAGTGATATAATAACAATCCTCTAACTGTTCACTGGATAGGCAGCCTAGTATCCAAGAGAGGAGACAGTTATAAACATCCAGGGTGTGAAAAACATTGATCTACCTATCCAGGGGTTCCCTGGAGCCTTTTATTTTTCTATTTTGAAAAATGAGCCTTATTTTGTAATTTTCTAGATTCTCAATTATTATTATAAATAAGTCTGATACATTATTAGCAAAGGCAAAAGGAGATGAACATTTATTGATAAATTCAATATCTTGTGCATGATTATCTGTTAACACCTAAACCTAAGTATTTTGCATTTAAAATTGTTATTTGCTTAAATATGTAAATCTTCCCACATAATTATTCAGTCACCATCAAAATGTGATTTGCTTGATAAAGGAATATGTTATGTTTTACATAAATTTTAACAATATCTAGTTTAGTGGGTAAAAGTCAGCTTTTACAGGTAGTCTTAATTCCTAAGATTGTTAGAGCCATAAGTTTTAGTAGTAGAGGATGAAGTATTTGACCTCTAAATCTTGAGTCACACAGTTCTATTCCCTAAGACTTAAAGCAACAGAAAATCACCAATGCATCATAGTTTTGTTTTTTTAAGTGTTTCTTTAAAAATAATTTCAACCTACAAAATATTGTAAGAGGAATATAATGAAAACCAGTGTGTTCTTTAATTAGATTTACTAAATTGTTAACATTTTAACATATTCTCTCATTATTCTCTCTCATTACTTACACCTCTATTTTATACACAGACACTCCTACAATATTTCTTTGCTATTTGAATGTAAGTTGCAAACAATTCAATTTCATATATATGTGCATGTATCCACTAAGAACCCATAGATTCATCTGTATAACAAAAGTGTCATCATCATAGTTAATAAACATCATAATAATATAATAAATAATATCAAAAAGGTACAGTCCATATAAAAATTTCCCAACTGTTCCATTAATGTCTCTTTGGGTGTTTTCACCCATAATCGAAACAAGTGTAACTCACTGCATGTAATTTTCATATGTACTGAATACCCATTGTCCTTAGTTTCTACCTATAATGGGATAAATGTTGACTCCTAAAAGATATGTTGGTGTCCCAGAACACATAAATCATGTAAATGTGAATGTGACCTTATTTGGAAAAAAAAAAAAAAGGTGTTTTCAGATGTAATTAAATTGAGGATTTGGAGATTATTTTGAATTATTCCAGTGTGTCATAAATCCAGTAACAAGTGTTCCTAGAAGACACAAGTAGAGGAGAAGACATGTGAAGGCAAAGGCTCTGTGAAGGAAGAGTCAAAAGATGTGAGTGATGCAGCCACAAGCAAAAGAATAGTTGGAGACACCAGATGCTGGAGGCAGCAAGGAAGGATTCTCCCCAGGGCTTACAAAGGCAGCATGGCTCCGATAACACTTTCATTTTTGACTTCTGGCTTACAGAACTGTGAAAGAAAAAATTATGACGTTTTAAACCACCAAATTTATAGTAATTTGTTGGGGCAGCCCTGGGACACTAACATACTCCCCAATCTTTTAAAATTTTTATGACATACTGCATGGTATTGACTTTTTTTTCAAACCCATAACTGTTGTCTAGTAGAATGTGTCAAGTCTACTTTTACTCTATTGTTTTCTCATGATTTGAGGTGATTACTGTTATTCTCTTATAATTGAGATGAGACTATTTGGTAAGAATATTGTACAGATTATGCTGTGTTTTATTTCATCACAACAAGAGTGTCAACTACAAATTGGCACTTGCCATTGGCACTTACCATCTATCTCTGCAAGGATTAAATCATGTGCTGCTGCAGCTGTTGATTTTCAACACCCCCTGAAAGGAGTTCAGGGTGGAGAGCAGAGATGAAGCACTCTGTGCTCTGGGAAAAAACTGGCAGAAAGGGTCTTCAGATAAGATATTTTCAGGGGCCTATTTTATGAACCCAATTCTTGTATCTCCTCATATCTAGAAAAGCACTAAAATCCATCATGGTGACGTCTGCTCCTTGTGACTAGCAGTAACCTTCACAAGACCAGCAGAAATCTTCTGCAAATATGTGCTCGATTGCATGTACTCCCCCTCCACCAAAATCACATATATACTGACCTTCCCCACTACTTCTTTGGAGCAGTTTTTCAGAGCAATCTGAAATGCTGTCTCCCGGGCTACAGTCCTCATTTTGCTCCAAGTAAAACTTAACTCACAACTCTCACATTGTGCAATTTTTTTAAGTCAACAGGAGGAATATAAGGTAAACTTATTATACCATAAGCATGCTAAGTTTTTTTTACCGCACTTTTATTTTGGAGAAATTTAGATTTGTAGAAAAGTTGCAAAGACATAACAGAGAGCTATCACATAAGCTTCAACTTGATTACACTAATATTAACATCTTGTATAATCATGGTATATTTAATCAAAAGTATAAATTAATATTAGTATTATACTGGTAATAAAGCTATGGATTTTTCTTATTTCAGCAGTTTTTCTATTATGGTCATTTTTTTTTCTTTTTAGAGATACAATCCAGGATACAACATGGTATTCAATAATTATCTCCAATTAGTCTACTCCTGTCTGTGACAGTTTCTTAGTCTTTCCTTGTTTTTCATGGTCTTGACATTTTAGAAGAGATTTGGTCAGGTATTTTTTTAGAAAGTCATTCATGATCATACTGGGGTTATGAATTTGGGGAAAGACTATTATAAAGGATATATATCAACATTGTTTATTACTGGTGATATTAATGTCGATTACTTGGCTAAGGTGGTGTCTGACAATTTTCTCCACTTTAAAGTTACCATTTTCTATCAGTCCACATTCTATTTCTGGGAAGAGAGTCACTAAGTTCAGCCTACACTCAAGGGGAGGAGAATTAAGCTCTACCTAGAAGAGGGGTTATCTATCTATTTACCTACCTATTATTTGAAATACTTGATAGGAACGATTTATCCCTTTTTCCTCATTTTCAATTTTTTAAATAATTTATGTGTCAGTATGGATGCATGGATAGTTATTTTAATACTTGGGTTATAAACTATTACTAATATCTTTATCATCATCATCATTATTATTTCCTCAGATTATTCTAGATTTGACTATCGGGAAATCCTTTAAGTTGGCTCCTGTGTCCCTTTGACACGCCCTTGTTCTTTAGCATCTTTAGTTTCAGGCACTGTAAGATGCTCCAGACTCATTTTGTCAGAAAATATATGTAATATAAAATATAACATTTTAACCATTTTAAGTATATAATTCAGTTGCATTAATAACTACAATGTTGTGATTTATAATAAGAAACATATATTTGGTCTTTGTCCTTTCTCTGGCACAGAGCTCCTAAAACCCTTGGATTTCTTTCCTGGTGAGAGCAATAAGAGTGTCTTTTATCATGTTAATAAGGTGACTTTAGGAAAGCTCCTAGGTTACCTGGCTGTTGCCAGGGGAACCAATTTTTGTTAGAGGTTTGGAATTTTCATTCCTACCCCCTAACCTCCAGGGCCAGAAGAGGGACTAGAGATTGAGTTCAATCACCAATGGCCAATGATTTTAATCAATCAAGCCTATGTAATGAAGCCTCCATGAAACCCCAGGAAGATGGCGTTCAGAGAGGCTTCCAAGTTGGTGAATATGTGGAGGTGCTGGGAGAGTGGCACATGTGGAGAGGGCATGAAAGCTCCTTGCCCTTTCTCTCTACCTTACTCTATGCTTCTCTTCCATCTGGTTGTTCCTGATTTATATAAACCTTTTATAATAAAATGGTAATCTAGTAAATAAAACATTTCTCTGAGTTTTGTGAGCCTCTCTAGCAAATAAATTGAACCCAAGAAGGGGGTCATTGGAACCCCTGATCTACAACTAGTTGGCTAAAAACACAAGCAACCGCCTGAACCTGCAATTGGTGGAAGTGGGGGAAGGTGTAACCTTGTAGGACTAAGCCTTTAAACTAAGAGATCTGACACTATCTAGGTAGATAGTGTCAGAACTGAGTTGAATCAAAAGACACCCAGCTGGTATAAGAGAATTGCTTGCTGTGGTGAAAAACCCCACACATTGTAATTGGTGTCAAAACCATAATTACATTGTAGAACCATTACCACTATTTCCAAAGCTTTTTCATCACACAAATAGAAACTCTGTACCTGTTCATTAAGTAATAGCTTCCCATTGCTTGCCTTCCCTGTCCTTTGTAACCTCTAATCTACTTTCTGTCCCTATAAATTTGCCAATTCTAGATATTTTGCACAAGTGGAATCACACAATATTCATCTTCTTGTGTATGGCTTATTTAGTTTAACATTTTCAATGCTTATCCATGTTGTAGCATCTATCAAAACTTCATTCTTTTTATAACTTAATAATATTCCATTGTATGAATATATCACATTTTCTTTATTCATTAATCTGTCGATGAACCCTTGGGTTGTTTCCACCGTTGGGTTAAGGGAAATAATGCTTACATTGGCGACAAATATCTGTTTCAATTCCTATTTTCAAAAATTGGGAATATATGCCTTCAAGTGGAATTGCTGGGTCATATGGTAATTTTATGTTTAATTTTTTGAAGTTCCACCAAAATTTTTTCCATATGGCTGCTTTACTTTTAATGTATTGTTAACATAACTAGGTTGATATCAACAATTAGTTGTTTCTTTTTAAACATTTTTCTGCCTTCTGAGGGTTAATTGAGCATTTTTATGTTTCCATTTTATGTTTTCTTTTGACTTATTACTTACTCTTCTATGTTATTAACATTTAAAATTACTTCCATGGAGTTTACAATATACCTTTATTTTATATATATATTAATTAGAGTTTATTGTGCTTATTGCATTTTGTGTTCTATTGTCTTTAATAGCAGGTGATTTGAGCATTTTTTTTTTTTTTTTTTTTTTTTTTTTGTGGTACACGGGCCTCTTACTGTTGTGGCCTCTCCCGCTGCGGAGCACAGGCTCCGGACGCGCAGGCTCAGCGGCCATGGCTCACGGGCCCAGCCGGGCATGCGGGATCCCCCGGACTGGGGCACGAACCCGCGTCCCCTGCATCGGCAGGCGGACTCTCAACCACTGCGCCACCAGGGAAGCCCTAAGCATTTTATTTTTGATTAAATAAAAGAAATACCTAAACAATCTGCTTTCGCATGTGTCCCTCAGATTGTTTCTCCAAAAATCTGTGGTCTTAGCAGAAAATAAAGGCTCTCCAAGCCCAGGACTCTACATAGAAGGTTACCAGGGAAACAACAGATTCTCTGATCAGTTCCTACTCGAAAGACTTTAAAAAAAAAAAAGCTCCCTCATGTTTAAGTTGAAAAGAGAAAAGGAAGAGAAAGATACAATCATTTACTAAATTAGATTATTAATCCAAAATGTACAGAACTCTTATTACAGTGAGAACAGCAATTTTAGCTTTATTATATAGGTGTTCTTTCTTGGTGGTACCCTGGAGCTGATTATAATACACGTTTAAAATAGCTTGAGGTTTCGGTTTCGGACGGAGCGCAGGGAGAGGACTGGGGTTGGCGGCTTGAACATAGCCTGAAGGGGTTAGTGAACCACGGCTGGCCGGGAGGGAGTCCGGGGTAAAGTCTGCACCTGCCGAAGAGGCAAGAGACTTTTTCTTCCCTTTTTGTTTCCTGGTGCGTGAGGGGAGGGGTTTAAGAACGCTGCTTAAAGGAACTCCAGAGACGGGCGCGAGCCGCGGCTGAAAGCGCGGACCCCAGAGACGGGCGCGAGCCGCGGCTGAAAGCGCGGACCCCAGAGACGGGCGCGAGCCGCGGCTGAAAGCGCGGACCCCAGACACGGGCGCGAGCCGCGGCTGAAAGCGCGGACCCCAGAGGCGGGCGGGAGACGTTAAGGCTGCTGCTGCCGCCACCAAGGGGCCTGTGTGCGAGCACAGGTCACTCTACACAGCCCTCTTCCGCGGAGCCTGTGCAGCCCACCACTGCCAGGTTCCCGGGATCCAGGGACAACTTCCCCGAGAGAACGCACGGCGGGCCTCAGGCTGGTGCAAAGTCACGCCGGACTTTGCCGCCGCAGGCCCGCCCCGCACTCCGTGCCCCTCCCTCCCCGCCGGCCTGAGTGCGCCAGAGCCCCCTAATCAGCGGCTCCTTTAACCCCGTCCTGTCTGAGCAAAAAACAGACGCCCTCCAGTGACCTACACGCAGAGGCAGGGCCAAATCCAAAGCTGAGCCCCTGTGAGCTAGCTGTGTGAACAAAGAAGAGAAAGGGAGATCTCTCCCAGCAGCCTCAGAAGCAGCGGATTAAAGCTCCACAATCAACTTGATGTATCCTGCATCTGTGGAATACCTGAATAGACAACCAATCATCCCAAATTAAGGAAGTGGACTATAGGAGCAAGATCTATGATTTTTTTCCCTATTCCTCTTTTTGTGAGTGTGTATGTGTATGCTTCTGTGTGAGATCTTGTCTGTATAGTCTTGCTTCCACCATTTGTCCTAGGGTTCTATCCGTCCATGGTTTTTTCTTAAAATTTTTTCTTAATAATCAATTTTAATTTTAATAACGTTATTATACTTTACCTTCGTTCTTTCTTTCTTTCTTTCCTTCCTTCCTTCCCTCCTTTAGACAAAGAATCATCCCAAATTGAGGAGGTGGTCTCTGATAGCAAGATTTATGATTTTTCCCCCTTTACTTCTTTTTGTGAGGGTGTATGTGTATGCTTCTGTGTAAGATTTTGTCTGTATAGGTTTGCTTCCAACATTTGTCCTAAGGTTCTATCCGTCCCTTTTTTTTTTTTTCTAAATAAGAATTTTTTAATTCAATAACTTTATTATACTTTATTTTATTTTTACTGTATCTTCTTTCTTTCTTTTTCCTTCTTTCCCTCCTTCCTTCCTTCCTCCCTCCCTCCCTCCTTTCTTTCCTTCTTGCCTTCTTTGCTTCTTTCTTTCTTTCTTCCTTCCCTCCTTTCCTTCTTTCTTTCCTCATACTTCTACTAATTCCCTCTACTTTTTCTCCCTTTTATTCTGAGCCGTGTGGATGAAAGGCTCTTGGTGCTCCAGCCAGGAGTCAGGGCTCTGCCTCTGAGGTAGGAGAGCCAACTTCAGGACACTGGTCCACAAGAGACCTCCCAGCTCCACATAATATCAAACGGCGAAAATCTCCCAGAGACCTCCATCTTAACACCAGCACCCAGCTTCACTCAACGACCAGCAAGCTACAGTGCTGGACAACCTATGCCAAACAACTAGCAAAACAGGAACACAACCCCACCCATTAGCAGAGAGGCTGCCGAAAATCATAATAAGGCCACAGACACCCCAAAACACACCACCAGACGTGAACCTGCCCACTAGAGAGACAAGATCCAGCCTCATCCACCAGAACACAGGCACTAGTCCCCTCCACCAGGAAGCCTACACAACCCACTGAACCAACCTTAGCCACTGGAGTCAGACATCAAAAACAGCGGGAACTACGAACCTGCAGTCTGCAAAAAGGAGACCCCAAACACAGTAAGATAAGCAAAATGAGAAGACAGAAAAACACACAGCAGATAAAGGAGCAAGATAAAAATGGACCAGACCTAACAAATGAAGAGGAAATAGCCAGTCTACCTTAAAAAGAATTCAGAATAATGATAGTAAGGATGATCCAAAATCTTGGAAATAGAATGGACAAAATGCAAGAAACAGTTAACAAGGACCTAGAAGAAGTAAAGATGAAACAAGCAATGATGAACAACACAATAAATGAAATTAAAAGTACTCTAGATGGGATCAATAGCAGAATAACTGAGGCAGAAGAACGGATAAGTGACCTGGAAGATAAAATAGTGGAAATAACTACTGCAGAGCAGAAAAAAGAAAAAAGAACGAAAAGAACTGAGGACAGTCTCAGAGACCTCTGGGACAACATTAAACGCACCAACATTCGAATTATAGGGGTTCCAGAAGAAGAAGAGAAAAAGAAAGGGACTGAGAAAATATTTGAAGAGATTATAGTTGAAAACTTCCCTAATATGGGAAAGGAAATAGTGAATGAAGTCCAGGAAGCACAGAGAGTCCCATACAGGATAAATCCAAGGAGAAAGACACCAAGACACATATTAATCAAACTGTCAAAAATGAAATACAAAGAAAACATATTAAAAGCAGCAAGGGAAAAACAACAAATAACACACAAGGGAATCCCCATAAGGTTAACAGCTGATCTCTCAGCAGAAACCCTACAAGCTAGAAGGGAGTGGCAGGACATACTGAAAGTGATGAAGGAGAAAAACCTGCAGCCAAGACTACTCTACCCAGCAAGGATCTCATTCAGATTTGATGGAGAAATTAAAACCTTTACAGACAAGCAAAAGCTGAGAGAGTTCAGCACCACCAAACCAGCTTTACAACAAATGCTAAAGGATCTTCTCTAGGCAAGAAACACAAGAGAAGGAAAAGACCTATAATAACGAACCCAAAACAATTTAGAAAATGGGAATAGGAACATACATATCGATAATTACCTTAAATGTAAATGGACTAAATGCTCCCACCAAAAGACACAGATTAGATGAATGGATACAAAAACAAGACCCTTATATATGCTCTCTACAAGAGACCCACTTCAGACCTAGAGACACATACAGACTGAAAGTAAGGGGATGGAAAAAGATATTCCACGCAAATGGAAATCAAAAGAAAGCTGGAGTAGCAATTCTCATATAAGACAAAATAGACTTTAAAATAAGGACTATTAAAAGAGACAAAGAAGGACACTACATAATGATCAAGGGATCGATCCAAGAAGAAGATATAACAATTGTAAATATTTATGCACCCAACATAGGAGCACCTCAATACATAAGGCAAATACTAACAGCCATAAAAGGGGAAAGCGACAGTAACACATTCATAGTAGGGGACTTTAACACCCCACTTTCACCCATGGACAGATCATCCAAAATGAAAATCAATAAGGAAACACAAGCTTTAAATGATACATTAAACAAGATGGACTTAATTGATATTTATAGGACACTCCATCCAAAAACAACAGAATACACATTTTTCTCAAGTGCTCATGGAACATTCTCCAGGATAGATCATATCTTGGGTCACAAATCAAGCCTTGGTAAATTTAAGAAAATTGAAATTGTATCAAGTATCTTTTCTGACCACAATGCCATGAGACTAGATATCAATGACAGGAAAAGATCTGTAAAAAATACAAACACATGGAGGCTAAACAATACACTACTTAATAATGAAGTGATCACTGAAGAAATCAAAGAGGAAATAAAAAAATACCTAGAAACAAATGACAATGGAGACATGACTACCCAAAACCTATGGGATGCAGCAAAAGCAGTTCTAAGGGGGAAGTTTATAGCAATTCAAGCCCACCTTAAGAAACAGGAAACATCTTGCATAAACAACCTAATCTTGCACCTCAAGCAATTAGAGAAAGAAGAACAAAAAAACCCCAAAGCTAGCAGAAGGAAAGAAATCATAAAAATCAGATCAGAAATAAATGAAAAAGAAATGAAGGAAACAATAGCAAAGATCAATAAAACTAAAAGCTGGTTCTTTGAGAAGATAAACAAAATAGATAAACCACTAGCCAGACTCATCAAGAAAAAAAGGGAGAAGACTCAAATCAATAGAATTAGAAATGAAAAAGGAGAGGTAACAACTGACACTGCAGAAATAAAAGAGATCATGAGAGATTACTACAAGCAACTCTATGCCAATAAAATGGACAATCTGGAAGAAATGGACAAATTGTTAGAAATGCACAACCTGCCAAGACTGAATCAGGAAGAAATAGAAAATATGAACAGACCAATCACAAGCACTGAAATTGAAACTGTGATTAAAAATCTTCCAACACAAAAAAGCCCAGGACCAGATGGCTTCACAGGCGAATTCTATCAATCATTTAGAGAAGAGCTAACACCTATCCTTCTCAAACTCTTCCAAAATATAGCAGAGGGAGGAACACTCCCAAACTCCTACGAGGCCACCATCACCTTGATACCAAAACCAGACAAGGATGTCACAAAGAAAGAAAACTACAGGCCAATATCACTGATGAACATAGATGCAAAAATCCTCAACAAAATACTAGCAAACAGAATCCAACAGCACATTAAAAGGATCATACACCATGATCAGGTGGGGTTTATTCCAGGAATGCAAGGATTCTTCAATATACGCAAATCTATCAATGTGATAAACCATATTAACAAATTGAAGGAGAAAAACCATATGATCATCTCAATAGATGCACAAAAAGCTTCTGACAAAATTCAACACCCATTTATGATAAAAACCCTGCAGAAAGTAGGCATAGAGGGAACTTTCCTCAACATAATAAAGGCCATATAATGACAAGCCCACAGCAAACATCATCCTCAATGGTGAAAAACTGAAAGCATTTCCACTAAGATCAGGAAAAAGACAAGGTTGCCCACTCTCACCACTCTTATTCAACATAGTTTTGGAAGTTTTAGCCACAGCAATCAGAGAAGAAAAGGAAATAAAAGGAATCCAAATCGGAAAAGAAGAAGTAAAGCTGTCACTGTTTGCAGATGACATGATCCTATACATAGAGAATCCTAAAGATGCTACCAGAAAACTACTAGAGCTAATCAATGAATTTGGTAAAGTGGCAGGATACAAAATTAATGCACAGAAATCTCTGGCATTCCTATACACTAATGATGAAAAATCTGAAAGTGAAATCAAGAAAACACTCCCATTTACCATTGCAACAAAAGAATAAAATATCTAGGAATAAACCTACCTAAGGTGACAAAAGACCTGTATGCAGAAAATTATAAGACACTGATGAAAGAAATGAAAGATGATACAAATAGATGGAGAGATATACCATGTTCTTCAATTGGAAGAATCAACATTGTGAAAATGACTCTACTACCCAAAGCAATCTAGATTCAATGCAATCCCTATTAAACTACCACTGGCATTTTTCACAGAACTAGAACAAAAAAATTCACAATTTGTATGGAAACACAAAAGACCCCGAATAGCCAAAGCAATCTTGAGAACGAAAGAAGGAACTGGAGGAATCAGGCTCCCTGACTTCAGACTCTACTACAAAGCTACAGTTATCAAGACGGTATGGTACTGGCACAAAAACAGAAAGATAGATCAATGGAACAGGATAGAAAGCCCAGAGATAAACCCATGCACATATGGTCACCTTATCTTTGATAAAGGTGGCAGTAATGTACAGTGGAGAAAGGACAGCCTCTTCAATAAGTGGTGCTGGGAAAACTGGACAGCTACATGTAAAAGTATGAGATTAGATCACTCCCTAACACCATACACAAAAATAAGCTCAAAATGGATTAAAGACCTAAATGTAAGGCCAGAAACTATCAAACTCTTAGAGGAAAACATAGGCAGAACACTCTAGGACATAAATCACAGCAAGATCCTTTCTGACCCACCTCCTAGAGTAATGGAAATAAAAACAAAAATAAACAAATGGGACCTAATGAAACTTAAAAGCTTTTGCACAGCAAAGGAAACCATAAACAAGACCAAAAGACAACCCTCAGAATGGGAGAAAATATTTGCAAATGAAGCAACCGACAAAGGATTAATCTCCAAAATTTACAAGCAGCTCATGCAGCTCAATAACAAAAAAATAACCCAATCCAAAAATGGGCAGAAGACATAAATAGACATTTCTCCAAAGAAGATATACAGACTGCCAACAAACACATGAAAGAATGCTCAACATCATTAATCATTAGAGAAGTGCAAATCAAAACTACAATGAGATATCATCTCACACCAGTCAGAATGGCCATCATCAAAAAATCTAGAAACAATAAATGCTGCAGAGGGTGTGGAGAAAAGGGAACACTCTTGCACTGCTGGTGGGAATGTGAATTGGTACAGCCACTGTGGAGAACAGTATGGAGGTTCCTTAAAACACTACAAATAGAACTACCATATGACCCAGCAATCCCACTACTGGGCATATACCCTGAGAAAACCAAAATTCAAAAAGAGTCATGTACCAAAATGTTCATTGCAGCTCTATTTATAATAGCCCGGAGATGGAAACAACCTAAGTGCCCATCATCGGATGAATGGATAAAGAAGATGTGGCACATATATACAATGGAATATTACTCAGCCATAAAAAGAAACAAAATTGAGCTATTTGTAATGAGGTGGATAGACCTAGAGTCTGTCATACAGAGTGAAGTAAGTCAGAAAGAGAAAGACAAATACCATATGCTAACACATATATATGGAATTTAAGAAAAAAAAATGTCATGAAGAACCTAGGGTAAGGCAGGAATAAAGACGCAGACCTCCTAGAGAACGGACTTGAGGTTATGGGGAGGGGGAAGGGTGAGCTGTGACAGGGCGAGAGAGAGTCATGGGCATATACACACTAACAAACGTAGTACGGTAGATAGCTAGTGGGAAGCAGCCGCATGGCACAGGGATATTGGCTCGGTGCTTTGTGACAGCCTGGAGGGGTGGGATAGGGAGGGTGGGAGGAAGGGAGACGCAAGAGGGAAGACATATGGGAACATATGTTTATGTATGACTGATTCACTTTGTTATAAAGCAGAAACTAACACACCATTGTAAAGCAATTATACCCCAATAAAGATGTTAAAAAAATAAAAAAAAATAAAAATAAAAAAAATAGCTTGAGTCTGTCTTTAAAAACTACATTGTTTCTCAAATAGTTGTAGAATCTTAGATCAGTATATTTCTAATCCCACCCTCCATCCATTTTACCACTATTGTTAAATATTTCACTTTGATATACAGTATAAACACACAATATGATTTTACTTTTATTGCTTTAAGCCATCAGCAATTTTTAAAGCAATTAAATACAACAAATTATACTGTACCTTCATTTATCCCATTTTCAACACTCTTCATTTGTTTTTTAGATACAAGTTTTGACCTATAACATATTACTTCTTCCTGAAGAAGTTCAATTTTAAGTCACTAAATGAGGATAGAATTTGTTACATAGTAAGGAAAATTGAAACAATCTTATTATTGGATATATCATCCTTTCCCAAACCCCTGTTTTCCCATATCTGATCATTGTCTACACTATTATCAGAATTATTATTCTAAAATACCATTCCATTTCCTTCCAAATTTGGTCATTTTCTAGTGTGTTTCTCAGGGAATGATGACACCATGAAGTCTTTGCCATTAGCCAGAAACTACAAAGTAAACCTGGGCATTGTTCTTTCCCTCACTACCTATGTAAATCTTTTTCAGGTTATTTGATATTAATTTGTCTTAAGAGAAAAACATACACTTGATATTAGTTATGCAGCCTTAACATTTGTGCGCCAAACTGCCTCTGTTCCTCTTGGCCTTTGCTCCAGCCATACTGGGCCTTCTATAATTTCTCAAACCTGTTATGCACAATCTGACTACATAAACACATTATTCTGCCTGAAACAATGTTTCTACTCACCCTCACCCCCTTTCTCTAGGTAAATTTTAATTATCTTAAAATCTAAGTTTAATACTCACTTCTTCAAGAAACCTTCCCTGATTTCTTCTACCATTTATTTGTTCTGATATATGTTGTCACAGAACTTTATTCCTTTCCTTCAGAGTACTAACTTCTTTTTAAATTATATATTTATGTGTATATATATATGTATATATATATACATGTATACATCAACATGAATATTTAATTCATATCTAATTCCTCTGTTAGATTATAAACTCTACAAGTACAACAAATGTGTGTATGTTTGTTTAGCACTGTATTCCCAGCATTTAGAGAGTGCTTGGAACTTATTAGGTATACAGGAAGTACCTTTTTAATGAATAACTATGGATAAATGAGTGAATGAATGAATGAATATTCAGAAATCATTCTATCACTTTACACAACTGAAAAATAAAGTTCAAACAGCTGAGGTTGAAATTAAAGAATTTTCCACATTCCTTGCTGGTTATTTCTTCATATTAAACCTCTCGCAGAATAATGAAATATAAAAGTCCTTTATAAAACACATTTATTAATGTATTTGTGAATATATTTTTCACTATGACATATACTTCATTGAAGTTTTCTGTATTTCCTTCTCCTAAACCCTGCTACCACCACCACACCATCCCCCAACAGACACACAGACACATAAACAAAGGCACAGGGGGTTTTGGCCCATGAGTATAATTGCATTAAACAGGCTATGAATGTGATCTAGCTAGAGCTGATATAGTTATTTTTATAATGATCTTTCTCCTTAGCTTGTGGGCTTTTGGAGATCAATCAAATGTATACTTTCTTGTGGATACCCAGGATCTAATTACTTGCTTGATATATAATTGATTCTCAATAAGCATTTTCTGCACTAATGGATATGTATAAACCATTTATAAGTAAATACAATAGATTTTTCCATAATCTCTCTAAGAGTTTTAAATTGAGATTATGGATATATGCACAAAGAGAGACTACACACTTACAAATTCAAACCATACTGCAAATATTACTCCCTTCTGTTAACCTGTGTTAATAAAATGTGATTTTTATATACAGTAAAGGTAAACACTTCATGGTGCTTGTCAGGTAATAAAATGTGTTTTTCAGTTTTCCATTTTCATCTTGATGGATGAAAACATAATATACAAACTATTTTGAGACTTTCCACCCACCATTCTTGTCCTGTATAATGACTTTTTATTGATGAACGTGGTTACTCAGAGCATCTTAGGTCAGGAAATGAAGGTCAATTGCACACATATTTGACAATACAGAATGGATTTAGATTAATATAAAATCCTAACATTACCGCCAAAAACAGAAACAAAAACAAAATCCGAACATTAGAATCTAATTCTGGTAGAAACAGGTTTGTAAAGATTTTTTTAAGCAAGATGTCATGTGCCTCTCAATGAATACTTATGAAGGATATTTATATATGATGATGACATTTAAAAGAACTCCCAATTATTGATCATTTTATATTAGCTTAATATATTGCAGAACTTAGCTCATTTAATCTTATAAATTTTAACAGAGAGCAAAATTGGGGCTCAAAAACATGCAGTTATTTGGACAAAAGTTTACTTACTTTCAATGTCTAGTAAGTGAGAGAGAGAATACAAACCTACTCTGTATGACTTCAGAGATGCCATTTTTAAACATTTGGAGTGCTATGAACAAAACCAACTTAGTACCTTTCAGAATTTAGAGACAAACTAGTGTATGGGAATACTAATAGATCAGAGGAATAAGAATCACTGTATAACTAAACTTAAGTACATTTGAAAATATTAATTTACTAGAAATAACATCCAAAGAGTTCTTGAATACTGCTTTAACCTGGATAGTTTTTTGAACAACTAGATAAAAGCAAAAAGAAGAGGAGCTTATTATTTAGGCATTTCTTCATCTCAGAGAATTTCTAATTTTTTATTTTTATATGTCTAAATTCCTCAGTAAACAAAGAACAATTTCTTAAGTCCATTATAATCTGTCACTTAAGCCTGAGTTCTAATAATAATCACATATGATTAATTAATATGATATGAAGTTTTTTATTATTAGTAAGCCACTATTGTCTTATTTTATCTCTCATTCTGTGTTGATAGTAGACCAATCTTTCTAAACCACACACAAAGTAAAAACTGTTTTTCTCAGGGAGAGCAATAAAAAGTGCCAGAGATAATGATGAAGAAAATCTAAATTATAGTATGTACCAAGAAATCGTGTTCAGTACAGTTTGTTTCCACCCAGGACATACTGCTACAAGGTCAATTTGACTGCAATAACCCACTTCAATTCTATACTGATGGTGGCTGTATGTTTGAAGGAAAGTTTTGGCATGCTAGGCCAACTTTACCAGCAACTATTTTATACTACTGCATAATCTAGAGATGGACCAGACCCCTAACTTTCCCGTTTATTCCTTAGCCAGTTCTCAATTTTCCATTCAGAAGAATGTTTGCCTTGTACTTAATTTCATAATTTCTCAGAATACATTTCCTATATTTAATGCCATTCTTGCATAGTCTACTTTATGTTCTCTAGTACTTGTCTATATATTAACACAAAATCAAGAGTCAAAGATACAAGCTAACTATTATTCTGCATAAATGACAATATTTTAAGAGAATTTTCTTCATCTACCAAGTCTTGATTCATTCTGTGTAATAAAATTATGTCAACTAACTATTGTTGTTTACCATTCATTTCTTGGTCTTACTTTATTCCAATATATCAACCAGGGATTCCTTCCTGTGAGGATTGAGTCCCTCTGATCAAAAACCACACATACAGGACAAGAACGTGGATACAAGAGAACTAAATCAGATGTGTATAAATCAATGAAACATTTCCTCATGTAAATCATTTGAAAAAATGACAAGTTCCTTAGGTATATGAGAAAAAAATAAATGAACAAGAGACAATGGCAAAGCAGGTTATGTTGGGGGAAAAAAAGTGAAGATGAAGGTGGAATGAGTCACATGGCCAAAATATTCAGTGAAAAAGAGATAAAGGAAAATGACAACCAGCGAGTTTAGAAGAGAGTTATGACATGAGCTAGCAGAAGTCCCAGGATTAAAATCTAAAATGTTGACTTATTTATATTATCATTTTAATTTAAATGACAGCTCCCTAAAGGAATAAAGAAGTTAAAATATTTACCTAATTATATAAAAAGGAACTGCTATACATTTTTGATGATTTTTTTTTATTATATGTTTCAGGCCTACAGCATTATAGTTCGACATCTGTATAAACTACAGAGTGATCACCACTGCAAGTCTAGTTACCATCCATCAACATAGTTGACCCACTTCACATATTTTAACCCCCTAAACTGCTTCCCTTCTGGTAACCATTAATCTGGTCCCTGTAGCCATGAATTTGTTTTTGTTTTATTTTGTTTGTGTGTTGGTTTGGGGTTTGTTTGGTTTAGATTCTACATATGATTGAAATCACAGTATTTGTCTTTCTCTGTCTGACTTATCCCACTTAGCATAATACCTTCCAGGTCCATTCATGTTGTCACAAATTTTGTTTTGTGGTTGAGTAGAATCCTATTCTGTGTGTATATGTATGGATATATATCTCAAATAGTCTTCATACATTCATCCATGGATGGACACTCAGGTTGCTTCTCTATCTTGGCTATTTTACATAATGCTGCAATAAATATATGGATGCATATATCTTTTTAAATTAGAGTTTTCATTTTCTTCAGGTAAATACCCAGAAGTGGAGTAGGTGGGTCATACAATAGTTCTATTCTTCATTTTTTTAGGAATCTCTGTACTGTTTTCTGTAGTCGCTACAGCAAATTACATTCCCACCAACACTATTCAAGAGTTCCATTTTCTGTACATCTTCTCCAACACTTATTTGTTGTCTTTTTGATAATAGCCATTCTAACAGGTGTGAGATAATATCTCATCGTGTTTTTTTTTTTTTTTTTTTTTTTGTGGTACGCGGGCCTCTCACTGTTGTGGCCTCTCCTGTTGCGGAGCACAGGCTCCGGACACGCAGACTCAGCGGCCATGGCTCACAGGCCCAGCTGCTCCGTGGTATGTGGGATCCTCCTGGACCGGGGCACGAACCCGTGTCCCCTGCATCAGCAGGTGGACTCTCAACCACTGCGCCACCAGGGAAGCCCTCATTGTGGTTTTGATTTGCATTTCCCTGTAAATAGTGATGTTGAACATCTTTTTATGTACCTGTTGGCCATCTGTATGTTTTCTTTGGAAAAATATCTATTTAGGTCCTCTGCCCATTTTTAGTTGGGTTGGTTCTTGTTTTTGTTGTTGTTGAGTTTTATGAGTTCTTTATATGTCTTGGATATTAACCCCTTGTCCAATGTATGATTTACAAATACCTTATCCCATTCAGTAGTTTGTCTTTTTGCTTTGATGATGGCTTCCTTTACTGTGTGGAGCTTTTTAGATTGATGCAGTCCCATTTGTTTATTTTTGCTTTTGCTTCCCTTGCCTTTGGAGTCAGATCCACAAATACCTCACTACGACCAATATCAATAATGTTACCACTTAAATTTTGCTCTAAAAATTTTATGGTTTCAGGTCTTAAATTCAAGTCCTTAATCCATTTTGAGTTAATTTGTATTTAGTGTAAGACAGTGGTCTAGTTTTATTCTTTTTCATGTGACTGTCCAGTTTTCCCAACACCATTTATTAAGAGACTGTCCTTTCTCTATTGTTTGTTATTTGCTCCCTTGTTATTAATTGTCCATATATGTGTGGGTTTGTTTCTGGGATCTCAATCCTGATCTGTGTGCTGCTTTTTGCCAGTATTATGCTGCTTTAATTAGTGTAGCTTTGTAGGATAGTTTGAAATCAGGGAGCATGATACCTCCAGCTTTGTTCTTCTCTCTCAAGATTGTTTTGGCTATTTGGGGTCTTTTGTGGCTCAGTACAAATTTTAGAATTACTTGTTCTATTTCTGTAAAAAAATGCTATTGGAATTTTGATAGTGGTTGCATTGAACATGTAGACTGCTTTGGGCAGTATGGACATTTTAACAATATTAATTCTTCCAATCCATGAACATGGAATATTTTTCCATTTTTTGGTATCCTCTTCAGTTTCTTTCCTCAGTGTACAAATCTTTCACCTCCTTGGTAGAATTTATTCCTAAGTATTTTGTTATTTTTGATGCAATTATAAAACGGACTGTTTGCTTTATTTCTCTTTCTGCTAGTTTGTTATTAGTGTATAGAAATGTCACAGATTTCTGTATATCAATTTTGTATCCTGACACTTTACTAAATTAATTTATTAGCTCTAACAATTTTTTTGATGGAGTCTTTAGAGTTTTCTTTCTATGTGGTATCCTTGTATGGTTTTGGTATAGGGTAATACTGGTTTTGTAAAATGTGTTTGGAAGGTTTCCCTCCTCTTTAATTTTTTGGAAGAGTTTGAGAAATATAGGTTTTAAATCTTCTTTGAATGTTTTGTAGAATTCACTTTTGAAGCTGTCTAATCCTGGGCTTTTGGTGTTTGGGAGCTTTATGATTACTGTTTAAATCTCCTTATTAGTAATTGGTTTATTCAGATTTTCCTTGTCTTCACTATTTAGTCTTGGAAGATTGTATTTTTCTAGAAATTTATTTCTTCTAGGTTGTCTAATTTGTTGTTTAGAGTAGTCTTTTATTATCTTTTGTATTTCTGTGGTACCAGTTGTAACTTCTCTTCTTCCATTTCTGATTTTATTGATTTGGACCCTCTCTCTTTTGTTCTTGGTTATTCTAGCTATTGGCTTGTCAATTTTGTTTATCTTTTCAAAGAACCAGATCTTAGAAATCAAAAGATCATTGTTCTTTCCTATTATTTTTTTATTCTCATTTATTTCTGTTCTGATCTTTATTGTTTCCTTCCTTTTATTAATTTTGGGCCTCATTTGTTCTTTTTGTAGTTCTTTTAGATGTAAAGTTAAATTGTTTATTTGGGATTTTTCTTATTTCTTGAGTTAAGCCTCTAGTCCTATAAACTTTCCTCTCAGAACCATTTTTGCTGCATCCCATTGATTTTGGTATGTTGTAATTCTGTTCTCATATGTCTCTAGGTAGTTTTTAATTTATCCTTTGATGTTTTCGATGACCCATTGGTTATTCAGTACTGTGTTGTTTACTCTATGGGTTTTTTTCCATTTTATTCCTGTGACTGATTTCTAGTTTCATACCATTGTGGTGGAGAAGATGCTTGATATGATTTCAATCTCCTTGAATTTATTGAATTTTGCTTTATAACCTAACATGTGATATATCCTGGAGAATATTCCAAGTGCTCGAGAAGAATGTGTATTCTGCTACTTTTGGGTGCAGTGTTCTGTACATATCTATTAAGTCAATCTGCCTAATGTGTCATTTAAGGCCAGTATTTCCTCTTATTAATTTTTTGTCTGGATGCTCTATTCATTGATGTAAGTGGGGTATTAGTTTCCCCTACTATTTTTGTATTGCTTTCAGTTTCTCCCTTTATGCCCAATAATATTTGCTTTATATATGTTGATGCTCCTATGTTGGGTGCATATACATTTATAAATATATCTTCTTGCTGGACTGACCCCTTTATCATTATATAATGCCCTCCTTTGTCTTTTATTACAGTCTTTGTTTCAAAGTCTATTTTGTCTGATATGATTATAGCTATTCCATCTTTCTCCTCATTTCCATTTCCATGGAATATCTTTTTCTATCCCCTCACTTTCAGTCTCTGTGTGTCCTTTCTTTTAAAGTCTCTTCTAGGCAGCATATGGTTGTCTCTTTTTTTTAATCCATTGAGCTACTCTATGTCTTTCAATAGGTGAATTCAGAGTGTTTATATTTAAATTAATTATTATTATGTATTTATTCCATTTTGTTAATTGTTTTCTGCCTGTTTTTGTAGTTCCTCTGTGTGCCTTTCTTCTTCTGTTTCTCTCTCCCCTTGTGTTTTGGTGGTTTTCTTTAGCATTATGTTAGATTCTTTTCTCACTTTCTTTTCTGTATTTACTATAAGTTTTTCCTTTGTGGTTACTATGAGATTCACATATGACATCTTATGTAAGTAGTAGCTTATTTTAAGTTGGCAGCAACTTAAAATTTGAACACATTCCAAAGCTTTATCTTCCCCTCCCCCACCATTGTATACTTTTATTTTGATGACATATTTTACATCTTTTATTTTATTCCCTTAACTAATTATTATAATTTTAGTTATTTTATTACTTTTGTCTTTTAATTTCATGCTTGCTTTATAAGTGATTGATCTACTACCTTTACTATATATTTACCTTTTCCAGGGAGATTTTTTACTTTTGTATGTTTTCTTATTATTCATTACTGCCTTTCTTTTCAGCTTAAAGAGGCCCCTTTTATTATTTCTAGTAGGGTTGGTTTAATGGTGATGAACTTTGTCAGCTTTTTCTTATCTGGGAAACTCTTAATCTCCCCTTCAAATTTGAAGAAAATGGTCAGTTAGAAAACTCTTGGTTGGAACTTATTTTTCTTCCAGCACTTTGAATATGTCATGCCACTCCATTCTGACTTATAACGTTTCTGCTGAAAAATCTGCTCATAGCTTTATGGGATTTTCCTTGTACATAACAAGCTGTTTTTCTCTTGCTGCTTTTAGGATTCTCTCTTTATCCTTTACTTCTACCATTTAAATTACAGGCATACCTTGGTTTATTGTGCTTCACTATATTGTGCTTTGCAGACATTGTATTTTTAAAAATTGAAGGTTTGTGGCAACCCTGCCTTGGGCAAGGCTATCCAGGGCCATTTTTTAACAGCATTTGCTCTTTTCATGTCTCTCACATATTGGTAATTGCTGAAATATTTGAAACTTTTTCATTGTTATATTATATTTGTTTTAGTGATCTATGATCAGTGATCTTTGATGTTACTATTGTAATTTGGGGGGGCACCATGAATTGCACCCATATATGACAGCAAACTTAATGAATAAATGTTGTATGTGTTTTGGATGCTCCATGGACTGGCTGTTTCCCCATATTTCTCTCTCCTCAAGCCTATGTAAAGACACAACAATAGTGAAATTAGTCCATTTAAGAAACCTACAATGGCCTCTAAGATTTCAATTGAAAGGAAGAGTCAATCAATATGGCAAACCTTATTATTGTCTTACTTTAGGGAAGCCACCCAAACATTCAGGAACCACCATCTTAATCAGTCAGCAACCATTAACACTGAGGCAAGACACTTCACCAACAAAAAGATTATGATTTGTGAAAACTCAGATGATGGTTAGCATTTTTTATCAATGGAGTATTTTTTAATTAAGTTATATACATTGCTTTTTTAGACATAATGCTATTTTACACTTAATAGACTACAGTATGGTGTAAACATAACTTTTATATGCACTGGGAAACCAAAAAAAAAATTCCGTGACTCACTTCACTGCAATATTTGCTTTATTGTGGTGGTCTGGAATGGAACCAACGATATCTGTCAGGTATATCAGTATGATGTGTCTTGGTGTGTCTTTCTTTGGGTTCATCTTATTTGGAAATCTCTAGGCTTCCTGGACTTGGATGTCTGTTTTCTTCCTCAGAATAAGTAAGATTTCAGCCACTATTTCTTCAAGTAAGTTTTCTGGCCGTGTCTCTCTCAATCTTCTTCTGGGACCCACATAATGTGAATGTTATTCCACCTGATGTGGTCCCAAAGGTCCCTTAAGTTATCTTCACTTTTTAAAATTCGTTTTTCATTTTATTGCTCTGTCTGGGCGAGTTCCATTGCTTTGTCTTTTAACTTGCTGATTTGTTCTTCTGCCTCATCCTATCTGCTGTTGGACCCCTTCAATGTATTTTTCAGTTCAGTTATAATTTCTGTTTGGTATTTTCTTATATTTTATGTCTTTGTTTAAGTTATCATTGTGTTTGTCCATTCTTCTCCAGAGTTCAGTGAGCATCTTCATAACTGTTATTTTGAACCCTTTATCAGGTAGATTGCTTCTCTCTGAGGTTTTGTCTTATTCTCTCAATTGGAACATACTCTTGTTTCCTCATTTTGCCTAATTCTCTGTGTTTGTCTCTATGTGTTATGTAAAACAGATACTTCTCCCATTCTTGAGGGAGTGGCCTTGTGTGGAAGATTTCCTGGGGCTCATAAGTGCAATTCCACTTGGCCACCAGAACCAGGTGCTCAAGGGGTGTCTTCTATGTGGGCTGAATACGCTCTCCTGTTGTAGCAGGGCTGCAGCCTTTGCTGCAGCACACTGGTGGGCAGGGATGGCTCCTGGAATGGCTTCAGGGCTAGGCGCAGCAGTTGTGGCATGCTGGAGGGTGGGGCTGGCCTCTGGAATGGTTGTTGAGCCCACCTGCAGTGGGTCCTGGTCTCTTGCATGTTGGGCTCCCCCTGATATGGCTGCAGAGCCTGGCCATATCAACTGCCGGGCACTGATGGGAGGGATTATCACTTGGCCTATTGTGAGACCTGGCTGATGCTCAGGGATTGGTGAGGCTCTAGGCAGGGCACATCCACTGGGACTATCAGGATAAATGGAGATTTCCCAAATGGTTCCCACCAGTGTTGATATTAGTAAGATAGACTGAGATTGCAAAAATGACTCACACAAGTGTCTCAGTCCCTGAAGAGGATCCCAAATGGTTTTTGACTCTCTGGCAGATGCTCCAAGTTTGATAAATCAGTCCCCTTCACCTATGGTCCCTGTGCTTTTCAACCTGATGTTTTTGAGCTAGTTGAGCGAGTCTGCATGTGAGCATTTTAAGAGAGGCTTTTCCATTCCCTGTAACTCTATAGCTTTCCTGGAAATATTCCCCATTGGTTTTCAAAGACACGTGTTTTGTAGGCTCCTCTCTCCCTTGCAGGGTTTAAGGGTTGGAGTGCCTGACATGGAGCTCAAGTCCCTTGCTCCTCAGGGAAAGTAATTATACTGCGGATTGCCACAGCTGGGGTGTGGTTTTTCACTTTAGTGTGACCGTATCTCTGTTCCTCCTACCCATCTCAGTGCTGTTCTTTTATCCTTTGTTGTGGAAACTCTGTTCATCTAGTGTTCAGGTCCCTTTCAGAGGGAATTATTCCATATATAGTTTTATATTTGTTTTGTCCCAAGGAGGAAGTGAGTTCAGGGTCTTCCTACACTGCCATCCTAAATCCTCCTCCTACAAGAACTTCTTATTTGAACGTTAACCTTGACGTATATGCCAGAATCTTGGTTTCTAATATGGCTTTGACTGATTAAAGGAAGTTTCATGTTGGTCACCTTGTCAGATTAGTGCATAATCTAGATCTAGTATGTACTGTAGTAGAGAAAATGAACACCTCTTCTCTCAAAAACACATTTTTCAATGTCCATATCATGAACTGATAATAGCTAACATTTTTGGAGCGCCTGATATTTATCAGTGTCATTTTAGTATAAGATTGGTATATGTCCCTAAACATTTGTTGGTTCAGAAACATTCTCCACCTACAGAGGTTTAGAACTTCACTCCAGCTGTACTAACTAGCCACACTCATCCCAGAAGCCTTAGGGTGATAGTTCAAACAATTTACAAATTTCCTCTGATTTTTTTCATTGAGTTTAAATTTTACTTTGACATACTTTTACTCAAAATATAGCATGAACATGGATCATTCCTTGAAAGGTTATTTGAATCACAAAGCATTTCACTAGTACTCTATTAATACTTTTAAATAACACAGTGTTCTATGAATACCCTCTTTTTTTAAGGCTTCAATTCACATTGCATTAGGTTTGATAAAAGTTTCACATTTATTTCAGAAGTGACACAGCCTTCCTTTTTAGTGCACAGATCTTTAGAAAATTATATTGGAATCCTGATGAGATAGCAAGACACTTCCAACACTTCCTTTTTATAGCATCTAAGTTACTCAGAGTTTTATCTACAACTCTTGGGACCCAACTGTCCCAGTTCTGCTGAAGGTATATGATGGCCTGTCATGTTTCAAAGACACTATTTCTGATAAGTCACTGGTTTCTGCCTTTTCTCAGAAACTCCATACCACTGGGAGTATATTGAACAACACTTCATTGACTTAGTAGAATGTCATTATAATGTAACAAAACTAGAAGACTAAAATAGTTGGGCATTAGCCACAGTTCAAAAAATGATATCTTAATAGTAAAATCTTCATACAATCACATTAAGACAATTTTAGGCAAGGTAGGGTGGCATGATATATCCCCCAAATTTTATTGATTCTAGCCTATGTTATAAGTGCCAAATTTTCTAACTACAAAAAATGTACCCAGTGAAATGTAAAAATTAAACATTATTTTAAAAATAACAATTGAAAGTAATTTACTCCTTTTCTTCTACTTCTATTCCCTTGAAGGGGCCAAGCAGTCAGTATGGAAGAGTAGATTGCAATAAAGCCAAGGAAATAGAGAGGCTGAAAAAGTGGAGTGCCAAGAGGTTGACGTTGGGACTGGCAGCAAAGCCAGGGAGATTGCAGTGAGGCCAGCAGTTGAGGAAGTGACTGGCAGTCAGGAGAGTGGATGTGTATCTAGGGAGACTGAGAAACTAAGTAAATATATTGAGATATTAGGAACTAGGATTCTCACTACCAGAGAAGGGATTTACAAATATGAAAAGGGAGAAGGTGTTAAATTGGATGTGATATCATTATTGTGAATAGATCTCCACAATTCACATATATAAATAAATGTATGTAGGTATATACAATATTAGTCATATTTTTAGCTTTTTCATTTAGAGGGCCTGGATTCTATGATACCTCTGTAGTAATGAGGGCACCAAGTGCATAGATCTTGATATGTAAATACCATCCTCTACTAAAAGAAATAAAGTGTCCTTCAAGAAATGACTTAATGCCTGATTTCAAACAAGGAAAGTACCAGATAAAACAGGTGCACATCTTTTGTGACAGAAATTAAAGTTCTCATAGAAGTATAGAGACATGTCAAAAGCAGACAAAAGTTTGAAGGGGCTCCTACTTATTAAATTTAGGAAAATTTATGCATCAAAACTACCAATAGTAATGGCTTATATTACATTAGATAATATCATAATTAATGACTCCACACAGATATAAATAAATAAGCCAATGGATAATTGTATGGTGCTAAAGGGAAATCTCATTCTTATGTTAGAAGTACAATACATATAGGAAGAATAAGAGGAATAGAAAATAAACCATTATAGTTGAGGTTGATTTAGGCAGGGAACATCAATTGTAAAATTGGCATGTGGAAGTTTGATGACAGAATATTAAGGTAGATTTACAGTAATTTCTCCCAAATGTTTAAAAGTTACACAAGGAAAAATCAAGACTTTTCAGTAAAGAAAATATGCAGACAATTTTGCAACTTAGCCAGCTGATCAAAGTTAAAGCTTCTATTAGGGGTGGGAAAATGTCCTGTTCTCACGATGTGATGCACCAAAAGCCATAGCATCATTTTGTGGTATGGTTCTTGGAAAGTCACAAGCTGATTCTATATATAAGGAAACATTCAACAGAAATAAATTGAGGGAAATCCTCTGGATAGAAAACCTTACATTCCTTAAAAAAGTCTAGGTCATGAAACATAGTGTAAGACTGGGGAAATGTTCCAGATTGAAGAAAAATAGAGACATGAAAATGAATTACATGACCCTAGTTTAGATATTTGACAAAAAAGGAAAAAGAAAAGAGACATTGTTGGACTGTTAGCAAAGTTTGAATAGAATTTGTGGATTGCATGGTAATATTGTATTAATATTGATTTTCAGATTTGCATGGTTGTGCTATGTTTTTTAGGAGAATGTCTTGTTTTCGTAGAATATGCACTGTAGTATAAAGACTGGTGGGGCATCATGTTTGATACTATTTTTAACAGTTCAAATGGGAAAAATGATATAATAGGTATTCCTTGTAGGGGCTAATTCTTCATGGCTCTTTGCCTTTCTACATATCTTGAGAAAGGTTTTATCCTCTACCATCTTTGTCAGGATGCTTATATAGCTGTGAAAGACAGAGGTAATATCTCTTTTCACTAGGCAGAGAGAAGGTTTATTTTATGATCAGGATAATAAACTTAATGTTTCCCTCTGAGGTAAAGGTTGGACAGGTATAGAGCAGCCCCCATATAAGATGAAGGCTTTTTTAAGTTTACAATTACTCAGTTGTAATAAAGACCCACTGTGTGTGCATCATCCATCTGCCTTCTCATTATCCGTACCTTCATCCCCCATAGTATTGGGCAAAAGGAACCAATGGGAAAATGGAGCTAATGCTCCCTGCTGTGTCTAGAGTAATAAAGTCTTAATGAGGAAATAATAAAGTCTCTGACCCAAAAGTCTCTTGACTTCTGCCAGCATCTATGGTACTTTGTCAAGGTAACTTGTTAGCTTACAAGCAGGATAAAATCTCAGGCCCTTCATAATTCTTGACATTTATATGCAGTTAGTAAAAAAGTGGTGATTGAGCAAACGTAGTAAGATATCACCAACTGGGGAATCTGGGTAAAGGCTATGTGAAAGTTCCATTGCAACATTTTTATAAGTACAAATTTTCTGCAATCTTGATGCCATTTTAAAATTATTCCAAAATATTCCAAAATATAAATTATATAAAAATTTATATGAATTTTTAAAGTAAAATAAAATGTATGTATTTTTTAACAACAGAAAAGTCTGAAATTTTATTTAAATCTTAAATTATTATTTAATCTGCATATATGAGGCTTTATCTATCCACCAAAATAGAGCCAGATCAGTCATAAAGCAGTAGGGCAGGTATTCTCACTTGGCCTATAATATATATATTACACTAATTTTCAGCCTGCCATTTATATTTTCAAAACTAATTATCTTACTACCATTTAAAGTATAATGAATGTCTAGAGACTTGCAAATATCAATGATGTTCTGGGAATTTATTTGCATTTTAATTTTTTCATTAACAAGCAACACTATTTAAAACACTATACACAGCAAAACACAGATGCAGGTAGAGAATAATCTGTCTTCTATAATGCTAATGTTTCAATTTTTCCCCTTTGTAATCACTCTGAAGTGTACGAACATACTTTTAGATATTTTAATAATGTCATAACAGTTTTTTAATCAAGAAAAATATTGCCCTCAGAGAATATACGCTAAACATTAAAAATGAAATATTAGTATTTTAATTTAGCATTTATTAGGAAATATCCAAGGTGACAGTAAAGTAATTATAAATGTAGGGTATGAAGGCAGAGTGTTTGGAGTTTGTTCTTGTGCATGTTATTTAACTTCTTTCATTCTCAATTTTCTCATCTGTAACATGAGGATAATAATAAGGCCACAGAGAGGAGAAAATATAAAGTATGTGGTACACAGTAAGAATTTAGTGTATCATCTTTTGTTTCACCTGCCTGTGTTTCTCTTTTTTTAATGTACAAAATTCTAGTAAACTATGGAAAATATATATTCTAATAGGACTAACTTTCCATCTTCTAATAAGGCCTAATTTTCTTAGAAAAGATTTCTTATTTGACACAGAAAGAAATATTTTTTCTCTCCCCAGGTCTCTTGTCCAAAATTTGCCATTTGAGTGAACTCTCTGACATGACTGAAGCTGTCCAAAAGTGCACACCAAGCTGAAGAGAAGAAAGAGCTTTTATAGGTAGTAGACCATACTAAGAAAGTTTTCAATTCAAGTCTTTTCATTATTAAAAAAAAGAAAATCATACAATTTTTTTTGGTTTACTTTGAGGTTGATAAATGGTTTGTGTCCATGGTATACTTTTTCACTTTTTTTCCTTATTTTATTCAGAGCATTCTTATTTTTAAAAATCATATTAATTTTTGATTACTCCAATGTGAGTTACCTTTTATTACCAAACCACTAACATTACCCTTCTCAATTTTTTGCCTCAGAGCCAAAGAAGAAAAATAGCGCTTACTTCATTCCTCCAATGCCTGCTTTCATGAATTTTGATTTTGTTCCTCTAGGGAGGTATGAAGGAGGCAAATAATGTTAACCATTTCAAATTAAATCAACCCACATTTGTTAATTTTAGCTCTATCTTAGGGGAAAAAAATCCATTAATATTTCAAAATGTAAAAAGCACCTGCATGTCAATATATTTATGTATTGAGTTCCCTGACCCTTTGAGTAGAAGTCAGAGTAAACAGAAAAGAACTTCAGAGAGTTTATTATAGAGGTAAGTGGACTCCATTTTCTTTTGCTCTCAAAACAAAAGAAATGAATTATGTCAAGCTTAGATTTAGTATTTGCACTTTTTTCTCAATTTTCCATACTACTACCACTGTTCTGATCTTAATTACCTCCTCCTGTCTGGCAAACCCAAGAGACTGTGCTTTCTTTCCACCAAGATTCATCTACAATGCCCTCAGAGGTACTTATCTACAATCCATCTTTAATCATACTATCCCTTGTGTGTCCGTGTTTTTGTTGGTTGGTTGCTTTTTAAAGACTTTCAATGTGTCCCTGTTCCCGAGAGAGTAAACAAATATCTGGCTGAGTGCGCTTTCTAAGTCTCAATTTCCTCAGCTATGTCATAATAATAATGAGAGCATCAGAACATTTAGTGCTTAGAGTTCCTGAGCTATAGTAAGTATTCAACAAGGGTGAGGTATGGTAATTATGTACATTTAAAATAGCAACATATATTTTATGTTAGAGTTTAAATTTGGACAAGAACAATGATAATGAGCTTTGTCTTAAATTGTAAATTTTGTTGGGCTCCTCTATATTTTTCTGCCCAGGTATTTGTGGTTTGCTCAGGCTCTCTCTAAAGTACTAGAATTAGAATTCCCTACAACCTTGGAACACATCCAGACATATTTTCAGGGGCCTCCTTGGGCACTTCAGAGAAGAGGTATTACTCAGAAAAATGTTGAATATACAGTAGGCAAAGACTTGACCCAGACAGGATGTTACTTTCCCTCAAACATAACCGAAGCTTTCATGGATGGATGCCTTGTTTGCAGGTGATAGAAAATCCCCACTCCTAGCATCAACTTTTGTATGAACAATAGACTGAGGATTTATAACCTGCTACATCTGTATAAGGAAACATGTTCATTGAGTTTAGGTTCCTAAAAAGATGCACACACATGCTAAAAGTTCATTGTTCGATAGCTATTGATGGCCTTAATTAAGAGATGCCCCTTTCCTCACATAAAGCAGTAAGCTTTCAGAATGAAAATAGAGCATTTATTCATCATATAATTCACATTTTTTCTTGCTTCAAACATGATCCATCATTCAATCATTAGCTCTAAAATACCCATGACAAACTTCAACTGCTCAATAGTACAAGAGGATTTTGCTTTAAAAGCAAGTCCTGCAGAATCTAAAGTAAAAAAAAAAACTCTTTTAAATCGATTTTCTTTTAGACATGCAAATAAAATAGTCTGACATCAGAAAAAACAAATACCTTCCAAACAACTCAAAATTACTTCTCATCCTCTTTAAGTCCACTCACCAACTCCCAAAAATACAGATAATTCCAAGCATCTTCAAAGCTTTAACACTTTATGCATTAAAATAGTTAAAATTGTCATGTGAATTTCAAAAATAGTCTATTTTTCACACACTAAAAATGAGATAATTTGGTCTGTTTAAATAAGTCAGCAAACAACTTATCAGTCTGACATTTAAAAGCATTTTTCTCAGTGTAAAAATATTTTTCCATACACACTCCCGGCCTGTGGCTTCTACTAAAACTTCTCTCTTTTGCAAGACTGATTTTTAAATTAAATGCTTTTTACTTATATCCATTTTTAACTTGGCAAATAAGATTTTTTCAAAAAATAAAAATGGTTTAAAACAGGAAAGGAGAAATAATGAAAGATGGTCGGAAAAATATAGGAAGAGTCAGGGAATGAGAAAGTGAAGAAGGGATAAAGGAAAACAGGAAGAAAGGAAGGAAGGAGGGAGGTAGGGAAAGAAGAATAAAGGAAGGGAAGGAAGAGGAAGGGAAAGAAAACTGGAAGGAACAAGTATAGATCAGAATCAAGAGGAAAATGTTTCCCAGATTCATTGCTTCTAATCTTTCCAAAAATATTAATACATTTCTCAATACAACTCTACAGTATTCAAATTCTGAATATAAGAAACCTATATTTCAAAGCCAAAACTTCAAATTTGATAGATAACAGGAAGCTGTACTCACCAACTCAGAAACACTGCCATCTGCTGACTAAATAAAGTTGATATGAGTTTTGCTATTGTTTCTTTAAATGTGTAACCAATAACACTGTAAACTTTGTAATGTGTATTATGAAACTTGTATTTAGTAACAAGTCATGGATATAAAGATATTAATTTACAAATATAACCAAAACTGAGAAATAAGAATTATGAAAAACTGCAAAATGAAATATTTTGGTTTATAGCAAAAAGGCAATTATGTAGTAACCCAGAATATGAAAAATAAATTTTCTGATATTCTATCCACAGTTATTTAGCAATTAATAAATATTTGAGCATCAGCTGAAGCCATAGCATTCTCCTAATTTGCAGCTCTAATGTAAGAGATTTCTCCTAAAAGTTCATTATTCACCAAAAGTTAGTCTCAACACTCAAGGAAAAATCATGCTGATGAAAGTACAAAGGAAAATGTACAGATTTTAAGGGTGCTTCCATTTCCTTCTTCTGCCATTCTTCTTCCCACATTAATCAGGGGAAGTAGGTAGGAAAGTGAAGATTTTAATGTACTTAGGAGGAAAAGACACAGGGCTTTCTGATAGATCATATTGGGTAAATATATGGGTTATTTCCATAGCTTATAAGTGATCACAAAATTACCAACAATATTTCTTTCTGTGAGTGTCAGTGATTTAGAGAGTCTCCTACTTGACCTGCCCTTATATGCAAGGTCCAGTTTGACAGAATGCAGGACTAACATATTTATTCTGTGCAGAAATTTCTCCCATTATACATTCCCAGCTTTATCTCTTGTCATGCTAGTCTTTATACTTTATATATACTTTATATATGCCCTTTATACTCCAGTTATGGGAATTTTCTCGCAGCTCAAAGGAAACTTCATGATATTTTACCTATGTGCCTTTGCTCAAGCTGCTGTCTGTGTCTACCATGCAATTATCTTTGTGAGGATGTTCTTTCTGAACTACTAACCCCAGGAAGACCAGATTTCCTTCCTTTCTGTTCCCAGACTACTTTGTATATATTTACTATTGCACTTACCATGAGAAAGTGCTTTCTGTTTGTCAGTCTGCCATCCTTGCTTCACAGTAAACTCCATCAAACCAGGAATCTTGACTTCTCTCCAGATAATCCATGCCTGGCATGGCATCTTATGAAGAAAAATTTTAAAAATCTCCCAATATTTTAGAAACTCATATATTTTCCTGCTCTTCATCATTTCTGAAATGATAGAGAAGTTCCCAAAGAAATTACTGACAGCATGTTGGGTTTGGTAGCTTGTACTAGTCGGTTATATTTAGTTTAGTATACTATCTTATGATAACCTCTTGCCCCACGTTTGGGATTTGGGCTATTTCAGACTGCATATTGCCCACCAAACTGAATATTGTGTGTGGGGGCCAAGTAAGTTCTTATTAAATATTGTATTGTCATATAATCTCAAATAGATTAATTAAAAACAAAGTCACAATATGACATAAAAAACTGTGTAATTCAGAGACTTAAAAAGTGCAAGTGGAACAAAGACAAGGATGAAATGAATCTATTTACGGGACTTCTTGCTTGAAAGTGAATCTCAAAGTATAACCAGGGATGTACTGAATTTACACAATGATACTCTACAGATTAGAAAGAAGCAGGAAAATGTGCAGTTGGTCTGGTAACTAGCAAGTAGATCCAGAACATTCTTTGGTTGTTGTTTTTTTTCTTTTTCTTTCTTTTTTTTTTTTTTTTTTTGCATTTTTAAAGCTCTATGTGGGACATGAATGGGAAACAATAAAGAGGACTGACAAACATGTTGATGATTCTGAATTATAAAACTTAAGGAGAACATGAAAGTGGCCCTGTATCAGGAGAACTTAAGAAAGTAGTTATTTCCTGAATGTCTGGTCGTCAGGTTTATAAATTGAGCCAAATCTCTAAAAGTTCTTTGAGAAAGGAACATAACAGGCTGACCAATTTATTTCTTTAATGCTCATTTTCAAACTATTGTTGGAGGTCAGTACTGGGCACTTCACGTAGGCAAGGCAAGAGGCAATTAATACACTGTGCAGTGACAAGTGTAGTAAGTTTTTTCTGGCACAACGTGTTGTCCTTGCCAGGTCAAGGTTCTTATTGCTTCTACATCATGGGACCAGATATCAATGACATTGTCATTAAATGCTATTAAAATTCATAATTATCTAGGAAGTCCTGTAGTCCTTTACATTCCTCACTTTCAGAAAATCTTTAATGCTTAGATTAACTTGGGTATGAAAACAAGCAAGCTGATCCTTAGGGTGCTAGATATACAGTAGCAAGTTTCTTTATTCTCCTTTTTTATTGTGATGAAAAAACTTTACATGAGATCTATCCTCAACAAATTTTTAAGAACACAATATAATATTGTTAACTATAAACTTACTGTTAACTATAAACTTACTGTTGTACAGCAGATCCATAGAAATTATTCTTCTTGCATAACTCAAAGTATGTACCCATTGAACAGCACCTCCCGATTGTCACCTTCCTCCAGCCCCTGGTAACCATCATTCTACTCTCTATATCTATGAATTTGACTATTTTAGATACCTCACATGGGTTGAATCATGCAGTATTTGTCCTTTTGTGGCTGGCTTTTTTCACTAAGCATAATGTCATCCAGGTTGATAAATGTTATCTCATATGACAGGATTTCCTTCCTTTTTAAGACTGAATAATAATAATTCCATTGTATGTATATACCACATTTTCTTTATCCATCATTCATTGATGGACACTTTTGTTGTTTCCACATATTGGGTTAATAAATAGTGCTTCAATGAACATGGAAGTACAGATATTTGAGATCCTAACTTCAATTCTTTTACCTATATACCCAGAAGTAGGATTTCTGGATAATATGGTAGTTCTATTTTTAATAGGACCAAATCAGCATTCAATTCAGCTGAGTTTCCATATATTAATAATGAACTATCTGAAAATAAAATTAATAAAAGTCTCATTTATAATAGCATCAAAAATAATAAAATTCTCAAAAAATCTTAACCAAGAAGAAAAACTTGTAAACCGAAATCTGCAAAACACCAATGAAATAAATTAAAGACACACAAAAAATAAAGCCTCCAATATTAACAGGCTGGAATAATTGATATTGTTAAAATGTCTCCACTATCTAAAGCAATTACAAATTCAATTAAACCCCCTATCAAAATCCCAATAGCATTTTTACTGAAAAGAAACAAAAATCCTAAAACTCATATGGAACTACAATAGACCTCACATAGCCAAAGCAATCTTGAGAAAGAACAAAGTGGGAGGCATCACACTTCCTGATTTCAAGCTATATTACAAAGCTATAGTGATCAAAACAGTACGGTACTGGCATAAAAACAGTCATATAAATCAATGAACAGATTAGAGAGGCCAGAAACAAATCAACACATATATGGCCAGCTAATTTTTGACAAGGATGCCAAGAATACACTATGGGGAAAGGATAGTCTCTTCAATAAATGGCGTTGGGAAAACTGGATATACACATGCAAAAGAATGAGACTGGACTCTTACAGCACACCAAGAAAAACCTCAAAATGGTCTAAAACTTAAAAATAACTGAAACTATAAAACTCAGAATAAAACAGAGGAAAAACTGCATGACGTTGGTCTTGGCAATACTTTCTTGGATAGTGACTCAAAAGTCACATGCAACAAAAGCAAAAACAGACAGGTGGGACTACATCAAACTAAAAAGCTTCTGCACAGCAAACAATCAACAGAGTAAAAATGCAATCTATGGAATGGGAGGAAATATTTGCAAACCATATATCTGATAGGGGATTAATATTTAAATATAAAATTAACTCCTACAACTCAATGGCAAAGAAACAACTAAATAACTTGACTATAAATGGTCTAAGGACATAGACATTTCTCCAACAAAGATACATAAATGATCAACAGGTGTATGAAAAGATGCTCAATATCACTAATTGGGAAATTCAAAACCACAATGACATATCACTTCATACTTCTTAGGGTGGCTCTTATCAAGAAAAAATAAAGATAACATGGGGTTGGCAAGGATACAGAGTAATACCAGTGTATTTTGGGAACACGTATAAACCATTGATGGGAATATAAAATGGTGCAGTCCCTATGGAATACGGTAGCAAGTTTCAATACTGATGGGAATGATAGAATCATTGGATCTCAAATCAATGGATCCCAAGAGCAGAGCAGACACTAGGTAGAGGGGCAAGGAATGAGGATACCTAGAGAGGATAACTTTATTGGTCAAAGGCATGGAAGGCATGGACATAGGGAAAATACCATTCAAGCACTAGCTTCACTCTTTCCATACTCTATATCCATACGTGCCATTTTATCTCTGCGTGTACTGTTTTTCTCATCATAAAATTAGGGATGGTATCTATATATTTTTATATTTAATCGTCAACAAATCACAATAAGAATAAGATTAGGGGGCTTCCTTGGTGGCGCAGTGGTTGAGAGTCTGCCTGCCGATGCAGGGGACACGGGTTCGTGCCCCGGTCCGGGAAGATCCCACATGCCGCGGAGCAGCTGAGCCCATGAGCAACGGCCGCTGAACCTGTGCGTCCGGAGCCTGTGCTCCACAACAGGAGAGGCCATAACAGTGAGAGGACCGCGTACCGCCAAAAAAAAAAAAAAAAAAAAAAAAAAGGAATAAGGTTAGTAGTTTCATTTTACCAAGAATTAAGGTGAGATTCAAAAAGGGAATTACTATGCCCACCATCTTAAATTCTATTAAGTGGAGAACTGTGCTTCCAATCAGATTTAACTGACCATAATTGACGCTCTTACTTCTGTTCCCAATTTCTACATAAGAATGTTTCACTGTAGATGGTGTGGTGCCTGGGAAGGTGATCTCTAGAGCTAGATTCTCTTGGTGAACAACCCCAGGTCTGCCACTTGTTAGCTGTGCAACCTTGAGCAAATTACTTGATCTCTCTGTGTAAATTGTTGAACCACTTCAACAATTTACACAGAGCAGATTATCTGACTGCTCTCTTTTGTAGACAGAGGCTAACAGTACTATATACTTTTCAAGAGTTAATATTATATGTAAAAGCAGTGCCTGGCACATAGGTAGCACTATATAACCTATTAAACTATTACTTTAGTATTACTACAAGTATTTTAAGAAGCAAAAGTACTGAAAAGGAAAAGGCTACCAAAAGGGAAGAGTACAAACACATGGCTGATCCTGTTTCAGTCAACGTAATGAATGTTAGAAGTACATTTTTTTCTCATCTTCTGTGATTTGATTTCCCTTCACAATTCCTTAGTTTCATTATGTAAATGCTTGCGGCAGCATGTAAGAGTAGGGGAGGAAAGCAAAGAATGGGCACGAAAAATAATAATCAAATCCTATTACAGGGGACATACTGGTACAGAAAACAATCAAATGGATCCAATTGCTTTAGGTAGTCCCTGGCAACTAAAAAGAAATGTGTGAATTTATATGGTTTTCTTAGTCTATTATGATACTCGGTATCCCCAAAATAGCTCGTGAGATAGAATGCAGGGAGTAAGCAAGAGCAGTGGCAAGCTTCCCTCTGAGATGCGGAATGCAGGGAAATGGGGAGAGAAAAGAAGAGAAGGAAGGGTGCATGTGGATGACACAGAGGCGGTGTTAAAGGGGGGCCGTGACATTTTCAAAATTCTCTTTATTTCCTTCACAAAATGCTTCCTTGTGTATTAAAAAATTGAAATTACAAAAAAAAAGTCTGAAAACAAAAGTGTCACCCCTGATTAGCAATGACATAAGAAGCAACAGAAAAGCTTTATGCTCAGCTTGAAGTCTTGGGGAATAAGAAAACCTTTCAGGAGCAAAAGCAAACCATAGCAGAAGAAAGGCAGATTAGTGTGACTTCAGAAATGAGTTCCAAGACTACTGAAGCAAAGCGGATTAGCTTTATGACGATAGCCATTACCTCTCCACTGATAGGCAATATTTCTAAAAAGCTACAGTGCACAGAGAAAAAAATGCAAAGGATCTGGGAACAAAGCTCTGCTTTCTCACAAGTTATTAACCTCATTTATACCACTGAGTCACTATCATTATGCTCATTGCCCTGACATGGTTCAGTGCCTTGATATTTCATCAGCAGGGTGCCAATTGTGACAACAGAAAAAGGGAACCCCAGAGGCTTGGCTGCAATTACCTTTGTTATGACCAACTGCATCTCAGATGAAAGTAAAAGTCTAACTATTCTGGGAAAGAATTCCCTAAAAACAATTTCAGAGTCCTTTATCCTGAGGCCAATTCACCAGCTATCTGTTTATAAACTTCTGCAGGTTTCAAGTTCATTTTTTAAACGCAGGTATACACTTTCTTTCTATAGTATCAGCCAACAAAAGTTGTATGTTTGTAAAGTACATGTAGATCTTTCCATTAGTCTCTTTAATGGGAAATAGCTTTTCATGAATTTGAGGCAATTGTCTATCTGGATGATAAGAGGGATTAGAAAGGGTGGAGGAGGTAGCATTATAGCTACTTGAAAACTAAAACAAAGAATAAATTCTCCTTATTTGAAAATTATACTTATAGAATGCATACTATTTGATTATCATGAAAAGAATCCTAAGACCTTGTGCTTCTCACTTTAGGGCTATAATGTGAAGGGGGCTCTACAGAAGTAATCAGGATGTGTCTAATGAAGTAAAATTAATCCTAATTTACTGAGTATCAAAAATGATATTTGATAAAATATTATTTCACTTATTGAACAAAATGTAAGATCATCTTTAAGTACAAACACATCAGCAGCTATTTCCTACAAAATTTAACTTAATGAAAAAAGAGGAGTTTTTCATTCATTAAAAATGCTTGACCAGTCACATATAATACAATTTGTAAGATGTCATTAGTATAGACAATTAACCTTGACATTTGGAAATAACCTTATTTAAAGTTCAAATATTCATAAAACAAGCAAACTTTTGCACTTCAGTCTGAATTAATCTAAATATTTGTATTCATAAAACATATCTGAAATCAGACTACTGAGTAGAAAGTAAATATTGCATCTATATAAGATGTTATAATTTAAAAAGTAATAAGACAAAATTACACATATCTAATCAAAAAGCTACTGTGTGATCAAATGACAATGTGGATGCTTTGGTATATATCAATATCACATGTAATATTAAACATTATTATAAATGCCAATATTTTATTTTAAAAGAGTTCAAAATTAATAGGAAAACAATGAAGTTAATGTTTAATGTATTTGAAACAAAAATATAAACTCATTAATTACATTATGCAGAACTTCAAATTGATTTATGATATATATTTAGTATACTGTAAAATTTTAATGTAAATGATTAACCACTGATGACTCTGCTACTTCTTTTGGCTTCAAGCCACTTTGCCCTTTGGTCCTCTGAACAACTGGACCCATTTGGCTTAAGCACTTATTCTGCCAAATTTAGCTCTGCTGTATGGTGATTTTAGGATTATCTTTTCAGGGGTGTTTCTCTGCTCTGACCGTCAGATCTACTCAAAGATTCTCCTTCTAAAATAAGAATAGCAAAAATCCTCCTCTTCAGTGAAGGAAGGACCTTAAAATGGGGCAGGAAAATTGGTAAAGTTTAGTCGTAATATGCAAATGAGAGGTTAGTCATGAGAGTCTCAATGATGGGCAGAGGAAGGACAGAATTGGAAGAGGGGAAGGATTGGTGAGAGAGCAAGGGAGATTGAAGAAATCTCTGCGGTACCTAAATTGATGTTACAACAACAACAAACAGTGATATTTTAGCTCTTTAAAGTAGAACAGAGTAATGGAATACTGGAATAACAAAAAGTCCTTAACTAAGTGATTAATAATCATAACTTACAACTAGCTCTATGATAAGTAAGAAAATTAAACTTGGAAAAACTGCAACTTAAGTTCCCTTAGCTAGTAAAGGTCAAGAAGCTCAGATTTCTTATTCCTAATAGAGTAGAGAAGAATTTGATGGTCGGTCTATCTAGTTAGGGATGCAATGATGGTACCTTGATTTAAGTGTTTTTCTTTAAGGTGTAATTCCCTCAATTTATTAATTCACCTCTGTCTCCTTCAAAAGTTTTTAACCTTCTATCCACATTTCTGCAACTCATTTTTTCATACTGACAGCGAAACTCTTCTGCCAGTGGGATAGATAGTGAATGAATTCTTCTCTGCAGACAGGTTATATTTAATCAGAATGGCCTCTGTGAATGAAAACAGCTTATCAATGAAAAAAGTACTTTCAGGCTAGAGGAGTTTCTGAGATTTCACAAACAATCAAGTATCAAGACTGCCAGTCTTTTGTCAACAGTAAGTGAGCTCAATCAGCTGAAAGTTAAAAAAAAAAAAAAATGCCCTGAGACAATAATTCACAATTGACAATTAAAACTGAGATCCAACAGAGCAACTTTTAAAATTTCCCCATTTGAATTGTGGTTAGATAGTAGTTATAAAGTCATGTGATGTGAAAGACAACTAAGTGACAGGGATGGATTTGGCAAAAGGATATAAATGAGCTATGATGTAATTTCTACAGTAATTTGGATTACATTATTTTAATTAAGAAAATACCCCTGTAGTGTAAAACAAAAGAAATCAAATATCAACAATGAAAAATTTTAATAGTAAATTCCCTGAAATTTTTCAGCAGAATGAATAATATCAAAATGCTGTTAACATGTTATATTAGATGTTTTTTTCTTAATTTTGCAGTCACAACCCCTGGTCTTTAAGAGCACTCCTAAATAATTCCAGATGTATTCTACATAATTTATGCAACACTCTTAAGATTTTGATGAGATTTCTAAAGTATCAATATTATGTTTTTAATTAAAGATGTGAATTTGATGACATGGATAAACTTGGAGAGTATTATGCTAAGTGAAATAAGTCAGACAGAGAAAGACAAATACCGTGTGATATCACTTATACATGAACCTTAAAAAATACAACAAACTAGTGAATATAACAAAAAAGAAACACACAGATATAGATAACAAACTAATGGGGAGAGAAAAGGGAGGAGGGACAATATAGAGATATAGGATTCAGAGGTACAAACTATTATGTATAAAATAAGCTACAAGGATATATTGTATAATATAGGGAATATGGCCAATATTTATAATACCTATAAATGAAGTATAAACTTTAAAAATTGTGAACTATACTGTATACCTGTAACATATAGTATTGTACATCAACTATATTTCAATAAAAAGTATAATAATTCTACTGTTAATTATAATACTACATTCAATTTATTGAATATACTTTATATTAGTAACTTGGCACATATTTTCTTATTAATTCATCACAAAATTATCTGATAAAAATAATTTCCTATTTTATAGCTAAAATAAAAACTAAGACTCAGAAATGTTAAGCAAATTGACCAAAGTTACATGATAAGTTTGCAACTCAAACCTATGTACATCTCAAAATTTAATCCCCTCAACCAAAGAGCTCTATGCAGTCTTTAAAATAAAATCTGAATAGAATGGTAAAACAAAGCAACAACTGAACAACTGTCAGATTGCATTAAGTAAAGTACAGATAAAGGAATACAATGCTAATTCAAAAGAAAGATAAATATGAATGGATTTGGACAGTAGTTCCTGCACAAAGCAAAATTTCAAATTCATTTATTTAGCTACAAATTATTATTATTATTATTATTATTTTTTTTTTTTTTTTTGCGGTACGTGGGCCTCTCACTGTTGCGGCCTCTCCCGTTGCGGAGCACAGGCTCCAGACGCGCAGGCTCAGCGGCCATGGCTCACGGGCCCAGCCGCTCCGCGGCATGTGGGATCTTCCCGGACCGGGGCATGAACCCATGTCCCCTGCATCGGCAGGCAGACTCTCAACCACTGTGCCACCAGGGAAGCCCAGCTACAAATTTTTATTAAACACCCTGTGTACTATTTTTGGCACTCGGGATATACAAGTGAACAAAACACAAAAAAGATCCCTACAACTGGAAAACAGAACATCCATTTACTGAAGTGAGAAGACAGCTTCACATTGCAGTTGGAATAAAGGCTACATTTTCACCATGGCCTCCAAAACCCCAAGGATATGGCCTGGCCTGCCTGTCTTTGCAACCCCAACATCTGACTCTACCTTCATTGCTCCCTCGTTTTCAGCTACAGTACCTTTTCCTGTATCCTCAAAAGCACAATGCTCTTGTCTGTCTTAAGGATCATACCAACTTTCTGTTCCCTCTACCTAGCATATCATTTCTTTTCTTTATTTTTTTTAGTGTCTTTAAAGATAAAGTGTAGATATTATGTATTCAGAGTGAAATTCTTTTGGAATGGTTTTAATTACAAATTCAATTTATTTAATAAATGTAAGACTATTCTGGTTATCTATGTCTTACTGGGTAAACTTGGTTTGAGTTTTTCAAGTAATTGTCCCATTTAATTTATTGAATTTGTGGATATAAGTTTTTAATATATAATTATCATTTTAATGTCTGTAGGGTCTATTGTAATGTCCTCCCTTCCATTTCTTATATTGGTAATGTATGTCTTCTTTTCTTGATAAGTATTGCTAGGAGTTTATTCATTTTATTCATCTTTTATTTTCTGTTTATAATGCCATTGATTTTTGTTCTTAAGCATTTTTTTTTTCTATTTGTTTTGGTTTTAACTTGCTCTTTTCTCTAGTTTTTTTTTTGTTGTTGTTTGTTTGTTTGCTTTAAAGATGTAAGTTTAGTGCATTTATTTGAGCCAAGATGGCTTCACTGGTAAATTCAATCACTTTAGGAAAGAAGTAATACCAATTCATTACACATTCTTCCAGGAAATATCGGAGAAGGAAGTAATCATTGATTCATTTTATAAGGCTTCATTATCTTGATTCTAAAACCAAACAAAGACTATTTTTTAGGGACTTCCCTGGTAGTGCAGTGGTTAAGAAACTGCCTGCCAATGCAGGGGACATGGGTTCCATCTCTGGCCCAGGAAGATCCCATATGCAGCAGAGCAACTAAGCCCGTGTACCACAGCTACTGAGTCTGCACTCTAGAGCCCATGAGCCACAACTACTGATCCCACGTGCTACAACTACCGAAGCCCACATGCCTAGAACCTGTGCTCTGCAACAAGAGAAGCCACCACAATGAGATGTCCGTGCACTGCAACAAAGAGTAGCCCCTGCTCACCGCAACTAGAGAAAACCTGTGCGCAGAAATGAAGACCCAATGCAGCCAAAAATAAATAAACAAATAAATTTATTTTAAAAAAGACACTTTTTTAAAGAGATGTATAAACAGTTATCTATAATGAACAAAATTCTCAAGAAAATATGAGCAAATACAATCCAGCAATATATAAAAAGAGAATTCAACATTGGAAAGTGGTGTTTATCTAAAGAATAAAGTCTTGATCAATACAAAAAAATCAATCAAAATATCAACAGATAAAGAAAATAATCTTAGAATAATTTCACTACATAAAGCCATATATTTTGTTAATATTTATCCATGTATAAACAAAAGCCTAAGTAAATCAGAAATGAGTAAGAGTTTCCTCAGGTTACGCTTCTAGAAAAAGACAAAACAAAAAAAAATAAACAAACAAAAAAACAGAGCTTCTGAAAAAAACAGTCTATAGTTAACATGACACTTTTATGCTAAAGACTGAATGGTTTCCCCCTAATTGCAAGAATAACAGTATCCACTCTAACCACTCTTAATCAGCATAGTACTGGAAGTTCTAGGCAGTGCAACAAGGCAAGGAAATAAATAAATAAAAGGCATACAGTTTGGAAAGGAGGAAATAAAAGTGTCTTTAATCAAAGACAATGTGATTGTCCATATAGAAACCTCAAAGATTATTAAAATAAAAACATTTTTATTCAACAATTATTTGTGGACTAGCTTCTATGTTTAACACCCTGTTCACCTTGAGTTTTAGCAATTAATCCCCATGCCCATGGAAATTGTATCCAAAAGGAAAGGACAAAAACAAATATCAAGAATATAAGTATTTTTTAAGGAAAATAAGTTGGAGAATATGCATAGGCAGATAATTGGAGGGCAGAGGCAATTCTAAATGTGGTGGTGAAGTGAAGTTTTCATCGAGAGGGTGATATTTGAACATGGAGATGAAAAAGGGAAAGGAGAAAACAGTATACATATTTGAAGGAGGAGCTTCCCATAGAGTGGGACTAGAACTTGTAAAGGTACTGAGGTGAGAATAAGCTTTATATATAAATCAGTGGAAGTCCCCAAATTCTATTTCCTATTCTCAGTCAGATGACTGCCCTCAGCTCCCTACTTCATAATCAAACAGGATTATGAGGGACTCCAAATAACTAATACTGCTCATAAGACAGAAAGTGATGAGCACACTGAAAACCAGAGGACTAGGTAGAAGCCCACAATTTTAAGACTAGACCAACTTTAACCCTATTTCCTTGTCTTGTCTCAGAAATGCCTGCAGCCAGGGCTATGTCTCCTAGGCAGGACTGGAGAACTCTTTGTTGAAAGAAATTAAGTTTCAGAGTAAAATCTTTAGAACACTGACATTTACAGTTCATAATAAAAAGGTGGATTACCATTTTCTCATATTATAGTGTAGTCCACTATAATGTCAATTTTCTCTACTTAGACATGAAGAGCTGTCAATCCATCATTAGTATCTCACTCTTAGTGATGAATGGACCATCAATAAATGCCAGTCATAAAAGTAAAGTCTCCAACTCAAAACACAGTGATCAAACATAGGGGATGGGCTCTACCCCAAATGAAATAAAGGTAATGTATAAAGGAAAAATCTACAAATTATATCTAGGGAAAAGTGAAACAAAATATCATATTTATAAAGCAATATTAGGAATACATGAAAATGACCAATCACTAAAGAATAATGAGAACTTGGGGATTAAAATTTTAATAGCATAAAAACTATTCAACAATAGAATCAGAAAATAATGTATAAAGAATCTGAGAGAATATAAACTAAAATCAAACAAAATGAAAAAAAAAAGACAAACTAAGAAATTTAAAGAATCAACTTAGAAGTTTTAATTCATGACAGAGAAGTTTAACAAAGTAAGAACAAATAACAAACAGATAAATTGTTATAAGAGATAATATTTTCAATTTGCCAGTCAAAGAAATCCCCATATACAAAGGTATATTCTACTGTGTACCTAACTGCCCAACACAATGCATAAAATGATACATGGGACATACTCTACCTAAGGAACCTGACCATGAAGTGTAGCAATACAAGGAATAAAAAAACCACCAGAAAGAAAAGTCATATTGCAAATAAAGAGAAATTCAAATTACATCAGGTTTCTCATTAGCAACATGGCTAAAATTTCTGAGGAAAAATAATTTTTAGCTCAAAACTATATGCCAAACCAATTATAAGTCAAGAGTAAGGGTAGAAAAGAAGACATTTTCTCTAAAGTAATATTCCTGATATATATTTACTTTCCATACTTTCTTTGATATGGAGCTACTCTAAAATGTAAAGTCCAGAAAATAGGAAATTCAATGCCAAAAAGAAGCAAAGGATGATCTAGAATTAGGTAAGGAAAATATTAACATAATAGCTGTGCTATCAGCTATAAGAACAGCCAGAACTTATTATAGCAGGAATAAGGGAGTTTCCAGAAGGAAAAAACAAAAAACGTCTGATTCATTATCTCACATGTTTAGACATCTTTAAAATGACATTGGTAAGTATCTATCATAGCTGACGGAGCATGTAGAAGCAATGAGATTAAAGTACAAAGAAAAGAACAAGTCAAACACAAGCTAGTCACTAATTCCAGAAAAAACAGTAAGTTTTATATCAAAGAAACCCAAATATGCTTTAATATTGGTGCAGAAATAAAAAGTTAAACATATGGTCAATATAATAAAAAACATAGCTGTATATTTAAACAAAAATACTAATATAACTGTACATTGTAATATGTAGGGACTAGAAGTTGAGGGAGTAGTGGTGTAATAAAAATGCACCTTCCTTAACAGGAAGTTGATAACTAGTGTAAAATGTTGTTACATCAAATTACTAATATAGGGTACTGTTGATAAATATGAAAGTAAATACCATGAATAATGTTAATATTTGAAAATGGTTAGCTCTGGTTTGTGAGAGTAGGGGCTAGAGAAGGGTAATGCAAAGTACTGCTAGTTTCACTGTAGACTTTGTTGTACCTCATAAATAGTTTTTAATTTAATTTTTTTTACCAATGCTTGCATTTCTTTAACACAATATGACTTAAAGGTCTATGTATAATAAAACAATGAACTGTATTATCCTGAAAGCAGCTCACTGAAATAAAATGAATATTTTAAATGAAAACTTTGAAACCAGAAGTCAAAGGCTTTTGATTGTCAGAAGACAGAAGGGAGGAAAGTGGGGAAAGACAGGCATAAAATGTTTTTAAATATAAAAATGATTGCATATGAATGAAGCTGAGTATTATCTTTACACCCTGCCATAAACATTTCAATTTATATTTCTGTAAGCATTCACATTTTTTGGTAGCAATATTTTGAGTAAGTAGAAAATAGAAACTTCTTCCTCTAAAGCTTCTTTACAAATTTTTCATATTAGTGTCACAATCTTATGCTAAATTACTCAGCATTAGTACCTTCTAAACAACTTTTACAATTTCCCACAAATTACAGTGGGTAGTTTTCTTGAAGAATTACTTTATTAACCTTGAAAAAATCTTAGTGCCTTAGAATAAACTGTGTATGTGTCATCTAATTGGCAAGAGTCTAGTCTAGTAAGCAAATAAACTACAATCAATGAGTAAAGCACACAATAAGTAATCATTACTTGTTTGCTAAATGAACAAATAAATGCATTTTCCATAGCAAATTAAGGAAAGCTCAAAGTGTGAATTGCATTGCATTCTAAGATCCAATTCCAGCATCTTCCTTTGGAAGCTTGGTAATCAGTTCAGCAAGTTATCTTAATCAGGGAGCGTGGTTGTGGGGGGAGATAATTGCCAAACCTAGTACAGTGCACCCAGAAGGGGGTCATCTGGCTTTCTCTGGCTGAATAAAGAATTTATGATAACAAAGAAATTTTTGCCAACTTTTCAGAAGGCAAGTTACTTTGGAAGAAAGAATATAAAATCAAATCTTTTATCTACCACTATGTTATATTGGGTTATTAAATAATACAATCAGTTTCTGATTATATTACCTTTTTTATCGTGTGACAAAGATGGCAGAGTAGAATGACCCTGAGCTCATCTCCACCCAGGGGTACACCAAAATTACAACTATTACAGAGCAATTATTGATGAGAATGACCTGAAGACTAGCAGAAAAGACTTCCCACAACTAAAGATATAAGGAGGAAACCACAATGAGATGGATGTCGGGGGGTGGGGGGGTACTATGCAGTCAAGACATACTCCCAGGTCAGTGATCTGAAAATAAGAGGATAATCGTAATTCAGAAGTTCTCCACAAGTGAGAGGTCTGAGCCTCACATCAGACTCTCCAATATAGGGATCCTGTGCCAGAAAGATGAGCCCCAGAACATCTAGCTTTGAAGGGCAGCAGGACTTGCATATGGGAGAGCTGGAGAGCTGTAGGAAACAGAGATGCTGCTCTTACAGGGCAGGACACAAAATCTACATGTTCCAAATCCCAGCAGAGTGGCAATAATTTGAAAGGAACCTGGGTCAGATGGACTTGCTGATCTTGGAGAGCATCTTGGGGAGATAGGACAACTGGGACTTCCCCTAGGGTTATAGACACTGGTAGCAGCTGTTTTAGGGAGTTCATTTCACCATGAGGAAAATGATGGTAACAATACGATTTTGGAGTCCTCCTTTAGCATATCAGCATCAGGGGCTGATGTGCTCACCAAGGACAGGCACAAGCCCCAGGATCCCCAGAACCACACAGCCAGTCACCGCAGGTTGAAAATCAAACCAGGAGCAGGCTGCAGCCACTACACAAGGCAGGGGCTGGCAACCAACCAGGTTGGAGCCAGCCTCGCCTACAAGCGTGCCCACAGTAGTCGGCCCTGCCATAACAGAGGGCCCATGCAGCCCATTTAGGGGGCTACTATACAGCATATAGCTCTGGTGGCCAGAGGGGAGTGTGCTGGATCCCTCCATAAGGCCACTTCTCCAAGAAATGTATCTGACCTACCTAATGCATAGAGGAAAACCAAAATAAAATTAAACCAAAGCAAAACAAAAGTCAGAGAACTAGGCAAAACAAGGATACAGTAGAATACGTTCTAAATGAAGAAACAAGATAAAACTCCAAAAGAAGAACTAAGCAAAATGGAGAGAAGCAATCTACCTAATAAAGAGTTCAAGGTAATGTTTACAAAGATACTTAATGGACTCAGGAGAAGGATGGATCAACACTGTGAGAAATTTAATAAAGAAAAAAACATAAAGAAGAACCAAACAGAGCAGAGGAACACATTAACTGAAATTAAAAAAACAAAACAAAACAAAGAAAATGAAAAAAAAACTACAAGTAATAAACCGTAGATTAGATGATACAGAGGAATCGAACAGCAAACTTGAAGACATAGTACCGGAAATCACCCAATTTAAACAAAACAAAACAAAAAAAGATTTAAAGAAATGAGAGTATAAGAGACCTCTGGGACAACATCAAGTGTACTAACATTTGCATTATAGAGGTCCCAGAAGGGGAAGAGAGAGAAAAATGGGGCAGATAATTTATTTGAAAATATAATGACTACAAACTTCCCTAACCCAGGAAAGAAAACAGAAATTCAGATTCATGACTACAGAGAACTCCCAACAAGATGAACACAAAGGGGTTCACACCAAGACACACTATAATTAAAATGGCAAAAATTAAGATAAAAAATCTTAAAAGCAACAAGAGAAAAGCAAACAGTTACATACAAGGGAATATCTATAAGATTCTGAGCTGACCTTTCAGCAGAAACTTTGTAGGCCAGAAAGCAGTGCGAAGATATAGTCAAAGTGATGAAAGGATAAAAGTAAAACTACAAACAAGAATACTCTAATTGAGGGCTTCCCTGATGGCTCAGTGGTTGAGAGTCTGCCTGCTGATGCAGGGGACACGGGTTCGTGCCCCGGTCCGGGAAGATCCCACATGCTGCAGAGTGGCTGGGGCCTGTGAGCCATGGCTGCTGAGCCTGCACGTACGGAGCCTGTGCTCCACAACGGGAGAGGCCACAAAAGTGAGAGGCCCATGTACTGCCAAAGAAAAAAAAAAAAAAAAGAATACTCTAATTGATTTCACAGAAAGATAGGCAAGATGAAAAGGCAGAGGGCTATGTACGAGATGAAGGAACAAGATAAAACCTCAGAAAAACAACTAAATGAAATGGAGATAGGGAATCTTCCAGAAAAAAAATTCAGAATAATGACAGTGAAGATGGTCCAGGACCTTGGAAAAAGAATGGAGGCAAAGATCAATGCCATGCAAGAAATGTTTAACAAAGATCCAGAAGAATTAAAGAACAAACAAACAGAGATGAACAATACAATAAATGAAATGAAAAATACACTAGAAGGAATCAATAGCAGAATAACTGAGGCACAAGAAAGGATAAGTGACCTGGAAGACAGAATGGTAGAATTCACTGCTGTGGAACAGAATAAAGAAAAAAGAATGAAAAGAAATAAAGACAGCCTAAGAGACTTCTGGGACAACATTAAACGCAACAACATTCACATTATAGGGGTCCCAGAAGGAGAAGAGAGAGAGAAAGGACCTGAGAAAATATTTCAAGAGATTATAGTCGAAACCTTCCCTAACATGGGAAAGGAAATAGCCACTCAAGTCCAGGAAGCGCAGAGAGTTCCACACAGGATAAACACAAGGAGAAACAAGCCAAGACACATAGTAATCAAATTGGCAAAAATTAAAGACAAATTAATTGAAAGAAAAATTATTGAAAGCAGCAAGGGAAAAACGACAAATAACATACAAGGGAACTCCCATAAGGTTAACAGCTGATTTCTCAACAGAAACCCTACAAGCCAGAACGGAGTGGCATGATATACTTAAAGTGATGAAAGGGAAGAACCTAAAACCAAGATAACTCTACACAGCAAGGATCTCATTCCGATTCGATGGAGAAATCAAAAGCTTTACAGACAAGCAAAAGCCAAGAGAATTCAGCACCACCAAACCAGCTCTACAACAAATGCTAAAGGAAATTGTCTAAGTGGGAAACACAAGAGAAGAAAAGGACCTACAAAAACAAACCCCCCAAAATTAAGAAAATGGTAATAGGAACATACATATTGATAAATACCTTAAATGTGAATGGATTAAATGCTCCAACTAAAAGACACAGGCTTGCTGAATGGATACAAAAACAAGACCCATATATATGCTGCCTACAAGAGACTCACTTGAGACCTAGGGACACATACAGACTGAAAGTGAGGGGATGGAAAAAGATTCCATGCAATATCCCATGCAAATGGAAATCATAAGAAACCTGGAGTAGCAATTCTCACATCAGACAAAATAGATTTTAAAATAAAGAATGTTACAAGAGACAAGGAAGGACACTACGTAATGATCAAGGGATCAATCCAAGAAGGAGATATAACAATTATAAATATATACGCACCCAACGTAGGAGAACCTCAATATATAAGGCAACTACTAACAGCTATAAAAGAGGAAACTGACAGTAACAGAATAATAGTGGGAGACTGTAACACCTCACTTACACCAATGGACAGATCATCCAAAATGAAAATAAATAAGGAAACAGAAGCTTTAAATGACAAAATAGACAAGATAGATTTAATTGATATTTATAAGAGATTCCATCCAAAACGAGCAGATTACACTTACTTCTCAAGTGTGCACAGAACATTCTTCAGGATAGATCACATCTTGGGTCACAAATCAAGCCTCAGTAAATATAAGAAAATTGAAATCACATCAAGCATCTTTTCTGACCACAACGCTATGAGATTAGAAATCAGTTACAGGGAAAAAAAGTAAAAAACACAAACACATGGAGGCTAAACAATATGTTACTAAATAACCAAGAGATCACTAAAGAAATCAAAAAGAAAATCAAAGAATACCTAGAGACAAATGACAATGAAAACACGACGATCCAAACCAATGGGATGCAGCAAAAGCAGTTCTGAGAGGGAAGTTTATAGCTATACAAGCCTACCTCAAGAAACAAGAAAATTCTCAAATAAAGAATGTAACATTACACCTGAAAGAACTAGAAAAAGAAGAACAAACAAAACCCAAACTTAGAAGAAAGAAATCATAAAGAACAAAGCAGAAAAAAATGAAATAGAAACAAAGAAAACAATAGCAAAGATCAATAAAACTAAAAGCTGGTTCTTTGAAAAGATAAAAAAAAAACTGATAAACCATTAGCCAGACTCATCAAGAAAAAGTGGGAGAGGACTCAAATCAATAATATTAGAAATGAAAAGGGAGAAGTTACAACAGACACCACAGAAATACAAAGCATCCTAAGAGACTACTACAAGAAACACTATGCCAATAATAGGGACAACCTGGAAGAAATGGACCAATTATTAGAAAGGTATAATCTTCCAAGACTGAACCAGAAAGAAATAGAAAATATGAACAGACCAATCACAAGTAATGAAATTGAAACTGTGAATGAAAATGAAATTGAAATTAAAAATCTTCCAACAAACAAAAGTCCAGGACCAGAAGGCTTCACAAGTGAATTCTATCAAACATTTAGAGAAGAGCTAACACCCATCCTTCTCAAACTGTTCCAAAAAATTGCAGAGGAAGGAAAACTTCCAAACTCATTCTGAGGCCACCATCAACCTGATACCAAAACCATACAAAGATACTACAAAAAAAGAAAATTACAGACCAATATCACTGATGAATATAGATGCAAAAATCCTCAACAAAATACTAGCAAGCAGAATCCAACAACACATTAAAAGGACCATACACCATGATCAAGTGGGTTTCATCCCAGAGATGCAAGGATTCTCCAATATACACAAATCAATCAATGTGATACACCGTATTAACAAACTGAAGAATAAAAACCATATGATCATCTCAACAGATACAGAAAAAGCATGACAAAATTCAACACCCATTTATGATAAAAACTCTCCAGAAAGTGGGCATAGAGGGAACCTACTTCAACATAATAAAGGCCATATATGACAAACCCAGAGCCAACATCATTTTCAATGATGAAAAACTGAAAGCATTTCCTGTAAGATCAGGAACAAGACATGGATGTTCACTCTCACCACTATTATTCAACATAGTTTTGGAAGTCCTAGCCACAGCAATCAGAGAAGAAAAAGAAGTAAAAGAATACAAATCGGAAAAGAGGAAGTAAAGCTGTCACTGTTTGCAGATGACATGATACTATACATAGATAATCCTAAAGATGCCACCAGAAACTACTAGAGCTAATCAATGAATTTCATAAAGTAGCAGGATACAAAATTAATGCACAGAAATCTCTTGCATTCCTATACACTAATGATGAAAAATCTGAAACAGAAATTAAGGAAACGCTCCCATTTACCACTGCAACAAAAAGAATAAAGTACCTAGGAATAAACCGACCTAGGGAGACAAAAGACTTGTATGCAGAAAACTATAAGACACTGATGAAAGAAATTAGAGATGATACCAACAGATGGAGAGATATACCATGTTCTTGGATTGGAAGAATCAATATTGTGAAAATGACTATACTACCCAAAGCAATCTACAGATGCAATGCCATCCCTATCAAATTACCAATGGCATTTTTTACAGAACTAGAACAAAAAATCTTAAAATTTGTTTGGATACACAAAAGACCCCGAATAGCCAAAGCAGTCTTGAGGGGAAAAAAACAGAGTTGGAGGAATCACACTCCCTGACTTCAGACTACACTACAGAGCTACAGTAATCAAGACAATATGGTACTGGCACAGATACAGAAATATAGATCGATGAAACAGGATAGAAAACCCAGAGATAAACCGACGCACCTATGGTCAAGTAATCTATGACAAAGGAGGCAAGGATATACAACGGAGAAAAGAGAGTCTCTTCAATAAGTGGTTTTGGGAAAACTGGACAGCTACATGTAAAAGAATGAAATTAGAACACTCCCTAACACCATACACAAAAATAAACTCAAAATGGATTAGACACCTCAATGTAAGACCTGGCACTATAAAACTCTTTGACATAAATCACAGCAATATCTTTTTTGAGCCATCTCCTAGAGTAATGGAAATAAAAACAAAAATAAACAAATGGGACCTAATGAAACTTAAAAGCTTTTGCACAGCAAAGGAAACCAAAAAGAAGACGAAAAGATAACCATCAGAATGGGAGAACATATTTGTAAAGGAATCTTCAGACAAAGGATTAATCTCCAAAATATATAAACAGCTCATGCAGCTCAATATTAAAAAACAAACAACCCAATCCAAAAATGGGCAGAAGACCTAAATAGACATTTCTCCAAAGGAGACATACAGATGGCCAAGAAGCACATGAAAAGCTGCTCAACATCACTAATTATTAGAGAAATGCAAATCAAAACTACAATGAGGTATCACCTCTCACCAGTTAGAATGGGCATCATCAGAAAATCTACAAACAACAAATGCTGGACAGGGTGTGGAGAAAAGGGAACCCTCTTGCTCTATTGGTGGGAATATAAATTGATACAGCTACTATGGAGAACAGTACGGAACTTCCTTTAAGAACTAAAAGTAGAATTACCATATGACCCAGCAATCCCACTACTGGGTATATATGCAGAGAAAACCATAATTCAAAAAGACACATGCACCCCAATGTTCACTGCAGCACTATTTACAATACCCAGGTCATGGAAGCAACCTAAATGTCCATTGACAGATGAATAGATAAAGAAGATGTGGTACATATATACAATCGAATATTACTCAGACATAAAAAAGAACGAAATTGGGTTACTTGTAGAGAGGTGGATGCATCTAGTGACTGTCATACAGAGTGAAGTAAGTCAGAAAGGGAAAAACAAATATCATATAATAACATATATATGTGGAACCTAGAAAATGGTAGAGATGAACTGGTTTGCAGAGCAGAGATTGAGACACAGAGGTATAGAACAAATGTATGGACACCAAGGGGGGAAAGCAGCAGGGGGTGGGGGTGTGATGAATTGGGACATTGGGATTGACATGTATACACTGATGTGTATAAAATGGATGACTAATAAGAAAATAAATAAACATTAAGAAAAAAAGGAATACTCATTGGCAAGGCTATCATTCAGATTTGAAAGAGAGATAAAAATTTTTACAGATGAGCAACTGATACTACAGAGATACAAAGGATCATAAGAGATTACTACAGACAGTTATATGCCAATAAAATGAGTAACCTAGAAGACATGGATAAATTCCTAGCAATGTAAAATCTCCTAAGATTGAGTCAGGAAGAAATAGAGAATATGAACAGACCAATTGCCAGTAATAAAATTGGATCAGTAATTTAAAAAAACCCTCAACAAACAGAAGTCCAAGACAAGATAGATTCAAATGGGAATTCTACCAAACATTTAAACTTTTCAAGCTATTCCAAAAATTTGAGAAAGTAATCCCTTCTAAATACATTCTACAAGGCTAGCATCATTCTGATACCAAAACTACACAAAGATACCACTAAAAATTAAAATAACAAGCCAATATCCCTGGTGAGCATATATGTGAAAATCCTCAACAAAGTATTAGCAAACAAAATTCAGCAATATATTAACAAGATCATACACCATGATCAAGTGGGATTTATCTCAGGGATGCAAGGAAGTTTCAATATCTGCAAAGCAATCAATGTGATACACCACATTAAGAAATTGAAAAATAGAAATCATATTATCATCTCAAAAGATGCAGAAAAAAAATCGTTTGACAAAATTCAAAATCCATTTATGATATGATAAATACTCTCAACAAAGTGAGTCTAGAGGGAACATAACTCAACATAATAAAGGCCATACATGCCAAGCCCATAGCCAATATCATACTCAACAGTGAAAAGCTGAAAGCATTTCCCCTAAGGTTAACAATAAGACAAGAATGCCCACATCATTCTTTGAAGATGACGTGATATTTTATATAGGAAATCCTAAAGATGATCCAAAAATCTATTAGAACTCATCATTGAGTTCAGAAAAGTTTCAAGATACAACATTAATATAGAAAAATCTGTTGCATTTCTATATAATAACAACAAATTATCAGAAAGAGAAATTTAGAAAACAATCCTATTAATGATTGCATCAAAAAGAATAAAATACCTAGGAACAAATCTAATCGAGGAAATAAAAGACCTGCACTTGGAAAACTATGACACCATTGAAAGAAACTGAACATGACACAAACAGATGGGAGGATACACAATGCTCACAGATTGGAAGAATTAATATTATCAAAATGACCATACAACCTAAGGCAATCTACAGATTCAATGCAATCCTTATCAAAATACCAAAGGCATTTTCACAGAATAGAACAAATAATTCTAAAATTTGCATAGAAATGCAAAACCCTGAATAGCCAAATAATCTTGAGAAAGAATAAAGCTGGAGTTTTCATGTTCCCTGATTTTGAACTATACTACAAAGCAGTAGTAATCAAAACAGTATGGTACTGGCATGAAAACAGACATTTAGATCAGTGGAATAGAATAGGCAGCCCAGAATAAACGCACACTTATATGGTCAATTAATTATAACGGATACAAGAATATACAATGGAGAAGAGGCAGCCTTTTCCAAAAATGGTGTCAGGAAACCTTGACAGTTGCATTCAAAAGAATCAAACCAGACTAGTTTCTCACACTACATACAAAAATTAACCCAGGGACTTCCCTGGGGGTCCAGTGGTTAAGACTTCACCTTCCAATGTAGGGGGTGTGGGTTTGATCCCTGGTTGGGGAGCTAAGATCCCACATGACTCGCAGCCAAAAAACCAGAACATAAAACGGAAGCAATATTGTAACAAAAAACCAAAATTTAAACAAAAAAATAAACAAAATTAACAAAAAAACAAAAATTAACAAAAAAACAAAAATTAATCCAAAATAGATTAAAGACTTAAATGCAAGACTTGAACCCATAAAAACTCTAGAATACATAAACAGTATGCTCTTTGACATCATTCTTAGCAATATTATTTTGCGCTCTCTCCTCAGGCAAGGAAAACAAAAATAAACAAATGGGACTATATCCAACTAAAAAGCTTCTGCACAGCAAAGGACACTATCAATGAAATGAAAGGGCAGATTACTATCAGTGAAATGAAAAGGCAGCTTACTAAGTGGGAGAAGATATTTGCAAATGATACATCCTATAAGGGGTTAATATCCAAAATATATAAAGAACTCATACAACTCAACATCAAAATAATGAACAATCTGATTGAAAAAATGGGCAGATGACCTGAACAGACATTTTCCCAAAGAAGACATACCTATGGCCAACAGAATGTGAAAGAAAAGCGCAACATCGCTAATCATCAGGGAAATGCAAATCAAAACCAAATGCAAATCAAAACCACAATCAGATACCACCTCATACTTGTCAGAATGGCTATCATCAAAAAGACAATAAATAGCAAGTGTTAGATAAGATGTATTGCAAAAGGAACCCTTGAACACTGCTGGTAGGATTGTAATTGGGACAGCTACTCTGGAAAACAGTATGGAAGTCCCTCAAAAAATTAAAAATAGAATTGCTGTATGATCCAGCAATTTTACTTCTGGGTATTTACTTGAAGGAAATAAAAATATTAATTCTAAAAGATATATGTACTCTAATGTTAATTGCAGTATTATTTACAATAGCAGAGATATGGAAACAACCTAAGTATCCATCGATAGAAAAATATATAAAGATGTGGCATAGTTATATACAATGGAATATTACTCAGCCACACACACACACACACACACACATATCTTGCCATTTTGTGACAACATGGGTAGATCTAGATGGTGTTATGCTAACTAAGTCAGACAGAGAAAGACAAATACCACATGATTTCGCTTATATGTGCAATCTAAAAAACAAAACAAATAAAACATAAACAGATTCATAGATACAGAGAACAAGCAGATGATTACTAAAAGGGGGTGTTGGAGAGATGGGCAAATAGGTAAAGAGGATTAATAGATACAAACCTCCATTTACATAAATAATAAGTCACATGGATATAATATACAGTATGAGGAAAATTATCAATAATATTATAATAATCTTGTATGGGATACATTTTAATAAACTTATTGTGATCATTTCATAATGTATGCAAATATCTAATCATTATGCAGTAAAACTAACATAATATTTTATGTCAACTATATCTCAATTAAAAAACAAATATATTTATTTTCTTCAAATATATTTGCCTTAACTTACTAGCTATTATTCTACAAAGAACAGTAGTAAATAGAAATTCCTCATTGTTCTTTTCTAGACCCTCTTTCTTTTCTCTCTCTATAGGTTTAATCTGAACCATCACAACAGATCTGAATTTAATTTTTACCTCTGTGTGCATGACTGCCAAATCTTTGTTCTTAGCCTTCCTTTATCCATTTTCCAGTCCTAAATTTTCAGTCCCTGCTTCTAGATAGCTTCAGATATCCTATGATTTTATAAAATATGAAGCTTTTTTCATCTCAAAATTCCTTAGTTTCATATTTTCCTATTTCAGAATTTGCCCAGTCACAAAGACTCAAAATCTCAGTGTCTTCCTTGTTTGACACTACAGTGTGTTGCCAATTATATTTTATCTTTCCTCAACAATATTTTCACACACTCCCACATATTATTCCTATTCCCTCTCTCATAGTTCACACTACATTACTTTTCATTTTGATTTTAACAGTTGCCTTCTACCAAGTCTCCAATGACTTCATTATCATCTGATCAAAAATTACCAACACTTCTTCAGCATTTAAAGAATAAGTACTGTTTCCTTGGTTGCAATTCAAATTCTCCAAGGCCTTGCCTCAACTTATACCCAGTCTCATTCATTGCTCACCTGCCAGCATCCTGTTTTGCTGTAAATGCTTTAAATACTTATGCCTGCCTGACACACTTCGACCACATATTCATGTTGATATTTATGTTTGGTATTCTCTTTCACCCTTAGCTCCGCCTAGACAAATTCAGTATATCTTCCCAGATGCATTCTGATGTCAACTGCAACAAAATTTTTCAAGTTCACCACCAAGAAATATTTTTATGCACATTTTAGTTCTCACAGTAATTTTGTGTGCCTATCCTATTACCCAGTGTAAAAAAATAATCTCTGAAGACCAGGATTTATACTGGATTTTCCATGTATTATTTATTTATATACAAAAACCCTGCTAAACATCTGATACTCTTCTTGGTATTAAGAATAAAGAGATGGGCTTCCCTGGTGGTGCAGTGGTTGAGAGTCCGCCTGCCGATGCAGGGGACACGGGTTCGTGCCCCGGTCTGGGAGGATCCCACATGCCGTGGAGCGGCTGGGCCTGTGAGCCATGGCCGCTGAGCCTGCGCGTCCGGAGCCTGTGCTCCGCAACAGGAGAGGCCACAACAGTGAGAGGCCCGCGTACAGCAAAAAAAAAAAAAAAAAAAAAGAATAAAGAGATAAATATGACAAGACCCCTGATATCATAAAGCCTTCATCCTTTAATAGGAGGAGATATTAAACAAGAATGTGAATAAAAATATTGTGAAAATGATGTGAATAAAAATAAGATAATTTAGGAGAGTGAGCAGCATTCTGAAGAAAATAATGCAGATTAATAAAGAGTATGTGTAGGGATTTGTTATGGAAAAGGTTGGCTTAACACAATAATATGATAGAAGGAAAGAAGAAGGGGAGAAAAAAAGAAGAAAGGAAGGATGCATAAATTGTACTTATATCAAACAATGTGTATAATAGCTAATTTACTTATTCAAAAATGTGTACTGACTAGATACACTGGATGAATAAAACATGGCAAAAACTCTCATAGCTCATGTTGTGAGAAGAAAGGTATGCAAGATCGTATAATGCTATATGGCAATTTCGATAATGGCATAAAATGAGTATGAATGAAGTTCTATTTGGAACATGAAGCAAGTAGTAATTAGTGGAGTTTTGAAAAGTCTGATGAACAAAATGGTTTACATGCTAGACCTTAAAGAATTTAATGCTCAACACTCTTCTCTCCTTTCCAGTTAATGGGCATGCTCTCATTCCAACAACTTAATGCTTATGACAACCTCAAAGCTTTTTGCAATTTTTTTTTAAAACTATGCTTTCCTAGCCTCACTGTAAGGCCTGCAGATTGGCTTATATCCCATACCCTTTTGTCACAATGGATTAGTTTTAGGCTGGACACCTAACCAAATTTGAACCTCTTTCATAGCAACCCTAAATTTGGAATTAATGATAACAATACTGAGTTTCCTTTAATTACAAGGCTGACAGGAATTCATCAAAAGTTGAGAGATTTATTTACAAATGCAGGCAGGAAGCCATTCTGAAAAAATAAAAGGGACATGAAGAGAGAAACAGATATTCAGCAGAGAGAGACAAAATGATATTTTTACAAGATTCTGTTCATCCCTAAAATCTAGTTTAATTCCTGAACTTTCACTGGTTTAATTTTTTGAATTTACATTTTTCTTGGCTGGTTCTAATTAGAATTTTGTTGCATAAAACCAAAGCACTTCAAGATTAATAAAAAGATGAAAGAGGACTCCAGGTAGAGAAGGTAAAATGAGCAAAGACTCTCGCATGTTTTATTTGTTCAGGAAGTATAATATCAATATGCTTATACTAGAGATTCTAAGCTTAGTCAGAACAAGGAAAGTAATGGAGGATTAAAAATAAGAGATGTCAGGCTTCCCTGGTGGCGCAGTGGTTGAGAGTCCACCTGCTGATGCAGGGGACACGGGTTCGCGCCCCAGCCCAGGAAGATCCCACATGCTGCGGAGCGGCTGGGTCCATGAGCCATGGCCGCTGAGCCTGTGCGTCCGGAGCCTTGCTCCGCAACGGGAGAGGCCACACCAGTGAGAGGCCCGCGTATGGCAAAAAAAAAAAAAAAAAAAAAAAAAAGAGAAACGTCATGTGTCTACGTTTTAATGATCATGATAGGAAAATTTTATAAATAGCAGCACTAAATTATGGTTGCTGTCTAGCTTTGACTATATGCTTTGTTATTCCTTCAAAATTTTGCTGCATCAAAACTCTTTTCTGCTTTTCTTTTTACTCATCTCAGACACATTTTCCAAAAATTACCAATTCCAAAGGAAAAGGCTTAACATTCAATTGATTTCTGGAGAGAGAAAAGGAGAAATGTTGAATTCCAACAAGAAAAGCAAAAGCACACTCTACATGACAATTTTAAGACATTGATTGAAAAGAAAATACTGGCAAGAAGAGAAACCAATTATTTAGAGATCAGTCTACAGGTGGGTGTGGTGGGTTGGAATGAAGAAACACATTTTATTTACATGAGTCTATATGAAGTGCTAATATTAATTTTTAAAACTGTAACTTGTAGAACTTAAAAACTTAAGGATCAATCTTATGTTATAAGAGCAAAAATCCAACACATTTTTTGTGTTGCTTTTTGTTTTAAACCAGTACACAAAGGAGTCATGAGACATCTTAAATGAGTAGTATAGTAAAATTTTGAGTTGAATTCAAATTCAAATTGAGCACAGTACCAACATGCCAATATCCATCCTCTCAGTTTTATTCCATAGTTATCTGACTGATGGAAAACTGTTATTATTTATCTATTTTGTCTTGAACAATGAATGTCAAGTAGAATTATTTTAAAAATAGAATACTGAAGCTCTTGCTTCTACATGAATTGTTCAAAAAATCATTAATTCTCGCTAAGGCACATGTCTTCATAGTTTTCCACAGTTAATATAAAAATTTTAATAATTCTGAAAATCTCAAACGTTGAAGAAATAAGTTTGCAGTCAGTAATTAATAAGTAGCAATTAGTAATTAATAATTAAGAAGTGAGAAATACTTATAGAAATAAAGCAGTTTAGACACAGGGAAGAAATGTTTCCAGGAATGGAAAGATGAAACAAAAGGTATTTGGAATCTAATGTAAATAAGCACCCTTCATCTTACCAACGCCAAAAAAATCAGAATACAGTGCCACCAAGTATACCTCTCAACAACTTACACGTTAGGTATGTATCAGATGTACAAATTATCAAAATGGTTATCTAACATGCTTACTGTTCAGTTGTATTGATTCCACAGTCCATTTTCCCTTAACACACTATACTAGAGGAGTGTAAGGATTTTGGAGAATTATTTTCCCTGTTAATGCTTGAATTTTTTTTTAAGATGAAGCAGACAAATTGTTATGAGATAATCAGTGCAAATAATTATTAAATAGAGATAACATATAGACTCAAATTCACAGAATTACTGAATTTAGATCTTTTCCTATAATAAAGAAGTTGTTTAAAAGAATTTAATTTTACCTACATCAAAATTATATACTGAGTCAATCCTAGACTACTTTATGAGTACACTGTTAAATATACTCCAAAACAGAAAATCTATCTATCTATATCTATCTTCATCCAAGTTGTCTTTGTTTTAAATATTAAAGCTCGGATATACTAGAATATTTTCTTGAACATGACATAAAATGAAAATTACCTGGTTTCTATGGAACTAGATCATCTTTCAAGTGGCCCAGATGACTATGATTTGACCCAAAATGCATTCATGCCTGCATTAATTATTCCATTCAGCCAATAATCATTTTAAAATGAAACTGGACTAAAGAACAAAAGAATAAGTTAAAATACAATGTCTTATTTAAATAACAACAAAAAAAGGAATAAATGAAGTTGTGAGAGCTTTCTAATATTAAAAAGATTTTAAACAGTGTTTAAGTAAGATGTTCTTTTTGGCAGCTTTTATTAACTTTGTTGGCCCATTTACAAACTGGTATATGTAAAAATATATATATATATTTATTTTCAATGGTATATATATTTTTATTATTTTTTATTAAAGTATAGTTCATTTACAATGTTGTGTTAGTTTCAGGTATACAGCAAAGTGATTCAGTTATACTTATATATAACTGATTCTTTTCCATTATATATTATTACAAGATACTGAATGTAGTATGCTGTGCTATACAGTAAGTCCTTGTTTATCTATTTTATATATAGTAGTTTGTATCTATTAATCCCAAACTCCTAATTTATCCCTCCTCCGCCTTCCCCTGTGGTAACCATAAGTTTGTTTCCTATGTCTGTTGAGTCTGTTTCTGTTTTGTAAATAAATTCATTTGTATCATTTTTTTTAGATTCCAATATAAGTGATATCATGATATTTGTCTTTCTCTGTCTTACTTCCCTTAGTGTAATAATCTCTAGGTCCATCCATGTTGCTGCAAATGGCATTATTTCATTCTTTTTATGGCTCAGTAATATTCCATTGTATATATATATATACCACATCATCTTTATCCATTTATCTATTGATGGACATTTAGGGTGCTTCCATATCTTGGCTATTGTAAATAGTGTGGCTATAAATATTGGGGTGCATGTATCTTTTCGAATTAGAGTTTTCATCTTTTCCAGATATATGCCCAGGAGTGGGATTGCAAGGATTGCAGGATCATATGGTAACTCTATTTTCAGGTTTGTTTTTTTTTTTGCGGTATGTGAGCCCCTCACTGTTGTGGCCTCTCCCGTTGCAGAGCACAGGCTCCGGACGTGCAGGCTCAGCGGCCATGGCTCACAGGCCCAGCCACTCCGCGGCATGTGGGATCTTCCCAGACCGGGGCACGAACCCGTGTCCCCTGCATCGGCAGGCAGACTCTCAACCACTGCGCCACCAGGTAAGCCCTATTTTCAGTTTTTTAAGGAACCTCCATACTGTTCTCCATAGTGGCTGTACCAATTTATATTCACACCAACAATGTAGGAGGGTTCCTTTTTCTCCACACCCTGTCCAGCATTTATTATTTGTAGACTGTTTAATGATGGCCATTCTGACTGGTGTGAGGTGATACCTCATTGTAGTTTTGATTTGAATTTCTCTAATAATTAGGGGTGTTGAGCATCTTTTCATGTGCCTGTTGGCCATCTGTATGTCTTCTTTGGAAAAATGTCTATTTAGGCCTTCTGCCCATTTTTCGATTGGGTTGTTTGTTTTTTTTTGTTATTGAGTTGTATGAGCTGTTTGTATATTTTTGAAATTAATCCCTTGTCGATCACATCACTTGCAAAGATTTTCTCCCATTCTGTAGGTTGTCTTTTCATTTTGTTTATAGTTTCCTTTGCTGTGCAAAAGTTTATAAGTTTGATTCCGTCCCATTTATTTTTGCTTTTATTTCTTTTGACTTGAGAGACTGATCTAAGAAAACTTTGCTATAATTTATTCAGCGAATGTTTTGCCTATGTTCTCTTCCAGAAGTTTTATGGTGTCATATCTTATATTTAAGTCTTTAAGTCATTTTGAGTTTATTTTTATGTGTGAGGGAGTGTTCTAACTTCTTTGGTTTTATGTGTGAGGGAGTGTTCTAACTTCTTTGGTTTACATGTGGCTGCCCAGCTTTCCCAATACCACTTGCTGAAGTCTTTTCTTCATTGTATAAGCTTCCCTCCTTTGTCAAAGATTAATTGACCATAGGTGTGTCAGTTTATTTCTGAGCTCTCTATTCTGTTCCATTGAGCCATATGTCTGTTTTTGTGCCAATACCACATTGTTTTGATTACTGTAGCTTTGTAGTATTGTCTGAAGTTTGGGAGGGTTATGCCTCCAGCTTTGTTCTTTTTCCTCAGAATTGTTTTCAAAATTCTGGGTCTTTTGTGTGTTTCCATATAAATTTTAGGATATTTTCTAGTTCTGTGAAAAATGTCATGGGTAATTTGATATGTAGATTAAACCTGTAGATTGCTTTGGGTAGTATGTCCATTTTAACAATATTAATTCTTCCTCCAAGAGCATGGGATATCTTTCCATTTCTTTGAATCAACTTCAGTTTCCTTTATCAATGTTTTATAGTTCTCAGGATATAAGTCTTTCACCTCCTTTGTCAGATTTATTCCTAGGTATTTTATTATTTATTCTTTTTGATGCAATTTTAAAAGGGATTTTTTTTAAACTTTCTCTTTCAGGTATTTCATTATTAGTGTAAAGAAATGCAACAGATTTCTGTATGTTAATCTTATATCCTTTTTTTTTGTATTTGTATTTTTTTTTTCCTATAGTAGTATGTAGAAAGTCCAATGAAAGCTGCTTATGGTTTATGCACACATGTATAACAGAAGAGCAATAAAGTTGGCAGCCAGAATGCCAAAAAAAGAGGAAACCAAGACTCAACACTTGACAGAAGAAGTCAAGGGACTGTTTCTCCTATGAGTCTGAGGAGCAATTTCAGTGGAATTAAGGAGGAAGTGGCTGGAAAGAACTTAAGTTGAAGTCAGACAGTGGAGTGGCTGAATTTATTATTATGAAACAGTGCAATTCTTGGTGTTGGCAATGTCTATGGTGTTGTGAGCATGGGTGGTCAATATACATTAGTAGTAAAGCTCACTCTATACTCACAGAGATTAATGCTAAGGAAAAAAATGACTATATAGAGATATGATAAATCTAAATTTTTTTCACATTAAAGTTACAAAATATATTTCAGTATTGCCAAAAATTTAATTTCCAGACCCTGAAAATAATGAGCTTCTACTATATGCCAGACATTCACCTGGATGCTTTACATACAACCTCATTTAATTTTCATAATTAGCACATGAAGATGCAAATCGTTATTACCTTCAGCTTACAGCTGAGAAAACTGTGGATCTGAATATGTAACTTTCTCAAAGTTGCCTAAAATGTAAGTGATGAAACAGGGTTCAAAGCCAGACAGCTGGACTCCAGGGACTATATTCTTAAGCACAGTTGCATTGTACTATTATCTAAAAATGAAACCGGGAAGAAGAAGAGATCTTACTGAAGAGGAACAGCAGAAATAACAACAGTATCTAAGTATAAAAGGAATATTTTGCTGCAGTGTTTGTTAACATTGACTGTTACAGATTCATTAGCAAATCTAATTAGAACTAGGAACACTGTCTAAAGGAAATGCCCATACATATACTTTAAAAATGGATTTGTATAGTCTCTTTGAAAAACTGAAAAAAATGAAACATTTATTAAAATGATAGGCACATAGAAAACATATACGATTTGAAACATTTGGCAAAATAGTTAATACTCTGTGCAACATGGGAGATTTGTCTATGAAACTGGTTACATTTTTTGTAGTCACTTTGAGCTTTAAGGATTTTGAAATATATTTATGATCAGAATTAATAAGCTCCAGTTTGCAGAGTCATCCATAGCATTATGATATTCTTTTACGTGAGACATGAAAATTCTAAACATCCTGTACTGTACTAAGGTTCTGTCTGGCAAGGGATTACCACGAGACACCTTTATGTGTTGTTGGAAAATTTCTTTGCAAAGGTCAGTTCCCTACAGGCTTGATATTGGTAATTGGTTCAAAAGCAAACCACTTCTTCAAAATGTGTCGCTTTCTGTCTGATTAGAGCTTAGAGGCCAAAACAAAAGAGGGTTTTAAATAATCTTTGTTTCTAAAGCAGACTTATTCAGAGTCAGTTTCAAGGGCATAGGAATCCATACTCCTCAGCATTTTGTTAGGAAAATTCTGTGGTGAGACAGGGTTCTTACCTTGTGAGAATTACTAAGATAAAATTGGCATTTTTAGAGCTTATTATCTGCTTCCCTCTGGCAGCTGCCATATTGCTGTGAATATTACTGGGTCTGCCATCATTTGTGACATACTCCATAGTGCTATCAGACTCTACCCTAATGCAGATTGATTAATCAGAAGGCTCCTACATTTTAATAAAACATTAAAAACATTCTTGGCAGCATGAGGACTGAAAGCAATACCGTGGTAAACTCTGAGCTGTCTGTGGCATTCCGAGAGGATCAAGATGAGAACCGTCCACTGATTTTGTAGCTCCAGATATGGTCATATCATTGTATAAATGATTTGTGAAAATATATAATGACCAAAATGGGTAATGTATTTAAAATTAGTCATAGATAAAAACTGAGTCTACTGTTATTCTTTCCAGAAGAATCACAGAAAGGGAAATAATGACAATCTGTTTTTCTTCTTCTTTTTGTATTCTATAAATTATATGATTTTTTATGCCAGTTAGTACATTCCTGTCTTACCTTCAAAAGCTTTCTGGAGAAACCATAAGAAGAAGAAAAGAAAATGGATAGAAGAAGATTCAAACATGAGAATGAAGAAACTGAGCCCTAGAGAAGAACTGAATCAGAATATAAAACTGATCATCTACTTGTGCACAATAAACCAGTGTCATTAGCTGTATAGGATAGTGTGGAGTACCCTAAGAATGTGAAAAATGCAGAAACTAAAGTAGTTTTTAAGACTGAATCTGGTTGAATTTATTTATTCATTCAGTTACAAGCAACCAGTGGGAATAAAACAATTTAGCCTAAGTGTCTCCCTGAGACATTTATAAATAAATACCAGGCACAAAAGCCAGGCTATATGGAACTATAATTTAAAGTAATTATTGTACTTCAGAGTGATTATAATTATCAAAAATTTAATCATTAATATTGACCCTGTTTAGGGAAACACTATGCCAGGAGTTGGTTACATGGTCTCATAGAAAAGGATAATAAAACCACCCAGAGATTTCCTTGTGCTCATTCATGTATTTTCAAAAGACAAGTGACCTAGACTGAAAATATGAATGCGTTGGTCCTTATGTGGGTTATGGTATTAGTAGTGTCTACATAGGCTTAGCCTATTAACTTCTGTTGCTCTATTTCTATTTTCAACTTCTGATTATATTGTGTCTTATCATGAAGATTTCCTTTGGGTAGACAATGTACTGATCTCATTATTCAAATATTTTTAGTGTCCTGGGCAGTTGATTTTTCTCATTGCAACTTATTGGATTATAATTCAGTCTGGATTATAATACCATTCTATGTGAAACTGGGTAATATGATTTCTCCCCCTGAGAATATTTTACAATTTTAATTTTTGGAAAGAAAGGGAGGAAAAAATAATGTTTTTGTGCTTAGAAGGTTCAAGTCAAATTCCTGGAATATGGTTAATTTCATAAGAAATTATCCATGTTGATAGGTGCACTGCCAGACTGACAATCTATTAAGTCTGTCAGTCAGTCATATTCCTTCATGACACTAAGCTTTTGTGAACTAAACTAAGTCAATTTGGCCATTTACAATATTAGGCTATTTTGGTACCTATTCATAGGCTTCAGAAATCAGACATGAGGGCTCTAAGTCAACTCTCTTACAATCTTGTTACCAGATGAGAGCAAGTCTGTGAATGAATTCTGTACCAACAAGCAGGCAAAAATTAAGGCACACAACTTATTCTTGTGAGCTCAGCAAAGTTGCGGACACTCCTAAGCACTTTGTATGATTGATTCAAGGCTCATGCAATGATATTTTAGCAGCAGAAGCCAGCTAACCTTTAGTTAGAATCTTATTACAGAAGTCACCATTATATGGCAAAAAAAAAAGAATCAGATGAATGTCCTATGCATAGAGCACCAACGCAAGATTGCTACATTTTTGTTCATACAAGGGCAAATGTTTTTGAACAATATTTAGAGCCAAATCACATATCTAGAAAAGAAAAAGCAAAATATTTCCAACATTTTTTATGCTGCTACAATTAGTCTCTTGCCATTAACCCAGCAATCATGACAATATTATTGATAATCATTTTGCTTGAGAAAAGGTTAAGTTTTGCCTAAATCGTTTGTAGCCTTTTTGTATACAACGTCCATTAAGACGCTGAAATCCAATAAAATCATGGTTGAGATTCAGTGTGGGAGGGTACAGTCTTAAAAGCCCACTCAGTGTATTAACACTCTGTCCAAATTCACATGTGACCTCTGGGGACATGAGAGGGAAGTGACTGCAATGTTGATAGCCCGTATCCATTGCATTTCTGTGTTTTGTTTCACATCAGTGGACTGACAAAGTGGGAAAGGCACATCTCACAAGGCAGTCACTTTCACCAGTCACAAAGAGGTGGCAGATCACTGATGGATGAGCCCAAAGGCAAACAGTTTAGGAGATAGTGGCAGCTGTGTCAAGCTGGGTAAGAATGCAATGATCTAGAGCAAGCATGAAGTTGTTGATACCATTGCTAAGTCCACAGAGCTAGTTTCATCATTGTCAGCTCCTAGGCAGAAGATTGTGAACGGATTTGGATCTTTGCTCTCCTTATTTAGCATGTCAGAGTAGAACACAATGAACCATTGATAAACCAATTACCATCCTCTAACATAGGTAGATGTGCTGATACAGTAAATTTTTTTCTTGCTTTTAGGGATAAACTCTTTATTAGTGCTCCTGCAACCAATCCTAGGTGACTAAAGGGGTTTCTTGCTAAGGTTTCCCCTTCTCTTGCTCTTCTCCCAGACTGGTGAAGAAGGAGGGTCTCACCAAAGGTCCGTGCCATCATCATCTTCAATTTCACTGACAGATACTGTGACGACATCTTTACAGTTTTTCACTCTTTCCGTTTTGTTTTTTACTTCATCAGCAGAAAAATGTAGTTTATAAAAGTAAGGATGGGTGGGAAAAAGGCAAATTTCCTTCTCTGCAAATCACTCTCCCAAACTTGTGGGAAGTGCTTCAACTGTTATTGATAAACTAGGATCTTCAAACTTAGGCACTTGGACCTTGGATACTGTGCAGCAGAAACTTCAGTTTCCCTCTCTTAAAATCTTTTTGGCTGTCATTGTGATTCTTCCTCTCTAATTTTACTCCCCATTCCATTCTGCTTCTTTGTTCTGGGCTGTTGCTATTACCACAATTCCTAGCCTCTTAGAGTGTTAAAACAAAGCAAAAGAGAAAAGGTAAAGGTGGTCATCTCTGCAGCCCCAGCCTCCACTACTCTTCCTTCACTCGCTCTTACTTCTCACCAACCTTCCAGCATTGAATAAATGAGACTAAGTAAAAGCATGGAGTCCAAATAAGAACTGCTCAAATAACAAGTAACCATTTTTGGAGTATGCATTTCTGCATCTATTAAAAAAGCTCTCTGAGAAGTGTAGATTAAAGTCAGCACGTACAAATTTATGTTGAATTCTGTATACTGAAGCATTTCAAAGTAAATTAAGGCAACATAGCACTGTCATTACACATGTCACTTTCAGTTTTAAATGCATAATATAATACATTAATGATGTATGACAGTTTCTTGAAAACATCTCAAATAGCTTTATGAATTGGTTCAGATATTTTAGAATGGAGATTGATAGTATAAATACATAAAACTTGCTCTTCTAGTTTTAAGATTGCACAAATATAAAAGACAGCATAAGAAGATTATCAAAATAGATTATACTTGATTATATACTTTTATTTCATTATATATATAATTCTGAGAGGCTGTTAATCCAGAAAGATGAATTGATCAAATTTTATTATGTACTTGCTGTGTAATCTAAAATATTCTCAAAAACAGACATATGGATCAATGGAACAGAATAGAGAGCCCAGAAATAAATCCATATACCTATGGTTGACTAATCTTCAAGAAAGGAGGCAAGAATATACAATGGAGAAAACACAGTCTCTTCAGCAAGTGGTGTTGGGAAAACTGGACAGCTGCATGTAAATCAATGAAGTTAGAACACTCCTTAACACCATACACAAAAATAAACTCAAAATGGCTTAAAGACTTAAATATAAGACATGACAACATAAAGTTCCTAGAAGAAAACACAGGCAACACATGATCAGACATAAATTGTACCAATATTTTCTTAGGTCAGTCTCCCAAGGCAATAGAAATAAAAGCAAAAATAAACAAATGGGATCTAACCAAACTTATAAATTTTGGCACAGCAAATGAAACCACAAACAAAATGAAAAGATAACCTAAGGATGGTGAAAAAATGTTTGCAAATGATGCGACCAACAAGGGATTAATTTAAAAAATATACAAACAGCTCATACAACTCAATAATGAATCAACAACAAAAAAAAACCCAATTGAAAAATGGGCAGAAGACCTAAATAGACATTTCTCCAAAGAAGACATAAAGATGGCCAACAGGCACGTGAAAAGATGCTCATCATTGCTATTATTAGAAAAATGTGAATCAAAACTACAATGAGTTACCACCTCACACCTGTCAGAATGGCCATCACTAAAAATTCTACAAATAATAAATGCTGGGGTGGGTGTGGAGAAAAGGAAACCCTCTACACTGTTGGTGGGAATGAAAATTTGTGCAGCCACTATGGAGAACAGTATACAGGTTCCTTAAAAAACTGAAAATAAAGTTGCCATATGATCGAGCTATGCCGTTCCTGGGCATATACCCAGACAAAATTATAATCCAAAAAGATACACGAAACCCTATGTTCATAGGAGCACTATGTACAATAGCCAAGACATGGAAAAAACCTAATTGTCCATCAACAGACGGATAGAAACAGATGTGATACAGATATACAATGGAATATTACTCAGCCACACAAAAAATGAAATAGAGTTTACACAGTGGGAGCTACTTCAAGGAGGCAGTCCTTAGAGAGCACTGTGGTGTTGAGACCATCCGAACACAGTACATGTGATTCAAGGCAGCCGTACGGTTAACAGGGTCTTGGTGCTCTGGCCTGGTGTCAGGCCTGAGCCTTTGAGGTGGGAGAGCCAAGTTCAGGACACTGGACCAACAGAGACCTCCCAGCCCCATGTAATATCAATTGGCAAGAGCTCTCGCAAGATCGCCATCTCAACGCTAAGATCCAGCTCCACCCAACAGCTAGCAAGCTCCACTGCTGGACGTCACATGCCAAACAACTAGGAAGACAGGAACACAACCCCATCCATTAGCAGAGAGGCTGCCTAAAATCATAGTAAGTTCACAGACAGCCCAAAACACACCCCCAGATGCAGCCCTGCACACCAGAAGGACAAGATCCAGCCCCACCCACCAGAACAAAGGCACCAGTCCCCGCCACCAGGAAGCCTACACAAGCTACTGAACCAACCTTACCCACTGGGAACAGACACCAAAAACAACGGGAAATACAAACCTGCAGCCCGTGAAAAGAGTACGCCAAACACAGTAAATTAGGTAAAATGAGAAGACAGAGATATATGCAGCAGATGAAGGAGCAAGGTAAAAACCAACCTGACCAAAAAAATGAAGAGGAAATAGGCAGTCTACCTGAAAAAGAATTCAGAATAATAACAGTAAAGATGATACAAAATCTTGGAAATAGAATGGAGAAAATACAAGAAACATTTAACAAGGACCTAGAAGAACTAAAGAGCAAACAAACAATGATGAAGAACACAATAAATGAAATTAAAAATTCTCTACAAGGAATCAATAGCAGAATAACTGATGCAGAAGAATGGATAAGTAACCTGGAAGACAAAATAGTGAAAATAACTACTGCAGAGCAAAATAAAGAGAAAAGAATGAAAAGAATCGAGGACAGTCACAGAGACCTCTGGGACAACATTAAATGCACCAATATTCGAATTATAGGAGTCCCAGAAAAAGAAGAGAGAAAGAAAGGGACTGAGAAAATATTTGAAGAGATTATACTTGAAAACTTCCCTAATATGGGAGAGGATGTAGTCAATCAAATCCAGGAAGTGCAGAAAGTCCCACACAGGATAAATCCAAGGAGAAACATGCCAAGACACATATTAATCAAACTATCAAAAATTCAATACAAAGAAAAAATATTAAAAGCAGTAAGGGAAAAACAGCAAATAACACACAAGGGAATCCCCAAAAGGTTAACAGCTGATCTTTCAGGAGTAACTCTGCAAGCCAGAAGGGAGTGGCAGGACATATTTAAAGTGATGGAAGGGAAAAACCTACAGCCAAGATTGCTCTACCCAGCAAGGATCTCATAAGGACTTGACAGAGATATTAAAACAATTACAGACAAGCAAAAGTTAAGAGAATTTATCACATCAAACCAGCTTTACAACAAATGCTAAAGGAACTTCTCTAAGCAGGACACACAAGAGAAGGAAAAGACCTACAATAACAAACACAAACAATAAAGAAAATGGTAATAGGGACATACATATCGATAATAAACTTAAATGTAAATGGATTAAATGCTCCAACCTAAAGACATAGACTGGCTAAATGGACACAAAAATAGGACCCATATATATGCTGTCTACAAGAGACCCACTTCAGAACTAGGGACACATACAGACTGAAAGTGAGGGGATGGAAAAAGATATGCACGCAAATGAAAATCAAAGGAAAGCTGGAGTAGCAATTCTCATATCAGACAAAATGGACTTTAAAATAAAGACTATTACAAGAGACAAAGAAGGACACTACATAATGATTAAGGGAAAAATCCAAGAAGAAGATATAACAATTGTAAATATTTATGCACCCAATATAGGAGCACCTCAATACATAAGGCAAATGCTAACAACCATAAAAGTGGAAATCCATGGTAACACAATAATACTAGGGGACATTAACACCTCATTTTCACCAATGGACAGATCATTCAAAATGAAAATAAATAAGGAAACACAAGCTTTAAATAACACATTAAACAAGATGGACTTAATTGATATTTATAGGACATTCCATCCAAAAACAACAGAATACACTTAATTCTCAAGGGCTTATGGCACATTCTGCAGGATAGATCATATCTTGGGTCACAAGTCAAGCCTTGGTAAATTTAAGAAAATCGAAATCGTATCAAGTATCTTTTCTGACCACAACTCTAGGAGACTAGATATTGATTACAGGAAAAAAACTGTAAAAAATACAAACACATGCAGGCTAAACAATACACTACTAAATAAACAAGAGATCACAGAGGAAATCAAAGAGGAAGTCAGAAACTACCTAGACACAAATGGCAATGAAAACACAACGACCCAAAACCTATGGGATGCAGCAAAAGCAGTTCTAAGAGAGAAGTTTACAGCAATAGAATCCTACCTCAAGAAACAAGAAACATCTCAAATAAACAACCAAACTTTAAACCTAAATCAATTAGAGAAAGAAGGACAAAAAAACCCCAAATTTAGCAGAAGGAAAGAAATCATAAAGATCAGAACAGAAATAAATGAGAAAGAAATGAAGGAAACAATAGCAAAGATCAATAAAACTAAAAGCTGGTTCTTTGAGAAGATAAACAAAATTGATAAACTACTAGACAGACTCATCAAGAAAAAAAGTGAGAATACTCAAATCAACAGAATTAGAAATGAAAAAGGAAAAGTAGCAACTGACATTGCAGAAATACAAAGACTCATGAGGGATTACTCCAAGCAACTATATGCCAATAAAATGGACACCCTGGAAGAAATGGACAATTTCTTAAGAAAAGCACACCCTTCCATGACTGAACCAGGAAGAAATAGAAAATATAAACAGACCAATCACAAGCACTGAAATTCAGGCTGTGATAAAAAATCTTCCAACACACAAAAGCCCAGGACCAGATGGCTTCACAGATGAATTCTATTCAACATTTAGAGAAGAGATAACACCCATCCTTGACAAGTTCTTCCAAAATATAGCAGAGGGAGGAACACTCCCAAACTCATTCTACGAAGCCACTATCACCCTGGTACCAAAACCAGAAAAAGATGTCACAAAAAAAGAAAACTATAGACCAATATCACTGATGAACACAGATGCAAAAATCCTCAACAAAATAATAGCAAACAGAATCCACAGCACATTAAAAGGATCATACACTATGATCAAGTGGGGTTTATCGCAGGAATGAGAGGATTCTTCCATATATGCAAATCAACGTGATACACCATATTAACAAACTGAAGGATAAAAAACATATGATAATCTCAACAAATGCAGAAAAAGCTTTTGACAAAATTCAACACCCATTTATGATAAAAACTCTCCAGAAAGTAGGCGTAGAGGGAACTTAACATAATAAAGGCCATATATGACAAACCCAGAGCCAACATCATTCTCAATAGTGAAAAACTGAAATCATTTCCACTAAGATCAGGAACAAGACAAGGTTGCCCACTCTCACCACTATTATTCAACATAGTTTTGGAAGCTTTAGCCACAGCAGTCAGAAAAGAAAAAGAAATAAAGTGAATCCAATCAGAAAAGAAGAAGTAAAGCTGTCACTGTTTTCAGATGACACGATATTATACATAGAGAATCCTAAAGATGCTACCAGAAAGCTACTAGAGTTAATCAATGAATGTTGGTAAAGTAGCAGGATACAAAATTAATGCACAGAAATCTCTTGCATTCCTATATTCTAATGATGAAAAATCTGAAAGAGAAATTAAGGAAACACTGCCATTTATCATTGCAACAAAAAGAATAAAATACCTAGGAATAAACCTACTTAACTAGACAAAAGACCTGTATGCACAAAACTGTAAGACAAGGATGAAAGAAATTAAAGAGGATACAAACAGATGGAGCGATATACCATATTCTTGGATTGGAAGAATCAATATTATGAAAATGGCTATAGTACCCAAAGCTATCTATAGATGCAGTGCAATCCATATCAAACTACCAATGGCATTTTTCACAGAACTAGAACAAAAAAATTTCACAATTTGTATAGAAACACAAGAGATCCCGAATAGCCAAAGCAATCTTGAGTAAGAAAAATGAAGCTGGGGCTTCCCTGGTGGCGCAGTGGTTGAGAGTCCACCTGCCAATGACAGGGGACACGGGTTTGTGCCATGGTCCGGGAGGATCCCACATGCCGCGGAACAGCTGCGCCTGTAGCCATGGCTGCTGAGCCTGCACATCCGGAGCCTGTGCTCCGCAACGGGAGAGGTCACAACAGTGAGAGGCCCGTGTACAGCAAAAAAAAAAAAGAAAATAAAAGAAAAGAAAAATGGAGCTGGAGGAATCAGGCTCCCTGACTTCAGAGTATACTACAAAGCTACAGTAATCAAGACAATATGGTACTGGCACAAAAACAGAAAGATAGATCAATGGAACAGGATAGAAAGACCAGGGATAAACCCATGCACATATGGCCACCTTATTTTTGATAAAGGAGGCAAGAATACACAATGGAGAAAAGACAGCCTCTTCAATAAGTGGTGCTGGGAAAACTGGACAGCTACATGTAAAAGAATGAAATTAGGACACTCCCTAACACCATACACAAAAATAAATTCAAAATGGATTAATGATCTAAATGTAAGGGCAGACACTATAAAACTCTTAGAGGAAAACAGGAAGAACACTCTTTGACATAAATCACAGCAAGATCCTTTTTGACCCACCTCTTAGAGAAATGGAAAGAAAAACAAAAATAAACAAATGGGACCTAATGAAATTTAAAAGCTTTTGCACAGCAAAGGACACCATAAACAAGACGAAAGTCAACCCTCAGAATGGGAGAAAATATTTGCAAACGAAGGAACTGATAAAGGATTAATCTCCAAAATATACAAGCAGCTCATGCAGCTCAATATCAAAAAACCCAAACAACCCAATCCAAAAATGGGCGGAAGACCTAAATAGACATTTCTCCAAATATGATATACAGATTGCCAACAAACACATGAAAGGATGCCCAACATCACTCATCATTAGAGAAATGCAAATCAAAACCACAATGTGGTATCACCTCACACTGGTCAGAATGGCCATCATCAAAAAATCTACAAACAATAAATGCTGGAGAGGGTGTGGAGAAAAGGGAACCCTCTTGCACTATTGGTGGGAATTTAAATCGATATAGCCACTATGGAGAACAGTATGGAGGTTCCTTAAAAAACTAAAAATGGAACTACCATCTGACCCAGCAATCCCACTACTGGGCATGTACCATGAGAAAACCATAATTCAAAAAGAGTCATATACCACAATGTTCTTTGCAGCACTATTTACAGTCACAAGGACATGGAAGCAACCTAAGTGTCCATCAACAGATGAATGGATAAAGAAGATGTGGCACATACATACAATGGAATATTACTTAGCCACAAAACAAAACGAAATTGAGTTACTTGTAATGAGGTAGATGGACCTAGAGTCTGCCATGTAGAGTGAAGTAAGTCAGAAGGAGAAAAAGAGATACCGTATGCTAACACATATATATGAAATATAAAAAAAAGAGAAAAGAAAAAATGGTTCTGGTGATCCTAGGGGCAGGACAGGAATAAGGCACAGACATAGAGAATGGAGTTGAGGACAAGGGGAGGGGGGAATTGTAAGCCTGGACGAAGTGAGAGAGTAGCATTGACATATATACACTACTAAATGTAAAACAGCTAGCTAGCGGGAAGCAGCTGCATCACATGGGGAGATCAGCCCAGTGCTCTGTGACCACCTAGAGGGGTGGGACTGGGAGGGTGTGAGGGAGACACAAGAGGGAGGGGATATGGGGATATATGTATACATATAGCCGATTCACTTTGTTATACAGCAGAAACTACACAACATTGTAAAGCAATTATACTTCACTAATGATGTTAAAAAAAAAATGATATAATGCCATTTGCAGCAACATGGGTGGACCTAGAGGTTTTCATACTGAGCAAAGTAAGTCAGAGAGAGAAAGACAAATATCATATGATATCACTTATATGTGAAATCTAAAATACGACACAGGAGAACACATGTATGAAACAGAAACAGATTCACAGGCATAGAGAACAGACTTGCGGCTGCCAAGGGGGAGGTGGGATAGGGGAAGGAAGGATTGGGAGTTTGGGATTAGTGGATGCAATTATATATATATTATATATAGGATGGATAAACAATAAGGTCCTATTGTATAGCACATGGAACTTATTCAATATCCTGTGATAAACCATAATGAAAAAAATATGAAAAATATATTTATAACTGAATCACTTAGCTGTACAGAAGAAATTAACACATTGAAAATCAACTATACTTCAATAAATTTAAAAGCAAAACAAAATATTCTCCACCTTTCCCATAATTCAATTCATTTAAAATAAGTCTTGTAGGTCTATAATTATCATTTCAAATATCAGAAACTGACACTTATTAAGGGTGTATTTTTTAACAGACATTGTGCCATTTTAACAAGGTGAAAAATAATACAAAAATGAGACTAAGGATCTTATCTAAGCCAAATCATTAACAGTTGTGACTGAATCAAATTCTATCCTTGGCAACTTACTCCAGAGCCTACACATGGGGTTCTTATTGTTACGCCCCCTCTATTTTGCAAAATAAGTATAAGGATAAGAATAGTCATATACCTAAGGCAAAATCACTTTTTTAGTGGTAGAAACATTTTTCCAAAAACATATTGTCTGACTTCTTATTTAGCAGCTATCTACCTTTGTTTTAAATACTTTCTAGAACACTCTAAGTCAAACTAATAGAAATAGTTATGTTCTTGTTTATAAGCCTGAAAGTATATTCAATATTTTTGCTGTGACTAACACAGTTCTTTTGTCAGGGTACTACTTGCCATACACTGCAAGAATACCTTGTCAATTCTGCATATGACTCTAGAGGGTATTAATCAATGAGCTTATTCAGTAAATAAAATAATCCCATTAAACTTAGTAAAAAAAAGAATTGACAACAAATTCTTCCAAAGGCTCTTATAAACTATTTGGACCTATAACTAAATAAAGACAGTTATTAATCAAAAATTCAATAACTATAGAACAATGGGAGAAGGAAAATAATGATCTATCTGTTGGTACATAATTTTCCATGAATCCCTTTCTTTCTGAATACTTTGCAAGCAAAAGCACTGATGGTCTTGGGGCTTTTCTTTTAGGATTATTTGCATAGTCTCAGACTGGAGCAGATGGCAAGTTTATTGATTATCCTGTATACTAAAGATGATGTCTCCCCTGGAACAAAGATTGGGCAGTTTTTCTTCAAGTCCATTATAAAAGATTTGGGTTTCCTCAGTTCAGGGCTCTTCAGCTATGATACAAATCTACTGTATGCACCCACCTGGGCCTCTTCATCTCAGTCCACTAGACTTGGAGGTCAAGGGGGACAAATGCAATCATAAAGCTCAGAATGCTCAATGCGCCACTAGTAATCAACTCTTTTTGTCTTTGACCCAGGAGTCTTTGACCTCTGCCAGCATCCATGAAACTGTAGAAGGCTAAATTGTGACCTTGCAAGTAGTGTACAGGTACAATTAACGCCATAGTTATTGACATTGTCATGACTATATCTCTATTCTTTCCTTTAATATAAAGCAGAGATATACTATGTTTGTGACAAAAAAGGTATTAATCTCCCAAAGAGAAGAACAGAATGTAAAATGATGGAAGCATTTAATGTGCCCTTTATAAAAGCCTTTTTAGTATTTTACTAAGATTTCCTTAAATTGATAGCTCATAGGCCAAAGATGATACTTTGACTTGTTTTTCACTGTTTAAAATTTGAAGAAAAAGAAAAAAAATCATCCTACTTCTGTTGAGTATATCCAGGAGTGGAATTCTGGGTCATAGAACAGACTTATGTTTAGCTATGATAGATATTGCCAACCATTTTTCCTGGATGGTTTTATAAAATCACACACCCAATAGCAATGTATGAGAATTTATGTATGATACCTTAAAACTGGAAACAATTGAAATATCTTTTGAATTGGAGGGAAGCAGAGGGAGGCCATATTTCCATTATAAATGAATCAACATCTCCCAGAGTGTACGAAACATTACAAATCTTAACTTGTAATCAGAAATCATGTCTTCATATCTAACTTCAAACATTTACACCATTATAGAATAGGCATAAATGCATTAAAATGATGCATTCAAGCAATATTATATGACTTTTGGGAAAATAAAAAATTATTTTAAAAATAAAATGTTATAGAGCTTAATTTTTATGAATACAACCACTCTTCAATGCATGTGTTATTAAAATATGTGGTTGTTAATTCTCCAAAGATGGCCCCGGAAATTCATAACTCTTTTAGAACCTGCAAATGGATTCGATTAATAGGATGCAGTGAAAGTAACATTTTGGAACTCCCAAGCCCAGGCCTTAAGAGGACTAGCAACTTCTGCCTCTTGTCTCTTCAGATCCAGCCTGCATGCTCTGAGAAGCCAAGCCAAATGAAGAGGCCACATGGAGTATAACCAAAGCACTATATTCAACAGCTCTAGGTGAGCTCCCAGCCAACAGCCATATGAGCCATATGAATGAGCCACTTTGGACTGCCTAGTCCAGTTGAGCACCCAGGTAAGTGAAGCTCGGCTGACTTCACTTACGTCATAAAAATCACTGAGCCAAAGCCAGCAGGCCTACAGAATCATGGAGGATAAGAATTGATTCTTGCTTTAAGCTATTACTTTTTTTTTAACTGTAGTTTTATATATTTTGATATATATATATACACACACACACACACACACACACACATACATATATACAATTTAAAGGTTACTTTCCATTTATCGTTATTCCACAAAATATTGGCTATATTCCCCGTGTTGTACAATACAGCCTTGAGCCTATCTTACACCCCAATATTTGTACCTCTTACTTCCCCACCCCTACATTGCCTTCCTCACACTACTGGCAACCACTAGTTTATTCTCTATATCTGTGAGTCTAAGCTATAAAGTTTTGAGGTAGTTTGTTATTCAGCAATAGATAACCAAATTAATATATGTATTTGTGTTTCTCAAAATGGAGAAATAAAGGATTAATACCATTATATGTATGTACACACATATACCAATTTTGGATTAACGTTTTTTTAATGTTCATTTTGGGTCTCTTGCTGGCAACATAACTAAGGAATACTGACAAGAGCCCATGTGAAGGCAGTATGATTACTCTCAGCATGATAAAAAGTGATTTTCAGGCCAATATCTCCCCTTTCAATTGGCAGTTAATACCACACTATATGCATGTGCTGAAATTGATCTCTGTGCACTCACATGTTTTTTAGTTTTTAAATAAAATCAGAACTGAAAATATATGTCAGACCTGCTGGTGATTAAGCTGCAGAGGCAGCAGTGGTATTACATTATGAGACAATAATGGGTACTTCCTTCACTGGTATTCTGTGTTTCTTTAACTCTTTCCATCATTGGGCAGTTTGAGCCACAGTATTCATTTTTCTTGGGAAACAGAAGAGTCAAATTCTTGATCTCTAGTATTCAAACCCCAAGTTATACGCATAAGGTAAATAATTGAGAATATATGATATATAAGAATAGAAGAGAGGAAAGAAGGAAAGAAGGAAAGAAAAGTAAGAAAGAAAGAAAGGAAGGAAGGAAGGAAAGAAAGAAAGAAAAGGGAAAGGGAGGAAAAAGAGGGAGTTGAATTGAAAAGTTAGATCCTGGCATATCTACTGGGCCTTAGGGACTAATTTCTGTGAACCTCAGGCCCTACACCAAGCCAAATACAGAGTGGGGTAAAGGAGAGATCTGAGGGTCAATGATGAGAGAAGATTTATACTCCCAATTCCCAGAGAAGAATTCAGGTTGTTGACAAGGTTCCAGAGAATTCTGTCACTGAACCGGTGGGGAGCCATAGAGAATTAATGGAGGCAGGAGAGTCAAATGCATCCTCAGAGTGCAGTGGTTCTCAACTGGGTATGACTACCAATATCTGGAGACTTTTTAATTGTAAAGACCTGTGTAGGCGAGAGGATGGACTCTAGTGGGTACAGGCCAGGGATACTGCTAATCTCCCTATAGTGCATGGGACCACAAAGAATTAGCTAGCCCAGAGTGTCAATAGTGCCAGGGTTAAAAAATCTTGTCATAGAGCTCATTCATATCCCTGTGTGATGCATTAATAAATAGCAGTGAAATGTATAGCATTGCTGGTAAGATGAACATAAAGTTAATGAAGAGCTTTATATAACTTCACTCTTTCCTTCAGTTCCCAAGTAGATTAGGAGCAATATAGGTTGTCTTTTGTATCTAAGAAGGTAAGAAAACACTGAGTAAGATACAAGCCTGGAAAGACGTGTTTTTGAACAAGGGAGAATGTGACACCCTGTTGTATAAAACAGCACTTGAGAATCAGGTGAAATGCTGCTCAACAACTGACAGCACAGAAGGTCCAACAATAGGATTCTCAGACCCCCTCTACCACTGACTGCTGCATGATGTTAGGCCCTCATTTTTAGATGTGGCCTAAAATAAAAGGTGAGGGTTGGGAGAAATTCTTGCCCGAACTCAAGTTTTTATGACAAAATGAGGGTTTGATAGTGAGATTAAGTTCAATTTTAGAAAAACTAGGTTAAATTTTTAGTACCTGAATTTGTAGAATGAATATCATGTCTGCTCCTAAACTATCATTTTTACAGTTAAAATGGAAGTTATCAGCTGCACTGAGTCACTCATCTATGCTACATCTTTCACCTTGTTGAAAACAGAGTGAGGGGTATTGGTGGTTAAATATTAAGATAAAAAACCTAAATATGGCATATTGTTGAGTATGAAAAACACTCCATATTTAAGAAGACCTGAAATATTAAAATAAAAATATACTGTGAGTCATGTTAATTAATGCCATGTGATACTTGATGAAAACTCTACAAGATTTTTCTTTCTTTATTCCACAAAAATTTTCTATATACTTTTCTCCTGCCAAAGATTGTTTATTTACTATCTCGTTACATGTGAAATGAGAAAGAAAGGCTATGAATGAAATTGCTTTCAACCAACTGGACCATATTTCTTGGGTGTCCATACATTTCTAACGTAGAGGATTTGCAAAGTTATGTGACTTTATTAAATGTAGGACAGGGACCAGTGTGTCTATGAAGTTATGGTTTCCATGTGGAATAAGAAGGAAAATAAAGTCAGAAAAGGGTAGCAGACTTTTGAAGTAGAACAGAACTAAAACCAGCAGTTTTAGAAAGAATCTAAGAGTGAGCGCATTGGATGGATAGGAGGCTGTGGCCTGAGGTCATCCAAGTTCTGAATTGGTGGATAAAGCTCTTCTTAGTGATAGAGTATGGCTGTGTGTAGGGGATTCTGAAATAAAGTGAAGGGGAAATATGTCATAGAAAAGAAGACCAAGGAGAGCCAACTGACGAAAATGCCTATGCCTTCTACAAAATCATGTTTAATTGTGACTGCATGACTTTATGTCCATTATATAAAGTTGTGTAAGATAAATTTCTTTTAAAACTTTGTACCACAATGTTCTTTTTCCTTTTGTCTCAGTTGAATGAAGGAAAACTACATCATAAAAACGTTGTGTTCTTTTTTCTCTTTTACTACTGTAATCCACAGAAAAATGCTGGCAAGTAAATGAGCATGAAAGAGAGAAAGGAAGAGAAAGAGAGAGACAGAGAGAGAGAGAGTAGAAATGGCAATCTCCCTTCTCAAGAGCTCATAGCAGGCTTAGATAATGGGTCATGATAACACTTGCCTCTGGGCCTGAGCACAGCTCTGATATTTTCTCAAGTCAGTACTCCAGAAAATCATTACGAATTTATTGAAAGGCAAGTGCGATAAAATGTATTTTATATTCTTATTGTAGATGGATCAATTTTCTTTCCTCTTGAGAAATTATCAAACAAAAACTGATACACAACTATAATTATTAGCATATTATATTCTCCTCCTTATAGGCTATCAACATGTATGAATTCTTTCACATATTCAAGATATATATGTCAAAATGTACTGTGTCACATTGTTGAGATACAAAGAATAATATGGTTGTTCCCGTCATTGAGGAACTCAAAAACCAGTCTAAAGTAGAGGTGGAGAAAAAGCCAGAGGAGAAGAAAAAGAAGAAATATGAAAAAGGTGTAATTTCTATAGAAGGAGGACAATGCGGCAATGACAGAGTGGCATGTGCAGGGGCGAGGAGATGGAAGAGAAAAGGGAACAACTGAGGAGCAGTAAGTGGAAAATGCTGCAACTTCAACAAGATTCAGGAGTTTTCTTACTGTTACTACTTTTCACTCCTATGCTTCCAATTCCTATAATAGTGCCTGGCACAGAGTAGTTGTTTAATAGTATTTCGTGACTAAAATATCGTCTCATATTCTTCTCTTCTGAAGTATTTGCAAAGCTAAAGCGAGACAGAAATATAAAGGATGGCTTTTCTTTGTTCATGTATTATAGTTTTACACGATGAATTTAACACTAGTTTTTACACTGGGAAATTTCAATAGGTATGAATTTTAACTTGTTCGTTATGCATAACTTTCATTATCATTTCATAACATTGTCAAGTGGTTGGAGAAGGAATTTACTTTGCTTGAGGCCTGGCTTATTTCTGTCTGTGTATTCTGCTACTGGGTAGTCAAGCATATTTTTTTAAGCTATTTCATAGTGTTCTTCAGAATTGAGCAATACCCTAGGGAGCTGTCAAAGCATTGCCTGAGGTGATTTCATATGTTTGTGCTTATAATTCTGAAAATGTAACTGCAGCTGCACAGCATGAATTTGTACTGGGACAGGTCTGCATAGTTTTACATCTGCTGCAACAGTACTCTGCCATCCACGAGCAAGAGGAGAGGGGGTGGGTATGTGAGTGGTGATTATTGCTGTGGGCAAAATGGAAAGTCACTTGGGAGAAAGAGAGTAGCACTAAGGACAGCATTGCGATACCAAACCAGGCAAACACCAAGGAAAAGGAAAATGGAAATAAAAAGTCTTAGGGAGTTTAGTGGATTGAGCCCTGCATCACCTACCTGCCCCATGTTTAGTGGCTGATGGCCCTCAGCTGAGCGCCTCTAGAGGCATAACTCTCAGGCTAAGAGGATCCAGACATTCAGATCATGCCCCCTCCTCAAGGGGAACCCACATCTTAAGACTGCTAGGAAAGTAGGATGGTTCTTGGAAGCAAAATGCCGGTGAGAAGACAGTGACAACCTTGCCTCAAGGTAGGTCAATCTAGAAGGACATCTCAACTCCCCATGGTGTTGGCTAAGGCCTTTGTGACTGTATCACAGTTCAACTCCTCCCTCTGCCCAAATCTATTTCTTTAGTCATCTACTAAGGATTGAGGCTAAGGGCAACCCCCAATACTACTTCTCCCTATAATAGTCCTGCATGCATATCTCCATCTGTTTTCCAAGGAACTTGAACTAATATATTTGGTGCCAAGAATTATCTGATGAATCAGTCTCAGAATATTTTCAAGATCGGCTGGCAATCAGGGCTTCATCACTGGTAGTAGGTGGAGCCCTAGTAACCCCTGGCATGCCGTAGCAGTAAGATTATTACAACATTAATAAACATGGAAAATGGATATAGGACACCAGCGAAATATATTGTACTGGTTGTTGCAATATCTCAAGACTTTAAGAGGTTTAGGATATTCTAATTATAAGAATAATGGAATCAGACAGCTATGTTGAGTGCCACTGATGCCTTGGAGGAAGAAAATGAAAGGCTGTGGGTGATTAATCATCAATTATAACTGCTTTAGCTATATTGGCTAGTATCAAAGTGACTCCTTGGCAGCATGCAAAGAGAGACTTATCTCCCACAGTCAGAGGAAGATCATAGGGGTAGCAGAGCTCCAGAGAAAGATGAGTTCTCCACCCCGGCCAGTCTGCTCTGCCAAGGTCAGGTTGAGAAGTGGGACACTGATACTTGGACTGAGATATGGACATCTGACTTAGTCTTCTTGGAAACCTTGAAACTCCGTATCTCCCTTAACCTACTAAACATGCAGAGGTAGTTCTCTCTTTTCTTTTAGAGACTAGCATTCCTTCTTTGCTTGGAGATGATGCAAAGACTTCAGGATCTAACCCCATTTTCTTTTCTGATCACCAGACTCATCACTATGGTCACATTACAATGCAGTTAAGATAGGGAAGTGCTGGGCCTCCTGAGGGAGGAAAGGATCTATATTCCAAAGAAGCTGCAGGAACTAGTCCACATATTTTGGAAGAAGCTCTAAAAGTATATATAATACTGGATTCCAAAAAGCTATAGTAAGGGAGGTGGAAAATAAGGATGGAAAAGGGAAAGCTGATTGATTTGGGAGTGTTCTTCCAGTATACAGGATTTAACACACTGGAAAAGACCTAGTGATGCTAACACTACCAAAAGACCTGTTGGAATCTTGAAGAAAGCAATGTACCATAGTAAGTGCAGCAGATATGCCACTGATTACTTTGACAGACAGTGGAGTAAAGGGGGCCAGAAGGCTTAGAGAGGCAGGCATGTTAGAGTAGCTATACTATGTGAGACTAGAAAACGCATCAACTGATTATGCTCCACAGAGGAGCCCAGAAGACATCCCATTTCATAAAGTGTTTATAAAGCACATGTTGGTGAAAGTTACATTGGGGGTATCTTTGTGAAGCTCAATGATGGTTGCACTCTTGTAGGTCAGGCTAAAGTGGCGATAACAGAATCCTGATACAACAGAAGTCAAATAGCAGAGCGTAAGTGTCAGAAAAAGGCAGGAATGGTTATAAAGGGCAAGAAAGATGGCCTGGCAGCTAGGAGAGCTTGATCTGGAGATAATGGTGAGAATGATAAAGAGAATAGTCATCAATAGGGGCAAGAGAAATGAGCAGAAAATAAGGATATTATTCAATCCATAAAATCAAAATAACAAGGACTGTATAATCAGAAAACTGATAAAATGACCCCAGTAAAAAGTCACAATCCCTAACCCAAATTCTGGATTTAAGCCAGTTTTTCGACTTGAGACCCACTAAAGCAAGAAGAGCCTAGATTCTCAGGAGGAGGGACCCTGTATCTTTACAGCAAGTGTATACTGTCTAACTTGCCACCAACAGATACAAAAGCTGAGAACTTCATATGACACTAAACCTCAAGTAGATCAGTAAGCCACTGGGTGGCAAGTAGATTAAATTGGACACCTTCCATCCTTGAAAGGAAAGCAATTTATCATAAATAGGATTGACATATATTTTGAAAGTAGGTTTATATCTATCTTTGAGCCTCAGTCAGAACCACTATCCATGTTGGTGTATGATGCACCAACATGGGATCTTGCATAACATCTGATTGAACTAAGGAACCCACCTAAAAGACACAGAGGTATGGCATGAGATCCAACGATCCTACTGTATAACTTACCCTTCAGAAGCTTCAGGCCTTATAGAGTGATGGGATGTGGGATGGCCTCGTTAAGGTGCAACCAAAGCTCCAGTTTAGATGATATTCTGCAAAGCTGAGAAGCTATCCTCCAAGGGGGGAAGAGACATTTATACATTTTTATAAATCTTTGTATTTATAAGTTATATATGTATTTATAAATTATAATATGTATAGTAGTATATGTATTATATCCCATATAAATATATATTATTTGTTACATATATACACATATATATTATAAATCAATCAATGGTAATTACCTAATTTTCACTTTATTTTTATGAACTCTTTTAGACTTATTTAGATCTATATTTTAATCAGGTATCATTATTGAATACACATTTAAAAGGAAATAAATGTATAATTGATGAAGCCATACCTAAAATCTATTTTCATCTGACTTCTGATTCAATGTTTGGTACAGTCATCATTGCTCATGTTTTCTTGCATAGTATTTAATTCCATTCTATCACCAGCCTAGCATTTCTCAAAGAGTGTCCCGCTGCTCTCTCTGGGATTCCTTTATAAGCCACTGACACTCATGACGCAGGTTTTGATGCTGGTGTTTTTCCATCTACAGCCCATTTCACATCTGAGGAAAGAGATGTTTAGTGAAAGTGGGTGGCATATGAAAGTCCTAAAATTTTAAAAAGAAAGTAAAACATTTATATTGTAGGTCATTAGCAGGTACATATTTATACCTATAGTTTTATGTCATGAGTATTTATAGGGAATCACTTTGCTATTGAATAGATGATAGTGATGGCAAGAGAAAAAAATGAGAAGGTTTGCATTTTCCTGGTCCCAGTATGATCCTAGGAAACTGGGTTATTATCTGCTAACTTCTTGTATTAATTGCACAGAACTCCTTTAATCTTAATCCTTGTGACTTGTCATTCCTTAAGGAATGCTCTGCTCCATGAAGAACACCTAGGTTCCAACATTTAAATTAAGTTAGAGATCTTCTGTCTGTTTCTTTGCCTTCATACCCATCTGTTCGTTACGATTATAGGGAGTTTTAGTCCAGCTAAGGACTTGCTTGAGGCATGTTTGGAGTCCACAGATATATATTGAGGAGGCGGCCCAGATTAAAAACAGTTCATATAAAGTCAGTTAAAAACACAGCCAAGGGCTTCCCTGATGGCGCAGTGGTTGAGAGTCTGCCTGCCGATGCAGGGGACACGGGTTCGTGCCCCGGTCCGGGAAGATCCCACATGCCGCGGAGCAGCTGGGCCCGTGAGCCATGGCCGCTGGGCCTGCGCGTCCGGAGCCTGTGCTCGGCAGCGGGAGAGGCCACAGTGGTGAGAGGCCCGCGTACCGCAAAAAAAACCACAAAAAAACAAAAAAAAACAAAGAAACACAGCCAATTATTAAGGTTAAGTAAAGAAAAAGAAGAAAGAGTCAAAAAATGGTTCAATGCACGGCACCAAGCAGAGGACAAGAGAGAGTATTCCAAAGGTAGGATTCCAGGACCTGAACAGGGTTCAGATAGCCAGAGCAACCCTAGGCACTGGTCCAGTAAGGAAAACAAGCTAAACAAGAGGCAGAGTAGATGGAGAGGTGTTCCAGGAAAGATAAGGCAGAAACACATTTCCTGGAGCACAGACAGAAGCAGAATGTTGGGTAGAACACCATTTCCCGGACTGTTTCTCTGGGTAGCCCTCTCATTGCCACTCTACCAGTGAGATGTTCGTGGCTTCTGACAAGGGAGATCGATAGCAACTGTAAAAAAAACACTATTGCTATTAATGCTTAAAGTGTTAACAATACTGCAGTTTAAGCGATAAGCAACCATGGCAACTAGGAAACATAACTCCAGATGCCTACAGAACTCTGGAGAGCTTTGATGGATGGGAGAATGTCTTCTTAGTTAGGAGGGATTCACACTCCCTTATTTTTTCATTTAATAAATATTGATTGAACACCTATAACTTGCCACACACTTTCTAGATGCTGATATTAAGATTAAAAATAAGTAAACCTGACTTTTGTCTAGAGCCATACCTGTGTAGCTTCAAGGATTCACAGAAAATGGCAATTCTGCACACACCTTTTACAAATGTGCATGAATGGTCATTTAACTCTGTAAATTATATAGGGCATTAATCATTACCAAATTCCTAGTATGTGTTTGGAATTGCTTTGCAGTGTTCATTGGTGTTCCATGTCCAGCTATATTCTTCCCCAGTAGGTTTACAAGTTATTTGAGAGCTAGGTCTCTAACTCATTCTTTTGTCTTTGTCTCTCACTGAGTAAAGAGTAGAAATTAAAAATGCATTAACAAGTATTTGATCACGAAAAAATAAAAGCAAACAGATTCCTACAAATGTAAAGTGATGAGATATTCCTAATGATAACTTGCATTGAAGAACTGAGGGAAAAGAGATCTGATTATCTGTATATTTTCTAGTGGTTCAGTACATAAAGTTCTCATTTTAAATATACAGAAAATTATTATACATGACTCATTTATATGGAACAGTGCTGTGTGTTCCACAGCTGATCCATTCATATGGATTACACTCCAATTTAATCAAGACTGGAAAACCAGATGGTTTGAAATTTATTTAATTAATAATCCATTTCAAACTGTTGACTCATGTACATGACATTTCCCATTTTTATTCTAGTTATTTTTATAATTAGACACGTATTTAATGAATTTTCAGGAGGATAAAGAATCTATCAGTTATTTTCAAACCGACTTTCACAAAAAGCTTTCTTTATGTTCTTTGATAAGTTTTGTTGCCCAACAAGGAAAAAACATGAGGCCAAAGATTGTGTCTTTAAACCTAAGCTTGTAAGTTTCTTTTCTTAGGATGGTTTTTCCTAGTGGCTTATTAATCAAGGGCTATGGGTTGAAACCAGATTCCTAGAGGGACAAAAACATACCAGCATTCCTTTTTATTTTCTTAGTAATCTAGAGCAATATTTTGCTCTGAAGAGAAGCTCAGGAAATACTATGATTGTTCACAGCTTAATCTATTTTTAGTAATCTAGAGATAGTGAGATTTAAGGGAGTAGTATGACTGCCTCCAATGGTTATTCTCAGAAGTTTCTTAAGGAGGACAGAACAAATTAAGGAGAGCAAGAAGACAAACAGGTTGCATGCATGTGCACATTATGGGGAGATCTTTGTATAAAGGGCATATTATTTCACTTGTATTTCAAAATGCATGGCTTCTACAAATGCTCCCTGAAGAGAATTTATTTGGTTTTAAAAAAAAGGAAGAAAAAAAAGGGGGGGAACTACCAGTATATATTAAAAAAAATTATGTTGAATTTATTTATTTCACTTTTAAGACATTATTTTTTTCAATGTTTTCCTGGTGTGTGATTTGGTATTCATCTGTGGGAAGCTACAAAATTTTAAAATGGCATAGTCTATGAGTACTGGGTGAGTATCAGGGTTGAGAAGTACAATTAGATTTTACTTTTCAGGAGAGCAGTGTGACTGCCATATACTGGTTGACTAATTCAGCATCTTTTTATTTCTTCTTTTTTTTAAACCTATACTTTAAGTTGTTTTGTAAATGATTTTCTTTATTTAAATGGCACAAGGACTCTGGAATGGATTCTAATATTGTATAGTCTGGAAGATCATCACTTTAAGTATCTGGCATCCTTAAGTAGAAATATATTGATCAGACAACATCTCGTACGTAATCATAATGCTCTCAGGAACAGGCCTTTCCTTGGGAGGTATGGAGATGGATAAGGAAACATTCCCTCTTGGAGTTCGTTAAATATTTATCCATGAGGAGAGCTTCAGTAACTTAGGGACCAGTAAGATTGTATGCACATGGTAAAAGCCACTTTTATATAAATGCAATTGATCTAAACAAAATAGCTAAGGACTTTTCCCTACCAACATGCCACTAAATTTGTTTCATTTCCTAAAACCAGAAAATACTCTGGTTTTAGTATACACCAAGTGATTTACATGTTTTTAGATAGACCTTCCCACTGTAGGGTATTTCTGGGTGTCTGTATAAAATAGATGGCACATTAAAATTAGGATAATCCTTGGCATGTTTAAAAAGGAACTATTAGGAAAGTATGGTTGGGTATGAGGGAACCACAAGAAATAGTACAGCAATCTGATGCAGGGAACACCAGACGGGTGGTTCCTAGAAACTGGAAGGAGAGGGTCCTGTGGAGAAAAGAGACTTGAGAGGAGCAGTGACTTTCAGAGGAGAGATACCCAGACATCGCCTCAGTGTGGGAACTCGGGCAACAATTAATTACCTGATCTTACCATTCTCTCTCCTTGCAGTTCTGCCTGGGCTCACCCTTGGCTTACCCTAACCCGAAGCCAGAAGGCATGGTACTTGTTTATGTAATCCTTGTGGGTCACTGTCCCAGGGCAGAGAGCAGAGTGGAGAGTGGATATGGAAAGTATCTGGAACATATGGTAACAAACGCAGGCAAAATGGAACACTGTAACATCCTTAAATTAAATCCGTACATAATTGGTCCTTGGACTGTTTTTGTGGCATCAGACACCAGGTGAGCTTAATGACTCCTCTTCAGTCAGCCCAGTGCAGTCTTGGGATATTATGGAGGAAAGAGGAATACTCCTAGGTACCCAGTAGAATATATTTCTATTTTCTTAATAGAGGAAATGGGGAATATGAGAATATAACTGTGTACAGTGTGCCATAGTGGACATTACACTGTGTATCCGGATGTCACTGTTCAAAATCAAATGAAATATCAGGAAGAAACTTGAATTTATAGTCCATAGTATAAATTAAACTATAGTAGCAAATTAAAAGTCATCCTCTTTAAAAATGGTGAATCTGAAAAAAGGGTGTTTAGCCTTAAATTCCTATTACTTCACAAATAGAATCACTGGTTTACTTTTATTCTCAATTTTCTTGCATGTATGTTAAAATATTTAGGTTTTACTCTAAAATTTGTGTTGCTTATTTATCCTTTGGATAAGTTCTTGTAGAGAAGGGCCTTTGGATTTCTTCAACAATTTTCAACCCTAAATCCTTCCCTTAGATGGACCAGAGGTATATCTTAGTAAGTTATATTACCTTGCCTTAAAACTCGCCCCCCCATTAAAAGAACCTCCTTTCTACCTGCTTTCAGTAATCTGTATGAATTCAGTTCAAGATTTATAGACACATCTCCTCATTCACTCTTCCTTAAGGGAGGAGAGTTGAGTTATTTGATTGATAAATTTGGGAGAAGTAATGGGGCATGTGTAGCTCTGCTCTCCTCTTTTTAGTGGGGAAAAGGGGAAGCAGCTGGCAATCCTATCAACTCTTAGTTTGGCAATCCTACCTTTTTTCAGTTTTGTACTAGGCTTAGTGGGGCAAGATCTATGTGGGAAGCCTGTAGCTTGTGGGAATATTTCAGCTAGGAGAGCGTTAACAGGACATTTGAACAAAATTGGCCAAACTTTCCCATGTCACTTTATCAGAAATAAAACTGATAATTTGGGACTTCCCTGGTGGTCCAATGATAAAGAATCTGCCTTCCGATGCAGGGGGCGTGGGTTCAATCCCTGGTCGGGGAACTAAGATCCCACATGCCTCGGGGCAACTAAGCCCTTGGGCCACAACTACTGAGCTTGCGTGCCTCAACTAGAGACCACACGTGCTGCAAACTACAGAGCCACGTGCTCTGGAGCCCCCACGCCACAACTAGAGGGAGAAGACTCACACTCCACAACTAGAGAGAAGCCCACACACTGCAACGAAGAGACTGCAAGCTGCAGTGAAAGATCCTGCATGCCTCAGCGAAGATCCCACGTGCCGCAACTAACACACAGCGCAGCCAAAAACTAAATAAATAAATAAGTAAAATGTTAAAAAAAAAACAACTGATACTTTGATCTCTGAAAATTTTATTCTTGTCTATCTATCTTTTAAGTGTTTCTGAATCTCAATAAAATAGAAGAGTCCAGTTTATTGTGTCCCTCTAATCTCCAAGTCCATTTGGCTTAGAACATGGAGAACAGACAGGGGCTAATATTAAATGAGGCAATATACAAGGAGTGACAGATACACCTAGAGCATCCAGTGGCTGTAAGATTTCATGGTACTATAGTAAACATGAGTATTAGGATTTCTTGAACATGTCAGCTTATCAGATTATAATAACTTCTTTTTGCTGTTTTTGTTTATTTTTATAGTTAAACATTTATTTTTAAGTAATGTGTTCTGGATGACTTTAAAATCAGTCACATGGAATTGTGACCTTGGAAGTTAACTGTAGCAAAAGGCATCCTTGGCCACCCAAACCAACTACATGAATTGTGGTACCCAGTACAAAATTAAAATATGAGCCCTTTGTTAAAAAGTATTAAAACTTTCTAGATAGTGACAGAAGAGGATTATACTAAGCACCGGAAACTTCTGTGTGTGGAGGCTTTTGCAACTTACATAGGCAGACTATAGGACTGGGTCTTAGCAAACAAGAGGAGGCCATGCTGTACAAATAATGGGCGAACCATGCTAGGCTTTAACAAAGACATGCAGGCCACCATGCTAGATGGGTTGTTAGGCCAACTAAGGTAAAAACTTGAACAGAGAAAAACCATTGTTTGCACTAGGTGAAGAAAAACATTTTTTTCTTTTTTGGTCATCTTTGGTATGTTTATCTACTTAGATTATGGACCAGGACTTGAGACTACAGAGATAGTCTTCCAATGGTAAAGTAGGCAGACTAGATGGGCTACACCATATTCAAATTCCCAACTCTCATTCCTTGCACTGAACGATGTCAGGATCTGGCTTCATTAATCACATGAGTTTTGATTACTATTTCTGATATCAAAAACTCAAGTTGTGGCTTTACACAAAGAGTGTGATATATTTTATCAGAAACAAACAAACAAATAAAGAGAAACGGGGCCATTGTTTTAAAGGGAATAAATCATAAACATAGGTGGATGTAGAAAAACTAGCAAATAAAATGAGCACAACTAAAGTTGAAGAAAATTTTCAGGGCCTTGGGCAGAACATTTGGTCTGTATGCCTTATTTTAAAAATACTTTAAAAACATAAACACTTCAAAATTATTTCAAGCACAGAAACACTATAAAATTAAAAGAAACTGAAGAAATGTACGCTGATAAAACATGAGGGAAAGAACTATTTCTTTAAGATAAAATGGAACTAAAATGCAATAAATCAGTAAAGTCTCTGGTTTCTAACTGATCTTAACCTATTAGGAAAGGAGAGATATTTTTGTTGTTACTGGAACAGAAAGGGAAAACAGAATGCAAAACACCTAATAAAATATGACTAAGATGTCAGAGAGCTGGCTTATAAACTAACATCAAAGGGAACCAGTATCTTGGTGGGAGGAAGCAGTGTTTTCTTCAAACGGCAGATCAGGTGTCCAGGTTGTAACAGGTGGGAACTAACCCTTAGGAATCAAGACAGATAGAACAAATAGTCCCAAAAGTTGGACATATTTGAGAAGAACAATTCAGAAAGATTGATGTAAAATAGTCAAAGAGTAACTGGGTGAGGTTCAAGGAGGAATATTATTGAAGGGTAGTATGTAAGTATTGCCTTTATCCTCAGGGAATCGCACACAAAATTTGTAGAACTAAGACTAAGGGAAGGCATAAGAATAAAGAAACATTAGCAGCGAACCAAGAAGGGCTTTTCTGAAAATGTATAATTTCTGCACTTAGAGTCTTAAGGCTGACTTGAAATCCCTAACAAAAAAATGTTACAAAGCACAGGATTTTACACTGTTAACTCCTAGTAAGAAAATCTAACAAACAAATTAACAGACTGTGATGTTAAATTTTATGGTTTCCTGTGTGAGTTTATCTTATCTTTTGTCTAATCAGTGATTTTGATTAAGTAAATTAATAATATAACATTTGAGGTTCATCACTTTGGATACTAGAAAATATATTAATGAGGAAGAGGGATAGAAAAAATGAAATGTTGGTAATTACAAGCAAGGGCATAGATAAAGTCCAACTCTTCATCAAGGTTCAGACAAAATCACAAATATTGAGACTTTGGTAAATAAAATGCAAACTCTATTTCATAAAATTTGTATTATTAAAGAACTCACTCTGGCAATGATGAATATAATAAACTCATTGGTTATTCATTGCACTTCTTAAATGTTCTGATACAATTTGTAATAGCTAATGGGTATTCACAATAACATGACTCCTCTATTTGTTTCCAAATTATATAAAAGTGATGACTGCCTTGCCTATATCTTGCCCTTTATTTCACCACGGGGCATGGATGCTTCTAAGCTGCTCTCAGATAACATATTCTGTACCTCATTTCTTCTGTAATTGGTCTTCTGAGTACTTGACATTTCTGTGACCATGATTCTTTTTGTGCAAAGATGCTAAATGTTGTTAGATACATTCCTATGTTTCTAACTTGATTAAATGCACTATGGCAAGTTTTCTATTAATGATCAAAAATAATTCTTGCTCACTATTCTATTTCTAAGAAGAAAAAGCAAGGAAAAAATTGAAATAAAGCTTCTTTTGCTTCTTCTATTCTTCCTTTAGAAAACAGTTTCTGAATTTCTCAAGTATTATTGCAAAACTAGATAATGCTTATGAAAGAATACATCCTTTCACAGTGCCTCCTGCTAGATTTCCCTCTGCAATTGTGTGTCCTGAAAAAGAAATCCTTTTTATTTTGTAAGTCACTTCTCACCCCAGCCTCACAAACCCAGTCAACTTGGAAAATATTCCTAGAATTAACAGCTAAACTTCAACTGGTTATGCCGTAAATCTCTTTTATTTTTCAATGTATTACAAGCCTCTTTCTTAGTCTGTTTATAGAAGAGCATCTTTTATATTCAAGGATATACCTTTAATCAATTTTAGCTGGGAACATGTATGCTTGAGATTTACCTGTGCTGCCACACTTAAAAAAATTTTCTACGGGCCTTCCCTGGTGGCGCAGTGGTTGAGAGTCCTCCTGCCGATGCAGGGGACACGGATTCGTGACCCGGTCCGGGAAGATCCCACATGCCGCAGAGCAGCTGGGCCCGTGAGCCATGGCCGCTGAGCCTGTGCTCCGCAACTGGAGAGGCCACAACAGTGAGAGGCCCGCGTACCGGGGAAAAAAAAAAAAAATTCTACTAATGAACTTCTTGCTAATGTCAGGACAGAAGATAATCCTTGATATTATGGAAGGTTTTTTTTGAAATTAGCTCTAGTTTTTTTATGCTAAAATTCATGATAGGAGCATTAATGAATGCACTACCAAATTCAAGGCCTTGTGATATATGTACTGTATTATTTTTCCACTGCTAAGCAACAAACTTCCACAGACTTAGCAGCTTGAAACAGCACACATGTATTATTGTGCAGTTACCATGGAACAGGAGTCAGAGCACACCTTAGTTGTGTCTTCTGCTTAGGATCTAACTGGCTACAACCAAGGTGTCACCAGGTCTCATCTGCTGCCCAGGGTCCTTTACGCAGCTTTCATCATTATAAGCAGAATCAATTTTCTTGGAGCTGTATATCTTCTGACACCTTTCTTCTTTAAGGCTAGTAGGATAGCTTACTCTCCTGCTTTGAGTTTTTATAAAGGGCTCAGCTGATTAGGTCAGGCCCACTAGGGATAATTTCCTTTGATTAAATTAAAGTTAGCCGATTAACCATATATCTACCAAATTCCTTCACATCTGCCATATAACGTAACTTATCATAGGAGTGGCATCTATCATATTCACAGTTCACATCCACACTCAAGGGGAGGGGATTACAATCATCCCTTGGTACCCGTGGGGACTTGGTTCCAGGACTCACCAAGGATGTCAAATTCCATAGATGTTCAAGTCCCATAGTTGGCCTTCTCTATCCTCAAATTCCACATTGTCCAATTCAACCAACCCTGGATCATGTATTAAGTTTGCCATCTGTGGTTGCTTAAATCCTCAGATGCAGAACTTGCAGATATGGAGAGCCAGCTACATATTTATTGAAAAACATCTGTATATAGGTGGACCCACACAGTTCAAACGCAGTGTTGTCAGAGGATCAACTGGAGAAGCCACACCAGAGTGTGGAGACCTTGGGTCCCATCTTGGAATTCTGCCTACCACATGTATCTCTCCTGTAGTGGTCAAAGTAGCTGTAATAAATATTTTTCAGAGTTGTAATAAGAATTCATATATATATAAACATATATAGTAAGTTTGTGCACACCCCCAATTTGAGAAATTTAGAAAAACATGTATGCATACATTTCTGTTAGGCATATGTGAACCCAAACAGCACTGAATTTTTGCTTACTATATCAACTGCAAAGATATTTTTTATTTTAAACTAGGGAGAAATGGAGGGATCAATTATGTAAGCATCTGGATCCCTTTTTTCCCACCCTAGGCAGTTACGACCAGATGTTCCCTTAAATTAACTCCTTGTTAATCTAGTCAAGTCACAGCACCTGTATTTCAAAGATTTCTATGTTTTAATAAAGGAAAAATACTACAGTTAAGTTATAAATTATGCTGACAAAGTGATTTAAATATTTCTTTTTAACTATATCTTCAATAAGTAATAGAGGATATAGTAGCATAAAAAGTGAATTAAGAAAAGTCATTTTGAAGACAGAGTCAATGAAAGATATACTCAAAATTTATCTTAAGATAACATAAATTGAATTCAGTGTATAATTATTTAACACCTGGTATGTTAATGATAGTATCAATTTTCATTCATATGTTTTGTAAGCCTTACTAAGCTTTTTAAAAAACAGTATATTAATTTTCACAGAATAAATTAGGAATTAATTTTGAGACAGAAAATTTTAAATGACCAATATTCTGTATTTTTTTTAATCTTCTTACAAAAATAAAATTAGAATAATATTTTCAAAAGCTTGCCTGGTTCAAGCAAGGTTGCCTGTTCACCATCAGCATGTTTCTGAACTTGAAATGGATGTTTCTTGATAACTATAGTTCTTAGAATCAACAAGAGTTCAAGCAATCCCAGAAAACCATTTGGCTGTTTTTTGTTCATGATAACCCAGACAAAATGATCATTGTGCATTCTGAAAATCAAAGTACTGCTTAAAAATATATGTCTACCTTAATGGGCTGATCCAATAGTTCTCTCATCTCCCCAAATTTTTATCTTATTTATTAAAACTTTTCAGTGAATCAAACACGTTCTAACATGTAAGAGATAAAAAATAATAATTCTAATGATTTGGAAGAAAAATGAGTTTCTTTATATTCTGTTTATCTTGGTAGCATAATTCATGCAGCTGTGTGTTGAAAGATCATGGGTTTTGTTGTCAATTGGACTTTGGTGTGAATCACAGTTTTATCATATTCTATCTGATAGCCTTTAGAAAGTTATTTAAGTTCTCTAAGATTCAATTTACTTTTGTACAAACTGAAAGATAGCAAAACCTATCTTGTTCGTCATGAGCATTACAAAAATCAATGAGTGTGAAAAGTCCAGCATATCTGGTCCACAGCATGTGCTCAAGAAACAATTTTCTTTTCTTACTTTCTTTTATTCCTCCTCCCATCCTTACATTTTTCCTTTTTTAAACAGCTTTATTAAGATATAATTCAGATGTCAGAAAATTCACCTATTTAAAATGTACAATTAAATAATATTTTTAGTATATTCACAAAACCTGGCAATCATCACTGCTATTAATTTTATAACAATTTTTTCACCCCCACAAGTAACCCTGATAATCATTACTGGTTACTCCCTATTACCCCTCTCCCAAACAATACTAACTTCCCTTTGTCTCTGTAGATCTGCCTTTTCTGGATGCTTCACATAAATGAAATCATATACTATGTGATCTTTTGTGATTGGTTTCTTTCACATAGAATAATGTTTTCAAGGTCCATCCATATTGTAGAATGTATCAGCACTTCATTACTTTTCATGGCTGAATAATATTTCATTGCATGGTTATAGCACTTTTGTTTATCCATTCATCCAGTGATGGACCCTTGGGTAGTTCTACATTTGGGCTATTATGAAAAATGCTGCCAGGAAAACTCATCTACAAGCTTTTGTACAGATACATGTTTTCATTTTTCTTGGGTATACACCAAGGTGTAGAATTCCTGGGTTACTTGCTAACTGTATGTTTAACATTTTTAGGAACTGTCAAACTTTTTTCCAAGTGGCTGTACCATTTTACATTCCAACCAACAATGAATGAGGGTTTCAATTTCCCACATCCTCACCAACACTTGCTATTGTCTGTCTTTTTGATCACAGCTTTCTAAGTGGGTGTCAAGGTAATATTTCATAGTGGTTTGATTTTCATTTCCTATTTTTAATTAGGTTGTTTTATTTTGGGTTTTTTTTGCTTTTTTTTTCCGGTATGCAGGCCTCTCACTGTTGTGGCCTCTCCCGTTGCAGAGCGCAGGCTCAGCGGCCATGGCTCACTGGCCCAGCCGCTCCACGGCATGTGGGATCTTCCCGGACCGGGGCACGAACCTGTGTCCCCTGCATTGGCAGGTGGACTCTCAACCACTACGCCACCACGGAAGCCCTTTAATTTTTTATTTATTTTTGGCTGCGTTGGGTCTTCGTTGCTGCGTGCAGGCTTTCTCTAGTTGCAGTGAGCAGGGACTACTCTTCATTGTGGTGCATGGGCTTCTCTTTGCGGTTGCTTCTCTTGTTGTGGAGCACGGGCTCTAGGGCGTGTGGCTTCAGTAGCTGTGGCACGCAGGCTCAGTAGTTGTGGCTTGTGCACTATAGAGCACAGGCTCAGGAGTTGTTGTGCATGGGCTTAGCTGCTTCACAGCATGTGGGATCTTTTGGACCAGGGGTTGAACCTATGTCCTCTCCATTGGCAGGTGGATTCTTAACCACTGCGCCACCAGGGAAGTCCCTTCCTTCAATTCTTGATTCTCTACATGAATAGGGTGGACCAGATTTTTCAAGAAGCTCTAGAACTTGTACTACGATGGTGTCCAAGGGTCCAGAGGCTAGTCTCCTGTTTAAGGGGAACAGTCTGGTGAGTGGATTGCTACCACTGACCAATTTTTCCTTCAGGATCATATTAGATTGGGCCCAAGTATGATACAGACATACTTATTTGGGATGACACTCACATGGGACACAGAGAAAGTTCAGGAGTCTCAGACACTAACAGACCACTGATTTTATGTTTAATAAGTATATGCGAACCATTTCCTCAGTCTTCGCCCATCTAAGTTTCTACCTCAATGCAGCCATGGGTCTACAGCAGTCTCTTAACCTTGGCACGACTGACGTTTCAAGCTGAATGATTCCTTGTTTGGGGGAGGCAGCAGGACAGTCTGTGCATTGTGGGATGTTAAGTAGCATCATGGCCTCTTCCCACTAGACACCAGCATTAACCTGGCTCCTTTTCCCCAGTTGTGATAACCTTAAATGATGTGTTCAGACATTACAAATATCACTTGGCCAAGAAAATCAACCCTAGTTGGGAACCACTATACTACAGCATCTCAGCTGAGATAGTGACAAGAATCCTTTACCTTGGCACTCACTTGCCCATGGCACCCAGTTACACTACGTGCTCTACAAGTTCCATGTACCATGCCAGTCGGTACTTGGTTATAGCTACATTTATCTCATCTGAGAGCTTTCAGTACCATTGCTCTGCAATGCTAATGGATTCTTCCAGTCAACGTGGTGACATTGTCAGTCTTAAGCCATGTCAGATAAAGGGCAGATGTTCCTGTGCAAATGGGACTACTATTCTCCTTCTTCCTACAGACCTCTTGCCTACTGTGTGTGAAGAGTGGTACAATTAATATTGAAAGACATCACCTTCTAGGAATGCAATGATTACAGCCTGACGCACTGAAGAAAAGACATAGTTGAAAGATACGTTGTTTTATATTTATCTTAAAATGTTAAGTGGTAAATTAACATATCCAGAAAATGAATAAGAGCTCACATTCTCCTGCATACTCTGGGTAAGGTTTGCATTCATGGTCATCACCAACAGAGTACTAACCTTTAAGAAAATCACTGAAAGCCAGGATTGGGAGGGGGGCAGGGTTCAATGGATCATGCAGCATCATGAGTAATAATGTAACCAGTATCAAATACAGTAGTCAAGTCCCTTATGCAAAAAGGGATAGTACAATATATAGAGTCAGCCCTCCATATCCACAGGTGTGAAATTCCTGAATACAGAGGACCAACTGCACATTGATTGAAAAAAAAAAACACCTACAAGTGGATCCATGCAGTTCAAGCCTCTGTTGTTAAAGGGTCAACTGTAATTGGTATGAGGAAACTGGAAAGACAAGAAGATCCATCTTGTTTTAGTACAAACATACTCTAAAGAGCCATTGTAGCCACGGGCTTGCTAGTTATTCTTCACAGGGAGAGATAAGACATTAGCCAGGAATGACACATTTGCCAATAGAGAAAGAAATGAAGAGATGGTTCCTGAACCAGAACAGGAAGATATAGCACCTCACTATGAAAAATTTTTCCATGAGCCGATAAGAAAATTAGTAAATATGTAAATACATCTTCTCTACCAATTATTCTATATCTTCACTGATAAATCAATATACTGGTCATCACCTGATGAATAATTTTTAAATCAAATTGCTTGCATAAATAGGGACCCCACAATAAATATTTACCTGGAAGCTGCACACACGAGAGTCAGCTTAGTGGAAAACTGGATTGAGAAGATATTTTGAAGTAGAATCTAGGACTTGGTGATTTATCAGATACAGGAAGAGGACAGTTAAGGGCCTTCCATAGTTTCTGACTTGAAAAATTAGGTGGTAAAAAGTTTTAATATTTCTCCACAATATTGTGATTATCTTTTAAGTATTATCTAATTCATAATTTTAAAAGTTTAGCTTTACTGAGATATACTTGACATCTAATTCATAATTTTGTTTCAATAAGTGTTTTCCAAATTTTCAAAAATTTAATGCCATTGTAACAATAATTTGTTTTTAAACTAAAGTTTAATCTTTATCCAAATTGCTATCCACATTGAAAAAGGGCAACAAAATTCAGATGAAAATATTTTCTTTCCTCCTTTCCCTTAAATCTAAACTTTTTAAATCTAATTTTTTTGCATGAATAAAAGTGGATTGTATAAATACTCCAAAATACCTTAAATCATAAAGCCTTCAGTTTTCCCAAATGTGCTGAATCCATGTAGAGCAATCCAGACAACTGAACTATAAAAACAGAGAGTTGTGTACCCTTGACTTAGTTTTATTTGAGTAGTATGGAGCATTGATCAACATTTGAGTAATGTAGATTCAACACTTAACCTCCTGAGAGGATAAGAAATAACCTCACATTCAATACCACCTATCTGTACCTAACTAGGCTATTGTCTCAAATTTATTCTCAAAAAATTACATTTTGATTCAAGTTTGATTTGATTATGAGAGAGATCCTACATTTCAACAAAATACAATGTCATTTTTAACATTATTTCATTTTTAGTTGTCTACAGAATTTTTAGAGATAATTTAAAATTTCATAATCAGTTGAACATGGGAGCATCAAAACTATCCTACATTATCACCTCATGGAAACATCAAAAATATCCTACATCATCACCTCATGTTTCTATTATTAAAGTCACTCTATGTGCATTTGAATAGAGGAGAGAATGACTAAAATTCATCTTCTTTCCTTTTAACGCCCGCTAGTAACTGGAGCAGCATTCAAGATTCTTTTCTATTCTTTCTGTGACTTTTCCAGCTGGTGATGAAGCTGGGCTTTGGAAGGAAAGCATTTCATTGCTCTGTTCTCCCCACTACCACCCTGGATCTCCTTCCATTTTGTTAATTGTAAGAACAACAAAAGCAAGAATGATTTAATGAGAGCTTATCATGTGCTAAGTTCTATGTTAAGCATGTGCAAATGTTATCTCCATTATTTGTGAATTATGTGTGAAATTAATTCACAAATACCCTGTGAGGCAGGATATTAGTTTATAGATAAAACTAGTTTGTAGATGAAAAAACGGATGTTCATAAAAATCATGTAACATGACCCAGGTCACATGGCTAGTTGAGAATGTTCCATACTTCATATTCAGGTCCCTCTGGTACTAAGTGACCATACTCTCTATTATTCCCAGATTCCATGTATGAGTATTAGTTTTATCAGAAATTGAGGGGAGAAAAACCTTTATTTGGAAGGATTATAGATTTTTGTCAGCGTTGTGAAGGTTATCAATGTCAATATCATGAATTCTCAAAGAGTGACATGGTAGACCTCAAGGGATCCATTTTAGCTTATGTAGTTTATTTAGGTATTATATTTTATGAATAACTAATGGTAGATACAGTTTAACATTGAAAGGGATAGTAATAAGAAAGAAAATGAAAGAAGAGAATGACACATAGTTTAAAATTTTTGATTGCCACTTTTGTACTGAACTCCATAAAAACATAATCAATTATAGCATTAGAAAATATTGAATTCATCCAAACACTTTAAAATGTTTCAGACAAGGAATAAAATAGACTCTATATAATTAATGTATAGCTAATATTTTAACTCATTACTAATACAGTAATTCCCCCAAGTGCTATAAATGATTGCATTATTTGACTCAATGTAATATTTTTTTCATAAAGAAATATATTTCCTTGAAAATACTTTCTTAAACCAGATTATTTTGTAACATGCATTTTCTACTCTAGAGATACTTCAGAAATTTATTCAAACTTTTTAATTTTGGGGAAAAAACATTTAAAATATGCTGATTGTTGGTATTTTGTAGGAAGACAGACATATTATTACATTTAAAATTGTCTGAACAGATGTAAAATAAGATGCATTCTGGAACATTGATAGAGGGCTGACATCTAGAAAAATAGTTATGCGCAATCAGAGTTTGTTGTAATAAATGACAAAATTTTTATATACTAAAGCCATTTATTGACACTTCAATAAAGGGCAGAAGGAAACTATTATAGAAAACAGTATACATGACTTAGATATGGTAGACAGATGGGAATCATAATGAAATATAAATGGAATACAATGGAGCAGAAAAGTGAAATGTTGAAAACATGTAATGATTAAAAATAGAAAAGTCTGTAATAAAGTAAAACCTTAAAACACTTAAGAGTGTTTTAAAGGGAGGTACTGGTAGATTCTAACCAGATGGGATAAAGATAAATCCATCAAACAGCATATGGGAAGAATGAATCTGATCAAACAGTTTAGGATGAGTTCAATCATGTGTGTTGATCACAATATTCAGGACTTCCAACTTTCTCTGTGGTTTGTGACATAGAAGCTGTGCCTATGTAATGAGAGTATCAGAGTGTATGTAGACTGCCAAAGAGAATGCCAAAGAGGACTTCATATGGAAGTATGAAATGTAACTTTTCAGTCTACGATTTTTAATTGTTGAAGGCATATTTCCAGCTAAAGTCAGTACAACTTAAAATACTTATCTGTGTTGTTGTCATGGTTTTCTTGGTGTTTGGCTACTAAAAATTAATAATGCTATATTAAGTCTCTGTAATCTTACATTGAGTGTTTTTCTTCCACTACCTCCAAAATATTTCCAATCTGTAAAAAAACAAACAACATATTCACAAGAGCTTCCTTCTACCTCCTTTCTTAATAGCAAACCAGTATCTGTCAAGTGGTCAACTTAGTTTTCATGGCCCTTTCTTCAAGGTCTGCCTTTCAGAAGATTTTGCTTGCCTATAGTAGGTTTGCTTGCTAGGTTTTCGGGATCTGGGGCTGTGGTTAGGAAGTAATATATGTGCTTAAATCCTACTGATCTTTAGAAATTACACGTTCCAGCAGAGCAGAAAAACTCATATTCAAGCAACAAGTTTATTGAAATTATTTTAAACAAGAAAATGTTGTAATGATATTTCTTTAAACTATAAGTAGTTATATAAATGAAAGGGCTTTTTCTTATTAAATATTTTTTTTCTCTGGAATACAGCTATGATTCCATATAAGCCAGGAAGACATCATGAAGAAATTTTGTACTATGAAATCAGAATGACTTGAATTTGGTTCTATATGGATTTGAGTAAATTACTGAGTCTTTGTTAACTTTAGTTTCCTCTCCTGTACAGTGAAGAAAATTTTGAAGATTTCAAACAATATGTGAAAAACTTCCAGTATATAAGAGAAAAATTGTCAAGTGGAAACTAAATTTAAAAAGTCCCCATACCGAAGTATGACATTTAGTCATTTAGTCATTACATCTTTCACCAACTTTCCTAAAGAAGAGCAATTTCCAAAATATAAATTCATTTAAATTCAACTTTTTGTTATTATAAAATGACCATGTGGTAAAGTAGTAATTATAAATTACTTTTCCTAGACAGAAAAGTGGCACTTTTACGGATGTTGAGGCATAAGGAAGGTCACCTGAAATGTTATTAACAATAATACTTACAATTCCTAAATGCTAGTTCACTAGCGCTTTCTTAAAGTAGCACTTTCTTAAAATTATTTTTTTTTAATTAGGTTGAGGAAATTCAGCTTGCTAAGTAAATATTGAATGATGTGCAAATTCTGCTTTAATAATTTTGTGAAACAATTGAGTTATTAAAGAAGTACATCTCACTACTTATATAGTAACTGTTCACATATTTTTTAATTCCAAAAAATAATGAACAGCTTCTAAGGAGAGAGCTGTACCATCTGCCCACCCCATTTTAGGGTCAATTTTAGACATTTAGGGTCAATTTTAGACATTGTAAAGTAAACCTGCTAAAGTAAAGTAAATAAATAATTAAATAAGATGTGTATCAGGGAGGTTTATTATAATCATAAAGGATATCTCACTGAAAACAATGGCAGAAAAAGTATTTGGTGAATTCAGGGCCCAGGAGAAATTAGACGCTGAAATTGAAACATTTCATGAACCCGAACAGCAATCCATGTCATTTATCTCTTTTTCTCTGAACTGGTATGGTTTCCTATCTCTTCATTCTCCACATGCTTATTTAGAATACTGACTGGCATATAATAAGCACAATATAAGTGTTTGCTAAAATAAAAATAAATATTTCTTAAATATAACTCTTTTTCTTTAGTGCATAAGGATTCACAAAATACAAGTTTCTTTTCTTTTTTTTTTTTTTTGCGGGATCCTCCCAGACCAGGGCACGAACCCATGTCCCCTGCATTGGCAGGCGGACTCTCAACCACTGCGTCACCAGGGAAGCCCACAAGTTTCATTTTGAGAGATGAAAAGATAGTAACCTGATTGATATCTCTGAATCCAAATTCTCAGGATAAAGAATCTGACTGGCCTAGAATGAGTCCCGTGTCCACACCTGGTTAAATATACTGTGCTTAGGGGGCAGAATCAAGAAGTATATACATAGGCATACAAAGCAATGAGAAATGGATCTGCTCTGAGCTGAAACTTAAAGAGATGTTTACTGTAGAATGTTTGAGACCTTCTGTCTATATACTCCATCAGTACCCACGAGCCATGCTAAAGTAGAAAATATTCAATGGGAAGAAAAAGGAAAAATGCAGTAGGTTCCTCCCTCCCTCCCTCCCTCCCTCCCTTCCTTCCTTCCTTCCTCTCTCCCTCCCTTCTTTTCTTCCTCCCTCCTTCCCTCCCTCACTTCCTTCTTTCCACTAGTTTTATAAATCTAAGAAGTCTCTTCTTAGGTAAAGTATATCCATAATATTGAGCACAAAGATCTATCACTAAATTTAACAGCAGTAAATAGAAAACTGAACTCCTGAAAATCTATTGCTCACTTAGTTACATCAAGTTCTGCTTCCTGTGCAGTTACATCAATGTTTAGCTCATACATTCATAAACGTGTAACACGGTTATGTGTGTGTGTGTGACCCTCAACCCTTTGCAATCACAATTACATCTTCAAATTTTGTTCTTGGTCACATTCTTTCTCTTCTTTAGGGTCTTAGTAGATATTTATATAATTTTTGCCAGAAATATACCTCTTCAGTACCCACTCTGTTCCTCCACATTCTTTTTCACAACTGGATATTAATTTGACCTCAGGGTCTAACATAGAAGTAATTTCATTGTTGTGAGAAGGGCCTCTTCTGGCCCCATAATTGTATCTTGGGTATCTCAGTGTTTGCTGTGTTGAATGGAAATTCTGTTGATTGTTTAACTCTTCATTACATCCTTTATATTGTTGTAACTTTAGTACCGTAACATCTCAGAGCTTGGTGCATTGCATAACTCTGAAAATACCTGTTGAATACGTGAATGACCAAATCTGGAGAGAATATTTCAATCACAGTTCATTACAGTGAAATAGCAGGGCATATCACCTAACTTTGGGCATTCTATAAAATTAAGTAACTATATAAAAACAATGTTTATCAGCATCATCATGACAATCATTGTCATTGAGCTATGTTCATGTCAGTCCGAATATGCTAACATTTTTCATTCATTCTTATTAGTTATTGCCCTTTTTTTAAAAAATTTTAGTCCACTCTCTCATTTCATCCCAGAGCTAAGGCCAAGAGGTAAGATTAAGATTTGAATAGCAGTCAATCCTTGTATTCAAAATCTTGATTCCTCATCAATAAACAAGGCTTTGTTACTAAGTCAGGCTCATTATGTCTCTTATAATGAGTTGTTTCTCAGGAGACCAATCCCCTTGGAAAACAGACATTTGTCCTTTTACCCCAAAAGTTATCTAGATTTCAAGATATGTCTGAACTCTAGCAATGTAAAAAAATTGAATGTCTTCATTCACTTATTTGTGTGTGTTTGTGTGCTTGAGGTTTTTTTTTCCTCTTAGGTCTCCTGAGTCCTCCAAAAGATAACATTTAGTCAGTTATAGACCAAATATGCCCAGGCATGCAAAAACATGAGTAATAAATAGAAGTTCTGGAATATGATTAAATTGTAATCCCCTACTAGGTTATCATACCTCAATACTTCCAAGCCTGGAATAGGGGTTATAAATTTATGAGGGCCAAATAAGAAATTACAAGGGAACAAACAAAATGAACAAAGCAAAAGAAGAGGAAGGAAGGAAGAAAGGAATGAAGGTGAGAAAGAAGTAAGAAAAGAAAGAAATCTAAAAAAATAAACAAAAATAAAGCAAACAAAAAACCTGTCCATTCCATCTGTTAACCTTCTAAAACAAATGTGATGTATCTTTCTTTTGGCCTACATTATAAGAGTTATTAGCAGTGCTAGGCACATCAGTTAGGATTCAGTACATTTTCCATCATTAACTGTGGGAAGTTAATAGACTTTTGCATTTGTTCACTCAATAAATTTATAGAGGGCTTGTTTATGTTTAGGATTTCCTAACATTCCTTGAGGAACAAGGAGTTTACAGAAAGGAGCCAGTGTTAGTCCAAATGGATCTAAGTAATATACAACTTTAAATTTCCTTAGAAATTGATTCCAATAAAAATAAATGAGTAAGGTGTCTGTAATACATAAATCATTAGACAAGTTTTCTTTAAAAGAGACCCCTATTTCTGGTGAGGTATACCATATAGATTCTAAACTCTTAAGGCCATGATTTAACACATTTAAATGTATTGAGGTTGGACATCCCTGGTGCAGTGGTTAAGAATCCACCTGCCAATGCAGGGGACATGGGTTCGAGCCCTGGTCCAGGAAGATTCCACATGCCACAGAGCAACTAAGCCCGTGTACTACAACTACTGAGCCTGTGTTCTAGAGCCTGTGAGCCACAACTACTGAGCCTGCGTGCCACAGCTACTGAAGCCCACATGCCTAGAGCCCATGCTCTGCAACAAGAGAAGCCACTGCAATGAGAAGCTTGTGCACCATAACAAAGAGTAGCCTCCGCTCGCTGCAGCTAGAGAAAAACCTGCGCACAGCAGCAAAGACCCAATGCAGCCAAAAATTAAATAAATAAATAGATAAATAAATAAAAATAAATGTATAGAGGTAATTTTTTTAAAAACTAAGTTAATGAAGGATAAAATTGATTAGTTAAAAACAGAATTATCAAAAGCAATCAGAATTCATAGCTTCAACATTATACTACGTATCTTTAGAAATCGATGGACAGCACAATAAAGTCTTCTTCTAGAGCAGTGATTTCCTGACTGTTAATTAGAATCCCCCATGGACTATTGTTAAAAGAGACATCGGGGATCCTGATACAGGCCAGGAGTGGGTTTGGTAAATCTTGTAAAAAAAAAATCTCCAGGTAATTCATATAATTAGTTAGATTTAGGACCCATTGCTCAATTACCTTCTGTAACATTATTAACAGCAAAAAACATGAGCTAAATCACTAAACTTTTATCAATTCCCATTGTCCTGTCATTAATTAGCAAAATCCTTAAAATGTAATTTTTTTACTTCAAATATTCCAATCAAAACATACCCAGCATTCAGATTTTCAACATTCCCCAATCCTTATAAAAAATAAATAAATAAACTGAATTTGGAGAAGGAAATATATGATATTGAATGGTTCTTGCCTTCCTCCATTCCCAAGCTCAAAAATTCATTTTGAATCCACGAATTTGAGCATTTGAACTGTTTGAGCTCTACATAACGTAGGCTGGAACACTGTTAGGGGAAACACATTCTACTGTGACTCTGGTTTCCTTTTTCTCTACTATCCATGAAGCCACTCACACCTGCAGCTAGGCTTGGAACACTAACTAGCCTCCAGAATTCAAGTCACTTGAACCCAAGTCAGCCTTGTCTGGAAAACTGAGATGTTCTCTATTCTCACACACTGATAGTCATTCACTGTGAAAGACTCACAACAGAGAGTTTAAGACGTGGCAGGAATACATTGTAGCACTAAGAACAATTTGAGAACGTGAATTAAATACCCTTCTTGTATTAACCTTATTACTGCAGATCCAATTGATCCTTCTAGATATGAGATTTATTGGGAGGGGGGCTGGCATGATCAACAAAATATTTCTCTAAAAATTTGAATTCTATTGCTGCTGCTTTGTCTCCTGAGAAACCACAAAATGATTAGCATATAATATTATCCTCCCTATTTGTTTTTACCATAACAGCAAGAGAAAGGTAATGTGCAAGGCAGAGATACAAAGGTAGTTGGAGGTTTGGTCTTTAGGCATGTATTCAAATAAATTGTTGGCCCTCACAAACAATTTATCGGACTTTCATGAACATTACATATAAGTGTAAAATCCACTAGAATAAAACTATTTAAATAAAATGTGAGAATTCTAATAAGAGGAGGTAACATGAAAAATCATAAGGGCCACAAGAGTACAATTTTTGTACTGATTTAACACTAATGTTTAATTTAAGAATTACAAATTATTCATACATATGTGTGTTTACTGAACTAAGTTTTAATTTTTCTTATGTCATTAGAACAAGAAAGACTTGAAAAGAGTAGGAAAAAAACATATCACTTTTTCCCTGTCCAACTTAATTGTGAAGCTGAATAGATGGAAAGCAAATATATACCAGTATTTCCCCATAAATAACATTCTTCAACACTCTACACAGAGTCTGATATAAGTAATTGACTGGTGCATTAAGTTACTGAAGTTCTAATTCATATACATTATTGCAATTTCTGCTCAACTTATTATGCAATGCTTTAGATTACCTTTTATTCTTGTTCTAATAAAAATTCAATTCACTCTTTTTGTAATGTTATATACCTCTAATTTAGTAATAATAATAGCTATCACTTATTGAACACAATATGTGCCAAATACATTGATAAATATTAAAATATCTTATTTAGTACCTAAAAATATTTCAGTGGCCTGTCTTATGATCCCTGCATCTATGGGACACAGGTGAGCATAGAATGATTAAGACTGCAATGTTTCACAACCAAGAAATGGTAGAATCAGGATACAAAGACATGCGACTGACAAATTCCTTGCAATCAATCAATTAACCATGCATTCTGATTCCTATTTCAGCTATGTCAATTTCTCACACTTGAACATTTTATAAACTTTAAACACAGGAGTACCGTGGATATTTTATTGTTCCTTTTTGGATTGCTCCACATTTTTTGGTGTAAAGCGAAAGCAAAAAGAAAAAAAAAAAATCACATTTAAATCTATAGTTAAATGTGACGGTATAATTGTTTGTGTGTGTGTTTGCATGTTTCTTTTATTCAAACACAGTGTTTCCTTTCTATCCTACACTGTTGAAAGTATTAAAAATAGATAATTTAGGGCTTCCCTGGTGGCGCAGTGGTTGAGAGTCCACCTGCCGATGCAGGGGACACGGGTTCGTGCCCCGGTCTGGGAAGATCCCACATGCCGCGGAGCAGCTGGGCCCGTGAGCCATGGCCACTGAGCCTGCGCGTCCGGAACCTGTGCTCTGCAACGGGCGAGGCCACAACAGTGAGAGGCTTGCGTACCGCAAAAAAAAAAAAAAAAAAAAAAAAAGATAATTTATTTATTGTGAGAAATTCAATGTATAGGGAGAAAGCAAAATCTCATTTAAAGTAATAGAACTTACCCTGAGCAAGACAGAAAATAGTCAATTTTAAAATATCACCTGTGAATCAATCATAAATGTAATGGCGTAATTTTTATTTTATACATGTATAAACATATTATTTTTTAAATTGTGAATTCTATTTCATTAACATTTTCTTTTAAAATACAATTTAATATCTCCATGTCCAGTATTCCCTATGTACTATCCCCAATAAAATTTAACACAAATTAAGGAATTTTTGTTTGTCATGTTCCCTGATGTGAATATCAAAAGTCCCTGCAACATTAGAGGCACTTAATTAATAACTGTGGTATGAATGAATAAATTCAACCAAGTTTTTATATTTGGAGATTTTGGCTGTTTTCAATTTCATAATATTAAAAACTCATATGTGATGACTATGACTTATTCATTGAACAGAATGAATGGCTTTTGAATTTTTCTAGTTTTTCTTTTTTTAACAATTTAGAAGCACAAGGGAGTTATCTATTTATTTTCTTGTCTCTGCAGACTGGTATTTGAATTGGTGATCCTGAGAGAGGGGTGGGGAGAAAGGAGACAAGATGGTAGAGTAGAAGGGCCTTGGAGTTCACCTCCTCTCACAAGAACACCAAAATCACAACTAACTGCTGAACAACCATCGATAAAAAAGACTGGAACTTACCAAAAAAGATATTCTACATCCAAAGACATAAAGAAGAATCCCAGTGAGATGGCAGGAGGCCATAATCAAATCTTAAGAGAGAGATGGGTTGGTCTTTTTATGACTACTTTTTGGTTTTTAGGAGAAATATCTGTGCAATTTCTCTACAATAAGATTTGACTCGTCAAATTATTTGATTGGGTTGTGTAATCTCTTAAATCTCCTCTACATATTACCTGCACAAAATTTTTTTCTGGTTAGTTTTGTTTGTTTTCTCATATCATTGTGATTTATGGTGAACAGACTTTTTAGTTCTATTTATGATTTGAGACTTTATGAGGTGTCTGAGGACAAGATGAGGCTAGATAACAGCTAGCTGCCACCTCCACTGGCATCATCTAAGGGATATGGGAAGACAGAAGAAAGGGCTCAGGGATAGGGCTTTTATATTAGTAAATTGCCTCCAGAAAAATATACACCTATTTATAACCCCATTGGCTACAGATGAGAATTCCTTGTTTCCTAATCCTTGGACTACAGTAGATAGTTTCAGTCTTCAAAAAGTGTCATTTGTTTAGGAGGAAATGGGCATTTCATTTTATTTTTATGTTTTGCTTACTACTTTAATGGAATACATCTTGTAAGTTTACTCATTTGTGAATTTCCTTTTTGTGTGTTTTTCTTAGATGATTTATTTCTTGCAATGTTTGTCTTAGTTCTTACTACTTTTACATTTGAGCTGGAGTCACATTGAGAAGCTGGTTTCAGACTGAGAGCTGAGACCACTGTATGTCTTTTGTATTTCTAATTTGATTTACTGGTTTCTCTTACTGCATGGTTCTTTCATATTAGGGCATGCAGAGATGAAGACTTGAAAAGGTCCCTGCACTGCATGTTTAGATACAGAACTGAGGCTGGTACTGAGTAACTTTGCCAATTAACACCAGGGCCAGCAGTTCAGAGAAGACACAGGGCACTATTGAAACTTTCGGGCATCCAGTGTCCGGAAAGTTAGAAACAGTTTAAACATTTCATTCTCAATATTACATTGAGCTTCAAATAAATTGAAGGCACTGTGAGGGGTGTAATGCTCTGCTTTCTTCAGGGATTCACAATCTAGTGTTTCTTTATTTCTTGATATCCATTAAATGAATGCATTGATGTATTATATTAGAGATTAAAGTTCTGACTTAAAATGGAGTTCAAGTTATACCACTTGGTGTAACAACAGGGTCGCACCTGAAGTGGTGAGAACATTCACTGTGTATCAGTTACCTGGAAAAGAAACTAAGTGTCTTTTAGTGGGAGTGTCTAGTTGGGCTGCATTCAGGTAATCTCACTCTTTGGATTTCTATCACAAAAGCATCAAGGAAGAAGACGGCAAAGAGATGGGACAGAACCGAGGCAAAAGAAATCTTAAAAGACACCTACAAGTTTGTGTCAGCTCTTTGAAGCACCAACAAACTTACTGTGTCTCAATAAGAAATGGAGCAGAGCCTTTCAGCCTTGAGAAGAATCTTTCTGTCGTGATACAGTACACTTTGTGTTTTTAAAGTCAGTCTATATTTATATTCTTGTACCCCCTTTGATTCCTTTCCTGCTTTCTTAATATTTATTGAAGTATGTATTTGTTTGTTTGTTTATTTACATTTATAGGTTACTCTTGCTGAGCTAAAGTTGAACTAAGAGTAGAATTAGGGTACAAATTTATAAAGTAAAAACTATTGAGTGAAAGTGGGGTACCTTAATGTTGGAGTACACGGTATCGAAGTACGAGAACTCCAAAGAGAGATGATTCACTCTGAGAAGTACTAGATTAATTAATGATATGTTCCTTCCCACCTAGAGATTCATCCTCTATGTTTAAGGCACAAAATGCTAAGTCTTGTTACAAAAACTGAGGCAAATATTCTTACACCCATAGACGTGTAAAGACAGTACAAGGAAATTTGTGATAATTGCTATAATCTGAATTACATTTTGGTGAAATGCACTTACAGCTTCTTAACTGATTGACAACCAGTGGATTTGGCACATATTTCATTCCATTTCTCTGCAAAAATGATCAAGAGGAATTTTATTCATTCTCTAATAAAGATTAAACTAGGCTAAGTTATCCATTTATTATGAGTTTGATATTTTCAGGATGTACCCCTGAGGGCAAAGTTGGGCAGTCTGATTTAGTTCTTGAAATGCATACCTTAAATTGCATAGATTTGCCCTTGGTCCATCCTATTTATTGATTCCAAGGCTTTACTCGCAAGATACAGCAGGTGATGGAAATGAGGCAGCAAAATCTAAGTAGGGTTAAGTATAGGTTGCATATATGCTGGCAGTCCAAGGAAAGTTGATGCAAAGAGCTCAGTCTTCTAAAGATAACTGTTGGCAGGACTTCCCTGGTGGTGCAGTGGTTAGGAATCCCCCTACCAATGCAGGGGGCACAGGTTCGATCCCTGGTCCAGGAAGATCCCACATGCTGCGGAGCAACTAAGCATGTGCGCCACAACTACTGAAACTCATGCGCCTAGAGCCCGTGCTCCTAGAGCCCATGCTCCACAGCAAGAGAAGCCACCACAATGAGAAGCCCGCACACTGCAATGAAGAGCAACCCCCACTCGTCACAACAAGAGAAAGCCTGCGCACAGCAATGAAGACGCAACACAGCCAACACTAACTCTAAATAAATAAATAAATATAAATAAATATAATTGTTGGGTAAAGTCTGGGTTCTCTGAGAATCAGACACCAAGTTGAGACTAGAGCTGCAAAGATTTTAATTGGGTAACTGTGTGAAAAATATGGGGAATCTGAGAGAGAAACCAGACCACACTGCAAGTCTGACTCTGAGGGAAGAAGAGAGGGAGGTAAAGCTGGTAGAAGTATATGCTAGACTGCCATGCAGCCTAAGGAAGGTCTGGTAAGGCCTTCAGAAGCCTTCAAACCAAGGTCAGCTTTCAAGAGAGTCCTATGTCTCCCAGGAATGCCTTACCTTAGTAAACTGCCTACACTCAGTCCTTGGCTGGGTGCAGCCTAGGGGGACACATGCCTTCATTGCTAGCATGGCTGTGGATTTCAGAACACAGCAGCTGGGGCCCTTGGTCCATAATCTTTCCTATAGTTGGAGGGCTGTGAGGTTCATTCTTTAGGCCATCACAATAAAATGGGAAAGACGACAAATTATGTAAGAGTTTTCATTAAGTATTTACCAAATGCTTATGATAAGGGTTTCATATGAATTATTATGTTTAATGCACATAGTAATTATTTAAGTAAAGACTTACTCTGTCACAATTTTAAAAATGAGGAATCAGAGACGTGGAGAGGTAAAATAATTGGCCCAAGGCCACAAACTAGTTGGTGGAGTATAAGCAGGAGTCAAGGAAGGTGTGTCTAACTCCCAAACCCATCTTTTCTTTTTTTTTTTTTTTTTGGCGGTACACTGGCCTCTCACTGCCGTGGCCTCTCCCGCCGCGGAGCACAGGCTCCGGACGTGCAGGCCCAGCAGCCAAGGCCCACGGGCCTAGCCGCTCCGCGGCACGCAGGATCCTCCCGGACCGGGGCATGAACCCGCGCCCCCTGCATCGGCAGGCGGACTCCCAACCACCGCGCCACCAGGGAAGCCCCCAAACCGATCCTTTTAACTTCTGCAGTCAAGTGGTTGAAAGACAGTGAGAAAAACAAACAAGCAAAAAAATGAACAGGAAGGTTAGGGAAGAAAAAATCTATAAAAAAGAAATCCATGTCCATTCTTACAAATGCTAAACCTTCAGCTACTATAGGTTCTTGGATAAGAAAGGTAAGAATGAGTGAAAGAAAGTTTCTAATTTTGTTTGTTTTTTTCTCCCAAATAGTGATTTGATACTGTATTCTGTGGAGCTCTCTAGTAAATTTTGGTAACAAGGGGTGGACTCTCCCCTCACTAGTATCTAAATTAAATTGTAGTTAAATGCAAAACATCTGTGTTGAATGGACTACAAAATTTTGAGGCCATTCCTGAAATATTCAAAGTATTGAAATGTTTCTGGATGATGACACCAACAGTTTTCTGAGGTCACTTCCTGTTTTCAATATCAGTATCTCAAACACACACACTTACACATCCTCTAAAAATATTTACAAGTTTAATAGTTTGAAAGAGTACTAAATGACTAATCTACCCAAGGTAAACATGTTTCAGGCAGACTTTCCATAGTAAAAATAATAAAACAAAAATATGCCAAAAACACATTTTTTAGAGGTAGAGATATCCTTTCTAATTTATAAACTAAATGGGTGACTTTTGAACAGGTTATAATTTTTAAAATTTTAAAGTATTACCTATATAAGACAATCTTTTAACTTTCATAACCTCTATTTTGGTCTACTTGATACATTTAAAACATCAGAAATAAGTGATGAATTACTTTTCCGTTGATAGAAGGTTGTAAAATTTACTAATCCTTTAGCCAGACATTGAATGTTTGAATAATTGTAGATAGATAAAAACACATTATATGTAAATCTTTAAAAAGTAGCTTAATTGTTAATCAGCTATATTCCAATTTAAAATAAAAAGTTTAAAATAAAAGTAGTTTAGAGCTATCTAAAGAAAGAATAGTCAACAAATCAAAATGAATTACAAGGCAGAGGTGCAATGCTTAATTCTTAGGAAACCTAAGAGCCAGAAAGAAGCTGTGTAGGGTACAATGATTAAAGTGTGCACCCTAACATCAGCTTGCATGGGTTTAAACTCTGACTCTTATACCTGCATGTACTTGGACAATGTGCTCAAATATTCTATGCCTCAGTTTAATCAACTGTGAAACAGAAATAATAATACTTCATAAGATTTCTGAGATGATTAAGTTAGCATTTAAAATGGTACATAGCACACAGACATGATCAATGAATATTATTAAAAATAATTATTAGCAAAGTAGTTTTATTAACAAAAAAGGAGAGAAGATTAATGTTGAATACTAAATAGTAGTGAAAAGGATGGATTAGTCAATGGCTAAGGATTTTTAAAAGGCTAAAATGACAATATTTTGTTGAAGATTTCTTTATAAGAAAATATTTTTGAAGAGAGTTAGAAGTAATAAAGTATTTAATTGACAGCAGGAAAGTAGGTCTCTCAATCTCCTTTCTAACTTGGATATTTAATAGTTCTTTATATAAATTTTGTTGTACTTTTTATACCAAGATGTTTTTTCCCTGGTTCTCAAAAAAACGTATTTTAAAAAAGGAAAAGGAAAACCCTATACACATTGTTCAAAAAAGTATCACTAATGATTTATTAATAGAATATTCACTTCTGGACTTAAGAGTCCATATTATCCATCAATGTAATTAGTAAAGACAAATGCTAATTATTATTGAATATATGGCTGTTTTTAAGATCTTGTCAATGGTCTCCAGGAAAAAGATCACTAGGTATACACCTGTAATCAAACAAAGTTGGGTTTATTACTTGCTTCAGTGAGGGAGGCCATAAATTATGTGGACCATGGATCATCTCAATTTGAGGGCATTAGGAAGACTGTTACAGGTTTTAGCACTATGACAGGTGATTCTGATAGGCCATTTGGGTATGTGGCCTTACTCTGAATGAGATGCTGTCAGGAAGTAGAGGAAATTCCATGATTTGATATCTTAATATATATCTTCTATAAGACAGGAGAAATTTTATAAAGCTAAGTCTACAATTAGTAAAGAAGCAGCAGTCACTCCTACTACCCAAGAAGAGGGAAAGTTTGCTAATTTTGCACTTTATATGGTGAACTTGTTTTTGTTTGTGCTAAGACAAGACTACAGAGTGGCCTTGTTTTCTCATTGATTTCATCACTTTTCAAAAAAGACACAGTGTCTTTTTTTATTTTCTTGCTCTATGAACTTGCTCATGTTCAAACGGAGAACACTACAGCCTAGCTGTGGGTGCCAGGTAAACTTCTAACAAAACCAAGGCCTAGATATTTATGTCACACCATTTTCCTGGTATCAGAGGAAGCCTCGTTTCTTTCTCAAACCCAAACAAAAAAATAACAGAATATATCTCAGTGGTCCACGTAGGTTAGTTACCTATTGCTGTGTAACAAGAAACCCTGGAATTTAGCATCTTAAAACAACAAACATTCTTTATCTCGGTTTCTGTGGGTTGGGAATTCAGAAATGTGATAGGTAGGTGATTAAGGCTTGGGGTCTTTTATGACATTGCAGTCAAGATGTGGGCTGAGGCCACAGTAATGGGAAGGCTTGACTAGGGTTAGAAGATCTGCTTCCAAAATGACTCACATACCTGCTGTTGACAGACTGTCTCAGTTTCTCACCATATGGGCCTGCCAGAAGACTGCTCGGGTATCCCATAACATGGCAGTTTGCTTTTCCCAGAGAAAATGGTCTCAAAGTACAAGATGGAAGTTGCCATATCTTTTATGACCTACCTTCAGAAGTCATGCACGTAATTTCTGAAATGTCTTATTGGTTATTGCTATGGACTAAATGTTTATGTCTCTCGAAACTTCATACGCTGAAGTTCTGATCCCAATGTGATGGTATTTGAAGGTGGGACCTTTGGGAGGTAATTAGGTTCAGCTGAAATCATGAGGATGGAGTCCTCATGATAAGATTAGTGCTCTTATGAGAAAAGGAAAAGACAAGACCCTTTTCTCTCTGACATGTGAATATACAGCAAGAAGTTGGCAATCTGCAAAGCAGGAGAAGAAACTCTCACCAGAACTCTGTCAGCACTTTGATCTTGGACTGTTCAAGCCTTCAAAATTGTGAGAAAATAAATGTTTGTTGTCTAAGCTACTCAGTCTATGCTATTTTATTATAACATCCTAAACTGACTAAGACAGTCATCTAAATCAGCCCAATTCATTGTGAGAGGGAACTACATAAGCATATGAATACCAAGAAGAAAGGAACATGGTTGGCTTACTCAGAGGCTGGTTACTACATGTATACCAAAGTAAATACTAGGAGAAATTTGCATTATATAGTTTGTGGCATAGAGCAATATATAGATGTTTCCCCTTAACAAACTGGCTAAAGAGAAATCACAAACCACTTGGTTTGATGCCTTGGCATCAAGCAAGGCACAGAAACATTTGAACAAGCAATACCAAAGCATATAAAGTAATAGGAAGCTCCTATGCTTTAAGTAGCATTGAGGATTCAGAATGTACAGGATGACGATGTTCTCCATGTGCTAAAATGAAAACTGGGACAGACAATAAAGAAGACTATCTGGGGATACTGCCTTTACTACTGAATTTATTATGCCAGTAATGAGCACACCAAAACAACTTACTTCATATGAGAAATATAAACCTCCCAAAGAAGTTATCCAACTGACTTAAAGAAACACAAAGTCTTCTGATAACATTAACCATTCTGTCACCTATGCCAGAGGCTTATGTGAATAGTATGAATATTCAGTATTAGGCAAAGGAAACCTGGGCAACTCACACTGAAATATGTTTTCTTCCTGTTACTTCCACAAAACTGAAGTTGTTGTACGAAAAGTACAATTTAGCTGCTCAGAAGCAAAGAAATATTTTAAAAGTGAGTTGAACAGAGAGATTATCTCAAATGACAATGAGAAATCTTATTGTTCAGGGGAAGTTACAATATCTTTACTTTCCCAGTAAACATACTAATCCACAGAACAATATTGTTCAAACTTGAATAATAGAAAAACCTCATTTGAATGGGGAAAATGATTTTCATGAATTCCTGACTGCTTAGATTACTTTTAATATAATTCTAATTAAATGTGTAAAATAACAAAATTAGGTATCAATCCATAGCTCATGTAGAGATAAAAAATCAGTACTAATTTTTATAATGAAACATGAAAAAGCACTTAAACAATAATATTTAAATTAAGATATGATGCTCATAAATGGAATCACTTATGAAATAAATATTATATGGTATGCCATAGCATTTTTAAAAATTCAGCACATCTCTAGAACTACGTGCCTCAAAATAACTCACATCTTTCATTTCCTAACCCAGACTACTGGAGTGCACTTGTCACTGTAGTCATGGCATCATATGACCTTTAGTTGACACAAATATTGAGTCATAAAATATTGAGTCTGTCTCTTATTTTGACAATAACTTTTGCAGTTAAACTATCATCATAGCCAAGGTAACTATAAATAAAAGGCAAAGAAGATACTACAATAGCATGATTTTAATTGACTATAAAATGCTGATGCAGAGAATCTAACACACACACACACACACACACACACATATATCCCAATATGTGATGTATATGTATTCATGTGTGTATTTAAATTAGCATGAAATTACAATACAAAAATTAGGAAAATAAACAAACTTTGGTAATTACTAAGTGTGTACTTTGGGGGAAAAAACATTTTCTTTTGTTTCAATGGAAGTGAAGGTAGGAGTAGGTGAAAGACTTAAAATCTAGTTGAGGAAATATCTATTATTAGGAATATGTAATGGTGAAAGTCAGAATGAAATATATGCTAAGGGAAGCCCCCCGAAAATGCTGTGGGTTTCCGTAGCACCTGTAGCAGATAAATATAAACAATTATAGTCCCAGTACCAGAGTCTAGTTTTCATGTATTTCTTTTGGAGGAAGTGAACTGGTTGGGGAAAGATAGTCTGCAAAATTCATATACATTGTAATCTGTTAAAAAATTTCTATTGAGAGTTAAGGGTAGAATCTGTAAACAGGGATTGCTTAAAAACTCATTAGGTTTATTGTTTAAAAGAAAACCAATTCCATTTAATAGTGCCAGGTACTGTAGATACAGAACAACACTATTATATCTGTTGTATGAGAAGCTGGTAAGTTCTAGCTTTCTATAATGTATTTTGGAGCTTTGTTTCCATTTTCAATTTAAGCAAAAATATTTGACAACCTCCACACTTTCTTTTTACTTGCAATGTCCTGCTAACAAAACATTTTCCCACTAGTCCAAATAACAATCTAGTTACAACTGAGAACAGTTCACAGGCTAGAGCACCTGTCAGAATTATATCAAACCAGCATCCAGCTCACTTACAATGGACAAAAACCAGGAAAATCAAGAGCAAGTCTTTTCCTCTAACTTTCAGAGGTTATATCTCTTGACCCACAGGAACTGCACATTTTAAAATCTTTACTGGCAATCACAACATCAAGCTTTACATATAAGATATTCTAATATTTGTAATTCAAGGAAGTTGAAAGAACTGTTTCTGATATAGCAGAGCTGCAGTAGGTGTGCCCTTTCATATAAAAGCTTGCTTATTTATGGCAATTTCCTTTGTCCAGTACTGTGAAAGAATGTGGAAACTGTTTAAATTTATCATGAAATATGCTGTTTACTTATAAGTTTTCTGATCCTGAAAGCCTAATTTGCATTCAACCAAACGGCTGTGACCATCTAAAGAGAAGAACTTAAAAGATAAGCAAATCTAAGTACATGCAATTATTTTCATTGGCAAGCAGGCATTGATATCTGAAATATAAGTCAAGGTGATTGTTCTTATATTTGAATTGAAATTTCCCATTGTTGAATAACATGAAGTTGTGGTTTAAGCATTCACTCTTTTAGCCCTATCTGTTAGGATGAATTCTTGCATATTGTGTATTTTTAAGAATGCACAAATCAAATGATTCTATATGTTATAGAAGTAAACTTTTGTATATATTGTAAATTGACATAATTAATTTTCATGGTTCATTTTTAAAGAATCGAAAAAAATATTTTAAACTGTATAAATGTATGGAAGCCTGAAGAAAAGATATATATTTAGCCATTTAAGCATATTATAAAGAGTAATTAAATTTTTAAATGGATAATATGTACATTCATTTGTGTAATTCCACAATTCTACACCCATTTCATTTCAAAGATAAATCTAATAGTTTTCTATATTCACATAATGTGCAGATAATATAGATTTAAAACTAAATTCACATATTCAATTCACCATTATTCACATTACCAGTATTGGGTGATAAAATCATTTTTATACCCTTATTAACCAAATCAAATTTCATTGTAAATCAAGGAGTCAGTTAAAAAAAGACACACTTAAATCTCTGAAACTATCTTCAATTATTATTAAATCGATAATAAATATAATAATGGTTCTTTGTCTCCTATGGTTCCTTAAATCATGCCTAATTCTAAGTTTTCTTATACTTTAGAGTATACGTCTTTTCAAGAGTGCTTAATATATTAATAGGGAGTCACTAAAATGATCAGAAGATCTGTATTCAACATTATACACACTTTCCCATGAATTATACTATTGGTGCTTACTGAATTAAGATAATTACCTATGATTATGTTTGAAACTGAAAAGTACAATTGCACCTCATTTATACAAAATCACCTGGAAAAATTTTAAAGAAGTAAAATCTTACAATTTTAAGCAGCAAAATTTTTTAAGTTAAATACTTTCATAAAAAATGTATAAATGCAAAAACTTCTATATTGTCTTAATCCAAGTACAATTCATTCCAAATAACACTTTATAAGAATACAAGATTATTGGACCACATGCCATCACCAACAGCTATCTTTGGAAAGGCCTGTAATTTTCCTGGGTCTTATTTTCTTCATATGTAAATTACAATGGCTTCCATAAGTAATTTTTGTGTCTCTAAAATTATATGTGATTTAAATGACCTCCAGAGAAGTTTTGGGAAGTTTCATTTTCTTGAAAGAAGACAAAAGCTGTATTTCTGTAGTGGAAATATCCCAGAATAATAATAATATTTACTGAGATCTTATTTGTGCCAGGCAATGTTTTAGGTACTCTACGTATATTAATTTGATTAATTCACATGGCAACTCTATGAAGTAGGTGTTATTATTACTTCCAGTTTACAGATGAGAAAATTGATATCTAGAGAGTTTAGGAAACATGCCTGAGTTCACACAATTAATAAAGGGAGGAACAATCTGACTTCAGAGCCATTTTATATAACTTCATTAAAAAAAGACATGTTTCTAATTTTATATCTTATTATCACATTATTTCAATTCAACAAACATTAATTGATTTCTAACTACTTATAGACTGCTATGGGAGATATAATGACCAAAAGCTATCTTTAATCTTTGAAATACCACATGAATTGAGTTATGCAAATGCTAAAATTGTATAAAGAGGTCTCCACTACAAGGTGGATGATCTTTCTATGCTTGGCCCCATTACTTACTAGCCAGGAAACTTTAAGGAATTCATCTACCATTTCTCTGCCTCTGTTTCCTCAGTATAAACTATGTATAATAACACAGGCCCTTTTATTTTTACAGATATTCTTTTACATTGTAATACATTTTGCAGGATAAAAGGTAAATGTAAATGATTTTACTACTAATAAAAATTAGTTATTAACATAATTCTACAAACGGACTTAATGTAACATGAGACAAATTTGGAAGTTCAGATACACTTTGAATCAACATGGCAATCTTTTCCCTATAGTACTGAAAGTGAATTATTTGACTCTCTGGGACTTACATTTATTCATATACTGAAAGCAATTGAGCTAATTAATTCATAAAGTATTTTGTGATTCTTGGATGAAACTGAATATGAAAACAAGTTTTATAATAGTTTCAGATTTTACCAAAACATATACACATATGTACATATTAATTTCCTGGCATTTATGCCATGGCTTTTCTCTAAAAATCCCAAGGCTTTTCATAAATTTGAATTTAATTTCATAGATGTTACTTTTCACAACTGAAGAGTTATAGAAGCACCTGAAAGGCTTTTTTTTGATATAATTCTACTACAATAAAGGTATTTAGTAACCTGCAAATTCTTGTGGATCACTTCGAAGTAAGCTGAAAATCCCTGTGCAAACATCACACACAGCAAACCTGTAGACAATGGAAGACAACTGTCATGTACTTTCTAAATCTTCTCTTTTTCATGCAAAGTGCTCAATGCCCTTCCATCAGTGCTTAATGTGCCCTAGATTTCAGGTCTTTAGGCTCTGGTCACTTTCCTAAAGACATGCTCTGACATCTACAATTTCTATTTCCTTCCTGTTAATGTACGCTACAGAAACATTGACCTATCTGTAACCTTCCTTTCACACCACACTGTTCACCCCCCATACTATATTTGCACAAAAAAGTCTGCACTTTACAGTCTAATGGTTACCATAGAAACAATTACATAGACAAATTGAGCTGGTTGGATTCCATTAAAAGAAAATGGTTGGCTCCTACCCCAGTGAGAAGTAAATCACTGTATACGTTTTATATATTTCTCTACCCAACCTGCAGTTAAGTAATACAGTCTGTGACTCTGCCACAGATTCTCAGTGTTGGTCCATGGAAAATAACTTTATTAACTTTAGGGTGTAGCCATTTGTATACAAACCTGCAGGAGGTTGAAGGCATTCACTGCAGCCCAAAGGCAAAATGCCCTGTTCAGTCCCAAATGTCAGCCAGAATGTAGATCTGGAGTCAGCGTAAGAAGTGGCTATGCCATGATGAGGAGAGACTTTTCAACACCAAAAAAAGTATATACTGGTGATTGTCCCAGTCTTGGGGAAAGGGGAATACTGAGTTTCGGGAATATTGCACTCAATATCTGAATTGACACTGGAATTAAGAGACCGAAAAAGCTATGATGGCTCCCCTGTAATAAGTGGGAACTTACAGGGACCAAGTAATAAATGAAGTTCTAGCTAAGATGCTGGCTCCTGGTGGGCCCCACAAGGTCCATGACCCCACCAAGTAATCATTTTCCCAAACTTCAAGCATGTAATTGGAATGGATATATTTAGCATTAGAGTAACTCCCACACTGAGTCCTCAGACTACAAGATAAGATAAAAATAGATTAGTGTCATCAATAAAGAACTAAAAGATGCATGACTGGTTGTCTCTATCATATCTCTATCTCATTTGCCAGTCTGATTCCTGCAGAAATCAGATGATTACTAGAGATGTCTGTGGAATACGGCAGGCTTAGCCAAGTAGTCCCATTCACAGCTGCTTTGCTGGTCATTGTATTTCTGATAGAGCACATTATCAAAGTCTCGTGTGGATTTAATGTGATCATTGACTTGGCAAATACTATTTTTTTCAAATCCCATTAGATAAGATGATGATAAATAGTTTGCATTCACGTGAGATGAACGATAATATTCACGTACAGTTTTGCTTCAGATTTATATTAACTCTCCCACTCTCCGTCACAATATAGTTCAAAGAAGTCTGGACTATTAGAGCTGTGTTATGGTGTAAGCACTATATGTAAAAATTCAGATGAGTGTAGCTGCAGGTCATTTTAAGATAAAAATATTTTGTCCTGCTTTGACCCTAAACAGGATGAGAATGTATGAAAAAACTACATGATCAGGTACCTACAGTGAGCTTGTGGTCATATTGTAAGGATGAGCCCTTATTGCCAGCTGAAGGAGGGAAAAAAATAATCTGAGGCTGGTTTACAGATAGATGCTTAGGGTGGAAACAAAAAATGAATGGCAGCTGCCTTACAGCCACATCCAAGGGTGGTCTTAAAAGAGAGTGGAGATGAAAAGTCTTCCCAGTGGACTTAACTACAGTAGTGTACCTAGTCATCCATATTGGGTGCAGAAAAGGTGTCCTAAAGAGATAAAGAATACAGTCCTAGACAGCGACCAAGAATGGTCTGTTTATGCAGTCAGTGGTCTGGAATGAAAAGAACTAGAAAACTGGTATGGTAAGAAGAATAATCCCCCTGTCCCCCAAAGGTGTCTATGTCCTAATTCCTAGAAAATGAGAATATGTTACCTTACATGTCCAAAGGAGCTTTGCAGATGTGATTAGGGTTAAGGTCCTTAAGATGGAAAGATTACTTTGTATTATTTGGGCAGGGCCTGGCTATATTGAGGAGTTCTGACTATGGAAGAATAGTAAAAGAGATGTAAACTTGCTGGCTTTGAAGATGAAGGAAGAAGGCCACAAGTCAAGGAATGTGGAAACCTCTAGAAATTGGAAAAGGCAAGAAAACAGACACTCCCCTAGTGCTTCCAGAGAAGAATGCAGCTTGCCAAGACCTTGATTTTAACCTAGTGAGACTAGTGTTGAACTTCTAACCTACAGAACTAAATAAAAATAAAATTGCTTTACACTATTGAATTTGTGGTAATTTATTATAGAATCAATAGAAAATTAATGTAACTAGAGACAAGAATATCTGTGATACAAGCATATGGAGACACAGGTAGGTAGGTAGGTAGATAGATAGATAGATGAGTGGGTGCATAGTAGGAAGATTCTCACAGTACATGTTAAAGCCTATTAAAAAACACATACCACAATAAGGTACTGACCAATCACATAGACAAAATGACTTGGCCAGTTGATGTCAGCCAAGATTTTTCATTGACCATTCTAGAATTTACTATCTAGGCATGAAAAGTGTGAACATGGCAGAGACAGAGGATATCTAGGAACCCAGGAGCATAGATCCTTACTAGCTATTGCTATGTCTGAAAGTCCAAAAGTTCAGTAAAACACCAAAGCTGAATACACAATATGGCAATATTTCTCAGTGGAATCAACCAGTGACTTGATGGCAACTAGAAAATATTGAGCTCAATCTAGTTTGGACTCAGAAATCCATCTTCTCAGAAAGAGATACATTTCTGACTATGCATTTACCTTTTCTCCTTTCAACGAGTAAGCCAAAACCACTATACAGTAGCTTATAGAATACCTGATATACAGGCATGGAATCTGACATAGGAAATGACCATGGGAAATGACCATGGTACTCGCTTCACACTGAAGGATTATGTCACACAATGCACCATCTAGAAACAGTTGGTCCCATAACAATCTGTAATAGCTTTTTAAATGCAGAGCTGAATTACTATCTCAAAGACAACAATATGAAATAATGGGACGCCATACTTCAGAATAAAGTAAATATATTGATTCTGAGGATATATATGGTGTTGTGTCCCCAGTAGAAAGACTATATAGGTCCCAGAACCAATGTGGAGAAGTAGGTAGGGCTACAGTAATTATTATTTCTAATGACCCATTAGCAAATGCCTGCTTCCTCTCCCTACATCCCTGGGCTCTTCAAGATTGGAGATCTTAGTTCACAAAGGGGTCACCCTCGTGTAAGGAGACACAGGAAGTGTTCCATTGGACTACAAACTAGAGGTTACACCAGGGTTTTTAGGAATATTTATGTCCAGGGGCCAACAGGAGAGAAGGAGGAATCACTATACTGGCAGGGGTAACTGACCCTGATCAACAGAAGGACGTAGGGCTGCTTTTTTGCAATAGAGAATGAGGATGCGTGAAGCCAAGCTGATAAACAGGGATGCCTTCTGATATTCTCTTGCCCTATCATAATGATGAATTGACAATGTTAGTTGTTGCAGCAGCAAATGCATCCTGAAAACACAATGACCCCTTGAGAATGAAAATTTGGGTCACATTACTTGATAAGCCGTCAGGACATTCTGAGGTGACAGTTGCTGATAAGTGAAATTTAGCATGGATGAAATAGTAGAGAAAGGATGAGTACAGTTGCAACCATAAAACCAAATGCAATGACCAGAGCTATAGAATGACCACTAACACCGGTCTTCTATGTTTTCCTTCACAAAGAAAGACCCAAGAGCTATGGAGGAGCTATTCCCAAACTTGCATATAGAATAGATCTTTTGGGGAGGAGATCAAGATAGCAGAGTAGGAGAATGCTGAGCTCACCTCCCTCCACGAATACATCAAAAATACATCTACATGTGGAGAAATTCTCACTGAAAACAAACTGGAGATTGGCAGAAAGACTCCTCTACAACCAAGGCTATAAAGGAAGATCCACACAGAGTTGGATATGAAGGGAAGAGAAGTGATCAGTTCAGAACTCGTACCCCTGTAAGGAGACACAGAAGGGAAGAGGGCTGGGTCACAGGCTTGGAGATCTTCCCTGAGGAGTGAACAGTTCAAACTACATATTGGGCATGCCAGCCCAGGGGTCTGACATTAGGAAGATGACTTCCTTTAGCTGGTTTGAAAACCAGTGGGACTCACAGGAGGGCTGTAAGAAACTGACACTCTGCTCGTGAAGAATGTGCATGTATGCTTGCTTACTCCCAGGAACAAGGCAGAGGAAGTAGACTGAAACTGCCCAGGGTACTGACTACTTTCATGTGACTGCCCTAGCATGTGTTACGACTCACAATGAGCACCTGGCTCCAGTTCCTCTAGCTCCAGTGTAGCTCCACAATACAGTGAACGTTGCCATTGCTGAGGGGACTTCACACTTTAGGGGGACACAGTCACCTCACACCCAGCAGCGCATCTGAAGGGTGTGAGGGAAGTCATTGCTTCCTTCAAATAAGGAGGTGCCTGGAGCTTGGACTCCTGTGCCAAAACTATCCCAGCATGTGTCCTGGCTTGTACTGAGTGCCTGCTAGGGCCCCCCTCTTGTTCCAGCACTGCTCCCCTCTGGGGCAAAGTTGCTGTTGCTGGGAGAGGGTGAGTACACACTTAGAGGGCTCAGAACCAGCTCAGCTCTGACATTCAGGGCTTCTGCTCAAACATGTTGGGACCAGACCCTGCCCCTACTAGGGTAGTGACAGCCACTGAACATAGAAGCAGCCCTGGATCTCAACCAGCTCTGACTCTAACCCCTCTATATCCAGCCACGCTTCCTACCAAGGTGATAGCTGCCAACACACATGGGGAAAGATGTAAACCATGCTCATTTCAGATCCAGCTCCCCCACGAATGCCAATCGGCACACTCAGACTACAAAGGGATGCTCCTATACGAGGACACCAATTCAAGACTGGGATAGGTAACTGCTTCACCTAATTTTGTAGAGCCAGAGAAATTAAATGAGAAAACAGAGGAATTTGTTTCAAACCCAAGAACAAGAAAAAAACCCTGAAAAATAACTAATGAAATAGATTATTTAACAGATAAAAATTTCAGAGCATTAGTAATAAGAATACTAACTGAACTTGAGCAAAGAATACACAAACACAGTGAGAATTATAACAAGGAACTAGAAAATATAGAAAAGAATCACTTAGAGTTGAAGAATAAAATAACTAAAATGAAAAACACAATTAAGGAATTAACAGCAAACTAGGTGATACAGAAGAATGAATAAGTGATCTGGAAGACAGAATAATAGAAATCAGAACAGCAAAAAGAAAAACAAATTTTAAAAAAAACAGGACAGTTTAAGGGACCTCTGGAATAATATCAAGTGTACTAACATTTGTGTTATAGGGATCCCAGAGAGAGAAGAGGGAGAAAGGGCGGTTGAAAAGCATTTGATGAAATTATGGCTGAAAACTTTCTGGGCTTCCCTAGTGACACAGTGGTTGACAGTCTGCCCGCCAAAGCAGGGCACACGGGTTCATGTCTCAGTCCGGGAAGATCCCACATGCTGCGGAGTGGCTGGGCCCATGAGCCATGGCTGCTGAGCCTGTGCGTCCGGAGCCTGTGCTCCGCAACGGGAGAGGCCACAACAGTGAGAGGGCCGCATACCACAAAAGAAAAAAAAAAAAAGGAAAAACTTTCTGAACCTGAAGAAGGAAACAGATATCTAGTTACAGGAATCACAGAAAGGCCCAAAATAGATGAACCCAAGAAACCCACACGTAGATATATCACAATTAAAATGGCAAAATTAAAGATATAGTCAACAGAAAGTCACATAAAAGGGAACCCCTATAAGGCTATCAGCATACACAAAAACTAGAAAGGAAGGAACACAAGCTTACTACTAAAGAAAATCATCAAATTACAGGGAAGAAAATGAAAAAAGAAACTAAAAGAAGAAAAGAACAGAGAACTACAAAAACAACCAGAAAATAAGTAACAAGATGGTAATAAGTACATATTTATCAATATGCACTTTAAATGTCAATGGATTAAATGTTCCAATTGAAAGACATAGGGTGATTGATTGGATAAGAAAACAAGATCCATATATATGCTACTTCCATAGATTCACCTTAGAGCTGAGTCAAACAGAGTAAAAGTGAGGGGATAGAAAAAGATATTGTATGCAAATGGAAACTACAAGAAAGCTGGGATAGCATTACTCATATCAGATAAAGTAGACTTTAAAGCAAAGTCAGTAACAAAAGACAATTCAGGGCATTATATAATGAAAATTGATCAATAAAAGAAGTGGATATTACACTTATTAACATATACACACCCAATATGGGTGCACATAAATATATAAAGCAAATAGAAACAGACATAAATGGAGAAAATGACAATCATACAATAATAGTAGGGGATTTTAACACCCCACTTACATCAATGGACAGATTATCCAGACAAAAAATTAATAAGGAAACAGTGGTATTAAAAGAAACATTAGATCAGTTGGCCTTAATAGATATCCACAGACATCGATTAAAAAATACAGAATACACATTTTTTCAAGTGCACATGGAATGCTGTTTAGAATAGGTCACGTGGTAGATCACAAAACAAATTCCGTAAAATTTTATGATGTTTATCCTTCTCCATTACCTGCATCTATTCACTTATTGGCTTCCTCTTCACTTCCTGGTTTCCTCTTCACTTCCAAGCTCTCCAGAGGTCACCACTTCTTTTGCTTATTTCATTCTACCTGCTCTAAACATGTTTGTCCTGGCTGATGATTTAGAGAGAGCCTCTTAATTTCATTTCTCTGCAATCTGCTGTCCTACATTGTAATTCAGGGTTCTAATGTTGGGAAAATTTAAGGTAATATCAAATCACCTGTAAAACGTATATCCGTTGTATGTATTTGAGCTGTAAATTCTGAGACATTCCAATGAATTAACACATGAAAATTTAGGGATAAAGAAATCTATGTTTGTGTCATCTTTTCCAGTTTATAACATGCTTTCATGTAAATCATGTCACCATTTTCCTTTATATGACAAAGATTCATTTCCTACAGCCACTCTATCAAGATGATCAAATAAGTGTGTCTTCGCCTAATGCTGAGGATACATTTTCGGCAAATGCTATCCAACCAAAAGCAGCTTTTCAAGCTTTCCCTTAGGAACTTGGCCTTGCTGCAAATATCTAAAACTGATTTCAAGTTCTTCTTAGCTTCAGAACACTTCAATAATTCATCTTCACTTTCATTGGCCACTGCCCTTTGTTTGACCCTACATAAAAAAATAAACTATATTCTCTATCCACTTTCTGCTGAAAAAGCAACTCAAAAGACAAACATCAAAGTCTTTCCAAAGCTCCTGTTATTCATACTGTTGTATGAGACAATATCACCTCTTCCCCTATCACCCCAAGGAAATATGTTTAGGCCCATCCACATAGCAGTATCTAGTTCAGTTATTCTTCAAAATCTGAATCAATACCACTGAGAGAAAATAGTCCCGGTGTTCTGAGTAGTAACCAATATATTTTAAGGTAGCCTATTATTTAACAGATAATATATTAAAATAATATGGCATTTTCTAAATTTCTATTTAAAATCTTAAAGCAGAATCTCCAGTTAAAATCTTGATGCTGGTGGTAAACCATGTCATTCTAAATAAGTTCAGTTTATACTTAGCTTTTACCCAAAATCAATTTTCTCTATGTCATATTGGAGTTTTTAAAAAAGTTGGTGATGCACAATTCACACAGTCCCTTCCTTTTGTGATAGGCCATATTCTCAAGAGTAAAGGCTCATTCAGCGTAGTCCCTGTTTAAGGACACTGTGATGGATATGTAACATGAGAGAAAGATAAACATCTGTTGTTTTAAGACACCAATATTTGGGTTTGTTTTTTTTTTTCTTTTTGTGGTACGTGGGTCTCTCACTGTTGTGGCCTCTCCCATTGCCAGAGCACAGGCTCCAGACGCGTAGGCTCAGCGGCCATGGCTCACGGGCCTAGCAGCTCCACGTCATGTGGGATCTTCCCGGACCAGGGGCACGAACCCGTGTCCCCTGCAGTGGCAGGCATACTCTCAACCACTGCCACCAGGGAAGCCCAATTGGGGTTGTTTTTTACAGTACCATAACTGAATGTATCTTGGCAGATCCAGTGAAAATGAAAATGAATCATGTGATGCAAGGAGGGTGTTGTACCCTGGCTAATGGACTCCCAAATATTTCAGGTCCTAAGACCCAGAACCTAAAAGTGTTATCTCATGAGTGAAAAACATCTTTTGTAATATGATTAAATTAAGGTTACTGAGAGATAAGACTATCCTTGATTATCCAGGTGGGCTCTAAATACAATCAGAAGAAGTTTTATAAGATAAAGGCAAAAGGTGATTTTACACAGACACACAGAGAAGAAATCAATATGAAAGTGGAACAAAGAAAGATTTGAAGGCCTGAACAATTGGAATAATGTGACCACAATCCAAGGAATCCCAGCAACCAACAGAAACCAAAAAAGGGCAAAGAAAGGATTCTCCCCTAGAACTTCTGTGAATATGACTCTGCTGACACTTTGATTTTAGCCCAGTGCTACTGAGTTAAGATTTCTGGCCTCCAGAAATGTGGAAGAATTATTTCTGTTGTTTTAAGCCATCAAGTTTGTGATAATTTGTTACAGCAGCTTAAGGAAATTAATGCAGAGGGTATATATTTCAATAAGTAAGCATTCCTGTATATAAATATATATGTATGTGTGTATGTGTGTACATATATATATATATATATATATATAAATTATTCTTCAGGAGTATCATCAACCTCATTTAAAATTTATTAATACTAGGGCTTCCGTGGTGGCACAGTGGTTGAGAGTCCGCCTGCCGGTGCAGGGAACACGGGATTGTGCCCCAGTCCGGGAGGATCCTACGTGCCGCGGAGCGGCTGGGCCCGTGAGCCATGGCCGCTGAGCCTGTGCGTCCAGAACCTGTGCTCTGCAACGGGAGACGCCACAACAGTGAGAGGCCCGCATACCGCAAAAAAAAAAAAAAAAAAAAAAAAAATTATTAATACTAAATAATTTAATAGGTACAAAACCCCACAAAACAATCAAACTGAAATTTTTGGTTTGTAGTAAGCGTTTTGTTTACTTTTGGAGCAAACATATGTTACAAAGTACAACGTACATATACATGTAATATTCTCTCTTTAAGCTGTTTCCAATACTGGCAGGCTTAATATACTATAGGTAACACTTTAAAGAAATTATAGCTCCCTGTAAGGTCCTTTGGTAAACATGATCTTAATACAACTTAACAGAAAGTATAGAAAGCTCTTTAAAATATTTAATTCTGTTTTCTCCCAGAGTAGGTGGTTAGAGATATATGTTTCACTAATCATTGTTAAATGCTTCTATCTGCCCCTAATAGCCAATGAATTTATATTACTTTGGATGTCAAAGGAAGAATCTGCCCATGAGGAAGAAGGTCTTATGTGTACATTGGAGAAAGAGGCCTTTTGCTTTAACAACCTAAGTGATTCCAATGTCACTTCCACAGAATTAAATTATTGGTGATAATGGTCATATAAAAAGCATGAGGGTCAGGGGCTTGTCTATAAGTATCACCACTTCATCATTAGCCTAGAAGATAGCATGACACTCAGTAGATATTTAGTAAATATTTATTAAATTATTATTTTTTTAAAAGCAAGGTGAAAATTATAGAGTAAGTTATAATTTTTAACTCTGGATGTTTAGCTTCTTATTGAGGATATATTTTTTGTGATGGTTAATTTTATGTGTCAACTTGGAGGGTAATTTTGGATGAGATTAACATTTAAATGATGAACTTGGGATAAAGCAGAATGCCCACCATAATGTGGGCGGGCCTTACCCAATCAGTTGAAAGCCTGATTAGAATGGAAAGACAGGCCTCCCCTAAGCAAGAGAGAATTCTCCAGCAAACTGCCTTCAGACTTCATCTTCTATACTATCATACTCCATCTTCTATCCTGGGTCTCTAATATGGCAGCCTTTGGGTTAGGACTTTGGCCATTTGGCTCTCCTGAGTCTCTGGCCGGACAGCTCACACTGCAGATTTTAGACTAGCCAGTCTCCATAATCATGTGAGCCAATTCTTTATGATAATATAATAAATCAACCTCTCAAATATAAATAAATAAATATATATATATATATATATTTCTGTTTCTCTGGAGAACTCTGAGTTACACACCCTTAAAATAGACTTTGTAAAGGAATATTCTATAGCTTACCTTACCAAGCCGAATTGTGATGTATCATTGAGCTGTAGTATCACACCTATTGCCCACTCTCCCTTTTTCATGTTTTACATACCCTTTCCATTGTTTACATCTTCTTTGTTTTAAATATTCAGAAGTGTCACTGTGATGGTTCTGGATTATACCCATATGTTTTTAATCTCGTACTTTAGTTTTGTTTGCTTCTTTGTTTGTTTATTCCATTCTTCTTCACACCCAAATCTGCCTTTCATAATGTAGTTGGAGTTGTATTGAGAAAACAGTAAAAGAACTAGATGGGAGGAAGAAAACCAGTTTTCTAGTCCCATTTCCATTGCTTATATGTGCTTTGTCTTAGGTCTCAGTTTTCTCATCTGTAATATACGGCACTTGCCCTCTGTATTTTCCAGGATTGACAGTATAATTAGATAAAATGATGTATGCTAACACAATTTATAAATAACTTTATAAATCAAGGGAATTAATTTTATTACTTCAGGGCTCTGTTTTGTTGTACCATCAAAAATTAGTTCTAATATATTAACTAGTTAATAATTCATTTCTAAAAATTCTGATATTGCCTGAACTAATTTTATATAGATACATATATATTAAAATAAAATCAAAATAAAATGATTAAATAGGTGGATTAATTTTTCTCAGGTAGAAAATCAACAGGCCCTCAAGACTGCGTGATACACCTTTCCTGTTTACTCATGATTCACTACTTTTTCTCCTTCCTTTTTATAGATTTCTGTTTGTTTTCTCCTTCTTCAAAGTTTTATTTGTATTGTGCATTCTTCTTTTACTTCATTTTACTTCTGTCCATATGCATATATATATATATATATATGAACTTATCTTTGATACTAGCTTTTCCCTTTCCATATTTCTATATTTTAATGGCAAGGAAAGCACTTTAAAAGCAATTGTTACATCTGTAGGTTTGTATCTCCTTCATCAGCCTTAAAACCATATTCCACTGAAGTATCTATAGTGCTTGTCCCTTTCCTTCAAATTTTATTGACATCTGGCAGATGGAACACTGCAGTAATTTCACAGAAGGGCTGCCAAATATGACAAGAGAAAAAGTACAAAGCATATATCCTTTCTTGCTACAAAAAGCCTAAGTCTAATGACATCCCTAAATGCCTAGAGAAAGCAAGTGACAATGTGACTGCCAATAGTGGTGCTGGCAGGTGTTAGATGAAATGGACTGAAGATGTCAAGAGGAGAAACCTTCCTCCTGAGCAGGGCACCATTCTGCTTATATACATATAAACACACCAGCTATTTTATATAACAGCTACCACTACAATAGTAAGACTACATAATTTCAGTATTACAAAGACATCATACTTACCAGGAATGCCTTTTCCCCACTGACTGACAATAGAAAAAACTAAAATTCATCCCTTGCAATTTATTTTCATAAAGGTAAAATACTACTTTGTGTTAAGTGAGTGATATTTTGTCCTTTTTCCTGAACCCTGATATCTATTCCTTTCTGACTGTGATCTGAAGAATAATACCTCCTTCCCCTCAAAGATGTCCTTGTCCTAATTCCTGGAACCTGAAAATATGTTACCATACATGTCAAAAAGGACATTGCAGATGTGATTAAGGTTGAGATGGACAGATTACCCTGTATTATTTGGGTGGGCCCTATCTAAGCACATAAATTCTTAAAAGGAAAGAACCTTCCCTAGGTGTGTTGAGCGGGAGTTGTAATGAAGGAAGACTAGTTACAAGGGATTACTAGTTAGAGGGATGTAACTTTGCTGGCTTTGAAGATGGAAGAAGGGGGTTACAGGTCAGGGAATGTGGAGACCTCTAGAAACTGGAAAAGACAAGGAAACAGACACTCCCCTAGAGCTTCCAGAGAGGAATGCAGCCTTTCCAAGACCTTGATTTTAGCCCAGTGAGACCAGTGTTGGGCTTCCAACCTACAAAACTATAGGAAAATAAATTTGTGTTGTTTTACACCACTGAGTTTATAGTAATTTGTTATAGCAGCAATAGAAAATCAATACAACTAGAGGCAAGATGTATAGCTACAAGTATGTAGATATATATTTAAGAGTGGGTGCATAGTAGGAAGATTTTTGAGTACATGTTAAAGCCTATTAGAAAGCATACACCAAAATGAGGCACTGAAACACCACATGGACAAAATGACTTGGCCAGGTGATGTTAGTAAACCTTTCCTGTCTCTTGTTTTCACCTTTATTTTTTTCTATTTCTATCATCATCAATATCTATTGTCTACTGGATCCATATCTTCTTCATTCAATTATGCATTAATTTCCATAACATAAAAAATAATCCTTCTCCCCCAACACTGTTAATTTCCTTCCTTCTTTTGATATTTTCTTTTTCACAATAAGGAGCCACTAATGAACTATTTCTTGACTGTGGTTGTGGTATCTGAATACTGTTGCTGGATATTTGAAATTTTTCATAGGAATTCTTAATTGAGGGGTAGTGATGGTTTTAATGGTGAGAAGACTTTATTTCTTAGTGAAGCCTCAAGTGGGACTGATTCAGCATAATCTTGTGACAGAATTGATTCCCAATATTTTTTCCCTCCAGTCATTATTTTCCCCTTTCCCATAGATCTGGGGGTTTCTGACTCTAATTCAGAAATCTAAAGCCTTCTCTTTAAGAATCTATGGCTTTATGATCTCCTCCATTCATCAATTATCTTCTGGTTTTGCTGCCCTTGTTTTATTCTAAACTGTTTTTCTTATTCATTAAGTACTGCCAATGAGCCATGTCAGATTTTGATTAATGTTTCTACATTTTCACTTTAATGTAAAATAAAATTTCATATATTTCAACTTTATTTTGGAGATTAAAACTTTGTTATTTTTATAGGTTGTTATATTGAAATAGGTCATATTTTATGCACATACTTTTTTCAACAGCTAAAGAAAATGTAATTAGAATGATAAAAGATGACCATGTAAAGATACTTCTAAGAATTTAGAATATTATCCTAAGGGTATAGGAAGCTATCAAAGGGTTTTCAATAATGGAATTTCACAATCAAATGTACACTTTATTAAAACTCACTTTGTTTTCAGTGAAATACAGTGGGATGTTTCAAGAAGCAAAGTGAGGTCCACTGTATAGGGTGCTGCTAAGGGATCAGGTAAGATGACTAAAATTAAATCTAACAGAGGTCATTTGAAAAGAGTTTGGAACTTTGAAAAGAGTTGTGGAAATAGGAAATAATGTCAAGTCAGATAAGAAGGAAACAAGAGGCAAAGAAAAACGGAATGAAAGTCTAACTTGAATCATAAAAACTGACTTTCAGGGGCTTCCCTGGTGGCACAGTGGTTGAGAGTCTGCCTGCCAATGCAGGGGACGTGGGTTCATGCCCCGGTCCGGGAGGATCCCACATGCCGCGTAGTGGCTGGGCCCGTGAGTCATGGCCGCTGAGCCTGCGCATCCAGAGCCTGTGCTCTGCAGCGGGGAGAGGCCACAGCAGTGAGAGGCCCGCGTACCGCAAAAAAAACAAAAAAAAAAAACAACAAAAAAACTGACTTTCACAACCCCTCAAACAGTTCCCAAACTTGAACCAGGTAACAGACTCAGAATCCCTTGAAAGAAGAGGGAATGGAGCTCCCTTGAGGAAGGACCCCACTATACTGCCAAAGATGTACATTGTTAATCTTTCTCCCAGCCTTCCCCAGAGGGACTTAAGACCTTTAACTGGAGTGACTGTACAATGGGGAAAAGAAAATAATCAGACCTTTTTATTATTGCTGAACATTGGCTCTGAACTAGCACTAATTCCAGGAGACCCAAAACATCACTGTGGTCCACCAGTCAAAGTCATATGAAAGTCAGGTGATCAATGGAGTTTTCACTCAGATCCATCTCACAGTGGGTACAGTGGTTCCCTGAACCCGTCACACAATTATTTTCCCAGTTATAGAATGCATAACTGGAATAGACATACTCAGCAACTGGTAGAATCCCACACTGGGGATTCTGCTCTTTACCTCTTCACCATTTAAACATCAGCTGAAATTTCAGTTATAAAGGACAGTACTCCTGACCCTCCCTACCAGATTAGGTTGGATGGCCTCATAATATAATCTCATAGCACCATCAATTTCTCCTTTATGCCAATTGTTACTCATAACTTTTACATTAATTATTTGCTATTTTTAAGCATGTCTTATCTGCTACTTTGTAACCTCCAAGAGAGTAGGGACCTGTCTACTTTGTTCATAGCTACACTCTAAACATCAGCACAGTATGTTTCAATAAGGAGGAGAGATATATATATATATATATATTTTTTTTTTTTTTTGCAGTACTAGGGCCTCTCACTGTTGTGGCCTCTCCCATTGTGGAGCACAGGCTCTGGATGCACAGGCTCAGCGGCCATGGCTCACGGGCCCAGCCGCTCCGCGGCATGTGGGATCTTCCCAGACTGGGGCACGAATCCGTGTCCCCTGCATCGGCAGGTGGACTCTCAACCACTCACCAGGGAAGCCCAGGTACTCATTTTTAAAAATGAAGATTATCTACTTCCCTTTCAGAGATTCTAATTCTATAATTAAAGAAAAAAAAACTCTTTATGATTTCAATGAAGAGAATCTTAAATATTACTATATATACAAATATATATATATTATTGTTGTTTGTTTATGGTTCATTAGTAATGTCCTTGCAAATTTTATCTCATGTTTATCACTCTCAAATAACAGTTTTGAGACCTCTCCAAATCATTTATTTTAATTCCTAATATCTTTTAACATTTTGCCTCTTTGAAGATGGCAAAAGGTATGAAGGGAAAGAAAAGACCTCCACATCTCTGTAAAGAATCATATTGCAAATTAAGAGAATTAAGTTAGAATAGAAGTTCAAAAGAATGGTTTAGGCATAATTTAAAGCCAGTGATACATATGTTCCCAAGAAGTCAAAAATAAATTTCAATTTCAGTCTTTTCTACCCGCTGTGGGTAGTAACACGAAAGATCACTAGAGATCAATATTCCAGAAGCAATATGGTACAAAGGCTAAGAGCACTGCCCAAGTGATCAGAAGGCAAGGATCCCAAATCCTGGCTCTGTCACTTACTATGGATGTTTCCCTGAGCATTTGACCTCCATTTCCCTCAACTTTGCATCCGTAGACTGGAGAAAACTCATCCAATTTTCTCATAGGGTTCTCAGAAGCATTAAATGTATTTATAAGTGTGATGTGCCTGGCATAATGTAAGCATAAGTTATGCTGCCTATTTTAATATATAAAGTATTACTGTCTGATAGGCCAAAAAAAGACTTCAAATAACTTAGTTTGTATATTTTAAATTATTTCATATAAAAGAAGAATTTTTGAGTATCTGAAGGCTCTTCCTATTCCCTTCAGCACGTTTATCCTCTTTCCTGATTTCAAAGAGTATATACCCCCCATAGAAGGGAACAAACAAACAGGTTAATCAACCCTAGGTTTGTCAGGAGGCTTTTCACTCTCCCACATAAGTCTGTCTTCCAATTCTAACTTATAAACATTTTTTGTGGTTAAATATATAAATAAATGGTCCACAAGCTTCTCCTTTCTTTCACGTGTTTTAAATATGTTCTCCCTAATATGTGAGAAAGGGTTTTGTTACACAAGTGGAGATAAAATTCTACTGAAAAACGTTTTGTGAGTTCGGTTGTCTCTGTACATCAAGGGGCAAAAGATACTAAGCTTTGAGGCCTGGGACTATTAAGACTCCTTTCTAACAGAAGCCCTGGTTCCTTACAGTTTTCCATTCATTATTTCATGTTAATATAGAAGGCAACAGTTTCCTCACTAAGCAAAGCCAAACTGAATACAATTCTTGCCTACCTCATCCCTCACAAAAGCTTACTACACATCTCTATTTCAAGTAAGTGAATCACATTCTTTGATTTAAACATTTCATGCTGAGGTGCATGAGAATAAAAGTAATATTGTAGGAATGCTGTCAACAGGGTACTCTGTCACCTGTTTAGCTTAAGTATTTCAATAAGAACTTAAAAGCACATTTTTTTCAAATGCATAAATCACAGCAGAGACCTTCCTTCTGTAGACTGTCATACTGTTAAAAATGCATGTTTGGGTTTCCCTGGTGGTGCAGTGGTTGAGAGTCCGCCTGCCGATGCAGGGGACACGGTTTCGTGCCCCGGTCCGGGAAGATCCCACATGCCACGGAGCGGCTGGGCCTGTGAGCCATGGCCGCTGAGCCTGCGCGTCCGGAGCCTGTGCTCCGCAATGGGAGAGGCCACAAGAGTGAGAGGCCCGCGTACCGCAAAAAAAAAAAAAAAAAAAAAGCATGTTTGTCCTTCATTTTTCATACCAGTGATCAGGAAAATGACTTTCTTACATCACTACAGATTCTCTCCTAATTTATTACTTTCTTATACTTGAATATGGCCATCTAATCTTTTTAAAATTCTTTTTGACTTCATCATTCAGCTAGTTTTTTCTTTCATCTTGGGTTAATAATTTCCTCTTATTTTTTTAAAAATTCTATTTATGAATTATAATTTCTTGTATTTTATTTTATTATGATTTTAATGTCTTTATTTTATTGATTCTTCTGTTTTTCTTTTACCTAACAGGGTTCGAGCGTACCCTAAATGCCTTAAAAAGAGTAGACTGACATGAAAACCTCTTCTAACTGGTGTGTAGTTTTTTAGAAACTTTTTTTTATTTTTACAAAAGATCGCACAGAGAGACTTCTAGTCATGGCTGGGAGATAAATAATATTCATATATATTTATATCATGCAAAAGTACAATATTTTAGCATAGAAAATTGGGGCAAACAGAGAGATAATTATTTTTGATAGATGGGATTTTTAGTTTTGGTGCGGACAGAAGATAAAATCAGATCTCTTTATTTTAAAATTAATATCATTAACATTATTTTATTAAATGCTCTATTAAGTCAAAGACTTAAGTGGCTGTGGTAGATATGGTAAATTAGCTTGCTTAATATTTGTTGAAACTTCTTCTAGTACCTTGCTGGACTGCATTCCTAAGAGAACCAAAAATTGCACTTCCTTGTCTTTTTTTCAGCTAAATCTCTGGAATTCATTTAGAAGATATTTACCTAAGACTTGAATTCAGACCAGAATTCACTGGGGAGGATAGCACCAAAGGGGCATCCATTTTACTTTTGTGACTCTAGCAGACAAGGAATGACTCTAGGACTGACAGTTCTGAGGACTAATTCCTGATCTTCACATTTTACCTAAGATGTATTTGTAGAGCCAACAGTTGTGCTTGGACAGCTGTGGTTGGAAGAGCTTCCTCATTACAGTTCTCTCATTTGGCCAGTTCTGTCATGATATGACAGAAAGCCCACACAGAATTTGTTCTTCCAACCTTTTAAACAATTTTGTAAAGCATCTCATTTGAAATGGTAATATCCACTCTGATTTAAATACATAGAATGGTTTCCGTTATCTGTAACTGAACACTAACTGATATGGTCATCCATAAGAATTACTACTTATTGATTGAAATGATCTGATATCATTGCAACGTTGTTTGAATAGAATAGTACACGCAAGCTAGACTTCATCTGAAGGACTCTGCTAAAAAGAAAGTTTCCTTGCATTGATAACATCCCTTAGTTACAACTAAAATACAAAAATACATCCTAAAAATTATGTTTGAACCCTCTCATTTTTTATATGTGGAAACTGAGTCTTAAAAAATTTATGTGATTGGCAGAAACAAAAACAAATTTTGAATAGTCAAAGGAATTTAGACTTAGAACATTTAACAGCTCATATCTCACACTTAGAAAATAATTATAGGATGAGAGATCAAGTCAGACAAGCAAGAAGAATGGGAAAGTGCAAAAGGACCCTTACTTGGTGACTTTCTTTATTTAAAGGACTTTTCCAGATATATCAACAAAAATATCTACCTACTTCACCTTGGTAAAAAATTAGTCATACAGTATCTACTAGTTAAATTTAAAATCTGAAAAAAAATAAAATCACACTAAGAAGGTTGAAAAATTATATTGACTCCTCTCTGCAATAATCCTCTTCCTACATTTCTTCCTCCTCCTTTTCCTACTTCCCTACTTCTATCTCTTTATGTTATTTTGCTTTGATTAATTTTAACTTATTTTTCAGGGAATAATCATGTCCAGATTAAAGTCCTGTGCCTTTATCAAAAGTATCACCATGAATGGAAATACTGAACAAATATTTGAGAACTTCTCTATACCAAGTAAGACAGTAGGTAGCCTCTATTTAATGTAAATATAATCTTTTTTCCTTCTTTCACAAGTTTAGAATATAGTAGAGAGACATATAGAGCAAACTATACCAAGATATGAATCAATAACATTACATTGAATTCTGAAAAAATTATAAAAGACTGACATGAATCAATTGGTGAGAAAATAATGTACGAAGAAGCCAATCTATTAACATTTGTGTTTAGGCAAGTATTCACTCACCATATTATTGGTATATAGTCACTACCTTGGCCTTTTCGCTTTATAGAGAAGAAGGGCAGTACGTGTGATAGAGAAAGTTATTAATCTTTAAATGTATCCCTCAAAAGTATCTTTACTCTGTATGGAAAAATATATAGAAAGACTTCTCTTCTTTTAAATATTTTTAGTTTCTTCTAACTACTTCATAATATTTAGACTCTCTAGGCTATGTTATTACTGTATTTAAATGCAAAAATTTGTTTTCCATATTTGTGTTAAATTTTCAGATATGTATCAATAATAATACTGACACTTCCCTTTCATATCACCTTGTTTTACATTGTACAGTAAATTTCCTTTTAACTTTAAAATTTTAAAATCTTGGCTATAAAATTAACATTTTAAGATTTTCTTAATACAATAAGAATATTATATATAAGATTCTCTGTGACTTTTTCTTCCATTTTATTGCATAGTTATGTTTAAGAGGCTTCATATGTTATAATCTTTCTTTTTAGATAAAACTTAAAACTTCTCGTAATCTAATTTAGCTTTAATAACATTACATGACAAGTATTTAATGAGTTCTAAATATTTACAGCTAAGAAATCCTTATCTTTTTTTTCCCAAAGTCAGCAATGATGTTACCAAAAAATCATATGGGGTAAGAAAATGAATCTCATTAAACACTCTTATAAACATTCCCACACATAGATACATCAACAAAAACAACCAAAATTATACTGAGCAAAGACTATACTGAAGCAATAATGGCAACAAATCTCATAGCAAATATAAATGTCACTCTACTGTTCAGGAATGAATCAGAAACCAAAGTAAAACCAGCTTATTATTTCAAATACAAATGAATATTTACCTTTACTTCAAGAATTTTAATTTGGGTTATACAGATATTTTCAGTGTAGCACCCTTCACGAAAGTAGACAAGAAATACAGCTATACTCTGTGTAGAGTGTGGCAGGGGCACAAACAAGAATATCCACATTTTCAGAAAGAAAAAAAGAAAGAATGTCTATTTACATATGTAATAATTTAAGTCTTATATAGATAAACTGTCCACTACACACAATGAGTGATTCATTTGATACACAACACTGGTGAATTCTTCTCACAAACTCTATCAGTGACTGACTTTGCATTTGTGATTTGGAATCAATTAATCCCATATCTTGTTAAAGTTAATACAGGAAGAAGGAGAAAAAGCGGTTTTCTTAGCAAACAACATCAATACTTTACTTAGAAGAGAGAAGCTTTATACATTTAATGAGTCTCTTTTCAGTTCTGATTCTTCTAGTGCATTTTCTAACCAGAGGTTATGCCATTTGTAAGTCAGGATATGAAAAATGAATCCTTTCTTAGGGTAAATTTTGAAATTTTAAAAATTCAGATTACCCCTTAGAGTTGTTTACAATTCTCTTAATGTTAGTCAATTATGTATCCCCATACATCATAACCTGAGTCTAAAATATTGACAAAATTCTTGTGCTTTATGAGCAATGCAAGCATTTACCGGCAGAAATCAAACCACAAATGACTAAGGCACTATTACATACTGAGATTATGTATTAAAATATTTTGACACTTGAATTTTAAAATAATAGTAAAATCCTTTGGGTCACTCTAAAATTTTTTTTAAAGAAATCTTGTCTGGGGGCTTCCCTGGTGGTGCAGTGGTTGGGGGTCCGCCTGCCGATGCAGGGGACACAGGTTCGTGCCTCGGTCCGGGAGGATCCCACATGCCACGGAGCGGCTGGGCCCGTGGGCCATGGCCGCTGGGCCTGCGCGTCCGGAGCCTGTGCTCCGCGGCGGGAGAGGCCGCAGCGGTGGGAGGCCCGCGTACCGCAAAAAAAAAAAAAAAAAAAAAGAAATCTTGTCTGAAATCATGTCCTTTACTTTCTAAACACACACACATACATATTTTTAAATATTGTAATGTAAAAATATTAAATGTAAAATCTTTAAAATAATAAGACTGGGAAGCGAAACAATAAGCATAAATTTGGATTAGAAGGGCTTGTCATCTGAGTTCTGGCTGTTTCAAAGCTTTACATATTTATTCAATCATCTTTTCAGACACCTGCCTACTAGTATATGTTAGAAATAGTAGTTAATGAGAATAAGAACATTCATAGTAAGTGGCTAGCATCTCATTTGATTAAATTGACTTGCCAGTAATTGCAGTCTTGATTTTGGTCCCAGTGGCTATTTTTAGTCTTTTTATTAATTGATTATCAATTCACTGATGAAATAATTTTACTTATATTCTTGTCATAGCTATCTTTATAAACAGGTTTTGTATTATGCTAGAAGCTGTGAAACCTCCTAAATCAAAGTATTCTTATTCATTTTAAATCCCTACTTCATTATAATTCTAAATAATAACCATAAATTGGAAAAAAGTCTATTCAGTCAAAAATTACAAATCTTCAACAAATGGTACTGAGACAACTGGATAACCACATACAAAAGAATGAAGCTGGACCCTTACCTCACTCCATATGCAAAAATTAACTCAAAATGTATGAACAACATAAATATAGGAACATATTTTTGCATGACAACTTGAGGATTATAAAAATTTTCAATATAGACAGAAATAATTTTAAATTTGTTATTTTACCAAATCATTTATTTCAAAGCACCTCTGAAACTAGTATTTGTCCTTTCTCAGTAACCTGATGTCCAGACATTAATATAAGCTCTGTCTAGGATAACAGAGATTCTGATTACTCCCAACATACACTGTACATTTTTTATTTTTAGTAAAATCTACACTGCTCGCCTTTTTTGCAGCAAGATTTAGCCATGTGATTTAGTTCTGATCAATGATATAAAATGATGCGTGCAATTTTCAGGTTATACTTTCAAAAAGAAAGAGGCATGCCAGGTGTTAAGATTCCGCAAGCAAAAAAAAAAAAACAAGACAGCACCTTTCCCTAACACCCTGGAGATGCCATGTCTACCCTGAACTGTTCAAACTTCGTTATAAAAGAGAGAAATAATCTTCTATCTTGTCTACCATTGTTTCTGTTGGGTCTTTGTTGCAACAATGAAACCTGTATTCTAACTTATACAAGAGACAACGGCTAGGTAACTATTTTTTTGAGAGTCTTGGAAGTTTACTTTCTGGAATTAGAGAGTCCATAACCATTACCAAAAAAAAAAAAAAAAAAAAAGCCTTTATTTAAGAAATTTGCCAGAAAGGGCACTTCAGTTTTACAAAAATAAAGCAAATGCTTTCTTTTGTTCCTGGTTAAGCAAATGCAGCTCTGAATCTAAATGTTGGATATTGGCTTATTACTTATAAGTATAAATTATAGCAAGATAGACAGTGAGACACGTATCAGTTTGTGCTAATGAAGAATGTTAAAAACACTGTTATCCACAAAGTGTTATTTAAGAATAAATAACCCAAACATAAAAAACTCTCCCTGTGTGACAAGGAAGGTGGAGTTTTCCCCTTGTTGCTGGAGTATTTATCTTAAAAAAAATTACCTTTTTCCATATCGTTGGGTCTTGGATTTAGGTGAATGATAGGAAGGACCTGCTTTCTGGTACTGAAAGGCTCTTTAGTGCAATATGGAATTCCTTCATTAGGAAAGTAAGGCACCCTGGAGATAGATTTTAAAATTTATGAATACAAACATAATCACTGGAAATGATTCTCTAATTTCCTTTCCATGCTATATTTCTAAAGTATCTTAACTTTATGAAGCACTAGCTTAGTTTCTGAGGAATTTTGGACAGTTAAGGATCAACTGCATTTGTGCTTAAAGAAAAATGATATTAAGCTAGTAATCAACTTGAAGATATGAGATCGTAAAGATGAATCTATAAAATTCTTGAATAAACAATATTTATAGTATCCAGAGTAAATAGAGTAGTGCAAGATAGATAATGGTAGAACATATAAGCATTACTTGAGACTGCCTGAAGAACTGAGGTAAAAAATGACAAGAAAAAGATCAGGCTTTCTGCAGAAATGAGGCAAGAACAGGTAAAGAAAAAAAAAAAACTATTCGGTTGTAAGTCATATTTACCGGTACAAACAACTAACTCTCTTAAAGTAGCATTAGGATGTTACTAACACAGAAACCAAATCTTCACCCCCCTATCAGAGGTATCTGGTCCTAATCTCTCTCTCTCTCTCCCTCTCCCTCTCCCTCCCCTCTGTCTTTTACCTCTTTCTTGCTTTTGATATCTTGCTCTTGCTGTTTCAAATACTTTTCCCTTTAAGTCTATTTTGCACAGAATTCTAAACCTCTTTTACATTGCATTCGCCTTCATTTTTTATAGTTTATTTTCTTTAGAATCCTAAAACTCTGTCATGTGGATTATGAGCCTAGCTCAGTTCTGAATGGAGAAAAGAGTTGTGTTAGGCATGCTAATCACAGGACAAAGAATTTAGTCAAGAGAGCATGAAAACCTCAACTGAAAAACACAATTCTTCAAGGTTCCAAAGCCAATTGTGATTAGAAGAGTTTCAACATACTATAAGGCAATCACTGTCATAGAACAATGAACTAATACTCTCTAAAATAATATAATTGAATATTAGTTATAGCTAGTCTAAAGGGAATTATGCAATGCAAGTTAGATGGATTTATTTAATGAAGAATATCAAGCTAATGAAAAGGTGTGTACAGTAACATCTACTATCAAAAAAGAAAAGAAAAACAACTATTGGAATATATTTAAAGTATGTAACTTAGTGTTTTAAAAGTGGTTTTATGTAATCATTGAGCTAACTTTGTTGGTGGAAACCCAATATTTGACTTTTGGGTAGATGAGGCATTGTAGGTTGTCCACCTCTCAATTATTTGAACCACCCCACATATTATTGTTTTATATGTTGCTGGACTGGGTTTTCTATCTCCAACCATTTTTAGGATAACAGACAAAATCAAAATTTGATATTATAGAAGTATCCTTAGTAAGTAGAAAGAAACAAATCTTCTAACAAAATTACACAACAGCTCAGAGAGGCTCTACAACTATGACAAGAAAACAATATGTACCATTCTTGTAAAGGTTTCAAAACAACACTAGAGGGGCATACCTGGTGGCGCAGTGGTTGAGAGTCCGCCTGCCGATGCAGGGGACAAGGGTTTGTGCCCCGGTCCAGGAAGATCCCACATGCCGCGGAGCGGCTGGGCCCGTGAGCCAGGGCCGCTGAGCCTGTGCGTCCGGAGCCTGTGCGCTGCAACAGTGAGAGGCCCGCGTACTGGAAAAAAAAAAAAAAAAAACTTTTTAGAATTACTGCTTTGAGGTGATTTGGGGTTATCACAATAATGTTACTGTCTGTATTAAGTACTGCGACTTGACACCACATTATCAGGTAGCATGGGGGTACACAGAGGTCAGAAAGGTGGGGGACAGGGGTACACAAGCTCTGTCTTTAAATAGGAAAGACGGATCCAGCTCTTTGTTTCTTGTTTGGTAATTTTTAACCTTTTCCATTTTCTAAAAAATAGAATTGCTTGCCTCCCAAGCATAATTCCACACACAGCTTACCATATTGACTTCCTGTTCCAGTTTTTACACGAAGAAATGTTAACTATTTGACCTTGTCTGTTTTTTCTCCATTTTATATTTTGCCTGCCATGGTTATGTGTTTAGAGAAGATTATAGAAGTACGAACTCATCGTAGCATTTTTACTGGAAGTTCTACCTGTTTTATTCTTTAGAACATTTATAACAGCAAACAAACAATGTATTTCTTGAAGATTGGTAAAAATGCTCACCTGAGGGGGACGAGGGTAAGATGGCGGAAGAGTAAGACGCGGAGATCACCTTCCTCCCCACAGATACACCAGAAATACATCTACACGTGGAACAACTCCTACAGAACACCTACTGAACACTGGCAGAAGACCTCAGACCTCCCCAAAGGCAAGAAAACTCCCACGTACCTGGAGGGGATTCAGAGCTCTGCTTAAAGGAGCTCCAGAGACGGGCGCCAGCCGCGGCTAAAAGCGGGGACCCCAGAGACGGGCAGGAGACGCTAAGGCTCCTGCTGCCGCCACCAAGAATCCTGTGTGTGAGCACAGGTCACTATCCACACCCCGCTTCCGGGGAGCCTGTGCAGCCAGCCACTGCCAGGGTCCCGGAAACCAGGGACAACTTACCCGGGAGAACGCACGGGCACGCCTCAGACTGGTGCAACGTCATGCCGGCCTCTGCCACCGCAGACCCACCCCGCACTCCGTGCCCCTCCCTCCCCCTCGGCCTGAGTGAGCCAGAGCCTCCGAATCAGCGGCTCCTTTAACCCCATCCTGTCTGAGCAAAGAACAGATGCCCTCCAGCGACCTACACGCAGAGGCGGGGCCAAACCCAAAGCTGAGCCCCTGGGAGCTCTGAGAACAAAGAAGAGAAAGGGAAATCTCTCCCAGCAGCCTCAGGAGCAGCGGATTAAAGCTCCACAATCAACTTGATATACCCTGCATCTGTGGAATACCTGAACAGACAACGTATCATCCCAAATTGAGGAGGTGGACTTTGAGAGCAAGATTTATGATCTTTTCCCCTTTTCCTCTTTTTGTGAGTGTGTATGTGTATGCTTCTGTGTGAGATTTTGTCTGTATAGCTTTGCTTCCACCATTTGTCCTAGGGTTCTATCTGTCCGTTTTTTTAAAAAATTTTTTCTTAATAATTATTTTAATAACTTTACTATATTTTATCACACTTTATTTTACTTTATCTTCTTTCTTTCTTTTTTCCTTCCTTCCCTCCTTCCTTCCTTCCTCCCTCCCTCCCTTCTTTCTTTCTTTCTACTTCTACTAATTCTTGCTTTCTACTTTTTCTCCTGTTTATTCTGAGCTGTGTGGATGAAAGGCTCTTGGTGCTGCAGCCAGGAGTCACTGCTGTGCCTCTGAGGTGGGAAAGCCAACTTCAGGACACTGGTCCACAAGAGAACTCCCAGCTCCATGTAATATCAAACGGCAAAAATCTCCCAGAGATCTCCATCTCAACACCAGCACCCAGCTTCACTCGACGACCAGCAAGGTACAGTGCTGGACACTCTATGCCAAACAACTAGCAAGACAGGAACACAACCCCACCCATTAGGAGAGAGGCTGCCTAAAATCATAATAAGTCCACAGACACCCCAAAACACACCACCAGACGTGGACCTGCCCACCAGAAAGACAAGATCCAGCCTCATCCACCACAACACAGGCACTAGTCCCCTCCACCAGGAAGCCTACACAACCCACTGAACCAACCTTAGCCACTGGAGACAGACATCAAAAACAGTGGGAACTACGAACCTGCAGCCTGCAAAAAGGAGACCCCAAACACAGTAAGATAAGCAAAATGAGAAGACAGAAAAACACACAGAAGATAAAGGAGCAAGACAAAAATGCACCAGACCTAACAAATGAAGAGGAAATAGGCAGTCTACCTGAAAAAGAATTCAGAATGATAGTAAGGATGATCCGAAATCGTGGAAATAGAATAGACAAAATGCAAGAAACATTTAACAAGGACCAGAAGAGCTAAAGATGAAACAAACAACGATGAACAACACAATAAATGAAATGAAAAATACTCTAGATGGGATCAATAGCAGAATAACTGAGGCAGAAGAACGGATAAGTGACCTGGATGATAAAATAGTGGAAATAACTACTGCAGAGCAGAATAAAGAGAAAAGAATGGAAAGAACTGAGGACAGTCTCAGAGACCTCTGGGACAACATTAAATGCACCAACATTCGAATTATAGGGGTTTCAGAAGAAGAAGAGAAAAAGAAAGGGACTGAGAAAATATTTGAAGAGATTATAGTTGTAAACTTCCCTAATATGGGAAAGGAAATAGTTAATCAAGTCCAGGAAGAACAGAGAGTCCCATACAGGATAAATCCAAGGAGAAAGACACCAAGACACATATTAATCAAACTGTCAAAAATTAAATACAAAGAAAACATATTAAAAGCAGCAAGGGAAAAATAACACACAAGGGAATCCCCATAAGGTTAACAGCTAATCTTTCAGCAGAACCTCTGCAAGCCAGAAGGGACTGGCAGGACATATTTAAAGTGATGAAGGAGAAAAACCTGCAACCAAGATTACTCTACCCAGCAAGGATCTCATTCATATTTGATGGAGAAATTAAAACCTTTACAGACAAGCAAAAGCTGAGAGAGTTCAGCACCACCAAACCAGCTTTACAAGAAACACTAAAGGAACTTCTCTAGGCAAGAAACACAAGAGAAGGAAAAGACCTACAATAACGAACCCAAAACAATTAAGAAAATGGGAATAGGAACATACATATTGATGATTACCTTAAATGTAAATGGACTAAATGCTCCCACCAAAAGACATTAGCTGAATGGACACAAAAACAAGACCCATATATATGCTGTCTACAGGAGACCCACTTCAGACCTAGAGACACATACAGACTGAAAGTAAGGGGATGCAAAAAATATTCCATGCAAATGGAAACCAAAAGAAAGCTGGAGTAGCAATTCTCACATCAGACAAAATAGACTTTAAAATAAAGACTATTAGAAGAGACAAAGAAGGACACTACACAATGATCAAGGGATCAATCCAAGAAGAAGATGTAACAATTGTAAATATGCACCCAATATAGGAGCACCTCAGTACGTAAGGCAAATACTAACAGCCATACAAGGGGAAATCGACAGTAACACATTCATAGTAGGGGACTTTAACACCCCCCTTTCACCCATGGACAGATCATCCAAAATGAAAATAAATAAGGAAACACAAGCTTTAAATGATACATTAAACAAGCTGGACTTAATTGATATTTATAGGACATTCCATCCAAAAACAACAGAATACACATTTTTCTCAAGTGCTCATGGAACATTCTCCAGGATAGTTCATATCTTGAGTCACAAATCAAGCCTTGGTAAATTTAAGAAAATTGAAATTTTATCAAATATCTTTTCCGACCAGAACGCTATGAAACTACTGGACATGTATGTCACCTGAGGACATCTGTTCTTCGCTCAGACAGGACAAGGTTAAAGGAGCAGCTGATTTGGGGGATCTGGCTCACTCAGGCCAGGGGGAGGGAGGGGTACGGAATGCGGGGTGAGCCTGAGGTGGCAGAGGCCGGCGTGATGGTGTACCAGCCTGAGGCGCGCCGTGTGTTCTCCCGGGGAAGTTGTCCCTGGATCACGGGACACTGGCAGTGGCGGGCTGCACAGGTCCCTGGGTGGGGAGGTGTGGATAGTGACCAGTGCTTGCACTCAGGCTTCTTGGTGGCTGCAGCAGCAGCCTTAGCGTCTCACGCCCATCTCTGGAGTCTGTGTTGATAGCCATGGCTCATGCCTGTCTCTGGAGCTCTTTTAGGTGGCTCTCTGAATCCCCTCCACTGCGAAACAAAGAGGCAAGGGTAAAAGTCTCTTACCTCTTCTGCAGTTCCAGACCTTTCCCAGACTTCTTCCCTGCTAGCTGTGGTGCACTAGTCCCCTTCAGGCCGTGTTCACGCAGCCAACCCCAGTCCCTCCCTGGGATCCGACCTCCGAAGCTGTAGCCTCAGCTCCCAGCCCTCGCCTATCCCGGCGGGTGAGCAGACAAGCCTCTCGGGCTGGTGAGTGCCGGTCGGCACCGATCCTCTGTGCAGGAATTTCTCCACTTTGCCCTCCGCACCCATGTTGCTGTGCTCTCCTCCATGGCTCTGAAGCTTCCTCCCTCTGCCACCCGCAGTCTCCACACACTAAGGGGCTTCCTAGTGTGTGGAAACGTTTCCTCCTTCACAGCTCCCTCTCACTGGTGCAGGTCTCATCCCTATTCTTTTGTCTGTTTTTTCTTTTTTCTTTAGCCCTACCCAGGTACTTGGGGAGTTTCTTGCCCTTTGGGAGGTCTGAGGTCTTCAGCCAGCATTCAGTAGGTATTCTGTAGCAGTTGTTCCACATGTAGATGTATTTCTGATGTATTTTGGGGGAGGAATGTGATCTCCACTTCTTACTCTTCCACCATCTTCAAGCTCCTTCCTGTGACTATATTTAAATTTACTTTTACATCATTGCTATATTCTACCTCTAATTTTTCTGAGATTATACTTGAAATTTTTTTTATAGAAAATCATTCATTTTATTTAGATTCAGATTAAAACACTTCTATATTATATTGTTTTATAATTTGTATTCATGCTATTTTTATAATTTAATTCCTCCATTGCTCTAATATTATTTTGTTTTGATTTGGGGAAAATTTATGTGTATATGTGTGTATATGTATCTGGGTTTTTTTTCAATTCTTCCATATATATATGATATTTATCGTTTAGTTACTTAATTTGCATAAAGATATGTATACATATGTTAATGAAAGGCCAAGCTTTGCAAATATACAAAGGACTTCTGACCAAAATACACTTCTTTTCTTTTCTGATACATAATCATATATCTATTAAAATGATGTATCTATGCATACATATGTTTTTGGGAAAAAAAAAGAATCAAATTTATAGAAAAGATAGCATGAAAAAGGATATATTAAAGAACTCCCATATATCATTTACACAGATTTACCTATAGTCAATATTTTACCTTATTTTACTACATTTGCTTTTTTACTTTGTGTGTGTGTGTGTGTGTGTGTGTATGCACACATGAATTTAATTTTCTTTTTAATAATTTAAGATTGAGTTTCAAATATAATGGTACTTTAACCCTAAATGATAGATCACCATACATTTCCTAAGAATAGGGATAGATTATTACATAATCAAGATACAGTTATCAAAGAAGATTTTGATATTATACTTTTATCTAATGTAGTGTCCATATTCTGATTTTTTCCCAATTGAACCAATCATGTGCTTATTCTCATTTCTTTTATTCTGGTGCAGGGGATCTGATTTTCCATCAGTTGCCACACTCTTCAGCATCATTTAAACTGGAACATAGCAAGAGCTTTTTGTATTTTTCCAATGGCAGTTTTAAGGAAAACCTTTTTTTTTTTTTAAATAGAAATTTCATTATTTGGGGTTTGTTTGATGTTTTCTATTATTAGATTCAGGTTACATATTCCAGGGCAAAATTCTACATAAGTGATATTGTGTTCTCAGGATGTCATCTTTCGCACATGATATTCATTTACCCCTCATTGGTGGCATTGATTCTGTTCATATAGGCACAGTCTCATGTGATTTCTTCACTGGATATTTGCTTATACTTAGTTTATAAAACCAAGCAAATACACAGTCTTTGCTGAAATATTTCCCCAGCTAGAGCCCTTCCTTCTCCACCATCTGTCTACCTATTTTGCTCTCATCTTTAATTTTTTTATTATTAATTAATGTATATTAGTATTTGTATAGTTGCATTGATTTATTTTTTCTTTACTGTTGTTTATGATTCATTTTTGTGCTTAACTTTTCTGATATTCCTGTTGTCCAACATTTGGCTAATGGGGGATTTTTCTCAGTTCACTGACAATCTAGGAGAGAAGCAAGGTAAATGTGTATGATTTGTACTGTCATTTAGAACTGAGAATCATTATATATTGATTTTAATTTCCAAAAACATCTAACTAAATGACTTAGTTGTTAGATATATTCAAACCATGTCACACCCTTTAATAATAATCATCATGACCAAAATAAAGCATTCAATTTTAGCTGTTCAGTGTCCATAAGTAAGTAACAGAGCACCAAAATTCACCCATACAATCTAACATTTCCAGGACAGAAGAATATGTATCCATACTTGACCATGTTATTAAAAAAGTGTTCACAAAATGTCAATATTCTACAACCTGTAGTATGCACTCTTATTTCTAATGAGCACCAAGTAAATATAATTTATTTAGTAAAACAACTTTTGAAAGAGAATCATTATCTATTAAATAATGCGTGCCTTGATAATTTAAAATTCTGATATATTTATACATTCATAAATAATAATTCAAGGTATTAGATGATACCACATAGAATCAATGTCTCTTCAGCTGTTGCTTCTCTATAATCCTATTTAAAAATACTCAAAAATTATTAATGCAAAAATTCATAATATTTTCAACATTGGGTGACAAAATATTATCAAACAATATGAGATCTTTGGATATAAGAAGGCTGAAGTTGGAAAGTAGGTCTCAGTGTTCTTTACTGGGAATGCTCCTATTTATAAAAGTTTATGTGATTTTCTTTCAAGGCTATGCAGAGTGAAGTGAAAGTGATTGTGAATATTGAGTGAAATCTTTACATATATGAGGTTAAGAATAAAATTGAAAGTATGACTTTATTTGGTTTGATTTGGAGGGAAGCAGAATCAGGGAAATGTGTACTAAAGCATGCAGAGGACAACAATATAGTATTAAAAGGTACTATGAATAATTATATTTATAAATTATACAGCAGTTGAGAAACAAAGTCTCAGCAACTTATAGCCCAATAAATAGAGATGAAAACAAGACTGGAGGTAGAAGAAATTCTAGGAAATTTCCAATCCAGATAAATATTGTGGAAGGTGTAATATATAGTTCAGGAAATATAGCAGGCTATTGGAACCAATCCTCCTGCTGATAGCAACTTAAAATGCAGGATTAAAAAAAAATTCTTAAATGCATAGAACAGGTGCAAATGTAGGAAATAATTATAATGATATAAACTAAGATAAAGTGAGATTAAAGATAAGACAACAATATCAGTTTTGATAAATCTTGTGCGGTACAGAAGAAACAGCCTTGAACTCTTGACTATCCACTATTCTTTCAAAATATACACCCCAAGAGACTGGAAAGACAATTTTTTATTGTTGAACAGAGCCAAGGAAAATATGTTCCAGAGAAACTGGAACCAAAACCTGGCCTTTGCAGTCCCAATGTATTATACTTAGAGCCTCCAATTAAACCTTCAAGTCATATGCTGAAGTTAAATTGATATGGGACTGGATGGTGCCCCTATTTACTTGGCACAGAGAGTGCATTCTCTCTGGAAAAACAAACACCTTTATTCTGGACCCCCTGAAATCCCTACAAATATTTTTAGCAGCCTATGATAAAAAAAAAAAAAATCCATGAATGTATGTAAACATGACACCATAACAAAGATCAGCAGTAACCACAGGTAACAGAAGCAGTGTGATATATTATTCAGAGATGTGGATTATTAGTCACAGATTAATTTTTAAAAATTGAACACTGTACTTAAACAAAAGTTGACTTTCAAGAAATTGGATATTATTAAAGTTTAGCTCATAAATGAGGAAAAGAATCAAACTGATTTTTTAGGACATTTAAAAGACTAATGGAAGTTAAAACAAAATGTCCAGGTTTTAATAACAGTATAGACTTAGCTAAGGAAAAAATTGGAAAAGTGGAAGACACGTCAGAAGCAATTATCCAGATATCAGAGAGAGATAATTAGAAGTAAAACATGGAAAAAAATGTTAACAAATATGGAACATAAAATCTATATATGTTTTTATTTTTAATATTGTAAATGTTGAGAGAGAGAGAATAGGACAGAGGAAATGTTTGAGGATACAATAAAAATAAACGATGACATTTTCAGACCAGAAACTGAGCTTATTATGAATAAATAATTACTATGAAAACTTATAGTGAATATTTAGATAGAAGGAAGATAATCACAGAGTGATGAAACTTAGGAAAGAATTAAAGTGATCTCAGATGGAAGTCATGGGATGCAAAAAGGAATGAAGAACAAAAATCTGGTAAACATGAAAGTAAATTTATCAATGGAGATATATGTTTGGAGTTTAAAATAGTGTTGTATGTTAAAATGCATTAGAGAACTTATGTACAAATTGAGAGGAAAGCAATAGGAATTAAATTCCTTAATATCTTTTCTTGTTCAGGTGGAAGATAAAAGTGCCATTTAACTACAACTTTGATCATTTAAAAAGCATGCTGTGATTTCTAGAGTAATTATTAAAATAATAGAAATAGCTTTCATAACTTCAGAACAAGTAAAGAGAAAGCAATGGAATCACAAAAAAATAATAAGATTGAAGGGTAAGGTAAGAAGGTAGGGAAAAAGAAGCAAACTATAGATAAGTGGGACAAAGAGAAAGCATAAAATGAAATTTTCCATTTAAACAAGCATATCGATAATAATAAAAATGAAGTCGACTAAATGTTAGTGAAAATATAAAGAGTAGCTACTTGGGAAAAATCTATCAATATGTTGTAGAAACGAGAAATATGTAAAACACAAAGATAATGAAAGGCTGAAAGTAAAATGCAGAAAAAATACAAGCCATTGAAAAACTAAGAGAAGAAAAAAATTGATATTAGCATATTAATAGCAGGAAAAAAAAGAAATTTAAGTCAGATTGCATTATTAGCAATAAAGATATCAATTCATAATGATAAGCATTCCATACATCAAGCAGATATAATAATTTTAAATTTGTATATGTCTACAGGCATAGCCTCAATATACACATATTAGTTTCCTAGGGATGCTATAACAAAGTACCACAAACTGTGTGGCTTAATACAAGTTTTAAGTTCTAAAATTTCTGGAGGCCTGAAGTCCAAAATTAAGGTGTTGGCAAGGTTGGTTTCTTCTGGAGGTTCTGAAGGACAACCCATCCCATACCTCTCTCCAAGCTTATTGTGGTTGCTATCATCCCTTTGTATGTGTTTCTATCTCTGTTTTCTCTGTTTATAAAGACACTGGTCATTGCGTTAGGACCTACCCTAATCCATTATGACCTCATCTTAATTTAACTAACTACATCTGCAAAGACTATTTCCAAATAAAATCATATTCTGAAGTTGCAGGTAGATTTGAATTTTGGGAGGACATACAATACATAAGGCAAAAATTAATAATACAAAAAGAAACAGATAAATACATAACAATAGAGCCAAATATTTACACACCTCTCTTGGTAATTGATAGAAAAAACAGAAGGTTATTCAAGTTTAAAAAATGTTTTCAAACACTAATGCTATATACATTAATGATAAGTATTGATCATATCCTAAAAAATTTTGGAAGTTTGAAATCATATTTAGCATAGTTGATCCAAAATTTAAATTGCCATCCTTGCATACATACAAAATTTACTTATCATGAGAGATATCCATTTTGGTAACATTTACTTTAAATTATACATTAATCTAGATAGATTGATGTATTTTTTTGAGATGCCCTTTCTCAACTTTTTTTTTCTTTTATTTATTTTTTTTTTGGTAAGGGCCCTTTATGAGGTTTTCTACTTATGCAATTATTTTCTATGCTTTATATTTTTTGATCATAATTACATTTTTATCAAGATTTTAAAAGTACTAACAAAAAGTAGTACATACATTCTTTCAGGATTTTAATCATTGTATGTGCCTACAGTTGGCCCTCCGTATCCATGGATTTCACACCTAGGGATACAGAGAACCTACTGTATGTATTGTAGTATGCCATTTTATATAGGAACTTGAGCATCTGTTCATTTTGGTATCTGTGGGGGATCCTGGAACCAATCTCCTGTGGATACCAAGGGACAACTGCATAACATATTTTTCTTATAGCAAAGCTATATGATACATAAATATCTGTATATACATATACAGATATACATATTTATATACAGATATTTATATAATCATACATATATTCTAGTTCGATTGATTCTAGCTATTACATTTTTTCGCATTATCTCTTGGAAAACAATAATTCTACCAATTTTTTCTTTTCAAATTCATTATTTTTACCTTCATTTCATTATTACCTTTTTCCATATAGCTCAAGTTTGCTTTAATGTTCACATTTTAATCTCTTGAGGGAAACATATAATTTTTCACCTTAATACACTCCTGTTAGTAAGTGAAGAAAAAGATGTTATTTTGATGCAATGATCATTATTCTCTAAGAAATATAATTATAATTTTGATTTTTCTTTTTCCGTCAGGTTCACTATTATTGTTTCAAAATTTTTCCAAATGAATATTTTATTAACTCTGTGATTAAGGTTTTACTGCAATTTAGAAATTATGTTGTATGATTTCTACTTTTTATAATATATTGAACTGTTTCATAACCAAGTATGTGATACCTTTTTATAAAAGTTCTAGAGCAAGCTGCATACTACATAAAGTATGAATTTTAAATGATGTATTATTATTGTTATTGCTGCTTTATAATTGCCTTCACTCATTTTATTATTGAAATTTTGAATACTGAATCTCACCTCTACTGTTCCTTTTTCACTTTCTCCTTGATTTCCATCAATTTTTAATTATTTTAACATATTGATATGTGCTTTTATCATTTGTACAAAGGTTTTTTATTTTTAAACTTTTCATAAATTGTTTACTTTGTAAATTTCACCAACCCTATTTCTTAAGGAATATTTATTAAACGGTATGTCCGTTATTAAAGTATAATAATTTGCTTAATGCAACTTGTAACAAAGGAGGACAGAGTAGAACAGATTAATAATAATTATGCCTGGTGTGCTGAGTACCTTCCTTGCCCTTCAGATCTAGATCCACCCTGTCCTGCGTTCTGAGATGCTGACATGTCTGTCCAATGGGAACAACCCAGTGGAGATCAGTAAAAGGACGAGAATGGAGTTGAAGGTACCCTTCAGTGTTTCCTCTGCAGGCTGCATCCCTGGTTGAAAAGCCACAGCTCCTCTCCAAACAGCCTTCTCCACACATCTCCCTCTTCCTCTTCTTACCTTGAGGCTGAAGAGTTTTAATCTTGAGCTGCTGTTCCAGGCCCAATATCACTGCACTATCCTTTGAGGTTTTCTCACAATTTGTCCACAGCTTTTGTACACAGCCCCTTAAAAAATATATCTTCAAATTACCCATCTTGGATGTACCATCTGTTTCTGGCCATACTGATATATCCTGACTGATATACCAGGACATTTTCTTGCAAATTACTAGGCCTCATGGAAACTGTATAACTCTTAGCCAGATTCTTGGTAATCAATCAGGTCCACTTCACTGATAAGACCCTTGATCTAGACCCACCATCTGGGCTCTCTTTTTAGTATGCAGTGTAAGAAAGTCACTTCCACTCTTGTATAGATTCTAAATTTGAGTATTACCACTATCCCAAACACATGTTTTCCAAACAATTTCAACTCTTTTTAACAGTGTTTCTGTGTTAAATTATGAAAAAAGGAAGTAAAATCCTTATATATCAAAGATCAACATTTTAAAAGGTTCTGGGAAAGAGATTTGCCATGTAAAACCTCAAATTAATTAAGTGATCAGAGGAATAAGACTGAGAAAATAATGGGTCTGGGGAAAAGAAAACAATGGGAGAGATATAAAAAAGCATTCTAAGTATTGAAGGAAAAGAAGAACCTTTCAATAAAAAATAATCAAAGTCAATAGGAAACACTACCAGAGATTGATAGCTGCTTTGAACAAAAGTGAACAATTTAAAGCATGAACGCATGTGAAGAGATTATTTTTTTCCAAATGCAACATCATTAGTAATCAAAAGGCGTAATGAAACAAGCATCAAAGCAGCTGAACTAATTATGACTAATTCTGATTGGGAAAATGGTTTTTTATTAGATAATTTAGAAACAAATAAGTTACCATGTACTGATAAGCAAAAGATACACCAAGGACTCCTTGCTCTGATTTTAAAAACAAAAAAGATTTCCTTTTGGAATCTGTATTTAAAGGCTTTATGCTTCACAAACACTTTCAGGAATTTACATTTGAAGGAAAACCTAACAAACTGGAACAAAATGACAAGTGTTTTGGTTTCCATTTTTTCTTTCTGTGTATAGGAGGGAAACAATTTGATTATTTCATGTAGATAAATGGAGGACAAATGAAATAATGTAACAAATGCATGTAAATTAGCAACCTGAGACTATTTTAGAAATATATTAGCCAAAAGTTATGTAGGCATGTTTTTGTGAGCATAATAGACACTTTTTTCTTAAGTAGTTATACAGATTTATATTTGACAATATAGCTTTTGAATAAATCATCCTGAAACAAAAATAGCTATGTGTCTACTATCTTCATGTTAGGTCACAGTGAACCACAATGCCAACGTTTAGTTTTCATTTCTACATACATTTCATTAAGTAATAGGCAGGATAATTCTTGCAGATAAACTCTGTACATTAGATATTTAAAACTGTTCTGCTCAAACTATTTAGAGAAATGATAGGCTGGTCACATTAAATTTAAAAATATGTCCTGTAGCAAAGGCTAGCTTACAGTGATTTTGGAAACTTGCTAAGGTAATCAAGAACAATTATACTACATTGTAAGCAGTTTCTAGAAGGGCCAGCAAGGATAATTTGTCTCTGAAAAATTTAAACACATTCATGCTAAAGTGTTTCATTTGTGCATGCTTGCACACACTCTTGCCTGAATTGAAAAACAGAGGAAGAGATTGATTAATAAAAAGAAATGTGATTAAGAGTTTGAATTGAAAAACAGAGGAAGGGATTAATTAATAAAAAGAAATGTGATTATAGATGAGACACAATGAAAAGTGAGGCTCTAAAATTAAAATGGGAAAATGTCAGAGGAAAATAGTACATGTCCACACTGTACTCTTCAGTGTGGGCATGGATATATCCTGCTTTGGTTAAATCATATCATTACTATAAATTTTAATTTTAACCTCAACCACACAGTATATTTTGATTACATTTCCTTTCTTGTATTCCTTTGTATTTTTTTCTAGTATTCATAAAGACATAATTTATTTTCAGTTAGTGTTGTATGTGTGCCAAGTAGGTTTTTTCCCACCCTCCTCTCCAACAGTCATAAAATTTTTCTCAACACAGTCAAACACATCCGTCTGATTCTTTTTTTTTTTTTTGGTTGTTTGGTTTTTTCCCAGTAATAGGCATTCTAAAGTTATCCATCCTCCTGCTCTAAACAATATTAGTGGGCTGCAGGTCTGTGCCACAGATGTCTGTCTGGGGTTTTGTTTTTCTGTTATTCAAGCAAATCCCTTTGCCTTCTTTTCTATTGGATTCACTGTCTCCTGTATGTATCACCTTCCTATTTCTCAATTGTGCTTCAGTTTCATGGAACATACTTCTGGGAACTTCTGGGGAAAGGGTACATAGGAGGAAGCTTTTAAAATGCTATATACATCTAGTATATCTTTACTTTTTCTTTACATTTAATAGGTAATTTAGCTAGTGTACAATTCTAAATTTCATCAGAATTTTAAAGGCATTATATTTTAATTCTCATTTCCAGTATTTCTCTTAAGAAGTTAATATGATTTTGATCTTTATTCCTTCATATTGTGATCTTTTAGTTATTCTTTACTCTCTATGGAAGTTCTCAGAAATTACTTTTTATCCTGGTGCTGTGATGTTTCTTAGTTATGCACTTTGGTATGTATCTTTTAAATTTCATTTTATTGGGTTCTAAGTAGGTCCATTCAATTCTGAGAAATAGTTTTCTGTTAGTTTTTAATAATCTGCTCCTTGCCTTTCTCTCTTTCCAGAAGTCCCACGAATAGATATTTGATCTCCAGGACTGAGCACTGATTTTTCTTATATTTTCTGAGATATTTTCATATCTTTTTCTTCCACCTTCCCCTTACTCTCTGCTTTGTAGAGTTTTTAAGAAATCTTTTCATTACAAATAGTTTCATGCTGGTAAATATTCAATAACTAGCTCTGTGGCAAAATGTATGCATGTAGATGAGCATGCATGTTTGATATAACTTTTACTGATATAGAGGATGTGTAGTATGAAACTTACAAATAATAAAATATAAAATATTCTTAATTTTGAATCCTACATAGCAATTGATTCTCATAGGATGCTTTCAATTGATTTTTTTTAACATCTTTTTTGGAGTATTCAATTGATTTTTGCAGAATTCTTTTTTCTGTATCAAACTTATGGTTGTGATTCACAAAACATTGTTCTGATATGAATATTGTTTGATATATTCATTTACTTTAATAAGTAAAAGTAAAATAGCAAAGACATATATTGGGAACTTGACTCATTCATCAATAACATGTGCTAAATAAACATGTTTCTCCTAAAAGTAGGAAGACTTGGCAACATTGGGCATACAAATGTGCCTGGCAGCTCTAAATAGAAGAGGAGGGTGACCCAATTCACCAAAATCCTATGACCCGCTTGGATCCTACATACTTACCCCAAATTCTATAGTTTACATGGCCTAAACTCAGAAGACAAATCAGCTAATAAAATGTTCTCATTCATAATCTGACAATTAGACATTTTCATGGGAATTCATATGTGCTGTATTAATCTTGAAATCTGGGAATTCAAATTATGGAAATGAAGCTTAATCAAGTACTAAAGAGTAAAAGAAACATATTTTTAAAAAAGAATCTAAAGTTTTCATCTAATAAGTTTCAGTAGTATCCAGTATTTTAACACAATTATCACTTGTTTATCTGTTTTTATTTATAACATTTTATTCTATTGCTTTTTAATCTCTTATTCATTTTGTCATTTGAGGTTGGTGGCTTTTTAAATCCATTACTCCCATAGAGTGATGTTTCCAGGAAGGGTCAAAATAATGTGTGTATTCAATTTGTTATGTTTAACATAGAATGTCCAATTTCTCTTCTGTTTACTTTATTCTGGTTTTTGTTAACACTACTAACAATGATTTTTTTGATCACCAATAAACTATTTGTTGCCAAATCCACTGGACACTTCTTTAAACCCAGTTTCCTCAAACTTCTGGCAATATTTAGCACAACTGACTACTTTTTCTCTCTTAAAATACATACTTGACTTACGTGACTAGTTTTCAATTTCCTTGCTGACTCCTTGTACTCTAAATAATGTCTAAATGTTCTTTAAGAAGTACTCTACTCCCTATTCTCTTCTTCTTTCACATCAATTCACATCAAGCACAACACTGATGATTCTCAAATCTCCAGCATCATACCTCTTTTCTGAGCTCTGAACTTGCTTGATATCTCCAAATTACATCTCTTGAAGTGCTTGACAAGACTCTTTTATCTTCCATTTACCTTTAACCCAGTCAATGGGGTTCACCTCTCAAATCTAAAACCTGACAATACTGATTCCTCTCTACATTAACTCTCACATTCAATTCATCAGCAAGTCCTGTTGATTCTGTCTCCAAATACATAACTCCTGTCTATGCATCTCTTGCAAGCTGCTATTAAACATTTCTTATGATTCCTTCTTGCCCCCATACCCACAGTTCATTTCTTCTATCATAGCACATATGAACCTAAAGTGTCCCTTAACATGACTTATAAGACTCAGAATGATTTATCTAATCACTAGCTAGCTCTCCAAATTCATTTTCTTTCCACAATTCTTCAGGCAGAGCTCTCTTCATTTTGTCTCTTAAATGTGACAAATGTTTTCTCAGGGATTCTGTATATTCTACGTTCTTTGTCTCTAATTATTTTTGCCTCAACTCTTGGAATGGCTATAATCATTATATCTTTCAATATTAAGTTCTCTTAATCAGAAAAATTATTCTCAAACACTATTTGTTTTTAACCTTCATAGCATTTATCACAATTTATAATCTTCTATAAATATGACAATTAAAGGAGTTTTTTTCCAGTTAAAGGTTTATGGGTGAAGAAACATTGTCTGCCTAATATCTCACTGATTTTTCAGCAATTAGCCTACTGCCTAACTCATAGTATGTTCTCATAAAATATTAGTCAATTTAATGAATAATAGCACTGTTTTATCATAAATGGATGTGACATTTCATAATATCATATTTTGTTTTCTAGTCATTAAAAAGTAGATTCATGTGATTGTAATAATTATTTATTCATAATACTACTCCTTACTAAATAGTGTTTAATAGAGGAAAGCCATAATTTTTTATGATATTGCATGTTATGTATTATTGAGCTTTCAGTATTCTGTGCTTGTTTTAAACTTTTTATTCGTTCAAGTAGCCATAACTGGACACCAACAGTATTTAAGGACAAATTTATAATTGTATATATTGTGTCTAGAAAGGAAAACAAACAAACAAATATCTCAGAAAAATTAGCCTAGCATATTCAAGTGTATTATGTCATTGCATTGTATCTCCAGAGGCAACAAGTCGTCATTGTTTCCTTTCTCCAAGAAAACTCCAGTGAATTTCATAGATTTAACTCTCGCAATTGTCATCATTCATTAATGACTCTGAAAATGTAAAGAACATTTACATTTGTTTTGAGGCATCAGCTTGAATCACACCCATCAAGTTGGAATGCAACCTACAGATTGCTTATTGGTCAGCAAATCTAATAATCTTCCAAGATTCTCTAATAATCCTGATATCCAGTCTCTGCATACCTAAGGAGTTTCATTCTTTTCTACACATCAATAAACATTTCATCATCTTTAGGATCATTCTCTGAAAGGATTGCTTTCCCATGTATTCAATGTCTACTGCAAATTCAATTTAAAAGAGTAATGTCTCAGAATAGACAATGTACAACTCTTGGAGCCAACTTCTGAGTACTTGTCCCTTGCTTTAATAGCTTAATACTTTAATAGTTTGGGGCAGAAGAAAACTATGGCCGATGGGTCAAATTTGGTTCACTGCCCATAAATAAAGTTTTATTAGAAAAAAAATCCACCTTTATTTGTTTTCATATTCTCTATGACTGTTTCTGAGCTACAACAGCAGAGCTGAGTAGTTGCAACAGAAATTGTATCATCAAAATACTATCTGGCCCTTTGCAGAAAATCTTTGCTGATCCCTGATTTAAGACACTGGCCCAGGCCCCTCTCTTATGAGTACCTGAACGAGTTGGACTATGTGAACTCTAAAGTCTCTGCCGTCTCATGTTTCTTTATCTTATGTTCATTAGTTTAGCTGCGTCTGACTCTATAGATCCAGACTGCATTAGCATTCATGTCGATAGTATAAATTTATTTTTCTGCTTTTCTCTCTTCTAGTTTGAACACATTAAATAAATATGGTAACCTCAAGAGGCAATTATTAATTGCAACAGAATGAAGAATCAATATTTTCTGTCTCTAGTTTTATTTTTCATTCTTCATAGAAAGGTAAGGAAGAGCTCTCAGGTGATGATAAGAAGTCAAAATGTGGGACATATTAGCAGAACAACAGGTTTTTTGTTTGTTTTGGTTTTCGTTTTTTTTGTTTATTTATTTAAACATCTTTGGCAAAACATACTGCAATTAAGATGGAACTCAATATCTGCTTATTTTATTTCAATCTTTAAAGAAATTATCCTTGTTCATCATATGTAATATATTTTAGCTTTTTAAGAAATTATAATATTTTATAAATTATTTTTGGCAAGCCTGTTTCTAAGAGGTGACGTGTTGTATACACTAAATACCAACTAATGAAGTTGACCAGTGAAAAATGGAAGGAACACTTAGAAGAATTCTACATAAAATATTGGTAAATAAAGGAATCTTGAAGTTCATGAGAATGAAAATATGGAACCAAACTTGTTTTTCAACCTTTTCCCTCCTTTGCACATCTGGCTTTCAACTTCAAAAGGCAATAAAATCACTCATAAACTTGTTTGAGCAGGCAGATAGCTAGATATGAGCAGAGAAATGGGGGAACAGGCTAAATGGCAGGAAACCTGGTGTAAACAACAGGGGTCCTTGGGCAGATAAAGAAAAGCAGGAACCTCCAGACTGACAGAAAACCACACAGTTTTGGGGTGACAAAGGTCCTGGAGGCAGACAAATAAAGGTGGGAAAAGGCACCTCGAAGAATATTCCACCCATTCATTTTCATGCCAAATATAACCAGCCTGCCAAAGAAACTCAGGGCAGCTATTCACCTGAGTCTGCCTGCCCACTTTCCCCTTGAGAGTGTACTATCGCTTAATAAATCCTTGCTTTGCTTTCTTGACCTCCCTGTCTCCTTCTGAATTCTTTCTGTGACGAGACGAGAACCTAATCTCTGGTAACATCTTAAATTATGTAGGGGAACATATTAATATAATTTCCCCAAACTTTACATTATATATATGATCCTAAAACTGTTTTTAAAAAAGTGTTGTGCTGAATGAATGGTCTGAAATCCTTGATTAGATCTGACAGCTGAGGTCACATTGCCCTGTAAGGATGTCATACCATGAGGTAACAGCTACACCCCAACAAAGAGCCAAAAGGCAAAACAAAGTTTTCTTAAAGCAAAATTAAAAAAAAATTATATTCTTTCTTGAGTGTATAAGGGCAAAAGAAGTAACGTCCTTCAGGGTGGACGTTGAAGTAACGTCCTTCAAGATGACTTAGGGTGTCATCTTGATACTATTTTAAAACAAAGTTTTAACTGCATTTTAGAGGGAAATGATGGCAGAGGCATACTCTAAACATCATCCTAATGTAATATTCAAAAGTCAGAAGCCATACCCTCAAATATTAAGTTTTCCACCATGAAGACACTGACTTAACAATGGAAATGCTACTCAGACTTGCTTGATTCACAGTGTTGGTTTTTGCTCTTCGCACACTGACTATTTTGTCTAGTCTCTCAGCTTATTCTTAGATGAACAATGTTTTCTCTGACAAGCTTTCGGTTCTTCTAAGAGATTAGAGTGATGTAGTGTAGAAGAGACTGGTGCTTTGCTACCCTTAAGAAAGGAAGCTGCAGATGTGAATGACCTTAAAGGTCTTTGTCCAAATCAGCTTCTTTCCTCCCCCTCCTTTCCTTTCTGCAGGAGGAAAATCAGTCATGTCTACTCAAATTCCAATTCCATTAACCTTTCAGCTACTGCTGAGACATGGTTGTACTAAGGTCTCTAACATTATATATGTCAAGAATTGGCTGGCATGTCCTTTTATGTCTCTCTTGTAATATCTCGATTATTTCAGAGAGTTCACAGTTCAGTTAACTGAGAATGTTAAAGTGCAAGACAATTTTTATTTCTGGAATTAATGCCTGAAATTGAGGTTCATTGGAGGGGCAAAGAAGAGCACAAGCAAACCCTCTCTCTCACACACACGATATATTTAGTTCCCTTATGTTATGTTCTTGTTATATTGTCTATGCTTAAAGTTCATAGAAAGAAAATAAAGAGGAAGGAAATACTACTACAAAATTATTCCTTGGAAATCACGAGAAGATGTGTAAACTGAACAAGCCCTAATATTAGGCTGCATACTATAGCAAATATGAATAAGGACTCTAGACACCAGATTGCTTAGCTCCCATTCCAACTTCACTTTTTATAAAACATGTGGCCTTGGGAATATAACTTAGCCTTTCTATGCATCTGTTTCCTCAAATATAAATGGGAATGAATCTGACCAATATAATTATAATAATGACTAAATGAGTCGATATTTGCTGTAACTATATTTAAGCATGAATTACCAAAACTTTTGTAAATGATAATCTTAATGTAACTTGTTAATAATGGATAATAAGTATCAAATATAAAATGATTAAAAAGTAAAAAGGACAGACACCAAAAGACAAGATTTTTGAGACCATTCTAAAGTAAATATACTTCTTAAAATTATATTAACACATTTTAATCTGTTAATATTGTATTACTACACAGATTATAGAACACCCAAACATACTGTATTATAGGATATTTGCATATCTTTCATTTAATAAATGACTGCATTAATTGCAATGGAGGGAGTGGAATGGATTCATGACAGAAGGAAAAGCCAATATAGTGACCAGGGGCATGTGATTTTTGCAAATATCCTATAATCCAGTATGTGATCTTCTCTCTTTCTTGTACTGTCAGCCTCTTTATTCGTGTAGCCCCATCTTCTCATATGATATGTTTTGTAAGAACTTTTGCCTTGTTAAGAGCAAAACAAAACCTCCCACTACCTATACGTCTTCATGTTACCATCATCTCTTTGCTTTGAATACAAAATGATTTAATATTAAGATCAACATCTAATTTTCTTTTTTACTTCCTAATAACCTTGTTTCAATCTTAACAATTTATTAAAACTACTTTCTTCAAGATCATCAATTATGTCCCCAAAATCACATGAAACATTTTTGAGTTGTGTGTGTGTTTTCTTGTCATCGTGCTAAGCAACAGCTCATCTTGATAATCTGTATTCCCAATATTGTATCTATGTGATTGTTTAAGTCTATCTCTCCCCCTGTAGCTATGATTATCCTTATCTCTCACTATATCACTATTTTTTCCTCCTCTGCATCCCTAAGTCTATGCAACATCCACCAAGGTATAGACATAGTACTCTACATTTTAACAAGTTCTTTCTCTTGTGTATTGTATAGCATCCAATAACTTCATCTGTCACATCTATGCAAAGGATTAGAGTCCAGTAAACAGTGTCATACAGTGATTTAGTGTAGAAAAGACTGGTGCTTTGCTGCCCTTAAGAAAGTAAGTTGCAGATGTGAATGACTTTCAAAGTCTTTGTCTATATCATCTTCTTCCCCCCCCCCCTTCTTTCTTTTCCTGCAGGAGGAAAATCAATCAACAAAAATGGTAAATAATGACCTATTGGGCTTCCCTCGTGGCATAGTGGTTGAGAGTCCGCCTGCCGATGCAGGGGACACGGGTTCGTGCCCCGGTCTGGAAAGATCCCACGTGCCGCGGAGCGGCTGGGCCCGTGAGCAATGGCCGCTGAGCCTGCGCGTCTGGAGACTGTGCTCCGCAATGGGAGAGGCCACAACAGTGAGAGGCCCGCGTACAGCAAAAAAAAAAAAAAAAAAAATGACCTATTATTGTATTTGTATTCAAATTCAAATTAGAATACGTTATCTACCTTATTCTCTCCTGCTATTGGTTCTGTATCTTTAAGCTTGCAGTCACTTTTAGGTCTTCTCTTTTTCTGTCATAGTCAACAATTATCTATGCAACTGAAATTCATTTTACTCTAAATTTATAGCCTCCATTAGAGAAATTTTAATTATTGCTATTATGGGTTGAATTGTGTCCCCATAAATATGTTAAGGTCCTAACCTCTAGTACATTAGAATGTGACCTTCTTTGGAAAGTGAGTCACTGTAGATATAGTTAATTAAGATGAGGTCATACTTGAGTAGGATGAGCCCTATTCCATTATGACTAGTGTCCTTATAAGAAGAAGAAAGATAAACACACAGGGATAATGTCATGTGATGACAGAGGCAGAGATTGAAATGATGAAGCTGCAAGCCCAGGAATACCAGGGATTGAGGGCCACCATCAGAAGCCAGGAAGAGACAAAGAAGGATTCTCCCCTAGAGGCTTCAGAAAGAGCATGACCCTGACAGTACCTTAAATCTGCACTTCTAGCCTCCAGACCTTGAAGCAATAAATTTCTTACTTTAAGCCATCCATTTGTGGCACTCTATTATGGCAGCCCTAGGAAACTAATACATAGTTGCCCTTCTCATTTATTAATCACATAATAGTTCTGAGTTGACATTTTATTCTGTACATTCCACTAAATTACTGACTATAATTGTAATTTTCTCTATTTTTCTTTGTAGTTTTAGCAAAATTTTGGTACATGTATGTTTAAGCTCTAATATTAGATGCATACATGTTCAAAATTATTAGGACTTCTTGGTGGTTTGACTCCATATTGTTATGAAATGATCCTCTTTACCTCTTGTAATATTCTTTTCTCTAGAATCAATTAACTATTCAGTTTTCTTTTGAGTAGTATAAGCATGGTATATTTATTTCCATTATTTTAATTTATTTGTATCTGTATATATAAAGTGAGTATCTTACAGGCAACACATGGTGAGAGGGGTCTTGCATTTTTATCCCACCTGACAACTCCCATCTTTTAATTGGGATGTTTAAACCAGTTAAATTATTAGTTTATTTTAAATAAATAGTCTTGCTCTTTGTTTTCTATTCATCCCATCTCTTCTTCACATACATTTTCCTCTTTTTCTGCCAGATCCTATGTACCAACAGACTGTTTTTGTATAGCCTCAGAACAATAAAAAAATTGTTTTTGCCCTTTTAAAAAATTACAAATAAAACAAAACAAAAAATATGCAATAAAGACTAAATATATTCCTCAAAGACTAAACTATTTATTCTCTGCCCCTTTACAGAAGCATCACAGTGTATAGTTGTGATGTTTAAACAATAAATTAACTTTTAAAGAGATTTAATTTTTGTGTGTCTTTTATATATACACCCATGTAATCACTCTTTCTGTTTCTCCTCACTCCTTTGGAAAGATCCAGATTTCCATTTGGTATTATTTTTCTTCTCCTTGAAGGACTTCATTTTTCTTTATGTATATATATATAGTTGCTAATATACATGTCCTACATCTCAGCTATACTCTGTACTTTTCATGTATGTTTGTTTCCAGTCATTATTTTCTGTCTCTCTTTCATTTTTGGATGCTTTTTATTACCATGTGTTCCTGTTCACTAATATTTTCTGCTGTAATAACTAATCATCCATTATTAGTCTTATCTAGTGTAGTTTTCATCTCAGTCATTGTGGTTTTCATCTTTAGAAGTTGACTTGGATCCTTTTTATATTTTCCAAGTCTAATTTATGTGCTTAATTTTCCCTCTAGCATTGTGAACCTATGGGAAACAACTGTAACTGTTTTTTAATGTTCTTTTATTCTAATTCTACCATATTGGCCATTTGCATCAGTTTTGATTAATTGATTTTATCCTCATAATAGGTTGTATTTTTCTGCTTATTTCCATGCCTGGCCATTTTTGATTGGATGATAAGCATTGTGAAATTTACCTTGTTGGTTGCAGGATTTTTGTATTTGTACAAAAATTCTTCAGTTTTGTTCTGGGATGCATTTAAGTTACTTAGAAACAGTTGATTCTTTTCTAACTTTGTTTATATCTTTGTTAGTTGAGACAAGAGCAAGATTTACTCTATGTCTAATTCTCCTCTACTACTGAGGCAAGACCCTTCTGAGTAAGATACCTGATGCTCTGTAAATTATATGGGTTTAGCCTCTGTCTGGTAGGAAAAGGAAATATGCTCAATCTATGGGAGCTTCAGATATTGTTCCTGTTTATCCTCTTGGATGATTGTTCACTCAATCTTGGATCATTTCCTCACACCCATGGGATGACTAGTACTCAGACAATTACTCAAAGAATATCCTCTGAAGATCTCCAGAGCTATTTCTCTGAGCAACTCTCTTCTCTGATACTTGGGTCTGCTAACTGTAGCTTCACCGACCTCTCCAGACTCCTAGATTCATCTCCTCCTGTGAGAGAGCTTCTTGGGCTACAACTGGGTATCTCCACTCTGCAAGTAGGCTGAAGCAATTATTACGTTCACCATATTTAATGTTTCCCATATCCCAGGTATCATTGTCCTTCATTGCCTGATTCCAATGTCTTGAGAACTATTTTATTTTTTTGCTTTTTTTCCCCTGTTTTTTAGTTGTTTCTGACTATTAGTCCAGTGTCAATTATTCCATCTTGATTGGACATGGAATTCCCTGGTATTCCATTTTGCGCTTACAGTGTGTTATTAGTATAGCTGTGAAAAATACTACTTTATTTGCAAATTTACATATGATATTCAGATGCATTCCATTAAAAGTATATTAACACTCCTAGAACATTCAAGTAAGTACTGATCAGCCCATACATATGAAGAAGGTATCAAAAGCCAAGGAAATTAAGATATAATTTAAGCATAATACATATAAAAACAAATATAGTACCTTAATAAAGAATACACTAGTCAATAAACAAGTGTAATTACGGATTGAACAAAACCAATGGTTTATGAAACTAAAACCATTAATCACTGGAAAGTAGAACAGAGCTAGGATGGAAGATACTTTTCTTGTAATTCTGAAAGAGATATTTCTGGGCTTTTTTGTGCCTTTACACAATCAAAAGGGTAAAGGTGAAAATATGGTTTATTTATTAAGATGCACAGCTCTATAGGACTACCATTTCTGCATAAATGGTCAAAAAATTCATTGAAATCTTGTTTTAAAGTGATTTAAGATCAGGAATATTTATGCAATCAATTTTAAACAACTAACAACTGAGACTGGTTTTATAAAAGATAGATATTATATATACTTTACACATTATTGATATAAAGGCAAAAGAGGAAGCCTAATTAGATTTAATATGCATATGCCTTTTTTATCAAGATATTTTAGAATTATAAGTATGAAGACCTTTACTACCAGTGTTACTTATGCTTTGAATTTATTTAGTTTTTTTCCCCTAAAAGTGATAGAGTTTAAACCATTAAAGTATTTTCAGCATTTCCTTTCTTAACTTGTCTTTCTTCTAATCTACACCTTTCCAGCAATACCACTTGCATAATGTCCAATAATGTGAAATGAAGACCACAGTAAAGGGTTTAATATTAAACTGGGAAAAGAGCTCAGACTTATTTGTTATGTCAAATCCAATCTTATTTCATTTTTACTAATATTTACTCCAAGCTGTCATCACAACCTCTGATTTCAGTTCTGAGTCCTAAAAGAATGAAGCTAAGCCACATTAGGATCCTAAGAATTGCTAACTCCATAGATTTTTATTACTAAATACTTACCAGATATCCCATCAGCACTACACATATCTCTCACTCATACTCATAGCACCATATTACTTGACTTTAAATAATTAAATTTAATCCAAAAAGCACCTCTGATTTTGGTAGATGTTTTATCAGTCTTGAGAAAATTACATGTATAATATTCCCTCCTTTTTATTCATTCAGTTATTCCATAAATATCTTTTGAGTATCTATTTTACAAGGAATATCATAGGTTCTAGAGTCCCAAAAATGTCTTTGAGCAGTTTTTGAATTCACGGATCTTATTTCCAGTGAAGAAGAAAGTCATTGGCTGGGGGGAGGGATCAATTGGGAGATTAGGATTGACATATACACACTACTGTATATAAAGTAGATAACTAATAAGAACTTGCTGAATAGCACAGGGAACTCTAATCTGTTCTCTGTAATGACCTATGTGGGAAAAGAATCTAAAAAAGAGTGGATATATGTATAATGATTCACTTTGCTGTACAGCAGAAACTAACACAACATTGTAAATCAACTACACTCCAATAAAAAATAATTTAAAAAAAGAAGGTATTAGACAACTTATTCAATGAAGTATGAAAACATTAATTTAGGATTATACAAGATACCACTGGAATATACGTCAGGATGCCTAACCTTCTCTGGTGGAGTTAGTGAAGGCCTTGTTGAGGAAGTGATAGTCTTTATCTACAATAGAAAAAACATTTTCCCTCATTCCATAGAAAAAGCTATTAATAAGATTTTAAACATTACTTTATGTACCTAAGATAACCACAAGTATTTTTAAAGGAATTATTATTTTTTTCTTTTTTTAAAATTAATTAATTAATTTTTTGGCTGTGTTGAATCTTCGTTGCTGTGCGTGGGCTTTCTCTACTTGCAGCGAGCGGGGACTACGCTTCATTGCGGTGCACGGGCTCTAGGTGCGCAGGCTTCAGTAGTTGTGGCGCATGGGCTCTAGAGCACAGGCTCAGTAGTTGTGGAATATGGGTTTAGCTGCTCCGCAGCATGTGGGATCTTTCCGGAGCAGTGATCAAACCCATGTCTCCTGCATTGGCAGGTGGATTCTTAACCATTGCACCACCAGGGAAGTCCCAACCACCATAAATATTTTGATGACAATATTTTCTAACAACTACTTCCCTTTACTCTATTAGATTCCTTGTAGCAATGAGAGAATCAATTATTATTCTCAAACAACTGGAGGAGTTCATTTCTGCACTTAATATAGATATGCACAAAAACAGATGGAAAGAATTGTGTTTTAATTTAGAAAATCAAGCGGAAGAAATAAGACCACATTTATTATTTATCTCTTTAATATATTTCAAATACTTTCGCGTCTCTGTTGCCCAACTGCCATCATCTTAGTTCATAGCATCCTCATCTCTTCCTGTATCATTGGATGGCTTGCTAACTATGTTCCCTGGCTCCATTTCTTCACTAATTCAATTTATTCTGCACTTCACTGTAGAGTAATATTTTTCTGAAATGCAAAGCAAAAATAACCAAATAACCCTCACTGCCAAAGAACCCTCACTGAGGCCTCATCATCTGTAAAATAAAAGCCAAACTTCCTAAGATGATCTAAAAGACTCATCAAAAACTGGATCACAAGTAAATGGATGAAAAAATAAATTAACATATTCATTTTTATATTTGAAAATTTTGGAATAGTGACTGTCCCATATATTTAATGTTTTACATATATTTAATGGTTGGATATTTAACGAATGAGGAATTTTCTTTGTAGTATTTTTAACAGATTGCTTTAGTGAAGAGCAACAGCGGGATTATTATTACTGCAGAAGGCAAATGGAATAAGAGATCATTGAGCCAAGCATAGGACCTTATAGAAATGGAATGTGGCATGCAGTTTGTACCTCATCAACATTTATTGAATAAATAAGTCTCAAGAAATTTTCAGACAACCAGGTAGACATATGGTGAATAAGGATGATGAAGCAACAGTTTGATCAGTGACAGGGCTTAAAAATTAGGAAAATAGGGCTTCCCCGGTGGCATAGTGGTTGAGAGTCCGCCTGCCGATGCAGGGGACACGGGTTCGTGCCCCAGTCTGGGAAGATCCCACATGCCGTGGAGCGGCTGGGCCCGTGAGCCATGGCCACTGAGCCTGTGCGTCCGGAGACTCTGCTCCGCAACGGGAGAGGCCACAACAGAGAGAGGCCCGCGTACCGCAAAAAAAAAAAAAAAAATTAGGAAAATAATTACAATACTTATAGGTCATAGGGAGTATATCAAAGCAAGTGTTTCAGGTATAGGTAAGAAGGCAGAAATATGAAAGAGAATTAAATACAGATAGCTCATTAAAGTTGGCACACATTACAGAGATATCTCCCTCCAAAGATATGTTTTAGGCTAGCTCTTCAAGGACTGACATTTTAATTGGTTAATGTAATTACATTCCATGAGAGTGATAACACATTTACCAGCTAATGTAATATTAACAAGCTCAGTTTATCTGGGCAAAAACTAATTCATTATTGTCCATTATCACCACCAGAGGTTTCAGGCAACTGAACAAAAAGCCAGGTGGATGTTACAGCATATGTTAGATGAGGATACTTCAGTATGACTCAAGGAACCTAAAATAACCAGGGACAGTATGCATGAGAGATGAAAAAGAACTCAAAAGAAAGTGAGAAACATATTAAGAAAAAACCTGAAGCTTGACCTGGGTGTGATATTCCGTAAAATACCAAGTTAAGTAGTCTAGACTCTGAACACTTAGTACCAACCACACAAATGTTGCCCAGGAAGCCCCCAGCATAATTAACTCTTTAAAAATTATTCGGGTCCCCTACAACCTTATATAAAATAGCACTTCTCTCACACTGCATCATCTTTTTGTGTCTTAACGTGTGTTTAACATGCTTTTGTTACCTACTATTACGTTATATGCATCATATAATATAATTTGAGTGCAAGAATTTTACTATTTTATATACTGCTCTATGTTCATTAACCAAAAAGCACCTGGAATATAGTAAATGCTCACTAAATAATTGTTGAATGAATGAAAGTTTTCAGAGCCCTCCTCTATTTTTCATTAACCTCCATCACTATTAGGGCAAGAAAAACATACTAAGCCCAATTTGGGAGTTACTAAAAATGAAATTAAAACTAAAAGACATAATTGCAGATGGAAGGGAATATGCCAAAGGTCACTGAGGCGTGGGAGCAGTATCTTCAGGTATCTGAGAACCCCTACTGCTCTTTCATAAATGGGATTCAAATCCTAAGAAGAAATGTGCTTATCACTCTGAGAGAAACACAGCTTCATCCTTGAAATTTTGTGTCAAACTAAAGTTCATCAGAATCCTTGTTACTTTTTGACATGGATACTGTTGTATTTACAAAAGCTCCTACACTATAATTAGGTATATCCTAAACCTGGTGAGACTAGTGGACCACAGGTATGGCCCTTTTCTGTTTTATAACATGTAAGCATTAAAAGTATGAGTCCACTAGCACATTTAGACAGCAGAAATGTATCTGTATGTTTGATCTCTTTTCTTCCCAACAGCTTTATATGCTGGAAATAGGTATACTAAAGAAAAAAACAAATAATAAGGTGAGTCTGTGATAACATTGGCACTTGCACTTTCATTGTTAAATACAGAGAGCAAACATGAAAGGGTAAGAAATACTCGTGTGCATTGATTACTATACCGATTTAACTGCCTTCAGTAGAAAATACTCTACATTTTAGAAATTGTTTTCACATAGATGAACTCAAACTTTTTTTTGCTAGTTGATATCTGCCTTTAAATACGTAAAACCTAAGAAACAAGCTACCTGTATATTTTACTCATTCAGCTGCCAAAAGATATGATTTTAATATGGCAAGATTTGAAACACTAGAGTATACATTTTTACCTTATCTAGTGATTAGAAAATTAATTAATCTATAGCTATTCATTGAATAGTTGGGCAGTAACCATCATTCTGACAGAACTTTTTATAAATTGGGAATCTCTGAAAACATATCTTTTTATCATTCCTTTCAGATAGGCTATATTGGTTGAATTATTCAATAAAATTACTACCTAAGTAAAAGAGAAAACATTTGAATTAACATACAGTTTTCAAACATTAGTTTTTCCTCATCATATTATTTGCTGCATTAACTGAAGTGACTTTATTTGCCTTCTCACAACCTGCAAAGGTATCTTCATGGGCATCTCTGTCATTTAAAAAAATGAAATCACTTTCATGATAGATTTTCATGTCAATTTCAAAATACCTCCTAATTGTCAAATGCATGCAAACTTATGTATACCTTAATTTCCTATGCAGAATATAAATAAACACTTTCAGTAAATGGATTAATGCAGAATTATTGTGGGCAGGTCAGAAAGTTAAATTCCATTATAGTCCCTAAGTGTTAATCAATTAGGCATTTTCATTAGCTATAGGTCATAACATTGGAGTGTCCCCAAATAATTAATTCCTTAATCTTTTAAAAGTATCAAAATAGTCTTATAATTCAATTTGATGAAATGTGTCATATCTATGGCTAATTTTACCTTTTCCTTTTCAATCTCACTCAAATTCTCTACCCCTGCCCTTCGGGCATGCACAGAAGCCCACCTCTGCACATCCACACATGACATGTGATTAAGCGTCCTTCTAACTGCTGGCATGAGCTGTATACTAAATATTGCACCTATCAAGCTTTTACATGTTTTCATTTAAAATTTTCCATTTAAATGCAAATTCTGCCATTTAAACAGAGTCCTCATGGGCTTTATTACACTATAATTACTATTTCCCATCTTCCTGGGACTGACTGTAAAAAGGCCATAGGTCATTTTACCAGCCCTCTAAAAGTGCAACTGAAATCAGGAAGTCATCATTACCAGCATTTGTGAGTGACACCCATTTGTTAAGGGAGACCAGAGGGACTGATTCAAACAGTGCCCTAAAACCTGTCTTGTCCTGTGATTTACAGGAATAAAAAACAAACAAAGCCCACAGCTACAATCTCTTCAGGTCCATGTGAATTAAACAGTTTAGCCAGGATTTGGCACATATAAATAGCAATTGAAATGCTGCCCTCATTTTGAAAGGAGACACATGCCAAATGATACAAGCTAATTCCAATGTCAAGGGACAAACAAGAAACACAAATGTATTTAGTTCTTGTCTATTCTTATTGAATGAAATGCAAACAATCATGGGTTTAACTTAGTATAAATGTTAGAACTAACATTTTCTATAGGACTGTTTATTAATAACATGGGCACAAATATAAAGACTGCATATAAAATATATATTTGAAAGTCCTTAGGATTTATGAATACAAATTAAATTAATAATACTAGTAATTTATGATTGTATTATCTGCAAAATACCTAAAAACTCATGTATTATAGCATTCCTAACATTTAATTTTTAGCATTTAATAAAACACTAAATAGAAACATTCAATAAAACCTTGAAATTATATATTTCATATGTGTATTTTGTGGTGTGGGGTGTGTGTGTGTGTGTGTGTGTGTGTGTGTGTGTTTGGGATGGGTGGATTGTGAATGACAACCAGTTAAAAAAGAAAATGGTTTCCCTAGTCAGCTTATCTCCAAAATGCTTGTTATTTGAATCTCTGCTTTGAGTGTCTGTGTTTACAGTGAAAAGAGTATGGACATTTGAATCAGACAAGCCTGGGTTCAAACAAGATTAACCAATGACCAAATTGGTGTTCCCAAGCAAAACATTTAATCCTGCTCTGAAATTGAAAACTGAGAGTATAAAATATCTCAGACATAGATACAGATATAGAATATAGATAACTTTAGATTATAACATCTTTGAACACAGAACACATAACTTCCTCAGACATTCAACATCCCCGTGCATTTAGTTCCATAGCGATTACAGACATGCATTACTTGAACACAGGAAAAACACTTTTCTCATAACTGCTTGATACCTAAGCCTCTCTAATGATAATATATTTTGAGCTGAGTCTGTTAAGTTACAAATCCTAGGGCCCTGAGTACTGAAGGAGCCAAACACAATCATTTATATACAGGGTAGGTTCTTTTTTTTTTTTCGGTACGCGGGCCTCTCACTGTTGTGGCCTCTCCCGTTGCGGAGCACAGGCTCCGGACGCACAGGCTCAGCGGCCATGGCCCACGGGCCCAGCTGCTCCGCGGCACGTGGGATCCTCCCGGACCGGGGCATGAACCCGCGTCCTCCGCCTCGGCAGGCAGACTCTCAACCACTGAGCCACCAGGGAAGCCCTACAGGGTAGGTTCATTTTGAGCCCTGTCATCCTTGAAAGTATCCCTTTAAAGTGTATTAAATCACCAACTAGAAATATATTCTTTGTTCTACTGTTTGTTCTTACCTTGACTTCTTGTGCTCTTGTCTCTAAAACAAAGGTAAATCAGGTTCCATTTTCTAGGTTGAATTTTAATATCACACTTGATGTAATAAAATTAGGAAGCCAACTTAAAGATTACTCATATGGCTCTGATTTTGGTAGTCACTGGTCAATGCTGAACTTTTTAAAGCACATCACGTCAAATTTGCTCTTTTTGTCAACTATATTATTTGCTCTTAATTGTCATCTGGAATTATTCCTCATATCACTATCGAGATACTCATTTCCAAAATGTTCTAATGATTACTCTAGGTTTACAACTTTTATTTCAGCTAATTTATTAAAATTTGGAATGCACTTATGAAAATATAAATACATTTAACAGCTTATAGCATTCTTCAGCATATGATAAAAACTATTTAGTAATTTATATACTTTTAAAAAGTCACTTAGTGGGGGCTTCCCTGGTGGCGCAGTGGTTGAGAGTCCGCCTGCCGATGCAGGGGACACGGGTTCGTGCCCCGGTCTGGGAAGATCCCACATGCCGCGGAGCGGCCGGGCCTGTGAGCCATGGCCCCTGAGCCTGCGCGTCCAGAGCCTGTGCTCCGCAACGGGAGAGGCCACAACACTGAGAGGCCCACGGGAGAGGCCACAACACTGAGAGGCCCGCGTACCGCCCCCACACCAAAAAAAAAGTCACTTAAAAATTCAATTCTCTCCTTATCATAGGACAAAGGATCAAGTCACCGAGGTTCCATATTTTCAATCTTCTGGCTACAGGTACATAGCTGATAAGGCTGCAACTACCAGAGCCCTTGGGGGAATTTTTGGCATACCAGGCCATAGTTTTGAGTATTCTACTACATGTACAGGTTTGGATTCTACTCAATTATAAGTGCCATTTTTAAATTTAAATGCTGTTTTAAATACTGTTTGCAATTAGTGAGCCTACAAGTTTCAATTTTCCTTCCCGAACTATTCATTAAAATTTCTCCTAGGATTATGTTCTGGAAGAAATTTTACTCCCACATTCATTGTTTTAGAAATTAACAGTATGGCCCAAGCACATATTTCCATGCAGAAAATAAATATTTTCAAGCTTTATGCTGTGGATTTATCTTTACCCTTATTCTATTTTCGATACGACAATATTTGAACTTGGTAAATTGTTTCAGAATGTCAGTGGAACTCAATTGCTTTTGTCAAGATATTAACAGTATCAATAATTGAATCTCCCCTTTCATTCATGGTCCTGGCTACATTATGACATCTGTAGTTCCTGGCAGTTCACCATATTACTGCTTAACTTATTTAAACTTCAAAAAGTGAGGTACCTGTAGAAGACTCTAATTTCACCCCCTTGTATTTTATTTACTTACTTATTCTTTTGCTCAACATCAATATACCTTGAGTGTCCACTCTGTACCAGTCACTAATTCAGGAACTGGGGATAGAGGTATTAACCTGTCAGATAATTCTCTGCCTTCATAAATTCTTAAATTTAGTGGGAGGAAGCAATGCAAAAATGAATATATACTTGAATAAATATATTTCATGATGTCAGCCACAAGTGCTACAAGGAAAATAAAGAGGAGTAAAGCAGAAAAGAGGCATGTGTGGGGGGAGGGAAGCATTATAGAGGGAGTGTCCAGAATCATCCTTTATGATGATCTGACTTGCTAGGAGAAACGTGAATAAGGTGAGTGAGGATCTTAGCAAATAGTTGGGGAAAAGACTGTTCCACTCACAGAAAATAGCAGGAAGAGACCCTGAAAGGGTAAGCATTTGCTGTGTTCAAAGTTCAAAAATGCTGGCTGATTGGAGCTGAGTGAGCAAAGAAGGAGAATGATTATGAGGTCAGGGGGTTGCCAAATGCTGCATCATGTGGGACCTTTGAAATTCAAAGCAAAGACTTTGAAATTTGGTCTCTGTTATAGACAATATTTTGTTTTCAAAGAGATCACTTGAGCTAGTATCTGGAGACTTGACTTGTCAGTGAAAGAGTGGAAAGAATTATACCAGTCTGAAACTGTTGCAATGGCTCTGGAAAGATGGTGATTACATGCATAAGGGTGGTAGCAGTGGGCATGGCAGCAATAGAGGGGCAAGTAATTATATACATATTTAAGGTAAGAGCTTATAGGACATGCTAGCCCTTTAGTTTCATGGGATAACACCCTAATCGTTGAATTCTTCCTTTCTCACTCTCCCCACAAACTATTCATCCGCAAACTACGTTTGTTCAATCTTTAAAATACAATCAGAGTCCAGGTGTCTCACTTGCTTCATTGTTACCAACATGGATCAAGCCTGTAGTGTCTCTTGCCCAGATGAAGGCATCCTCACTGGTCATCACATTTGTATCTTGCCCTTATATTGTCTACTGTCAACACAGAAAAAGCAGTATACTGCTATTCTGTAGGAAAGATCATTTTACTTTTCTATTCAAACCTCTGAAGTGGCTTTACCTGATCTGGTGCATAGTTACATCTTCAATTTAATTCCTTCTACACTCCCCCAGCATAATTCCCTCCAGTAACACTAGCTCCCTTGCTTGTTTCAGGAACACACAACACAGATCTCTACCTTCAGACCTTTGTGTTTTCTCTACTCCCTCTCTAGAATTCTCTTCCTCACAGGTGACTCTCTGCCTCAACCTTCTACTTACTTCACGTCTTCATTTAGTGTTGACATCTGTTACACCTTCCTTGATTTACTATTTTAAATTGTACCCCCAAACCTAAACTTTCTATTTAACTTTCCTGTTTTATTTGACTTTATAATACCTACATAATCTATATTTTATTTATTTGATTTCTTATCATATGCCAATGTCCATGCAGTAATAATTTGTGCTGCTCACAAAATACATCCAGCTCTCCAACTCCTGGGTACATGGGAGGATTACACTTTCTGGCCCTTTTGTTTCTGAGTGGGATCTTGTGACTAGGTCTAATGAAGTGTTAGCAATACTGCTATGTATAATTTCTGTTTTGGAGCATTTGCTCATTGGTATGAGACCCTTCATAGTACTCTTTCCTTTTCCCTCTGTGACTGGCAGAAATAACAGTAGCTACATAATGAGTCTTGGCTGCTGAGTGAGGACATATAGAGCAGAGCCCCCAGCCAACCTGGGAGTTATTTAATAGAGCAGCATTATCTAGGTCTATGTGGTCAGGGATTTTTGTCTGCTTTGCTCATTGTTGCATCCTTAGCAACTATAAGGGTATCTTGCATATAGTAACTTCTCAAAAAAAAAAATGTTTGCCGAATGAATAAATTATATACTCAGTGACTACTAACTACCAGATTATAATTATCTCACTGTTGTAGTCAAGAACAGTCCCTCACTGAACACTACCATTAACCACCCAACTTCTTAGTCTCCATGGAAAAAAGGGTTTTCATTGGAATATCTTTGTGATTATAATGCTGGAATTGGAATGTTTATTAGCCTTGAAGGATTATAGGAGAGCCAAAGACTTTCCCAGAACTTGACTGGTATGATTGTACTGTCAACCATGGTGAATACTGATGGGAGGGAAGGCTAGAGAAAATTAAGTAAAATGAGAAATTAGGAATGTTTGCCAAGCTCCATACGTATTTGTTTTGGGTCATTATCAAGAGAGAATACTTTGTTCACTATAATCCCTTTGGAGGAAAGACAGTCCAGTAGAACAGAGGAGGAGAGAAAGTTTATGCCCTGCCTGGGGTAAAAAAACATCATCTAGGAGGGTGGGGATATATATTGCAGGGCATATGTCTTTTCCTCTGAGCACTCTATAAAATGGGGATGAATTTCTGTCTGAGACTACCAATCAACACAGGGTAAGAGTATTTTCCTGAGATTAGTGCTTTTCACAATCTACACTAGAATTGAGACATATAATTCAATCTGAGATGCACATATATGTCTGGGTTAAGACTCACAATCAAAGCCACTTTTTACAGGGCTCCATTCTTATACTCCTGTCCCTCTTCACCAACTATCAAAACTTCTGACTTGAGTAGGTTAAATTTATAACAGAGGCTCAGTAGGACTTAGCTACTGTAGCACAGAGAAACATAGTTGAAAGTGCAAGTTATTAATAGGCAGCAGCAAGACTCCCAGTGGTGGCGGCCATCATCTAGATGCTACTATGTTCACTATGCTGATTGTTGTGACCACAACATTGTAGATGAGCTCTACCTTAAATTTGATTTGGATGTCAAGACTGATGATGCCACATTTGTACCAAGAAAATATGAGAAACTTTGTTATTCACACAATGAGGTTTTCTGGGGAGGATAGCGCTGTCTCTCAAGCTGGTCTGAAAAGGCTTGAGACAGCTAGGAAAGGAGAATGGCTTGGTTTTTAATGGTGGTTAGGGAATGTGGCAGGAGTGAGAGTTCCTGCTCTGGCTGGAGCTTACACAGATTAAACTTCTGTTGGCACCAAAGGAGGGAGAACCTGGGCTTTCTTATCAGCTTGCCAGATTTGGGGGAGACAGGAAAAAGAAGGGGAGTGGTTGAGCTTGAAATCTGTCAGTAGTCAAAAATGAAAAATGGAGTTAGACACATTGTTATTCTCAGCTAACTTTAGTTCCTTTTGCTCTATTTTTTTTTCCTATTCCAACTTCAACATATTTAACTCATGACAAACTAGTTCAGCACAACAACAAAATATATCATCTCTTAAGTCAAACCATTTCTCAGTATCACTAAGAGGATGGACCATCCATGTCATTACTGGCTCTCAGTTAGACCATATAACTGGTCCCTTCTTTCTCTTAGGTCTTTCTAAGACCAAGCAAAGCTTAGCAATTATCAGTCCAGTTCAGTCAGGAAAGAGAAACAACTGTAGTAGTAAAAGCAAGAAACACTGAATACAGAAATTAGATGCTTTAAATGGTTAGAAGAGCTCTAGGGAGTAGGTTTTAGGCTGGGTCATACGAAACTACTTCTAGAAATACAGAAGTGATCCAACAAATAAGCTACAATCCAAGAGCTGCTACTGAAGCTATGCCGTAATTAACTGCATACCATCAATTCTCAAAAAATGGTAGCTGTACAGAATTAGAGTAATAATCCAAAAAAAGCACTCTCTTAGCACATTGTCTAGAACATAGTAATGATGATGGCTTATTTTTGCTATGGTAGATTTTTCTCTTTGCCATCTATAGTTTAAATCACATAAATGTTTTATGGTGTGTATTAGTTTATTTTTCTATTTTCAAAATATTATCTCTGTAGTCACTCTATCTGTTTTGAGGGAGAATATATCCCTTTCAAAACATTGACTTACTTCTGCTTATTTCAACGAATATGAAAATGGCTAAAATATTTTGGAAATCTAATCGACTTTCTGAAAAGATTTCCTTTTTACACCATGTGCTAATTGCTATATGTTGATTTACTTTATGGATATGGACCTGATTTTGCTGGAGAGTTAAGCTTGAGTATTTTTTCTATGTGGCCATAAAAGCTTATAATTCTCTCTAATATTCTTTATATTTTTCAAAAATGATTCCCTATAAATTGAACCAACTTAGATACTAAGAGTAACAGAATATTGGAATATATTTTGTGTTCTTGTATACTGAAATAGTATAGGGTACAGAAATCAAAATTTAAAAGAAAAATGTCCTCACCTTCCATAGAACAATGATGGATACTCAAATCCAAATCTCTCTACACCTTCTTCAAAACCACATGTCATTTGACCCACCTCCTAGAGAAATGGAAATAAAAACAAAAATAAACAAATGGGACCTAATGAAACTTCAAAGCTTTTGCACAGCAAAGGAAACCATAAACAAGACCAAAAGACAACCCTCACAATGGGAGAAAATATTTGCAAATGAAGCAACTGACAAAGGATTAATTTCCAAAATTTACAAGCAGCTCATGCAGCTCAATAACAAAAAAACAAACAACCCAATCCAAAAATGGGCAGAAGACCTAAACAGAAATTTCTCCAAAGAAGATATACAGAGTGCCAACAAACACATGAAAGGATGCTCAACATCACTAATCATTAGAGAAATGCAAGTCAAAACTACAATGAGATATCATCTCACACCAGTCAGAATGGCCATCATCAAAAAATCTAGAAACAATAAATGCTGGAGAGGGTGTGGAGAAAAGGGAACACTCTTGCACTGCTGGTGGGAATGTGAATTGGTACAGCCACTATGGAGAACAGTATGGAGGTTCCTTAAAAAACTACAAATAGAACTACCATATGACCCAGCAATCCCACTACTGGGCATATACCCTGAGAAAACCATAATTCAAAAAGAGTCATGTACCAAAATGTTCATTGCAGCTCTATTTACAATAGCCCGGAGATGGAAACAACCTAAGTGTCCATCATCAGATGAATGGATAAAGAAGATGTGGCACATATATACAATGGAATATTACTCAGCCATAAAAAGAAACGAAATTGAGCTATTTGTAATGAGGTGGATAGACATAGAGTCTGTCATACAGAGTGAAGTAAGTCAGAAAGAGAAAGACAAATACCGTATGCTAACACATATATATGGAATTTAAGGAAAAAAAAAATGTCATGAAGAACCTAGGGGTAAGACAGGAATAAAGACACAGACCTACTAGAGAACGGACTTGAGGATATGGGGAGGGGGAAGGGTGAGCTGTGACAAAGCGAGAGAGAGGCATGGACATATATACACTACCAAACGTAAGGTAGATAGCTAGTGGGAAGCAGCTGCATTAGCACAGGGAGATCAGCTCAGTGCTTTGTGACAGCCTGGAGGGGTGGGATAGGGAGGGTGGGAGGGAGGGAGGCGCAAGAGGGAAGAGATATGGGAACATATGTATATGTATAATTGATTCACTTTGTTATAAAGCAGCAACTAACACACCATTGTAAAGCAATTATACCCCAAAAAAGATGTTAAAAAAAAAAACAAAACACATGTCAACATGAAAAGCAAATAAATCCACATATTACCAAATGTTTACAGCATCAGTGGAGATAAAGAATATTTATAGTTATATGTGGACAGACAAATAAACTTTCTATTTGAGACATAGAATTTTTTTTCAAAAAATTTGGCATAAATGAATTAAAGTATATATTCTGATCTTGCATAGTTCTACATAAAATAAAATTAAACATTAAAAATTCTATGTTAGCTGCACTCTATAGACTTCTATACATTTAGCGAGACTACTTTCTAAATATCAGACTTCAAATAACAATAAAAACAGGTACTTCTTGCAGTAGTTTGACTTACTCTGACTTTTTCTTTTTTTAAAAAAAAAATTATTTATTTATTTTTGGCTGTGTTGGGTCGTCGCTGCTGTGAGCGGGCTTCTCATTGTGGTGGCTTCTCTTGTTGCAGAGCATGGGCTCTAGTTGCACGGGCGTCAGTAATTGTGGCACGTGGGTCAGTAGTTGTGGCAAGCAGGCTCTAGAGCTCAGGCTGTAGAGCGCAGGTTCAGTAGTTGTGGCTCACGGGCTTAGTTGCTCTGTGGCATGTGGGATCTTCCCGGACAGGGCTCGAACCCGTGTCCCCTGCATTGGCGGGCAGATTCTTAACCACTGTGCCACCAGGGAAGCCCAAAAAGTAAAACAATTTGGAAGAACTGTTAAATGTTTTTTACTTGGAGACTATTGCTAAAATTTTCAGGATAATTATTTTTCTATCTTCTATAGCAAGTGTGAATCATAGGCAAACTTAGGTCAAACTGTCATCAAAAAAAGAAGTTATATTTTTACTGAATATCATATTTTTTTCAGTTTTATATCATTTTAGATATTGTGGCAGATTACAGATTACCACAGAGTAACTGGCCTCCTTGCCTACAAATATTTGTGAACTTCTCAAGTATTGAAAAACCAGCTAGATTACCAAATCCATAAAAAGAATTAAATTTTTCTTGATACTTAAAATATTTCCATTTTTAAAGTTTAATTCCTAAATTCTAAGCAACACAATTCCAATTCCATGTTTACAAAGAAAAATCCACATTTAGAAAAGACTGTATTCTAGTCTCATGAAAAAAAGAGTAAAACAAATGTTCTATGAACAACATGAATTCTAATGAAATTAATTGAGGTTCAGAAATATGTAGACAAGTTCTGTACTCCTTATAGCTAAAGCAGTAATAGGGCTGCTGATAGGAACAAAGTGAAATTATCTAAAACAGAAAGGGGAGGCTTACTTCCAGGTCTTTGCACAACCTAAAGTCAGCATTAGGAGCCACATCCGATGGGAGATATGTGGAAGGAGCCTCTCTGATAAGCTAAGTCGATGAGAAACTTCACCAGGAAGGCAATGGTTACAGCGTAGAGTACTGTTATGCATCAACATAGGGTTACCTTTGACCTGGGTAGAGTTTAGATTCCACTTCCTGCTCTTGACCTCAAGTCAAGTTATTTTACTCTCACTCATCTTTTGTGGCTTCAGTATGAAATAAGAAGGCTAAGACTTGCATCATGAATTAGTTGTGGGCATTAAATAAAATAATCTGTGCAAACCATTTCACATATGAAATGGCTAGTATACGGAAACCTCAATAAATGGTAGACTGTGGTAAGAGTGTTTCATTTAGGAATTATAGTATTTGAATACATTCTACTTATTGAAAAGAATTTAGTGTTATTTTAGTTTTAGCATAATTGTTTTCTTAATTCTATTTTAATTTAAATATATTTCAGTATACTTTTAAGTTGAATATTCTTATTAAGTTTACTGTTATTGACAGGCCAATGTCTTACTTGTGGTACATTCAAAACAAGTCGGGTTTTTCGCTCTGAATGCCTCTGATATCATAAAAGACTTAATTTTTCATTGCTTTGTGGTTGTCTTCAGCACAGTCTAAATGTAATTTAGGTACTGCATCATGCCGATATTTATGAAGTATATTGCATTTTATGATCTCATAATGAAATGCAAGCATATGTAATCTAACAAATTTAATTTGGAAGAAAAATATACAGGCACAAATACACAGTACTGCTTTATATAGTCCCAAGGAAATGTTTCCTGCTTGCAAACTAGCAACTGAGCATTGGTAACAGTCAAAATATTTAGTATGAGACCATTAATAATCTTCTGTGTCATAAATGGAAAAATAATGAACCAAGGGCCATGGATAATTAAGCTATGTCTAGATTATTAATGATGAACCAATATTGTTAACTAGTTTCACTGAATGCAAACTGACATCATGGATACATGCACAGCTTTTGGCCCATTTGAAATTCCAAGTAACTTACATACTTTCATCTGGGTTCACAGATCTCCATTGGCAGAGGTATAAGGGTGCCAAAGAACATTACAATATGACCAGTCATCTTTCCTTTCTATAAGAATATGTATAGTCAGATGTTTAATTACTAACTATTGCTATTATCAGCAGAGTCCATTATTTTGGATGGACTTGATTGGTCCTCAGGCAAAGAGCTACTTTTACCCTCCAGTATGCTAGACAATTTTGTTAGATGATCTCAGAAATTATGTCACAAATTTCCTACTGTTATATATGAAATCTCCATTATATTTGCAGTTCTTCTGTCATCGATCTTTTTTATGAGGCAACCACAGATAAGCAGATATGTAATAAGAACATCTTCTAATGCAAAGAAGCTATGAAAAATATTCTAGTATCTGAGTGTGACAACTGTATTTGGTACTGTCTTTGCTCTTTCAGATTATAATAGATAACTCTCTTCTTTGTTGACCTGTGATATTAGAATAATCATAATGCCACAAAAGAACAGCTACTTTGCCTTGAAAACAAATTCTGAATTTTTTGATCTATTACCTTAAGTTGTTGCTGTTAATAAACTATTTAGCTTTTTGATACTAAAGATTAGTGGTAAATCGCAGGGTTATTTTACCTCTGATGAATCAGAATTATGTATAGTTAGAGGTTTTTCCTGAACACGTTGTCCTTGAATCTGAGAAGAACAGAACAACTTGGGTTACCTACATGATTTTTTCCTCCAGCAACTAGAATAGGAAATAAAGAGAAAAGAAAACTGAAGGTCCTTTTTACCTTATTTCTCAATCCTAGAACAAGTTTTACACTTCCTAAACTGCCTCCTAGCCTGCCTGCCCATGAGACCAAAAGATACTCCCCATCTGATGGGTCCACAGCACCAAAGATCCTTCTTACTAAAGAATAAAAGCTACTTCGCCAGATTTTTAAATTTCATTAAATCCTTCCCCACCTAAGATGCCACTCTTATCATACAATATATGGATCTAAAGAAAGAAAGGGTATATATTTCAAGAACATGTAGTTGATTTTCTCACTACTTCTCAAAGGGATATTACTTTTTCTTTCTTTCTTTCTTTCTTTGGCCTGCTGTGCAGCATGTAGGATCTTAGTTCCCTGACCAGGTATCGAACCCATGTCCCCTGCAGTGGAAGTGTGGAGTCTTAACCACTGGACCACGAGGGAAGTCCCTATTTTTATTATTTCTAATCTTACTCTGCTTTTTCTACTGTTCTACACATTTGAGCATTATTAATTCTATTTTGTATTCCTATGTGTAACATCTTCTCCTATGCTTTATAATTACCTGGAGATTTACCAGTAAGCTGTAGAGCCCACACTGTGTTTACTTAACACTGAAAAAACATAAAAACTTTACCTTGGCCTGCAGCCTATTGTTAATTAATATATTATTTTTTCTTGGCCTTCATGGAAGAATGGCAATGAGTACAGCAATTCTTTAAATAGCAAAAACAAAAACACCCCACACATCTATATGGCGCATAATATTTGCCAGGTTCTGTTGGAAATGCTTTCCAAATAATGACTAATTTAATTCTTACAATATCCCTTCAAGATAGTCACTATTATTATTCCCACTGGACAAACAGGAACCTAAGGGACAGAAAAGATGAATAACTTTCTCAAGCTCATCTAAATAATAAGCAGTGCAATGAGATCAAACTCAGAAAATCTCTCTCAGGGCTATACTCTAAACCATGATACCACACTCTAAATGGCAAATACATTTATTTAGGATTTAGCAAGCTCCAAACTGGACAAGTTTCTAGAGATCTGAAGAAGCACTTTATAATAGGACCTAGCACTGTCTTTCTGATTTTACTCTATAGATTCAATTCTATCTCAATAAAAGTCATAACAGGTTTTGTTTAAGAAATTGGCAAGTTGATTTCAAAATTCTTCTGGATCGGGCTCCCTGGTGGCACAGTGGTTGGGGGTCCGCCTGCCGATGCAGGGGACGCGGGTTCATGCCCCGGTCTGGGAGGATCCCACATGCCACGGAGCGGCTGGGCCCGTGGGCCGTGGCCGCTGGACCTGCGCGTCCGGAGCCTGTGCTCCACGATGGGAGAGGCCACAGCAGTGAGAGGCCTGCTTACTGAAAAAAAAAAAAAAAAAATTCATCTGGATCTACAAAAGAAAAAGAGTAGCTGAGATAATTTTGTAAAGAAAACCAAAGTTGAAGGACGTATAATGCCTTACTTCAAAGTTTACTATAATGCCACTATAATCAAGACTGTCCGGTATTTGTCAGGATAGACATGTAGATCAATGAAATAAACTAGAGAACTCATAAATAAATGCGCACATTCATTGTCAACGGATTTTCAACAAATATGCAAAGTAATATACTATAGAAAAGATAGTCTATTCAACAAATGATGTTTGAAGAAAATGGGCATCTGTATGAAGAAAAATTACCCTATCCCTTACTTCACACCATACAATACATTAACTTGAAATTGATCATGAACCTAAATGAAAAGCTTAATTTATGAAACATCTTCATGGCCTTAGAGTAGGCAAAGATTTCCTATTAAGATCCAGTAAGGAGAGGGTGTGGAGAAAAGGGAACACTCTTGCACTGTTGGTGGGAATGTAAATTGATATAGCCACTATGGAGAACAGTATGGAGGTTCCTTAAAAAACTACAAATAGAACTACCATACGACCCAGCAATCCCACTACTGGGCATATACCCTGAGCAAGCCATAATTCAAAAAGAGTCATGTACCAATATGTTCATTGCAGCTCTATTTACAATAGCCAAGACATGGAAGCAACCTAAGTGTCCATCAACAGATGAATGAATAAAGAAGATGTGGCACATATATACAATGGAATATTACTCAGCCATAAAAAGAAACAAAATTGAGTTATTTGTAGTGAGGTGGATGGACCTAGAGTCTGTCATACAGAGTGAAGTAAGTCAAAAAGAGAAAAACAAATACCATATGCTAACACATATATATGGAATCTAAAAAAAAAAAAAAAGGTCATGAAGAACCTAGGGGTAAGATGGGAATAAAGACACAGACCTACTAGAGAATGGACTTGAGAATATGGGGAGGGGGAAGGGTAAGCTGTGACAAAGCGAGAGAGTGGCATGGACATATATACACTACCAAACGTAAAATAGATAGCTAGTGGGAAGCAGCCGCATAGCACAGGGAGATCAGCTCGGTGCCTTGTGACCACCTAGAGGGGTGGGATCGGGAGAGTGGGAGGGAGGGAGGGAGACACAAGAGGGAAGAAATATGGGAACATATGTATATGTATAACTGATTCACTTTGTTATAAAGCAGAAACTAACACACCATTGTAAAGCAATTATACTCCAATAAAGATGTTAAAAAAAAAAAGATCCAGTAATCACTAACAATGAGGGAAGAAAGTTAATAATTTGGAAGTTCTAAACAATAATTATAATAAGTAATGTTGGAATTCATCAACATTAAAAACTTATGTTTGTTGTAAGACATATTCAAGAAAAATACAAGCCACAGACTAAAAAGAAAGTAATAATAATTGCTATTGTTTACAAATTATATATGGCAAAGGGTTTATATCCAACATATATGAAAATATATATAACATATAAAGATACAAATAAGTAATGAGAACACAAACAACCTCAAATGGGGAAAGCCCTGTATAGCCACTTTACTAAACAAAATACTAAAATACCCATACACATATGAAGAATGTTCAACATTATTATTCATTGGTAGAATGCAAATTTAAACAACTAAACATATTCAAATGGAAAAAATGAAAAAGAATTACAGTATCAATATTGACAAGAATGTGGAGCAACTGGAACTCTCATTGCTGGTGGGAATATAAAGTGAAACAACTACTTTAGAAAACAGTTTGGTATTTTCTTATTATTTAAAAATATACCTGCCATACAACCCAGCCAGGCTACTCCAAGTTATTTATCCTAGAGAACTGAAAATATAGGTCTGCACAAAGACTTTAACATGAGTTTTTCTAGCAGCTTTATTTTTAGTTCAGAACTGGAAACAGCTCAAATGTCCATCAATAAATGAATGGTTAAACAATTTCTGATACAGCTAAAGAATGGGATACTGCTCGATAACATAAAATAACAAAACTACCAATGCAGATGAACATGACTGTACCTCAAAAACATTATATTAAGTGAAAGAAGCTGGATACATTAAACTGTATAATTTCACCTATATCAAATTATAGGACATGCTAAACTAATTTATAGTGACAGCAAATCGGTGGTTGCTATGGGCCAGAGTCAGGTTGAATACATAGAAAACAGTCAGAGACATATGTGGTGATACAAATAGTCTATACCTTGATTATGATTGTGGTTATGTGGGTAATTATAATTGTCAAAAGCAATTGAGCTTTATACTTAAAATGAGTGTACTTATTGTATGCAAATCAGCTTTCAGTAAAGTTGATTAAAACTATACCATGAAGAACTGTGGAAACATAAAATGGAACAAAATCAAAGGGCAAAAAGAAGGGAGCTATTAATCTATATTAGGAAGTTATTATGAGTTGACTTAAAACATACTATTTACTTTGATGTGTATAATTAGATGGAGGTTAACCCAGTTGCTCTGCTGTTGGCACCTATTACATATATAATTTATGTTTGGGGGATTTTTGAATTGGTAAGAAAATTTGTAAGAAAAATGTCTATGATATTTGTAATAGGCTGTGCTTCTATAAACTGCACTATCTCCTTCATGTTAATGACAAGCTAAGAAACAGATTTCCCATAGCATCTTTATGTAAGTATTTCATTTTGAAAGAAAGTAGGAGCTTCTATATTTTACCAAGGGTGGGACTGCTACAGAGCAGGAAAGACTCATTCCAGTGAAATTGGTAACTTTAATTATTTACTTATAATAATAATATACTATTATTTACTATACTATTACTATAATAATCTTATACTATTGTTTTGTAATATATTTGTTTACATCTCTACCAATATAATTTTAACTACTTGAAAACAGAGATAATTCTTAATGTTCTTTGTATAACCAATTTCTTATACATATAAAATATTTTAGTAATATGATTTTTCCCCCTCAAAACTCTGGGTACACACATAGGTGTTTGCAAAACAAAATGCCTTGCAAAATTGAGTTAAATCCTTGATAAATTCAAGTTCATATTTGGCCATTTTAAATGGTCCAAATCATCATTATTTTAGAGAGTTTGGTATTTCTCAGCTAAAGGTATGTGTGTGTGTGTATATATATATATATATATATATATATATATATTATCTATGGTAATTGTTGCAATAATGATTCTTCCATTTGTTCACACCTCCCTGTATTAAAGCACTTGGGTAGCCCCTAATACACTGATTCTTATATACTGACAATTTGGCTTGCTTGGCCAATGGTAGAGTACCAAACATGAAACAAACCGTCACTTGGAGGGTACTTTAACACTGGTCTTTGCTCTGTCACTGCTCTTGGAACATTGCTGCCATGTACATAATCACAGGCTAGCCTCCTATAGGATAAGAGACCAGGTAAAGTGATTCCCATTTGGGAAATCAAGGCCATCATAAACCATACCCCCACCCAACGCACCTGCTCATCACAGATAGATGAACAGACCCAGCTGAAATTAAGTGAACACGTTCCAGATCAGAAGTTCCAACCAGCTGGGCCTGACCCAAATTGTGACTTGTAGAAATGTAAGCTAAATACATAGTGTGTGAGTCTGTGTGTGTGTGTATGTTTCAACCACTACATATTGGAGTGGTTTCTTATTGCAACCTGTACTATCTGAAACATTATTTGTCTTCACCAATTGATCACAAATTTTATTAGGCAGGAACTTTATCTATCTTATTTTTTAAAATATCTCCAGCACCCACAACAGCGCCTAACACACCATAGATTTTCAAATATATATATTTGAAATATATATATTGGGTGAATAGTGAATGAAAGAATGAATTAATATTCTGCACTTGATCTTAGCCAAAGGCTGAGAAGCACTTATTATTATTTTGTAATCTTAAGATTTTCATCTAGCACAGGGAGATCTATATTCATGTGCTTAATATGTATTATTGTTCCTAAATTTTTTGTTCTTAATTACATAATTTCCCAGAGAAAATTATGTGGCTTTTCACAAGCAGCATAGACTCTTTGTTAATTTTTTGAGATTCCTCCTTCTCTTACCATACAGGATGGGGTAAGGATGGGGAGTGTGCTACAGATGGGAGCTTCTCCCTTCTGTTGAATGAAAATAAGAACACTTTCTTCCAAGAATGGTATTAAGATTTACATAGGGTACTATATGGGTGAAAGTATTGTTTATTTGTTTAACATATATTGTCAAATATATGGGAAGCCACAATACAAATATAAACTATTTTAATTACTGATATTCTGAGAGAGATAGTAGTTTGCATTGTTGAAATTTTCTTACATATATAAAAACGTATATTGCCAGTATTAACCCCTTGATGGGATATTTTTTTCAGGTGAGTTTAATGCCACATGTTATAAACTCAGAGCAGTTGCCATAGATTATCTGAAGACTGGCAAGGGTATTCCAGGAAGATGTTTTCTGTCACTCTTATCCTCAGTTTTCATTTCTGCAGTGATCCTTGACAATACAATATTCTTGGTTATGAGAACATGATTTTGCATAGATGGCTGCTCTTGTGTTGGGGTTTGGCTGGTTTTCTACTTTTAATTTTGAGTATGTGGGATTAGTTTAGTGATAACATTGTATGTTCTGTTAGCTCTTTGGACTTTGTATATAGTGACAACCGTAAAAGACTTAGGCTTGAATTAATTCAGATTTGAAGGATAAAAAGGAACTAGCCTCTTTATAATGCATATAGATAGACCAGGATATAGTTGTTGAAAGAACTGTGTGGTTGAGGCTGAGTAGAATAAGAATTTAGAGAGGACACTAATTTAACTACCACACAGATTATAAACATGTAGATGACTGTATACTGGAAATCCTTCTCAGTTTCCTTCACAGATACTACCTACTACATGGGCACCAAAGATATGTACAGAAATGTCCATAACATTAATATTAATGATACTTAAATAGCTGGAAACCATACAGATGTTCATCGGCATTAGAACTAATAGGTTGTATACTCATTGAATGAATTATTATGACAATAAAAAGATATAAACTATAGCTACATACAAAAATAGGATGCATCCCATAACATAATCTTGAGCTAAAAACGTTAGCAATGTAAAAATACAGACTGTATGATTCCATTTCTATGAAGTTGAGAAAAATTGGCAAAAGTAACCTTTAGTGTTAAATGTCAGGATAAGAGTCACCCTTGGGAAAGATACAAGGGAGAGCGATTGGAAGAGGAGATAAGAAGGGTCTTCAAGAATGCTGGCAATTTTTTTTTACTTCTCATTGCATTTTAACACCAATAAGTGTTTTTCTTAGATTTCTGTAACTTATATACTTTTATTATTCCTTGTCATTTTTAATAGTTTTGCTCTTTATTGTCTTAAGAAATACTTATTCGTTTAATCTCTTTTATTGTCATGCATCTTTCTAGACTCCAAAACTACAGACGTAATTAAACAACAAACAAAAACAAAACCCCATGAGCTCACACACTAGTCAAAAAATAAAAACTAAATAAAATTAATAAATTATGTATTATAGTGATAAATACAATAGAAATAAAGCACAGGAGGGATGTAGAGAAAGTACATGTGTGTCAGATGTGTTGTAGTTTTAATAGGATGGTCCTACGCCTGACTGAGGAGAAGGCGTCTAGGTCTGACGGAAGCAAGAGAGTGAGCTCTCAGATGTCTGGAGTGAAGACAGTCTAGACAAATGGAATATCAAGGGCAAAGCCCTAGGCTGAGAACCTCCAGACTCTGAAAGATTAAGGAAAGTCACGGAAGCCACTGTAGCTGAAGCAGAGAGAGCAAGGGAGAGAGTAACAGATGATGACTTGAGTGGAGTGATGACAGCCAGTACTTGCAAGTACATTTAAAGCCTTGGGTTTTACTACAGATAACTTGGAAAACCATTTAAGGGTTTTTTCACAAAAGACCAATGAAATCTGTCTTTCATTGAAAAATATCACTTTGGCTGCTTCCCTGAGATTTGACTCAAATATAGAAAAGGCAAGTGCAAAACCATGAGGACTTGGGAACCATTACAAAGATATTAAAATAGTCCAGAAAAGATAATGATGGATTAGACCAAAAAGAAAAAGATTGCAGTGGAGGAGGTAAAAATGGTCAAATTCTGAATGTATTTTGAAGGTAAAGTTGAAAAACAGTATTTGCTGACACACTGTATTTGAGGTGTGAAAGTAAAACAGTAGTCAAGAATGAATCTAGATGTAAGTACCTGATCAACAGTTAATGCTGTCATTAACTGAAATAGGGAGAGACAGTTGGGGAGAAAATATAAGGATCTTGGATTTGGACATACTGATTTTAACATGCCACATAGACACTCAAATAAAAGGTTGGGTAGATGAAAAGAAACTAGTTTAGAAGGCTGAGACATAGAGTTAGTGAACTAAGGGAAAGCAAAGAAAGTGTTTCAGTGAGGAATGATTGATAATACATGTCTAACATTCCAGAGAGAGATATGATAGTTAATTTCTGTGATAGGTACTGCTTACACATATTAAGATAAAACAGTCATCACTTATATAAGATGTAGCACAGCAGCATCCTCAAGGGAGAGGCAGATTTCAGTAAGAGCAAGATGGTAAAAGTAGTGCTCTGAGAAAGTACCAAGTACAGAGCAGTTTGATAAATCGACCATGTATTCTAAAGAAAGAAGAAAAGGTCTAGAAGACAAATAAGAATAAGTGATGTATATGAGAATCAAAGTTTCTTTGAATGATGGATACAAAAGGATAAAAGGCAATCATGAAAGAAGGCCTACAGCTTCCTCTTTATTCTTGCCAATACGGACAGACAGGCTAGAGGTTGGGGGTGGGAGTCAAAAGCATAGGGCTTTCTGATGCCCCCATCTCTCCTGTCTATACTCATAAACATTTTTCCTTTTACATGCTTTCTTGTAGCTGTCTCTACTCCATTTTTAAAATATTTTCCTTCTGTTCATCCTCCTAAACCCAGCTTAAGTGTCAATTCCTCTAGGAATACTTCCTTCAACCAATCCAGACTTGCCCAGTCTGAACTGTGTCATCTTTCTCTGTTTCTATACCATAAGTCATAGTAGCCTTTTATTTCTCTGTCTTCCCCATTAGATGGTTATCTACTGAACACACTTGAAAACTATGCTTTATCTCTACCTCACCAATACCAGGCACATAATAGGCCACTTTTTGAATGGAAGAAAAATCATTCTTAGTAATTTTAATTTAAAAGGACATACTTGGATTTTCAATGAAACTACTATAGCTACATAAGAATCTATTTAGGTAACATTCAAATTAACAAGCATAAATGTTAGAAAAGGAGAGCTAACTAGAAAAGAGTCACAAACAGGCTCTAGGATTCTTTTCAGTCCAGAAGTGGAACAAATAATAGCTCATCCTAAAGCTTAATGCAAGGTTAATGGGAAAGACCTGTTCCTGTGTGTCTTCTGTCTTTGAAAACAACAGAGAGAATGGAGATGGAGGAGAGAATCACCTTTAAACTGAATAATTAAGCCAAGTGTTAACTAAAGGCAAGTTAAGCTCAAGATAAATGGAGACACAATATGAAGGCAGTAACTAATAAATAAGCCAGCACACTTAGTCTAGGCATTTGGTGTTCAAGGATACTAATAGATGCTCATTAACAAAATCATTTATGTATATAGTGATTTACTGTTATCCATATGCTGTACTCTGGTCTTCAAAATATTATGCCATTACCTGGACTGTATTCCATCTAATTGTTAAAATAGTTGTCTGAGGAATGTATTCTTATTTCTATTCTACAGATGAGAGCAGCTGCCATAGCTGACTTGCCATAAGTCCTGCATAAGCTAAGGAGAAGATCTAAGACTCAAAGCCAGGTCTTCTGAATCCAAATTCAGAACCCTTTCTATGAGGCAGGAGAACCTGAAAATGTATGCTCAGAAACACATTTGAGAAAGAATAACTGTTTGAGAAATAATGAAAAATGAGAGAGACACAAATATTCTAGAGTCGGTCCATATACTAATGTTCAAAAAGGACAAAGAGATAGATAATGAAAACTGAAGAATTAAAGCTGGCAATTTTGATGCCAAACCCCAGTAGGATTAAAATAGCATTGGTAAACAGTTGCTTTGAGGGTATGAGAATACAATTTTAGAATAAAATTACCTAATACTGGTTTATTAAAAATATAAACACTCAGTATTATTCTCTATTATTGAATATTTATATTCATGTTTTTTCTGCTTGGGGTGGGGAAATGTCATACGTATAATGAATGTGAAAAAGGCATTTAATCATTTCTCTCAATATACCTTTGTGGATAATATGAAGCTGATTAAACAATCATTCTTAGGGAATATTATATAACGGAGTGAGGACAGTCTGCAGGAAGCACTCTTAGAATGTACCTCAAGGATCCATCCTTGAATGTACCCTGTAAGTCTAAAGTGTACCAGAGGAGGAATGTATCCCAGTGCTGAAATAAATGATTTGGATGATAAAATCCTGACTCACTTCCTTCTGGAAAGAGCTGAAACTGATTTTCATGTGATTTTGATAGTTAGGATTGATTGATTTCTTGCAATTAACAGTATTTGAGCAAACTCAAGCAACTGGGAAAATCACTGAAATAGTATTGAGGTGGGCATAGCTGCATTTCCAGGCACACTATTATTCTTCCCTCTGTAGTATAATAAAATAATTAAACATGATTCTAATTTCCTTCAAAATGATAAACAATAAATGTAAGGGGAAAGAAATGAAAAAACAACAGAAATCAACCTTCCATTTTTCAGAATGGCATATTCTTGATATAAGCACAGCTGCTGCTGCAGGAGAAGCCAATTACAAACACAAGTAAACTCATTTTTCCCCACAAATAATATTTTCATTAATTTCACAGTATTTCAGGAATAAATCACATTGTACTAGATCCTTTGGCGTGTCAAAGAAACAAAATTGGCCTTCCTAAGTAGATTACTGACCACAGCAAAGTTATGTTGAGTATTATTCTCTATGTTGTTATGAATTATGGGTTTTCCCTTATTCTTTTATACAAATGACATTTATACAAATAGTAATATCATTTATAAAATGATCTCATTTGTATAAATTATATTATTAGAGGTATCATAATCACTATAAATGGCATGGTTTCTATAAGAGTAAGAAGTGGGGGATACAGCAAAATTGACCATCTTAAAATCAATTAAAGATACTGTATCTACTCACAGAATTCTCTCTATGGAATTTAGAATGTTTCAGTGGTAAGAAAATGGGCTTTGAATTCAGGAAGATCAGGTTCAAATTCCTGTTCATTCACAATTTTGTGAATTTTCGCGAGTTATATAATTACATAATTTCTTTTCATCCTCCTACTTTTTAACAGAAAGAGAAGGAAAGAAAAAAATAGTTACAAATATTGACAGATTTGTTTTATGCTTCCTGAACACTGAAGTGGTTACCATCTATTTGCTCAGTTTTGTTTTGTTTTGTTTTCTGTGAAGTGGTACATGAAATCATTTGCTGAGAATGAAAGGATAAGAATATAAATTATTGGAGGTTTGACGACAGTTGAAAGAGATTGAAATACTTGTGGAAAGTAGAAAATGAAACATCCAGAGAAATAGAATGTCTTAGCAGGATTGAAGACCTAGATGAGATTATTGATAATTTGTAGTTGTAAATATGCTCAATTGAAATGCTCTCAGCTCAGCAGAACAGTGCAGATAGTTAAGTTATCTAGGATTAGAGATTTGCTATGTGATGACGTGAAAGGACAAAAAGGAAAGTGGGTTTAGAATTCTGACAAGAGAGTGAGTGATATGACAGAGTCTGTATCAGAACTGTGAACACAATAGAAGTCAAAAACTAGTGATCCACATGAATTTGGGGTACAGTTGTAATGGGCATAGGATCAGCAAGAAATTGAGAAAACAATAGAAAACTTCCGTCCTAAAGCAAAACGTCTAAATTCATGATTTTTTTTTTCAGGTGCAACAGTATAACAATAGGGTTCAGTCACAATGTAATCATCAATAGTCGGGCTAAAGTGTAGAGATAAGAAAAGTCATGCTATTTCAGATGTTCAGAAAACTGAGATGCTGGGCTTTTCACAATACCTTCATATAGATTTTGAAGTCCCTTGTTATGGTTGGGGTTTCTATGGAAAGAAAGACTATAAATGGTATTCCAAATTCATTGAAGAATAAAAAATACATAAAGGAGTTATATGGGTAAGATGAAAGTGAGGGTGATTTAGGCAAGTTTCACAACTCACAAAGAAGAGGGGTTTTTACAAGAGAGTAGAATTGTAATGTTTTAATTTGGGGGTAGGTCAGGAAGAGGATTTCACACACACATAAATATCAGATGATGCATGATTGTGAGAGAATTTACATTTTCAGCTGGAGGGAGGTGCAATCCAAGTAGGATCTTCATTTGAGGGTCAGGTTTCAGAGAAGCCAAGAAGGCAAAGGAAATATTTAGTTAAAAGGCTGAAATGAAAGACATTTTATTAACTATGGATCAGGTTTGTTTTGAAAAAAGTAAAGAATAAGGACTGGCTAAGAGGAGAAAAAATAAGAGGACTATCTGTATGAAAATACTATGTGATAAGAGAAGACATTCGGTTTTGACTGGAGAAAAATGGTCCTTGTGGATTCAGTTACAAAATATGCCTAGAAAGGGACAGAATATTCAAGACCCAAAGACTTCATCTACAGCCTAAAGAGAAACTTGGTCACACGTTGTAGGTAGCAATTGATCACAAGCCATATACATTTTCAAATATAGATGACTTTAGCACTGAGCGTCAATTTTTAAAATGTCAACACATTATTAGTAAAACAATAGCAACAAAGCAGGCACTCTGTGCAGTGATTGAGCATAGGTTTTGAGGTCAATAAGACTTTTAATATCTATCTCTGGCACTTTTCAGCTTTGAAAACTTCTGATAATTTCATATTTTCTCTTAGGCTCAGTTTCCTCATCTCCAAACTGAAGGGGAGGACATAGAGGTTATTTCCCCAAGGTCAAATAACTAGCAAGTGAGTAAGAAACTGAACCTAGATTTTCTAAACAAATTCATTGTTCTTTCTGTTCTGATATACTACCATCACCTATAGTTAAACATCTAGCAAAAGCAATAAAAAATTCACGATTCATATGCTGGGTCTGAGAAATTCAGACAAGATTTATGTTAGTGCTTATCTCCACCAGCTGTCTTTAAATCACAAGGCTAAACACAGGCAACAGTTTGCTTGGATTTTCCATTTTGGTTACTTGAAACATATTGCAAGAAGTTTCTGAACCTTGGTTTAAAGTGCAGTTTAGTCAGTGGCAAAGACTAACTGTTCTCTGCAAAGAATCTAAATAAGTACTAGGCATTTCTTCAGTTTTCAATCAACTATGCTACATGTTTAAAATATAGTTAAAGCAATAGCAAAACTAGAAACATGGCAGAATGCAAAGTAAGAGATAGGCAGGGCCACTTTGCCACCACAAATGGAAGCAGATGGAGAATCATGTAACTAGGAAAAAACAGAGCCAGCCAGAGAGCATAGCAGAGCCAGCCTGCTGAGAGCAGTGCCAGTGAAGAACACACAGATTGCTAAGCTCTACTGGGGCAGCAGCAAGATATTAGATACAGGCTGTGGGTGAAGAATTACTGTCTGGGATTTTCCAATAACAGAGGCAAAGAAAGTCAGAGCATACTAGTGGAAGAGTCACTGCACAACACCTGTATTACATCCTCGCTTGTACTCAGTGAATAATGCTTCAAACACCCCACTCCTGTTCCCTGTTAAATATCTTTGTGACCACCTAGAGGGGTGGGATAGGGAGGGTGGAGGGAGGCGCAAGAGGGAGGGGATATGGGGATATATGTATATGTAGAGCTGATTCACTTTGTTATACAGCAGAAACTAACACAACATTGTAAAGCAATTATACTCCAGTGAAGACATTTAAAAAATATATCTGCAATAAATCAAGATGTCAGTAAATCTACATGACCCTGAGGATCTGAACCCTCTTTATTTTCCCCCATTTATCAAGAAACAACTCTCAACTATTTACACTATTTTTTTCACTAAACTTTGGGCATAACATACAAGCCTGGCATTTTAACTGCTTAAAGTTACTGCAAGGACAAAAGAAGTCAGCAAATATTTGCAGGTGGATTAATTGAATTATCATGTATTTAAATATAGGTTTCTAACCTTAGTTTTGTCAACTGGCAAAGTAGCGAAAAAACTTAAACTAACCAAAATCACATTGATATGAAGGACTAAAATCATCATCATCATCATGTAAAGCAATTCCCAATGACAAATACAGATTCTGTCTCTGCCTCAAAGAGTATACAGCCAACTTCTTAATCTGTAAGTTCCTTCTCAAGAAATATAGATAAGAAATGATTCTTCCTTCTGCACAGAATATGACACAAATAGCCTTCTATGCTTTTCCAACTAAGCTGCATAATGTTTGGGTTGTTTTCTTCTCCAACTCCATTGATTATAAAACTGAAGTTCCTACTTATCCAGTGAACACAAAGAACCAGAGCAAAATATTCCTTGATGGCTTATTACACTGTTCTGTAGAGTCTATTCCACTGTTGTGCCATAAGTGTTAGTTTCAAGTAATATTGATTTTTAGTCCTTTTGCTAACTACAAAGAGATTTAACTACAACATAGAAAAATTTTGAATTTGTCACCTGATATGTAATCAAATTTGAACTTTGTTCAGACCAAGAGAGGACAAGAATTGATACACTGGATTATGTTTTCCTCTAAACACCATAGTACTTCTTGAAAATCCAGATCACTTTAAAACAGCAATCTAATATTTCTTTAAATCTTGTGGGTTTTTTTATTGTTTACAACTAACAGATGACCTTTCCTTTACAGAGAAAGTGAGATCATACAATTTGAAGTTCAATTTTTTGTTTCTTATATATACATAAATAGATGTATTCTTAAAACCATATCTATCTCCTTACATCATATCTCAAATGGAAGTGTCAAATTGTTTTCTTTTCAGATCTAACATAATTTTTGACACCTCACTTAAGACTTTTACCTATAATTTAACCTCTCTCATGTATCTTAAAGTTCCTCTTTTCCTCTTACACATTGTTTTTCAGTTTATAAACATGACCAAAGCATCTTTGACCCAAATATCGCCCCAACTTCATAACTCATCTTGTTGTATATTAAAATAAATTGTTACCTACAGTCATGAAAATACTATATTACTACAATAGTAACTGATTGTAAAAAACAATTCCTAAGAAGATGTATGCATTTAATTTAAAACACAAAGGAACTTGAAAAAATTATTTAAACCAAAGTGTAAGAAAATGACTATTTGGAAAAAATACATTGTTTAACTTAACACCGTTCAAAAACTAAATACCAGGTGTATAAAGAGTTAGACAGGAAAATATATATGTGGATATATACATATAAGTTTGGAGAAAAACTTAAAAACTGAGAGACAAATTTCATTAAAAAATAATATATATTTTATTAAAAAATTTTTTTTCCTGAAGATAAAGATATTATACTGAAAGTTAAAAGATTTTTAAAAAGAAGTGAAAAACAAGTAAACAAAAAAGATTTAGACAGTCCATTCTCCATGATTAATGCCTCATTTATCAATTGGCAAGTGAGTTTGTGTGTGTGCTTACAAAGTTGTGACAATATTTGATATTTAATTAATGCTGAGCATGTGAATGACCAATCTTAAAGTGAATAGGGGTTCTTCACTGAAGGAATTTCGGTAACATATTACATAGGTGATTTGACCTTGTACACTACATTTCATTAATATTTAATAAAAGGATGGGTTCAACAGAAAAAAAATTACCTTGGAAATCTCTATACCCAAAATAGTGGATTTTTCTGTATATATTCTATAATATCATGATATAAAACTGTATTTTTTTAACAAATCCTATGCATAGGGAGTGAGGCTAATGAAGAAACTTTTATGGAGACTGTGAATGGAACTATTCACCATTATTAGGCATATACAATACTTGATATGCATGTGGTTTTAAACAATTTAGAATGATTATATAATTTAATTTCTTGCTTTTATGTCAACTTCTAAAATTTGGTAGGAAACTGATAGACCTGTCATATATCATTTTTATTTAGAGTGTTTTGTTTAATGAATGCAATGTCTCAATTTTTCTGAACCCTGCAAAAAGATCTATTCATTATTCAACAAATAATGTGAACTTTAATACTATATGCTTAAAAAAAATGAGCACTTTGTCCTTTATCTAGATCAAAGTTATGCATAATATGAAGGCAATTTTTTTCTAGGGACGGTATTTCTACTGGTAATAATCACTTTTACACATCATAATAACAGCAAGAATAGACCTACTGATATATGCCTTCTCTTGAGATGCTTTTTCTATGAGAAAATATCCATAAAATGTGTCCAGTTTTCTTGGAAGAAAACACCAGCCATAAAATGTGCTATTTCATTTATAATAGTTCATCAATTCATGAGCATAAGATTATAAGACAAGAATTATTTCAAGATATTGGAAATAGAGCACTCAAGAAAACAGACAATAATAATCCATAATTTTGTGATCTTTAAATTCTAACGACAGGCTGATATTAAACAAACAAGTAAACATACAGTTGATAGGTGATTAAAATAAGAAGCTAAAAGAAAGGAAAGCTGATGTTGGGATAGGAAAAGGGAAGTAATTTTAAGTAGGATAGTCAAGGAAGGCCTCATTCAAAATAGGACATTTGAGCAAATACCTGAAAGGAGAGAGCAGGTCATGAATGAAAGTGTTTCAATAGAGTAACTACAAAAATTTGTAGAAAAAAAAAAAATGCTTGATGTGTTCATAAAACAAAAAGAAAGTCTTTGGGCAAGAGTGGAGTGGAATAAAGGACAGTGAACTCGATAGTCAAGGTCAGAGAGGTCATCAGGCTTTCTGGAAAGTGAAGATCATTCTGAGCAGTAAAAGGACTTCTTTTATCCTTTGAGCAGAGGAGTTACACAATTGGGATTGTTTAATTTTATCACTCTGGCTACTCTGTTGAGAGGATGAAGTGTAAGGAAGAAGGACAAGGGTGGAAGCTATTACAGTAATCCCAAAGAGAGATGATGGTTACATGCACCAAGTTGGAAGGTGGTGAGAAAGAGTCACCTCCTGGATATTTCTGAAACTGTTGATTGGCCAAGTATGGTTTGAAAGACTGTGGGAAGGGTAACCATAAACATTTTGATGTGAACAACAGGGAGGTTGGATTTGCAAAATCATCAAGACGTCCAGAACTTCATTTGGATCTTTAAGCTGAAAATACTAGTGTGGTCTTAAAGTCGAAATTACATGCAAATACGTACAAATAGTAAAACAGTTTACGGAATTACCAATTTATTTTTCTATGTGTATTAGATTATAATATAACCTGGCTATTAAACATACACAAACTTATAGAAACATATTTTAATGGTTTTGAGTTTCTCTGAAATTTTGAGGTTGTAACAGCACAAATTGTCTCTGTGATCATGTAAGCACATAAATGTTTTCCAAATTTTCACACAAAATATTTTTTTAAATATATTTATCAACTTGTACCCTGGTTAAGCAAAATTTGGTGACTTTCTAAGCATACAAATGATTGTGAGGAGGATTGAAACATGTAGGTGGACAAAAGTGTATACAATCATTTTAGCCTTTGGAAAATGTCTTTTTGGTAGAAATAATTATAAAGAATAGTGAGGACAAGACGGATGCAAATTTCATTCGATTTTAAAGTGTATAAATTAAAGCAGTACTATATTTCCTCACAACTCCTCACTTCCTGTCTCTATTCCTATTGCCTAGGTTCCTTTCAAATACCATTAAGTTGAAGGACAAAATTTCACGTGCTAAATGTTGAATGAATAACCCAATTCCAATGATACTTCTTACTGTTACTCATCAGCCAAAATCAACTTAAGTTAGTAGAAAAACAGTGCTAGTCATACCGTAAAAAACATTATTAGTCACAGCAATAATATTATTTTGGAAGAAAAACTGGAACATGTTACTTAGAAATGTTATCTGAACTCACAAATTATGATTTTGACTCATACATGAATGAGTCCTATGGATTCAATAAAATTTTTACATGTATTAGAATTCATCATCAGCTCTGTAGTCCAATAATCATTATCTGAGAGAACCCAAACCCTCCCTTTTAATCTTTAAGAAGAATACACTAACATTTCTTTCACAAAGTGGGCTTGTGATGAGATATTTCATCCATAATTTATGACAATCACTTTAATTTTCCAGAAATTTATAAAGTTACTGCATTATTGTAGTGTAATTTTTCCAGATGAGATTACTGACCATTCACAGTCCTGGGAGAGAGATTTTTATCATCTTTAGAATGGAACAGTTGGGTCCCTTCTATTTCAAATGATTTTTAAACCTTCTGATAATGAAAGTTAGAGTATAGATTCAAGGTGGCTTTAATAACTCTCACATTGGAGATATGACTCTATTTAATGATATTTCTTTCTAACCAATATTTTTACATTTTCATTATGTAGAGTTCTTTCATTCTTCTAAATCACTAACTCTTGCTACCTCTTCTATTTAAAATAATTAAATAATTATACATGGAATTTCTAATGTCTGGAAACTATTGTTCTGAAGGACAGTGATGAAGGCATTTAACTTTAGACTAAGAATAGTGTTTATGTTAATGTGAGGAAATGTCAACAGAGGTATTGTAAAACTCCTCTTGCTATTTTCTATTTTCTCTGGTTCTCAGAAGGCTGCATACCAGTTGTATTTTGTGAGAGGACTGAATGTACCTCCAGAGCTCTTTATCCGTCTTCTCCCTTACTTCAATGATAGCAGCTATCCTTGGAGCTAATTTATTCATTCATGATTCACACATTTATTCCACTAACCTCTACTGGTACCTACATTCTGTAGGTACTTATTGGTACCTAAAATAACGATTGTAGGCTCTGGATAAACAGCATTAAGTAAAACAAGAGAAGCTTTTGCTCTCATGAAGCTTACAGTTTAGTTATAAGACACAGGAAATTAACATATAATTTGATAATTACACAGTATGTCAGACAGTGATAAGGACTATGATGGAAAGCAGAGTTATCTTCCAATAACTCTTAAAACCTGATGGAAAATGCCACCACTTAATGATGATGGAATGCCTTTTCAGCTCTAAAAGGTACATGCATCAAAAGTTCTTCCTTATCCTAGTATATTTTACTATTTGAGCTGAAAAGATTCACAAGATCCTAAGGATTATAATTTGAGAAGAAAAACAGTGTGACTGTATTTCACAATTTTATAAAGTGTCTCAATTTTTAAATGTAATATTAAATTGAATCTTGTTTTTGAATACTTTGTATTAAAGTTGATTATTATTACTTTAATTTTTTTTTCAAGCATTTATTATATGTGCCCTGCATCATGCTAAATCATTGTTCTGTGCTCTGAGCTAGGGATCATGATAAATAACATAACTGATCTAATTATTTCTTTTTATAGGGACATTGGTCAGATTGAATTAGGGCCCACCCTAATGGCTCATTTTAACTTAATAATTCTTTTTTTTTTTTTTTTTACATCTTTATTGGAGTATAATTGCTTCACAATGCTGTGCTAGTTCCTGCTGCACAACAAAGTGAATCAGTCAAATGTACACATACATCCTCATATCCCCTCTCGCTTGAGCCTTCCTCTCACCCTCCCTATCCCACCCCTCTAAGTGCTCACAAAGCACCAAGCTTGTCTCCTTGTGCTATGCAGCTCCTTCCCACTAGTTATCTATTTCAAATTCGGTAGTGTATATATAGCTCAATGCTAACTTAATCATTCTTTAAAGGTCTTATCTCCAAATGAAGTCCATTTGGTGATATGGGAGGTTAAGACTTTAAGACATGAATTTTGGGGAAAAACAGTTCAGTCCATAGTAGCAAGTTACTCAAACTCAGGGATCTAAATTTTCTCATCTTTCAGAGGCAGATTATATCATACAAACTGCATGGTATATGTAAGAATTTTTTTAAATTATGTACTGCTTTTCACATTGGGATCGTGGCTTAGTGCTTAATGAGTATTAGCATCTATGTAAGTCAATATTACAAAAGGGAACAGGACACATTCAAGTTTAATTCAAGGTTTTATTTTCAAAGGAATAATTGCAAAGGTGTTAGTAAAGTATAAGAGAAATCACAGGGGAAAATGGGTCTAGTAGTCCAAATCTGTTACCATCCTCAGCCATTAAGTCATGAAGAAAGGCAGAGGTTACTAAAACCTAAAAGGGGTCAATATCTTCAGCAGGGGAATAAATATGTTGACCTCAAGTTCTTTCTTCCTTCAGATTCCTTGCCAGAGTTTCCCAATGGTGGAACTCAAATGGAATCCAAAGATTATGGGAGCCCTTATGATAGGGTCCCTTTGTGTCAGTCCCCTGGGGCAGGGAGTAATGTGGAGAAGGAAGAAGAGTGTTTCTGGAGAGGCAATTGGAAAGTAGGTAGCAAAGGATATTTGTCTATTAGGAGAGAGGTGAAGAGAAGGATAGTCTTTTTTTTTTGGCTGCGCCACACAGCCTGCAGGATCTCAGTTCCCCAACCAGGGACTGAGCCAGGCCACAGCAGTGGAAGCCGGCAATCCTAACCACCAGGCTACCAGAGAACTCCCTGAGAAGGATATTCTTAGTATCTCTTATTTTCTCTCTCTCCCTCTCCACATATAAATATAGGTAAATATAGATATGAGTATAGATATGGTATATGTATAGGTATTGATTATATACAGATTTAAAGAAATGTAGTGATATAGATTTGAATGTAGATAGAGACATAATCCATATTACTATTTTTCTGAGCCACTTCAGAGTACATTTTAGACATCATGCTTCCTTACAAGGACATTCTCTTAAGTAACCACACTACAATAATACACGGGCAATTTAACATTGATACGATACTATTATCTAATATAGTCTATGCTTTTTTTTTTGTTTTTATTTTTTGCCAATCGCTCCAATAATGTCCTTTATAGCATTTTTTTTCCCTTTGATCCAGGACCCAATCAGGACTGTGCATTGAATTTAATTTCCCTGTTCAGTCTTTTTAAAATTTGAAACTGAGTGGATGTCTTGATTTTAATTTTGCAAATAGATTTATTTCCCAACTTACTACTCTGCATTTCAGCAACGAACGTTCTTTCTCAAGCAAAAGTCTCTTGTTTTCACACATTTGAAAAACTCTTAGGTTTCCATTGTTGATGTACACGTTTTTGCAGTTTATATTATTTATGTATTTTCATTTAGAAATGAGAGATTGAGGAAGAGTTCTATGTCTATGTTCTAGAAATCATGATGCTTGAAAATGATCATAATGATCTAGAACAAAAATGGTAATTCAGAATTTTTATATGAATGACAATTAATCATAATCAATCATGTATTTTGTCAAATCTGTTAAAAGAGGAAATTCCAGTGAGCTTCAATGAGTATTTTTTATACAAGTAAAGTCTGCAAGTTTTTTCTAAATGTCTATATTGTGTTAAAACTTCTTTAGGATATAATCTAGAATGTAGAGGAATATTTATTTAACATCTCAAATTGTTTAGGGGTCATATTTCTCTCATATAAAATATGAATGATTAGTCTTGGTCCATGTTATTTTAAAACTAAATCTTTTTTTCAATAAGTATTGGATTCAAGCTTAACTGCAACCAAGCAAAACACAATTTTAGAAGACTATTTAGTAACATTTGAAAGCCTGAAAGAAGTGATTTGTTTAAAGTAGAAGTTTTCTTATATTACTGTGTTAACTTTCACAGAAAAGCAATAAAAACAACCTGAATTCTGAAAAATATAGCTTTATCGACTTACCTTTTATGTTTTTCTCTTAAAGGACTGCTATCTTGTTCACATACATGCACACACACACACATACATTTCAAAATATAATGGACTTATTTTTGCCTCTGGTGCATTGGGATTGACAAGAAACATACTGAGATATGGGCAGTAATGTTCCAAGGGGACTCAGTAAGAAGACTTTTAGAATAAAATATATATGTACCCTTTTTAAAATCAAAACTCCATTTGATGAATCCTTATTTTTAAAGCCCTCAGAAAATCATTTTCTTTATCAAGTATATCTAAAAATATACTCATTTTGAAATATAAAAATGCAGACATTAGTTTTCAGAAATTAGCAAAAATATCTATTTAGAATAAACATGTACACGTGTATAAATTATTTTTTTCATTTATAACTATACCAAAACTATATTTAAATAGGATTTGTAGTTAATCAAGATTTATCAAAAAGTTTATATTTCACTTTTTTTCTCAGAATGCAAACAGAGATAAAAATAAGATGGATGATAAAAACTGATGTGAAAAAAGGATTTATGGCACAAAATTTAATCTATTGTGAGAATTAGTAAATTAGTTTACCCTGATAAGCAAGACAAAGGGTGTACTTTCCTTCTAAATCCCATCTACCTAACCTATTGGAAGAAATAAATTATCAGCAGTTCCATTACTCTCCTGAATTTTAAAAGCCCTTTGTGCTGAGGAATAACTATTAATTAAAATTTCTGCTACCCAGAGAGGAAAACCTTTGGCCATTTTTGCAAAAAATATATCGCTGGTGAGACCTGGATAAATAATTTAAGAGATATTATCATCCACATGAAACAATTTACTACATTTGAGAAAGAAAGAAATAGGGGAGGGTTTCCAACATCCTTTGCCAGCTAAGTCTCCATAATTGTAAGCATTTTAAAAGTGAAGTGTATATTGATGAATTTAAACCCATGAAAACAATTGACAATATTTTTTACAGATTTAAATATATGAGAATTGCTAAAATATATATGTGAATATACATGTGAATCTCTAAAACAGTAAACTAGGTTCTAAATATTTTATAATTCATATTTGTCACTTGTAAGATTGGCTGATTTTAAAATGAAAGTATCTTCAATAGTCTGAACATCAGTGTTAACTAAACTGGCATCATACTGCTTCAATATTTAATCAAAATTTTAAATGTTTATGCCTCCATATTTACTGCACATGGAGTACCACACTTTCGTATTCAAAACAGTCACGTTCCTACTTATGTTTTGACATTTATGTTGGTGTAGTCTACAATTTATAAATCAGATTAATATGGAAAATATAGAGCTATATTCATGTTCCTTAGGAAAAGGGAATTTAAGTGGTCTTTCAAAGGCATCCAGCAGCATTTTGGTAAACAATTACATTGCCATTTGATATTAGATGCCTCTCACTCACATGAATGTGTGTGCTGGGGTGTTTCCATTCTACATGGAGCTATTATTCCAAGGGTAGCATAACTTCAGTTCTATAAGAGAAATGGACACAGAAGAAGGTATTCAATTCCTTCAAAAATTTCTATTAATTTTGATGGTTTTAATCTCCTATGATATCTTTACAAATATGGAACTGGATGTGTCTGTTGGATTTGCTTTAAGATGTATACTAAAGATAACCTAGCAGTATTTGTATTCGACCAGCCACTAAGTAAGCTTTTCAAGTTAACCAAGGAAAAATATTTGTTGTATAAAATGAATTACTTTTTTGTAGATTGAGCATTAATGCCATTTTATTTATGAGAGGAGAATAACTCCCTTCTGCCTTAAAAAAAAAAAAAAAACTAAACTAAAATTTCTAAACATAACCACACCCACAGATATTTATATCTCCTTATAATACATTTATCTTTAATTTGTTTTATGGATATATTACACAAAAATAATGAATAACAACATGAGGGAGACTTTATTGTAAAATTGCTATGCAAATAACCCAACTTCACAACAGCTTTTTCAAAGGCCAGAAACTGCTTACTCAAGGTCATACATGACATAAAGTAATGTCAATGGCTTCAAGTTTACTCTCTTATCAATCTAATGCTAAAGTTTTAAATCAGATTTATTTCCCTGACCCCTATCAATTGTTATGTGTTCACTTCTATCACTAGTCCAAGCCTTACTCCTTTGATATAGATCCTTTTATTGAATTGCTACAATATTGTATTTCAAATCATTTAAACAATTTTTCATTTGTTAAAAAAAAAAATTCTACAATCACTGCCTGAGCCTTCACTGTTTTTTCTTTTTCTTTTTTTTGAATTTTCGAATTTTATTTTATTTACTTTTTATACAGCAGGGTCTTATTAGTTATCTATTTTATACATATTAGTGAATATATGTCAATCCCAATTTCCCAATTCATCCCAAGATGACCACCAGCCCCTGCCACTTTCCCACCTTGGTGTCGATACATTTCTTCTCTGTATCTGTGTCTCTGTTTCTGCCCTGCAAACCAGTTCATCTGCAACATTTTTCTAGATTCCACATATATATGTTTATATATGATATTTGTTTCTCTATTTCTGACTTCACTCTGAATACAGTCTCTAGATCCTTCATGTCTCTACAAATGAGCCAATTTCAGTCCTTTTTATGGCTGAGTAATATTCCACTGTATATATGTACCACATCTTCTTTATCCATTCATCTGTCAATGGGCATTTAGGTTGCTTCCATGACTTGGCTAATGTAAACAGTGCTCCAATGAACATTGGGGTGCATGTGTCTTTTTGAATTATGGTTTTCTCTGGGTATATGCCAAGTAGTGGGATTGGTGGATCATATGGTAATTCTATTTTTAGTTTTTTAAGGAACCTCCACACTGTTCTCCATAGTGGCTATAAAAATTACATTCCTACCAACAGTGCAAGAGGGTTCACTTTTCTCCACACTTGTTGTTTGTAGATTTTCTGATGATGCCCATTGTAACTGGTGTGAGGTGATACCTCATTGTAGTTTTGATTTGCATTTCTCTAATAATTAGTTGTCTTGAGCAGCTTTTCATGTGCTTCTTGGCCATCTGTATGTCTTCTTTGGAGAAATGTCTATTTAGGTCTTCTGCCCATTTTTTGATTGGGTTTTTGTTTTTTTAATATTGAACTGCATGAGCTGTTTATATATTTTGGAGATTAATTCTTTGTCCATTGATTCATTTGCAAATATTTTCTCCCATTCTGAGGGTTGTCTTTTCATCTTGATTGTAGTTTCCTTTGCTTTGCAAAAGCTTTTAAGTTTCATTAGGTCCAATGTGTTTATTTTTGTTTTTATTTCCATTCCTCTAGGAGGTGGGCCAAAAACGATCTTGCTGTGATTTATGCCAAAGAGTGTTCTTCCTATGTTTTCCTCTAAGAATTTTATAGTGTCCAGACTTACATTTAGGTCTCTAATCCATTTTGAGTTTATTTTTGTGTATGGTGTTAGGGAGTGTTCTAATTTCATTCTTTTACATGTAGCTCTTCAGTTTTCCCAGCACTACTTATTGAAGAGGCTGTCTTTTCTCCATCATATATCCTTCCCCCTTAGTCATAGAATAGTTGACCTTAGGTGCATGGGTTTATCTCTGGGCTTTCTATCTTGTTCCACTGATCTATATTTCTGTTTTTGTGCCAATATAATACTGTCTTGATTACTGTAGCTTTGTAGTATAGTCTGATGTCAGGGAGTCTGATTCTTCCAGATCCGTTTTTTTCCCTCAAGACTGATTTGCCTATTCAGGGTCTTTTGTGTCTCTATACAAATTTTAAGATATTTTTGTTCTAATTCTGTAAAAAATGCCACTGGTAATTTGATAGGGATTGCACTGAATCTGTAGATTGCTTTGGGTAGTATAGTCATTTTCACAATATTGATTCTTCCAGTCCAAGAACATGGTGTATCTCTCCATCTGTTTGTGTCATCTTTGATTTCTTTCATCATTGTATTATAGTTTTCTGAGTACAGGTCTTTTACCTCCTTAGGTAGGTTTATTCCTAGGTATTTTATTCTTTTTGTTGCAATGAGATTGTTTCCTTCTCTTTCTGATCTTTCGTTGTTAGTGTATAGGAATGCAAGAGATTTCTGTGCATTAATTTTGTATCCTGCAAATTTACCAAATTCATTGATTAGCTCTAGTAGTTTCCTGGTGGCATCTTTAGGATTATCTATGTATTGCATCATGTCATCTGCAAACAGTGACAGTTTTACTTCTTCTTTTCCAATTTGTATTCCTTTTATTTTTTTTCTTCTCTGATTGCTTTGGCAAGAACTTCCAAAACTATGTTGAATAACAGTGGTGAGAGTGGATATCCTTGTCCTGTTCCTGATCTTACAGGAAATGCTTTCAGTTCTTCAACATTGAGAATGATGTTTGCTGTGGGTTTGTCGTATATGGCCTTTATTATGTTGAGGTAGGTTCCCTCTATGCCTACTTTCTGGAGAGTTTTTATCATAAATGGGTGTTGAATTTTGTCAAACGTTTTTTCTTCATCTATGAGATGATCATATAGTTTTTATACATCAATTTGTTAATATGGTGTATCACATTGATTGATTTGCGTATATTGAAGAATCCTTGCACCCCTGGGATAAATCCCACTTGATCATGGTGTATGATCCTTTTATTGTGTTGGATTCTGTGTGCTAGTATTTTGTTGAGTATACTTGCATCTATATTCATCAGTGATAATGGTCTGTTATTTTCTTTTTTTGTAGTATCTTTCTCTGGTTTTGGTATCAGGGTGATGGTGGTTTCATAGAATGAGTTTGGGAGTGTTCCTTCCTCTGCAAGTTTTTGGAAGAATTTGAGAAGCATAGGTGTTAGCTCTTCTCTAAATGTTTGATAGAATTCACCTGTGAAGCCATCTGGTCCTGGGCTTTTGTTTGTTGGAAGATTTTTAGTCACAGTTTCAATTTCATTACTTGTGATTGGTCTGTTCATATTTTCTATTTCTTTCTGGTTCAGGCATGGAAGGTTATACCTTTCTAAGAATTTGTCCATTTCTTACAGGTGCTCCATTTTATTGGCATAGAGTTTCCTCTAGTAGTCTCTTAATATGCTTTGTATTTCTGCATTGTCCATTGTAACTTCTCCTTTTTCATTTCTAATTTTATTGACTTGAGTCCTCTCCCACTATTTCTTGATGAGTCAGGCTAAAGGTTTATCAATTTTGTTTATCTTATCAAAGAACCAGCCTTCAGTTTTACTGATCTTTGTTATTGTTTTCTTTGTTTCTATTTCATTTATTTCCGCTCTGATCTGTATGATTTATTTCCTTCTACTAACTTTGGGTTTTGTTTGTTCTTCTTTCTCTAATTCATTTAGGTGTAAGCTTAGATTGTTTATTTGAGATTTTTCTTGTGTCCTGAGGTAGGCTTGTATTGCTATAAACTTCCCTCTAAGAACTGTTTTTGCTGCATCCCATAGGTTTTGGATCATCTTGATTTCGTTGTCATTTGTCTCTAGGTACTTCCTGACTTTCTCATCGATTTCTTTAGTGATCTCTTGGTTATTTAGTAACGTATTGTTTAGCCTCCATGTGTTTGTGTTTTTAAAATTTTTTCCCTGCAATTGATTTCTCCTCTCATAGTGTTGTGGTTGGAAAAGATGCTTGATATGATTTCAATTTTCTTAAATTTACTGAGGCTTGATTTGTGACCCTAGATGTGATCTATCCTGAAGAATTTTCCGTGCACACTTGAGGGAAAGTGTAATCTGTGGTTTTTGGATGGAATGTCCTATAAATATCAGTTAAATCTATCTGTTCTATTGTGTCATTTAAAGCTTGTGTTTCCTTATTAATTTTCTGTCTGGATGATCTGTCCATTGGTTTAAGTGAGATCTTAAAGTCCCCCACTCTTATTGTGTTACTGTCGTTTTCCTCTTTTATAGCTGTTAGCAGCTGCCTTACGTATTGAGGTGCCTCTATGTTGGGTGCATAAATATTTACCACTGTTATATCTTCTTCTTGGATTGATCCCTTGATCATTATGTAGTGCCCTTCCTTGTCTCTTGTAACATTCTTTATTTTAAAGTCTAGTTTATCTGATATGAGTATTGCTACTCCAGCTTTCTTTTGATCTCCATTTGCATGGAATATCTTTTTTCATCCCCTCACTTTCAGTCTGTATGTGTCCCTGGGTCTGAAGTGGGTCTCTTGTAGACAGCATATATATGGGGTGTGTTTTTGTATCCATTCAGGGACCCTGTGTCTTTTGGTTGAAACATTTAATCCATTTGTGTTTAAGGTAATTATCAATATGCATGTTCCTATTACCATTTTCTTAATTGTTATGGGTCTGTTTTTGTAGGTCCTTTTCTTCTCTTGTGTTTCCCACTTAGAGAAGTTCCTTTAGTATTTGTTGTAGAGATGCTTTGGTGGTGTGGAATTCTCTTAGCTTTTGCTTGTCTATAAAGCTTTTGATTTCTCCATTGAATCAGAATGAGATCCTTGCTGGCTAGACTAATATTGTTTTTAGGTTCTTCCCTTTCATCACTTTAAATATATCATGCCACTCCCTTCTGGCTTGTAGAGTTTCTGCCGAGAAATCAGCTGTTAATCTTATGTGAGTCCCCTTGTATGTTATTTGTCATTTTTCCCTTATTGCTTTCAATGATTTTTCTTTGTATGTAATTTTTGTCAATATGATTTCCATGTGTCTCAGCATGTTTCTCCTTGGGTTTATCCTTCCTGGGACTCTCTGCACTTCCTGGACTTGGGTGGCCATTTCCTTTCCCATGTTAGGGAATCTTTCGACTATAATCTCTTCAAATATTTTCTCGGGTCCTTCCTCTCTCTCTTCTCCTTCTGGGACCCCACATTATAATGTGAACATTGCTGCATTTAATGTTGTCCCAGAGGTCTCTTAGGCTGTCTTCATTTCTTTTCATTCTTTTTTCTTTATTCTGTTTTGCAGCAGTCAATTCCAACATTCTGTCTTCCAGGTCACTTATCTGTTCTTCTGCCTCAGTTATTGTGCTATTGATTCCTTCTTGTGTATTTTTCATTTCAGTTATTGTATTGATCATCTCTGTTTGTTTGTTCTTTAATTCTTCTAGGCCTTTGTTAAACATTGTTGCATCTTCTCGATCTTTGCCTCCCTTCTTTTTCCAAGGTCCTGGATCATCTTCACTATCATTATTCTGAATTCTTTTACTGGAAGGCTGCCTATCACCACTTCATTTAGTTGTTTTTCTTGGGTTTTATCTTGCTCCTTTATCTGGTACAAAGTCCTCTGCCTTTTAATTTTGTCTATCTTTCTGTGAATGTGGTTTTCCTGCCACAGGCTGCAGAATTGTAGTTCTTGCTTCTGCTGTCTGCCCTCTGGTGGATGAGGTATCCTGAGCTTTCACTCTTTTCCTAAATTTTCAACTAATGGAATTATTGTCCCCAAGAATCTTCATTTAACTGATCAGAAAATTCCACTGACGCCCTCTGGAAATTATTGAATGTATTTTTCTCAGTGTACCTCTATTGTCATGAGTCCCTTACTGGTCATTGCTAGTGTAATGGTTAATTTTATAGTCAACTTGACTGAGTCATGAGGTGCTCAGATATTTGATTAAATATTACTCTGGGTAAAACTGATGATGTTTTAGCATGAGATTACCATTTGAATAGGTGGATTAAGTAAAGCGGATTGCCTTCCCGAATTGAGTGGCTCTCATCCAGTCAGCTGAACATCTGAATTGAACAAAAAGACTGACTTTCTCTAAAGTAAAAGGGAACTCCTCCTGCATGACTGGATTGAATTGGAACATCAATTCTTTTCCTGCTGTCATCCTCAAATGAAGTATCAGCTTTTCTTGGGTCTCAAGCCTGCTGGCCTTTGGACGGAAACTTATACTGTTGGCTCTCCTGGCTCTCTGGCCTTCAGTCTTAGACTGGAATTCAGCTTGGCAACTGCATATATTGGGTGTTCCCAGCCTCTCTAATATGTGAGCCGAAATCTTATAACCTCTCTTTCGCTCTCTCTCACTCTCTCTCTCTCACCTTGCCTCCCTCTCATCCCCTTCTGCTCCAATTCTTTTCTCTCAACTGTGGCCTGAATTTTTTCCCACTCACATTTCTGAATATTTTATTCCCTTGCTTGTATTTTTAGTTTTATTTATAAGCATGCACTGGTCTTGTAACAGAATATTATTTGGATATTGTAACAAGATAATATCTTCTTCATTAAATTAATTAATTTACTCATTAATTTATTCATTCATTCAACAAATGTTTATTGCATGTTTACAATGTATCTTGCACTATGCTAGGTAAGTAGGTTATAGTAAAGTACAAGGCAAAATTGTTTTCCGCATCGAACTTACATGTGAAGTGATAAACAATGAACTGTTTAATAAATTTAAATATACTATAATTTTATGTACAAATTAATATGAGGAAAAATAAAATGTGTAAAGGAATTAAGACTCATAGAGGATTGCCATATTAGATAAAGTGGTTAGAAATGAACTGCACAAGGAAATTATGACTGAGCAAAGATAGGATGTATTCATATCAGTTTCTAAGGAAAAAATGACAATTCTTACTATAGGTACAACTAGTAAAATGTCTTTTTGATTAATTATAATAATAGTAATGAAGAACAGTGGGGAATTATAATCATTACAATACTTAGAAAAGGGTCTTTTGGAGTTCTATATGGAAAAACAAAATGAAAGTGAGCCCATATTATACCCCATATTTCCAAATCAATTTCAAATATTTACAGCTAAATCTGTGAGGCCATACTTCAAAGAAAATATAGGCAATTGTCTTCATGATGTTAATATAGCACACAATTTCTTAAACAAGTTACAAAAAGCACTAATTATAGTCGGTAATTGATAAATTTGACTACATTAAAATTAAGGCCTCTATTTATTAAAAGAGACCATCAAATAATAGAGAAGCAAATGTTGAGTCTGATAACTGCAATTCATAAAACAACAAAGGTGCATATTCAGAATATATAAACATTATTACAAATCAATTAGAAAACAACAATTACCCATTAGAAAAATGGGAAAATTACTTCAATGGGCATTCCACAATACAGAAAATCCAGATACCAAATAGCATATGAAAGTGCTTAACTTCACTAGTAATTGGGGAAATGAAAATTAAAATCAGAATGTTAAACATTACTCCACACTCAACAAACATTTAATGTCTGACAAAACCAAGTATGGGAGAAAATGTGGAATAATACAATGCTGTTGGAGTAGAAATTGATAATATTTATTTGTAAAACAGTTTGGCTCATTTCCTCAAGTTGAATACTCTGTATTTTACTAATTTAACTCTATGTTATGTAATCTACAGTACTGTATGTTTATATGTGGCAGGTTAAATGTTCAGAATGTTTATAACAGCATTATTCATAACTCCAACTGGAAACAAACCAAGTGTTTGGTAGAAGTTTGGATCAATAGGTTGTGATATATGTATACAATGTTATGATTACAGTGAGGAAAATGAAAAAAATATGCATATCTGCCCTCAATAATGTTGATGGAACTTAAAAATATAATTCTGCCACCAAAATCCAGAAAAAAACAAAACAAAGCTGCATGTGGTATGAATCTATTTACATATATATTTTTAAAAAGCATGAAACTTTATTGTTTATTGGGGCATAATTACATAAGTGTAAAAAGTATAACAAAAAACATGGAGGTGATGTCACAGATGTCAGAGCTGTGGTAAGCTCTAGGAAAGAGGAAAGAAATAGTGACCAGGAAAACACATATGGAGGCTTTCTAGGGGTGCTGGCAATATTCTATTTCCTTATCTAAATAAATAGTTACATGACTGCTAGTTTTATAAATTATTTAAGGTGTACATTTATGCTTAATGGATTTTATGTTGTATTCCACAATAAAATATTACAGACTGAATGTAAACCTCTCGTGCTGAATAAAACAGGGTGCCTTTAGATGACTATGAGGAGAGAAGTAATGACTTTCAATTAAATTAAGCAATACTTATTTATTGACTATAGTGTTCTAGCTTCTTGTTAAAAGTCCAAAGAGAAAACCATCAGAATACCTTCTCTAATGGTATTTACACATGTGTGTGCATGAGTGACCCTAATATAATGTATATATAAACTATATGGTTTGTTACAAGATTCAAGATAGGATGATTGGGAGTAAATACAAGATGGGAGTTGCAGTTTGAAATGGGATAATCAGGGAAAGCCTTATCAAGTGGGTAATATTTGATCAAATACCTGAAGGAAGTGAGGGAGGTAGCCATGTGGTGTCTATAGCCAGTGTAAAGACACTAATACAGTGAACAGAATAGTGGCCTCCCAACAATATGTTCAAGTCCTAACCTCCAGTACCTATGAATGTGAAAGTATTTAGAAATAGACTCTTTACAGTAGCAATTAAATTAAGACTCTCAAAATGAGATTATCCTGGATTTAGAGTGGGCCCTAAATCCAATGACTGGTGTTTTTATAAGAGAAAGGAAAGGGAGATATGGGGCATAGAGACACACAGGAAGAAGGCCATGTGAAGCTAGAGGCAGATATTGGAGTTATGTAGCCCTAAACCGAAGTATGCCTGAAATCACCAGAAGCTGGAAGAGGCAAGAAAGGATTTTTTCCCTAGAGTCTTTGGAATGAATGAAGCAGTCTGACACCTTCAGTTTGGCCCTCTAGCCTCTGAGAGAATTGCTTTTGTTCTAAGCCACAAAGTTTGTGGTAATTTTTTATAGCAGCCCTAGGAAACTAATACAAGGAGCATGCTGGAAATGTTAATGTTAGTCTTCATTATTTTTCTTGATTTTTATTATTTACTCATCTCTTTAGATATTGAGGGTGGGAAATTGTTTGGCTTGTGAAAACTCTTAAGTTTTCACATTACATAAAAATTGTTCTGTAAATATCTAACTCAGTAAATTATGAAGTCTGGGTACACAGGAATAGTTTCCTATATATGTATGTATTTAGTAATTAAACATGATATCATATAAAATTGAAAATTAAACACATTGAAATTATTATGTTTTAGTTTTCCATAATCTAATCCTAGAGAGATAATCATTTTGATATATTCTCTTACAAATGTTGTACTGTAAACTCAATAATAAGGTAATAGTGAACATAAACTTTTAGTATTCTCCTTTTAAATTTAATATGAACATTTTGTCATACAACTTAGCAATCTACAAAACATGATTTTTTTTTTTTAATGTTTTTAAAACTTTTTTGCCTGTGGCACGTGACATGCGGGATCTTAGTTCCCCAGGTAGAGATCAAACCCATTCCCCCTGCAGTGGAAGCACAGAGTCTTAACCACTGGACCACCAGGGGAGTCCCAACATGATTTTGAAATGGAAGCATAGTGTTTCATTCTTTGAATATAATTTATTTAGCTAATCGTCTAGTACTGAAATTTAGTTTTATTTAGCAGTTTTCTATTATAAATAATACTGTGATGATCCCCTTGTGTATAATTAACTCCTTGTGTATATTTTTATCATTCCCTTGCAATGAATTCTTAGATTGAGAATTATTCTATCAAAAGAGACAACAATTTTAAAAGATCTTGTTTTATTTCATCAAATAGCTGTCCAGCAAGTTTGTATCAGTGGAAACTCACCCCAGGAGGAGTGCATGATGAGGCAGCACCATAATGGTTTTCAAGAATGGCCTCAGAGTCGTTGCTTTTCATTTTTGAAAGATAATTGACTACTGAACTTTCTTATTTGTAAATTGGGGAAATAATATATAACTGACCAACATAGAATGGTTTAGAGGCTTAAAGATAATTTATGTAAAACATTTTAAGTCGCTGCGAGAATAAGGAATCTCTTAAAAAGGGGGTTCCAGGGTATGCCTAAGAATTTACTGATCTGTGCCCCATATTACTTTAGATGCTTTGTGCCTTGCTGTTCCATGCCCGGCCCTTGGTTCTACACCACACCTTTCTACAGTATACATCGAGAGTGATATTCTGCTAGAAACTTTTCCAGTTACTCTCAAGTACTACTGCTTTTTCTCAGTTGGTATATTTTTTCCTTTGAGCCTGTGCTACTTATGCATTACCAGTAGAAATTCTTTCAAATCTGTGGAATGAAGATTGTAAACTTGCCCAGATTCTAGTAATATAGCACACTCCATAACCAAACCAATTGCTACTTTGTATTACCCTTTTTCATACTAATCATGTAATATATTGCATAGTAATCCTGACATTTTCAACAAATTTGTGTATAATTTCTATCCTCTGAATCTAGAAATTTACCATTCAGTATTTATTGCAAAAATAAGTGCCAGAAAGTATTTTCACATATTTGGACAACTATGATCACTGTGTGTTTTTCAATACTGCATGCCATATGTGCCAAAAAACTGGATATTTTGCATATATAAAAATAAGTATTTCACACTAGATTGTAAAGTAAAGCTATGTCTTTTTTTCTGATAAGTACATTATTAATAAACTGAATGTACTACAGCAAATAGGGAGCATCCATATTTTAAAGAAAAGTCAGAAATAGCGTTTTCCACATCCCTGATTTTCTAAAAAGGTAGAAAAATTAATATCTGACTTGGATGACCAAATAATCACCAGGTATTTCCTAAATTCTTAACGGTTAACCACAAATGTGTTAGATAACACTAAAATCCAAAGAAAGACAAGACCTTTGCCTGCTGTATGATGATGCTCTAAGCCCAAGAACATTAAAAACAAACAAAAATCCAAAGCCATTTGTTCCTTTTCAGTAAAAGTACACAAACTTAAAATCAATCTGGTAAACAAAAGAAAAATATTTGTGATGGATTTGAAGGTTATAATAACAAAGCAGATTAAGTGTACGTGTACCCAAAAGTACTGACCATTATACATGTATTGAAATCTGAACTGTTTTCATTTTCTTAGTAAAATAAAAGACTCACTTTGATTTATAAACTCATCCCCCACAGAATAGCTACTAGAATCTTAAATAACTGCCCTGATAATAACTTAGATAATATGAAATGAAAGAAAACAAAAAGAATTTAAAGGAAAGAAAACTGAAAAGAAAGTGATCAAAAGTCAGAATGGCATTCATGGAATTTTTTTTTTTTTTTTAAGTGAATAGAGGTAAGAAAGTGGATATAATCGCTCAACATTCCAGAAGTGTATTCCACAGAGTCCCCAGTGGAATTGTGTCCTAGTTGCCTATTGAGTAAACAGCTTATTAACACACTTTTTACAGCTTTTCTTCCCCTCCCTGACTCATTCTCTCAACTCACTCATTTCTGCTCCCCGATATCAACTTCCAGAAGAGTACTCCCGCACAGCATACTCTCTCTCTGCCCTCCACATATACACACAAGAAAATAAATTAGTGTGTGTAGACAACAAAAAGCTTAGGGAAGACAAGCTCAGAAGTCATTCATTCTCTCCTGACTCATACTGAAAACCACATAAAAATGACATATATATCCATAAACTAAATAGTACCTGGGTACCAGAATTACAATTCTTCAATTGCATGCTCTTTATTCCTACATGTCTTTCTCCTTAAATATCTCTATCCATAACAGTAGGTCTCACTTTTATCCATTTTTAAAATCCATTCTCAAATACTCTATTCCTCATCCTGTCAACTTGATGTTAAACACTAGCCCTTTGAATTAATTGTATCTCTTTAAAATACTTAAACTTACTCAGCTCTGTATTGCAAACTTGAATCATCCATTCATTCAAGAACTATTTATAAAACGTTGACACCTGACAAGAAAAAAGTAGACTATGGGGATAAAGAATAAGCAAAGCAGACACATCCCAGGTTGCCATGGAGCTTATAGACCAATGAGAAAATATATATTACTTGCCATACCTTAAATGTCATTTTTGAAGAAGAAATATAAAGTTTTACATGATAAGAAGAAAGCAACCAAATTTGTACATTATTATCTATATATATATATATATATTTTTTTTTTTTTTTTTTGCGTTACGCGGGCTTCTCACTGTTGTGGCCTCTACCGTTGCAGAGCACAGGCTCCGGACGCGCAGGCTCAGCGGCCATGGCTCACGGGCCCAGACGCAGGCTCAGCGGCCATGGCTCACGGGCTCACGCTCCGCGGCATGTGGGATCTTCCCGGACCGGGGCACGAACCCGTGTCCCCTGCATCGGCAGGCAGACTCTCAACCACTGCACCACCAGGGAAGCCCCAAGTACATTATTATTAATACATATTTAGCTCCCTCTTTTCAGGGACTCTCATAAACATTACATCAAACAACTACCACAGTGTGACCCATACAATAAGTAATTTATAAATATTTGAAATAAAAGTCGTTGAAGAGTTAAGAGACTATAAATTAAGGTAAGAGACTTACTGTATGCAAATGTATTATTTTCTTTCTATGTTCTTATCAACAAACATATAGAAGGTTTTGGCTGATCAGTTCAAGTGTTTTTGCTGTGTTGAGTTTTTAATTGCAGCTGAGATGGTGTAGAGTAAACTAGTCTTTAAGTTCTTAAGTTTTATATATGCATAGGTGTGCATTGTGTGTGTGTGCTATACTTCAAACTTAGTATAGATTTTGCCACTGATTTTTGAGAAATGGGCTATAGGAATTTCTATTTAAAAAGCTAAACCACATGTGTAATTGAAAATGTTTCATAGTCTCTACTGTATTCCTCATTAGATCTTCCTTTGAATTAAAATTGAGTTTGTAGGTTAGGTCAATACCTCCCATACGAGTAATTAGGATTGTTTGGGCAACAGGTCAGAGTTCTAGACTCCAGCTGATACCATCCATCAAAATTATGTCTTTTTTATGTGTTACTAGGAATACGAGAATCAAATTGTATAATGCAATTTCCATATATTAAAATGAACAGAAAAACAACCTGCTAGAAGTTATGTTCTCCTGAGTCCATTTTTCTGCATCGTCTTGTTTTATATTTTCTAAGCTACAATATTCAGAAATGAACAATAGTAATATATTTCTCCTTGGGGTATGGAAGCCAAATTATATGACTATTGCCATCACACAATCACAGAGTGGTAAGGGCCTGAACTAAATTGTTACTACTGAGAAATAAAGACAGATGGATTAGAGAGAGAGTGTGAGGAAAGGCTCAACAAAATTTCGTGGCTTACAGAGAAGCTGGTAAACCTGAAAGAAATGAAGCTAGGAGTATCTGACTTTCGATGTCTTGGAGAATGATGGTATACATTACTGATATTAGTAATAAATAAATAAAGAGGAAAAAAGTAGCAAACATTGGGTATATATTTAGCAAAACAGAAAGCTAATTCACCATAAAGAACGAAATGTAAATATTATTTGGAGATGTGTGAGGGAGCTCAAGAGTTAAGATTGAGGATAATGGTCTATGCTATTTGTCTGAAAGTAAGCAGAAACTAGAAAGGGATATGTGTGGTTATAAAAATAATCAAATAGTCATAATTTGATGCATATCTTAAACTGAGAGCTGTTGAATGGAGGCAAATTAATTTCCAAAGAAAATTTTTGAAATAGTATAATAGTATCAAGGTAAAATGCAATTAGATTCTATTTTATTCTGATAAATGTTCTATTTATTTTAAAAATATTTTTAAAATGAAGAACAAGGGAGACACAGGAATGAGATTAGGAAGGAAGTATATATAAGCTCAACTTTATCTGAAATATTAATTTCCTTAAAAGAGAATTTGAAGCAAATGTGGTGGTAAAATATTAAGATTTGATAAGGCTGTGTTAAAAGAATGTGGGTTTGTTATAGTATTCTTTACAACTTTCTGAATGCCTAAAATATTTCAAAAAGAAATTTTTAAAATCTTGTAAAAGAATAAAGATTCAGAGCATGTTTAGGAGCCTCTGGTTTAAAAAAAAAAGATTGTAATAGGAAAATACAGTATAATGCCAATATTGTATATGTAAACATATCATACATACATATTCATATATAGATACTAAGTGATGAAACTGGCACTTTATCTCTGGGATCTTCCTCCCTGAAACCCATAACCCCAGTCTAATCATGAGAAAAACATCAGACAAATTCCAACTGAAAGACATTCTACAAAACACCTGATCAGTACTCTACAAAACTGTCAAGGTCATCAAAAACAAGGAAGTCTAAGAAACTGTCACAGCCAAGAGGAGTTTAAGGAGACATGACAACTAATTGCAATGTGCTATCCTGGGTGGGATCCTGGAATATAAAAAGGACTTGAGGTAAAAGCTAAGGAAATTTAAATAAAGTATGGACTTTAGTTAATAATAATGTATCAATATTGGTTAATTAATTGTAGCACACAAACCATACTAATGTAAGATGTTAATAAGAGGGGAAATTGGGTGTAGGGTATATGGAAACTTTCTGTACTATATTTACAAATTTTTTGTAAATCTAAAGTTATTCTAAAATTAAAAGTTTATTTTTAAAAAGTCAAAAAAAATCTGAATTAGAATTTTAGTCTAGGTATGAGTGTACTGTGTAAAATTTATTACACTGGTCAATTTCCTAAAAACAAAATATTAAGAAAAATTATCTTTGAAGTAAAGATATGATTTTGTCAATTTAGAAATTTCTTACAAATCTAACTGCTTTAATATGTCACTATGAAAAATGAAAAATGCTAAATATTGAGATAAATACTGCCTCATTTGTGAGCCACTGGTTAGGCAGGAACCCAATGATTTGGAGTAATACTAACCATTCCTTGGCATTATTTATGAATGTCAGTATTGATCATGAAGCCCCAGTCAGTGTTGATCATGAAGAAAGAGTTCCAATAGTTCTGCAAGACTTAACTTACACATCTGCAAAAATGTAGTCAATAGAAATACAATACTTTTCAATAATCTCAACCAAAACATGGTTGATTTTTTAAATTGACTTTTTTAACATCAACTGAACATTTTCTATATTTTGTACTATGTTTATTTTATATTGTTTAATAAAAAAGAACAGATATAACAAGTATCACTTACATATGATCTCAAAAAATAAAAAACAATGACAGGGGAAATACCACTGTCATATTCCAAGATACATGTGATATATGAATTATTTTGTTAATTTAGTTTGAAAAGTGTTGGGGTAAAATTACTATTTTATGAAGTAAAATATTTAATGAGTAAAGCTAATAAAATATAAATGGCATTGTTATGAGATAGCCACCTCTTTCAGTAAACAATATTCACTGGTTTTACATGCTCAAATAAATATATCAAATATGTATTTATTTTATTTTTACCACCTGTATAAATTTAAGAAAAATATAAAGAAAGCAAATATTCTTCACAGTCTCTCAGCTCTGTTCTAACATACACTTCCATTTATAAAATTTATAAAATACATATTAATATTTGGTATAGAAACATATGCTGTTTTCCAAGAAAATTAAATTCTAAAAATGAAATGGCCAAACTTATTTCTCTCTCTGTCCATCTTCTTAAGTGAATTGCCTATAAATTCATAAAAATGATATTCATACCAAGCTGTGTGATGTTTCTATCAGGACTGTGCGTATAATTAAGTACTATCAATACATTATAAAAGAACTCTCCTTTTATTAGCTATTTTAAAAGCAGCTCTTTGTTTTCTGACCATCAGAAACTGATAGCAACCAGTAAACTACCTCATCTTTGTGTAGTTCTGTCCTGAGAAACCAGCTGCATAAAGGGATTATTTCTAATTTGTACCTAATTATGTAAATATCAATTTGTAAACATATCCTTTCATTATATTTTTTACTTTTTCTAAGTTTTATATTATCTTCCAATTATTTGATTATACCAGTAAATAAAATTGATAATGAGCTCTTCAATTCATTAACTACTTAGGCAAATACCTAAATATTTTTCAAGATCTTCTTTTGTAACAGGCCATAGCAAAATGGTCTAAAATTCAAAAGGTGCAGAGGAATTAACAGTAAGAAAGTCTAGCTGCTGACCCTTTCTATATCCACACAGGACCCGGCCTTTCTAGAGCAATAACTATGGCCAATTTATTAAAGCTCTTAACAGAGACAGTCTATATGTTGACAAAATATACATTTTTAGTCTTTCTTTTACACACACAAATTATAGTACGGATTAATCCTTGAACAGTGCAGGTTTGAACTGCTTGGGTTCACTTATACCTGGATACTTTTCAGTAGTCAACACTATGGTACTAGTTGGTTGAATCTGCACTTGCACGACGTGAAGGAACCCCAGAGGTGAGGAACCAGCCGCGGAGACGGAGGAATCACGGATGCAGAAGAAACGCGAATAGGCAGGCCCAGATTATACAGAGGTTAACTCCCTCATTGTTCAAGGGTCATCTGTACTCTATGCACTTGCTCTGTAGTGTTTTCATTTGTGTCTTCCAAATACATCTATAATAGCACAAATAAATCTGCATCACTCATTTTCTGAACTGAATATATTTTTCTGGGTGGACATATATACCATGATTAATTATCAATTGTGTTAGATATTATAGGACCTCCCATATTTTTAGAGTGACCTTCCAAAATAAAAATTATTGTCTCCAAGAGTGAAGCTGTTTATCAAAGAAAAAGTTATAGGTGAGGGTTGCTGATGAAATTACTTGAATCTACTAAGTAACTTAGTTCCAGTTGCCAGCTCCCCAAAACCAATATTCACTTGAAAGAATTAAAGAAAGAATTAAAAAAAAAAAAAGAATAAGATAAACAAAAATAATGTATTTCTTAATTTCATTTCACCCAGGACCACAGTTATTTGCTTGGACGTAAAAGATCCAATCTTTGGAGAATTCAGATATTTTACTTCATTTTGTAGTACTCATTCAGATATTTGTTATTTTCATAGACATAGATGATGTTTTAAATTATGAGTGACCATTAGTTTAAGCTAAATCTGATATCATGAGATTTCTACTTAACTTTTTAAGAGAAAACTCCTGATGTAAAGTTATTCTGAACAGGTTTTTAAAACTCATATAAATGAAAAATAATCTCTAGAATATTCCCTTAAAGTTATCAAATTTCTTCCCTTAGCTTTCTAAGAAAGCATGATACTTGCCAAGGACTCAGCAAACGTTGCCTGTGACTGTTGCTTACAGATACAAATGGCACACAGGCATGTGTGAAAACACACATCATGTGGTGAAATACAGATATGAATTATATGATATGCAAATGTACACTCTGGGTGTGAAATACATAGTTGTATTAGGTATGTGTGTATATATATGTGATATATGTGTGATGTGCCTATATATGTAGGCATATGTAATTTATACGTACATAGCATATATATCTATATCATGATGTGTATCAGGTAGTAGCAATTCTAGTGAAGAAAAATAGAGCAGGGTAAAGGGATAGTGGGTTGGGGTTTGCTATTTTACATAGAAGAGTCAGATAAGTCTTTTTGTTATGATCTGATTTGATCACAGAATTGGGTGGAAGATGTTTCAGATATGATAGGAGAACCATGTGTACAATGTTAAGTACTTTGGTTTTTGTCCTGAGTAATATAGGAAGTCATCAAGAGTTTCAAAAGAAAAATGGCATAGTTTGTAAAAGCCCTCTAGCTACAGTGTGAAGAATAGACTATTGGGGTAAATGGGCAAACAGGGAAACCATTTGGGTACCACTGTATAAATACTCCAGCCAAGGGATGCTGATAACTTGGGGAAAGCAGTAGCCTTATGAATTCTGTATCTGTGTGTTCTTTTTTTAAAGTCCAGAATCTTCACTGTACAGTAATGTGCTACAGCATTTATCTTTATAAGCTACTATATGTCAAACTATATTAGCTTATGATAGTTTAATAATATTATTTAAGAATGTTAAATAAATACATAATAATTAAGAATATTTGGAGGTAAAAATAAAGGAAAAATGAAGATCATCTTTAATTCTACCATCTAAGCATTAGTATTCTTCTGTTCTGTATACATATACATATGATTTTGATCACTATAAATGTAGAATTCTGGGTTCTGATTTTTCCACAGATATATGTATATATTTATATATACCAACTTATATTTAAGTACCTCATATTTTGTTTTTACTTGAGTGACACAAATAAATGGAAAAATATACCATGCTCTTGGATTGGAAGAATTAATATTGTTTAAAAGACCATACTCTCCAAGGCAATGCACAGATTCAGTGCAATCCCTATCAAAATACCAATGGCATTTTTCACAGAACTAGAACAATTAATAATTCAGAAATTTGTATGGAAACACAAAACACTTCAAATAGCCAAAAGAATCTCAAGAAAGAAGAATAAATGTCTCTGATTTCAAACAACACTACAAAGCTACAATAATCAAAACAGTATGGTACTGGCACAAAAACACATCGATCAATGGAATAGAATAGAGAGCCCAGAAATAAACCTACACACTTGTGGTCAATTAATCTATGACAAAGGAGGCAGGAATATACAATTGGGAAAAAACAGCCTTTTCAATAAATGGTGCTGGGAAAACTGAATAGCTACATGCAAAGGAATCAAGCTGGGCTACTTTCTCATAACATATACAAAATAAAATCTAAATGGATTAAACATTTGCATTTAAATGTAAGATGTGAAATCATAAAACTCCTAGAAGAAATCAGAAGCAGTGCAGTCTTTGACATCAGTCGAATTTCTGTTGCAAAAAAAATGCAATATTTTTTTGTATATGTCTCCTCAGGCAGGGAAACAAAAGCAAAAATAAAGCAAATGGGATATCATCAAACTAAAAAGCTTGTGCACAGTGAGAGAAACTAGCAATAAAATGAAAAATGTCCTTAGTAAATGGTAGAAGATATTTGCAAATGATATATCTGATAATGAGTCAATACCCAAAATATACAAAGAACTCATACAACTCAACATCAAACAAATAACCTGATTAAAATATTGGAAGAGGATCTGAATAGGTATTTTTCCAAGAAAAGCATACAGATGGCTATCAGGCACATGAAAAGATGCTCAACATAATTAATCATCAGGGAAACACAAATCAAAAACACAATGAGGTATCATCTCACACAAATCAGAATGACTGTCATCAAAAAGACAACAAATAGCAAGTGTTGATGAGGATCTGGAGAAAAGGATTGTTTTCATGCATTGTTTCTGGGAGTGTAAACTGGTTCAGTCACTATTGAAAACAGTTATGGAGATTCTTCAAAATACTAAAAATAGAATTACCATATGATCCAGCCATTCCATTCCTGGGTATATATCTGAAGAAAATGAAAACACTAATTCAAAAAGATACATGCACCCAATGTTCATAACAGCATTATTTACAATAGCCAAGATATGGAAGTAACCAAGTGTCCATCAACAGATGACTGGATAAGGAAAATGTGATATATATATATATATATATATATACACACACACACACACAACGGAATACTAATCAGCCATAATAAAGGATGAAATTTTGCCACTTGCAACAACATGGATGGAACTAGAGAGTCTTATGCTTAGTGAATTAAGTCAGAGAAAGACAAATACTGTATCTCATTACTTATATGTGGAATCTAAAAAATAAAACAAATGAATGAATATAACAAAACAGAAACAAACTAGTAGTTACCAGTGAGGAGAGGGAAGGGGGAAAGGATAAGACAGGGTAGGGCATTAAGAGATACAAACCACTATGTATAAAATAAATAAGCTATAAGGATATATTGTACAGCATAAGGAATATAGTCAACATTTTATAATAACTTTAAATGGAGTATAATCTAAAAATTCTGAATCACTATGTTGTATACCTGAAAATAATATAATATTGTAAATCAACTATACTTCAATAAAAATAAAAAAAATAAAATATTTATCATATAGAGTATTTTCACTGCCCTAACAATCCTCTATCCTCTGCCTATTCAATTCTCCCCCATCCCTCAACCTTGGCAACTACTAATCTTTTTACTGTCTCTATAGTTTTGTCTGTTAAAAAATGTCATATAGTTTGAATCATACAGTATGTAGCCTTTTTGAATTGGCTTCTTTCATTTAGTAATATGCATTTAAGTTTCCTTCATATCTTTTCATGGCTTAATAGCTCATTTCCTTTTAGTGCTGAATAATATTTCATTGTATGTATGTTCCACAGTTTATTTATCCATTCATCTACTAAAGGACATCTTGACTGCTTCCATGTTTGGCAATGATGAATAAAGCTGCTGTAAACATCTGTGTGAAGATAGTTGAGTGGACTTAAGTTTTCAGCTCCTTTGGGTAAATACATAGTCTTTATCAAGATGACACAGTTCCCCTCTATTTCTAGTCTATGGAGAGTTTTATTATGAATAAATGTTGGATTGTGTCAAATACTTTTTCTGCATCTATTGATAAGATCATATGATTTTTCTTCTTCAGCCTGCTGATGTGAAGGATTACATTAACTGATTTTCACATTTCGAGCAGACTTCTGTGCTAGGATAAATCTACTTGGTTTTGGTGTATAATTCTTTTTTGTTTTTTTGGATTCAATTTGCTAATATTTTACTGAGAATTTTTGCATCTATGTTAATGAGAGATATTGGTCTGCAGTTTTCTTTTCCTATAACGCCTTTCTCTGAATTTATTATTAGGGTACTGCTGACCTCATAGAATGAGTTGGGAAGTATTCCCTCCTCTTATGTCCTCTAACAGACACTGTAGAGAATCAGTATAATTTCTTCCTTAAATGTTGGCAGAATTCACCAGTAAACTCATCTGGGTCTGATACTTTCTATTTTGGAAAGCTACTAATTATTGATTCAGTTTCGTTAATAGATACAGGCTTATTCTTATTTGTTTTTTCTCTCTGTTTGTGTTAGACTGACTAGAGGCTTATCAATTTTACTCGTCTTTCAAATAACCAGCTTTTGGTTTTGTTGATTTTTCTCTACTGATTTCCATTTTTCAATTTCATTGTTTTCTGCTTTAATTCTTATTATATTCTTCTGCTTACTTTAGATTTAATATGCCCATCTTTTACTAGTTTCCTAAAGTATTAAATTAGATTGATATCTGATCTTACTTTTCTTTAATATATGCATTCAATGCCATAAATTTTGCTCTAAACACTCTTTTACTGCATCACACCATTTTTGATAAGTTGTACTTTTATTTTCATATGTTTCAAAATATTTTGAAATTTCTCTTGACATTTCTTCATTGATCCATGCATTTTCTAGAACTCTGTTTTTTGGTCTCCAAGTATTTTAGGATTGTCCAGCTATCTTTCTGTTATTGATATCTAGTTCAATTCTACTGTGGTCTGAGAGCAGAGATTGTGTAATATCTATCCTTTAAAATTTTTAGATATGTTTTATGACTCAGAGTGTTTTTCACCTTGGTGCATGTCCCACAAGAGCTTCAGAGGAATGTGTTTTCTGCTGTTGTTGGATGATGTAATCTACAGATGTCAAGTATATCCTGCTGACTGATGGTGATGTTGAGATTAATTATATCTTTACTGATTTTCTGTCTGATATATTTATCCATTTCTGATAGATGGGTATTAAAGTTTCCAACTATAACAGTGGACTCATCTATTTCTCCTTGTGGTTCTATCAAATTTTGTTTCATGTATTTTGACAGTCTGTTTTTAGTTGCATCCACACTCTCCTTATTCTGAAGTCTGCTCTGTCTTCAATGAATATAGCTACTTCCACTTTTGATTATTATTAGCATGGTATATCTTTTTGCACTCCTTTATCTTATTGGTATGTGTCTTTATGTTTAAAGTGTGTTCATTGTAGAAAAGATATTGTTGGTTCTTATTTTTTAATTGACTCTGTCTTTTAATTGGTGTATTTACATCATTGATATTTTCAGGTGATTATTGATATAGATACATTAATAACTACCATATTTGTTACTGTTTTCTATTTGTGTCCTTTGTTCATGTTGTGTCTTCCACAATTTTTCTGCTTTTTGTGATTTTTAATTGATCATTTTATGATTCCATTTTCTCACTTCTTTAGCATATCAACTACACTTTTTTTTTAAAGCTTTTTTAGTGCTTGCCCTAGAGTTTGAACTATACATTTACAACCAATCCAAATCCATATTTCCTTCAAGGCAGGTGTATTGGCAACAAATTCCTTCAATTTATTTTTTCTGAGAAAGTCAATTTCTTCATCAGTTTTGAAGGATAATTTCACAGGGTACAGAATTCTAGGTTGGTGATATCTCAACCCTTTAAGTATTTCACTCAACTCTTCCTGCTTGCATGATTTCTGAGGAAAAGTCAGATATAATTCTCATCTTTGCTTCTCTATTCATTAGAATATATGATATTTTATATATTAAATAAAATATATTTTTTTCCATTTTTATGCTTTCCAATTTTTTTCTTTTCTGTGATTTTCTATAGTTTGAATGTATGTCTAGGCTTTTCAACACGTAATTTTGAAAATCCACTTCACACTTTTGATAGTTTATCTGCAGTTTAAAAACATTTTTTTTTGAGATCATCTAATCTGAAAACTTATTATACAAATAATTCAAATGCATTCTCGGAAAACAATGATTTTCTAAAGAAAACAGAAGCAGAGTGAAAGAAATCTATAATCTGCTGACATCTAGTTTATTTTGCTTTCCACTAAAAGCAAACAGAATGCATTTCTCCATTTGAAAGTAAATTAGAAAGTATACGTGAAAGTATTATTTTACTTTATTTTTGAGAGGTGTTAGATAACACCTCTCATAAATAGCCAAAACTCCTTGCTAATTCTAGAAATAAACCTTACTCATCAATCTAGATATTACTGTATTAAAAAAAAAAACTTGCAACATTATTCCATGTTATTCAGGGAAATTTGGTTGGTTTTACTAAGCTGTATCATCTTTATACTCATAAATATTATATGCATTAATAGGTAATATTGTCATGAAGAAACTGAGAAAATATTTCATTTATAGTTACTAATTTTTTAAATGTAATCAATAACCAGAACTGCAACTCATCACTTCATTATACATAGTCACACATATTTTTCTATGAAGGTATAACTTGTACATTATTTGTCTCCTTCAAGACTATTGCATTTTAGTACAGAGACAATATCTGATATATATAGTATTGAAACAGGAGGGAAGGGGGCAGGGCACAACCTTTAAAAGAATGGCATAGCTGTAGGACATGACAAAAACTGGTTAGAACTAACTAGATCCAAAATGGTGGAAGATTTGACTTCCAGTAGAACTTGAGCCTCAGTATATGTTCACTGTAACACATCAGCAAGCTAAATGAAACACCCACAGGTTCCATGACAGTTCCAAGGCCGACCATAAAGACCAAAAAGTGGGTGGTGGCCCAATTTCTGGAAATCCCCACCCTTTACCCAAAATAGCTGGAAACTCCTCCCACTCAATAGCCCGTGAAATTAACACTCCTATAAAAAGTGACAACCCCATACCGTGGGGCTCCTCTCACCTTCTGAGATGGTCCACACTCTGACTGTGAAGTGTGTTTCTCTCTAAATAAATCTACTTCTTACCTATCACTTTTTCTCTCACTGAATTCTTTCTGCAATGAGACATCAAGAACCTGAGCTTCATTAAGTCCTGAGACCAGATGTGTGATCTCAGTTAAAAGACCATGGGTTCGGCTTCCCTGGTGGCGCAGTGGTTGAGAGTCCGCCTGCCGATGCAGGGGACACCGGTTCGTGCCCCGGTCCGGGAAGATCCCACATGCCGCGGAGCGGCTGGGCCCATGAGCCATGGCCACTGAGCCTGCGCGTCCGGAGCCTGTGCTCCGCAACGGGAGAGGCCACAACAGTGAGAGGCCCGCATACCGCAAAATAAATAAATAAATAAATAAATAAAAGACCATGGGTTCAAGTCCCAATCTGGGTTTTGGCTGGTTTCAAGTCCCTGTACGTGGGTTCAAGTCTCAATCTGAGTTACATGGTTTAAATATTAAGTACCCAATATTTGCTTATAAGTTCTCTTTTGGTGACTTAATGCTTTTGCTATTCCCATCATTACAATGAATTAGAAAATTTAATATGGCTTAACATATATTAGCTCAAAAAATGGGGCTTCAGTTGATTTAAAATATCCAATTAATGTTTGTATTCTGATTCTCGGTCTTCCAGAATTAAATATTCATTCTCTTAATTTTCCTTTAAGGTAACCAAGTGATGTCTGCTTTTGGGGTAAAAATATAAATGATAACCTATTACTTCAAAACTCTCCATAAATATATGGTCTGCCTGCTGAGATTATTTTAGATTGGCATAAGGAAAGGACAAGTCATAGCAAGTCACTTATCTTTCATGATATGGATTGTCAATATTATTTGACTTACATTAATTAGGGAATTTGAGGAATGTTTATTCATCTGGGTGGCTCATTTTGTTCTGTTCCTTCAGCAAAGGAGACAAACTTGGAAGATAGTGTCTATTTGTAAAAGAAGTAGGAAGTACTAAAACTTTTCAGGAAATATTCTTAATCTGAAGAATAAATTGTATTTATCTGCTGACAAGAATTATGTGTTCATGTGTGTTTGTGTGTATGTGTGTGTAGAGAGAGACAGAAAGGTACACATATATAGTTACATAATTATTTAGTCATATATATTACATAGATTAGTTTTATATAGAGACAGTTATAAAAATAGTTATATAATTATTTAATTATGTATATATTTATATACAAAGATATTATACATATATATACATATATATATGCAAATGTGGAGATGATCATTTGCTGCTTTCCCTCAGACTCAAGTGCAAGCAGCAGAAGGGGATAAAGTTTGATTTTCTGCCACATTGTTTGTATATCTGATTGTCCTATTCAATAACTTTGATTTTTTGTTATTGCTGTTGTTAATTTGTTTATTTAACTTATTATGTTCACTTTAATTTAGATGAAGCTGTTCTTAAGGTTTAGCCAATCAAAGCAGAACTTCTTTGATAATTCTTTTAGGGTTAGAGAATCAGTATTGATGTTTAAACTGAGCACATTTACAGAGCTTCTAAGAAATTTTATGCCTCCAAAGAATGCCATTGGAGACTTCAAAGTAATAATGGAAGTTATCAGAAATAACATCTTATGTTTGACAAAGGACACATATTTACAATGATAATGGTGGGTTTCCTATGTTTCAAGCACTGTTTCAAAAACTCTACATGAATTGAGTCATTTCATCCTCACAAGAACCTTACAGTATAGTTGCCATCAATATTTTACAGGTAAAGAAGCAAATCAGAGAAATGAAATACTTGTCTAAGATCTCACAGCAAGTGCTTGAGCTTGATTTTGATTTCCATTTGACTCCACAGCCACCACCCTAGATCAATGTGATATCATCTCCTGTGTCCATATTCTGGGAAATATGACCATATGGCCACCCTACAGCTAGATGAGAGTGCAGTGCTTAATGTGCACTGATGGAGGCTAAAGATTTGATAAAGACTCTGCTGAAGATATTGATTTCTTAGGACCATAGTATCTTAATTCTAAAATAATATTAATCAAAAACATGGCTTTGTTTAATAACATATCTTCAGATAACAAACATTATTATACATATTGATTGTAAGATGGGTCCTATTCTTAGAAGCATTAAAATAAAAATAAATATAAATACCTGGTTACATTTTAATGGACAGATAAAAATTATAGGTGATATGTATATAGGAATTTTTTTGTTTATCAAAAGTGACATGTGTTTTTCAATAATTTTTACATCTTTATGTCAGTATTATTACATAAAATAAGTTTGGGTTAAATAAAATGTGATGGGAAAATATTTCAAAAAATGAATTTAATATCATAATAGGTTTATTATTTGGGAGCTAAAAAATAAATACTGTACATTAAATATTATTGAATATTTAAAATAATAACATATATAATTCCCAGATTATCTTAAACGCAATTAATATTATCAATCATTAAATAAATGACATATAAAAAAGATAATATGGGGCTTCCCTGGTGGCGCAGAGGTTGAGAATCTGCCTGCTAATGCAGGGAACACGGGTTCGAGCCCTGGTCTGGGAGGATCCCACATGCTGCGGAGCAAGTAGGCCCGTGAGCCACAACTACTGAGCCTGCGCGTCTGGAGCCCGTGCTCCGCAACAAGAGAGGCCGCGACAGTGAGAGGCCTGCACACCGCGATGAAGAGTGGCCCCTGCTTGCCACAACTAGAGAAAGCCCTCGCACAGAAACAAAGACCCAACACAGCAAAAATAAATAAATTAATTAATAAACTCCTACCCCCAACATCTTAAAAAAAAAAAAGATAATATAAAAATTCTGGATAAACTCTGGATAGGAAATTAAAGTAAGTAAAATGAACTTTGATATGAAAGTACAAAAATATAAATACAAGACACCTGAAAGGAATAACAAAAAATACCCCACTAGACTGGGTATTAAACACATTTGAAGAAATAATTATAAGCAATTGCTTGATGAATGATTATCAGAATATGTCCAAAAATTTGGAAAGAGTAAAAATGTGTGTCGAGAATCAGGCAAAGGATGCATATAAGTATAAATATCATTAATAAAGATAGTCTGCTTGCTGCATTTGCTGGAGTGTTCCCTAAGATTGTTACTTACAGTATCTAGGATCAACTCTATACTAGTTTACACAGAGACTTTGGGTTTAGTGTTAAAACTATTTTGAAAGTTACTATTTGAAAATGGAAGACCAAAAGCTAACAAAGTAATGATTTTTTAAGCTTCAAAGAATGGCTTGTTTATATGATTCTAGAACTAAGCTGCTTATATATTTATATAGCATTATCATATTCTATTGGAAGACATATGGATGCAAAGGTGATATTTTCTTTTATATTCTGTTAAACACATATAGAGAGAGCTCCTTAAATTTATCTTTTCAAAGTATAGTTATTGATTACCATAACTTAACCTTCTGTAAGACTCAAATACTGATTTCCAAAATTAAAATAGTAGGCTTTACATAAAAATAATATGAGAACATATGACTCTTTTGGAAAAGTTAACAAAAATTGTGACTTTAGTGACCCAATATTAGGTTTTGCAGGGAAAAATTAACTGATATTTCTCATTGGCCCATCACATTGAAATTTATTTCACTATACTCAGTTACATATATATCCCTCACTAAAGACAAAGTATAATTATCACATCAAAATAGTAATAATAAACTTGTGGACTAAATTATCTGTTTTCTTTTATGGGATCACAGATAGTAAGATCAGAAATTAATTAAACACTGTCCATACTAAAAGAAAAGCTTTGGCTTTTCTAATATTTTCTTGGGGAAAAATGTGAACTTGTGGCTATTAGTGTACTGATTAAAAAACGAGAGCAAGTGACTAGATGTCTCTCATATGCCTTCAAGTCAAAAAAAAAATCTCTTTAGTAGGAGGATGTCTATAAAAACTAATGTGGGCTCTATTTTTGCTTACATATATTGGACATGACTAGATTATTTCAAAGGTAACTTTGAGGTGGGTCTCTTGCATAACCTCAACAAAAAGTGAGGCAAAATTATCTCAGTTCTCTGGCTTCCTTTTAACATTCTTTGATATCTGAGATTTGGCCTGGAGAGAAGAGGACAAAAATGTCTGTACATCTGCTTCCTCAACTTTCATCTCCTTCTTTCAAAATGTCTTCAGGGCTGAAGGGGAAGACCCTTCTTTTCCCGTACAACATCTCCTCATTTATTTTTCCATCTTCAATACAGAATAAAAATGTATTGCTCATTTTAAAACTATATAGACAACTTAAAGTTTCCATTATGGATCAAGGAAATTAGTTTACAGTTGAAATAATTTTCTTAAGAATTCCAAGGCAAGGTAGTGACACTGGTATAAACTACCAAGCATATAGGAAATAAATAATATCAATTCTACACAAAATAGGAGGGAATGCTTTACAACTCATTTTATAGTACCAGTGTTATACCCTGATACAAGAACCAAATAAAGCTAAACAAGGAAAGAACACTAAAGGGTAGTTTCCCTAAACAACATAGAAGCAAAATTTTTCAACAAAATCCTATTAAGTCATATTCAGCAATATTACAAACAGATAATAAATCATGATAAAGTTAGGTTTGGATAAACATCAGAAAATCAATTAATGTAATTCAGTATATTGATGAACTATTAAAGAAAAATCATACAATCATTTCAAAAGATACACAAAAAGATTTGACAAAATTCAACACCCATTTGTAAAAATAGTCTCATCAACTTCCTTAAATTAATAAAGGACATTGCTATGGGCTGAATTGAGTCCGTGTTTTAAGAAGACAAACACTGAATCAGGAAGAAATAGAGAAATCTGAACAAACAAATTACTAGTAGGCAGATTGAATCAGTAATGAAAAAACTCCCAACAAAGAAAAAGCCAGAACCAGATGGATTCACTGGTGAATTTTACTAAACATTTAAAGAAAAATTAACATCAATTTTTATCAAACTCATCTAAAAACACCAAAGAGGAGGGAACACTCCCAAACTCATTTTACAAAACCACTATTATGCTGATACCAGAGCAAGATTGGGACACTACAAGAAAAGAACACCACAGACTAATATTCCTGATTAATATACATGCAAAAATTCTCAATAAAATACTTACAAACCAAATTCAGCAGCACATTAAAAGGATCATATACCATGATGAAGTGGGATTCACCCTTGGATGTAACAATGGTTCCACATATGCAAATCAACAAATGTGATACATCACATAAATAGAATGAAAGATAAAAATCATATGATCATCTAAATAGATGCAGAAAAAGCATGTGACAAAATTCAACATCGATTCATATTTAAAAAACTCTTACAAATTAGTTATAGAAGAAATATACTTAAACATACTAGAGGTCATATATTACAAGCCCACAGCTAAACCACATACTCAATGGTGAGAGGTTGAAAGCTTTTTCACTAATATCAAGAACAAGACAAGAGTGCCCACTCTCACCACTTCTACATAGTACAAGTCCTAGTCAAAGCTATAGCTATCAGGCAAGAAAAAGGAATAACAGGTATAAGAATTGGAAAGGAAGAAGTAAAATTATCTTTATTTGTAGATGACATGTTTTTATATATAGAAGACCCCAAAAACTCCACCAAAAAATTGTTAGGTTTAACCAACATATTCAGTAAATTTGCTGTATACAAAATAAACAAACAAAAATCAGTTGTGTTTCTATACACCAAAAACAAATTATCTGAAAAAAAAATAAAGAAAACGATCCCATTAACAATAGCATCAAAAATGATAAAATACTAAGGGATAAAATTAACCAAGGAGGCAAAGATCTTTACATTGAAAACTACAAGACATTGAGGAAAGAAACTGATGCCACAGATGAAAATGCAAGAACATGGGTTCATGGATTGGAAGAATAAATATTGTTAAAACGTCCATAGTACCTACAACCATCTATAGATTCAGTGCAATCCCTAGAAAGATCCCAATGTTATTTTTTTACTGGATGAGGAAAAAAAAATCCTAAATTTTATATAGAACCACAAAAGACTCCAAATAGTCAAAACAATCTTCAAAAGGAAGAACAAAGCAGGAGGTAACACACTTTCTGATTTCAAGCTACACTATAAAGCTGATAATCAAAACAGTATGGTACTGGCATAAAAACAGACACAGGGATCAATGGAACAGAATCAAGAGCCCAGAAATAAAGCCATGCTTATATGGTCAACTAGTATTTGACAAGTGAGCCAAGAATACTCAATGGTGAAAAGATAGTCTCTAAAATAAATGGTGCTGAGAATACTGGATATTCACATGCAAAAGAATGCAACTATACCTCTATCTTATACCACCTACAAAAATTAACTTGAAATGAATTTAAGATTTAAATATAAGACCTGAAACAATAAAACTCTCTAGAAGAAAATATAGGTGAAAAACTCCTTGACATGGGATCTTGGTAATTATTTTTGTATGTAATCCTAAAGCACAAGCAACAAAGTAAAAAATTTTAAAGGACTATATCAAATTAAAAAGCTTCTGCACAGCAAAAGAAACTATCAACAAAATGAAAACAACCTATGAAATAGGAGAAAATATTTGCAAATCACTTATGTAATAAGGGGTTAATATCCAAAATATATAAGGAACTGACTGACCAAACCAAATAGAAAACACCCAGGGAAGGCGGAGATTGAATCTCAGCGATCAGCGATTGGGGTGGGGCTTTGTTGAGTTCCTGAAGTCAGGGACCAAGGCAAGGCATGGAGAGAGCTTTGTCCTTTCAGTGAGGCTGGAAGCAAGGTGGGGGGGGGAGGGTTCCACCTGCTAAACTTCACAGTCTCTACCCTAGAGAGTGAGAGGGGAGAAAAATCTTTATCAGTCATTACCCATTACCGCAAAGCGGTCACTAATACCAGGAAGTTACTATTTCAACCAGGAGGCATGTGTCTTAAAGGGGAAGAAAAGGAGATACCATTTTTTTAATTGAAATACAGTTGATTTACAATGTTGTGTTAGTTTCTGGTGTACAGCAAAGTGATTCAGCTTTATATATAGTCTTTTTCATATTCTTTTCCATTATGGTTTATTACAGTATATTGAATATAGTTCCCTGTGCTACACAGTAGAACCTTGTTGTTTATGCATTCTATATATAATAGTTTGCATATGCTAATCCCAAACTCCGAATCCATCCCTCCCCCACTCCATTTCCCTCTTGGCAACCACAAGTCTATTCTCTGTGTCTGTGAGTCTGTTTCTGTTTCATAGATAAGTTCAATTGTGTCATAATTTAGATTCTACATATAAATGATATCATATGATATTTGTCTTTCTCTTTCTGACTTACTTCACTTAATATGATAACCTCTAGTTGCATCCATGTGGCTGCAAATGGCATTATTTCATATTTTTTATGGCTGAGTAGTATTCCATTGTGTATATATACCACATCTTCTTTAACCATTCATCTGCTGATGGACATTTAGGTTGCTTCCATGTCTTGGCTATTGTAAATAGTACTGCTATGAATATAGGGGTGCATGTACCTTTTCGAATGGAAAGAAGTAACTTTAATTGACAGGTTGGCTTTTCTTCCTAACTCCACTGAGAGTGGGAGCTTGAGCCCCAAGTTATCTCAAGCATATGCAAAATAAAGGAGCCACATTTTCAGGAAAGGCATGATTTAGTGTGTACTTTTGCAATGTCATAAGGCACAATGTGTGTTAAAAATGGAAATGTAGAATGAAAAAAAATTCTTAAACTTTATATAGAGGAAAGAGCTCTTAATATTTGGTATATTTTCTTCAAGAAAATACACAATTTTATCCAAAAATTGGGGTCAAGCTGTACATACAATTTCCTGTCCCAATTTTTATACTGCATTCTTTATTTTGTGTAGTCTACCAATTTTTCAAATATTCAATGGCTATACCTTGACTGCACTTTTCACCTTCCTCTTCCTAAAAATACAGCAACTACAAAAACAAACTCATATTGAAGTCCTAACCCTTAGAGCCCCAGAATGTAAGGTGTTTACATTCTCCATATTTGGAGATAGGAATTTTACAGGGCTAATTAATTTAAAATGAGGTAATTGGGGTGGTCTTTAATCTAATATGACTTGACTTAATAGAGGAAATTTGGAACAGAAACTTGCAGAGGGAAGACACCGAAAAAACACAGGGTGAATAAACCCCTCTACAAACCATGGAAATCATGCCAAAAGCTCGGCCTCTCTGCACCAGTGCTGAATAGAATCTCAGAAAAAGAGTTTTGATTGAAGTAAAAAAAGAATAGCTTTATTGCTTCGCCAGACAAAGGGGGACACAGCAGGCTCCGGCCCTCAAAAACTATGTGTCCCAACCCAGGAGGATTATTAGGGAGTAAAATAATAATAACGAAAGGAGGAGGAAGAAGAGCAGAAAGAATAAAATCTAGATGAAAACTCACGTGACTATTCAATATTAAGATATAGAAAGATTGCTAATCAAGCAACAGATAAAGTCCAAAGAGAAAAAAAAGCAAGAGATTTGACAGTATATAAATACATTCAAGATCAGCTTCCCCCCAAAGTTTAATAATTATAAAAATATTAGTTTATAAAAGTTAGTTTATAATATTCTTGTCCCATATAAGCATTGGATATTGGTGCACCATAAATTTAGATATGATTGAAGGATTTTTGTAAATACTCTAATGTTCTACAGTCTTTCAAATAATGGTAAGATCAAGATTTCCTGCATATTGGAAGAATCAAATATTTTAAATTCCTCAAATTAGACTATAACTACATTGAATTATCTTTAGATAGCAACACATAACATTTGATAATTCAAGGGAATTGTTTTTTACCATTTCCACTTACAAAATACCCAAGTATTAAGTAGGTAAACAGTAATATTAGATATTTCATACAATATCTATGAACCCATTTACTCTGTGAGGTCTTGGGAAGTAAGGGGAGACAGTACTTAGGATGACTTTTCTAACTATATTGCATTCTGTGTGGTAAAGTTAAAGAGCAAACATAAACAATGTTTTTACTGAATTCTAAAATCAGACTTCCTTCCAATTTTCCTTCTTTACCAGGCTTCAAAAACATCCATTCAAATACTCAGTGCGTTTTTTGTAAGTTAAATATCTTCCAAATATTCATGAAATGAGCTTGAACAACATAAACTCAAATGCATAAATTAATTTGTGATTTATGTGAAGTACAAAATACCAAATATTTTCTAAATTAGGCCACTAGTCTCCAATGTAAACATATTAAAATGCTGAAAAACATCCATTTTATTCAATGTAACGAAAAGGACATTGTTACTATATTTTGTATACAACTTGTTATAACTCAAAAATAACTTCTTAGGGATGCCATCTGAAAGACAGTAAACTATGTTTGTATTTTTTTTTTATATATTGCAATTAAGCATGGCAAAAAATCTCTGATTTGCTCAAAATAGGTTAGAAATTATTGTAGCAAGGTATAATTACATATTTAGTGGAAGAAGTTATCTGGTGTTTTTGTTTGTTTGTTTGCTTTTTAATGAGTGGTTATTACTATCTGCCACAAACACAGTAGTTAATCTCTTTTCTATTAAAACATCCTGAGCAAAGGATAAAGAGACCTAGCATTTATGAAGTGTTTTATATTTATCAGGCACCAGGATGTACTTCATATAATTAAATATTATTTATTCTGCATAACAATCTTACAATGAGAAACTGATGTTCAGAAGAAAAGAGTTACAATCTGAACATCATGCATCTGGGAACTGATAAATCTGAGGTGTTTGTTAAGCCATTCTCTGACTACAAATTTCAAATTTTCCCCAATATGCATGCTAGCTTCCCACACTAAGCCTCCACTATGCTAAAACTCATTCATATTAAAGTATTGGCATAAAGTTAGACAGCAGTATATTGGCCTAAGACAGGCATTTAGATCAATGCACCAGAAAAGAGAGTTCAGAAATAGGTTCACATACATGACCAACTGATGAAAAGAAATGTCAACTCAAGAGGAAAGGATTGTCTTTACAGCAAATCATGCTGAAAAAAATTGGATATCCATAAGTGATAAAATTATTCTTTAACCAACACCATAAAAATTATACTAAAGTTGATCAGAGATCCGATTTAAGACCTGAAATTATAAAACTTCTGAAAGAAAATGTAGGAGAAATTCTTTGATATCTTGGGTTTAGGAGAAAATCTCTTAGACTGTATGTGTAGAAATTATGAAACATAAAAATGGTAAATCAAACCTCATCAAAATTTAAAAAAAAAATTCTTTCTTAAGAGACAATCTTAAGAAAATGAAAATGAAAAACCATAAATTGGGAGAAAATGTTTGTAAAACATATAGATGATAAATTACTCTTTGTAGGTGTATAAAGAAGTATAAAACACTAATAGTGGACAAATCACCTTATAGGTGATATCACATATAAGGTGACATGTATATATTGGACAAAATAATTTTATGCACACTTTACCCAAGATAAACACAAAACCAATAAGCATATGCAAAGATGCCTAACATCATTTGCTGTAAGGAACACACAAATTAAAACCACTGAGTTCCTACTTCATACCTACTATTAGTGAATATAAAACAAAACAAAACAAAACAAAACAAAAACTCGACAACACCAAGTATCAGCCATGATTTGGAGCTATTGGAACTCTTATATATTTCTTATTTTTAAAAAATTGAATAACTTTGACATGTGATGTCGTGTAAGTTTAAGATGTACAGTGTGTTATTAATATATTGTAAAAAGATTGCTGATGTAACAATATTTATCACAATTATTATTGTTTATATTCATTATACTGTACATTAGACCTCTATTGCTTATTTACTTCTCATTTCTTATATATTTCTAACTGGAATTCAAAATGGTACAGCCACTTTGGAGAACAGTGTGGCAATTTGTTATAGAGCTAAAAATATTTCCATCCAGCAATCTCAAAAGTCTTTTTAATAGAAAGGAAAACATGATCATACAAAAAATGTGTATTTTATTGTGCAGAGTACATTATTCATAATAACCAAAAACTGGAATCAACCAAATGTCTATCGACTCATGACCAGATAATTGCATTTGATACAATATAACCTAATAAAAAAGGAACAAACTACTAATACATGTATTGTCTTGAAATAATCTCAGATGCTGAGTGTATGAAATTACATACTTTACAATTCCATTTTATGATTTAAAAAAATATAAAACTACAGTGAAAGAAAGCAGAACTGTAGCTTTCAGGAGCTAAATATGTAGAGAGAAAACTGATTGTAAATGAGCATGAGGAAACTTCATGGGGTAAAGAAAATGTTCTTCATCATGAATGTTTATACATCTTCATCATGGTGTTTATACAACTGTATTCATTTGTCAAAACACATTGAATTATATACCTGAAAGTAGTAAATTTTACTGTATGTAAAACTATGCCTTTATATTCCTGATCAAAACAAATAGGGTGAGGATGATTATTGTTCATAGCTAATTAAAACCACTGTTATGAGAGTTTAGTTAAGATAAGTTCAACTTCCTATAGAAATTTGAATTTTCTAGAAGGTCCAAGTCCTGGAGACAAGGAACAAAACCCCCAAAAAGCTTCTCTTTTGTGAATCAATGACTGACATAATTATTTTTATATATAAAGTCTCTACATACAAAGTCAGACAAATACAAACTATTTTAAGTATAAAGAGAGGTTTTTAAAATATTTGTTTAATTTGATGTCTAAATAAATGATGTTCATAAAATGATGGAGACAGGGAAATTTTTAACCTAAAAGACTGTTGCTATGAAGTTGCTTCAATACAAAAGTAAAACTTCTAAACTTTCAGAGGATATCACCACAAATTGAGCTATATCCTATATTTTTTTAAATCATGTATCCTACTCTATTCTAATGAGTAATGACTGCATATTTTCAATTACACTTCTGGCAGGATGCTAGACTAGATATCGTAAAAGAACTTTCTGCAACAATGCAATTAGAATATTGATATTCTACGAGATACTTTTAAATGTATTGTTGTGACATAGGATAGAAGAAAATGTCAAGAAAAAGAAAGAGGCAGGTGAGAAGAAAGGAGGCACTGAAATACAAAGGAGGAGTGCAGGAGGGAGATGAAGAGAAGGAGAAATACTAAGTCAAAATTTGAATGGAGTGAGCAATAAACAAACACCCATTTTGGGATTGTACCCTGGTACAAATGCTGAAACCCATAACTAGAGCTTCAAAGTTAATACTCTGAAGAGTGGCCTGGAACTGGCCTTCCATATAAAACTAGGAAACTAAAGCAACACATATATCTAAGGGCAGTAGCAAGGATGTGAAAGAAGCAGGGGTGTTCATTCCTCCCTCACACTTATTGAGCTCACTCATTTGGCCTCTGCAGAAACTGGACAGCTTTGGTGAATGGCAGTCAATCATCAAAACAGGTGGTGACTCCAATTACAGCTGCTCTTCCAGATTTTGTCTCTTTTATGGAGCAAATCAACATAGCCCTAGCACATGGTATGTAACTAATGAGCTGGCAATGGTTTTTTCTCTATGTCATTAAGCATAGACCACCAGAAGCAGTTTGGGTGGACAGCAGAAACATGTCAGTCTTACTTAGGGCCATGCCAATTCTTCCTCTGTCACCATGCAGACTGGAGTGAGTCTGATTGTTTTACTATCTCACAGGACATCTTGGCTTCATGGATGGCCTCATGCTAAATGAATCTACAGAGGAGGAAGCAGCCAAAAGCCTTCCTATACCACATGCATGACAGAAAGTGAAATACATTTCACCAAATTTAGAGACTTCCATCTCAGTAGAGTTTCTATGGATACAATGGTCTAAGTCATATTAAGATATTCCCTCATAATGACAATTATGGTTGTGGTTGCCGAACTAACTAAACTTACTTAAAATCATTAAATGTACTCTCCAAAAGGATGCATTTTATGATACATAAATTTGACCACAATAAAGTTGTAAAAAATTATCCCCTCAGAGCAAAAGATGAACATTGTGATGACACCTATCATTAAGAAAGAGTCACTAGACTTAACGGGTCTTTATGGAATTTGCAAGCAACATATACAATGTCATTTCAATATGCTGTGTTGAATCACTTGCAAAGTAGCCCATAGGCTACCAGTTTGGGGTGGGGCTCAGAATAAGAGACAGTTCTGAAATGGATCCAAAACACAGTGCAAGAAGTTCTAACATTCAGACACATGACCTGGAAGATACAAATGTCTGTAGCAGACAGTGAATTTAATATACAACCTTTGCTAATGTCAATAAGAGAATCACAGCACAGAACCTTATGACATTCTCCTTGCGACAGCTGTTCTTTTGGAAAGCAGGCCAGAGTTGTTAATATGCTCTTGTGGAAACTTAACACCTGACCATGGAACCCAAAATGACCACGCTGAATGAGTTGTCTTCCATGAACTGAGTGGTAGCTGAGACATCAAGCTACACAAGAGCACTTCCTGACTGAGGAATAATTTATCATATTTCATACATGCGTGATTGAGTTTGAATAAATATTGAAGATAGAAGTAAGTTCCCTAAAAATTTAGATTCTCATGCCACTCCCATATCTGCACTGTCACTTGTTCCTTTATATACTCATATATTGTTAAGAATATTTACACTATACTCTATTAACAATAACAATAAACCCAGTCGTTTATGATAATGAAGGTAAATACCATAAAATAAGATGGCAGAAATAAGACCAAGAATATCATTAATCAAAATAGAAGTAAATGATCTAAATTCACCATCTCAGAAGCACAGATTTTTATACTGCACATAAACAAATAAATAAAACTAGCTAAATCCTTTTCAAAAATTATATACTACAAATATAAAAACATGGGAAAATTAAGAGAACAAGAAATTAAAATAAATTTTTAAGATCATGATTATATCCACCACCAGGCTAATAATAATAATAATATTGATTAGCTCTATTAACATCAGACAAAATATATAATTTTTAACTGTCATTAAAGATGACGGAAGCCAATATATAATGATAAAAGCCTCAGTTTTCCAGGAAATTTTAAACATTCTAAACTGTTATTTTCTAATAATACAACCTTAAAATAAATTAGGTAACACTTTATGAAAAGGCAAGAGGGGATTGACAATGCCCAACCATATTTTCAGATTGTAACCTACCTTTCTCACTTAATGTAAATAATGTAAACTCACTTGATGAAGGCAGGGGTTTTGTCTCTCTGCTCACAAATCCTCATTTGTCTTAGTCTGTTCAGGCTGCTCTAAACAAATACCACAGACTAGGTAGCTTATAAACAGCAGAAATTTATTTCTCACAGCTCTGGAGACTAAGCCCAAGAACAAGAGGCCAGCATGAGGATTCTGGTGAAGGTCTACTTCCTCATCCCTGTGTCTTCAGGTTGTGGAAGGGAAGATGGATCTCTGTGGGGTTTCTTTTTTTTTTTAACTTTTGATTTTATATTGGAGTATAGTTGATTAATAATGTTATGATAGCTTCAGGGGTAGAGCAAAGTGATTCCGTTTGGGGGATTTCGTTTATAACAGCATTAATCTCATTCATGAGGGCTCCACACTCATGATCTAATCACCTCCCAAACCCCCCACCAACTGGTACCCTCATCTTTGAAGTTTAGGATTTCAGCGTATGAATTTTGGGAGGACACATTCTGACTATGGCATCATTTAATATCAAGAAGGACCTCAATAATATCAGCTAAATAAATAAATTATTGATGGACCCAACAGACAAAAATACTATAAAAGTATAGAGTATATCAAATAAATTTGATTTAACACATAATATAGGGATGCTCGCATCCCATGATAAAAGAGTAAATAGTCTTTTCTAGTAAAATAGAATATTTACAAAAGTTGGCCATTAAGCAAATCTTTGAAAGTGATTTTCAAAATTTGCATCATACAGACCCCATGCACTGAAAACCATTAATTTAGAAATAAATGACAAAAGATATATTTAAAAATAAGAAAAAGAAACAACTGAATAAATGAGAGAAAATTAGAAGGAGAAAAATAACAAAAAAGTACATAAATTAATGTGCTAGGGAAAAAAGGATAAAATTGATACAGATTATCAGCAGAAACAGCAGTTGGTTCTTTGAGAATGCTAAAAAACAGAAAATAAAACAGGTGTAAATACAAATGATTAGAAATTAAAAAGGAAATATAATTTAAAAGACATTTAGAATTGAATCCCAAGACTGTTATGGACATGCATTTGGAAATTTAAAAGAAATATAAAAGTTCTAAAGAAATATGACTAAGATTTATATGAGAAGAAATAAATGTCAATACTCTCAGTCCTTTAAAAAAATAAAATACCAATAATTAAAAACTTCAGTCAAAGCGAAAAATAATAAAAACAAAAAATAGGTCAAAACTTTTTAAAATCAAATTCTATTAAACTTTCAAGAACTTATTATTCCAAGATTTATACAAAATTCTAGGAAACAGAAAGAAGGAAGATGTACCCTCGTTTTTAAGGTAAGCCCACTATAACATAATTGCACTAATCCTAAACAAAGTGTTAGAAACCAAATGCTACAATATATCAAACTTTATACATTATGCCCAAGTTAGATTCATTCTAAGAACTCAGAGTTATTCTAATATGTAAAAATCTATTAATATAATTTACTATAGATTAAGAGATAAAAATAATGTGCTAACTAAAACATTGCATTAAAGAACATCAACACGTGTTCATTATTAGAAACAAAATCTTACAAACTAAGACAAGAAAACTTATTAAACCTGATCAATTGCATGTACAAAGAAATCTTATGATGATAAAGTATTAGAGCAACACCCCTTACAACCAGCAACAAGACAAAGATGTCCACTATCTTATCACACATTTACTGAATATCATATTTAAGCTCTTCACTAAGAGAGAAAAAACAAGTAATAGATGCAGAATTGAACATGGATACATATGGTGTCATTATTTTCAGATATCAATATCTTTGCAGAAAATGTAGAGAATCTCCAAACAGATCATTAAAATTGATGGTTAAATTCAGATAAGCAGGTAGATATAACATCAAAAAATTATTTTACTTCAGCTGCAAACAGGAAATATGACAAAAAGTATAGTATTTTTAAGGAATACACACACACAGATATTATATTACAAAATAGCTATATAATAATATTCTAAGCAAATTATACATAATGTTCATGTAAGAAAAATAACAACAAAATATGTGCAAAAATCCTTATTTTAAAATTTTGAAACTTTTTTGGAAGGCCTAATTGAATGAAGAGATGATGTTCATGGATAGTTTGGTTCCCCCACAATTGATCAAGAAGACTTTTCATGGAATTTGACCATCTGTCTCTAAAATTTATATGTATGGCAAAATAACCAACTCAGGCAGCAAAATCACAGATTGTGCAGAATAAGAAATTTATTATAAAATTTAGGAGGACTCTTGCTGGCTACATTTCCTACTCTCTTTAATGTGATTTGTAGAATCAGTGAAGAAAAGATAAAGGGTAAAAGTTATGTTACGGAAGTTGGCTCATGAAATGTGGCTTTCAAAGCAATGTAAAAGAGAAACGAATTCAATCTGGGATTAACAGCTAACCAAGACATTTTTTGTTCTTTGGCATTTTAGAGGATGCTCACCCTTTAAATGTAACTATGTTTAAATGTAAATAAAACCAGCATATTGTAAATCTCAAGAAACAGAACAGTGCAAATATTTTACAGCCACAATCTCTAATAAGTAATGACTATGAACCCCTAGATCAAAATTATTGTCACATCTGAATTTTTTTCTAAATTGCATTTCTTATACTAAATAATACCTCATTTACAAAATGGCTTTTGTTTGCTTAACACTTATATGGAATATATGGTTAATGCAATGTGATAGAAGGAGAAAAATCACATTACCTGAAAACAGTCCCCATGTTTAATAAAGAATGTGGGGTTTTAATTATTATTTTACTTTATTTTTTCCCATTTTTTGGTTTCAAAATCAGGATAGATTCAAGCCTCTTTTTAGGAAAAAAAACTAAATAAAAATCATGTTCATAATTTTACAGATATATGATAACTGAACACCAATGCACATACGTGTTATATTCCAAAATATATATACATATAAAACACCTCTATATTATACATAAAACTCTAGATAATTTTTCTTTTTTTTTAATGAGAGATAAAGAAATTTCATAATGATATATTTTTATAGTGGAATACTTTATACACGTGAACACAATAAAACTACATAAAAGCTATAGGGAAGAATCTCACAGATGTGATGCTGAACAAAGTAAGCCATACACAGAAGAATATGTAATGTATAATTCTATTTACATCAAGTTCAGAAACAGGGTAGTGGTTACCTTTGGGAAGGAGGTAATTGAGGCCTTGAGGAGAGGTTTCTGGTGTGTGGCTAACATTTTATTTCTTAACCTTTGTACCAGTTACCCAGGAGTGTTTACTTTCTGATAATTCATTGAGCTTGTACACTTAGGATTTGTGCATTTATCTGTGTATTATACTTCAATTAAAAGGATTTTGAAAAATGATGGTAACTGAGCAAAGAACTATAAACCATTCTCCTTGCTTCTTAAAGCAGCTGATTATTCTACTCAGTAAGTAAGACCATGTAGATAATTTTTCAATATGTTTCAGATGAAACATAGTAAGATTAAAAAGCCAACTTATTTGTGGGATACATATCAACTAGTAAAAGGGAAAACTTTCATTTAAAAGGCCCTATTAATTTCCATTTTAAAAGTACTTTCAAAAGAAAAACTACCAGGTAAGCTATTTCTTCCTTGATCCCGCCTTCCTTTTTCAAGTGATTAATAAAATGTCCCCTGACATAAAGTAACATTTTTTACCTGGAGAAAGGGTACGCTTTCAGCAGGCATTTCCATGTTACACACAACAGTCCAAATTTTAGGTCTTATTCTGATTATGTGATATTACACTAGAGTCCATTAGATTATGTGATATTAGACTAGAGTCCATTACACTATGTCCATTAGATATCTATGTGGGCTCTCTGTGATAAACAGAACCTCAAAATCATGAGAGCCAGCTATTTTTTTTCTGTTGCATGGGCATATATGTGTGTATATATTCTTTGTCATGAGATAGATAATAATGTCCCACTTTGGGAAAGAAATATTCAAGGCCAATTAAGATGGTATTTGAACAAATACTTCTGCTAGATGATCTAAGCCTTATTACAGATTTCAGTTGAGTCAGTCATGAGCCTTTTTTAAACTTTTCCCAAGCTAAATGATATGATGATATAACTATAATGCCATAAATGATGATAAAATGTGCATGCTTTAATTTGGTGATGGGAACTGAACTTCACATGCAATTAAATAAATCTAGACACAGACCTTATACCTTTCACAAAAATCAACTCAAAATGGATCATAAACCTAGCTGTAAAATGCAAACTATAATATTTCTAGAAGACAACGTTGGAGGAAATCTAGGTAATCTCAGTTTTGGGAATAACATTTTACTACAACACCAAAGTGCAGTGTCTAAAAGGAAAATTGATAAGTTGGACTTCATTTAAATTAAATACTTTTGCTTTTTCAAGAGACACCATTAAGACAATGAAAAGGCAAGCCACAGATCTGGAGTAAATATTTCCAAAAGACAGATCTAATAAAAGGCTCTAGTGGATAAAATTCCAAAACTGAAGGTTTTGATACCCATAAGAGTATGTACTCAATATATATATACTAGACCATAACCTACAGTAAGGGACTTACTTTATTATGATGTCTATAAAAAAATAGTTTGGGCTTCCCTGGTGGCGCAGTGGTTGTGAGTCCACCTGCTGATGCAGGGGACACGGGTTCGTGCCCCGGTCCGGGAAGATCCCACATGCCACAGAGCGGCTGGGCCCGTGAGCCATGGCCCCTGAGCCTGCGCGTCCGGAGCCTGTGCTCCGCAACGGGAGAGGCCACAACAGTCAGAGGCCCGCGTACTGAAAAAAAAAAAAAAAAAACAGGTTTATCTGCTTGATTCACAACATGGGATGGATCTGAATTTCCATTTTGAATACTTATTTTTGTTCAAAGTCTTCTACCAAATAACCCAGGTCCTTGACTCCTGTAATTTCCTCAGAACTTTTTCCTACTGTCATGGGAAAAATGTTGGAGAACTAACTGAGCATATTTCCCCCTTATTTTTCATTTTACAGATTGAGATTTGAGGTTTCTGAAGCTCTGGGCTTTATATTTCTCATTTCAACTAACTGATCTCAGTGTAACCTCAGAACAATATGGTATTATTTATGTGTGGGTGGATGTAAGTGTGCTTTCTTCACAGTTCTGACCTTCAAATCTGTTACACATATTATTTACAGTACAAAATGCCTAGACAAATGTTGACAATAAATATCAATCAAGGGTCTGGAATTTCATAAATATCAAATATTTGATGTTATATGGCGTATAAAAATAAGGAAAGAATAATCTATAGATGTATAAAATTTAAAAATTAAAATGCATTGATATACTCAGTTAATACATAAAATGCAAAATGATGAATTGTGTTAGATAATTTTCTCTTTATTCAGTATGCTCCAACTAGAAATCATGCGCATGTGAAAAACAGGTGAAACAGTTTTAATTAGTTGTCTCAGTTGCTGGAGATGATCCTTTTACATTCTTCTGTATTCAAAAATTAAATTGCAATTGTCTCATTTCAAAGCACAAGAACATAAGGTTTCTAATGTTATTGTTAAATTATTACCTTTAAGATGATTTAATACACAATTCATTATTAATTTCCTTTTCGCTGCCCAACATCTGCTGACTTCCTATTTATGCATTCATGTTTTGGTTGTTCATTTGCTAAGCAGGACTCAGAAGAAGGAAATTGGCCAGGTTCTCTACCTCTTCTGAATGAGGTTTTCACAGTATTTTAAGTGAACAACTACGGGTAAGCTGGGACGAAGTGAGAGAGTGGCATGGACGTATATACACTGCCAAATGTAAAATAGATAGCTAGTGGGAAGCAGCCACATAGCACAGGGAGATCAACTCAGTGCTTTGTGACCACCTAAAGGGGTGGGATAAGGAGGGTGGGAGGGAGGGAGATGCAAGAGGGAGGAGATATGGGGATATATGTATATATATAGCTGATTCACTTTGTTATAAAGCAGAAACTAACACACCATTGTAAAGCAATTATACCCCAATAAAGATGTTTAAAAAATACTTACTGCATGTACATTTAAAATATAAATGATCATGATTAGGAATGATATTTGATGACCTTTTTTCCTGTACAAACACAGGTGCGTGTATGCACTTTTCTTTTTCTTAAGTGAAATCATCTTATATGACTTTGAAAGTGAACAAAGTTGATTTAAATAGTTCTGAATTTGAATGTGCTCTCAAATATTTACTAAACCATCATTATTAAGCATATACTTTGTGTGCAGTGTAATGTCTCTTGGAATGTAAATGCGAATAATATGTAATCCCTGCTCTTAAGGAAAGGAAAGTCTAATAGAGAAGACAAATATGTTGATAAGTGATTACAATAGGCTCTAATGCTATACTGTTATACTGTAGCTATGTTATAATGACGCTGGGAGCCTCTTACGAGATTGACTGTAGCTTGGACAATCCTTCACCAAGAATTGTGTTTATGTTATTTATATAGTGTGAGTAGGTCTTCCTGAAAATAGGGTACAATTCCAAACAAAGAATATGTGCTATATACTAATACCTGGGTTCATACTTAAGCACAGCTACCTCTTAGATATAACTCAGTTATGTTACCAGACAAGAAAATCTGTGTTCTTCAACATTATTGTATCAAAAATAGGGATAATAATAATTCCTATCTCATATAAGGAGTTACCATGTATAGACAAGTTCCTGGCACATGAAATGTTAACTGCTTCATTATTATTATTATTATTATTAGGTTGTAACTAAATGCAAAAGCTGCCGTTTTGCTAAAGGTTGCAAATATCTCAGTTCAGATACTTTTTCCAGACTTTGGAAAGCCTTATATAGGCCGTTCAACCATCTTTCTGTTAGGTTTGTTGTATCCATGCATGTATCCCTTTTTTTAGTATCAGGAATACTATTCTGATTTTACATCTAAGAATTTAACTTGTACTCTGTTCTAATAAGTCTTTCACTAATTATTCTTTTTTCTTGAGTCCTTGTCATACTGAACCCAGATATGCTGTGCATTATACTAGGTTCTGAGAACACCATCGTAAGCAAAAAGATATAGTGTCTTTCTACTCATGGAACTTAGCATCTAGTTAATGATATACTTACACTTTAGTAATATTACAAAGAAATTAGAATAATATTATCACGGTCTACAATAGGTAGATATGACTGTGATTTCAGGGGACGTTCTATCAGGAAGCTTAGGATGAGAACTGAAATATAATTTAGAGTTTATAAGGGAAAGGGGAGAGCGAGTATGAAGAGGTTAAGGATTTGAATGATAGTCATTGTGACTGCAGTGAGCAAACTAGGAGCAGCATATCTTTTTTTTTTTTTTTTGGCTTTGCTATGTGGCATGCGGGATCTTAGTTCCCTGACCAGGGATTGAACTCATGCCCCCTTCAGTGGAAGCACGGAGTCTTAACCACTGGACCACCAGGGAAGCCCAGAGCAGCATATCTTGAGATGGGTTGAAGAAGTTGGCCAATTTCATGTCATGCAGGCGTGTTGAGATCTTTAGATTTTATTATTATTTTTTGTTTGTTTTTAAAAAAATTCTAAGAGTCCTGGGAAATCACTGAAATGGTGTGTGTGTGTGTGTGTGTGTCTGTGTATCTGGGGTGGAATGGATGATAAAATTAAATTTGAGTTTTCAAAAGCTCAGTATACAATTTGTACAAAATTTCAATCCCTCCATTTTTCTTGTCAGGTATTTCCAGGAGCAATAAAGAACTTTAATCTACTGATATTTCTCTTTGCATTCTTTACTCCTCTGACTGACTAGAATGCTTACAATTCCTAAGTGTTTTGCCAGTTTCCACCTGGAAGATATGCCTTCTCATACTGGCCATCCACGATATCTTCAAAAACACATCACTTTGTGTTTGTTATCATTCATTCTAGACACCAGTCTCTATCTGATTTCTTACATTTACTCTCATCACTTGGTTTGGGTCCTGGCCCAAGTGGATTGGTTTGATTTTGATATTCATATTTCTTCTTTTAATCCAGCTCTCCCACCACCCATTTAACTTCTTAGATACATTTTGGCACCTTGAAGAACCAGTGTAATCTGTGCTCAAATTTTAAGTACATATTCTCCTGCTATAAAGGATTTTTCCAATGTATATATGAAAACAGACATTTTAACCTACTTTGCTGTATCTTTTTTAATCATTTGAAAGCAGGAATTGGAACAAGAATAACTACTGGGAATTAGCCTAAATTCATGGAAACACTTAATTTTTCTGGATCTGATTTTAACCCTAGGGCAATGCTTTTGACAGCATATGGTTTAGATTTGGCATAAGAGTGGAAGCATGCTGAAATCACTACCTAGGGATTCACAGTCCTTTAATACAAAAGTGTTCCAGTTAGATTTGGTCAGAGATCACAGAAGCACATTTCCAGAGAATGCTACAAGGCATAAAATATACTAAAGAATACAGCAATGAAACCCCAGGACCACAATTCAGCAACGATTATTAGGCAAACTACTATATTTCAGGTAATGTATTACACATTGGGGACATAAAGATTTTGAGGTTTTGGTCCCCTATTACAATTACAACTTTGACCTAGTTCTTTCCTCAAACAGCTCACATTTATAAAGGTATAAGAGATACCTAATAATAGAATGTGAACGTACTAGCCAAGCAATTTTGCTAAAAAGCCTATGAGAATCTAGGGAACTAAGTTATTTGCTCAGGCAGTGGTGTGGAGGGAACGTATTAAAGAGTAGGTGACATTTAGTCTGGAATGTAAAAATTGAGCATGATGTAACCAGGAGTGGGAGAATGACATTTCAGTTAAGTGGAAAGATAGATGCCAAAGTAGAGAGATGTGAAATTGTGTGGCCAAGAACATTATTCAGGAGTACTAAAAATTATGTGCAGCCATGCAATAAAGGATTTGAGAGTTAAAAAGACAGATTTGTGTCAGTTCACAGGTAATACATCGTAAGGGTTGATGCCTAGCCTCAAAATATTTTAAGTCCTGAGTGGATAAAGGTAATTTTGGTTTGCAAGTAACCGAACTTCTTTGCAATCACAGAAATACATTCCAGAAGAAGATAACAATATGCTAGACCTCAATTTACCTCTATAAGACAGTCAGAACACAACCCAAAATAAACAAATATACAAAGAGGCAAGATGTAATTGATACCAAGATGGCAAATAAGCAGAAGATAGAGTTAGAAAATGTGGATTCTAAAATATAGTATGTTAGGTATGTTAGAATAAAAGACTAGTTAGAGAATTCCCACAGTCAAATGGAAACTACTAAATATTTAATAAAAATTCTAGATTTGAAAATTTTACAGGTGAATTTATACACGTAATAGATGGATTTAACACAGATTAGACACAACAAAAAGATAACCTGAAAACTGAAAAATAGATAAGAAAGAAATATGCAAAGCAAGCACTGAAAGGCAAAAGTTAGAAAAGTGAGAGAGATGAAGGAAATACAATTCATGGTATAACATACTGATAATCTGACTCCTCAAAAATAAGAGAGAGAAAATGAAAAAGAAACAATGTTTCAAAAGGTAATGGCTCAGAGTTTTCAAAAACACAAATGCTGGCAAATTATAAAGTCAAGAACTATTGTAAACTCAAACATATTTAGACATGTTATAGTAAAGCTACTAAAATGTAAAAACATAGAAAATCTCAAAAGCAGTCAAAGGAAAAAAGCATCTTATCTGCAGGGTTAAAAAATAAGACTAATATCTAACTTTTCAAGAAATAATGTGATTTCAGGAGATAAAAATTAAATATTTTTAAAAGCTGAAAGAGACTGTCAACCCAGAACTCTATGCCCAGTAAAAAGTATTCTTAAAAAATACAAAAACCAAAAACGCTGACTTAGGCTTACAGCGAAAAAGAATTAAATTGGACTGGAATTTCTCTCCCATCTGAAACAACCAGAAAAACTAAACCAAATTTATCAAAAAACAATTTTTGAGATACTGAACATCAGGCAACAAAGGAGAGACACCCCAGAGAAACAGGAAACAAGGTAAGTTTTATGATTGTCCCACCTTACTATTTGAGACAATTTCCAGGCTGCAGCATAGGGAGATGCTGATCTCCCACATGTAGATCTAAGCAGACTCCTGGATTTTAGAAGACAGAGCTGAGGATTCTGGAGGGGGGAAGGTAATTAGAGGTTACTGGACAGAGTACCAGACAGGTGAAAGCTCACAAAAAGAATACCAATGATCCACAGAGGGTCCTTCTCAAATATTCAACAGAAAATTACTAGTTCATGCATGTGAAAAAACTACTTGATATCAAAAAAGGAAAATATCCAAAAGTATTAGAAGAAACATATTTGGCGCTAACACATGGTAGGTGCCTATTTTCCCCAGCCAGGTGGAAAAATCTCATAATTCATTGAGCATTGGGTAGAGTACACAGAGAAGTCTTGCCTCAGTAGTGGGAAATATTTAGGTCAAGATTAAACACTGATTGACTCCTGCCAAATAAATCTTAAAAGCAACACCTGAAAGGATCACACTGATTCCAAATCAAATAACTGTATCCCAGAGAAAAAACCCAAATATTTAGAAGGATACAAGAGTGTCTAGTACTCTAGCATCCACCTAGGTAGAGTTCACAACCTAATCAAAGATTATTAGGCATGGGAAGAAGCAGCAAAGTAAAACTCTAAAGGTCAATCAATCAACGTTTGATCAAGAACTAACACAGATGTTACATTTAACAGATAAGGATATTAAAATAGTGATTACAACCATATTCTACATGTTAAAAAGTAAAGTAGAAACTGAAATCATGTTTTAAAAGACCTGAAATAAAATTTCTGGAGATGAAAACTTTAATGACTGAGAAGAAAAATACACTGAATGAATTAAACTCAGATAGGAAATTTCAGAAGAAAAAAGTAGTGAACTTGATGATATAGGAATAGAAACTATCCAAATTATCAAACAGAGGAAAAATTTATCAATGAAGAGTATTAGTGAGCTGTAAGGCAATTTCAGTTGGCTTGACACATGGGTAATTGGATTCCCCAAAAGATAGAATAGAAGAAGCAGACAATAAAACATTCATTGAAGAAGTAATGCCCTATGATTATCCAAATTAGATGAGAACTATGATTTCAGAGCTAAGAAGTTCAATGCAGGTAAGTATAGCCCTTGAAATGATATGTTAGCAGGTATACAATAAACTTGAAAGCAACCAATTAAAAAAAAAGAATTTTTTACAAGCCAAAAATGGAGAGAATTGGAATCACTGAAAAAACAGTACAAAAGAAGGCAGAAATAGAGGAAAAAGGGGACAAAGAACAGATGGGGCAAAAAAGAAAACTAATAGAAAGATGATAGACTGAAATCTATCAATAATCACACTAAACGTAACTGGTCTAAACAGCCCAACTAAAAGTCAGATTGGATAAAAATGAAATGCCCAACTATATGCTGCATACAAGAAACACACTTTAAATATAAAGGCAAAGGTAGTTTAAAATGATAAAAAATATATACAATGTTAACTTTAATCAAAATAAAACTGAAATAGCTACAATTAATTTTAAAAACTAGATTTTAAAACAAATAATATTATCAGGAATAAAGAGAGATATTATAATGATTAAGGAGTCAATTCATCATTTCTATCACAGGCAAAAATTATCTGGCTATTTCATAGCACTAGACATGTCTCTACATTTGCATGTTACATATGATATCTATTTATATAAATTATTTTAATTTTGTTTCTATTTAAATTAAGGATTAATCTATGGATTTTATTTTATTGTAGAAATGGAGCATTATAAAATATTTGCTATTAAATATTGGTGTTGGTGCAACAACATGGATGAACTTAAAAACACATTAAGTGAAAGAAGCTAGATTTAAAAAAAGAAACACTATGTGATTGCATTTATATAAAATTCAAGAAAAGATAAAATTAATACGGTGAAAAAAGTAGATCAAAGATAGTTTGGGGAAAGTCATGTCAGGAGTGACTGCAGTGAATTATAAGCCTACTTTTCCAGATGCTGCCAATGTTCTATATCATGATTGTTGTGGAGACTGAATAGATATATGTACACATTTATCAAAACTCATTAAATAGTATGCTTAAATTATTTCCATTTTAAGTAAATTATATCTCAATAAAATGTATTAAAACATTTATTATAGAACAAATAAAAGTACAGGTTGATTCTGACAAGGTTGAGAGCTATTGAATTAAATCTCCATACTCTTGAGCTTTTATTGAGCTCATTTCTTTCTCTCATCTATTGGCACTCTTTCTTCTATCACCAGATAGTTGGTAGAAACATCAGATCCCCCTTCTTTGTTTCTTTTTAATAACATAATTCATTTCATTGCCCACCAAGCAATGGCCAAACAACCCAAATGGCACATCAAGGTGTTTTGCTAAACAAGCACAATTCTCTGAGCTAAAGAAAATTCTGCCTCATGGTTTAAAATGGAAATATTTTGCCCCAAATGATGTAAAATAATCAAAGAGAATCAAAGTTGCCTTAAGAATTTGGAGTTCTATTTTTTATATAGCTATACATACATCCAGAGAATTATGAATGTTTATTTACTGCCATTCATGCATGGAGTTTATGAGAGAACACTGGTAAAGTAAAAAAACTGAGGAGTTCTCTTTAATAGCATGAGAAGATATACTCTGTCCCCACCTCTCACTGTGATCAGTAACACTAATTTTCAAAACAGCTATCAGAATAAGAAAAAGGAAACACCATGTGCAGAGAGCCACACATGTGTTTAAAAGAGATCTTTATTCACTCACCCAGACACTTTCAGCTCAGCAGTGTTCCTTTCTAGATTGAACTTCTCAAGAATATGATTACTAAATCAGAGTGATGTCTCAGGTTTTTAGCCTGGCATTTACAAGAACTGTTGAATATCTATGACTGAAAATAATTGCAAAATATATCAGAATGATTGCTGAGACAAGCTGGGCTGTAGGTGCCACCAGGTTACCACACATTCCAGATTAGTTTATACTTAGTCTTCAATGAAATTATTCTTGTGGGGAACAGATTAATATATATTTGATTAATGTTATCAAGAGTAAAAAATTCTGACATTCCAAAGCAAATGCAACTTTTATTAAAATAATATAAAATATTAGCTACATCCTTTGTAAACAATAGATCGGTCAGGATGAACAAACTGATTGCAAGCCGATTATCTAATACATTGGGAAGTGTTCTCAGTGAGGCTGACATTGTTTTGGAAAATACCATGTGCTTGGAAGATAGAGCAGCTTCAGGCTTTTCATCTTTAAAGCTACTTCCTAGCAGAATTTAAGAAATCCTGGGATGCAACTTTCAGTATTTAAGGAAATTACGATTCCCAGTTAACTGTTTTAGGTTTTATTGTTTGGTAGCATAAATCACTGAGCAGAAAGACAAAAAACAATATATATGTGCTGAAATCCTTCTATGTTAAAAGAATCAAGGGATATGTATTGCACTTATCTGTTTACCTGGGCTATATATTCTATTCCATATAATGTATGTTTCACAGGGTCCATTAATGCCTGATGCATTTGATATATATATAAGTTGTCTCATTTAATGCTCTTAACAACACTGGGAATTAGGTAATAAAAGAATGTTCATTTTTCAACTAAAGAAACTGAGAATTATAAAATAGTTAATAAGCAGATTAGAAGCCTTCACAATTATGCTGGTAGGCTTGTATAAATTCTATGCTGTGCAAGTACAAAGAAAGTACAGCATATTGGTTAAATAGGCTTGTCAGCCAAGCCAAATGTTTAGTTTCTACAATTTCCAACAATTGTAATCATCATGACACTTCTTTTCACTTCTGAGATATCAGGGCCAGAGATGTTTAGTCAGGATGCTTAATACATCTAAACATTCATTAATAAAAATGAAATGCACCATTGCCAGAAACCATGATAAAAAGGCCAAATGGTGACCTGGAATTGGATACTACTGAATGTGTTGGCATTCTAGTGAGATTAGGGAGGTTAAAAAAACCCCAAAACACTCTATTTTTCCAATAAACCATTAAAACTAGAATTACGCCTTTAAGTGATAGTATAATTTATACCAAAAACCTATGAAGGCTCTCACTGGAATAAATTAATCTTGAAAATCAAATCCATATCCATTTAATTACTTAATCAATGACTTAATATTTTTAATGATATTTATTCCTGTTGCTGAATAGTCAGAAGCTTCTGATATATTACTTCTCAGTTATACCTTGTTCTCTCAACACATATCAGTTACATGAAGGAGCGCTTTGTTCTTCTTACGAAGACTGATATAATGGGCTTTACTTGGGAATGCCCCAAAATGAAAAGCCAGCAGGATGATACAGCAGGCACTTACAACTTCTGTTGTCTGTCTCCATTGGAATTTATATTTTAATTCACTATATAATGATTCTAGAAGCTTAGCCTCATAGCTTACTACTTTACTGGATTAATGAATATAGGTCACCTATGATATCCATGATTGTTTTTTGCTGTTGCTGTTTTGTTTTACTTTAAGAGATGAAGTAGCATGCAGTCGATCCCAGATTATCTATTTTTGTCAATAAAAGTCTGTATTTCCTGGAGACCTGACAATGTTTGTAGTCTCATTACGCAGCAAACATTATATAAATAATTCTTAAAGGAGGTGAAGCAAATGACAAAAAAGTAATCCAAGTAGACCTTAGCAATGGACATATTCACATGACCATACATATATATTTTTATAGGGCTCAGTTATAAGTTGTAGGAATTTTATGAAATAGTTTCTATCAGATTATTTTAGCTCATAGTTATCAAACTTATAAGAAAGTTGATGGCTTTAAAAAAGAAACTATCAGACTTGGTAAATAATTATAAATGTATTTCAAATGTATTCTCTGATTCTTGCCAAATCTCTGTGACATAACTGTTTCATTGTATTCATTTAACAGACGACAAACCTGAGGCTAAGAGGCTATACATTGTCCTTGGTCCAGTGTAATTAATATATAAAGAGTTGAACTTGAATCCAAGTCTTCTGTATCTACGGTCAGCACTTTATCCAATGAAACATAAATAGAAATAGAAGATAATTTCTTTCCTCCTTCCTCTCTTCCTTTCCTTCCTTCTCTTTCCTCTCTTCCTTCTCCTCTCTCTCTTCCTCCTTCCCTCCTTGCTTTCCTTTTTTCCCTTTCTACATCAATCTACCCTTTAATAGGTGACTTTTTGTGGACATAAAATGATATTAACAGGTAAACTGTATTCTATATTGCAGTCATTGTTCATTGGGAGATAACACTTCCATTCTAATGGTTGTTTTGTACATGGAATCTGATACACCAGCTTGTCTAATTTTAAAACTCTTAAATTTCTTAACTGTTTACTATAAATTTATTCAGCTGTAAGATGCAATCAGAATGCTCAAAATCATTTAAGTCACCAAAAATGGTATTTGCATTCACTGGCACATCGTCGATACTCAATAAAATACAACTTAGATTTTACACATTAGAGTTGCTTAAACATAACTAGTCATCTTCATCAACCTGTACACATAGTAATCATATTGGAATATAAGAAAGCCTTAACTGCCTCTTAAAGAATATAAATTGGATATAACAGAAAAGGAGCAAACTGAGGATTACAAATAGTACTATCAAACTACTATTATTGAGTTGTACAGACACCAAATGCCATTGATTTATTATATAAGTCTTACATTTATATCAGTGAGAAAAGAGTAAAGAATAATAGCTGTATATATTCTCAAGGAAATAGATGGCACAAATATATACCACCTATACTGTTGCTGATGCACTGTATGCTTGACAACTCATTGAGTTCAGTGAAATATCAATTTCTATCACTAGTTAGCAATGAAAGTTTTCAGCCAGTGGCAAAATCATGCTTAACTATTGCAAACTGATTGAATAAATTCAATCAAATGTCTCATGCCCTTACTAGGAAAATACTCTACATGGGAAACTGTAGATTGTTATAGTTAACTATTATTATAGTTAACTATAAACATTTCACTGTTATGACTTTATCCTTAGTGTTCTAAAAATATGTCTCAGAACAGAAATGAAAAACAGACAAACTGCACAAAAGCATTCCATCATAATGATTTTGAAAATTAGAAAAATATGAAGCTGCATTTTCAAGTGTTTAATTTAAATATACTGTGAATTATAATGAAGTTACACTTGTCTAATGTGATTGTTTTCTGATAATAATGAAAAAATATACCCCAATTAATATTGTTATTAGTGTGTAGGAATGGAATTGGGTTGTATGCCTTTAGAGATGCACTTCTGCTAGATTCTAATACTTCTATGAGTTTTTCTTCAAATTTTAACAATTTTCTGGCAATAAAGACAAAGTTGAGAGGGAGTCATCTTATCTTTTGTCAGGTAGTGTGATAATGCAATATTTCTTTCTTTTTTAAAATTGAAACGTAAGGTATTTATTTACTTAACCATATCACTGATATCTCAATGTTTCATGGTACAATGGTAATGTCTGAGCCCTTGGTCTCTGGGTATTTACTTTTAAATATGACATATTAAATAAGAAGACTCATATCAATATGTGTTTTTTAAAAAACTGTGCTACTTCAGGACAATTCCAGCCACAGATAATAAAAGTATGATCATGACTTAATGTGAGGGTGGAATAATTATTTCAATATGACATGCCATCTTTAGAGAAGAGAGATCATTCGGTTCAGTCCTTTTCCAGTTGTACTTCGGGGTAACCCTAGTTAGATATCTTATGGACACTGGGCATCACCAGGACTGAGGGTAAAGGGTGATGGGTATAAAGTAAAGTGGCAGGGCTCTGTTTTCTTTTACTCCCACTTCAGTCAGAATAGCTACACTTTATCCTTTTTTTTAAAATTGAGTTTTTATGAAATATTATATTTCAATAATTTTCTGGGGCTAAAACTCTGAATTCAGACTTAGTTAAATTACCATTACTATAAATGATATATAAGTAATTCTAATTTCTTAAGCTCTTTTCAAATACCACAAAGTATACTTTACACATATTGTGGTATTTAATTTTGTCACAATCCTGAAAAGATATATTATTCTTTCCATTTTATTAATAAAAAAAGAGGATTAGAAAGGTTTAATAACTTGCTAAAAATTACACTGCAGTTCCAGCAGAGCTGGAGTTCTAATGCAGGTCTCTCTGATATGTAATTTTTGGTTATTAACCATTTTTCTATTACATACCATTCAAATACGTAACCCAACAAGATATTTTATTAAGGATTACTATCTGACCATGGAATGGGAAATTCACAGTAATATATAATAGCACTTATATGACAGAGAAAACCTAATGCTTAAGAACTACTAATTATAGTACAAAAGGGTGAAACCTAGTGGCTCTGGAATAGGTCTGAATAAGTCTAAAACCCACCTTAGCCACTTAAAGCTGTATTCTAAGTTAATATATGTAAAACTTTTAAAGCATATATAGTACATATTAAGTGTTCCAAAAATATTACCTATTATTAAGAAAGTGTTTGTGGTGGTTGTTGCTTTATGCTTGCTTTAATATAATTCCAAGTATCCATGAGTGGGGACACATAAGAGGAAATTTTCCCTCTTATTCTTTGTTTGGCATTTGGCATTGCATGGGCATTTTATGACTACCAAAAAAAAAAAAAAAAAAAATCTCAAAGATTCTTCAAATAAGACTTGAATTTATAAGACTCTGAAGTTTTAACTCTTAAGACTTTTCTTTTATTATGGAAGACTTCATTTAATAGGTAATCGCTTTGAGTCCAGATCTAGAATACAAATGAAATCAGACTCCTCCCAAAATTTCCTTCAACTGATTCACAAAGTGTTGATTCACAAAGTTTTATACAAATACGAAACACTAAAGTTGATTTTTCAACTGCTAATTTTAGTTCCCAGCATAAGTAATTCTTAGGATAAAGATAATCTAGAGATGATATCTGAAAAACACTGGTCTAGATATAAGAAAATTAATTTATGCTTATGAGTTTACCTAATGTATATTGAATTATGATTTCTCCTTTGCTCAGAGCAATACTTGATGCATTTCTAAAGGTTCTGAATCACTTACATCCAGGTTTAGGTGTAGAAGTAAAGGGAAATAAGGATGAATTAGTTTGTGTTATTCAACTGGACAGGTGTCAAAGTTGCTACATGTTGATAGCATTGTAAAATTTCACCACTGTTAAAAAGTTTATCAGAAAAAGAGGCAGGGCTGGGGAGTCTGTGTAAGTGAAATTTAGTGAAACATTAGTTACATACAACCAGCTCTTGATAAGTGGGAGTAATGAGAGGGTGTGGGGAAAGGACAAATATAAACTCAAATCATGGATAAAGAAAAACTACTAATCTCTTGATTATTGGGGGAAAGATTAGCTGATTCTAAACAATAATGAGGCTTCTATTGATTACTGCTGTTTACAAGCCATGTGGTCCAACAACTTTGGGCTGATCCACATTTGTTATCTGATGAGAGTAGAGGAGGGGAAGTAGGAGGTAACTGAAAATGAAGAATAAGCAGGTTATAATCAGCACTAATCAGTTGCTGCCTCATTGTTGAATTCTCTGTGCATTAGTATAGCTAGTTTGCATTTCTTAGGCACTCTGTGGATAGAGAGTTTAACCTGTATAAGAATGCAAAATATTGAATTATTGATGTAAAACACATGGTAAATTCTAGTCTTCTAAATTTCCAGGTACTCACACGTGGATATATTCTACTTTCTCTATATAGACTCCAGTAGTAAGTATAGACTCTAAAGTATTCATCTTAAATTCCCTTTTTGTACATCATATTTGCTAGATTAATATATAACAGGTAATTTTGAAAAACGTATAATATATAAGGCTTCTTCCTTGCCAAAAAGAAAGGTTTTTTTAAAAATTTATTTATTTATATTTGGTTGTGTTGGGTCTTCATTGCTGTGCACGGGCTTTCTCTAGATATGGCAAGCGGGAGCTACTCTTTGGGCAGTGCACGGGCTTCTCCTTGCGGTGGCTTCTTTTGCTGTGGAGCACAGGCTCTACGTGTGTGGGCTTCAGTAGTTGTGGTGCGTGGGCTCAGTAGTTGTGGCACATGGGCTTAGTTGCTCCATGGCATGTGGGATCCTCCCGGACCAGGGCTCAAACCTGTGTCCCCTGCATTGGGAGGTGGATACCTAACCACTGTGCCACCAGGGAAATCCCAAAAAGAAAGTTTTCTGTATTTTTTTCATTAAAACTTTTAATAAATTGTTAGGTCATTAAATCATGCATCAAAGAAGTCATATATTAATCTATTCAACAAATAATTATCATACCTCTACTCTACTGCAGGGATCTATGTTACAAGCTGGAGACATAGGAATAAATAAAATAAATATGGTCCCAGTTTTGTATAGATTAATTCTACTGAGAGATGATATATCAACAAACTATGTAGACAGATGCATACAAATTGTAATAAGTACATTATGGGAGATATGCTGGAAATGAGTTTGAGAAAAATTAAGAACTTTCTTTGGATAGACTGATTAGGGAAAGACTTTCTAAGAAAGTTTCATTGATGCTGAGAACAAAAGGGTGAGATGGAGCCATAAAAGATCAGACAAAGGAGAAAATCATATTCAGAAGCTCTGAGGATTTAAAGTGCCTTACATTTCTAAAACCTTAAAAAAAAATACCAGTGATTCGGAGCATAGAGAAATAGGTAAAAAATTTGCCCAATACCAAGTAGGAGAGTCAAAGACTAGATTCAAGTGCAATGGCAGACATTTAAGGATTTTACCCATGGAGTGACTCAATCAGATGTATACTTTAATGAAATAATTCTAGCTTCTGTGGTAAGAATGATTTTAAAGGGGGCAAAAAATTTAAATAGGAAGTTATTGCTTTATTCTGGAGAGACGTAATGACTCTGGTTCTTGCACATGACAGTGGACGTGGCAGTTGTGAAGTTGAAATTGTTTTCAGAGTTAGAATCTGTTTAAACTACTGATGGGTTGGACGTACAGAATGAGGTAAAAAGACCTTCTATGTTTCCAGCTTTAGCACTGGAAATGCTGTCATTTACTGAGATGGTGAAGGCTTAGGTGTTAACAGGTACATCTTTATCCATGTGTGTTTACTTGAAAAATTGAAGAGTTTTATTTTGGACATACGTTTTGACTTTTACAAGATCTGTAAGTAGAGATATCAAGCAGACAGCTGAATGTGAGTTTCTGGCATTAAGATAACTCTGGGCAGCACATACATATTTTGAAATAGTCACTTTCAAGATGGTATTATGAGTGTGGATGAGATCACCTATGGAGGTGGTGGAAAAAAGAATAAATGATAAATTTTCAATTACTTTTTGTCAAAGATAAAAATTAATCACTGCTCAAAGACATAAAAGGCAATGGCTTATCAAGTGTTCCACATACAATGGCCATTTATTGATTTAAACACCTTCTCCATCCTTTCCCAGAATATACAAGTTTCGATGCTTCCTAAAACCCTTACTTCTGATTTAGGGCAAAGATTAAGGGTACAAATACTACATACTAAATATACATCCTAAGTTATGGCCCAGAAATTTCTCCCCTACCAAACTTCTAAATATATCTTTTGTCCATATGAAACTGAAAATCTTTCAAAGACAAAATAAAAATGGATCTTATGTAGTACAAATGATCACTAGAACTGGTGTCTGGTGTGTTTCTGGTATGTTTTCTCAATTTAATCAAAGAAAAACACGGGTAAAAATTTATGTATTAGTTTACCACTAATTCAGATATTATGGATTTACATTTCACATATGTTGATATATTTTAAAATATCTTGTAAGGTATTTAATGTTCATAATGGACTTCAATTTTTAAATTTTTCTGTTAAGGGCATTTTATATTTAAAAATGATTTATAATAGTTTTCTACAAGTAAATCTGTATAAAGTATTTAAGAATTAAAAATTTGTCTACTAGACAAACCTCTTCTTATTTTAAAAATGAAGGTGTGGATCTAGTTCTCAAACTTTCCTGATCATGGAATTCATATGATAAACAGTTTAAAAAGAGTGATTTCAGATATCAGATCAGTGTCTCCTACCAAGATCAAAAATATCTCACATATTTTCACTTTCACATACCATACAGGTTTTAACCTTAACAAAAAGAAATTTCTCCTATTATAGGGCTATCTCATTTCTAATGTTTTCGATATATAAACTACCAAAGGGAGAGGGCCCATCTGATAAGGTAGAACATTTATTGATTAAAGAATCCATATCCCAGTTCCAACATATTCTGAAAATTTGTTTGATACAAATTTTCCTGGCATTGAGTGGGAATACAGATATAGGAAAAATAGAAATTTTTAATAAAGATTCTTAAAATTATATAAAAGATCTTAGAGAAATTGTTGGAGACATTCCATTTACCCTTTTATTTTACTAAAACTAGAGATGGCCACTTTGAAGAGATAATGTTAAAACACTTTTGTAAAAGAGATCTTTTATGTGTGTGTGTGGGTGTGGGTGTGTGTGTGTATGCATGTACACATATTTAGTTTATAAATCCACTGAATATTAGATTAAATCCACTGGGACCTTGTTCTAATCTTTCTTTCCTAACGTTTTACATTTGTCCAAATAATGTTCATTTTTGTTTTTGCCATATTTGCAAATCACTTCTGGAGTTTGGTAGAGAAAATAAAAAAATTAAATTAATAATTTTTTTGCCAAGTATGCTCACCACTCAAATTGTATATTATAAATGTAAAAAAGTGTGTGAAGTGAAACGTATAAGAGTATAGATTCTCTGATACCTTCACACTTGGCCTGAAATGAAACGATTTCAACCTAATTGCAGTCACAGCCCACCTCCTTAAATGTGCTTTATACATCACTTCTACTGCTGATTATTCCCTAGGCATTAGCACACAGTGTCACTAAATTTTCTGTCTCTAAAAATATAGATGCCTAGTGTAATCTCAAAAACTGTTAGAAAACAAAAAATAGGCTATTCAGCTGTCACCCTGACTTCTATGCTATTCTCTAAGAGAATAATTTTCTATTATTTGGCACAAGTATCTTACTCCCTAGAAATAAAACTTTCCTTGAAGTATGAGTATATGCTTTCTCTTGAAGTCAACAGGAGTTAAGAATTGTGTATTGAAGGGCATAACTTAGGTGGTGAATGCCACATAACTTTGCCAACAAATAGTCTTCCGTGTGCCTTTGCTGCATTCCTATTCTCTAACATTTTTTCATATAAACTATTTCAAGCAAAAATTATATATATACCAGATAATATAATATATAAACTGTACATAGCAGGTAGCTCTGTCAAATATTAATGTTTTATATTTTAGATGCCTTTATTTTTTAAAACATAGTAGATAACAGAATCAGTGGAAGTCTTCTCTGCATCCGTTCCAATCCCCTTGGGGCCCATTTTCCTTTAAGCCACTGCCATTATGAATTAAGTATTTAAATCTCCCAATTCTACATTTATATTTATAGTTAAATATATATAATATAAATGTGTTAAATTTTACATAAATGGTGTTTTTTTCTTTTATCTTCATTTTCTCACTTAATATTATGGAGTATTATTTTCTTTGAAACCTGTAAGTCTAGTTTTTCTATCTTAAGTGTTGTGTAGTACTCAATTATATGAATATACAAAAATATATTTATCCATCATTTTGTTAATAAATATTTAGGTTATTTATAATTATTGCCATTTCAAACAATACTCCATGTTGTACATATATATATATATATAAAATTTTCTGTACCAATGGCCTCCAAACATTGACCATAACCTATAATAAAAATAATATACACTATATTATGACTCTTACATGCAAAAACTGAAACAATAGTAACTCCTAATATTCATGGTATAATAACTATCCTGATTGTTTGTGATATAGCCTGGTATTTCTTTTGTATTTTATTTCATTTAGTTTAATTGCCTAAAATGCTGGTCATGACCCATTAATTTGATTTGAGGCCTTAAGTCACAGTTTGAAAAACACTACTTTAAGAATAAAATTAGGAAAGAAATTGTCTGTTTTTTGAGTGCACATCAAAATAAAAATAATCTACTTACAGACAAATTCTCCCAATGTAAGGTAAGGTAAGGAATTTTTTTTTTTTGTATTTTCAAATTTTATTTTATTTATTTATTTTTTATACAGCAGGTTCTTATTAGTTATCTATTTTATACATATTAGTGTATATATGTCAATTCCAATCTGTCAAGAGGTAAGGAATTTTATTACCAAAAGGGACCCAGCTATTGAGAGAGACAGAGAGGACTTAATGTTAAATATGTGACCTATACAACCAAACAGAATGGGACTACTGTTCACTTTCTGAATGAGCTGAAGAAAACTTTGAACTTTTATTACTTTAAGCAAATTTTACAAAAATTTGAGAACTGATTACAAACAGAATTTTTTTCCCTGCCCTTCAAAATACCCTACCTAAATACCCTTAATTAAACCTGGAGACTTACTGAATCTACTCTCTAACCTCTCTTATTTCAGATGCTCTCCACCCACCAGAACTTTCTTTCTATTTATCTTAAGAAAAACATATTTTGTTTTGTTGATTTTCTTCCTGAAAACCACACTTGATCAGAATTTTATAGCTGTTAGCTTTCATTTCTCTTGCCAAATAATATTAATGCAGACATTTCCATTGTGTTCTACAATAACACTAAGAACATATTGCTGAGAACAGGAACGTTTTCATTAGATTAATAGTTTTGCACTTGAAATGGAACACACTGTAACATTTGGCTTTGTCATAAGGCAATACAACATGGAGTTCTAGTCACATTTTCTCTCTATGAACTTAAATCTCCACCAATTACAGACACAAGAAGTGTATCGTCTACAAATGTGTCTGACAAATATGTAAAGTCTATATATATCAATGCTATGCAGAATTACTTTAATTTACACTCACCTGTAGCAAATAGTAACTCCCAATCCCATAAACAGGGAATTATATGTACAACAGAGCCATAGAAAAGTATCATTGGTATGCTGATCTCCTAGCTCCAAAATTTGAGAGTTTTCTAAGGCAATTATTTTAACATGTCTATCATATTGTGATTATATTTCTGGAGAACAGGTGGCATGTTGTGAAAAGTTATAGACCATACAGAGATATTTCAGTTAGGATAAAACAATGTATCATTTTCTTTAAATCTCTCAGTCCTTACTTAATTTGAAACAATTTGAATGAATACAACATTAGTTTCTCAGTTATGCAGCACTCCAGATGTCTCCATATTTCTCACCTGAAGGCATAAACTTTAGTGACATCCTAATCATTTTCGCTGCAATGGATGCTTGTGCTATAAACCACAGATTAAATAGTAGGTGGAGAATAAACAGCAGGAGCAGATGAATTTCTAAAAACAAATGATCTCTATTTGAATGCAAATATCTCCATTAATAAAGAATGAGAAGGGAAATATTTTAAAAATCAGTAATATATTAAAGTGAATTATTTCTGAGCAGGTTATTTTCCAGCAGCTCTTTAATGAGCTATTTCTTCATATGTTGGTAACTAATTATTACATATATTTTGTATGTATTTTTAATATCCATAAACTACAGATTTGATCTTTATTTCTTGTCAGTGTATTTGAAAATAATTTGCAGAAGCACATTTAAACTGCTGGGTTTCATACTAAGTAGGAAAAAATGGATTGAAGACTTAATTTACTCTGCAAACTAGAAGATAAATAATAGTCTTTTATATAATGCAGTGAGAATGAGGATTTGAAAAGCCTCTATCTAGCTACCTTTAAATATATATGAAGACACCAAATTTTGGTAGTTGATCATGGACAGCAATCTAGCTGGTTAATATGTAATGCCTGATTGATATTTTCAAGATACTGTATTTTGATTGAAATGTGGAGCTCTTATTTAAAATCATGCAATAAAGTGGAAGTCATCACTTTGTTAACTGCATGTATTGTAGCAGAAGACAAAGAAGGAAATAATGGATTTAGGTGCTAAAATTTTAGTCACTTTGATGGTAGATGGTGTTAAGGTCTGTGAAATGAAAGTCATATGTTTATGGCAAGACAAGAGAAATTTAAATACATTTTTTTTTCTGCCCTTTGGCCTCTTCTCTACCCACACTGTGCTTTGTATATCTGCATTATGCGTCTACCAAACCTTCCCTATCGGCAGAAATACCTGTTCAGCCATAACAGCAACATTCTCCTTGTGTTAACAAGACAACTCCTTATAAGATATCATTCCTTCTTAACCTTGTAAGGGGTCACATGACCCACTATGAAGAGGCTCAAAGGATTATGTAAATTGTCAATAACATGTCATCTGATGTAGAGCCCCCGTCTCAAAAAAGCTTATATAACTGTGTCTTGACTTCTAACGGACGGAACAGTTCTCAGAGCTTTCTGGGATGCTATTCCTAGGTTATAATCCTCAAATTTGGCTCAAATAATTTTTTCCATTTTTCTTTCTTAGATCAACTGATTAATTTTTTGTTGACAGGTACTTCTACAACCTAATTCTTCACAGCCTAAGCCCAGACCACATCTCTTGTCATTAATGTGTGCCTTGATCTTGTCCTTTTCCAGCCTGTGCCCTTGTACATGTTGTTCTTTCCTCCTAAACTTCTTTCTCACCTTGCCATGCAGGCAATCTTCTGCTCATCTTTAACACTCAGTGTCAAATGTAACCTTCTCATCATAGGTTTCTCTGCTTCCAGTGGCACAATTATTTCTACTGATTCAGTGATTAGTAGATGATTTAGTGATCGGTGCTTCGACCACGCCTTTATTAGAAGATTTACATTTTACCTTAATCTATCTTTATTCCTACCACATATGGTTTTGAATTCTTGAAGTTCTCTTCCCTCTCTGGTTATTTGTCCTCAATCTCCTTTACCTGTTACCTTTATCCACTTGGCTTTTGATAAATATTGCAGTTAGTTCTTCAAAATCCTATTTTTAACTCTTTATACTCTTTTCCTAGGTAATTTAACCCATACATGTTACTCAAATATATATCAATAGGTCCAAACTCTTTTTTGGAAACTAGATACGTTTCCTTGAAGTTTCAAAAATACTTCAAATTCAACAAATCTTAAATCAAAACATAATTGTGCCCCCCAAATCTAGTATTTCTCCATGTTTACTATCTCAGGGAGTGATATCACTTTACTGTCCAAGTCAGAAATTTGGATGTATTCTTTTAAATCTTCCTTTTTACTCTTATATGGCAAGTAGTGTGAATTTATTTCCTGGTCATCTCTTTAATCTACACACATCTGGCCATTTCTACTGACACAATAGTAGTTCAATTGATCGTCGTTTAACTGGACCACTGTAATAGTCCCTTAACTGGTACCCACTCAGATAATCTTGACTTGCGTAGTTTCTTCTTGACACATTGCAGCTAGAGTGAAATGTTAAATTACAAATCTGATATGAGGAAATCACATTTGGGAGTATTTTAATTTACTTTAATAGAGTTATTTCTTTGTTATGCAAATATTCTTCAATGGCCAAATTGCCTTTCTAAGGAAGTGTCATTAAGAGCGAAAATAATTTTAATTTATTGAAATCAAGAAATGCAATAATTATTCAAGTAAATAATTCCTTGTGAAGTGTTTACGCATCCATCTCTTATAAGATATACTTGATGAATCTTTTACATTTGAGATCTTTATATTTTAAACACAAACGCTTTGAGAGCCCTCATTTCTTATCCTATAAATAAACGGGATGTTTTCTTTGGGAGAAAAATTGCACTGTAGTCATATCAATATCATTAATACTTAAAATGTCATTTACATTTATAAGCAAGCTGAATAACTAAAAAAATGCAAATTTAGCGTACTTAAGAGTGTAACTTTATATGTAAGGTTTATCAGCTGAATTTCATTACTTATTCATAATATACTAACAATTAAAAAAATAAAGTAATATAACAAAAATGTAAAAGTCAATACATAAATAAGTGGTCTTATGGCAATTTAAGCAGAGTAAGATACCTTCTTCTTATCTGTTAGGGAATATAATTTTATTGGGGAAATATTCACTGCTTCCAACCAAAATAAATTTTCTTCAAAATAAAATGAATTTGCAGAATCATTTTCTTACTTCACTGTTAACTCACGCTCAATTATTAGGCATGCTATAATCATAAAAATATCGAATTTCAGAAAACTTGATCTTAGAGGTAGATAGTAGTCTTTCTTTTTACTAACTTCAATCTAAATTTTACCTACCGTTGTAGTCTGTTATTTGAATAACATACTACAAAGCTGAAGCTAAATAAGGAACATCAAATACAGCTCCCTATATTTTCAAACAAATTGGCCTTCATTATTTAAGTTAAGAACTACTTTAATGGTAAAAAGAAATGCACAGTCAGTTTAAAACCTCATTAAACTGTAAAAGTTATGTGTTCATTTGTAGTGCAATTTAAATAATTTCACTTTATTCTTTAAATTGTTTCCTAGAAACTCTGCCAAGTTACAAAAGAAATCGTATCATTTCCATGTTCTACGTTATTTTGTTGTTATTCATCATATTTAAAATTGTAACATTTTTATAAATTATTCCCATCTTCCATATGCCCTCTCCTCCTTCTCACCTACCACCGTTTTTCTGTCAAGAAAATATCTTTAGTTTCTTCTCTGTATAAATCTCTCTTGAACCATAAATTTGATCAAAATCTGAAAAATCAAAATAAAATTCTAGAGGACCAAAACTAATGGCCCGTACATCTTACTATCTGTTTTTAAATTTAAAATTAGAGAGTTTAACTGGCTTTCTCAATTTCACCTCGTTAGTAGATATGAGAAGAACTGGGTCTAGAATCCAGGTCACCTATTTGCTAGGCCAGTGCACACAAAACCTGGCAGATACCTCACACTTCTAAAACAGTGACTCCATTAATGTCCCACTAAAATAGTGCCCAATGTAAAATTAACCCACTGTTTTCTCAGCCACTGATGAAAGAAACTTTATCACAACCAAGATTTGCATTTTGAAATCTGGTGGAAGTAGATTTCTTACCAAAATCTTTTTATCAGGTGCAGAGTATTATATATTTCAGAATTTTCAATATTGAGTCAGTATATGATAACAATGAATTCACAGTGATGAAAAGATATATTTTACACATATTCAGATATATGCCTTTGATATAAATGAATCATACTCAGGTTAATTAAACAATATAATATGTTGGATATGCTTTTTCAATCTTTTACCTAATCTTGGAATAAATCTAGCAAAAAGAATGAGGAAAAGTAGTAATATAATATATTCTCTAATACTCCAGATAATTGCTTTTACTATCTTGGAAATTGTTTTTAGAATGAGAGAGAGGGAATGAGAATGATCTAGTGCCTATGCCTATTTTGATGGAATAAGAAAATCTCTAATTTTTTAAATAGCTTCATTGATGAGCTACTGTTACTTACAATATTGACATTTCTCAAGAACATTCTGTATTGCAAAATAAACCAGATTAAGAGTACATACTATAGAACTTTATTATACAGACAAAATTAGTGAATAATGATATAAAACTGTTCAGTGAGTTGGAGAAATTCCAGCACCACCTGGCCCAGTGCACAATGCATTGCAACTACAAAGCCAAAGATTCAAGAGATGAGGGGAGTAAAGACCTTCAGGTGAAGCGGCAGCTGGAGAATTGCATGACCAAGTGTGTATGACTACATGAACCTCATCCCAGCCATGACCAAGAAGATGAAGGAGTCTTTCTCATCCGTTGGGAAATAGGTGTCTGCTATTGACGATTGGGGCTGAGGGCAGGAATCAATTTAAAAAGAGGAATGTGGATTTGGGTCTTTTAAGGAAAGTTTATCCATGAGGAAATTGAGGATGTCAGCAAGCTTAAGGCCTTTGTCACTTGCCTCTAGACACTAGTTCTTTTTGGTTTCAATCCTAGAAAGTGAAATGAAAAAAACTGGTGCTAACATCTGGGTCAGAGATAGCACAGGAGGGTTTTTGTGAGCCTGAATTTCGTGTGGCAAGTGCTTATCCTGGCAATAGGGAATCTCCCTTGTACCAAACCAGAGCCCTCCAAGGTACTACATTCTCTTAGTACACAGATACCAATAGGCTGGCAGGTTCATCTAACCTGCCTATGATCTGGTAGAGTGTGAGGAGAGGTGTTTCTGTTTGTTGCCAACCTCCTGTTTACCAGAAGGATCACCACAACATTTTCCACAAACTGCAGTAAAATAAAATCAATGAGGTTTAAAATCTCATGGATTTCTGAATAATGGGTCTTGATATATTCTCTACATCTCCTTTCAAAGAACAAAGATGGCATATTATCCACATATTAAACACATATTGTTTCAGTCTTTAGTTTGGATGCTAAGAATCTGTCGCATAAAATATGTTTTCTGGATGTAGGCATTAACAAAATTATTTTTTCATGGTAGTAGAAAGGTAAAAGTTGAAAGATAAATTGAAGTTGAAAGGCAAATTTAAATGTATTCTTTATGTAGGTAATGTTGGAAAAGTCCCCATCAATAACACCATTAATAATTTGATAGTTGATAAAGTGTCCTTGAATTCAATTTCTTATTTAATTCTATTAATAGCCATACATGATGAGGTTATATAAATTAATTCAGAGCTGAAACTTCAGCCTAGTCTTTCTACCCAAAACCTGTTTCCAGACTCATAGCCTACTCCACATTCACAACCTAACAGCCAATTGTCAATTTCTTTTAGGTGTAAATATCCTTAGATATTAAGGTATGAAATCCAAACCCTGCCCTCCTCCAACACTTCCACCTCCTCCTTTACTTTTAGATTGACATTTAGATCTATGATATATTGTGACTTAATTTTTTTATATAAGTAGGACATTGTTAAACAAAATAAGTGAAAATTAAGTCGTTTTAATTTTTATGTGGGTGCCTAAATGTCCCAGCATCACTTATTGAAAAAGTTATCCTTTCTTCACTGAGTTGCCTATGCATCTTTGTTGAACATCAGTTGGCCAAGTATGTGTAGTTGGATTTCTAAACTCTATTCTGTTCAATTGTTATATGTCTATCCTTTTGCTTATATCACATTGTGATTATTTCAGATTTATAGTAAGTTTTAAATAAAGTCTTCCAACTTTGTTCTTCCTTTTGAAAAAATTTTTTAAGGATTCTTGTTCTTTCACTTTCTAATATAAATTTTAGAGTCAGCTTCCTAATTTCTAATTATTCCTTTTGGGAATTTAGTGGGGTTGTGTTGAATCTATAGGTCAATTGGGGAAGAACTGATTTATTAACAATATTGGTGTGTTGATAAGGTAAATTACAATGATTGGGTTTCAAATGTTAAACCAACCTTGCAATTTCAGGGTTAACACCCACTTAGTTGTGATGTCTTATCCTTTTAATAAATTGTTGGAATTATTTGCAATTATTTTGTTGAGGATACTTACATTCATATCCATAAGAGATATTGATCTGTCATTTTCTTTCCTTGAAATATATTTTAAAACTTTTTGACATCAGCTAAATGCTGATATAAAAAGTGTATCTCATTTTCTTTTTTCTAGAAGGGTTTGTATACAATTGGCATTATTTTTTGAGTATTTGGAAGTTGAAACCATCTGGACCTAAAATTTCTTATTTGGAAGATATCTAAATACAAATTCATCTTTAAAATACATATAGGACTATTCACATTATCTAACTATTCTTGAATGAGCATTGATAGATTATGTCTTTCAAGGAATGTGTCCATTTCACCTGCCTTAAATTTATAAACATTATTTTTTTTATTATCCTGATAATGTCTGTAGAATTTGTAGTGATGTCCTTTGTTTCATTTTTGAATTGATAATTTATGTCTTCTTTCTTTTTCCCATGGACACTTTTATTACTATTTATCAATTTAAAAAATTTTTAAGTTTTTAAAATTGACTTTATATTTTCTCTAATTTCATTTAGTTTGAAACTATCAATTTGATGGTATCTATAACTTCACAATCTACAGTAAGACTTTGTGCTAAACTTATGTGAAACATATGAAACTAAATAGCTCATATATATTCTTTTAAATAAAGGAGCAAACTGGAGATCTTAACAAAACCAGACATTAAGACACACGTTACAAAGTTTAGGAATAAATCAATGTACTATTAAAGTAGAAACATCCAAGCAAGTCAATGTTATAGCATAGAGGATCCAGAAATACACTTATGTATATATGAGATCTTGATTTATAATAGAGATTACATTATAGATTATTAAAGAAAGGAAGAAAAATTATAATATATTATGTGGGAAAAGTGGCTATGTTGTGAGAATACATCTGTAATGTTTACTTACACTAAATAAACACATAAAATCCAATGAATTAAAAATAAATGTAGAGGCTTCCGGGAAGATGGCGGAAGAGTAAGACGCGGAGCTCACCTTCCTCCCCACAGATACACCAGAAATACATCTACACGTGGAACAACTCCTACAGAACACCTACTGAACGCTGGCAGAAGACCTCAGACCTCCCAAAAGGCAAGAAACCCCCACGCACCTGGAGGGGATTCAGAGCGCTGCTTACAGGAGCTCCAGAGACGGGCGCGAGCCACGGCTAAAAGCGTGGACCCCAGAGAGAGGCATGAGACGCTAAGGCTGCTGCTGCCGCCACCAAGAAGCCTGTGTGCCAGCACAGGTCACTAGTCACACGCACTTTCCGGGGAGCCTGTGCAGCCCGCCACTGCCACGGTCCGGTGAGCCAGAGACAACTCCCCCGGGAGAACGCACGGCGCGCCACGGGCTGGTGCAACGTCACACCGGCGAAACGTCACGCCGGCGCAAAGTCTCGCCGGCCTCGGCCGCTTCAGGCCCTCCCCCGCACTCCGTGCCCCTCCCTATCCTCAGGCCTGAGTGAGCCAGAGCCTCCGAATCAGCAGCTCCTTTAACTCCGTCCTGTCTGAGCGGAAAAACAGATGCCCTCCGGCGACCTACACGCAGAGGCAGGGCCAAATCCAAAGCTGAGGCCCTGGGAGCTGTGAGAAGAAGAGAAAGGGAAATCTCTACCAGCAGCCTCAGAAGCAGGGGATTAAAGCTCCACAATCAATTTGATGTACGCTGCCTCTGTGGAATACATGAATAGACAACGAATCATCCCAAAGAGGTGGACTTTGAGAGCGAGATTTATGATTTTTTTCCACTTTTCCTTTTTTTTGAGAGTGTGTATGTATAGCTTCTCTGTGAGATTTTGTCTGTATAGTTTTGCTTCCACCATTTGTCTGAGGGTTCTATCCATCCGTTTTTTTTTTTAAATTTTTTTCTTCATAATTACTTTTTATTTTAATAACTAAATTTTATTTTACTTTATCATCGTTCTTTCTTTCCTTCCTTCCCTCCTTCAGACAATGAATCATAACAAATTGAGGAGGTGGACTATGAGAGCAAGATTTATGATTTTTTCCCCTTTTCCTCTTTTTGTGAGTGTGTATGTGTATGCTTCTATGTGAGATTTTGTCTGTATACCTTTGCTTCCACCATTTGTCCTAGGGCTCTATCTGTCCGTTTTTTCACTTAATAACTATTTTATTTTAATAACTTTATTATATTTTACCTTACTTTATTTTATTTTACTTTATCTTCTTTCTTTCTTTTTTCTTTCCTTCCTTCCTCCCTCCATCCCTCCCTCCCTCCTTTCTTTCTACTTCTACTAATTCTTTCTTTATACTTTTTATCCCTCTTATTCTGAGCCGTGTAGATGAAGGCTCTTGGTGCTTCAGCCAGGAGTCAGTGCTGTGCCTAAGAGGTGGGAGAGCCAACTTCAGGACACAAGTACACAAGACACCTCCCAGCTCCACATAATATCAAATGGCGAAAATCTCCCAGAGAGCTCCATCTCAACACCAGCACCCACTTCACTCAACGACCAGCAAGCTACAGTGCTGAACATCCTATGCCAAATAACTAGCAAGACAGGAACACAACCCCACCCATTAGCAGAGAGGCTGCCTAAAATCATAATAAGTCCATAGACACCCCAAAATACACCACCAGACGTGGACCTGCCCACCAGAAAGACAAGATCCAGCCTCATCCACCAGAACACAGGCACTAGGCCCCTCCACCAGGAAGCCTACACAAACCACTGAACCGACCTTAGCCACTGGGACAGACACCAAAAACAAAGGGAACTACAAATCTGCAACCTGCAAAAAGGAGACACCAAACACAGTAAGATAAGCAAAATGAGAAGACAGAAAAACACACAGCAGATGAAGGAGCATAAAAAATGAAGAGGAAATAGGCAGTCTACCTGAAAAAGAATTCAGAATAATGATAGTAAAGATGATCCAAAATCTTGGAAACAGAATAGACAAAATGCAAGAAACATTTAACAAGGACCTAGAAGAACTAAAGATGAAACAAACAACGATGAACAACACAATAAATGAAATTAAAAATACTCTAGTTGGGATCAATAGCAGAATAACTGAGGCAGAAGAACGGATAAGTGACCTGGAAGATAAAATAGTGGAAATAACTACTGCAGAGCAGAATAAAGAAAAAAGAATGCAAAGAACTGAGGACAGTCTCAGAGACCTCTGGGACAACATTAAACACACCAACATTCGAATTATAGGGGTTCCAGAAGAAGAAGAGAAAAAGAAAGGGACTGAGAAAATATTTGAAGAGATTATAGTTGAAAACTTCCCTAATATGGGAAAGGAAATAGTTAATCAAGTCCAGGAAGCACAGAGAGTCCCATACAGGATAAATCCAAGGAGAAATACGCCAAGACACATATTAATCAAACTGTCAAAAATTAAATACAAAGAAAACATATTAAAAACAGCAAGGCAAAAACAACAAATGACACACAAGGGAATCCCCATAACGTTTAGAGCTGATCTTTCAGCAGAAACTCTGTTGCCAGAAGGAACTGGCAGGACATATTTAAAGTGATGAAGGAGAAAAACCTGCAACCATGATTACTCTACCCAGCAAGGATCTCATTCAGATTTGATGGAGAAATTAAAACCTTCACATACAAGCAAAAGCTGAGAGAGTTCAGCACCACCAAACCAGCTCTACAACAACTGCTAGAGGAACTTCTCTAGGCAAGAAACACAAGAGAAGGAAAAGACCTACAATAACGAACCCAAAACAATTAAGAAAATGGGAATACGAACATAAATATCGATAATTACCTTAAATGTAAATGGACTAAATGCTCCCACCAAAAGACACAGATTGGCTGAATGGATACAAAAACGAGACCCATATATTTGCTGTCTACAAGAGACCCACTTCAGACCTAGAGACACATACAGACTGAAAGTAAGGGGATGGAAAAAGATATTCCATGCAAATGGAAACCAAAAGAAAGCTGAAGTAGCAATTCTTATATCAGATGAAATAGACTTAAAGATAAAGACTATTAGAAGAGACAAAGAAGAACACTACATAATGGTCAAGGGATCGATCCAAGAAGAAGATATAACAATTGTAAATATTTATGCACCCAACATAGAAGCACCTCAATACATAAAGCAAATAATAACAGCGATAAAAGGGGAAATCAACAGTAACACATTCATAGTAGGGGACTTTAACACCCCTCTTTCACCAATGGACAGATCATCCAAAATCAAAATAAATAAGGAAGCACAAGCTTTAAATGATACATTAAACAAGAGGGACTTAATTGATATTTATAAGACATTCCATCAAAAAACAACAGAATACACATTTTTCTCTAGTGCTCATGGAACATTCTCCAGGATAGATCATATCTTGGGTCACAAATCAAGCCTTGGTAAATTTAAGAAAATTGAAATTGTATCAAGTATCTTTTCCGAACACAACACTATGAGACTAGATATCGATTACAGGAGAAGATCTGTAAAAAATACAAACACATGGAGGCTAAACAATACACTACTTAATAACGAAGTGATCACTGAAAAAATCAAAGAGGAAATAGAAAAATACCTAGAAACAAATGACAATGGAGACACGACGACCCAAAACCTATGGGATGCAGCAAAAGCAGTTCTAAGAGGGAAGTTTATAGCAATACAAGGCCACCTTAAGAAAAAGGAAACATCTCGAATAAACAACCTAACCTTGCACCTAAAGCAATTAGAGAAAGAACAAAAATACCCCAAAGTTAGCAGAAGGAAAGAAATCATAAAAATCAGATCAGAAATATATGAAAAAGAAATGAAGGAAATGATAGCAAAGATCAATAAAACTAAAAGCTGGTTCTTTGAGAAGATAAACAAAATTGATAAACCATTAGCCAGCACATCAAGAAAAACAGGGAGAAGACTCAAATCAATAGAATTAGAAATGAAAAAGGAGAAGTAACAACTGACACTGCAGAAATACAAAAGATCATGAGAGATTACTACAAGCAACTCTATGCTAATAAAATGGACAACCTGGAAGAAATGGACAAATTCTTAGAAATGCACAACCTGCCAAGACTGAATCAGGAAGAAAGAGAAAATATGAACAGACCAATCACAAGCACTGAAATTGAAACTGTGATTAAAAATCTTCCAACAAGCAAAAGCCCAGGACCAGATGGCTTCACAGGCGAATTCTATCAAACATTTAGAGAAGAGCTAACACCTATCCTTCTCAAACTCTTCCAAAATATAGCAGAGGGAGGAACACTCCCAAACTCATTTTACGAGGCCACCACCACCCTGATACCAAAAGCAGACAAGGATGTCACAAAGAAAGAAAACTACAGGCCAATATCACTGATGAACACAGATGCAAAAATCCTCAACAAAATACTAGCAAACAGAATCCAACAGCACATTAAAAGGATCATACACCATGATCAAGTGGGGTTTATTCCAGGAATGCAAGGATTCTTCAATATACGCAAATCAATCAATGTGATACACCATATTAACAAATTGAAGGAGAAGAACCATATGATCATCTCAATAGATGCAGAGAAAGCTTATGACAAAATTCCACACCCATTTATGATAATAACCCTCCAGAAAGTAGGCATAGACGGAACTTTCCTTAAGATAATAAAGGCCATACATGACAAACCCACAGCCAACATCATCCTCAATGGTGAAAAACTGAAAGCATTTCCACTAAGATCAGGAACAAGATAAGGTTGCCCACTCTCACCACTCTTATTCAACAGAGTTTTGGAAGTTTTAGCCACAGCAATCAGAGAAGAAAAGGAAATAAAAGGAATCCAAATCAGAAAAGAAGAAGTAAAGCTGTCACTGTTTGCAGATGACATGATACTATACATAGAGAATCCTAAAGATGCTATCAGAAAACTACTAGAGCTAATGACTGAATTTGCTAAAGTAGCAGGATACAAAATTAATGAACAGAAATCTCTGGCGTTCCTATACATTAATGATGAAAAATCTGAAAGTGAAATCAAGACAACACACCCATTTACCACTGCAACCAAAAGAATAAAATATCTAGGAATAAACCTACCTAAGGAGACCAAAGACCTGTATGCAGAAAACTATAAGACACTGATGAAAGAAATGAAAGATGATACAAATAGATGGAGAGATATGTCACGTTCTTGGATTGAAAGAATCAACATTGTGAAAATGACTCTACTATCCAAAGCAATATACAGATTCAATGCAATCCCTATCAAAGTACCACTGGCATTTTTCACAGAACTAGAACAAAAAATTTCGCAATTTGTATGGAAACACAAAAGACCCCAAAGAGCCAAAGCAATCTTGAGAACGAAAAATGGAGCTGGAAGAATCAGGCTCTGGGACTTCAGACTATACTACAAAGCTACAGTAATCAAGACAGTATGGTACTGGCACAAAAACAGAAAGATAGATCAATGGAACAGGATATAAAGCCCAGAGATAAAGCCTCACACATATGGTCACCTTATCTTTGATAAAGGAGGCAGGAATGTACAGTGGAGAAAGGACAGCCTCTTCAATAAGCGGTGCTGGGAAAACTGGAGAGGTACATGTAAAAGTATGAGATTAGATCACTCCCTAACACCATACACAAAAATAAGCTCAAAATGGATTAAAGACCTAAATGTAAGGCCAGAACCTATCAAACTCTTAGAGGAAAACATACGCAGAACACTCTATGACATAAATCACAGCACGATCCTTCTTGACCCACATCCTAGAGAAATGGAAATAAAAAGAAAAATAAACAAATGGGACCTAATGAAACTTCAAAGCTTTTGCACAGCAAAGGAAACCATAAACAAGACGAAAAGACAACCCTCAGAATGGGAGAAAATATTTGCAAATGAAGCAACTGACAAAGGATTAATCTCCAAAATTTATAAGCAGCTCATGCAGCTCAATAACAAAAAAACAAATAAGCCAATCCAAAAATGGGCAGAAGACCTAAATAGACATTTCTCCAAGGAAGATATACAGACTGCCAACAAACACATGAAAGAATGCTCAACATCACTAATCATTAGAGAAATGCAAATCAAAACTACAATGAGATATCATCTCACACCAGTCAGAGTGGCCATCATCAAAAATCTAGAAATAATAAATGCTGGAGAGGGTGTGGAGAAAACGGAACCCTCTTGCACTGTTGGTGGGAATGTAAATTGATACAGCCACTGTGGAGAAGAGTATGGAGGTTCCTTAAAAATCTACAAATATAACTACCATATGACCCAGCCATCCCACTACTGGGCATATGCCCTGAGAAAACCATAATTCAAAAAGAGTCATGTACCAAAATGTTCACTGCAGCTCTATTTACAATAGCCCGGAGATATAAACAACCTAAGTGTCCATCATCGGATGAATGGATAAATAAGATATGGCACATATACAATGGAATATATACAATGGAATATTACTCAGCCATAAAAAGAAACGAAATTGAGCTCTTTGTAATGAGGTGGATAGACCTAGAGTCTGTCATACAAAGTGAAGTAAGTCAGAAAGAGAGAGACAAATACCGAACGCTAACACATATATATGGAATTAAAGAGAAAAAAATGTCATGAAGTACCTAGGGGTAAGACAGGAATAAAGACACAGACCTACTAGAGAATGGACTTGAGGATATGGGGAGGGGGAAGGGTAAGCTGTGACAAAGCGAGAGAGAGGCATGGACATATATACACTACCAAACGTAAGGTAGATAGCTAGTGGGAAGCAGCTGCATAGCACAGGGAGATCAGCTCAGTGCTTTGTGATCACCTGGAGGGGTGGGATAGGGAGGGTTGGAGGGAGGGAGACGCAAGAGGGAAGAGATATGGGAACATATGTATATATATAACTGATTCATTTTGTTGTAAAGCAGAAACTAATACACCATTGTAAAGCAATTATACTCCAATAAAGATGTTAAAAAAATAAATGTAGAGTTTTAAATTTATTGAATATAGAATAAAACAGGGATTTTTGTGAGATAAGGGAATTTCTAGTTATTAAAAAAATTCCAAAATATGAGGTCTGCTTCTACTTTTCCTTTAGTTTGGAATTTTTCCCCCTGTATAGCCACATGAAGTCTGTCTTTTCTTTCTTTTAGTTTTCTACTTAAATATCACCTTCTTTGATATTTCTTTATAAATTTACACACTCCACTGTCACTCTCTATACATTTTACTGGTCATATTTTTTTCTCATAACTCTTATAACCACCTTACAAATTTTAAAGTTATGTGTTTGATACTTGTCTATATCCATACAAATATGTAAGCTCCACTGAGAACAGGGATTTTCACTCACTCATTCATTTATTTATTTATTATATCTATGTAAATGCCTAAAATTAGGCCTGGTCATGGTAGCACTCAAACAGTTATGTGTAGAGTCAATGAATAAATTAATGATGTACAAACTAGTGAAACCACAGGGAAAAAGATTGATTATATAGAAAAAGAAAAAGAAAAAAACATAAAAAGAAATGATATGAAAAGAAAACATTGTTTATAAGTATAAAATAATAAAATAATAATTGGTAGTAGTCTGCGAGATATTTACAATATCTAAAATTAATAATAAATTAATATACATTTACTCCTGAAAACCCACTAAGATAGGAAATATATTAGGAAAAGTGCTCAAAGGATATAAGTGGCCACCACACAGAAGACAAACAGGTATAAGAAAACATATTTAACAATAGTCTTAAATTATGAGCTACATAAATTTAAGCAACATTAACATAGAATTTGAGTCTCATAAGATTAGAAAAAATAAGAAAGTTTGATAATGCCAAATATCTGCGATGATATGGATATCTGAGAATATTTTTTCTTTTCTAGTGTGAGTAGAATCACTTAGAAATAAATGTGGTAGAATCTATTAACATTAAAATGAATTTTCTACATTCTAGCTATGTCAAAATTGTAATTATATTCTCAAAAAACTTAGTAACAGATCCTTATGACAATATTAAGAAATGTAGCAAGAATTTGAAGACAACATATGTGTCTATCAATGAGTAAGGATAAAAACAGAGCACTAGATATATGAAATGGAATACCCTGCAGCAGTAGAAAAGCAACTAAAGAGCAGGAAAGATAGTAAAACTTAGTACTGAGTTTAAATATAAGAGAAAATATGATTCATAACACAATTCTGGCTATGGAATTAAAATGTAATTCAATACTACACCTGTAGAAGACTGTTATCTAAGGCAATACTTTCAATAGATCAAAGTAGGTGTCTGAATTTGGATGGGGAACGGAATTGGGTCTAGAGGGGAAAGAAGAATAAATTTTAAAATGAATAAATGAAGCCTTTGCATGGACAAATAATGAATAAATTACAGTTTAGACGAATTCAACTTTTTGTATCTGTGGTCTTACATTTTTAAAGAGAGTTTATCCAAGGCAAAGAGAGAGAAGCTCACATTGATAGAATACCTCTAAAATAATTTAGGTGAGAGCTTGTCCTTCTTGGGTGTTTGGTCATTTTGGTAGAAAGATCACGACAGTGAAGATGATCATCAGTCCATGTTAGCCGTATGACACAAGCCATCAAGCTACTTTCAAGCTACTCAAAGATCATCAAGTGAAATTCTGGTTATAATTGGCTAAGCAGTTAGACTAGTTAGAATACAAGGACAAGAAATAATAAATAGTTGCTAATAAATGAGCACAAATGCCTTTATTACATTTTTTTTTTAAAATTAAGAAATACATCATCCATATTTTAAGTACATCTGTTCCTTATTGAGTGTCTCTACCATGATAGGGCCTGAGGAGCCTATTTCCCTTTGGGTGAAATAATCATTGATCTTCTAGGCCTGCAATGGTAAAGAACAGACACTGGAATTTGGGAACAACACCAAGATATTGCCATCCACTGGGAAAAGCTGTTTTTTTCCCAGATGAGATAACAGCCTCCATTATAACATTTCTATTCCATGTAGGGCACCATTCTCCCCTATGGTTGTGAGGGTGAGGTGGGGGTAATAAAGAGTTTAAACATTAATAGAATTTTATTAATTAAAAAAAATAGTGATTATTAGAATTAACATTAACACTATAGGAGCTAATTTACACCTGAGCAAAAAAAGAGGTATTAGAATGGGAAAAAATGGAGAGAATAAGAGAGGATAGAACTATGTTTTTATTTATCATGTTATTTTTATGCAAAATTTCTCAATTAATTTGTCTGTATATGAGAGTACTACACTCCACATATCCTCATCTAAGATAAAAATTTCTATTCAGTTGTATCATTCCAACATTACAGAAATATGAAATCATGGATTGTTAATCAGGAAAAATCTAATAATTGATCTATTTTAGTGTTTAAGAACTGGTGGTGTTTAGTCTCACTTTGCACATCATAAATACTTTATATTGCCTGCTTGAAACTGTTTGAACTAACATTTAAAAATTATATGTTTGAAGAAAAAAAAAAACCTTAGATAAATGTATAAAGGAGAAGTTGTCATACTGGCCCAAATTCCTGCTTGGAAATAATTGCAGGAGATTATTTTTAGAAGAGGTAGTCACTCTTCAGTTTGCTGAAATAGTCACCTGATACATTTAATTAATTTAAATTACCAGTTAGATCCCTGTGGGTATTTGAATCTGTGACTCGTATTCAGACCATTCCTTTAATTTCACAGGTGAGAAAGTAAAGTTTAATTGCAATTAGGGACAGGTGAGTTCACAGAAGATGATGGCAATGGAGGCTAAAATAGAAGTCTTCTGGTTTGATTTATTTTTGCACCAGCCATGACAATTTTCCCCATTCTGACAGCTCGAAAAATATAAGCACTTTTAAAAAATTATTCTAACACATAAACCATATTTTAAAATAGAAATTTAAACCTTCCCAACATTGTCATTCACGTTATTATCATGAAGTGCTTTGGCTTGAGGACACATGCCAATTTTATTCAAATGCTTTAATGAGCAATAAAATAACATTCTGAAGTTTCTGAAATTCACTCATATATATGATGAGAAGGAGTAAATTGTTTCAGTATTTAATGATCAATGAAATCTTCTTTTTAAAGGTACAATTCATGCCCATGAGTATATCAATAAGGTGTAGAATGTAGATTTTGTATCGTTTAGTTTTGCTGATGAGGGATTATTCTACTCTCTTTTTAGATATTCCTCTTTTTTTTTAAAGTTTTTAATATAATTATTTTTTATTTGAGCTTTAGTGCTCAGGAAAAGGTGAAAAATAGCCTTCCCATAACACAACAGCTCACTTCCTTTAATAGAAGCAGACACCCTTTCTAAACCTGTGCTCTGTCCTAATTTACTGGCTAGGCAAACCTAGGTTATAGACAATTAAGTATCTTACCCAAGTTCACAAAGCAATTCAGAGTGCATGAAGCAAAAAAAACATGAACTAAAACCTTTCTCATAAAGCTGCAGCCATAGCTCCCAGACATTTCAGTGATTTCATTGCTTCTCTCTCCTCTAGAATTTCTCACCCAATTGAAATACATATCCCATAAACCTTTCTTTAGACTATTTTTAGATAAGTTAATTTCTCTCTCAGCTGTTAATTTATTAGCTGATATGGCAAGATGATATTTAAGTCTATAACGATGCCATTTAACTTTAAAATGTGTTTTAAGATACATTTTTCATTAAAAAATGGTGTAAAAAGTAACATTTTATTGTACTGCATTATGACCAGTCATTAGGTTTGGTGAATTGGTTCTTCTTGCTAATGTTTGTGTTAAATTAAAAACACTAAATTGAGATAATCATGCATGAATCCTGCATGAGGCATTAACAATAGAATGCTGGAAACAAAGCTGATATCTATTGCACTATAACTAGTCAAAGGGGAAAAAAAGTTAGGCTGCAAGCAATGTATGATAATTTCAGTTCCCCTGGAAAGAAAAACAGTATTGTTTCTATTCTAACTATATTAATGCAGTACAGAATAATTAGGAAAAAATATAAAGGTAAGTAATTACATTCAGGTGAACTGAAAACTAATGTGTTCTTATAGAAACACTATTTTCAAGTAATGAAAGAGGTGATTTAACTATGAAGTTCTGCTCTTTCAAGCTTTTAAAAATAGCAGATGAAAAAAATAGAGTAGAATAAACTCACAGCAGCTTAATCCCATGGCATGCTCCTAATAGATACAAATCTACTAATAATGTATTTGCCCTTGGGAGCTCTGAAAAAGCTTACAGTACTTGCTCATGCCAACAGAGTCATTTCATTCATCTGTTACCGTTTTGGCTGTTTTCCTGTCTACTGACTTTTAATAATTGAGATTGTATACTGTACCCACTCCTTCCTCAAACACTGACCCTTAGCTTCTGTGGCACTAGCCATCTGGAACCGTCTGCCCTCTTCTCTTCACATCATTGGAAACCTAATTCACTGCTTGCTAAAGTACAAAACTCGCATTTAGCTCAGGAAGAGTTTAAAAAAAGATGTGTGGTGGATTGAACATTCATGATCTCCTGCTCACTTTTGAAATGCAACCAAAATATGACCACTCTTGTGAAAGGAATCTGTTTGCCATGATAAAAGTGAACACACATTCAAAGGAAATATTAAATCAACAGTATCATATATCATATTCACATATATCATATCTATATCAGCCTATTGGAAACATATTCATCCAGGTTGTATTTCTCTGAGAAGCAAGGATTTTATATTTAAGCTAGAGTCACAATGTCCCCATCCTGGGATCAAGGCAGTATCTCCATAAAACTACTACAACACAGAGTTAAGTACTGCAAATTACATTGGTCAGATGGGTAGTCCCTATGTTTCTCTAATTCTTTCAGATCAAGGAAGAGAGACACTCTCAGGTAACTGGAGATTTTACAACTATTTACAAATAAATTTTGACGATACAGTTTTATTGCCCAGAATAAGCAATATAACGAGGACTCAAAGGACAAAACAATCCTTGGTGTATCTGTGGCTTTCAGAGAGTATATCTTATATGGTACTTAGAATTTAGGACAGCTTTACCACATCAGTCTCTTTTAACAAAGTGCAAAAATATTTCATTAATTGTGAATTATTATGAAATAAACTAATTTCATTAATTGTGTTCCTCAGTTGTCTCTTGTTCTTATTTTCCTGACTTTAGGATGTGAGAACTTAGGGCAAATATTTTTTTCCAAGGCGCCTTTCTATATCCATTGGCCCATATGAGATAAAGTGATTAATCAGTGAAAATTTAGAAGAATTGGTAGAGAAGAGGTTTTTATGTATTTAATTATTGTCCACTCAATGCAGGTGAAGAGTCTTCATTGTGTTTAGGTATCATCTCTTTCTGTTATCTATTGGAGAATAAAAATTACAGTAGGTTCCTGGCTAACTTCATGTATCCCACTATGATAAAAAGGAAGCAATATAATTAATACTAACAATGCCATGGCTCTTTGGTACTCATTTGCATTGAAAGAATATAGATCTTCTTTTCCCTAATGCCATTTAACACTGGTTATATAATTGCCTGTATGCTGCATCACTCATTGGGCCACCCATGGATTCTACCTTCCATTGACTCTCTCAAGGATTGTTATCGTTCTTTTGATGTTAAACACAAATGCAAGTCTTACCCAGAATAAGCAGAAAAATGTAGATGATCACTTATTTTCTGTTCATGTTATATTTGTCATTTGGAATTATTTTAGCATCAATGTAGCACATCTTCCAACAATTTTTTCTCTTGAAATCCTTAGACTGCAGTCACTGCATTATATACAGAGAACATAATCTCTTTCAATACTGATGACATCATGCTTCTGCCACCACTTGGAAGAATAGGTAGGTGGTCATGCAAAAGAACAGTCCCATTCAGTCAAAAATTTCCACCTCTCAGCCAGCACAGCTGAAGATTCTCCTAGGATAGTACAGCATTACCACATGAATAGGAAGCAAAAGTGAATATCAATCAAAGGGCTCACTGGTTTTGCAAAGCTATGTTCTTAGAAGTTTTCTTAGGAGAGAGATGTGACCACTCCCCAGCAGATGATATGAATGAGTATTGAGCCTGTGGACGGGTTGGGTTAATTGCCATGTTATCAACAATAAAGAATAAACAGAGCCAACAAGGCCTTCCACTACCACTGCTGCTTTTGGCAGCCATAAAATGGAGGCAAGAGTGCAATCAGAACACAGATGGGAAAGAGCCAAGGCACAGGCTCTTGACTGCATAACTCAAGCCTAAGTGTTCACCTTGGACTGTTGACAGCCAGATGTCCTCTTTCTTGGCCTCTACCTGAGAACAATGGGAAACAATAGCTTAGGTCAGGGAATCTCTTCCAGGTTGATGGCCATTTTAATGAGCTTAAGAGTTATTTTTTGTCATGCTAGAAGGAAAGGGAAAAATACATATTTATGGGTGGTATGGCTAGGCTTCTCTCAGCTTCCAGTGTTATTGCATCCATCCTTATTGGATGGATGGAGAATTCTTAATCTCTATGGATTGAATCCTCAATCCTTAAAGTTTGAGATACTGCAAAATTCATCATTAGAAGACTATGCTAGTGAATGCCACTGAGACTATCTCTGTATCACAAGTAAAGCTGTAATTTTCTTCCTGTGTGCTTCCACATGGGCCAACTTCAATCAAAGTTTGTCTATTTTTTTTTTTTGTAAGGCTTTATTTAAAGACACAACAATTAGTAAAGAAACTCCAACGATCTAATACTTACCTAACAAATGCCTTAAACTATAAGCTCCTGGGTACAATGGGTGAGAAAGCTTACTCTGCCATTTTGCTTCCATGTAAAATGTACTGTCACTCTCACAGGTTGGAATCTGTAGACTTACACTGCCTTCTACCTATCTAATTTAGCCAAGCTCACATATCAAAAGTGGTCAATGGCATCATCCACTTTAAGTAAGCCTATATTAGGATATTTTGGCTGATGATATAGAAGATCAAGATGGCTGACTCAGGCATTACTTGAGGTCTAGAAGTTCAATGTTTATCAGAAATATATTTCTAGCTTTCTACTTCCATCTGTGTTGGTTTGATTCACAGGTATTTGAGGACTTCTGGCAACTCTGGCCTTATATCATTTTTACGGTTAACAAACATATTACAAGAGAATGAGAGCATCTCTTTCTCATGATTCCCACATGATTCTCCACATAGAAATTCATCCTGACACCTTAGGGCATTGGTCCTATTGGACCTAATTGCCACACCTTTGAGATGAAAAAATCTTAATTATAGAGCTATGTTTTGTGCCCAACATAAATATGTGTATATTTGTGGCAAGAACATGTTAATACTTCATGAACCACACGAATGGGCTAATTTAAAAAAATGATGGCTCTCAAGGAGAATATCCAATATCATTTGCAGACATATTAAGTAGGTACTAGGCTTCCTATAACAACAAATATTCATTGTAAGAACTTTAAACGTACTATAACAAGTAATATGAAATCCTAAGTAACGTACATGAAGATTAAGGCTTAGTATGAGCAGTGTAAAAAGATCCTCTAAGTTATATTTCTTATTGCATTGGTCTGCTAGTATTGAAAGCTCCTATATTATGTACTGATTTAGTTTCCAAACTTCCTTCAGAAAAAATGAATTTTAGAGACTGTAAAAAATTGAGAAATGGCTTTACTCTACTTTTATAGTTAATGGTGATTTAACTCTATGACATACTGTTCAAGGGAATTTGTGGAGCAGCTCTCCATAAGTTAGTCAAGAGATTCTCTGGACAGGTATGAAGGGCATGGAGAGCACTGTCATGTATCAAAATTTCGTTATGATTTTATTTTAATATCCATGATTTCCAACCCAATATTTTATAAAGAGTTTGCTATCAGATTGAAGAGATAAATATTCTAGGACATTAAGTATTTCAGACATATGAAATTATCATATTATTGTATCTGAATTTTTACCAAATAGAACATAATAAATGATAATAATATAATCATAATCACAATTTAATTTGATAAATCACTTGGAGTTTTTTGAAGCAAGCTGGATATTACTTCCAGTAAACTATTGACTACTATTTTTTTGCAAATGTGACCTCTCTATCTCACCAATCCACGTCTCTTAAGAAGTCACTCATAGTTTCAAGATGATGATACCTAAACTAAAGAAATACCATTTATGTCTGTTTGCTTTTATCTTTGAATATGTCCTCTCTTGCTATAAATAAAAGGAAGCTACCAAAGTATATTTTTAAGAGAATATAGTGACTGTAAAGGTACATCCAAATTTACAGAATATTAGAATCATTTTCATGAAGTTCAATTTTCTCTACAATATAGTAGTATAGCAATGTCAGTTAACAGAAAATGCTTCATGATAAAATGTGAATAAAACTAGTTTCATTTTAGTAAAATTGCACTCTGTTTTCTTTAATTGTATATGCAACAGTATCTTTCCTTAATCTCCCTAATATTTTAGTATAAAATTGGATGTTGTTAAGGAAGCAAAATAAGCTATTAAATTACTCCATAGAACACAAACACAAAGCAAATGAAAATACTATAAGAAAATAAAGGCAGATACAGTAATGTAAGGGTTTCCACTAAGGGAAATGCAAATCTTCAAAACTTTTCTTCCTCAGGATCTTCCCCTTTTCTTAGAATCCACAACTACTTTGGTATATTACTCTTCTCTCTCTCTCTCTCTCTCTCTCTTTTTGTTTAAGATTTGTTTGATGTGGACCATTTCTAAAGTCTTTATTGAATTTTTTACAATATTGCTTCTGTTTTCTGTTTTGGTTTTTTTGGCTGGGAGGCATGTGGGTGCTCCCTGACCAGGGATCAAACCTGCACCCCTTGCATTGGAAGGTGAAGTCTTAACCACTGGACCACCAGGGAAGTCCCTCTCCTCTCTCTTATGTACTGTTCTGTCTTAGAAGATATATCATTCTGACATCAGAAGTCTTCTAGTCCTTTTCTAATTATCTTGTTATGTTATCTATTTGTCTTTATTTTCCACTATCTTTTGGGAGTTTATTTGGCATTGTCTTTCAATTATTCTATTGAAATATTTTGTTTACTTTGGCTATTACCTTTCTTTTTTCCTAAGAGCATCTTTTCATTTCTTTTCACAAAAACCTGCATTTGTTATTTTTTTTTAACATCTTTGTTGGAGTATAATTACTTTACAATGGTGTGTTAGTTTCTGCTGTATAACAAAGTGAATCAGCTATACATATACATATATCCCCATATCCCCTCCCTCTTGCATCTCCCTCCCACCCTCCCTCTCCCACCCCTCTAGGTGGACACAAAGCACTTAGCTTATCTCCCTGTGCTATGTGGCTCCTTCCCACTAGCTATCTACTTTACATTTGGTAGTGTATATATGTCCCCTACCCTGTGTCCTCAAGTCTATTCTCTACATCTGCATCTTTATTCCTGTCCTGCCCCTAGGTTCTTCAGAACCTTTTTTTTTTTTTTAGATTCCATATATATGTGTTAGCATGTGGTATTTGTTTTTCTCTTTCTGACTTACTTCATTGATGCCAGACTTTCCTTTGTCATTCTACTTGTCATCTTGTTTTTTTTTTTTTTTTTAAGTTCTCCTGTTTTTTTTTCAAATAGCATTGTTTCTTCTGAATTCCTTTATTCCATATTTTGGATATTTTTATGTTTTTATATTTTCTCTAATAACTTCTGATCCTTGATTATCTCTTTAAATTAAAAAAAAGGAAAGTACAAAACAATGACAGGTATTTTGGTCTGTGCATGGAGCTAGTCACCTGTTTGGGTTCATTTCATAGGGGTTGCTACAGCGCCAACTCTTTTAATGGAGTGTTTCCCAGATTTCAGTAGATGGAAGTCTTTCCTCTAGGACTCTTTGCTTTCTCCCCATAAGAATCATCTGATCTCCTGCTTCCAAAAGAGCTGTCTTACTACTTACGTTCTGAATATGGTGGAGAGTAAGACTTGGAATCTAATCATTTTATGTGTTTTTCTTTTCTTTTAAACTGATGTATAATTTTCACACAGTAAATTTCATGAATCTTAACCCTAGCTCAATTAATTTTGTGTATTTTATATACCCAAATAGTCATTAGCTAGATTAGGATAGAGAACATTTTCAATACCTAAGAAGGTTCCCTCACATCACCTTCCAGACAATATGTTTCTCATATTAACCACTTCTCTGACCTCCATGACCATAGGTCAGTTATTTCTGTATTTGAATGTAATATAAATACAGTCATACAGTGTATAGTATTTTATGCCTGGTTTCTTTCAATATTATTTCTGTGAAATTCACCTGTGTTGTTATGTTATCCCTAGTTCATTCTTTTTCACTGATGTGTAGTATGACATTGTGTGAATGCAAAAAAACCTTTACCCATTTTTCTGATGGTAGACATTTAGGTTGTTTCCATGTTGAGACTTCTATGAATGAAACTGTTGTAAACATTATTTGCACTTAGCTTGTTTAATTGGTGGATATATAGTTTCAATGTCTTAGGGGTATGTATCTAGGATTGATATTGTGGGTCATAGTGTAAGTAAACATTTTATTAGATTCTGCTAAGGAGTTTTCTAAAGTAGCTGTAGCAATTTATATCTCTAAAGCAATGCACAAGTTTCAGGAGTTTCATCTACTTGCCAGTACTTGGTCAATCTAATTTAAGCTTGAAACAAATCCTTTTTTCTAATGTTAGGTTTTGGTTTTATATGTCTGGTCTACTTCAGTTTCCAGTTACTCCTTGATATAGCTTTACTCAAGTGAAGACTTACTTGGAGGGTAAGGACCTTATACTTAGGTGGCCCTACCTCCTAAGGCCTGGTTTCAGAGGTTTTGACTAAAATTCTGAAATGTTTATCAAAACTTATTATTGAAAAGGATTTTAAAAGATTTAAGAGAATGGAGAAGTATATGTTGGATTAGATGATTCAAAAGTGCTAAGATGTCTTCAATTCACCTAAAAATCCAATACAGTCCCAAACATCATCCCAGCATCCTTTTTGTTCTTTTCTTGTTGAAATTTCCAATCTGATTATAAAATTTTTATGAAAAAGGAAAGGGCTTTAGAATATCTAAGTCCATCTTGGAAAAGAAAAAAGGTTACTAAGACTTCCACTGCCTTACTAAGAAATGTAAAAGAAACATACATTAATCAAGACAATGTGGAATGAAATAAATAATAAAAATTGGATCAATGAGAGCCCAGAATAGAGACCTGGAAATGGGCTTATATATCCATTTTATATTTCTTGAAGTTGTCAAAACAATGCAGAGTTGAAGCAATAAAATATTAAACAGAAATTTAGTAAAATATTTCCATCAGTTGGGATTAGGTAACCCTTTTGCTGACAGGTCACAGAAAGCAATGACTATAAAGGAAAAAACTTCATAAAAAAGAACTTGAGCAAAATTAAGTACTGATCCAATTTTTATTATTTATTCCGTTCCACATTGTCTTGGATAATATTATCAGTTTAAGTATCTAAGTAGAAAATACATGATCCAGATTAAAATGTATTTGGTTAAATATTTAACCAGTATTTCTTCAGAAAGGAAAATAGATATAAAATAAGTGATAATACATCAAAGGTAACAATTTAAAATATATAAATAGACAACTAAAAGGAAAAGTGAAATACAGCAATAAAAAGTCAATCAAAGGGGGTTAAAAAAGTAACTTGACAGTGGGGAAACCTGACAAACACTACTTCAGCCAGATGATCAAGGTCAACTTCAACAGTGATGTCATATTTTTAATGTACCCTTTATATGATGTGATGAAAATGGAAATTTACATTTGTGGTCTTCCTGTGGCAAACCATAACACCAATCTAATCATAAGAAAATCATCAGACAAATATCAATAAAGAGGTAGTCTATAAAATACCTGACCAGTACACCGCAAAATTGTCAACGTCATTCAAAAAAAAAAAGTCTGAGAAACTGGCATAGCCAAGAGGAACCTTAGGAGATGATATAACAAATAAATTCATTGTGTTACCTTGGATAGGAACCCAGAACACAAAAAGGATATCAGGTAAAAAATAAGGAAATATGAATAAAATATAGACTTTAGTTAATAATAATATGTCCACATTGGTACATTGATTGTAACAAATATACCATACTGGTGTAAGATGTTAATAATAGAAGAAACTTCAAGGGAGCTGGGAGCTCTGTACTTGTTTCATACATTTTCCATAAATCCAAAACCGTCCTTAAAAACCTCAATCTAATAAGTTGAATATTGTAAGAGAATAATGTAAAATCTCAAAGCAAATGATAATATCATACAGTGAGATTAAACAAAACAGACCTAAAGATAAAATACGACAATGATTTTTCAAAAAAAGATTTGAAAAATAATATTGATTAAAAACCAAAATAATCTCATCCAAATAAGTAATAAAAAGTAAATTATAGGGCTTCCCCGGTGGCGCAGTGGTTGAGAGTCCGCCTGCCGATGCAGGGAATACGGGTTCGTGCCCCGGTCCGGGAACATCCCACATGCCGCGGAGCGGCTGGGCCTGTGAGCCATGGCCGCTGAGCCTGTGCGTCTGGAGCCTGTGCGTCCAGAGCCTGTGCTCCGCAACGGGAGAGGCCACAACAGTGAGAGGCCCGGGTACCACAAAAAAAAAAAAAAAAAAAAAAAGTAAATTATAGCTGTTTAATACAAAATTCAAAACTTAAACACAAATGTTATGCTTTGGGCTGAGGCTGAAAGTGCAGGTTGAAAATCTTGGGTCCTTTTGTGGGGTCCCTGAAAGCAGAGATGTTCAAAAAAGTTATATCCAGAGTAAAATTCCAGAAAGAGAGATTTGGAACCAGGCCCTTTAATTTATGGCGATATATTGTGCTCTGGGAGAATTTAGCTTTCCTATAAGATTTTTAAATAAGTTAACATTACCAGCCAAGTTTGTACCTCAGTCTGAAGCAGCCACTGGCAGAAAAATCTGTGTGTTGTAGAATCTCAACGGAAGAAAGCACTTTACCGACCTCTTATGTCCATGCACTTGTAGGATCTTCACAGCTTTCCCACAGGTGAGCATATCCTTAGTGGGGTAAGTAATGATGGATATTGCAAACTTCCCTGTAAAAATGCATAATAATTTATATAAAATGTTTACAGCCTCACTTTCATCCACTCAGTGACCTTCTCACACAAGTAAATTAATTTAAATGGAAAAGAATGCTCAAATTGCTCCTCTAGTGACTGCTTTTAAGTCTATTTCTCTCTCTCTCTCTCTCTCTCTCTGTGCATATATATATGCATATATATAGAATATATATGCAATAATCTAAGAAGTGTACTGAGGATCAAGAGAATTATATGTCTCTACCTGAATATGACATTTGAGTCACTCCCAGGCAAAAGAAAAAACCCTCTAGCACAATCTATTTCCAGCATCACATTCTGGTCAGAGTTCATGCTAAGATTTCAACACTTCCCAATCAGTTTAAGGTTACTTTATGACCAAGCATACACTTAAAAGGTAGAGTTAAACAGCCTTTACAACTTTCATAATATATACAAGTGTTAGTCATAGGAAAATTAACAATAAATAATAATTCAACAGCATAAGAAACAAAGTGATATATTTTTAAAAATTCTACCTGCTCTGAGTATTGTATTTAAGCTTTATTTTACATTCTGTTTTATTTTCCCTTTATAGAATGTAAGAATATTTCTTCCTAGCATTATCTATGATGGACATTTAAACTCTATGATTACTTATTTCAGTGATGTGTAGGTGATAATCTGTGGTGACTCATCCCTGTGACGTTCCTCTAATCAGGTGTAATGAAATGCTAAAATTTTATTTAGACACATCTTGATGACAAATGTCCAGTCCCTGGACTCTGAATTAAATAATGGAATTATAAGAACTCTTGGAGATTAGCAATTTTTCAGGTAAACATAGTGAATTTCACTGAGCATATGTGACACATAGCTAGTTATTATAGCTAGTTATTGTCATACTTCATGGAACCTTGCCTTCTAGCTATATTTACTCACTAAACATCAGTTTTATTTGCAGCCTATACATAACCTGATAAAGATCTGGTGTATTTATAAACAACTCAGTTTCATATTTAAGTCAACTAATAGAAGAATATTCTTTAAAAATAAGGAACAGAAGAAATTATATACATCCTTCTTGTAAATGACCTGACAGAGATCAGAAAATAACTGTGAGCAAGTCAGAGAGCAGAATTTCTCCCTAACATCATCTAAAAGAGGGAAAAAAGGAATTAAGAATAAAATTGGAACTTTATCTCACATCATACACAAAAATCAACTCAAAATGGATTAAAGACAAATGTAAGACTTAAAACTGTAAAAATTTTACAAGAAAACATAGGGAAAAAGCTTCTGACATTGGCCTTGGCAATGATTTTTCGGATGTGACGCCAAAAGCTCAGGCAGCAAAAGCAAAAATAAACAGGTGTGAATATATCAAGCAACAAAGCTTCTATATAGCAAACAGTCAACAAGATGAAAAATCAACCTACAGAATGGGAGAAAATATTGGTAAACCATATATCTGATAAAGGGTTAATATCCAAAGTTTATAAGGAAATCATAACCTCAACAGCAAAAATAAAAACCAATAAGACACAAAAATAAAAACAATCCAATTGAAAAATAGGCAAAAGATCTAAATAGACATTTTTCCAAAGAAGACATATAAATGGCCATCAGGTATATTCAAAGGTGCTCAACATCATTAATCAGGGAAATGTAAATCAAAGCCACAGTGAGATATTGCCTCACACCTGTAAAAATGGCTGTTATCAAAAAGACAAGACATAACAAGAGTTGACTAGAAAGTGGAGAAAAGGAACACTGTGCATTGTTGGTGAGAATGTGAATTGGTATAGTCATGATGGAAAACAGTATAGAGTTTCCTCAAAAATGAAAAATATAACTACCATATGATCCAGCAGTCCCTCCTCTGGTACATATCCAAAAGAAATGAAATCAGTACCACAAAGAGATATCTGTGCTCCCATGTTCATTGTTGCATTATTTACAATAGCCAAGATGTAGAAACAACCTAAGTGTCCATCAACAGATGAGTGGCTAAAGAAACTGCTATTTATTCAGCTTTTAAAATGAAAGAGATCCTGCCATTCACAAAAACGTGCATGAATTTGGAAGACATTATACTGAATGAAATAAGCCAGACACAGAAAGCAAAAAAACTGCATGAGCTCACTTATACATGAAATCTAAAAAGTCAAATACATAGAAGCAGAGAGTAGAAGTCTAGTTACTAAGGGTTGGGAGATGGGGGAAATGGGGTATTGTTGGTAAAAGGACACAAATTTGCAATTGTGTATGTTGAATAAGTCTAGACATCTAATGAAGACTATGATGACTATAATTGAATACTGGAAATTTGCTAAAAGAGTAGATTTCAAGTGATCTCATTACAAAATTAATGTCAGGAGATGTTAATTAACCTCACTGGAGCTATCATTTCAGTATGTATATGTATATCAAATGATCATGCTGTGCACCTTAAACATATACATTTTTATGAAAAAAAATTTTAAAAAGCAAGTAAAATTTCAGAAAAGTTAATATAATCATTAATATTCAGATTAATACCTAAATAGCAATATAAATATATCATGAAATAAATGAGGTCCTGACTTTTGAACTGTATTGAAAATATTATGGGAAATTGTCTTTTATCTTTCAAAAAATTTTAAACATAAACAATTTTTTAAGAATACTACATAATTCTCAATCACCTTTATATCCATGAAGCAACTTAGAGTTAGCATCAATGTTAGCAAACCATGTTATACTCATGAATACATTTTGCTCCTCAGAACAGCTCAATTCTCTGTAGAAATTTAAGTAAACAGAGCCAGAAAAAAAAATTTTTTTAAATAACTTTAGAAAAATAACATTATCATAAGAAAAACTCAGTAAGAAAACCATTTAATTACATAGGAATCTTAATGAACAAGCAGAAGTGTTATACTACATGGACAAATTGCTTCTTGGATCAATCACAAATCAGATGAAATAAATGAAAAGACATACAGGACTACCAGACATTGCTTTAGTTAATGAGAAATAAAAAAATTCTAAACTTGAAATTTTTTATTCTTCATAGATTTCCCGTAGAACTGAGAGGCATTCTCCAAGTAGCAGGTATAAAATGAAAAATTTGAAAACCTATATTTATTCCCCCATCCATATCAGCCTAGAAGCACAGTTTACAAAATAGAGGCAAATGTTTCTGAGGCTTCTTATGAACATCTAAGCAATTCTGCTCTTCATTGGCTGCCCACAGTTATTTTCTCATCTCTGTCAGGTCATTTATAGGAAGGACGTATATAATTTCTTTTGGTATTTTTTTTTTTTGCCCAGGCCTATGCAACATAACACTGTGTATTTTAGTCTTAAATTTTCTTTAATACTTGTATAATAAGGAGTTCTACTGATGCTCATGCAATTCTATTCAATGCCAGGTGGATATCTTTCTCCCCATTTAGCCAGAGCAACACCATTTAATATAAAGGAAAAAAATGAGAAAAGAGTTGAATTAGCAATAAAAAATTAGTGTAACTAATACATGATTCAATTATAACTATTTTTCCTAAGTATAATACTGAGGTAAATTAACCAATAATAAAATTTTAGATGTATGATTTCTTTTCATATATTAAAAATCTCTTTAACATCATTTAATGTAGTAAACCACATGCTGCCAGGTATATGAAATGCTCATGAATATTTTGGGTTCTTTTATAGTGAATTCTTTATAAGAATGTTTGTTCTATTTACTAACAAATAATGCTCTAAATATAATGATATCTTTATTTCTAGAAAGAATTAAAAAAATACTTGAAAGTGTCCAATTTATAAGGGAAATTTTATTTACTTACTAGCTTATAGATTCTTGTTTTGTAACAGGTAAATATGGAGGAATATATGTTCCCTTTAGCTAAACATAGACGAATGCTTTGATGGGCAGTCACTATTTCTAATATAATATCATCTTTCCACATCTTTGGAGTACATGGAAGATTGCAGTTCCCAGTTCCATGCAGTTGGAAGTAGGAATGTGACTAGTGTTGGACAATGGGTTTTGATCAGAGGTCATATATATCGCCTCTTAGCCAAAGTATTTAATTGCCAGTTTGAGACCCTCCAGAATTCTGTAGCCTGTCACATTAAATGGTAAGGACATCTATTTAACATGATGCAGTTATAGGAAAATGAAGGCTTTCCTAGGCTCCATCATTACTCATGGAAGACAAGTGTCCAGAGGTTTGCCTAGAATTTCATGAGCAAGAAATAATCTTTGGTGTGCTGTATCTGAGATTTTTGGATTAGTGAATAGCAAAGTATATCCTAATCTATCTTGGCAAATGTAATAGACAAATAATAATTCAACTTATCTGTTACTTGGTCAATATTATGATATGGTAACTGCAAATCAATTTACAACAATGTAATTAAACATCCATGACTTAGAATGTTATAGCATGGAAAAACACCATTTGTTATAAGTGAACTCATATTTGAATTACATTCATTTAAAATAAATGAAAAGGTTATAATATCATCACAAAATGTCTTACACAAAATTGTCTATACGTAAAATGCAAAAGTTGTGCTTTCATATCCTATGAGAATATAAAATATCCAAAAAACATTCAGAAGAAAAAAATATTCTTAAAAAACTAATTCCAATTTTGCAAAATATTTTAAAGTTTATAACTTGTAATATATTTGCTTAAAAAGAAATTCTTCACAACTTTAGGAGGACAGAAAAGCCTGTGAATCATTGTGACATTGAGCACTGTTTACAATAGCCAAGGCATGGAAGCAACCTAAATGTGCACTGACAGATGAATGGTTAACGATGTGGTACATATATATAATGGAATATTACTCAGCCATTGAAAAGGATGAAATAATGCTATTTGCAGCAACATGGATGGACCTGGAGATTATCATACTAAGTGAAGTAAGTCAGACACAGAGAGACAAATATCATATTATATCACTTATATGCAGAATCTAAAAAAATGATACAAATGAACTTATTTACAAAACATAAACAGACTCACAGTCTCAGAGAATGCACTTATGGTTGCTGGGGGGGAAGGGATGCGGGGGAGGGATAGATTGGGAGTTTGGGATTGACATGTACACACCAGTGTAATTTAAATATATAACAAACAAGGACCTACTGTATAGCACAGGGAACTCTGGTCAATATTCTGAAATAACCTAAATGTGAAAGAATTTGAAAAAGAATAGATATATGTATATGTATAACCGAATCACTTTGCTGTACACAACATTGTTAATCAACTATGCTCCAATATAAAATAAAATTCTTTTTAAATGTACCATGAATGAATTTTAGCTATGAGATTAGAAGATTCAGGATAACTATTATTCTCTTACAGTGAAATTACTTGATACCATAAAGCATGATGGCACAAATATTGTTCATTAATGTCACTATAAGGTGAATTTTACTGTGGAACAATCAGTACTACTACTTATATATCTAGTCTTAACATTACTAACTGTTATCACTATAAACCAGTTTTATAGTGATATAAACAGCAGAGATAATGCTGTCAGGCTTTGGTATTAATGCCTCAAATAAACACACAAACATAGTGTCTAAAAATATCTCTTACAAACTGATACACAAAGACCAGTTTTTTTAAAAAGCCAGAGTATGTTTTTGTAACTCACAGCAAAACAATATGTCAGTGTGTATCTCTTTTAAATGTTTTGTATCACTTCATTTAACAAATATCTGAATTTATTTAATGTGAAATGATGGTAAATGGCAATCACAGCATTCTTTCCCAGAAATAGAGAAAAAGCATATGTCTTCTCTAAAGTCAATATTTATTTGATTGGAAAGAACCATGATAATTACTTATTGATTTAAAAATTGTTTAGAGTAATCCTTTAAAATATCTCTGTCAAAAGAGAACATAAGCCTTCAAGAAGTTATCAAATGCCCATATTTTCTAAAATACTCTCCACATAGAAACAAAACTAAATTCCAAATTGCATGCATGAGTAGCTACAACACATTGGTCATTTATTTTAAAAAATAAACACCTAATTTATAATGTAAAATACTGATTTATAGTTACCCAACTTTTCCATCATTTGTATGATATGCAGCTGTATTTCAATTATATCCATAAAATAGAAAGGCACACTTTTAAATATTACTTAGCTTGCATTTTTGACAAACATTTGAAGACAAAAGAACATTAAAATAACCATATAAAATTATGGAAAGTTTTGCTCAATACTAGCTATTCTCAGTGAAAGTCAAGGTAATCATCATACCAGTGTGGAATACAATGCTATTAAAGTGCAAGGCACAGCACTAAAAGATGAAGTCTATTAAAAAGCAAATAAACATTAGAATAACTGTAAGTGGAGTATAATGTTTAAAAATTGTGACTTACTATATTGCACACCTGTAACATATATTACTGAACATCAAATATACTTCAATAAAAAAAGAAAAAAGCAAATTAATAAAAAAGCAAGACATATTACATAAGAGCTTTATGTTGTTTATCATGTTGTTATTGATGTTTATCATGCATTCCCACCTTTAAAATACACTTTAGGTAAAACCTAAGTACAAAAACATATCACATAATACTGACAAGTGAACCAAAATAATCAGTCAGAGAAGTTGAGAGACATTATGAATGGTCATTTAAATTAGGCTTAATAAAATGAGCAAAATTCCATCCATTCTTTATTAATGTCAGGCTAACAAGTTATATAACTACAGTGTGAGAGGCAACTGAGTTGGCATACTATCGGAAGATAGAGAAGAAAATAACTGATTCTAGGTGCAATTACTGTGGAAGAAGAACAATCAGATATAATCCTATCCTCATGGAGGTAACATATTATAATTTGAGATATTTCTTCTTTTTTACTATAGAGGTTTACAGTATAAATATCTATTTAAGTATTACTTTAGCTGTAACCCAACAGTTTAGGAATGTTGTGTTTTCATTTAAATTCATCTCAAAGTATTTTGTAATTTATTTTGTGATTTCTTCTTGGACAAACTGGTTATTTAGGTTGTTGTGGTTTAATTGCCACATTATTGTAAATTTGCCAAATATTCTACTGTTACTAATTTTTAATTTCATTGCATTGAGATAGAACATAGTTTGTATAATTTCTATCCTTTCAAAATTGTTAAGATATGTTTCATAGCCTAAAATAAGGTCTACCCTGGAGAGTGCTTCATGTGCACTTGAAAAGAATACATATTCTGCTGTTCTTGGAGGGAGAGAGTGTTCCTTAGATGCCTGTTAGGTCTACTCTATTTATAGTATTGTATATTACTATGCTGTGTACACTATGGGTCAGTTCTCTCTTCTCTATTTTACTATTGTCTTTTGTATTTTCTCAGAATTGTTTGAAAAAATTGATACACACATTTTTCTTTTGCAATAAGTTTATTTTTCCTTTGAGAGGGTCACTCAACACTTTCGGCACCTGCATACTAGTTCTCTGTCACGCTGTCTGCAGAAAGAATTGAGCTTATCATATGGCCTGCGTGAATGAGCTTACTTTCCTTCACTCCTAATATTATGAATTATAACAAAGATTTTTCATTGCAAAACAATATAATAATATCATTACTATTAAGCTAAATGCCTTAAAGTCACAAAAACCAATAAAGCATTACAAGATGCCTTCTATTTAGCACTCAAAGCCTTCTATCCTGGTATGCCATTTCTTCCTTTCACCATGATACACTTCCAGTCTGATTTATCATTTCTTTGTGCCTGTAAATTCACAACCTTGTCTCCTTTGCACGTAGATTCTGATAATGACTTTTCCCTCCCACACTGTTCTTAGCTGAAACCCCTGTCTTTCATTCAGTGTGCATTTCGATACCACCTTCTCTGGAGCTTCCCTTAAATTTCCTGGAGCATATGGGAGCTCTTACTTCTAAGCTTCTACAATCCTTTTTTACTTATGAGACTTGTTACTGTTATTTTAACTGGAAAAAGAAGAAATCTAAGGAATTAAAAGTAAAATTAGTTCTTTGAGTTTCAGAAAACCAGGTTAACTCCTATCTTTCTTACTGATAAAATGGCTGTATTAATAACTATATCAGGTTGTCAAATATGCATAATGAAAGTAAGCTTATAAATACAATTTTTAAGCAATCAATAATTACAAGTTAAAACTAAAACTTAGTTTCCTTCAGTAAATTGTTTCATCTATGCTCTACTAAATCTTTGTTTGCTTGTCCTTTAAGAAATCTTGTGAAGATTTCAATCCTGTTTCTTTGATTGTTTCTTACTGGCTCGCAATACTTTGTATCTGACAGAAATTCAAATAATTGGCTCCCTCATGGGACCCATTTGTGAATTCTTTGTAGGTCCTATGGGACGGCCTCTGTACACAGTTCCCTGAAATGAAAGTTTAACTATCACTTGACTTTGTCCAACCTCTCAGTTCCATTCCTAGTGATATGATGCAGAGCAGCAAGACAGTTCCAGCCCACTCTCCTTTTGTGTCCACTCCGTCCATGGATAACTCACTCATATTTGTATAGTATAGTCAGCTATACTGTTGTCCGTATTCCCCTCCTACTAACTCTTTTCTCAATCTTATTCTTCTAGATTTAAATACACATAGGGAGATCAGCAAGTCTGTTACCTAATTAGAATCCAGATGGAAAATGAAATTCAGACCCACATCCAGTAAACATACCTAATTTCCAAAAATGATGCTGTTTGATACTGTTGGAGCATCCCACCTGTATAAAATAAAGGATAGAGGGCGTAACATCCCATCAAAAACAGTACAATTTAGACAGTACAATTGTGTGTGTGTGTGTGTGTGTGTGTGTATACATAAAGAGGGACAGAGAGACACAGAGAGGAGAGGATATTTTTAAATGATGGCAGCAGAGACAGCTATGGCTATTTAGTCTCTTAGAAAACTTTAGAGGAAATGCACTTACTAGTTTTTGGAAACAAATTATTGGATACAAGAAAAGGTCTATATATAATAATTCCAAGTAAGCACTGACTACATCAATATTTGCATAGGATAAGAACTATAAATTCTAGATAAAGTATAAAAAACAATGACCTAAAGGTATCAGAGAGTGAAAACACGCAGACAGATTCTAAAAGTGAGTGGAAATTTGGAGGAAGGGAACAGCACAGCGTAAGTTTCCCATTTTTATTACTTTAGTTTGAGTGTAGGCCATGATATTAATACAAGGAGACAAAACTTCTGATAGAAAACTCACAGTCTTTATGGGCTAAAAGAGCAGAGTAAGAAATCAAGGCAAACATATCTACTGAAAAAAAAAAAAATGAGGGTAGAATCTCTAAAAGATAATTAGCAGGTAGGGAAACACAATATTATGTGAATAAATTCTATGCAAATCACTAGATTATCCTGACAAATACCTATGTGGGGAAGACACAAAGTAATCCAGATAAAGACAAAATAAATTAACTGAAACATGAACTACCACCTAAGAGAAAGATTTTGTGCATTTTGAATCCAACCGTTAAGGAAGCCAATAGTACTTGACAAAATAAAAGGAAATCCAGAGTTTCCACCACATAGCACCATGATATCCAGTATAAAACCCAAAACTACCTGACATAATGATAGTCAGAAAAAAGTGACATGTTCAGAGAAAAAAATAGTCCATGGAGATAGGCCCTGAGATGACCACTCATTGGAATTAGCAGACAAGAATATTAAAGCAGTAATTATAACTATATTTAATGATTATAAAAGTAAACATGCTAACATTGCAGGAAAAGAGAAAAATCTCAGCAGAGATGTGGAAACTATTATAAAATCAAATATGAATTATATAACTGAAATGTAGTAATATCTAAAAGATTGAGTAATGAAATCACTTTACCCTCAGATTTAAAAACAGAAGGAAAAAGGAGTGAATTTAACTTCTACATATTAAAGCATAAAGCTACTCTATTAGCACAATACAGTAGTGCTTCTAAAATATCGCTATGCATCAGTGCAGCACTATAGAAAGCATAAAACCACTCTAAATACAAGTAACTATTTGGTATGTTATGTAGAGCGATAAAAAGAAATTGTGCATTTTTTCTATAAGTTATTTGAGAAAATAGGGCTTTGTAAGGATTAAATGAATTACTATATAAAAAGTACTTCAACATTGTATGACAAGTAGTATTATATAATATTTTCTACTTGGATTATTAATATTATTTTTGCTGATCATATGAGTATAGGTTATAATGGACTGTTTCTGGGAGGTAATTTTTCAACAAGTATATAGTGCCATAAATTTAGTTATACCCTTTGCCTTTATAAATCTACTTATCAAAATTTATTCTAAGATATAAGCAAGGCTATACAGAATTGTTGTAATAATATTGGTAACAATGTTAATGTCCAACAATAGTTGATGGATTAAAGGGATTGGGACAATTTATACTGCAAATAATTTTACAACTTAAAATCAAATAGTACTAGATTATTTTTTACAGAAGCAATGCAATATATAAAGTACTGTGTTAGACATAGTGCATCAACAGACATTTGTACCCCAATTTAACTTTACTACCTCCTATTATATATGTTAAATGTCAGAAATTTGCAATTACATCTACCTGTACAGAACATGGGTGCTCCAATGTTCTAATTCAGTGTGATGAGACATAAGAGGAAGACTGACTACAAACTTGCCAATGAGTTTCCTTCATTGACAAAAGAAAAGAGGAGAGTAGTTGCTGGTATCACTCTTTCTGCCTTGAACATGGATATGAACCCTAAGCTGCAACACCCATCTTTCAAACATGAGGTAACAAGCAGTGTATAGTGGAATAGAAAGATAGAAAGAACTTGGATTATTGATGATATCATAAAGCTGCTGCCAAATCAGAAACTGTCTACCTCCATACATCCTGCAATATGAGCTAATTAAATATATATTTTAGTGTTAATACCACTGTTAAATTTTATACATACAGCCTGAAGAATTTCTAACATATACAGGATCTATCACAGTAAACCAAACTGAACAATAATAATACCATATGATAGGTACACCTTTTGGCTATGTACAAGTTACGGATATTACATCAGCCTGGTCTAATGGTCCAACGAATGTATCTCTTATGATATATTCTACAATACCAGGCAAATGACCCTAATCATGATGGGGTATAATTTGAAAAGATTTTCCACACTGGAGGATGAGATGATTGTGTACATTATTGTCCAAACCAGAGTACTTTTGGATTGAAGAATTCCTTTTAATAATTACAGAGTATAACAAGTGAATCAAACTATTTTGGGTAAACCAGGATATATGGTCTCAGTACTTTGGGTCCAGGGTTGTTATTCTTGTCAGGATATCTTGAATGAAAAATATAGATTGATATCTGGGAAGTAAATAAAGCTTTTTAAAAATAAGGAGTATAAAGGAGCTTGGCTTCCGCAAGTTCTCTGGGCTATGTCAGTCTCTACTGCTTTTACTGGTCTATAATTTGTAGTCCAGGTGGCCCTTGTTCATTTCTACAATGCATATATTGACATATATCTTTGCTGCACTAAGGATCTGAGTTCTTAATGACAATCATGTTTATAGGTGGATACTGCTATCTCAACAATTTAAGAGAAAAGTTAATGTTTCTGAAAAAAACATAATAGAAAAAGAAAACTATTAAGCAGATGACAATTATAGGCAATTCAGTAACTTTATGTAAGAGACACCCATTATCCAAATGTTGTAGTTCCATATTTAAAAGTCATATGGAAAATAGGAGACCAGGGAAAAACTAATGATAGCAGCTCATGTTGATTGCTCAGTTCTGACTCAGCACATTTTGACAAGACTAAAGATTCTAAACAATTATTGAAAACAATTTTGTCAAAAATGTGCTTTCCCCCAAATCCATTGATAGTGTACTTTCAATTTGATTTTACTATTCTGATGTTTACCACTAAAATTTTAGCAATTAGGTAAAACTTTTGAAAAGAATAATGCTTTCAAATGCTTTACATAAGGGTGCATATCAGTGTTCTCCACAGATTAATAGTGATTCTACAAACCAAAAATAGGACTTATTTTATTGTATACAGATCTTCAATACACCACCAATTTTTGATAATATAATGGATATACCTGAACATTCACAATCAAGGTTCTTATAAACGATTTTTTTCTCTCACCAATTTCGGGAGGCCTCTTTTCATTAAGTTATTTCCCCCAGTTTCAAAGTGCTTTAAATACTCTTCCCTGATTTCCATGAACCTTAAATATTTAGTTTTTAGTCATCTGTATTACAAATACTTATGTCATTTTCAAAATAATGCAAACACTTAAATATGTCCATTTTCATATTTCTAAAATGAAAAGACCTCCATTAGCATATTTTTAGAAATGCTGTTTTTTTGGTGGAGTCATATCAATTTTCTTATGGAAGAGATACAGTTTGGTCATAGTCTTTTAGTGTTTTATTTACTTATGTGCTAATCTCTATCAGACCTTGAAGTGTTTATCAATTTTCTTGTCACATTAAGATAAGATTATTACAGCTCTGTCAGCTGGTTTGCCTGATAAGAGTTTGTTTCAACTCCAGTTAGCAAGGATTCTTTTTGTAAAAGAAGATAATTCTTTTTTACCCATTTTTCTGTCTGCTTGGAAGTCTTTGCACTCTGTCGGTTGCTCGTGCAACAAAGCACTCAATTCAGAACTACCTCTCAAACTTAAAGCACTTTGTGGCTTTAATCCAGGATATTTAAGAAATTTGTAGTTTTCATATAGCTATGAAGACAGAATTTTCAATTTCTGATATGTGCAGAGATTGGAGAGACAAAACTTTTTCGGTCTTATAGATGTAATCCTTGGGAATTTCTATTACTTTAAGTATGTACACCATAGGGGCTTCCCTGGTGGCACAGTGGTTGAGAGTCCACCTGCCGATGCAAGGGACACAGGTTCGTGCCCCGGTCCGGGAAGATCCCACATGCTGCAGAGCGGCTGGGCCCGTGAGCCATGGCCGCTGAGCCTGCGCATCCGGAGCCTGTGCTCTGCAACGGGAGGGGCCACAACAGTGAGAGGCCTGCGTACTGCAAAAAAAAAAAAAAAAAAAAAAAAGTATGTACACCATAGGATTTAACTGCATTGCACAGGGCCTCTATGTTAGCTCACAGCCTGTGATATCTAAAGTGCTATTTAGTTCCACTCCAAAAGGATTTTGAAGAAGATAAATATAAATTTTCATCATAAAATTTCTAAGGAAAAATTCAACAGAAAATCAGACTAAAGGTAATAGATACTCAATTTTGAGTTTATACGTTCAGTTTTCAAGTTACAGATAAACAACTTATTAACAAAATGTCTGTTTATGAACTAGTGTAAAGAATAGAGTGTGGGAATCAGGAGATTTAAGATCATTTTTTATTCTCCTTTGGCACCGTCTGGTTATAACTTTACCCAGCAGCTCCATTTTCAATTTTATTTCAATGTTGAAGTGGAAAAGTTTCAAAAGCCCTTAATTTTGTTGTCATTGTTGGTCACATTGCTAACAAGCTGCCATTCAATGTGTGGCACACTTCGGATAAAGGGGGACATTTGTGAAGGCCTGAGACATAATTCGTCCAGGGGCAGATTATGAAAAATTAACTGCAAGCTAGGTGTAACAACTGCTTTCTCTCAAACATAGGAAAATCATCAAATTTTACTTAGCACAACAACCAAAAAGTTTACCATAATCTAGCCTTTACTTATCCTTTGAATTTATTCTTTTACTAAACCCTCTTTTTTCATATTCTGTCCTTATTTGTGTTCCTCAAATGAGCCAGACTTCTATCTGATGATCTAGTACCAGGTTCCAGATTTTAGACCCTATATTCATCAAAACTTCTCAAATTTCTGCATCTTTGCCCTCCATAAAAAAGATATGGAATGTTATAAAGGACTCTTAAATGTGAAACTAATGGGAGACGGGTAAATAATGAGGATTTCTCCATGTTGGTCTAGGAGGACAACCGTGCTTGTTACGTTTTGACAATGCAACTGGTCAAACGATTGTTACTTGAATTTTCAGTTTCAAAATCTGTTTTCAAACACCTTGTAGCTTTAGGGTAATACACTTACATGTACATATATAGATATATAATAGTAAAATATATATTTATATTTTTTCATTTCATCACACTCCTAGAAAACTGTATTTGCTTATATAACTAAATAAAAATGCTATAGAAGGCCAGACATTGGCCCAGAGTTTCCACAGTTCTTGTTTCTGCCATGCCCCCTGAGGACTGAGGGAATAAACACCTTAGCACACACTCAGAATAGCTGAGAAACACTGTTGGAGAGCTTTGCTGCACTAGAGACCTGATAGAAAAAGACAGGAGACTGGAATACTTGACTGCTTCTTGCACTTGTTCCCCAGTACCCAACTTTTATGTGTCCATGGAGAACTCTAGGGAAAGGGAATCTCCTCAGTTATAAAGCTTGATCAAGGGAGTCACTCAATAAATAAATGCACTTGCAAAGTTCTGTTCACGTTATATTTGCTTTGATCCATAAAGACTATAAGATAGGATTCCTTTTTGTTTTCTCTAAATAGATTTTAGAATTGTTACAGTTTCTGTGGTGTATATGTATACATAAATTTCTATTAGGCTGTGGTATCAGGATTGACCACTTTGAGATATAACTGGGAGAAATTCACACTGAGCAGATATACTGTTGATTCAGTTTCCAGTGCAGTCATTAGATGTTACTGTGAAAGGGTTCATTCATGACTCTATATTGGATAATTGCATGAGAACTGGGGTGAGGGGGCTTCCCTGGTGGTGCAGTGGTTGAGAATCTGCCTGCTAATGCAGGGGACACGGGTTCGAGCCCTGGTGTGGGAGAATCCCACGTGCCGTGGAGCAACTGGGCCCGTGAGCCTGAACTACTGAGCCTGCGCGTCTGGAGCCTGTGCTCCGCAACAAGAGATGCCGCGATAGCGAAGAGGCCCGCGCACCGCGATGAAGAGTGGCCCCTGCTTGCTGCAACTAGAGAGAGCCCTCGCACAGAACCGAAGACCCAACACAGCCAGAAATAAATATAAAAATAAATAAATAAAGATTACTATTAAAAAAAGAACTGGGGTGAGGACATTCTTTAAAAAATTATAGTAAGGGAAAATATGTTTATGTGTATGGTCATGTGTGCTGGGCAATCCAAGGGGTAACCTGTGACTATTACCTTTTCTGGTAGCATCTCTATGCTCCAGTTTCTATTAGTAGAACTTACTCGCCTGACCACTTTGGGTTGGTGATGTAACCAATGTTGAGAAATCATAGTGCCCAAGGCCCAGGACAGATTGATCAAAGAACTGCCTGTACCTTGAGCCATGACCACTGGAATTCATCCACGGAATTTTCCTTCCTGACATCCTGGGGAAATATTCTCCTTTCTCTCTGGTATCAAGCTTTTAAGATAATAACTCAATATTATCTGAAATATCTGAAAGCATGCTGAAAAACACAAAAAAAGTGCAAACATCAAGAGTTTAAAGTTTAAAGAGTTTAAAGCAGAGAAAAGATGCAGACAATACCCTGGGTGACCAGTTCCTGAGAGACCTAGGGCTGTCCCATTTCCAGAAATGCTGCCCTGAATTCTTTGAGCTACTCAATGCCCATCAAATAAATTTTGTGCGTTTGTTTAAATCATTCTTTATTAGGCTGTGTTGAATTAGGTTTCTATCACTTGCAACTGAAAGATTCCTGAATAATGCAGTTAACCTTCAACTCTGACATTTTTAGCTTTTAAGATACTATGTTTGTTACCAGAAACATATCCAGGACTATATCAGTATTCAATAAATATGAAAAGGTTACTAATCAAAAATAGCCTTTCTGTAATTAAATGTCATTGTTCTTTTAGGCTATACTATATTTAGTGATTCAATAATAACAACCATCTGAAATAGCTATTTATAAAAATGAAAGTGATGAAAACACATGACTAAGGACAATGAGTTCCTGCCTTTATTCATTTTCCTTAAACCATTTAAAATAATTTATGAGATTACACTTAATTGAAATAATATAGTTGAATTTAATATCAATTTTCACTAAACCCATCTTTATGAATGCCAGGATCATTTCTGTTTTGTTTGACACAGTGTCATGTAGAAGACATCCTGTTAACATTTCTAGAATTCAGAAATGACTTTAACTCTGCTACTTGCTTTCCTGTCACCCTGGGCTGCTGATCTCTCCTCTCTGAGCCTCAGTTTTCTCATCTTTAATAATGGATATAGGATAGTGACATGTTTTAAGAATTCAATTACTGTTTTCAATCTCAGAGTACAGACAATTGTCAAAGACAAGAAAATAAGGATTCACAGATCCATCTACTAGTGAATCTGTGACCTAGAATCAGTTACTTGACTTTATCCATAACTCTTAAGGAAGATTCTCTTCTATATCTCCCATCTCCATCAGTCTTGACATCAATGAATTATTTCTTCTTCAAGGAAATAATTTCAAGTAGTGAATATGATTACAAAACACAGAAACTTAAATTACCATAATATTCTGTGCAAGTTCCTTTATAAAATAGCTTAAAAACAGTTGCTATGTGGTTATATGTTATAAATAATATGTGAAAATTAATACCCCTAAAATTAGGTGTTACTGATACTTTTTTACTTGCTGTAAATGTATAGATGAAAATAACAGACCAATAAACTGAAGATAAGTATAAGGTAAGATTGACAAGGGATATCTTTGAAAGAGTAATCCCTGGAAAAAACTAAGGAATCTAGAAAAAATACTGCAATAAAATTAATGTTTTGCCAATTGGCTGGATGTAAGATCAATATACAAGTATAAATTTTAGTCTATGTGTTATTAATGAGCCTTCCTGAAAAAAATTAATAGGACACTTTCAAAATGGCATCAAAAATTTTTAGAATAAATTTAACAAAAGAAATGCAGGACCTGAATACTTAAAAACAAAAAGCATTTCAGAGAGAAATTGAAGAACATCTAAATAATGAATAGTCATTGAAATTTCATGACTTGGATTACTCAATATTATTAAAATGGCAATTTACCCCAAATGTGTATATGGATTAAACACAATTACTATCAATATTTAAGGCATTTAAAAACTGTAGAAATTTATAAACTAGTCCTAAAATTTATATGGAAATATTAAAGAATTATAATACCCATAACAATCTTGAAAATTTAGAAAAAATTTGAGGACTTATGTTACCTGATTTCAAAATTTAATATAAAGGTACAGCAACTAAGACATTGTAGTACTGGTATGTGAAGAGACACATGGTTAGAAGGCCCAGATATATAGTGTATAATATTATCTAGTTTGCTAGATATTTGTTGCATAAATTTAAGAACTTTTGCATATACGCTCATGAGAGATAATTGTTCACACTTTTTCATCTCTTGTTATGTGTTTGTCTGGCTTTAATAAAATATTAACATTAACCTCAAATATGAATTGATAAATGTTTTCTTCCCCCATATTTTCTGTAAAAATTATGTATGATTAGTAATATTTCTTTTTAAGTATTTGCTAGAATTCAGCAATAAAATCATCTGGGCCTGAGTTTCTTTTTGTGGAGAGACTTTTAAAGTCAATTTATTTACTTGTTATGAGTCTTGGGTTTTCCATTTCTTTGTGAATCAATTTTAGTAAGAAGTGCATTTCTAGGAATAAGTCCACTCAATGTAAGTAGTATAATTATTTGAATACATCTATTCATAATATTATCTTATTATATCTCCTTTGATTCCTGATTTTTGTATTTGTTTCTCTTCTCCTTTTATTATTTACCAATAAAAGTAAAGGTTTATGATTTTTTTTACCTGTTCTAAGAATAAACTTTGGTTTCAATGATTTTTCCTAGTTGCTTCTATTTTTTCTATTTATATTTTCTGAATTTATTTGTTTCTTATGCTTAATTTTCTCTTTTTCTAGTGTTTAGGGTGAAGCTTAGATTATCATTTTTTTCTAATATAGATGTTTAAAATCGATGATTTCATATTAAATGTTGCTTTCGTTTCACCCCATACATTGATAGTTGTGTGCTAATTTCTATTCAGTTTAAAGTATTTTTTAAGTTCCTTTGTGAACTCTTTGACTCATAAATTATTAATTATTACATGGTTTAATTTCCAAATATTTGGGACTTTCTTCCAATTTCTTTGTTATAATGATTTCTAAATTGACTCTACTGTGGTCAGAAAATATATTTTGAGTAATTTCAATCTTTTTAAAATTTTTTGAGACTGTTTTATGGCCTCCATCGTGGCCTTTCACTGGGAATGTTCCATGTGTATTTGCAGAGAATTTTTATTTTGTCTTGCTGGAATAAGCGTTCTTAAACTTCAGTTGAGTCAAGTTAGTTGATAATGTTACCTTAATCTTAAATATACTTATATATATTCTGTCTAGTTTTTCTACAAAAAATCAAGATTGGGATATTAATATTTCCAAACTTCTCTATTTTTCCTTGCTAATGTGTCTCTTTTTGTTTCATGTAATGTTAAGGGCTATTCTTAGGTGCATATATCTTTATGCTTGTTATATCTTCCCAGATGTATTGGCCCTTTCCTTATTGTAAAACACAACTTTATATCTGTAGAAATATTTCTTGTCTTAAAGTCTATTCTAAATGATCAATTAATATAACCACTCCTGCTCAGTTACCATCATTATTTCATGATATGATTTTTTCCATTTAAAAAATTTTTAAACATATTTGGAAATACAGTTGAATCCCAAATTTTACACTCTCTGAAAATATCTATATGTTTATGAGAATGTTTAGTCTATTCTCACTTAATATAATCATTCATATGGTTGCATTTATGCCTGATATTTTGCTATTTATTTTTTATACTTTTGTTTTCTCCATTGATACTATATTCACTGTGTTTAACAAATATTACTGGTGCACTATCCTAATTCTTCTGTCAATATTTTACGTAAATTTTAAAATCTTTTTTTAGTAGTTGATCAAGAAATTACAATATACATCTTAATTTATCATTATCTCCTTCAGGTTACAATTTTTTTTTTAAATATAGCAAACTTGTTCAAATGTACTAATACTTTCGCCCCTTCCCTGTTTATTTTATTATAATCATATACATTGTCTATTTATTATAAACCCAATAAAACAGTGCTACAAGTATTGCTTTATATAATCTTATGTTAGTTTTAAAAATTAACTAAAGTTAAAAATATTTCATGAAGTCTTTTGTATTTTCCAATATATATATTTTTTCTTTTGCTCTTTATTTTTTCTTATGAATTTCAGTTACTCTATGGTGACATTTCCTTTTAGCCTGAAGGAATTATTTTGTTGTCAATTGTACAACAGATCCCTTAGCAACAAATTCTCTCAAAGTTTTCTAATTATGGGGATGTATTTATTTTACTTTCTAAAAGGTTTTTTGAATGGTATAGAACTTTTGGATAACAATTATTTTCTTTAAAAACATAACATTTGTAATTTCTCTTTCCTTCTGGAATCATTTAAGATGAGAATTCAGCTGTAAATTGTATAGCTGTTCCTTTGAATATGATGACATTTTCTTCTGTTACTATCAAGATTTTGTCTGTCTTTCGGCACTTTGACAATGATGTGTTTAGCATGAATTTGTTTGTGTCCATCCTACTTGGAATTTAGTAAGCTTATTAGATCTTTAGAGCTGTTGTTTTTTGTTTTTTGTTTGCGGTACACGGGCCTCTCACTGTTGTGGCCTCTCCCGTTGCGGAGCATAGGCTCCGGACGCGCAGGCTCAGCGGCCATGGCTCACGGGCCTAGCCGCTCCGCGGCATGTGGGATCTTCCCGGACCAGGGCACGAACCAGTGTCCCCTGCATCAGCAGGTGGACTCTCAACCACTCTGCCACCAGGGAAGCCCTTTAGAGCTGTTTTTAACTTACATTTATTTTTCAGTCATGTCTTTTAATATATTTTTTCTTTCCTTTCTCTCTTCTCCTCTGGGATTCTCATTTCACATATATTTGTATGCATTTTATGTTCTCCCACAGATCTGAAGCCTTGTTTGTTTGTCTTCAAATGTACTTTTCTCTTTTGTTTTGTAATATATATATATATAATTTATTTATTTATTCATTTAGTTTTTGGCTGCATTGGGTCTTCCTTGCTGTACACAGGCTTTCTCTAGTTGTGGCGAGTGGGAGCTACACCTCTTTGTGGTGCATGGGCTTCTCATTGCAGTGGCTTCTCTTGTTGTGGAGCACGGGCTCTAAGACAGGCAAGCCTCAGTAGTTGTGGCAGGCGGGCTCAGTAGTTGTGGCTTGCAGGCTCTAGAACGCAGGCTCAATAGTTGTGGCACATGGGCTTAGTTGCTCTGCAGCATGTGGGATCTTCCCGGACCAGGGATCGAACCCGTGTTCCCTGCATTAGCAGGCAGATTCTTAACCACTGTACCACGACGGAAGTCCTCCAAATGTACTTTTCTTTTCATTGTTCACATTTTATAATTTATATTTATCAAAATTCAAGTTCACTGATTTTTTTCACCTGCCACTCTAAATGTCTACTAGGATTCATACCTTTTACAGTACTTTGAAGGATGTTTACAATAAAGATGTGGATAGATATATGGGCTATGCTTCATAACAAGCTTAATCATAAAAGGATTTAAGTGGGAAATCATTACTTTTCCTTGAAATTGGAAAAGTTAATGCTCAATTTTTCTAACGTTTCTAAAATTGAGAATTTTGTCTTACAATGGAATAATCTGTCCATTTTAACATACCAATCATATACTTTATTAGGGTGGTTTTATGTATAAAATCCGTAATTTAATAAACATTTACTTGTGAGTACATATATAGTTTAGAAATACATTTATCCTCTTATTGGTTGAATAATATTAATTTTACTTTATTTTTGTAAATAAAGATTTGGGGAAATCTCCAGAGATTAGGTATTTGGCCTATGAGTAAATACTTCTGGCAGCAGAAGACTAACTCTTAGTGAAATCAGTCTGATTGCTTACATGAAATCCATTAGAAAGTCCATTCTGATACTCTGTTAAAATATTTCCAAAAGGAAATACAGTAATCGAGGAGATGTTTTTGTCAGTAAAGTTAAGCAGAAGATGCAACTCCATTTTTATATTTTTATGTATACTGCTGTTAACATAGTCTATTATAACATTAGCTGCTTGGAAAGAGGCTTAACTCTTTTCAGCATATAGATTACAAGTAAGACTAAGTCAATCTGCTTGTTTCTAGAAATATGTATAATAGTAGTTTGCAGATAGCATGAAGAAATGTTTTTGTACTATCAAACGAATTGTTAATCATATAAATCTTCCCACTTTGTTGCTCTCAGTCTGAGTCTTGAATAGTTTAGTAGAATGGATATAAGGAAGCTCATCCAAACACTGAATTAAAGCAAAAAAAAAAAATGCATACTTAACAATTCTCTATTTTATATGCAATAAAATTATAGGTTTTTAAAAGAATTAGTCCACAAAAAAGACAAAATAAACAGAAGTATATAGCGAACACATCCCAGTGTTGGCAAACATACCCAGCATGTGGGCTTCCATCCACTCTATTCACAGCCAATGTTTTCAGATCATCTTCTGTCCTTAGCCCTCTTAAATATGTCCCTTTAAAAATTAACAAAAATTAAGCCTTTACTAAATCTCAAGAATGAAATCAGCTATGTTTGAAGTATAGTAACTTTGATAATTTATTCTAAATTCCATCATCCTATACATATTTTTACTTGGCTTAATTCAATATTTTATTATCTATACCTTAATTGCTATTTGACCTCCACCTAAGTACTCATTATCTACAGACAAGCTGAATGTGTATAAATATTTCACAACTGAAAATGTAAACTTTTCTTTTAAAAAAGGAGGCCATTCCTCCAAAAGTGCCAAGCAGTGTTTTCAATGTTTACTGTACACTGTCATTAGTTATAACAACCCCTAGATGTAGGGACTATAGTCATTTCTATTTAACAAGTGGAAAAACTGAAGCATTGTAAAGTTATTCAATACGCAAAAGGGCACACATCTATTAAATGGCAGACCCAGGTTTGAAATCAATGTGCACAGGCTCCAGAGCCTATGCTCTTAATCACTTTGTTATTGAAAAACATGTACCATTATTCTTTATAATCAGTAGACTTTTAAAATGGAAATAAACAAATCCAGTCATATCTTTGGATTCAGAGTTATGTTGTATTAGTGAAACACTGGATCACTCAGTAAAGACAAGTAACACATTCTATGTTTAAACTGCCTAGAAGCAATCACTGCCTTTAAAGGGAATTCATATGATATGAACTTCAAGACTGAAGGCCATAAAAAAAGAATGAAATAATCCCATTTGCAGCAACATGAATGGACCCAGAGATTATCATACTAAGTGAAGTAAGTCAAAGAGAATGACAAATACTGTATGATATCACTTATGTGGAATCTAAAAAAAAAAATGATACAAACGAACTTATTTACAAAATGGAAACAGACTCACAGACATGGAAAACAAACTTATGGTTACCAAAGGGGAAAGGGGGGATGAAGGATAAATAAGGAGCTTGGGATTAACAGATGCACAACTACTATATATAAAATAGATAAACAACAAGGTCCTACTGTATGGTACAGGGAAATATATTCAACACCTTGTAATAACCTAAAATGGAAAAGAATCTGAAAAAGAATATATATATGTATATATATGTACATATATATACATATATATAAACTGAATCACTTTGCTATACACCAGAAACTAACACATTATAAATCAATTACACTTCAATAAAACAAACAAAAAAGATGCAGAAATTAACTCAATTGCTCTGACAATTTTATAAAATGATATAATTTCATATAAAATAAACATGAATTTATTTTAGTCTCCACGTAATAGAGAAAATACTAAAAAAAGGGAGGGAGAAATATATGTAATGATACACACCAAATTTACAAATAGGACAAAGCTGGGTAGGAGTGACGGATAAAGACTTCCCCTTTTTTATTTTCTATGCCTCAAATTTATTAATTTTTTTCTAATAAGCATACAGTCTCTTGAATGTTAAAATTAAAAATTTAAATCAATGAATACATCTACACTGACCTAACCACTAAGGGACTCAAGGGAACATGGTAAATACATATAATATATAGGTGGAGTAAACATATATTTCTCATGTTGAATCTCTCTATCCAAGAACATGGTATTTATTTCCATTTGTTAAAGTCTATTTTTGTGAGTTGCAAGGTGTTTTAAAATAATTACTTAATTAAAAAAAATGTTTCAAGTCAAGACATGCAGGCCAATTAAAAATGAGAATTATGTGAAAAGCATATGAAATAAATTTTTAGAACATCTTGCAGATAAATCTTTTACAAATATTTTCACCCAGTCTATGGGTGGTCTTCTTATTCTCTTGTCAATTTCTCTTGCACAGAAGAAGTTTTAATTTTAGTGTAGTATAGTTTATCAATTATTTCTTTCATGGACCATGCCTTTGGTGTTGTATCTAAAAAGTAATCACCCTACCCAAGATGATCTAGATTTTTTTCTGTTCCCGTCTATGAATTTTATGTTTTGCATTTCATTTAAGTCTCTGTTCCACTTTAAATTAATACTGTGGAGGGTAATGGGCTGTGTCTAGATTTTTTTTTTTTTTTGCATGTGGATGTCCAATTGTTCCAAAACCATTTATCTTTCTATATTTGCTCCATGGTATTGCCTTTCCACCTTTGCCAAATGTCAGTTGAGTATGTATATATATGGAGGTCTATTTCTAGATTCTATATTCTGTTCTGTTGATCTACTTGTCTATTCTTTCACAAATACCAGACTCTCTTGATTATTATAGCTTTATTTTGTCTTGAAGTCATGTAGTGTCCTCCTGAAACTTTGATCTTTTCCTCTAATATTGTGTTGGCTATTCTGAATCTTTTGACTATCTATATAAACTTTAAATCAGTTTGTCAATATCCAAAATAACTTGCTGAGATTTTTACTGGAACTGTTATGAATCTATAGATCAAGTTTGGAAGAAATGACATCTTAAAATTGAGTCTTCCTATCAATGAACATAGAATATCTATTTATTTAGTTCTTTGTTATCTTTCATCAGAGTTTTTTAGTTTTTCTCATATAGATCTTATACTTATTTTATTAGACTTATACCAAAGTATTTCATTTTGGGGTGGGGGGGCTGGTAAGATAGTGTTGTATTTTTAAATTCAAATTTCACTTGTTCATTGTTGGTATATAAAAGAGAAATTGGCTTTTATATATTAACCTTGTATCCTGAAAACTTGTTATACTTGCTTATTAGTTCCTAGAGTTTCTTTGTTGATTCTTTTGGATTTTCTGCATAGAAAATCATGCCATCTGTGTACAAAGACAGTTTTATTTCTTCATTCCCAGTCACTGAACATTTTATTTTCTTTGCTTGTCTTACTGCATTACCTAGGACTTCCAGTATGATGTTGAAAATTGATAGTAAGAGGGGACACCCTTGCTTTGTTTCTGATCTTAGTGAGAAAGCTTCCAGTTTCACAGCATTACGTATGATGTTAGCTGTGGGTTTTTGTGGATATTCTTTATCAAGTTGAGGAAATTCTTCTTGATTCCTCGCTGACTGAGAGGTTTATGTTTTGTTTTGTTTTGTTTATATCATAGATAGGTGTTGGAGTTTTTCAAATGCTTTTTCTGCATCAATTGTTATGATCATGTGATTTGTTTTCAGTCTGTTGATATAATGGATTACATCAGTTGATTTTTGAATGTTGAACCAGCCTTGCATACCTAAAATAAATCCCACTTGGTCATGATGTATAATTCTTATTATACATTGTTGTATTCAACTTGCTTTTATTTCAAGAATTTTTGCGTCTATGTTCAAAAGAGGTATTTATCTCTAGTTTTCTATTGTTGTAAGGTCTTTGTTTGGTTTTGGAATTAGCATAATGCTAGCCTCCTAGAATGAGTCAGAAAGTACTCCTGCAGCCTCTATCTTCTTGAAGACATTATAGAGAACTGGGTAAAATTTTTTCCTTAAATGTTCAGTAGAATCCACCAGTGAACCCATCCAGGCCTGGTGCTTTCTGTTTTGGAAGGTCAATTATTATTGATTCAAGTACTTTAATAAATATAGGTATATTCTAATAGTTTATTTCTTCTTCAATGGGTTTTAGCACATTGTATCTTTTAAGGAACTGGCTCATTTCACTTAGGTTACTAAATATTTGAACATAGAGTAGTTCATTTATTATCTTTTTAATGCATATAATTAAATAGATTCACTTACTATCATTTTAATATACATGGGATCCATAGTGATAGTCCCTCATTCATTTGACATTGGTAATTTGTACCTTCTCTTATTTCTTAATTAGCCTGGCTAGAGATTTATTGATTTTATTGATCTTTAAAAGAAAAAAAAAACAGCTTCTGCTTTCAATTTTCTCTATTGATTTCCTGTTTTATTTTCATTGATTTCTCCTCTATTATTATTTTTTCCTCTGCTTAATTTTGATTTAATTTTATCACCTTTTCTTGTTTGTTTGTTTCCTAAGGTAGGAGCTTAGATTATTGATTTTAGGTTTTTCTTATTTTTTTAAAATTTTTATTGGAGTATAGTTGCTTTACAATACTGTGTTAGTTTCTACTGTATCTTCTTTTTTAATATATGCATTCAATGCTATAAATTTCCCATGAAGCACTACTTTTGCTGTATTGAATGATTTTATTTTTATCTTCATTTGGTTCAAGATATATTTAAGTTTCTCTTAAGATTTCTTATTTGACCCAGGTATTATTTAGAAATATGTTGTTTAATCTCTGTGACTGTTAATACTATGTATCAACTTGACTGGCCACAACATGCCCAGATTAAATATTACTTCTGGGGTATTTCCAAATGAGGTCAGCATTTGAAATAGTGGAGTCACTAAAGTAGATTACCCTCCCAAATGTGGGTGAGCATCATCCAATCCATTGGGGGCCTGAATAAAACAAAATGTGAGGGAAGGTAAAATGTCCACCCTTTTTTCTGCGTAAGTGATTGTGCTGGGATATCTCTTCTCATCTTCTCCAGCCCTTAGGCTGAGAATTACCCCTGATTCACAGGATTTCAGACTTGGGCTGAATTATACCACCAGCATTTCTGGTTTTCCAGCTTCCAGATGTTATATTATGGGACTTCACAGCCTCCATAATCACATGAGCCAAGTCTTAATAGTAAATAAATAAATTTCTCCTACTGCTCTGTTTCTCTGGAGAACTATGTCTAATACAATCTGTAAGTATTTTGAAATTTCCTATCTTTCTGTTATTTATTTCTAGTTTAATTTCATTATGATCTAAAATTAGACACTGTATGATTTCCATTTTTAAAAATTTGTTAAGGTATGTTTTGTGGCACTAGCTGTGGTTTGTCTTTGTGAATATTCCATGTATTCTGCTGGATGAAATAGCTGATAGGTATCAGTTATATCTAATTGGTTGATGGTGCTTTTGAGGTCAACTATGTCCTTACTGATTTTCTGCCTACTGGACTTGTCATTTTCTTATAAAAGAGTGTTTTAGTCTCCAACTATATACATGGATTTACTTATTTCTCCTTGCAGTTCTATCAGTTTTTGTCTTACGTATTTTGACACTTTGTTGTTAGGTGCATACATATTAAGGATTTTTATGCCTTCTTGAAGAATTGGCTCCTTCATCATTGTACAATGCCCCTCTTTATCGTTGATAATTTCCCTTGCTCTAAAGTCTGCTTGTCTGAAATTAATATAGCTTCTCTCACTTTCTTTTGATTACTGTTAGCCCAATATATCTACCTCTATCTATTTACTTTCAATCTACATGCATCTTTTTATTTAAAGTGGGTCTCTTTTAGACAACACATAGTTGGGTCTTGCTTTTTGATTCATTCTGACAATCTTTTTTAAGTGGTGCATTTAGATTATTGATGTTCAAAGTGATTATTAGTTCAGTTGGATTAATATCTACCATATTTGTTACTGTTCTCTATTTATTTCTCTTTCTCTTTGTTCCTAACATTTTTTCCACTGGTTGTCTGCTTTTTGTGGTATTTATTGAGTATTCTTTTTGATTCTATTTTCTCTCATTTCTTAGCATATCATATATATATATTTTTTTAGTGTTTCTAGTGTTGGCTATAGAATTTACAATACAAGTAATCCAAGTCCCCTTTCAAATAGCACTACATAACATGTAGTAGAGTACTTTAAAATAAAAATAATATTGATTTCTCCCTTCCATTCCTTGTGTCATTGCTGTCATCCATTTCACTTATACATAAACATATATATATACATATATAAAAACATGTTTATATATATTTATTTTTACTTAGTTATATATATGTAAACATACTTATTCAAATACTTTGTTTTTATTATCTTGAACATACTTTTATCTGTTATATCAATTAAGAATAAAAGTAATACAATTTTTTATTTTACCTTCACTTATACCATCTCTCATGCTGCTCCTTTCTTTATATAGATATGAATTCCTGACCTGTATTATTTTCTTTCTCTCTGAAGAATTTCTGTAATATTTCTGTCAAGGCAAGTCTACTAGCAACATTCCTCAATTTTTGTTTGTCTGAAAAACTTTTTATTTCTCCTCTACTTTTGAAGGATTTTTTTTTTTGCAGTGTACAAAATTTCTAAGTTGGTCATTGTTTTCTTTCAATACTTTAAATATTTCACTTCAGTCTCTTCTTGCTTGCATAGTTTCTAAGGGGAAATAAGATATAATTCTTATCTTTGTTCCTCTGTAAATAACATATTTTTTTCCTCTGGTTTCTTTCAAATTTTTTTCTTTATCTTTGATTTTCTGCAATCTGAATGTGGTGTATCTAGGGATAGAGGGACAGATTTTGGTTTTTACTTTTTTATTTGTTTGTTTTGTGCTTTTATTCTGTTTAGTGTTCTCTGACTTTCCTCAATCTGTGGTTTGATGTCCGAATTAATCTGCGTAAATTCTAAGTCATTATTGATTCAAGTATTTCTTCTATTCCTTTCTCTCTTTTTTCTGTTTTGGGTATTCCTATTACACATAAGTTATACATTTTGTAGTTGTCCCATAGTTTTGGGATAGTCTCTCTCTTTTTTTTTTTTTTTTTTTTTACAATTTTTTCCTGTTTTCTTTTTAGTTTTGCAAATTTCTGTTGACATATTCTCAGGCTCAGAGTCTTTCCTCAACCCTAGCATTTCATTTTAATTCTTTCTTGGAATTTCCATTTCTCTGCTTATAATACTCATCTGTTCTTGCATGTTGTCTATTTAATCCATCAGAACACTTAGCATAATCATTAATTTTTTAAAAATTCCCACTCTGATAATGACAATTCCAACAGCTCTGCCACGTCTTGTTCTAATGCTTGCTCTGACTTGTTTATTATATATTTATTTATTTTGCCTTTCGATGTGCCTAGTAATTTTTTTCTTGATAACCAAACATAATGTACCATTTAAAAAGAACTATGGTTGATAAGCCTTTAGTACTATAGTAGTATGGTGTGTCTACATTAGACATATTCTGTAGTCCTATGATGAAGTCTCAATCTAAGTCCTTAGATAGTATCTCTTAACTCTGAACTTCACCAGTGCTTAGTTTTTTTCCTCCTTTAGAACAGGATGGCTAGAGCAGTACATAGTTGAGTATATGTCTTCCCCCAGGTCAGTTAAGCTCTGAAATAGCTCTAGTGGTTTAAGCTCTAGTAATATAGCTTCTCTTGAGGGCAAGGGTTATACAAAAATTTTCTGGCATATTTCCAGATGGTTAATTTTTCCCTCCCTCTACCAGAAGCAGGAGGGAATTTTTCTTTGATATTCACTGTGGGAACTTGGTCAAGTTACTGGAGGTAAAACCCAGAAAAGTATGGGTGTACCCTATGACTGGGTTTCCCTGTAGTTTTTAATTCTCAGAATTGCCTACAATGAGTCTCCAGTAATTTGTCGATTACAATTTGCTTTTCCTGCACTGACACTGTTCCCACAGAGATTTCTGCTGGTGGGTTTCTCCTCCAGTAATTTGTGATTCTCTATATTCACCTGTCTTTCTAATTATGAAGGCTACAGTTTGCCCTATAACCTCACTTCTCTGACAGCACCAAGAAACATTGTTGAATTTTTGACTTCTTTGTGTTTCTTTTATAGTTGTTGTTAAGACAGAATGAAGACTTCCAAGTTCTTAACATGTTGGACGAGAATCCAGAAACCTTTATTTTTTAATATTTGTTTTATAAGGTGCTACATTGCTCTAAATCCTTAACTTGGAGTACATGTGACGAATAAGCTGCTGTTGGTCTCATATGTCCAGTGACTGGTGCCGTGTGTCTAGCCACCCTCTTGACCCTAGAAGTCTCTCCAACAACAGGGTGACTAGGAGGTGATTGCAACACTAGTTGATAAGATTTAAATAAATAAATGAATAAATACATATTTCCTTTGATATACATATTCATTATGAATAATCTGAATATTATTATTTATAATATTCAATCTTAAACCTAAGATTTAAATGTGTATTTATTTCCATATTCATATTATCTTGAAAATAGACAAGTAATTTCTGGGGAAGAGACAAATTATTATTACTTATTTTCAGGAATAATTGATTTTTTCTCCCTTTATCCCCAAAAATAGCATTTGATAAAAACTCATTACCACTGACAAAGTAAAAGAAGTATATTAAGATGTGAATTTAAAAGTCACACAATAATCTCCAATGTTATATAATTTCTGTAAGCATATTTCATTCCCTCATTTTTAAAGATAGGTGTTGTTTAGGAGATAAACATGTTCCCAGAGGTTGTTCCCATCATCACACACAGTATATTAAGTGAAGTAATTGACAACAGAGCTGTGACTCCAGAATTCAGTATCTAGATTACCTTAGTCATTGTTAAAATTGTATTACTATAATATATGATGTTTTTTGGACACTGTAATGTAGCATTACCTTAATATGAGAATAATCCATACACCGTGATTGTGCCAGATACATAAAGTCCATAAGTCCCTCAAATATTCTGTTTACCTCATATAGCAAACAACTAATTTTACACATAATCTCCAGATGCTTTACAAGTACCTATTAGCTCTTTTCCTTTGTAGTACTGGCTTGGTACCATCACATTTTTACCCACTGTCAAACAAAAATCACTGCCTCTATTTTTCTTTACTTTAGAATTCTCTGGAGAGTAGAGGTGCTTGACAGATATTAGTTGCACAGATCTTTTCAAAATTTGTCACTGACATAAGCATGACAGTAGGAATGGTAGCAGGGTGATGGTGATTCTATTGTTGTTACAGTTTTCCTGTCTCTTTGGCAAAGTAATACTTCACTTTAATTTAGAATCAGTGAGTGAGCAAAGATTGAGCTTTTAGTTAAGAAAGCACAGGATTATTATCTGATCATCCCCACTGTAAACTTCAATAACAATTTTTAAGAATATCTACCAATTCTATTCCTTTCATATCTTTTTCTAGAATAATATGGAGAAAATGATATGATTTATAATATGATTACATGTTTTTCATGTTTCAGTGATAAGAAACACCTTTTAAACATGTTTCACAATATTGACTTAGAGGAGAGTTTTTTAGATGGCAACAAATTTTAAGTTAGAAAAGACTTTAGTGATTACAGATAAACTCATCTATAGGTTAAATGGTTTTCCTAAAGTTTTATTGACAGGGTTTTATGCAATGAAACCTGGTCTTCTGATTCTAATGTGGCTTCATAATTATTCCACAATCTTCCAGTTAATTAGCTACAATTTTAAATAAAATTTGAGGAAACCATCAACAGAAATGAGAAAAAGAAAGTTAATAAGAAGGATTTATAACTTAAACATAAAATACAGGTAGAAAAATCTATTGGGGGAGACATTCTATAAAATGTATTTCATAACTTGCTTTAACCACAATAGACGGTAGAAGGGTGATTATAACAACATCGTAATTGCAAATATTACTATTGAAGGTATGAAAGTAGAGCCTTCTCATGTACAAAAATCCTTTTACCGAATTAGCGAAGAAAACTCCAAAGTGTAATTACCCTTGTATAGTGGATAAATACAGAATAATTATTATGGGAATGAGCTGAATGATCTACAATGTCATCTAATTTCTCATCATTAGGTGTTAATGTGTCTATGGGGTCACCTATAGATGGTAAAGACTGCACATGTAAAACTTCAAGAAATATTCAACTTACTCAAAATACATTAATGTGGTACTTAATGACAGCAAAAGTAAAAGTTTAGAAGTATTAAATTCACACTACATACACTTTACATACCAAAAAATGAAGACTATTCGGTGGATTTCTGATAACATTTCTAGTTTCTTTTCATAAAACTATTGAAAACCCTAAAAGGAAAACACGATGACTGTTTTATTTCCATTATCCAAATTCAGGTGACTCTTTCTCACCTGCCATTGTAAATTTCCATCTCAGTCTCTGCTTGGATGTTACTTTCTTTTATTAAGGCCTTATCCTCAATTTTCTATAGTTTAATTTATCAAGTTATCTCTGAATAAGGTTCATATCTATTGCTATATGTGGAAGCTTACTGCCTCCAAAATCAAGTTTGCAGCTACATTTACTTTTCAAAGTTTGACTTTTTTTTTAGTTTTTACAGTTTACCTCTATAACACAGATATGAGTGGGAAGGGTTGAGAGTTTTATCTTATATTTGATTCAAAAGCAGTTTCTCCCTCCTGAGAAAGGTAAGAGTCACATAGATTTAGCAACCTAACGACAAGATCAAGAAGTTGCCAAAGTGAAGGGATTTGAGAAAAAGGAATATGAAAATAAGAATTAGAGAGCTGAAAGATGAAAAAGAGAAAGCAGGAAGAAAAGTCCAGGACATGTTTTGTAGCTTCTTATTTATTTTTGTAGTTTATTTGTTTTACATTTTTAATTTAATAAGGATAAGCTTCCTGGTTTTACTCAGTTTATGGTACTGTCAAAAGATGGCAGGGGTGGGTGAGGGAGACAGAGAGGGAGAAAATTTTATTGTGGTCTGGCTTGAAATTTTCCACATTGAGAAGAAATGTCATCAATATATAATTTTCTCAATAAAGATAAACATTCATCCCCGTTCTAGCTTTAGAACATTAATAGATGTTTTTAATCTACGTATTTGGCATGCTACAGAGTTGGAACTATTTACCAATTGTCAAATACACTATTAATATATCATAAATATTTCTATATGAAGAGAGAACAAGGTGACCACATTGGGGAGGTTAATGATAACAGCTAACATTTTAAAGTTTGATGTGCAAGGTAATGTTTTAATCACCCGGTGTGTTTTATGACATTTCATCCTCACTACAACTTTTGAAGTAGGTGCTATTATTATCCTAATTTTATAGAAATCAAAACACATATATAGGGCAAAATATCTGGAATATTAAAGCCGAAATGAATGCCTGATGACCACAGTATCTGTAATAAACTCAAAGTAAGGTTTTTTGAGTAAACTAATCACTCAAAGTAAAACAGCTTTGAACCTATTCCAAACTTCCTAATGGCCTCAAGTCTTGTTTGAACAAAATTGTACCGTGGTTGGGATGCAAATTTTATGAGCTCATCGTAAGAAACCTTGGGTTCTATAGAGTTTAAAGAAGATTGAATTAATGACTATTGAAGATGGAAGGAACCCAGAGAGTCCTTGTACTTCGTTCTAAATTTATAGATGAAGAAACTGAAAGCTAGAGAATGTAACTGCCTGCTCAAGTCAAGGACCTAGTTGGTGGTCAAGGTTACGTTAATTCAGATTTCCCAACTCAGGTTATGGATTCTACACTCTCCCACCTCTCAGATTAAAATTTCATTGGAAGAATACTCTAGGTATTTTGTAACAGCTAGAGATTATAATTGGGCTAAACTGAGTCATGAATTCCATTCTTCCAATTAAAGTTCCTTGCAAAATAAAAATGTACATTATGTTATAAATTTGCTTTTGTAATATTAATTTAAAACTCAGACTATTAGTATTTTTAAATGTCATATATCAGAATTGTATTGAACTTCTAATTGAATATATCTATGACAAACTTTAAGATTAATAAACATTTGATATTAAAATCTTAAAAATAGAAAGAATTCTGAATTATGAGTAAAAAGGATTGTACTCTACTCCCAGTCTTTAAATGAACTATATTCCTTGTGGAAGTCACTTTGCATCTCTAAATTTAATTTTCATCATCTGCAGACCAAGGTATTTGAATTTAATGTCATTTGTGATTCCTTTTAGTACTAAATTCCCACACTCCTGTTTGAATTTCAGTTATCTCACTCTGATTGCAATTCCTTTCTAATTGCAAGCTCTTTTTTCCATCCCTCATTTTTCCAAATATCTTACTCTCTACTGTCATATTCATTATCCTAAACACTGCTGTGATAACAGCATTCATGCAGAATCCTTCAATGACTGCTCATTTCATTATAATTAAAAATCAAGTGTATTACCCTGGAATTTAAGACTTTACTTTTTTTTTCTTTTGTTTTTTAATAGTAGGGTCCTAAACAAACTTTCAACCTGTAGCAAAAAGTCTATCTAGTTTAGAAGGCTTTAAAAATTATTCTTGTATATCAAACATTTACAGCTCTTTATTTTTTTTTAAAAAATTGAAATCAAAATAAGTAACTGTGAAATATACTTCATCTTCTGTACTATCTACACTAATTTTCCTGGACCGCCGGCTTGCTGATAGCATATCCTGGGATTTCTTTCCCTTTATAATCATGTGACCCAATCCCTCATAATAAATCCACTTCTATGTATCTGTGTCTATATCTATATCTCCTATTGATTTTGTTTTTCTGGAGAACGCTTGTCTTGAGAAGATTTTTTTCTCAGCACTATACATTAAAATATTCCAGTATCCATTAATAGAATTACTAAAAGCAAAGCACTAAACAAATGAGAGGGTATATAAGATAATGAAAGAAACAATAGAAGAAAAATGGTTTTAGCCAAACTAAAGGAGTTTTCAGATAGAAAGAACCAATAAGTACCTCTTTAAATGAGTGAAAAAACTTCCATACCTAATTTCGTTGATGTGAAATGTAAGAACACTAAGATTCAAGATTTAAAACTAAATATCCCCAAAGACAAAGTATACTACAGAGGAACAAGAATCTGAGTGTTGTTACAACTTGGCAAACACTAGCTGAGGATAATAGAAACAGACTCAATGGAAAAAGAAAGACATGATGAATGCATGTAATGTGACATCTGGTTTTATTTATCAATATGTCTTTTCCTAAGGACAGGTAAAACTATTTCATCAGGTTTGACTAAAACAATTTTCTTATTATTGGTATGATCTTAATTTCTTATCTTTCTTTTTTCCACTTCTGATGATGAATTTTATCTGCTTCCATGTCTCCCAAATTACTTTTTCATCCATACAGCTCTATGACAGATCTTTAATTTCTCAAATCATAACACATTAATTAAACAAAAATAGACTCTATAATTGAGTAAAGATTATACTCTAAGTTCTAAAAATCTCCATTAATTGACTTTTAAGATAGCTTTATTTCCTTTCTCTGGAACAAATATACATTAGTGTGTTTTACTACCCACCAGACAGTCGTTTCCCTTTTCTATTTGCACTGTGCTCTAGTATTTTTCTCGTCTGTGTGTTTCTTGTTAATCTGTGATTATGTTCCCTCTGTTGAAGTAATAAGTAGTATTTTTCTAGATTGTCTTTCAGTGAGGACAATAAACTTGAGATAGTTCAGAGCTGAAATAGATTTCTAATTATATAGATATAATGATGCCACCATACCTGTTAAAAACTACCATGCTTTCTTTTGGTTGTAAAACTCTGGGTGACTTTTAATCATTTAAGATGCATTTTCATGTCACTACCATACATAATTTTAGTAAACACATGTTTCTTGTCAACTATCAATTCTTTAAGGGAATCAGCCTTCTTGAATTCCATATGGTCTAAGAGAATGTGTCAACGACCATCTCAATCCTTCTCAAAAAGTATACAGTACATCCTGGTCACATAATTGATTCAAGGAAGAACATTCACTGAAGCCAAGTGAGCTATGTAGTTTTACTCTTAGGATTGGAAGTATAGACCCTGTCCTACCCATACAACACAGTATAGGTTGGATTTAATCTTGAACGATCTGAAGTCAACTTCCTTACTTCACCTAAAGAGAATAATCTGAGAATGAAATCTACATATGAAAGGTAGAATACAGATGAAAAGAGTAACAGAAACTTGACCACATTGCAAACTCCCAGTACCCACTTGTATTTTAAGCTATGGGTTTCCTAATTAATTCAGCTGAATTTCTTTCACTTGCACTTGAAAAATTCTCAGTTAATACAGAGGTATTATCTCAATTTTACATAAGATGAAACTAAGATTGAGAATTTAAGTAACTCTGTCAGTGTCATGCCCACATGTGCATGCATGCACACATTTATTGATCTTTTTATCTACTTGCTTGTTTGAAACATTCTTATTCCCTCCAAAATTGAAAAACAAATACTATATAACAGGCACCATGCTAGGCATCTATATTTCACAATCTAATATCCTTTCACTAAAACAAACTTGTAAATAAATAAATAAACAAATACACAAATGAACTAACTACAACTGTGGAAAAGACAATTAATTGATCACTTAACATAAATACTTTCCCCGTTCCTCTAAAATTATTTAGTTATTAAGGCCATCTGAAAACATTAATGTCACAAGATATACTGTGGTGCAATGGGTGGGTGGAATTTTGTTGGAAGGTTTCTGAGAGGAGTTACCCTTCAACTTTTCTCACCATTTGCTAGACTGGCCCACTTTTTAACAGTAGGAGTGAAGCTCTCATACTTTGTAGTATCAATGAAAATCACTGAAATATGGAATAAAGAAGTAGAATATCCAGGGATTCCTTTAATATTCAAATCAAATAATTAATACTGAGGTTGTAATTGGACGTGTTTCCTCAGGTGATACCTTCCTATATGTAGCAGTTACATAGCGCTTTACTAAGATCTACTAGAAAAATATAAACTCTCATTTCACTGGCTTTTCTGTGTAGAGTCTTTCAACATGTGTTCTTGATTTATGGGTTCCATCTGCTTAATTCCAGAGTTAATCATCCCCTATATGTTTTCAGAAGCGGCCCAACTAATTTAATACCCAGCATCCTTGACAATGACACATAATCTCCGCCACCCCAAGTGTATTTCCTAATACTAAGCTTCCTAAACTGTCTGAAATCCAAGTATCGCTGATTTTTCTATAGTCCATATACACGATATTAATGGGAACATAATCATTTTTCTTTTCCAAACTGGCTTCCTTAGAATCTTATAGATATATGATCCCTAAAGAATCCACAATGAAATGTACTATTTGGCAACGTCACATATAGAACCAAGTATCTATTTCTGGATTTAAGAATTTTTGAAAATATTTCCACAAAATTTTCTGCAATATCTTGTCACATTTGTTCAAAATATCCATATAGCTCTTCAGTTCCGTACTTAGAAGACTGGCTCTATTGGAGAAGTACACTTCTCACAATGGTTTTAGGGTTGGACACATGACTTTCTTTAGAAAAGGAAATATGCACAGAAGTGGCATAATCCACCTCCGAGTAAAAGTTCTAAGAAACAAGATTAGGATTTTTCTTTCAGTCTGGATCCTGAATGAAGACTCTATAAGCAGAGCCAAATCTGACCCATAGCAACATACAATATGAGCAAGAAATAAACTTTTGGTATTGCTATGTTTTAGGAGTTATCACTACAGCATAACTAGAAAAAGCTAATATATTCATACTACTTACAATTCTTATATGATACTTATTTTTGGTATCTGACACTAATTTTGGAAATCTCTTGGCCATTATTTATTCCAATATTTCCTTCTTGCTTTATAAATATTTGTTTCATTTCACAAAATTTGATTCTTATGGTGAGTAATGAAAATTTGGCTAATCTTCAAAACTGTTCCAGTTAGAGGAATCTGGCTACTGGTATTCTCTATGATTCCATGAAGGTCTTTTAGAATATATCTGCTGCGATTAAAATTAGAGTTGGAAAATTTTTCAGATGTTTCTACTCATTTGCATTATATTATTTTTCCTTGTAATTTACACTGCCTCAACTAATACACCTAGGAACTTAACATGCTTTCGGCTTCCTATATTAATATTTTCTCTTCTATACTCCAGATCATCACAAATATATTTGAATAAACTTCCCCATTAATACATAGGGATAAAGATAACAATTTTCTCAGAACTGATAATCAAATTGAAGCTAGAATAGTCAAGACAGTTCACTGGAAAATGAATTTTTTTCTGTCTTGTTTTAGTAATATTTAGTATTTATCTTATTTTGAAAATTGCTTTTATATCTAATTTTATGATGTTATGAAACCAAAAGTTCTAAACTTTTATTCACTCTTTTTTTGGCAGCTAGCTACTGAGCACCTTTTACATCTCATAGATTGTGCTTATTCCTGTATTTATCAAAAAAATCATGAGCAATATGAAAAATAATATGCGTGTTAGTGATTCATTTATGTTGTAATGTTCAGAGATTAACAAAATCTATGTAAGTATTAAGAGGAACCTGTCATTAATTCTTCCACTAATTTATGTCATCTTGGGTAACATAAAATCTATATACTTCAGGTTTCTCAAAGAAAAAGGCAATATCTTATTTTTTTATTTCATAGGGTTGTAAAGCAAAAGCAAATGAATATATCTATGATACGTTCTAACATTTGAAGACTATAAAACAAGTGAAAATCACCAAATTAAATGATTTTTACTATGGACATATTTTATAGTAACCTATAAAAATGCATCATATCCCTTTATTCTTTATAAAGTACTGTTTCAACAAAAAAACATAACGGAGAAAGTGGAAATCAGATTATAAAAATGTTTTCTGGTCCTATGTGTGTACAGGTGCACATCCACACACAATTACCTTCAGTCTACAAAACATTAGTTTCCTAGAAATTGCCTTATAGACACACACTCTCATTATCAAATCATGAGCATCAGCACAGCTGTTCATGTCAGCGTTAAAATGATTATCTTCAAATGGGCTTCACATGTGTGAAAAATAAGAGTTTTATTCTCTCATCTCTGCCAACTTTCTCACTAATCTATCCTCATTTTACTTGAAGCATGTCCAGATAAAACCATAAAAGGTAAAACTATGGGTTTAATGTCCTGCTGTTAGTCCATACATAATAATTAGAAAAAAATATGAAAGACATTTCAATCTGTTCTCTGATTTGTAGTACATCTAGGCACATGATACTATGTTAAATATTTTAATAAAGAGCTGATATATTTTAATTAGTATATGTGTATATATATTTATATATGATGAATCACATTTATGACTATATGTGTGCATATTTAAATATGCCTATTATTTATTTCTCCATAATACAAGCAAGCACACATTCATAAGTGGAAACTACAAGTTGTGTTCTTTATTCATAGCTATATTACTATGCAAAACCCATTTTTACTAAGTAGTATGCTTTCCTTCTTGCATATATGTCAATAAAATTTTTTCTCAAGTCATGGTATTTTTCATTCTTTTTGGAAATAAACAATAATCGACCTCTCTAACTGGGAGGTTGCATATCAAATGTACCTTTAATTCTACGGTACAGCTCTGCATGCTCAATATTTGTTTCACATCACTGTCATATCCTGGCAGATTTGAATGACAAGTCCAAAAGCTGCCATTTTAAATTTTGTGTAAAGAGAGGAAAAAGCAGACCATTTTGTAAATAGGTTTTCTTGCTTTCTAAAATGAATGGGGTGCATGAATTTGTGCAGCCCAGTTAAAATCTATAATTATAACGACATGGCTGCATCAAGAAGGATTCAGCAAACACCAAGAAACTGCTAACTATAGTTGAAAATTTTATGAATACCAAATTAATACCCACTACAGAGCCACCTTTAAAGTCACATTTACTGAGGGAAATGTAAATTTGCTGGATGCTATTGAGAAAGCAAACATTATTTCAAGCACTAGGAATGAAAGTCCAGAACTTTAATAAACACCTATTTCTAGTTTTAATCCATGCAATTAAAAAGGTCAAAAGTGCTAATGTTGATAAAGGTCTTTTAGAAAGAGAAGTAGTAGATGAGACCCTCGTTATCAATCATCATCAAGAAATGTCTTGACAGCAATTATCACACCGTCATAAAATAAGTATCTCAGAGGATTCTCAAGAGCATAAGCACATTTTCGTACCCAAACAAACTCTAATTTTACATTATTAAAGACACAGGGATAAAGGTGTATTTCATACATCTAACACAATTATGCTGAAATTTGCAAAATATGCTTCGCAGATTGGATATGTTTGGTCATAATTATATTAAATAGTAGCTCATATAATATTTTACTTTTGATGTGTCCTCTCAAATTATGTACTCTGCACAGGGCATGGTATTTGCCAGAGCAATTGGATATTTGATTTCATTATTATTATAATATTTTGGTGATAAAGTGGTAAGATTTCTATTTTAATAAAGAAAAAGATGCAGGATTATTGTAAAATTTTATGCTTACAATAAATTTCTAATTTAGAAAAATAAAGTAAATACAGGCATTAAAATAAAAACATATGACTCAGAGATGATAAATGAATCTAAAGAAGTTAGAATTATGTGATATCTTCCAAAGTTACTCATTAGTAATTTCACAGTTTGAGAAATAAAATGGGAAAGATATTTAGTAATAAACATAAACAGTCATTCATTGATTAATTTATACACTGAGTCCCTATTAATTTCCAGTTAAGTGTACTAGCCACTTCTTATATACTTAATATAGTGTACTAATATTGGGTGTCAATAACAGTAATATTTTAAGGGGTATATAAAAATGTTGGTTACACCTTCATTAATTCACCATTCACTAGTCATTTACACTAGTCATTGTGATAACTTCTAGTGATAAAAATAAAGATGAGAAAAATTCCTTGCTCTTGGGTAGCTCTAGTACTAATGTTACCCACTGCAACATGATAATTACATTGACAGAATTGTGTTTAAAATGCTGTAAGAATCCAAATGTTACTCTGCCCTACGGGATCCAAGAAAGATGGCAGAGGCAATATCAGATAAGCAATGCAATACCAGATGAGTAATTTCAGCAGAGGCGTGGAAACAGTAAGAAAGAATAAAATTGGAATGCTAGAAATAACCACAAAACACTAACACAAATGAAAAATTACTTAATGTAATTATCAATAGACTCAACATTGTGGAAGAAAAAAAATCTGTGCATTTGAAGGTTGGTCAATAAAAATTACCCCAAAAGCAATGCAAACAGGAAAAAAGGTTAAAAAAAAAAAAAGCAAACAAATAAAAACAAAACCCCCATACTATTCAAGACCTAGGACATGATATAAAAAGATTAATATACATGTTATTGGAATCTTAGAATGAGAAGACAGAAAGAATAGGGAGAAAGAACTATTGAACGAAATAAGAGCCAAGAAATTTCCAAACTTAGTGTCAGACTCCAATAATGTCTTGTCAATATCAGGTATTACCTAACACGATACAGTGAGAAGGGCACTTCACCTCCCTTGTATTCTCCCCCAAATCAATAACCCCAGTCTCATGATGAGAAATCATTAGACAAAGCCAAATCAAGGGACATTCTATAAAATGCCGAACTACTAATTCTTCAAAAGTGACAAGTTTAAGAAGAATAAGGAAAGATTAAAAAACTCACAGATATTGGGGTGTTACTGGGACATGATAACTAAATGGAATATGATATTCAGGACTGAATCTTGGCACAGTAAAATGACATTACTGAAAAAGGCTAGCAAAATTTGAATAAAATCTACAACTTAGCTAATAGCATTGTACTACTGTTACTTTCTTGATTATGATAAATATACAATGTTTATGTAAAATAATAACATTTGGGGAGCTGAATGAAGGGTGTAAGAGATCTTTCTGTACTATCTTTGCAACTATTATCTTTGTTAATCTAAAACAGTTCCAAAATAAGAGCTTAAAGAGGTATTAAAAAATAAATTTGGATACAAAAATGTAAAATAAAGGTTCAAAATAATATAATTCTGAAAGTTTCCTATACTCTATAAACATATACTTTATTTCCATATGTTTCTCTTCTAATGGTTGATGTTTATAAAATATAAAAATTCATTTTGAATTGAAAATGCTTCTTGTTTCTTTAAATTTAATACTCATAATAGCATTTAAGAAAGTGCAAATCAAAGCCTATTGCCATTATTAGAAAACATTAAAGTCTAAAAGGAGAGTTAGTTGTATTCTGAGGAGGTAGAAGTTTGAAAGGATTGTCACATGAGCAAAAGATGCAAATTTAAATGGATTATAGTTGGAAATAAATATTCTGATTATATTATATATGCTATTTGTTATTTATATTAAATAAATATTTTGATTATATAACCACAATCTTCCTGGTTAGTCAAATGTAACCAGACAATTTCATTACATGTAAAGCAAATCTAAAGGGATATCACAAAAATATGTTCAGATAATGGAAAGATTCATTAAGTAGAAAGAGAGTCGTTATAAAATCTGTTAACAAAAACTCTCTTGTCTAAACTACTTAATGGACACACAATTCCAGGTTAATATGTGTATGATGCAAAACACTATGTCAATCCTTATTTTTACCTAATCTAATTGTAAGGAGATTTTTAACATTAAAAGAATATCCAGTTTTAGTGCATTCTAGTTATCTATGCATTTTGTCCCTATGCATATTTAATACTTTTAAATAATTGTTTATGTCGTATAGCTTCTACCATATATACATCTCTCAAATTATTATCTCTGCTCTCTTTGTGATGCCAAATCTTATTGAGAACAATAATCTTTTTTTTTTTTTTTTAACAAAGTTCAGCAGGATGTATATGAATCAGTGTGTGGAATATTTGCAGAAATGCATCTTTATAAAGAGAAAAAGTAAGAGGTGTATTTCTCAAAACATTCCTCATCCTCACATTCACTGCTTCATATATACCCTGCTAATTTTGTTTTAAAAAGATATTGCAGTATAAAAAGAAATAAGTAGCATGAATTTAACAAGTAGGAGTATTCTATTTGTGTTTCGTACCAAAGCTGTTGGGATATCTCTTCTGCCATCAAAATTTGAGAGAATGTAATTCTATCACCTGCCTTTTCCATCTATGCAGTTCTATAAGATTTTTATTAATTCTTATCTTTTCTATTAAACCTCAATAACTCCTTAACCTTTCTCTGGGATTATAGCCCCCATTGCCTCTGCTATTCTTATTTTAGAAACTTGCAATGTTTCTTACAGTGATATTTTGTTTTATTATTTTTGTTATTTTAGTTATCAGGTGATCTTATTTCTTGTTTACATTGCTATTAAAATTATAGCTCAAAATATATTTGTATGGTGAAATAAAAATATGATGCAAGGCACCAATAACTGCTGCAGAATATATAACCCACATGGTGCAATGATATTAATTAGAATGTAATGCATCTGTGCACATTATTGGTGATTCTAGCATATGCCATGCATGAAAAATGTAATCAGTAAATCAAAGAAAAATGTTTGCATATTATTGTAAGACACTGATAAACCACTTTAGCAATAAAACTAGCATTACTTGGGGTTTATTATTACTTTTGTGCATACCTAAAATTCTATTTTAGGTACTCAGTATTCTAGAATTTCCTTTATCAGAACATTTATTACAAAGACATGTCATAAAAAGTATAATAGATAGACTTCTTATTCATAATTTGAAAAGAACTTTAAGTAGTTACCACCATCCTTACCATAAGAAAAAAGCTGAACAAACGACATTGATAACTTTCTTTGGATTTATCAGAGAATAGAGTTTGCATGGGAGATCTCATTCTTCAGTCTGGAGAGACAAATTAATCCAGAGTCACAGCCATGATCTGCTGACCTTGAGCAGACTTCACTGGAGCCATAAACTATAAGAACCTTTAAATGGTAATTTAGATTAATTGTTGGAGGCTCGGTGCAGACTAGCTTAAGAGTGCAAAAATCCCAGATGACAGTATTTGCAGGGGGGGACCACACTTTCATAGGTTTTACCTCTAAGAACCCTAACACATTCTCATGATTAAAAGCCAAGAAAGATGTCCTCATGAGTATGACAGGGCAAGGGAAAAAGTAAATGTTGTGAAATATGTCTAGAACGTTCTTCATAACAAAAACCTACCCTACAAGGGGAAAAGACTTTAACAGAGCCTTCTATCAGTTGAGAGAAGAGAATTTCTCCAAATCCAGACCCCTCTAGTCCTATATCACCTAAAAAAGGAAAAAGAGGTAAGAAACATCTGTGAATGTCACAGCTCAGGGACAGGGGCCCACTAAATGACTGAGATTTAATCTTGGAATTACCTGACAGAGAATTTAAAATAACTATCATTTATATGTTAAAGACATATAACAAAAAGTAGACAACATGCAGTAACAGATGGGTAAAATAGATCTGGAAATTCTGAAAAGAATGAAAAGAAGAGGATAGACATTAAAAAAAAAAAAAACTGTAACAAAACTAAAAAACGCTTTTGATGGGCACGTTAGTAGGCTGGACATGACCAAGGGAATAATCAGTGAACCTGAAGATTGGTCAACAGAAACTTTAATTAAAATGCAAAGATTAAAAAAATAATAATAAAAAGACCAGTATAGGCAAAGGATTTGAATAGATATTTCTCCAAAGTAGATACAAAAATGGCCAATAAGCACAAGAAAAGATGCTCAACATTAGTCATTAGGAAGGTAAAAACCACAATAAGATATTACTTCACACCTCACTAGGATGGCTAGAATCAACAAAAAAAACCTCTCATAAATTGCTATCAGGAAGTAAAATGATAACAGTTATTATGGAAAACGATTTTGTAGTTTCTCAAAAAGTTAAACATAGAGTTACCATATGACCCAGCAATTCCAATCCTAGATATATACCCAAGAGACTGAAAATATATGTCCACACAAAAACTTGTACATGAATATTCAAAGCAACATTATCCACAGTGAAAAGTGAAAACAACCCAAATGCTCACCAATTGATGAATGGGTAAATGAAGTATGAAATATACATATGGTAGAATTTATTTAGCAATTAAAAGGAATAAAATACTGCTACATGCTACAACATGGATATAACTTTGAAAACATGCTAAACAAAAGAAGTCAGACACCAAAGGCAAAAAAAAGAGACCAGAATATGCAAAAAATGTGAGAATTTCAGCAGGTATAACGTACATATATTTATAGTACTAGAAGGATAAGAAAGAGGGAATAAAGCAGAAGAAATATTTGAAGTAATATGGCTAGGAATTTTTCAAAATTAATGACAGGGCTTCCCTGGTGGCGCAGTGGTTGAGAATCCGCCTGCCGATGTAGGGGACGCAGGTTCGTGCCCCGGTCCGGGAAGATCCCACATGCCGCGGAGCAGCTGGGCCCCTGAGCCATGGCCGCTGAGCCTGCGCGTCCGGAGCCTGTGCTCCGCAATGGGAGAGGCGACAGCAGTGAGAGGCCCACGAACCGCAAAAAAAAAAAAAAAAAAAAAAAAAAAAAAAAATTAAAGACAAATACTGAACTTCAGTTTCAGGATGTTCAGAGAAAACCAAGCGAATAAATACCCCCCCCAAAAAAATCTATAACTAAATATATCATATTCAATATAAATTAAACCAAGACAAGGAGGAAATCTTGAGAGAATCCAGAGAGAAGTATAATAAAGGCATAGAGGCCTTAAGCAAAGTGAACATGAATACAAAAGAAAATTGACATTTGTCTTGGCAATATTTTTTTTGATATGACACCAAAAGCACCACCAACAAAAAGAAAAATAGACAAGTGAGACTACATCAAATCAAAAAAGGAACGAATCAACAAATTTAAAAGGAAACCTATGGAATGGGAGAAAATATTTGCAAACCATGTATCTGATAAGGCTCACTATTGAAAATATATAAGGGACTCATAGAATTCAATAGCAAACAAACAAACAAAAACACCCAAACCCCAAATAACCCAATTGAAAAATAGGTAGAGGACCTAAATTGACATTTTCCCAAAGAAGATAAAGAAATAAGCGACAAATATATGAAAAGGTGCTCAGCCTCACTAATCATCAGGGAAATGCAAACCAAAATCACATTCATGTATCACATCACACCTGCTAAAATGGCTATCATCAAAAAGACGACATATAATAAGTGTTGGTGAGAATGTGGAGAAAAGAAAATCTTGTGCACTGTTTGTGGGGTACAGCCACTATGGAAAACAGTATGAAGATTCCTCAAAAAATTAAAAATAGAACTGCCATTTGATACAGCAATCCCATGCCTTACTGTTTGTCCAAAAGAAATAAAATCATTACCTCGATGAGATATCTGCACTTACATATTCATTGCAGCATTATTCATAATACCTAAGATATCAAAACAACATAAGTGTTCATCTACAGCTGAATGGATGGATAAAGAAGATGTGAGATATATATATATATACGTATATATATATATACACACACACACACACACACACACACACACACACACACACATATATATATATAGAGAGAGAGAGAGAGAGAGAGAGAGAGAGAGAGAAGAGTTTTTCGGTCATGAGAAAGAAGGTCATCCTGTCATTTATCACATGGTGGACCATGAAGGCATTATGCTAAGTGAAATAAGTCAGACAGAGAAAGACAAATACTGTATAATCTTATTTATATGTGAAATCTCAAAAAGCCAAACCCATAGAAACAGAGAGTAGAATGGTGGTTGCCAGGGTCTAAAGGGGTGGGGGAAATCAGGAGATGTTGATCAAAATGTACAAACTTCCAGTTATAAGAAGAAGTTCTGGGGATCTAATGTATAGTATGGTGATAATAGTTAACAGTACTGTATTATATACTTGAAAGTTGCTAAGAGAGTACATCTTAAATATTCTCGGTGCTAGAAATAGAGCTTTAATTGGGCTTTCTCAACAACAGACCAAGAAACTGACCTGTTTGGAATGTTACCCTCTCAATATCAGGAAGCAAAAGATCAGAGCAGTATCCTTGTGTCAAGCTAGTCCTTTTTGCTATTAATTCCAAGAATACGGTGAAAGACTTGACCTACATTCCAGTATCTTCACTGACAACAAGAACAACAAAAAACTATGGGGGTCATGCAATAGGTCACATATATAAAATAAAACTCTAAGAGCATATTCTGTATTAACTGCTATCTATACATCACAGGTTTGCTAAGTTCTGTATGTACGAAGAGGTGAGGGTGGACTGTATTTGGTGGTCTACTTTGAACTCTATAATCAAATAAATATATATTTACTTTAAAAGCACTTGTATCATGAGTACACTACCTAACTGGCTTCATCAAGAATGGATATTAAACCCTAGTATTGACAGCTATGAATTTCTAGCAACATTTGTGCTCAAATGGGAACATTCTGGAATATAATTCATCCTTGGCACAATTATTATTTTGGGCTTATAAACTTGTATCCATGTCTTTTTTTTGGACAATATGTTTTGAAGTCTATATACAAATTTCTTCATGGGTCTCAGTTACCACTTCTGGTACATAGTTCTCTGTTGTGATATATTCATCTCGAGCAATCTTCATTGACCAAGTAATAGTTTATTATTGCATGTAATTCTTCTATGCTACCCTGGAGGGAAATGGAATGGGCTAGATCATCAATTCATATTTTCTCTGGAAAATATATGTGAAATTACAGCCTCTACTTAGTTCCAATTCCATTAGAATTTAAACTCAGTAAGCAGCTATGACGACTACAATACCTTTTTCACAGTAACTGAAAAATTACAAAGATATGACTTGCTTATTAAATACATATTGAAGAGCATAACAAAATGACCTAATCCCTAAAGAAAGAATGTTAATGAGAAGTTTGAGGAACGAGTAGTAAAGGATCTTCTAACGCAGTAAGAGTAGTAGATTTTAAACTTAAAACAATGCCAGACTTTTTAAAACTGTAAGTGCACATGTGTGTTTGATATGTGTGTATATCTATACCAATGTAAATATCATTATAGATAAATTGACTAATTCTGGTTAATATTCCTGAGTTTAATTTATATGAATAAGTTAATATTTATGATTATTAGGGAGACAAAGTAGATTAGTGATTGCTAGAGTATAAGAGGAGGGGAGAAGGGAGACAGGGTGTTCTTTGGAGTGATTAAAAAAATCTTGAAATTAGAGAGGTAGTGATTCCACAACAATGTGAATGTACTAAATGCCACCTCATTGAAACATTTATTTATGGCCACAGAAATTTAAAGTTCATAGAATATTTATGTGTAAAATATTTTAATTTTTATCATTTTTCAAACATTTAAAACGTAACATTCATTCTTAATCTGAAGCCCCTAAAAATCAGGCTGTGGGCTGGATTTGGCCTGTAGGCTCTACTTTGCTGATCCCTTGGTCTAGAGACAAAACATTTCTACTTTTCTGGAAATGAGCTTTTGTCCTCAAGCAAGTTACCAACTCCTATGTTTTCTCTATTTATGGAAGTTTATCATGTTGAGGAAAACAAGCAGATCAGTCTAATTTCCACTGAGAGTGCAGTGGCAAATCAATGAGTAAGATATCTGCTCAACTGTTATTGAATTTGCAAATAATTTCTTTAAAATAAGGAAAACAATAGGTTTACAAATATTTACTTTAAATAATTTAAAGTGTTTTCTTAATTACATGTTGAAATTTTTTAAAAGTTTTATGAACTCATTCCTACTAGTGTAATTTAATATTCTTCTACAATTAAAAATTTTTCTACAATTAAAATTTTTCTACAATTGAACTGTGCTGATAAAGTGAAAAAAAGTACAGACCATTCAAAACTAAACATCTTCCCATAACTTCTCTCCCAAGTAATCGTTGCTTTAGACTTTACGTACATATTAACAATTATCATTTATAGGTGTTTTATTGGTAATGCTATGTATACAACTTTGCAACTTAGATTTTATGTGTATATCTCTCTGGACTTCCCCTTGATACACATTTCACAGGGTATAATTACATAGGTGGGTGGGTGATTATTTGAATTAATGTCTGTCTCCCACACTTGACGGTATGATCTATGCACACAGCATTAATAACCGTATAGTATAGTGCTTGCCACATACTAGAGATAGCTTTCTCTTCTTAAGCCTTCATTTTATGCTATTACATGTTTATACAACCTTTTATTGATGTACAGTTAGATCATATATACCACCTTTACTGATATACAATTGGGTCATTCCAACAGTTTTATCACAAACAATAGTGTAACAAATACCATGGTAAAACTATAATTGCCTTTTAGAAGTGGATTTACTAGGTCAAAAGGTAAGCACATTCATAATATCCCACTAACAGACTTCTTGTTGGTAACTTTTTTTTAACATCTTTATTGGAGTATAATTGCTTTACATTGTTGTGTTAGTTGCTGCTGTACAACAAAGTGAATCAGCTATACGTACACATATATCCCCATTGTCAGAATTGCACCTTATTAAAATTAAAAAGTACACTTCCAGGGGCTTCCCTGGTGGTGCCGTGGTTGAGAGTCCGCCTGCCGATGGAGGGGACGCGGGTTCGTGCCCCGGTCTGGGAAGATCCCACATGCCGCAGAGCGGCTAGGGCCGTGAGCCATGGCTGCTGACCCTACGCGTCCGGAGCCTGTGCTCCGCAACGGAAGAGGCCACACAGTGAGAGGCCCGCGTACCGCAAAAAAAAAAAAAAAAAAAAAAAAAAAGTACATTTCCAGATGAAACAAGTAGCAAGTAAAAGCATTGAAAAAGTTGTAATATTCTGAATATAATAGTGGAAAAGCGTATGTTTCACTTGGTTTAGACCTAAATGGAAGTGCTCAGAAACATTGCAGATACAAGAAGTTATATATAAAATTGAATTTCAAGGGCACTTTATGTAACAAGTCATTTCTATTTAACAAAGTTTACTTATCTATAGTCCAGTGTTTGTTATATACTGTAATGGAGCATTCATAATTTTGCTGAAGCCGTTAACGCACCCAGATCAGATTAAACTGTAGGCACAGTGACTCAAAAATCTTACTGGACTGTGTACTGATGGTGAATCTAGTGGTTATGAATAATCAAGTGTATTTCAGTTTGTTAGCAACTCAATGTAAATTTCTTAACTTTTCAGCACAATGCTTCACAGATTTGAGATTCATGTTAAAAAAAAAGAAGCCTAATAGCTTTTTTATAGTTGTTAAATATATTTAGACTCCTTCTAAAGATTTTTAAAATAAAAACATGACAGACTCTAAAAATATATTTTTAACTGTTTTCTCCATTGACGATAAGGTTATCTTCTAGGATGTATCTGGTGTTTCTGAAGTGTGGACATTTATTTAGGCATTATTTTAAATTAGGTATTATTAATGTATAAAACCTGAATTTTTTTTTTTTTTTTTTTTGCGGTACACGGGCCTCTCACTGTTGTGGTCTCTCCCGTTGCGGAGCACAGGCTCCGGACGCGCAGGCTCAGCGGCCACGGCTCACGGGCCCAGCCGCTCCATGGCATGTGGCATCCTCCCGGACCGGGGCACGAACCTGTGTCCCCTGCATCGGCAGGCGGACTCTCAACCACTGCGCCACCAGGGAAGCCCCAATGTTTGATTTTTTCACAGGCTTTTTTTATTGTAAAAGTACTACTCTAATTGCTTTGAAGTTTCAGAAAATTATAAGAGGAAAATAAGAATAATCTTACCATTCAAAGGTAATCACTGATATCACTTTTTATAAAAACATTGACATACTCTGTGTGTCTCTTCTTTCTTTAATAATAACCATGAAATAATGTATCCAACTCTACAATCCAGATTATTAATTTGATATAATATTGTATTATTAATAATTACAGAACAAGTCCAGGTATTAATCAAGATTCTTTTGTTTGACTATGACAACCACTCACCTGAATGATGCTAAGGGAAAAAAGAGGAACTTACTCATTCAACCATATCCTAAAAAATGTCAGTGTGCATAGCTGTTTCTCAGGGATAATGAGATAAAACCTTCATGTGTGACTGCCTTCCAGGATTTTCCTTCTGAGTCTTCTCTGTTTTATGCTGCATTTTACATACATATTTTTACTGTACTTCATGTATGAAGAGGTTACCATTCCCATAGCAATTTCACAGCCTTGTTATGACTGGCATCTTCCATCAGGTAAGTGTGATTTAAGCAGAAGAGATGTCTCCCATGAGAAGGCTGTGCTGCTTCCATATGATGGTGGTGTGACCAGTCTAACAATTGTTACCTGTTATCTTCCGCCACATTACCTTTGCCTACAACTGAAAAAGTCTCCTAGCTTTTTCTATTCTACCCACCCCCCAACCAGCCTAAATTCCTCAAAACCTACCAGTGTTGACTTCTGAAATATAAATCAGATAAAATTACTCCTCTTAAAATCTTCCAGTAGTTTTCCACTGAACCAAGAATAAATCTGAATTCCTTACCATAGTCCACATGGTCATAAATTATCTGTTCCTGCCTACATTGCTGGCCTCCTTTCCTCCATACCAGACCTCACCCTCTCTCATGTTACTTCAGCTAAATCATCTTCTGTCCATCCCTCAAATACATTAAACTCATTTTCAGGATTATGAATTCTTAAATCATGGTCTATGTACCCCTGGAGTCACTGAGACAATTTCAAGAGCTCCAGAAGGTCAAACCGATTTTTATCGTAATACTAAGATTTTATATGCCTGGTAGGTTTTATTCTCTCATCACTTGTGAGAATTTCCCACAGTGGAATTTTCAAGAGTCTACATAAACTATGATATCCCACAGGTTAAAGGCAAAAGCAGATATAAGAACCTAGACACGTGTATTAAGGCAGATATTAAAGAATTTTGAAAAAATATATACTACACTGACATTTTTCTCCATGCTTATTTTGTTTTGGAAGATATACTTCAATTAAAACATTATTTATGTCTGTGTCTCTATTTCTGTTTTATGAATTATGACATATATACACTATTGATACTATGTATAAAAGAGATAACTAATGAGAACCTACTGTATAGCTCAGGGAACTCTACTCAGTGTTCTGTGGAAACCTAAATGGGAAAGAAATCCAAAAAAGAGGGGCTATATGTATACGTATAGCTGATTCACTTTGCTGTACAGTAGGAACTAACACAACGTTGTAAAGCAACTATACTCCAATAAAAATTAATTTTAAAAAACATTATGTTAACATGTATGTTTATTGACTTTAAATACATCATTTAATATATTTTTAAATTCTCAGTTTTAATTTCTAATATGGCAAAAAATGGTAGATACAACCCAAAAAACACAAGTTCTTTGATTCCTCAATGATTTCTAAGAGTGAAAGGAGAGCTTACCCCAAAAGTTAGACACCACTGCACCAGACTTTTGAGTTAGCTTTACTTCTGTTTATTCTTTCCCAAAAATTTCACATGACTCTTCCATCATATGCTTTCCATGGCCTCTTTCTCAAAATTCATGTCACTACTCAGAAGTCAACTCTTCGGAGAAGTCCCTCCAGTGATAGAGTGAAATAGAAGCTCACCACTGAGCTAGCACAAAGGAACAGATTTTTAAATCAGATATTATAAATCAAAGATAACACCTCACATAAAGGGTACAAGAAATCAGCTGTCATGGACAAATCAAAGACAGTTGTGAGACTTTGATGGTGACTCTCATCCTTCTTTTCCACCTGAGACACACTTCATCTAACCCAGAGCAACGAGTTTTCTAAGCGAAGTACATGGGTTACTTCTCACAGAGAGAACCTTGTTTATGACATCATTATACACCAAAGCATTCTATAGCTAATGTGACATTTTCTAGGGATCAGTGCCTGAAAAATTTATAGATTCTGGGTTTACCATGAGTGATCCTATCTGAGGACATCCTGCTAAAATTATTCCATGTAAGTATTCTATTCACTGCAAATACTATTAGTCTATTTGTTAGGGACTCTTTCTGGCAACATATTCATGAGATCAGGCCACTTATTTCTTTCTTCCCCAGGTGCATCCCTTTCTTAATAAGGAGAGAAAATAAGCATACCACCTACTTTAATAACTTTCTTCCAAACATTAGAACCCTAGTTCTTAGAAAAGTACTGAGAATACAGTAAGTGTTCAGTACAATGTGTTATCTGAGTGACTGGAAATCATTATTTCAATGCTCTTGAACATACAATTTATGCCTTTTTAAAAGACAACTGGAGACCCTTTACATAACATTGTGGTGAACCTTCTTGCACATCTTGATACCTAATTCTTAAGTTAAATTCTCAGAAGTGAAACTCTGGGTCTAAAGACATATGTATATACATATCACATTTTTAGGCATGTGACAAAACTGCCATTAGAAAGATTATAACACTTTGCAACCCTGTCAGTACTACGTAAAACTATCTACTAAGTCTCATATATATTTTGTAATGAAAGACATTAAATGTTGCTAATCCTACAAGCCAAAATAAAGGAAACTCTTAAAATGTATATTTCTTTGACTACTAGTGAGAATAAAATATATTTCATATGATAATAGTAATTTTTTGATATTTATAAATTGTTGATATTCTTTATTTTTTCTGTATTTTTCTCCATATTATCTCTGTATTTTTCCATTTCCAGGCTTATGTATACACATATACATATTTTCACCTGGTTAAGATAAGAATTAAACATGCCACAACTCTGTACATATCTGTTAACCTCTGATTTTTCTGGGTATAGTTACCATCATGCTTTGAATGACTGACTGCAAATTACACCATGAAATGTGGTTTATTATTGATATGCATGGTCTTCAGAGAGTAGGTATTATATAATTGTAATGTCATAAGCTATAATTCAGCTCTGGATCCTCCACTCATAATTTTATTTAAAAAATTAGCTACTTAACACAGAATATTTGTATATTTCATTGTACTCCTGAAAAAGTTACTTTCTGCAAACTTTTAGAAATGATTTTGCTTCTGTTTTATTTTAAGGCTTAAAAAAAGAAGTCATAAATCAAACATCTTCAGGGGACAGACAGGTAGTTTTAGTGTCCAAAAAAAAAAGGTAACATAATAAGGTGTGGTGCCAATGGTGGCCAACTTCATTTTATATAATTAATTTTGCTCAAACAAAACCTGTTTACTGGCTGAATCCAGAGTCAGTTCTAATAGTTCTCAACCTTTAGTTCTCTAAAGAACTAAAGAGAATTCTATATGTTCAGTAAAAACCATCACTCATTGTAAATTTCATAGAATTGATTAATCCTTGTTTTAAACATACACACATGCACACATGTGTGTGCCCACACTACACATGAACATATATGTGTATGTATATGCATATGTGTATAATATCTTCAGTTTAAGTCAGACATGACTTATCAGATATGACTTATCAGTTTAAGTCAGACATGTAGGTGATATTTTTTGTTTCCGTATTCCATATAAACTTTGAAATTGGCAATAAGAAAACAAACCAAAAACCACTGTGTAGCAAAAAAATTTGGATGTAAGGCTAGTTTGTACCTAGCAACAAGAAAATTTTATGAGATATTTATTTAATAGCATCCTACCCAACTGGAATGAGTAAAGAAGCCATTTGGAAAGAATGAATATTAATTGTTCTTATCTCTCCATTTCTTCCTAGAATATCTTTCTCACAATGTTTGTTTTTTTTTTTTTTTGCAATCATCTCATTTAATGTAGGTCAATTTTTATGTTCATATATTATATTGGTGTTTTAATGATGTTCTTTATGGACGTTACTTAGAAACTCTTTATGAGATATCAGTTTGAAATTGTTGAAATTACATGAAGAAAATGTGGTACTCTCTAGAGGCCAAAACATTTATGTACTTTATATAACTTCTCACTTAAGTGCAATTTAAATTGGAATTCAGCTGTTGTCTCAAAAATTCTCTTTCCCAGGCATTTGAAAAATTTTTATAAACTTTAGGTCTCCTACTAATTAACACTGGAAACTAACTTGTTAGAAGTGTTGGAGTTTCTTGTATTTTTCCTTTAAAAAGCCCTTAATAATTAATTTTTTTTTCTAATGATCTGAGAATGATTCAATTTATTGATATATATAGTACATGGGTAAAAAATGATATTTCCATTTATTTCTGGCTTTAATAATAACTACTGGAGGGACTTCCGGGAAGATGGCGGAAGAGTAAGACGCGGAGATCACCTTCCTCTCCACAGATACACCAGAAATACATCTACGCGTGGAACAACTCCTACGGAGCACCTACTGAACGCTGGCAGAAGACCTCAGACCTCCCAAAAGGCAAGGAACCCCCCACATACCTGGTTAGGGCAAAAGAAAAAACTAAACAGAGACAAAAGGATAGGGACGGGTCCTGCACCAGCGGGAGAGAGCTGTGAAGGAGGAAAAGTGTCCACACACTAGGAAGCCCCTTCGCGGGTGGAGACTTCGGGAGGCGGAGTGGGGGAGCTTGGGAGCCGCGGAGGAGAGCACAGCAACAGGGGTGCGGAGGGCAAAGCGGACAGATTCCAGCGCGGAGGATCGGGCCGACCGGCACTCACCAGCCGAGAGGCTTGTCTGCTCGCCCGCCGGGGCGGGCGGGGCTGGGAGCTGAGGCTCCGGCTTTTGTCGGAGCACCGGGAGAGGACTGAGGTTGGCGGCGTGAACACAGCCTGCAAGGCGTTGGTGCGCCGCGGCTGGCCGGGAGAGAGTCCGGGGAGGGGTCTGGAACTGCCGAAGAGGCAAGAGACTTTTACGTCTCTCTTTGTTTCCTGGTGCACGAGGAGAGGGGATTGAGAACGCTGCTTGAGAGAGCTCCAGAGACGGGCGCGAGCCGCGGCTAAGAGTGCGGAGCCCAGAGACGGACATGGGACGCTAAGGCCGCTGCTGCCGCCGCCAGGAGGCCTGTGTGCGAACACAGGTCACTAGCCACACGCCCTTCCGGGGAGCCTGTGCAGCCCGCCACTGCCAGGGTCCCGGGATCCAGGGACGGCTCCCCCGGGAGAACGCACGGCGCGCCTCAGGCTGCAACGTCACGCCGGCCTCTGCCGCTGCAGGCCCGCCCTGCACTCTGTGACCCTCCCTACCCCCCGGCCTGGGTGAGCCAGAGCCTCCGAATCAGCGGATCCTTTAACCCCGTCCTGTCTGAGCAAAGAACAGACGCCCTCCGGCGACCTACACGCACAGGCGGGACCAAATCCAAAGCTGAGCCCCTGGGAACTGTGAGAACAAAGAAGAGAAAGGGAAATCTCTCCCAGCAGCCTCAGAAGCAGCGGATTAAAGCTCCACAATCAACTTGATATACCCTGCATCTGTGGAATACCTGACTAGACAACGAATCATCCCAAATTAAGGAGCCCTGTGGATGAAAGGCTCTTGGTGCTGCAGCCAGGAGTCAGTGCTGTGCCTCTGAGGTGGGAGAGCCAACTTCAGGACACTGGTCCACAAGAGGCCTCCCAGCTACACATAATATAAAACAGCAAAAATCTCCGAGAGATCTCCATCTCAACGCCAGCACCCAGCTTCACTCAACGACCAGCAAGCTACAGTGCTGGACATCCTATGCCAAACAACTAGCAAGACAGGAACACAACCCCACCCATTAGCAGAGAGGCTGCCCAAAATCATAATAAGTCTACAGACGCCCCAAAACACACCACCAGACGTGAACCTGCCCACCAGAAAGACAAGATCCAGCCTCATCCACCAGAACACAGGCACTAGTACCCTCCACCAGGAAGCCTACACAACCCACTGAACCAACCTTAGCCACTGGGGACAGACACAAAAAACAACAGGAACTACGAACCTTCAGCCTGCAAAAAAGGAGACCCCAAACACAGGAAGATAAGCAAAATGAGAAGACAGAAAAACACACAGCAGATGAAGGAGCAAGATAAAAACCCACCAGACCTAACAAATGAAGAGGAAATAGGCAGTCTACCTGAAAGAGAATTCAGAATAATGATAGTAAGGTTGATCCGAAATCTTGGAGATAGAATGGACAATAGAATGGACAAATTGCAAGAATCAGTTAACAAGGACCTAGAAGAACTAAAGATAAAACAAGCAACGATGAACAACACAATAAATGAAATTAAAAGTACTCTAGATGGGATCAATAGCAGAATAACTGAGGCAGAAGAACGGATAAGTGACCTGGAAGATAAAATAGTGGAAATAACTACTGCAGAGCAGAATAAAGAAAAAAGAATGAAAAGAACTGAGGACAGTCTCAGAGACCTCTGGGACAACATTAAACGCACCAACATTCGAATTATAGGGGTTCCAGAAGAAGAAGAGAAAAAGAAAGGGACTGAGAAAATATTTGAAGAGATTATAGTTGAAAACTTCCCTAATATGGGAAAGGAAATAGTTAATCAAGTCAGGAAGCACAGAGAGTCCCATACAGGATAAATCCAAGGAGAAATACGCCAAGACACATATTAATCAAACTGTCAAAAATTAAATACAAAGAAAACATATTAAAAGCAGTAAGGGAAAAACAACAAATAACACACAAGGGAATCCCCATAAGGTTAACAGCTGATCTTTCAGCAGAAACTCTGCAAGCCAGAAGGGAGTGGCAGGACATATTGAAAGTGTTGAAGGAGAAAAACCTGCAACCAAGATTACTCTACCCAGCAAGGATCTCATTCAGATTTGATGGAGAAATTAAAACCTTTACAGACAAGCAAAAGCTGAGAGAGTTCAGCACCACCAAACCAGCTCTACAACAACTGCTAAAGGAACTTCTCTAGGCAAGAAACACAAAAGAAGGAAAGGACCTACAATAACGAACCCAAAACAATTAAGAAAATGGGAATAGGAACACACATATCGATAATTACCTTAAATGTAAATGGACTAAATGCTCCCACCAAAAGACACAGATGGGCTGAATGGATACAAAAACAAGACCCATATATTTGCTGTCTACAAGAGACCCACTTCAGACCTAGAGACACATACAGAGTGAAAGTAAGGGGATGGAAAAAGGTATTTCATGCAAATGGAAACCAAAAGAAAGCTGGAGTAGCAATTCTCATATCAGACAAAATAGACTTTAAAACAAAGACTATTAGAAGAGACAAAGAAGGACACTACATAATGATCAAGGGATCGATCCAAGAGGAAGATATAACAATTGTAAATATTTATGCACCCAACATAGGTGCACCTCAATACATAAGGCAAATACTGACAACCATAAAAGGGGAAATCGACAGTAACACATTCATAGTAGGGGACTTTAACACCCCACTTTCACCAATGGACAGATCATCCAAAATGAAAATAAATAAGGAAACACAAGCTTTAAATGATACATTAAACGAGATGGAGTTAATTGATATTTATAGGACATTCCATCCAAAAACAACAGAATACACATTTTTCTCAAGTGCTCATGGAACATTCTCCAGGATAGATCATATCTTGGGTCACAAATCAAGCCTTGGTAAATTTAAGAAAATTGAAATTGTATCAAGTATCTTTTCTGACCACAACGCCATGAGACTAGATATCAATTACAGGAAAAGATCTGTAAAAAATACAAACACATGGAGGCTAAACAATACACTACTTAATAATGAAGTGATCACTGAAGAAATCAAAGAGGAAATCAAAAAATACCTAGAAACAAATGACAATGGAGACACAACGACCCAAAACCTGTGGGATGCAGCAAAAGCAGTTCTAAGGGGGAAGTTTATAGCAATACAAGCCCACCTTAAGAAGCAGGAAACATCTCGAATAAACAACCTAACCTTGCACCTCAAGCAATTAGAGAAAGAAGAACAAAAAAACGCCAAAGCTAGCAGAAGGAAAGAAATCATAAAAATCAGATCAGAAATAAATGAAAAAGAAATGAAGGAAACAATAGCAAAGATCAATAAAACTAAAAGCTGGTTCTTTGAGAAGATAAACAAAATAGATAGACCACTAGCCAGACTCATCAAGAAAAAAAGGGAGAAGACTCAAATCAATAGAATTAGAAATGAAAAAGGAGAGGTAACAACTGACACTGCAGAAATAAAAGAGATCATGAGAGATTACTACAAGCAACTCTATGCCAATAAAATGGACAATCTGGAAGAAATGGACAAATTCTTAGAAATGCACAACCTGCCAAGACTGAATCAGGAAGAAAGAGAAAATATGAACAGACCAATCACAAGCACTGAAATTGAAACTGTGATTAAAAATCTTCCAACACAAAAAAGCCCAGGACCAGATGGCTTCACAGGCGAATTCTATCAAACATTTAGAGAAGAGCTAACACCTATCCTTCTCAAACTCTTCCAAATATAGCAGAGGGAGGAACACTCCCAAACTCATTCTACGAGGCCACCATCACCTTGATACCAAAACCAGACAAGGATGTCACAAAGAAAGAAAACTACAGGCCAATATCACTGATGAACATAGATGCAAAAATCCTCAACAAAATACTAGCAAACAGAATCCAACAGCACATTAAAAGGATCATACACCATGATCAAGTGGGGTTTATTCCAGGAATGCAAGGATTCTTCAATATACGCAAATCTATCAATGTGATAAACCATATTAACAAACTGAAGGAGAAAAACCATATGATCATCTCAATAGATGCAGAGAAAGCTTTTGACAAAATTCAACACCCATTTATGATAAAAACCCTGCAGAAAGTAGGCATAGAGGGAACTTTCCTCAACATAATAAAGGCCATATATGACAAGCCCACAGCAAACATCATCCTCAATGGTGAAAAACTGAAAGCATTTCCACTAAGATCAGGAACAAGACAAGGTTGCCCACTCTCACCACTCTTATTCAACATAGTTTTGGAAGTTTTAGCCACAGCAATCAGAGAAGAAAAGGAAATAAAAGGAATCCAAATCGGAAAAGAAGAAGTAAAGCTGTCACTGTTTGCAGATGACATGATCCTATACATAGAGAACCCTAAAGATGCTACCAGAAAACTACTAGAGGTAATCAATGAATTTGGTAAAGTGGCAGGATACAAAATTAATGCACAGAAATCTCTGGCATTCCTATATACTAATGATGAAAAATCTGAAAGTGAAATCAAGAAAACACTCCCATTTACCATTGCAACAAAAAGAATAAAATATCTAGGAATAAACCTACCTAAGAAGACAAAAGATCTGTATGCAGAAAATTATAAGACACTGATGAAAGAAACTAAAGATGATACAAATAGATGGAGAGATATACCATGTTCTTGGATTGGAAGAATCAACATTGTGAAAATGACTCTACTACCCAAAGCAATCTATAGATTCAATGCAATCCCTATCAAACTACCACTGGCATTTTTCACAGAACTAGAAGAAAAAAATTTGCAATTTGTATGGAAACACAAAAGACCCCGAATAGCCAAAGCAATCTTGAGAACGAAAGAAGGAACTGGAGGAATCAGGCTCCCTGATTTCAGACTATACTACAAAGCTACAGTTATCAAGACGGTATGGTACTGGCACAAAAACAGAAAGATAGATCAATGGAACAGGATAGAAAGCCCAGAGATAAACCCACGCACATATGGTCACCTTATCTTTGACAAAGGAGGCAGAAATGTACAGTGGAGAAAGGACAGCCTATTCAATAAGTGGTGCTGGGAAAACTGGACAGCTACATGTAAAAGTATGAGAGTAGATCACTCCCTAACACCATACACAAAAATAAGCTCAAAATGGATTAAAGACCTAAATGTAAGGCCAGAAACTATCAAACTCTTAGAGGAAAACATAGGCAGAGCACTCTATGACATAAATCACAGCAAGGTCCTTTTTGACCCACCTCCTAGTGAAATGGAAATAAAAACAAAAGTAAACAAATGGGACCTAATGAAACTTAAAAGCTTTTGCGCAGCAAAGGAAACCATAAAGAAGACCAAAAGACAACCCTCAGAATGGGAGAAAATATTTGCAAATGAAGCAACTGACAAAGGATTAATCTCCAAAATTTACAAGCAGCTCATGCAGCTTAATAACAAAAAAAACAAACAACCCAATCCAAAAATGGGCAGAAGACCTAAATAGACATTTCTCCAAAGAAGATATACAGAGTGCCAACAAACACATGAAAGAATGCTCAACATCACTAATCATTAAAGAAATGCAAATCAAAACTACAATGAGATATCATCTCACACCAGTCAGAATGGCCATCATCAAAAAATCTAGAAACAATAAATGCTGGAGAGGGTGTGGAGAAAAGGGAACCCTCTTACACTGTTGGTGGGAATGTAAATTGATTACAGCCACTGTGGAGAACAGTATGGAGGTTCCTTAAAAAGCTACAAATAGAACTACCATATGACCCAGCAATCCCACTACTGGGCATATACCCTGAGAAAACCATAATTCAAAAAGAGTCATGTACCAAAATGTTCATTGCAGCTCTATTTACAATAGCCCAGAGATGGAAACAACCTAAGTGTCCATCATCGGATGAATGGATAAAGAAGATATGGCACATATATACAATGGAATATTACTCAGCCATAAAAAGAGACGAAATTGAGCTATTTGTAATGAGGTGGATAGACCTAGAGTCTGTCATACAGAGTGAAGTAAGTCAGAAAGAGAAAGACAAATACCGTATGCTAACACATATATACGGAATTAAAAAAAAAAAAAAAGGTGAAAAACCTAGGGGTGAAACAGGAATAAAGACACAGACTTACTAGAGAATGGACTTGAGGCTATGGGGAGGGGGAAGGGTAAACGGTGACAAAGCGATAAAGAGGCATGGACATATATACACTACCAAACGTAAGGTAGATAGCTAGTGGGAAGCAGCCGCATAGCACAGGGAGATCAGCTCGGTGCTTTGTGACCGCCTGGAGGGGTGGGATAGGGAGGGTGGGAGGGAGGGAGACGCAAGCGGGAAGAGATATGGGAATATATGTATATATATATAACTGATTCATTTTGTTGTGAAGCTGAAACTAACATACCATTGTAAAGCAATTATACTCCAGTAAAGATGTTAAAAAAAAAAAAATAACTACTGGAATAAACAGAATATCAGTGATTTTCTTGATATGATATTCCTCTTTTAAATACATTAAATGAGATATAATAAAAACATTTACATTTTGACAGTGGTAGGTATAAAATGGAAATATGGATAAGCACAAGAGAAAGCACATGTACCTATAATTAAAGTAAATAAATAAAGTAAAATGATAATTACAGAAAAATTTGATTCAATAATACTTGGATTACAGGATTAAATGCACCAATTTGATGAGTGATTTTAAAGATATTCTAACTTACTGATTAATATTAATTCATTTCTTTATCCCTTTTCTTTTTTCTTTAGATGGTGAAAAAATCTAATTTGTGTTATTGAAGCAGAACTTTCTAATTATGTCAAAATTAATTGATCTCTAAAATTTTATGTATTTAAAGTAAAAAATTTGGTATTTCTGGGCCAGAAAATTTCTGAGAAAGAAAGAATTTGGAGGACAGTTTTGTATCTAGCAAAAATAATGAAATAGATCCAGTAAGCTGGAGAGCTGAGCATTATTTTAATAGACTTGGGAAATAAGGGCTGCACCTGCCTCTCTCAGCTCTGGTTTGCAATGCTTCACTCGCCCTGGCTTTCAGCCATTTTCAACCATGCTATGAATGAGGTATATAGTTAACATTAAGTGACAAGGTCACCACTAATGATGTCCTGGAGGGTAGCCAGTCTAGTCCTAAATTCTAAATTGGCCATGTGGAAAGAAATGGACATGAAACATGAAAAATTGCTGCACCTAAATTCAGTAATAATAATACAATAATACATAGCTTCTATGCTTTACAAAGCACATTAATGTGCAGAGTTTATTGCAATAATCACAATAGGGCAATGTTTTCAGCCACACTTACAAAGATATCTATGTTCAGAATCAAATGGCAGGTTTAAGGTCAGACATTTATTAAAAAGGATTCTTTCTTAAGCAAGACAAGGAGAAAGAAAAATGAAGCCCAAAGTGATAATTGTTAATTTGAGTTTAAAAGTGATACCCAATACAAAATAGCAAAGTAACTCAATACATGTAAAATAAAAGTCCTGGTTGCAAAAGGGAATAGAGAGGAAAAAATAAAGCAAAAGGCTCCAAAGATAGTAAACCTGATGGTAGATGCCTTTTACAGTTCTGACCAAATGTGTGATTCAATAAGCCCTTGATTCTATGGTTTGTTAAAGAAAAGTCTAACAGCAAAATAAAAATTATATAAATTTGACTCAAATCACATGGCCTTATTTTCTTTAAGTATACTAGCTGCTCCTAACCATTAACTATCTTTTCTTGTGACCTTGCTGAAAAAAGTTTACATTGCTTTTTCACTGTATAATTACTTATCTACGTTGTGAGCTGTTGAGTCTCCATTCTCTTTTTTATTTTAAAACTGAAATCAGTTTTTCAGTTTGCTATACATTGATACTACTAATATAAATCTACTAATATCAATATCTTTAGCTCTTATTAGACAGTTTCACTACCCCCATTTCTACTATATTTATATAATTCTTGAGCTAGGAGAACCCCCAGAAGGCTACTCACTTTATCTCACAGATGTGACACAGGTTTAAAAGATTAATCCTCACCTTAACCCAAATAGTTAAGAAAGAAAGCTCATATCCCAGTCACTAACATGCCACTATTTGCAGAATAGCACTGAAAGCTAGATAGCTAATTTAAAAATTCAGGTCCAATTTTTTTCTTAGACAAATATCTAACCCTTCTTCAGTTTACATCAAGTAATGGCAGGGTGACCAGTTTAAAATCATTCTAAAGGAGGAGAAAAATATGTTAGAGAAAAATGCAAGGCTAGTTATGTAGCTCAGTAATGAATGCATAGGCTTCTTTTTGAACACTGGGTTCAGTGAGTTAGTGAATGTGAGAACAGAGGGCACACCACTCACAACTTACCAGAGGGTAAAAAATTTCTAAATAAAACCCCAAAACTGATGATCTAAAATACTGTAGATTTATTAATAGAACATGTAATAAGCTATCTGTATATTTCAAAATTATCATGGCTATATGTATCTATGACCTTAAATATGTATATCAAGATAGAAAAAAATAGACTAAAACTGTGGTCTTTTTTTTTTAATTCTAAAGACTTTATGTTTTTAGAGCAGTTTTAGATTCAGAAAAAAATTAAGAAGCTACAGACATTTCCCATATATATCCTGACCCTACACATACCTAACTTCTCCTATTATCAACATCCCCCATCAGAGTGGTACATTTCTTACAACTGATGAACTTACATTGACAACATAATCACCCAAAGCCCATAGTTTACATTAGAGTTCATATCTGGTGTTGTACATTCTACGTACAGCTTTAGGCAGTTGTATAATGACATGTATCCATCATTATACTATCATACAGAGCATTTTTACAGCTCTAAAAATTCCCTGTGCTTCAACCTACAAAGCCTTTCCCCACCTCTCCCAAATCCCTGGCAACCACTGACTGATCTTTTTACTGTCTCCATAAATTTGTATTTTCTAGAATGTCACATAGTTTGAGTCATACAGTATCTAGCCTTTTCAGATTGGCTTCTTTCATTTAGAAATAAGCATTTCAGTTTCCTTCATCTCTTTTTATCACTTGATAGGTCACTTCCTTTTAGTGCTAAGTAATATTCTTTTTAGTTTGTTAACATGATGAATTGCATTAATTGATTTTTGAATGTTGAAACAACCTTGCATACCTGAGATAAATATCACTTGGCCATAATGTATAATTCTTTTTATACATAGTTGTACTTGACTTGTTGATACTCTGTTGAGGATTTTTGTATCTATGTTTATGAGAGATATTGCTCCATCATTTTCATTTTTTATAATGTCTTTTCTAGTTTTGGTATTAGGGAAATGCTGGCCTCATAGAATGGTCCACTGACAACCAATTCCCTCAATTTTTTTATCTGAATAATTCCTTTTTTCTCTTCACAGAAGAAATTATTTCACAGGGTACAGAATTCTAGGTTGGCTTTTTTTGTTGTTTTTTCTCTTAACACTTTAAATATTTCATTCTCCTATCTTCTTGCTTGCATGGTTTCTGAGGAGAAGCTGGATGTAATTCTTATCTTTGCTCCTCTGTAGATAAGTTATTTTTTCCCTGTGGTTTCCTTCAGAATTTTTTCTTGATCTTTGACTTTCTGTAGTTTGAAAATGACATGGATGGGGTAGTGTTTTAGGCATTTATTCTGCTTGGTGTTCTCTAAGCTTCCTGGATCTGTGGTTTGTTGTTTGACATTTGGAGAAATTTTCAGTCACTATTTTTTCAAACATTTCTTCTGTTCCTTCTTTTCTTTTCCATCTGGTATTCCCACTACTTGTATGTTATACCTGCTGTAGTTGTCCCACAGTCCCCGGATTTTCTATTTCGGTATTTGTTGTTATTTGTTTGTCTTCGTTCTCTTTGTTTTACAGTTTTTAAAGTTTCCTTTGATATATCCTCAAGTTTAGAGGCTCTTTTCTCACCAGTATTTAGTCTACTAGTAACCCCATTGTGATGGTTAGTTTTATGTATTAACTTGACTGGGCTACAGGATGTCCAAATAGCTGGTAAAACATTTTTTTTGAGTGTGTTTGTGAGAACATTTCTGTAATAGATTAGCATTTGAATCAGTAGACTGATTGAGTAAAGAAGATTTGTCCTCACTAATGTGGGCTGGAATCATACAATATGTTCAGGGCCTGAATAGAACAAAGAAAAGGGCAGGGAAGGGGAAGGAAGGACGAATTCTTACTCTCTCTTCTTGAGCTAGGAAGTCTGTATTTTCCTGCCGTTGGACATCAGTGCTTCTGGTTCTTGGGCCTTCAGACTCCAGGACTTAAACCAATGGCTCTCCAGTTCAGTTCCCCTGGTTGTCAGGCCTATGGACTTGAACTATTATATCAACGGCCTTTTTGGTTCTCAGCTTGCAGAAGGCAGATTGTGTGATTTTGCAGCCTCCATGACCACATGAGCCAGATTCTATAATAAATCTCCCCTTATACCTATCTATCTATCTCTCCATCTATCTACCTATCATCTACATATCCTATTGGTTATGCTTTCGAGAATACTGGCTAATACACCCATCAAAGGTATTCTTCATTTCTGTTATACTGTTTTTGACCTCTAGCATTTCTGTTTGGTTCTTTCTTAGGATTTCCATCTATCTACTTACACTACCTATTAGTTCTTGCATGCTGTCCATTTTATTCATTAGAAATTTTAGCATATTAATCATAGTAGTTTTAAGTTTCTGGTCTGATAATTCTAGCATTCTGCCATGTCTGATTCTTTGCTTGCTTTGTGGTTTTTTGTCTTTTAGTAAGCTTTGAATTTTTTTTTTCTTGATAGCCAGACATGATGTGCTGGGTGAAAGGAACTGCATGAAATTGGCCTTTAATAATGTAGTAACAAGGTGTAGGAGGAGGGGAAGTGTCCTATAGTTCTATGAGTAGGTGTCACTCTTAGTGAGCTTATTCCTCTAGACTGTGAACTTCACAACTCTGTCAGGTTTTTCTAATCCCTCAGGTGGTACAGGATAGCTAGAGGGAGCTAGAGTTGGGTATTTCCCTTCTTCCACTAGGAAGGCTAGAAATAACTGGAGTTGGGTATTTCCATTCCCCTAGGTCAGTTAGGCTCTGATAATCCCCAAGCTGGTCAGGCTCTGGTTAACTAGTTTTTCTTGAGAGCAGGCCTGTTAAAAACAGAGTTCTCTTGTATATTTCAAAATATTTCCTTTTGCCCATTCCCTGAGAGAAGGAAGAGGAGAATTTTCTCTAATATTTACTTGGAGAATCTGGTTGAGCTCCTAGAGGTAAAGTTGACAGAATTATGGAGGAGCCCCTGTGATTGGGTCTCACTGGAGTTTTTGACTTTCAGAATTGTCTACACTGAACCTCTGGCAATTCATCACTTACAGTTAAAGTTTTCCTATCCTGGCACTCTTTCCCATGGCAGTGTCTACTCTTGAGCCTCTGTTTTGTTAATCTGTGCCTCCATTTATTGGCTTGTCTGACTCTCCAATCTTCGGTGAAGCGATTTGCCATGTGTCTCTCCATTGCTTATGGATCCAAGAAGAATTGTTGATTTTTCAGTCTGTTAAGATCTCTACTTGCTGTTAGGATAGAGTGGTGACTTCCAAGCTACTTATATACTGAACCAAAACCCAGATATGATTTTTTTTTCAAAACGCAATTAATGACATTCCATCTTTGCCTCTATAATCTGATTAGAGTGCTATGTGTCCACCCTCAGACTATTCTTTGTCATACTGACACTTGGATGGATTTCTGTGCCTTGTTACACACACTTTTTACTTTCTTTCTGCTGTTAGATAGACGGATGTTGCAATTGATGGCTTCTGTCTTGTTAACTATAATTATATGAAAATGTGTTCAGAATAAATGTCTCCTTAGCCCTCCACACCACAGGCTTATATATCTTAGAATCTATTGCTCTCCAAAAGCTTTAGCCCATTTGTTTCTTTTCTTACCTAATTTTTCCCCTTTTTTCCTTCATTTGGCTTAGAATTTCTGGTGGCTATTAGGTCTGAGCTATTAGGAAACCTGATCATAATAAAACTAAATACTGTGCAGAAAGAAACAATGGTACCGTGCCGATTGCCTCTGGCACCATTCAGCAATCCACCTCCCAAATATTTATTCACTTCATGCCGATAAGGGAATAAAGTTATAGCTCCATACTTCAAGGAATTTGCAATACACTAGTGGAATAAATACATGTACATATCACTAAAACAAAATGCCATGTAAGATGTCGGCCAAAAAGGTACAAAGTGTTATTCAATTTAATTCAAGGAATACTGAGTGTATTAACAAGCACTGTGCTGCAGGCTGGATGGAAAATGATGTTTTCTTAGCAGCTTTCTGTCTAATGAGAGAGACAGGAAAGTAAACAAACCATTATGATACACTGAGAAAAGTAATATAATAGGGGAATGTTATAATAGTTCAAAAGAAAGAAAGTGCAGTTCCCACACACCACTCTGCTGTAAATCAAGGATTTTTAAAAATTAATTTAAGACTTTAGAATAATAGAAGAAGTGTCTAAAGATCCTCTATGAGAAAAGTTGCATTAGACATTTGGCTGAATCCAGAAAATGATACATATGTTGACAAGTTCTCTCTCTAAAAGTTGATGCTATTAAAGAGTACAAACTCAGGAAGAGATAGTCTCAAAGACTTTAATCTTTAAGATAGCCTCAATTCTCCTAAAATGTCTTCAATCAGAAAAATTCTATTAATAAAAATACAGGAGTTTACACATTTTCCAGGTAACTCTTAAAATGGATAACCATAATGTTAACTAAACTCAAACACAAAATTTTAGAAGCATAAACTATTAAAGCAGGAGCGTTTGGCAGAGACAAGATGGAGAGGGGTCATGAATGTCACTTTAGCCTCCAGAATTTGTTCTTAATTTCAAAATACACTGGACATAGTTCTATAATTAATTCTTGATATAATTCAATGAATGTTTATATCTTTACACGTTATGATTTATAGAACAATTTAGCGCAGGCTACCTCATTTCAGTCCCATAAATACACTTTGGAATAATCATAATTCCAGTTTTATAAATAAGAGGAAGAGAGATTGGAGAAGATAAAAAATAGCAAGCTGGCCAAGTCACACCTTGAATCATATCTAATTTCAAGTTCAGCAATTTTTTTCACATTTCGGCTTCTGGCAACATCTTGGTTCCAGATTTTGTGTCTTTAATTTCTGACTCATTTTTACCTTATAATCTAGAAGCTTTCTGTAGACAAATCTATCCAGTCTTTCTCATTTTGACATCAGACTTTTCAAAATATTAGTTAGGTAAAGATTTCAATACATAAAACCTAAAAGAAATAAAACTTCTAAAGCACTTAATATCCCCCCAAAAGGTCTTTGCATTAATTTCTTGTACAGTTTTCTTTCAACAGAACTGTGTACTCATTACTTTAAAAATGTATGTTCATGACCATTCATCATACCCACATCTTTCAATTTATATTGAGTACTAAAAAACATTTGATTTTTTTACAGATTCTTTAAAGAGAGATCTAATACAAAACATAGTTAACCTGATTAAAGTTGTTACAAAAACATATTAAAGGACACCAAGTGGGTTTGCCTTCACCTTGTCACATTGGTAAAAATTTGTACTCTCTAACTTGGGCATGCATTTCCAATGTGGATAAAGTAGTAGCCCCCAAAGGGGCAAAAACTGGTCCTTGAGGGGACACAAATGTTAGATATTATAATGATGCACGGTCCTCCAAAAAGTCACAACAGTACATCAACGGATATATAGTATATCTTTGGTATTAAATATCATGGCGGTAGGCAATTAGGGAAAAAAAGTCTAAAAAGGCTAGTAGGAGAAGGGGACAAAGATAAAAAAGAGTCGAGATATACAGTTTTAAAGATTCTATCTCAGTGAATCCCAGAATTCTGTATTCTAAGAGAGAAAGAGACAGAGAGAAAGAGAGAGAGAGACTTTAGTTGTTGAATTTTTATGAAGTAGAAAAAAAAGCAGGTTTAATATACTGGTCCACTGTATGGTTACCACTTATCCACTATTCCAAAATCCCAAACTTTGCTTTGAAGCCCAAAAAATTTCCATAAGTTGGCATCTGAATAAAAACAAATCTGGATATCCCTGAAATCTCATTTTCTATCTTCTTTTTGTTAGCTTATCAAAGAGCTGTTTCAGCAAATCTGAGTTGAGTCAACAGAACAAATAGCTAATTCCAGAGCCTCCTCTCCCCCTTTCTAGGGAGGCCACTTCCTTGACCTCTTAAATTTCCATAGCTTCACAGTCACCTAGATGTTCCCTGCCCCACCTGCATTTTTCATCCTATAAGTGAGTGAATATTTGGGGGACAGGGGTCTTCTTCTAGAGTTAGTTGCATATGTGTCCAGCCCAGTTACATCCAGACTAAGCACAAACCTGACATGAATTGATGTGAGGTTTTTACTGACTTTACTTATACCACTTAATGTAAATATTCATTTGTATGACACTAGAAATATTCATATTTTTGCTTACAGAGTGCTGCCCCAAACCTCATTGGAGGTGTTATTAAATACACAGAATATTAAACACATTACCTTTCTAAAATTCAAAAAATTCTGAATTTCAGAAATTATCTGGTCCCAAGGGTTTCAGAAAAACAATTACAAACATGTAGAAAATGCAAAGTTGTGCCAGGGCACTTGAGATATCGTAACAAAGATTGAGGTATGGAATAGGAAAAGTAGGAGATGATTTCTGTGAACAGTGGGTTTGTGGTTAAAAGTAGGTTAGATGTGATAACCTCGGTGTGTGGGATGAACTTTAGAGCTGATTTCCTAGATGCTATGATGTAACACAAGTGTAAGAAACAGTTTAAGCCATAAAAAAAAGGAACTAAATAGATATGTCATTAAATCAGGGCTTATTTTGTATCTCAAGGCATTGCTCTATTATAAATGCTAGTTTAATAGTTTAATCATTACAAGATGCTTGTGTGATTAATACCTACTTATTATTTAAATCCTTAAATGGAGCTTTTTTTCCAAATAATCACCCATCCAAACACTGATGTTTAGCACACAGTTGTATGATGAACATTGAAGATATTTTTGCACACCTGCCTTGTGTCAGCTCTGTACAAAGTATTTTACATACATTATTGTGATAAAGCCTCCTGACAACCTTAGAGAATATGGATTATCTACACTTTCTTTTTCAATGGAACAAAAAATGAAAAGATTTTGACCAACTGCTCAAAGTTACAGCTTTTAAATTAAAAAGTCAATTGGGAATTTGTGTTTCTCTTTCTCTAATGTTATTTCTTTTCTAAAAAACTTTTAAACATTGTGGTAAATTATACATAAAAAAAAAATTACCACTGTAACCATTTTTAAGTGTTCAGCTTCATAGCATTATGTACAGTCCCCTTGTTGTGCAAACATCACTACCATTCATTTATAGAACTTTTTTTCATCTTTACAAATTAAAACTTTGTACCATTAAACAATAATTCCTCATTTTCCCCTCCCCTCAGCCCTTGACAGCAACCATTATACTTTCTGTTTCTATGAATTTGACTACTCTATGGACCTCACATAAGTGGAATCATATGGTACTTGTCCTTTGTTGACTGGCCTATTTCACTTAGTATAATGTCTTCAAGATTCATCCAAGTTGCAGCATGTGTAAGAATTTCCTTCCTTTTTAAGGCTGAATAACATTTCAAAGTATATATATATATATATATATATACACACACACACACACACACACACCACTATGTTTATCCTTTCATCTGTTGATAGATACTTGGGTTATTTCCACCTTTTGGCTATTGTAAATAATGTTGCTATGAACATTGGTTGACAAATAACTGTTTGAATCCCTGCTTTCAATTATTTTGGGTATATACCTAGAAGTGGAATTCCTGGACCATATTCTATCATTAATTTGTTATGGAAATGACATACTGTTTTCCACAGAGCCTCCTCTATTTTACATTCACACTAGAAGTGTTCAAAAACTCCAATTTCTTCACATGCTCACTGAAACTTATTTTTTCCAGTTTTTTTTTTTTAATAATAGTCTTCCTAATGTTTGAGGTGGAATCTCATTTTTATTTTGATTTGCATTTCCCTAATGATTAGTGATGTTAAGCATCTTTTCATGTACTTATTAGCTAATTGTATGTCTTCTTTGGAGAAATGTCTATTCAAGTCCTTTGCCCATTTCTGAATTAGATTGCCTGTTTTCTGTGTTGAATTGTAGTTCTTTATGTGTTCTGGATATTAACCCCTTATCAGATATGTGATTTGCAAATATCTTTTCTCATTCTAGGTTACCTTTTCACTCTTTTGATAGTGACCTTTGATACACAAAAGCTTTTAATTTTGATGTAATCCAGTCTATATTTTTGTTGCTGTTGCCAGTGCTTTTAGTGTTATATTCAAGCAATCATTGCAAATTCAATATCATAAATCTATTCCTTTTTGTTTTTCTTTCATAAAGTTTGTGTTTTAGCTCTTATGTCTTTGGTAAATTTTGAGTTAATTTTTGTATACTGTATGAGGTACAGATCCAAGTTCATTCAGTTGCATATGGATATTCTGTTTTCCCTAAACCAATTGTTGAAAATACTGTCTTTTCCCCATTGAATGGTTTTGGCACCCTTGTAGAAATTACTTAATCATGTGTGAGAAAGTTTCTGGGCTCACTATTCCATCTGTCTATGTCTGTCTTTATGTCAGTACCACACTATTCTGATTATTGTAACCTTTGTAGTATGTTTGAAATCAGGAAGTGTGAGAACTCCAATTTTGTTCTTTTCAGGTTGTTTTGTCTATCCAAGTTTTTTTGAGATTCCATGTGAACTTCAGGATTTTTTTTCTATTTCTGCAAAAAAATAAATAATTGGGATTTTTATATGTATTGTGTTGAATCTGTAGATTGCTTTTAGGTATCATTGCCATCTTAACAATAATAATTTTTCCAGTCAATGAACACAGGATAACTTTCCATTTATTTTTTTCTTCTTTAACTTATTTCAGCAGCATTTTTAGTTTTCACCATACAGGTCTTTTGCCACTTTCGTTAAGTTTATTCCTAAGTATTTTATTCTTTTTGATGCTAGTGTAAATGAAATTGTTTCTTAATTTCATTTCAGATTGCTCACTGTTAGCATGCAGAAACACAACTGATTTTTGAGTGTTGATTTGGTATATTGCAAATTTGCTAAATTTGTTTACTAATTCTAACAGGGTTTTGTTCATTTTTGGGGAACCTATTTCTTTATGGCATATCATTTTGCTCTATTACATTGCCTCTATAATTAGCTTGAATTCCAGTCACTATCAATGGAGTTGTGGAAGAGGCATAACTCTCATTTGTTTCCTCATCTCTAAAGCAGGGGCTATGAAAATAATGATTAAATAATAACAATAACAATGTGGTTAAAACATAATTTAGGCAAAAGTTGGTTATCAGCCCTTCTCTAACACCATACTTACTTTGTTTCTGTGAGCATATCTATCAATTCAATCAAAACATAGTTATCTACACTTATCATGGTACAGTGATTTGCTAGTACTTAATACCTGAGCCTCAGTTTCCCCTTCTATTACTTGGGTGTGACTGGAAGTTGTGAAGATTCAGTGAAGTGAATTAAGGTAATGGACACACTGTCTGGCTTATCAATCAGTAAACAGTAGAAACTGTTATCTCACAATGTCCTCACATCAAATGAAATAATATATATGAAAAATACATTGTGATCCAGAAAACTGTCTATATAAGATAATGATTTTTAAAGCATGTATTCTTTCATTTACTGCCCAGTAAGGAAGTCATTTTATCCCACAAGACTTCTCCAAGAACAATGAGTTTCTAGTCCTGGAAGACAGAATGATCATTAAATATTCTCTGCACTTGCCTCTTGCAATTGGATCACTATCAATTGCCCACGGATCATGAGAAGCCCCATTATCTCCACAATCCCTCCGTCACTACTAACAAGTACTTTCGAAACATGTGTAGCTACTTCACATGAAAGCTCTAAAGTGCACAGTAATTCAGCCATAGTTTAATGAGGATTAATGAGTTTATACATCTAAGCATTTAGAATGCTGCATGATACATAGAAGGCATTACAGAAGTGTTCATTTGATAACTAAAATTGTTATGTGAAAAGTTATGTCCTACAAATGTTACGTCTTTGTTTTCTGCTTAATTGGGTGATTTTGTGTTTGTGTCCTATATAAAATTCTAATGAGAAAATATAAGAATATAGAACTCAAGATAGAAACTTCAACAATTTCATTCTTTACTACTATCTGCTTAGCCCTACTTGAAAAAGAAATAGCCTGATATTTTAGAAAACTTGGCTTCAAAACTTCTTGAGGCTTTTTTCTTCTCCCACATATCTCAGGATAAGTTGTAATTGCTTGGATGTTTATTTATAAATATCATATCAGTTAAAATACAGGTATTGATTAACTCCATAGTGTTGAGCATGGGATGGTTATCTATGGATCCACTATGGATTGGGGAAGTCTAACAATTAGGAGACTTAAGAGGAGGCATTGGTCAGTACAGGAAAAGTCAAAGTCTTGGAGTTATACCAAATTAAAGTGTTGGTGCTACAATTGCTAGATAACAAGTTTCTTTAAGGAATTTCATGCACTTTATGACACCCACATAGGCTAAAATTATGCTTGGTGTGGAGATAATCTGATGTCATAGAGTTTAACAGGATATTCAGCTCACAGAGTAGCTTATGAAGAGTGCTAGTGATCAGTCTGGAATCACTTATGTACTATGAAACTTTACTATAAAATGCATATACCTGAAAAAAGCACCAGACTGATACATCAGATGATGTGGAGAAATTACAACACAAAGAAGGAGGGAATTGTACACCTCTCAAGGAGACACTTTAATGAGTCCTTAAAAGAACATCCTTGCTGGTATGTAGGGTGTTTGTTCTTTCACAAACTGGGTACCTTTCAGAAATCAGAAAAGTCCTGGGATCATGTGTACTAGAAACGAGACAATACATTGTCATACAAAAGTTGACTTTTTTTCTGTGCAAATAGACAAAGAGAACAGAGACACTATTAACTTTGGCAAATGTTCAGTTCTTATAGCATCTATAGTGAGCCTAACATTAGCACAGCTAAGTGAAAGTGTGTTTATTATAGCTTTACAATAAGCCTCCATGTTTTTATAATAAGAAACCATAAAAATAGAATGGTAACTATGATAAATAAAAATAGTTGCTATAAATAAGGATACACCACCTTAAAATTATCCAACTGATTTCATAAAAAAAGACGTTTCTGAATATACCTTGAAATTAGAGACTCTCTTACTTATATTTTTTCCTGAAATACAGAGACTAGCTATCCAAGTTGCACATAGTAGTCACTCCATTTGAATGTAATGAACGTTAACATGGTTACCACAAATTTCTCTTCTAAGATTTTTAACCTAACTTCTGCAGTATATATATTTGTTAAGGTTCTATTTTTATGTAATGTCTATAAATTATTAATATAGTAGTTCCTACATTACTACCATAATAATCCATTCTAAGAACAAAGTGCAAAATTATTGCTTGCTGAATCATAGATTGTAAAAAATTAAAGCAAAAGCAGGTTAATGTAAAATAATCATAAAGGGAAAATGCTTATTGAAATGTTATACTGCAGGAAAACAGTTCAAGAAAAATGATTTTAAAAAAGACTTTGAATCACAGGCTTTGACAGAAGAAAGCAAAGAATGATCATTACAGGAAGGTAGTATTTGTACAAAAATTATCAAAATGGTCTAGACATTCATTGAGTATAAAAAACAGAATAAGGGCTTCCCTGGTGGCGCAGTGGTTGAGAGTCCGCCTGCCGATGCAGGGGACACGGGTTCGTGCCCCGGTCCGGGAAGATCCCACATGCCGCAGAGCGGCTGGGCCCGTGAGCCATGGCCGCTGAGCCTGCGCGTCCAGAGCCTGTGCTCCACAACGGGAGAGGCCACAACAGTGAGAGGCCCGCGTACCGCAAAAAAAAAACCAAAAAAAAAAAACAGAATAAAAGCACTATAATAGAACAAGAGAGAGACAATCCAATAGTGGTATTCCTTTCAATGCTCCCATCATATACAGGAAAATGGTGATTACTTCTCTGTAGCCGAAGTCTCATTCATGGTCTGGCCACTGCTCACCTCTTCTATTTTATCTTTCACCAGTCGCCTCATCCTGCTGTGTGACCCATCTCCATGACAAAGTATACACACCCCAAATTCCAATTTTACTGAAATGCAGTATACTGGCAATAGTCCTCTAATAATATAGTTTCAAACTATCATGCTATTATACATTAATTTTCCCTGCCTTTAATGCCGTTCTTTTTCTTCTCTATTTTGTTATCTCCTTGTCTAAATTCTACTTGTGAAGTTCTTGATGGCAGGAGCTGTGCTTTATACTTTTTGTATTTCCAGATCAGGACATATTGTAAGGTCTAAATAAATTAACTAACAAGAATAAGAGTGTCCTATTAGAATAAATGAATGAGAAAAGTAAAAGGTATCAGAAAGATGAAAATTATTTTAATAGATACAAAACACAAGATTATTTCAATTTAAAAAATTATGCGTTACAAGCTAAAAGAGGGAATTTTTGCTGAATTACTATTGCTTATTTAGTTACCTTTCTAGGCAAAAATTAGGATAAAAGCATCTAAAGAGAAGAGGCACTGAATTGGGTGTCAAGATACCGGGGAAGTCTCATATCTATTGTTAACCAGTTCTCTGATGAGGGAAATAATGTGTCATCTAACCAGCATGGAAAAAACAAAACAAAATTCTACATGCCTTTCTTCAATATATTTGCTTTCACATAATATTTTAGTTAAGATTACTATTGATTTTTGCTCTATCGTAAGTAGCAACAAGTTTCATAGATAATAATGCAGTTAATAAAGTAAAAATTGGAAATGTTTCCATTGTTATTTCTTACATGTGCTATACTTCAGTAATAAGATATGGTAGACAACACGTTATGTTGAAACAATAGCACAGGTAGCAAGAGGTGCTGGGAGTAGCCTAGGAGAGCAGCTTTTGACATGGTAAGTTTGACATGTCTATTATACTATGGAGAGTCTTTTGTGCCGCTCACTAATTTCCTGATTTCCATTATTTCTAGACATATGGAAGACTGAACTTGCTCAGGGTCCTGAGTTTGGGTGTTTCTAGTACTAGCTATTGAGGTAAGGGAGGTAAGTGTCATGTTATTTCTAAGCTGTAACTTTTAATTTCCAGTGTGATAAACTATAGAGTTCTCTTTGCCATGTTAGGATGATTGTGAAATTTTGGAGGTGTCGAATTCCACATCATAAGCTAGCCTATCCTGACCGAGATTTCAGTTCATACATGTGAGATTCCAACATAAATAAAAGTCTAAAATATGTGGTATCTGATTAGGTGTTCAGAGGCCGGTAATAAGGTAAATGCTATCATAGGCTAAAAAGATGGAGATCAGGGACAGATCTACTAAGAACTTATTTACAAAACAGAAGTAGAGTCACAGATGTAGAAAGCTAACTTATGGTTACCAGGGGATAAGAGAGGGAGGGATAAACTGGGAAATCGGGATTAACATATACACACTACTATATATAAAATAGGTAACTAATAAGAACCCGCTGTATAGCACAGGGAACTCTACTCAATACTTTATAATGGCCTATATGGGAAAAGAATAAAAAAGTGGATATATGTATATGTATAACTGAATCACTTTACTGTACACCTGAAACTAACACACCATTGTAAATCAACTACACTCCAATAAAAATTTTAAAAAAAGAAGTCAAGGGGCTTCCCTGGTGGCGCAGTGGTTGAGAGTCCGCCTGCCGATACAGGGGACGCAGGCTCCTGTCCCAGTCCGGGAAGATCCCACATGCCACGGAGCGGCTAGGCCCGTGAGCCATGGCCACTGAGCCTGTGCGTCTGGAGCCTGTGCTCCGCAATGGGAGAGGCCACGACAGTGAGGCCCCCATACTGCAAAAAAAAAAAGAAGTCAAATAAAACTTAGGCCTCAGGTCCCCCCACTTATACAGTCCACTTAATAGCCCTAGGACGGAACTTAGTAATGTGCTCATATTTATTTTACAAGTAAACATATTTACAAAACGTGCAAACATCAGGTACTGTAATCTCATTCTGTAAAGACCACTGTCTCTTTTTACTATAACTTCCTCCCCATCACATTTTTCTTCATATTGAGTGGATTTAGAGTTGCCACAATCATTTCTTCCATTTATCTAAGGGATAATTGAGTTGGAGATATATTTAGTTTGAGCTTAATGAATTATAAGAATGTGACTCACTATTTATAGCTAAACTGCTGTTAGCCATGCCAGTGCAGAAATGCTTTCCAGAATATTTCTGCAACCCTCTGTGCCACTTTACTTGGAATTATGCAATAGGAACATGTCCTGTAGCACCTGGAACCAGAAGAAGGTGAGTTGTGGAGGAGTCACAAGACTGGAATGTTTAAAGTTATAAAGTAGTAGATGGAATATTTTTTCCAATTATCAAATTGTAAAATTATAAGTGGAAGACTGGTTTTTTACAGAAGCCTAGTCAAAACTAAAGTTCTCTGTAATATGGGAAATAATGTGATGAATATAACTATAAACACACAATGCATTTTTTCTTTTGTATAGGAGTTGTAGAATTTATGAGAATTCTTTTAGTATTAATGGGGCAAAAAGATGCACCATTACTACTAACAGTAGTGTTTCTATGCATGAAGTCTTATGTTATGTGTCCAAATTGTCAATAATTTTTAAAAAGTTCTACCATGCTAAAGGAAAGACAGATTTACAGTTCTATTCTCTGAGAGAAAAACATATTACAAAATTTAATATAATATTAATATGCAATAAAAGATAATACAGTCAAAAAAGCAGAAAGATTTATAGATATTTCAGAGAAATATGTTTTTATTTAACTTGCGTTGCCTCTGGCACTTGTTATGTTTTATATTTGTGATTTATCTTCTCATTACAAATATTTAATTTTGTGTTTATAATTTATAGTTATTTTTCAAATGAGGGCTATTAAGCTTCTTCTCTGAAAACTTGAACCCATACCATCATACTGATTCAGATTCTATGATAGTATAACTTTTTTTTTTTGTGGTACGCAGGCCTCTCACTGTTGTGGCCTCTCCCATTGCAGAGCACAGGCTCTGGACACGCAGGCTCAGCGGCCATGGCTCACGGGCCCAGCTGTTCCGCGGCATGTGGGATCTTCCCGGACCGGGGCACGAACCCGTGTCCCCTGCATCAGCAAGTGGACTCTCAACCACTGCGCCACCAGGGAAGCCCTATGATAGTATAACTTTTAGCAAAACTTGTGTTTGATAATTTGGGATTCAGATAATGTCTAATAAACTTATAACCCTGGGGTTATAATTGTTGGAATACAGATTGTTGGAATACAGAATGTTAATAATGTATGTTCACTGTTATTCGCTGAATTTGGCAAAGTACAATATTAATAGAGAGAAATGAGCCAGAAAACAACTGGCAGTAATGAATGAAAACAGACAAAGTCCCTAAATTCAGGGCCTATAGATTTGGAAGAAGAAACTGCTCATTAACCACAGATAGTAAAATGTGTCATTTAAAACTGAAAATAAAGATATTTGTACATAAATATTCAAAGCAGTTTTATTATCAGTGGACAAAAACTAGAAATAATTAATGCCATGTAGCACAGCTAAAAAAAAAAAAAACACTAGAAATAACTCAAAAGTCCATTAATAAGTAAATGAATAAAGACATTTTTGTACATCAACAAAATGGAATGGAATACAACATAGCAATGAAAAAGGGAGAATATCAAAATAATTATGGGTTTGTGACTTCGAATAAGTCACTTAACCATGTATATCTTCAGTGTTCTTATCTATAAAATGAGCACAAGAATATTACCAGCCAAATGTAGTTGTTCAAAAGATTAAATAAAATAACCAATTTTATGGAAATAGCTTGATGTCTAGCATATACTGAACATTTAAAAAATTGCTATTTTTTTAATTACATGAAGAAATCAAGTTTTGAAGTTGTCAGGATTTTTTTAAAATGTCTCAGATATAATAAAATAAAAATTATCTTTGCCTATGGCCTCCACACGCACACACACAAAAACAGAGATGGGGGCTGGAACTTTTCTTCGGAGAATAGCACTGTTGGATAGACCCAGTTTTCCATGAAATTTTTCAGAAAATAAGCTATGATCTGAAGTTTTCATTTTAAATGAATTATTCTGAAACTATCAGGAGAGTGAAGAGCTAATCAAAAAGGTTTTCTGTAAAAAATCTCTCCTTGGCCTAAAGCCAATCGATCAGAAAAAAAAAAGGAAGAAGCAAAGAAGAGAGGATAGTCTGGTACTGATGAATTTCTAATGAACATTGAGGGTCAACAGGTCAGGCTACAAAAGTGTGATGGCCCATAAATAATTTTTTACCGACTTGAACTTGCAGTCACATATATCTTTTATGCTTTCTTCAAATGCAAATGTCTTTAGGTTTTGAAGAGTGAAAAACTATCAATTTATGATTCTATAATAAGTTGACTAATGATCAGAATCAAAAGATGTGTATCGATATAATTATTTTAGCAGAAGTAAAATGGTAAGTAATAGATACAACATAATAATAGGTGTGCAAAAAGATAAAGGGTAAAGAGAAGAAATCAAATACAATAGCACTGTTAGCTTTAGCTGCTTTGATTCAAAGAATTGAGTTTGGGCTAGTTCAAGGGAATTTACTTTTCTTGTGTTTTGTTAGCTTTTTAAAAAAAATTGTTTTGTAAAGAAAGATAAGTCAAATCCCACAGAAATTCAAGAAGATCCATGATAAAGGTGAGCTCATGGCTGGATCTGGATTAGAGGAAACTCTTGGAACCTCAGCAGCACATTTTGTGGCACTTCATGTAAGGGTTTCTCCCTTTTCTTGACTAATTTACCCCTCAACCTGGTCCAGAAAGCCAGGGGTATAATTTGTTACAAAATGTTGCCTGCCAATTCTGCATCAGTTGATAGGAAGCAATTTATAAAATAAATATTCAAAGGTGCCACAGATCATTCCCTATATCTGAGAATTCTCAGGTGGTAATAGAGAAAAGCTGGGTCTAAATTAAGAAGGATAGTATAAGAGGTATGGCCTTTCTTTAGAAAGATATGGAAAGGTAACAGCAATTATCTAAAATTAAGGTGGTGGATTTATGATTTATGGATTTATGAAAACAGACTCCCATATTCTGGGATAAAATGCTGATAAAAAGATGAGGGTAAGTGAGTCCCCTGTTTATGTTTTGTTCACCACTGCTTCCCGAGTATTAAGCACAATGCCTGGGACACAGTAGTGCCCCGTTCACAGCTGTTGGTTAGCTCTTCGTGTGTGTGTGTGTGTGTGTGTGTGTGTGTGTGTGTGTGTGTCCCTAATTTCCTATGTACTCACTTCCCCTGTTCTCTCTTTCTCTCCTCTAGAGGTAAAGAATTACCTTGACATATTGTCTCCACCTTCTCTCTTCCCATCATCTCATGAACTTATTCTTATTAGGCTTTTGCCCTCACCTTTCTACTTCAAAGAGTTTTTTTGTCAAAGTTAGCAATGACCTCTACTTTGCTCAATCCCACAACTAAATTTCAGTTGACATTTTACTTAACTTTTCGGCATCATTTAACAAAATTTATTATTCTTCCACCCATAAAATAATTTATTTACTTAACTTTGATGGTATTACACAACTCTGGTTTAACTTTTCCTCACTGGTCACTCTTTATCAGTCCTCTTGCTGGTTCTTCCTCATTTCTCTGATCTCATTTCATTAATGTGGAAATGTTCTGAGATTCACCCCTTGGATGTCTTGTGTTTTTCAATCTAATTACTCTCTTGATGATCTTATCCAGTCTATGCCTCCTAAATTCATATACTGCTAAAGCAATCTACTCTCCTGAAATTCAGAAATAAATATATACCTTGCTATATAATATTTCAACTTGGATATTTGATAGGAAGCTCAAAATTAACATGTCCAAAAGAGAGTTCCCAATCTTCCCCTCCACATTTACTATGCTAATTTGTGTCTCCATCTCAGACAGTGACAATTCTGTCCTTCTAGTTATTCAGGTCAAACAACTTGGTGTCACCCTGGATTCCTCTTGTCTTCTCATGCCTTTCATTCAATCTGTCAGCATGTCCTGTCATTTCCATATTCAAAATATGTCCAGAGTCTAAACATTTTTCAACATCTCTACTGCTACTGCCCTGTTTAAACCACAATTTCCATTCATCCAGATAATTGTAATAGTTTCCCTAACCTGTCTGCACACTCTGCTGTCAAGGCAGCAAAGTAATCCTATTGAAGATTCATCATATCATGTCACTCCTCTTCACAGAATTCTCCAATGCCTTCCTATCTCACTCAGTAAAAACCAGTGTTGATAATAATCTACAAGGCCCAACATAATCCCTTACAGGCACTTTGGCCTTGTTTCCTTCTACTCACTCCACACACTGTTTTCTCTACTTTTCCTTGAACAGGTATATGTGTCATCTCAGGATCTTTCCAATTGCTGCTTCAGCTGCCTGGAATACTATTCCCCCCACTCATCAGCATAACTTTGCTCAGTTATCAACATCACCTTCAGAACATTACCCAAATATTACTCACCTAAAGAGAACTCCTTTTATTAGCTATCCAATTTGAATTTGCAAATTCCTTACTTCCCACCACCCTCTTTCTTTTCTCTAGTTTTTTTTCCTCCAAAACACTTACACCATTAACACACTACATACTTTACTTCTTTTTTCTGTTTATTATGTATATCCCACTATTTAAACATAAACTCCTTGAAGGCAGGGATATTTTATCTTTTTGTTTTTAACTGTTGTATTCCTAGACCCTAAAACAATGTCTGCCTCAAGATAGGAGCTTAAAATATAATTGTTACATGATTGAATATTAAATGTCAAATTATTAATACTGACAGCAGAAATTTAGGAGTTCAGATGAGAGGGCACCAGGGGTTATAAGGATGTCTACATAGATAAAATGGTACTAGATTTAGAGCTCAAATAAGGGCATTGTACATATGAGGAAAACAGTAAGCAAAGGCAGCAATATGCCAGGAATGTGCAGAAAGAGTTACTATAATTACCTATCTGGAACAGGTGACTTGTAGTGGAGAATAGTAAAAAATCACTTTACAAAATTATTCTTGTCCCATCTGATAGAATAGGACAGGAATCTCCCCACTAGAGAGCTTTAAGAATTTCTTACTTTTTATTAAAAACAAAACAGAACAGGGCTTCCCTGGTGGCGCAGTGGTTGAGAGTCCGCCTGCTGATGCAGGGGGCACGGGTTCGTGCCCCGGTCCGGGAAGATCCCGCATGCCGCGGAGCGGCTGGGCCCATGAGCCATGGCCGCTGAGCCTGCGCGTCCGGAGGCTGTGCTGCTCTGCAACAGGAGAGGCCACAACAGTGAGAGGCCCGCGTATCGCAAAAAAAAAAAAAAAAAAAAAAACAGAATAGAAATAGAAGTACTTTCTCAACACTGAGAAAGACCAATGCAAAATCCTTAAACCAACCTGGTGTCATGACTTCTAAAACATTCTAAAAATGATCATTCTGAGAGGTGAAAAGGCACCAGTAGCAACAAAAATCTTTAAATGAGTTTCTGGCTAAAATGATGTTTAATTACAGCCACACAATTAGTGTGTTCATGTGTGTGTTTGTGTCCTACCCGTATCTCCTTGTGCTTCACCATTTCAGTGCACTTAGAAAACTTCCAGTTGCTATATGTGAATCTTTTTGCTTGAGGGCTTTTTTTTTTTTTTTTCTGGTTGCTGGAACGTGTTCTGCTCATGCACAAGTCTTGAAGAATTAATATCACCTACTAGTAGTCCTCAACTAATCACTATTGGAAGTTGATGTATGCATGCCCCAAATATTTTGTCCCTTAGGTGGGATAACTCTAGGACACTTTTGACTCTTAGAGATTCCCAGTAAGGTTAAGCTCTAATTGTACACGGTAGTCACTTATCTGAGAACCCAACATATTGGCTGTCTTCCCTTTATTACCTTCCTTTCTTACTGCCATATGGGTGTCTTGTAATCAATTCCTAAACAAACTATTCACTCTCTGATACTCTTACATTTGTTTTTGCTATTGAGTATACATAAAGTCAGACACATGGAGTCTTTTGGAGAAATCTAAAAATCTAAATATATTATGAACATAACAGAACAAGTCCAATAGTGTTAAGATTATCAGCTAGAATTTTCATTGATGATCTTTACTCTATTTTAATGTTAATAACTGTATCTTATTAAATGGGGTGATCATCTGTACACAAATGAGTGCATGCCACAAATATCCTTTGCAAACACCAGTTTAATTGTGGTAGAGAGGAAATGAGTGCTAAAGAAATTAGCAGTCTAGCTAATAAGAACACAACAGGTAAGTCCCTTTAAGGGTTTCTCCTCTTGTGTTGACCCTTGCTACCTCATTTGTGAAATTCAGCTTCATTATATCATCAAGTGGTATGAACATAGGCCAATAAGCTCCATGAGGTAAATATGAACTTTAAAGTCTTAACATATTTCCATTGTAATTAATCCTTTAAACCTCACTGAAGTCACTTTATGTCAATTCTACATTTCCACATGTAGCTAACCATCTTAAAACATAACCATATTTCCTTTCTTATTTCATTTTACCATAAGTTCTCACATATTTATTTGCCAGTTTTTTTAATTCTAACATAATAAATTGACTAATTATTAGGCATATAATTGTTAATGGGAGGTACTTAAAGAAGGTTTTGTTTTTAATTATTTGACTTATGATCATCACAACCCCAAGTGCTTTTTTCTGATAAGAAATAAACTGATATATATGTATCAAATAAGTGTTTTTTAAAATATTAATTTCAGAAGGAATATACTAGTACATGGGTAAATCAAATTTGAGTTAGGTAAGTTTTTTTTTTCTTTTTCTACTTCTTTTGAAGTTCCACACTGAAACTTTCTACATAGAAAACTGGTTAATCTTACATTTATCAACTGAACGAAAAAAAAGAGAGAGAGAGAATTAGCAAACACTACTGCATCAATTTAGCTTAGTGAGAAATAAATTATAGCATGATGGTTTTAGGGACAGTGTTCTTAATCTGGAAAAACATTCAAAGACTAGTGATTCCCAAGGTTTTAGAGGAGAAAGAAAAACCCAAACATTGACCAAGTGAGGCTATCTTCTATAAAGTATTTTTATTTCAGGATCAACTGCTCTAAAACAGTATTTCTAGAGTAAGACAAAAAGACAAATGGCAGTAAATTCAGAATGTTCATGTAAAACAAAAATCTATTGTTGAAAAGAGAACCTCTCTTCTGTCTTACTACAAAATAGCAGTGCAGTTATGAAAGAACTGTTAAAACATACAGGCCACATTTAGAATATTCTATATTACCAATCCATAAATTTTAAAGCATAATTTTAGACTCCATTTAGAAGATTTCAAGTCAAAAATCGAGAAGAAAGTAATAGCTCAGAAATGTTAAATTTAAAATAGCATTACTTTTCCTCAGTACACTTCAATTTTTCTAATTCAGAAAGCTTAATAGTAACGTGTTTTATGAAAAAGAAAGAGAAATGAATCTCATTGGTGAATTATTGTATTGATTTTAACATCTAATTACCTCTATGTAATTAAGAACTTCAAATCTAAAGTTTGCTATTTAAACTCAGTATTTTGTATCCTAGAAATAAAATCTCTTAAAAAATCTTTGAGAAGAATTTTTATTTATTTATGTTACAAGCTTGTATATAAATAGATTTCATTAAAATTTTTTCTTCATCAAATGCATTTGCAAACAATTATAATAATTAATAGTAAAATCAGTTTCCTGATTTTAGAATTTGTAAAAGTAATCTATATGCTTATATATTTGGGAAATTTCCAAGAAAGCATCATAATTGGCAAAATCTCCAAATTTATTTGATAGAACAATTTTCTCCTTCTTCTCTAATCCACACTGCCATCCGTCTTCCGAAAGCCTTTTTCACATAGCGTTCAATAAAAAGCTATCGAAATAAAAATGTTTATGAATAGGATGACATAACCAGGACAACACTTTTGGAATTTAGACACCACCTACATGGTGGTGCAGAGAATATATTAGAAGTTAGAGACACTACCACCTCCAAAAACAGTGACAGATTTGACAAATCTTTTTGCAAGTCTTGCTTAGAAGTATAGTGCATCACTTTGGAATTGTAGAAAAGTTGATACCTAATATTCTGGTCTCTAATTTTGGATGTATCTGAAATGGAGATAGAAACTTTCTCTGTTGATATTTCAATTAGCGGTGAAGATTTATTTTATAGGCAAGTTTATGTCTTAGATTCGTTCCCAAACTATGTGTTTAAAGTTAATTTTTGCAACATAATCTATAGTTTGGAAATCCAGTAGGATGCACAATAGCTTTGTAGTTATATATATCTAGAAATATGTGTGATGTGGTTTGTGCTGAGCGGAAAGTGACAGCTCTCCTAGATGCATGGTTCCCGAAGTGTGAATCAATTTGATTTCCAAGTTTAAAAAGACCTTCATCTGCAGAAATTAATTATGAATTAGTAGAATTTTAAAGTATATATTTTTAAAATTTCATTGACTGTATTGAACTTGTGTGCAAAGTTATAGAAAGAAGAAAATGTTCCTATAATGCCGCCCAAATAATGAGACCAACATATTACTCAGTGTTAGTTTAAGACACACACACACACACACACACACACACACACACACACACATCCAATATTTGCATCTAAGGAAAATCATAAGAAAAGAGGCAAACAGTTTTTTATTCAATTCTTATAATTGCTTGCCTTATAATTAAGTTAGAGTCAATGAAATACCAGATAAAACTATTTTTAAATTTTCATTTAGAGACTCCTAAATACTGGTCCATTTATCCATTTATTAATTACTTTATAAAATAAGTGTGGATTGAATTTGTGTATCGTGTGAACAGGACATTCCTTTCTTAGTACATGATCTGAGTGATAGCACCTGAACTGGGTAAGATATTTGCAACTAAATATTTCCTAAGAGTTTTTGAAATTGATGAAGTTTTGAAATCTAAGTATACACTCTAATTTTAGGGTTTAAGACCATGGAAGAACAAATTCTTCCAAATGGCCTTCTCTGTCAATTAAGTTGTTTTATTGAATTTATAGTAAGTTGGGTGTTACTTGTCTCATAACATGTAAATCAGATCTAACCTCTGATGACAGATCTCAAAGTTGACCTCAGTCTCCTAATAAGTATGAAAGCAACAAATGGATTCTTTAATTTTGAAGAATGATATAAATGACGTTACATTCCAGGTATAACTTTAAAATCAGCTCCCATTTGGCAAGATCAAGTGTAATTTGTCTTTTCTTTAAGGGGAATCTCTTTTTAAGCTATCACATGATATTTGTTATTGCTTCTGAAATATGTTTTAGACAACTTCATCCTGGACATTATTTCATGGGTTCTTAGTTTTCTTTTTGATTAGAAAAAAAAAATGTTTAATGTATTTTATGCCTCAGATTATATAAGTAGAAAATTACCTGTTATCTCTGGGTTGTTCATTGAAGATTAGATTTTTAACATTAGATAATGTAAAATTAGGAAGAATATTCTACACTCAGTTATATTTTTAAAAAACTTAAATGATCAAGTCAATTAATAATTATATTTTCTTTCTAGAGCATTTCATTGTTAAGTTAAATAAAAGTACAGGTTTAATGGTTTAGATTCATAAAATTCAATAGCTTTTTGTGGTTTATACTATGCTATATTTTCTCTAGCACATCATCTGTTATATTTCAAATCAATCTTGATGTAAAAAATGAGAACAATAAACATGATTGTAATTGAGGAGTATTTGTTAAATGTGATTTAATAGGTCCTATTGTGAGATGTGTCTAGTACACAAGCAGAAATGAAGACTAACATACTGAAGTAGAAAAGATAAATAAACCCCATGGTTAGTGAGTAGATATAGAGCTCGAAATTGTTTGGTCTAGGACAACATCTAAAATACAGTTTGATACATACAGAAAATATAATTAAACGATAATTGCACTGAAGCACAAGTGTGGGATAAACAGCTTGTGAATCAATAAACCAGGAGGAGGCAAGCTGACGTATTTATTGATTTATGATTCATTTAGCTTCAAGTTTACACCATTTCTAATTCAATTGGAACGACTGTATTATCCTTCATTTGGAGAACTGGGTGAAGTGATTTTCTCATATCATATGGGGGAAAGACTGTCTGAATTAATACCATTTTTAGGTTTCATGTGAGTACACTCCTATGAGTTTTTTCTATTTACTTATCAAATCTATGGGCTATGATATACTACACTAAAATTTGTCTATTAACATTAAAATTTACATTAATTCAGAAACTTTAGGACAGCATACACTCCTAATGGATGAAAATACTGTACTTTCAAGAGTTTAAGACATGAATATTATCTTGTAATGCACATCCTACCATGGGTTCTAATAAAAAGCTTTCTGCACTTTACCCCAAGAAAACTGAATATTTTAAATAAACCAGACATGCTTATTTTTGCCAAGGAATGTCATGATTAGCTTCTACATAGATAACTTTTTATATCTATTTGTTGCTACACTGAACAGCTTCATAGATGAATCCTAAGTATTCATTCCACTTTCACTCATCAAAAAGCAAAAATTCAGCTTTTTCCTCCAGTAACATAAGTAAGCAGCAGTATTAACACCTGAATTAGGGCACTTTGGCAGCACCTCTCTCTGAAAGTGTGCGTAGTATATAGAATACTATTCAGTTGTCATGTTAAAAAATAAACAAGACTATTATTTTGTTCAATCACAGAAATCTGTCAGTTTACCAAGGATCATATTGGAAAAATGAAAAACTTGCTGTGGTGATTAAGAACTATACAATTTATGGTTGAATTTGTACTAATTAAATACTTCTCAAATCAAGAAAAATAAAGTGCAAAGGCTTACTATTCAGAAAGGAAATATTTACAAATTATTTGCCTTTTGACCCAAAAGGTGTAATTGCCACCCTTCATCATGTCATCACTTACCAATTTTCATAAAAAATTGCTCTTCGGCTTCCCTGGTGGCGCAGTGGTTGAGAGTCCGTCTGCCGGTGCAGGGGACACGGGTTCGTGCCCCAGTCCGGGAGGATCCCACATGCCGCGGAAAGGCTGGGCCCGTGAGCCATGGCCGCTGAGCCTGCGCGTCCGGAGCCTGTGCTCCGCAACGGGAGAGGCCACAGTGGGTGAGAGGCCCGTGTACCGCAAAAAAAAAAAAAAAAAAAAAAAAAAAAAAAATGCTATTGAAAAAATGATGCTTAAGTTTAAAAGAAGCATGTGTCATTTCCCTTAATTGTATAAAGAAAAATGCTCTCTATCCCTGTAACTGTCAATTCATGCATTTATTCATTCAATGGCTTTGAATTGGTATCAGAGCATTTAACTTGTCTTGGCATATTTAAAATCTTGGCTTAAGTCCTTTTCTTGCACACATTACTCCAGTGTTTTTGTCATCAGTCTTAACCTCACTGATCATTGAAATGCAAAATGTACCTCTCCACTGGTTCAGATTTCTCCCCAGTAAGTGAAACATATCCATTAAAAAGATGTTCTAGGGTAGATATAGGTCCTTGATTAAACACTTAGCAACATCTGGCATGACACCTGTCCTTGCCTAAAACATTTCCTTGCTACCTTGTCAAGTGAGGAATGAAAAGCTATTTATATTTAATGCTGTTAAATCCTCAACAGAAACACATTCTGCATTCCCCTTCTTTCACTGGGAAGATTTCCTACCAAGAGAATAATTTTTGATTCCTCATCAATATAGTTTACTATCCAATGGTTGCTCAGATCTGAAAAGCTGACTTACAAGTGCAAGAGCTTGTTTTTAATCGCTTGCTTTCTTATAGGCAGGACCTTGTATAATACTTATGAGTAAAATTTGGGGCTTTGTTGTTTGGTATTTTAAAACTTGGCTTTCGTGCCTTAAGCATGTGTTTACACAATATAAAACAAGTACATTACATTTTGGCAGGAAATAAACAGTTGATTTATGAGCATGTGTGGCAGAGTTTTTTGAACAAATTAGTTTCTCACAAAGAAATGTTGCTAGAAAGATGAAATTAAAGTGGCTAAGGTTAAAGTTGCTGAGGAAAATTAAAGTTAGCCTACACCTGAAGATATAGATATGCTTGACAAAAACAAAATCAATGTCTCACATCAAATTATAAGCTGAAATAATCCTGAGAGGCTTGTATTTGCCTGGTTGTCTCTATCTCTGAGCCACTGCACCTACTGAATTTGTTCACTTCATGGATCTTCTCCTCCTCCTGGATACCGTGTCCCTTTCCACACTGAGCACATGTAGATACAAAACTCAAGCACTCTCAGTTCTATTATCCCTTGATACCAGCATACACACACACACACACAGCACCTTTATTTGTAGCAAAATTCTTTTTTTATTTGGTTTTTATTTTGTTTATTTTTTATACAGCAGATTCTTATTATCTATTTTATACATATTAGTGTATATAGGTCAATCCCAATCTCCCAATTCATCACACCACCTCCACGCTCACCGCCTTCCTTCCTTGGTGTCCATATATTTGTTGTCTAGATCTGTGTTTCTATTTCTCCCTTGCAAACTGGTTCATCTACACCATTTTTCTAGATTCCACACATATGCGTTAATATATGATATTTGTTTTTCTCTTTCTGACGTACTTCACTCTGTGTGACAGTCTCTAGGTCCATCTACATCTCTAGAAATAACCCAATTTCATTTATTTTTATGTCTGAGTAATATTCAATTATATATATGTACCACTTCCTCTTTATCCAGTCAGCTGTTGATAGGAAATTAAGTTCCTTCCATGACCTAGTTATTGTAAATAGTGCTGCAATGAACACTGGGGTGCATGTGTCTTTTTGAATTATGATTTTCTCTGGGTATATGCCCAGTAGTGGGATTGCTGGGTCATATGGTAATTCTATTTTTAGTTTTTAAGTAACCTCCATACTGTTCTCCATAGTGGCTGTATCAATTTACATTCCCACCAACAGTGCAAGAGGGTCCCCTTTACTCCACACCCTCTCTATAATTTGTTTTTTGTAGATTTTCTGATGATGCCCATTCTAACTGGTGTGAGGTGATACCTCATTGTAGTTTTGATTTGCATTTCTCTAATAATTAGTGATCTTGAGCAGCTTTTCATATGCCACCCGGCCAGCTGCATCTCTTCTTTGGAGATATGTCTATTTAGGTCCTCTGCTCATTTTTTGTTCGGGTTGTTTGTTTTTTTACTATTGAGATGCATGAGCTGTTTATATATTTTGGAGATTAATCCTTTGTCCGCTGATTCGTTCACAAATATTTTCTCCCATTCTGAGTGTTGCCTTTTCGTATTGTCTATAGTTTCCTTAGCTGTGCAAAAGCTTTTAAGTTTCATTCGGGCCCATTTGTTTATTTCTTATTTTATTTCCATTACTCTAGGAGGTGGGTCAAAAAAGATCTTGCTGTGATTTATGTCAAGGAGTGTCCTTCCTATGTTTTCCTCTAAGCGTTTTATAGTGTCTGGTCTTACATTTAGATCTTCAATCCATTTTGAGTCTATTTTTGTGTATGGTGTTAGGGAGTGTTCTAATTTCATTCTTTTACATGTAGCTGTCCAGTATTCCCAGCACCACTTACTGAAGAGACTGTCTTTTCTTCATTGTATACCCTTGCCTCCTTTGTCATAGATTAGTTGACCATAGGTGTGTGGGATTATCTCTGGGCGTTCTATCCCGTTCCACTGATCTATATTTCTGTTTTTGTGCCAGTACCATATTGTCTTCATTATTGTAACTTTGTAGTATCGTCTGAAGTCAGGGAGACTGATTCCTCTAGATCTGTTTTTCCTCCTCAAGATTGCTTTGGCTATTAGGGGTTTTCTGTGTCTCCATACAAATTTTAAAATTTTTTGTTCTACTTCTGTAAAAAATGCCATTGGTAATTTGATAGGTATTTCATTGAATCTGTAGATTGCTATGGGTAGTATAGTCATTTTCACAATATTGATTCTTCCAGTCCAAGAACGGGTGTATCTCTCCATCTGTTTGTGTCATTTTTGATTTCTTTCATCAGTGCCGTATACTTTTCTGAGTACAGGTCTTTTATCTCCTTAGGTAGGTTTATTCCTAGGTATTTTATTCTTTTTGTTGCAACGGTAAATGGGACTGTTTCCTTAATTTCTCTTTCTGATCTTTCATTGTTAGTGTATAGGAATTCAAGAGATTTCTTTGCATTAATTTTGTGTACTGCAACTTCACCAAATTCATTGATTAGCTCAAGTAGTTTTCTGGTGGCATATTTAGGATTATCTATGTATAGTATCATGTCATCTGCAAACACTGACAGTTTTACCTCTTCTTTTCCAATTTGTATTCCTTTAATTTCTTTTTCTTCTCTAATTGTCATGGCTAGGAATTCCAAAACTATGTTGAATAAGAGTGGTCAGAGTGGACCTCCTTGTCTTATTCCTGATCTTAGAAGAAATGCTTTCAGTTTTTCACCATTGAGAATGATGTTTGCTGTGGGTTTGTCATATATGGCCATTATTATGATGAGGTAGATTCCCTTTATGTCTGCTTTCTGGAGAGTTTTTTTTCATAAATGGGTGTTGAATTTTGTCAAAAGCTTTTTCTGCATCTATTGAGATGATCATATGTTTTTATTCTTCAATTTGTTAATATGGTGTATCACATTGATTGATTTGTGTATATTGAAGAATCCTTGCATCCCTAGGATAAATCCCACTTGATCATGGTGTATGATCCTTTTAAAGTTTTCTGTTTGCTGAGGATTTGGTTGAGGATTTTTTCATCTATATTCATCAGTGATATTGGCCAGTAGTTTTCTTTTCTTTATAGTATATTTGTCTGGTTTTGGTATCAGGGTGATGGTGGCCTCGTAGAATGAGTTTGGGAGTGTTCCTTCCTCTGCAATTTTTTGGAAGAGTTTGAGAAGGATGGGTGTTAGCTCTCCTCTAAATGTTTGATAGAATTCACCTGTGAAGCCATCTGGTCCTGGACTTTTGTTTGCTGGAAGATTTTTAATCACAGTTTCAATTTCATTACTTGTGACTGGTCTGTTCATATTTTCTATTTCTTCCTGGTTCGGTCTTGTAAGGTTATAACTTTCTAAGAATTTGTCCATTTCTTCCAGGTTCTCCATATTATTTGCATAGGGTTGCTTGTAGTAGTCTCCTACGATACTTTGTATTTCTGTGGTGTCCGCTGTAACTTCTCCTTTTTCATTTCTAATTTTATTGTTTTGAGTCCTATCCCTCTTTACCTTGATAAGTCTGGCTAAAGGTTTATCAATTTCGTTTATCTTCTCAAAGAACCAGGTTTTAGTTTTCTTAATATTTGCTATTGTTCTCTTTGTTTCTATTTCATTTATTTCTGCTCTGATCTTTATGATTTCTTTTCTTCTACTAACTTTGGGTTTTGTTTGTTCTTTTTCCTCTAGTTCCTTTAGATGTAAGTTTAGAAGGTTTATTCCAGACTTTTTTTTGTTTCTTGAGGTAGGATTGTATTGCTATAAACTGCCCTCTTAGAACTGCTTTTGCTGCATCCCATAGGTTTTGGATCATTGTGTTTTCACAGTCATTTGTCTCTAGGTAGTTTTGGTTTCCTCTTTGATTTCTTCAGTGATCTCTTGGTTATTTAGTAACGTATTGTTTAGCCTCCATGTGTTTGTGTTTTTTACATTCTTTTCCCTGTAACTGATTTCTAATCTCATAGCATTGTGGTTGGAAAAGATGCTTGATATGATTTCAATTTTCTTAAATTTACCAAGGCTTGATTTGTGAACCAGGATGTGACCTATCCTGGAGAATGTTCTGTACGCACTTAAGAAGAAGGTGTAATCTGCGGTTTTTGGATGGAATGTCCTACAATTATCAATTAAATCTATCTGGTCTATTGTGTCATTTAAAGCTTGTGTTTCATTATTAATTTTCTGTTTGGATGATCTGTCCATTGGTGTGAGTGAGGTGTTAATATCCCCCACTATTATTGTGTTACTTTCGATTTCCCCTTTTATAGGTGTTAGCAGTTGCCTTATGTATTGAGGTTCTCCTGTGTTGGGTGCATATATATTTATAATTGTTATATCTTCTTCTTGCCTTAATCCCTGACCATTATGTAGTGTCCTTCCTTGTCTCTTTTAACATTCTTTATTTTAAAGTCTAGTTTATCTGATATGAGTATTGCTACTCCAGCTTTCTTTTGATTTCCACTTGCATTGAATAACTTTTTCCATTCCCTCACTTTCAGTCTGTATGTGTCTGTATGTGTCTGAAGTGGGTCTCTTGTAGACAGCATATATATGGTTCTTGTTTTTGTATCCATTCAGCAAGCCTGTGTCTTTTGGGTGGAGCATTTAATCTATTCACATTTAAGATAATTATCGATATATATGTTCCTATTACCATTTTCTTGTTTTGGGTTTGTTTTTGTAGGTCCTTTTCTTCCCTTGTGTTTCCCACTTAGAGAAGTTCCTTTAGCATTTGTTGTAGAGCTGGTTTTGTAGTGCTACATTCTCTTACCTTTTGCTTGTCTGTAAAGCTTTTGATTTCTCCATCGAATCAGAATGAGATCCTTGCCAGGTAGAGTAATCTTGGTTGTAGGTTCTTCCCTTTCATCACTTTAAATATATCATGCCACTCCCTTCTGGCTTGTAGAGCTTCTGCTGAGAAATCAGCTATTAACCTTATGGGAGTTCCCTTGTACGTTATTTGTCATTTTCCCTTGTTGTTTTTAATAATTTTTCTTTGTCTTTAATTTTTGTCAATTTGATCACTATGCAACTTGGCAGGTTTCTCCTTGGGTTTATCCTGCCTGGAACTCTCTGCATTTCTTTGACTTGGGTGGTTATTTCCTTTCCCATGTTAGTGAAGTTTTCTACTCTAACCTCTTCAAATATGTTCTCAGGTCCTCTCTCTCTCTCTGTTCTCCACCTGGGACCCCTATAATCCGAATGTTGGTGCATTTAATGTTGTCCCAGAGATCTCTTAGGCTGTCTTCATTTCTTTTCATTCTCTTTTCTCTATTCTGTTCCACAGCAGTGATTTCCACCATACTGTCTTCCAGGTTACTTATCCGTTTTTCTGCCTCAGTTATTTTTTTATTGATTCTTTCTAGTGTATTTTTCATTTCAGCTATTGTATTGTTCATCTCTGTTTGTTTGTTCTTTAATTCTTCTAGGTCTTTGTTAAACATTTGTTGCATCTTCTCGATCCTTGCCTCCATTCTTTTTCCAGGGTCCTGGATCATCTTCACTATCATTATTCTGAATTCTTTTTCTGGAAGGTTACCTATCTCCACTTCATTTAATTGTTTTTCTGGGGTTTTATCTTGTTCCTTCATCTGGTACATAGTCCTCTGCCTTTTCATTTTGTCTTTCATCCTGTGAATGTGGTTTTCACTCCACAGCCTGCAGGATTGTAGTTCTTTTTGCTTCTGCTGTCTGCCCTCTGGTGAATGAGGCTATCTAAGAGGCTTGTGCAAGCTTCCTGATGGGAGAGACTGGCAGTGGGTAGAGCTAGGTGTTGCTCTGGTGGGCAGAGCTCAGTAAAACTTTAATATGCTTCTCTGCTAATGGGTGGGGCTGAGTTCCCTCCCTGTTGGTTGTTTGGCCTGAGGTGACCCAGCACTGGAGCCTACAGGCTCTTTGTTGGGGCTACTGGCATACTCCATGAGGGTACTTCTCAGAATTTCTGCTGCCAGTGTCCTTGTCCCCACCGTGAGCCATAGCCGCCCCCCACCTCTGCAGGAGACCTTCCAACAGTAGCAGCAAGGTCTGGTTCAGTCTCCTATGGGGTCACTGCTCCTTCCACCTGGGTCCTGTTGTGCACACTACTTTGTGTGTGCCCTATAAGAGTGGAGTCTCTGTTTCCCCCAGTCCTGTTGAAGTCCTGCCATCAAATCCTTCTTGGCTTCAAAGTTTGATTCTACGGGAATCCTCCCATTGTCAGACTCCCAGGTTGGGAAGCCTGACATGGGACTCAGAACCTTCAGTCCAGTGGGTGGACTTCTGTGGTATAATTGTTCTGCAGTTTGTGAGTCACCCTTCTAGTGGTTATGGGATTTGATTTTATTGTGGTTGTGTCCCTCCTACCATCTCACTGTGGCTTGTCCTTTGTCTTTGGATGTGGGGTATCTTTTTTGGTGAGTCCAGAGTCTTCCTGTTGATTGTTCAGCAGTTAGTTGTGATTCTGGTGCTCTCACAAGAGGGAGTGAGCACATGTCCTTCTACTCCATCATCTTGAACCAATCTCTGTACCAAGATTCTTTGAAGTGTAGTTCTATTGTAATAGGTCAAGTAACATGAAAAAGAATGTTAAATATCCCTGTCCCTATAACAGTACAAAATAAAAAATCAAAACAATACATAAGCTATTCATCTGCCTATTCTTTGCACCAAATCAGTACAAAAATTACAAGCTTAGAATCTAATAAAAAGAGTGTTCTCTCTAGCCTGTCTTATCAGTGTGACAGTGAAAGTTTATTTAAATGGTTTAAATAGTAGAGACAGAGAAGGCAAAGAAGAGTACCAAAGTGGGAGATGGTCAAGCACTTGCTTAGGAGTAGCTAAGGGTCATTTCTTACTTGTTAAGGCGTCTAAGAGGAAGCAATTTATTCAGTTAGATACAGACAATTTCTCTTGCCCTATGGTGTAATTAGGGTCCTAGATCAACTTACTATACTCATCTTTTTTAAAAGTAAAACATCTTCTTGTTTTCTGATTTATCCCTTAAAGGTATGATATGGGGAGTGATACTTAAGAGGAGCTTTTATATCCTTCAAGGTTAAAGTTAACTTACATGCCATATAGTATCTCAGAAAGAATAATTCCTAACCCCAACATATACCCCTGACTTCTTGGAGGAGTTGTTTCAACACCAACTTTGGCTACACTATTCCAAATGGCATATCACTATCCTTATGCAACAACCTAGAAGTTTACTACATTTATCTTAGAAACTCAGTTTCAAACTGAATTAATCAATATATGTCATTGCCGTAACATGACACTTCAAGAGTTTAGATACATAAATATTTTCTTTTAACATATTAATTAATTAATTAATTATATTTATAAATAGTTATTTAATATGTATTCTATTCCAAGAAAATTGTTAAGTATTAGGGATACAACAGTAAATAACACAAGTGTTATCTTTGCCCTCAAATTATTAATAGTCTATTTAATGGAGTGGTACAAAAAGACATGCATGTCAGTGGGCATGTAAATTTTTACAGCCACTATGGAAAACGGTACAGAGATTCCTTAAGAAATTAAAAATAGAACTATCATATGATCCAGCAATCCCACTCAGAGTATATATATCCAGGAAAAATGAAAACATTAATTCAAAAAGATACATACACCCCAATGTTCATAGCAGCACTATTTAAAATAGCCAAGACATGGAAGCAATGCAACCCAAGCACCCATCAACAGACAACTGGATTAAGAAGACAAAATATATACATACACACACACACACACACACACACACACACACATATATATACACACACACAAACACACACACACATTTATTTATATAATGGAATAATACTCAGCCATAAGAATAAATGAAATACTGACATTTACATCAATGTGGGTGGACCTAGAGAATATTATGCTTACTGAAATAAGTCAGAAAGAGAAAGACAAATACTACATGACATCAATTATATGTGGAATGTAAAAGAAAATACAAATGAATGTGTATACAAATTAGAAACAGACTCATAGATATAGAAAACAAACTTGTGGTTACCAAACAGGAGAGGAAAGGTGGGAGGGATAATTGAGGGACATGGGATTAACAGATACAAACTACTATACATAAAATAGATAAGCAACAAGGATATACTGTAGAGCACAGGGAATTATACCCATTATTTTATAATAACCTATAAGGGAGTATAATCTCCAAAAATACTGAATCACTATGTTGTACACCTGAAACTAAAACAATGTTGTTAATCAACTACACTTCAATAAAAAAGATATGCATGAAAAACAAATGAGTGGGATTCCACTAAAAGCTGAGTGACAAAAGTAAATGGAAAGATATACCAGGCTAATGGATTGGAATAATTAATATTGTTAAAATGGCCATACTATCCAAAGCAATCCATAGATTCAATGGAATCCCTATTAAAATACTCATGGCATTTTTCATATAACTAGAACAAATAATGCTAAATTTTGTATGCAACTACAAAAGACCCTATATAGCAAAAGCAATTTTCTATATTACAAAGCTATAGTAATCAAAACAGTATGGTACTAGCACAGAAACATACACATAGATCAATGGAACAGAACAGGGAGCTCAGAAATAAAGCCATATTTACATGATCTATTAATCTATTACAAAGGAGACAAAAATAGACAATGGGGAGAAGAGAGTCTCTTCAATAAATGATGTTGGGAAAACTGGACAACTACATGCAAAAGAATGAAACTAGAGCACTTTTTTACACCATACACAAAAATAAACTCAAAATGTATTAAAGACCTAAATGTACGACCTAAAACTATTAAACTTCTGGAAGAAAACATAGGCAATATGCTCTTTGACATTGGTCTTATCAATTTCTTTTTTAATCTGTCTCCTCAGACAAGGACAACAAAAGCAAAAAATAAACAAATGGGACTACATCAAACTAATAAAATTATTGCAGTGAAGGAAACCATCAACAAAATAAGGTAACCTATTGAATAAGAAGATATTTGTAAATATACTTTCAGTAAGGGGTTAATATCCAAACTTTACAAGAACTCATACAAAGTAAGAATATTTTTTCAAGTGAATGCAAAATGAGTAAAAGGGAACTATAAGTTTATATAGAAATTACTCCTGCAAAAGTCATATTGCTAGGGACTATGGGTGCCATGTTCAAAATATATATCTAATATCTACCACAGTGTATAAGTCATTGTAGCTGAGTAATAGATGCAAGTTGAATCTTCCAATGCATGCTTTGCTTGAATTTCAGTGGCCAGGAAATTTTGCTGCCATCAAACCTAATATAATACTGATGATTTTTTTCCCTAGACCAAAACATGCTTTTTAAATGTATAACAGTCTCTTTTTGTTTTGTTGTGGAATGTTGACTGTCTTCAGAATTACAAACACTGAAGTCAATTGACAAATTTTACTTCACTTGCTTCCTTCTTCATAAACCAATCAGATTAGTCTTTATCTGAGGAATGGAGTAATGGTGATAGTATTGATATGAAGAGAATATTTTGATCTTTAGGAGAATTTATACCTTGATTTGCAATTGAAAACAAATTTTTGGCTACTTTTAGATGAGACAGTCATGTTATAGAAAATACCAGAAAATTTTAAAAGTTCAACTATGTAATAGTTATTTAAATATAAATTGAGATAAAATTTTTAAAAGATGATTAAAGACATGGTAGCAACTTAAAAGTCCGTTGACAGATGAATGGATAAAGAAGATGTGGTATAAGTACAATGGAATATTACTCAGCCATAAAAAACCATGAAATAATGCCATTTGCAGCAACATGGATGGACCTAGAGATTATTACACTAAGTGAAGTAAGCCAGAGGAAGACAAATACCATATGATATCACTTATATGTGGAATCTAAAAAATAAAATAATAATAGTACAAATGAACTTATTTACAAAACAGAAATAGATCCACAGGCATAGAAAACAAGCTTATAGTTACCAAAGGGGAAAGGACGGATAAATTAGGAGTTTGGGATTAACATATACACACTACTATAAATAAAATAGATAACCAACAAGGACCTACTTTATAGCACAGGAAACTATACTCAATATTTTGTAATAACCTATAAGGGAAATGAATCTGAAAAAGAATAGATATCTATCAGTGTATAATTGAATCACTTTGCTGTACACCTGAAACTAACACAACATTGTAAATCAACTATACTTCAATAAAAAATAAAATCTATCACGTTCTAACATTTGCATATTTTTATTTACTTTTTTTTTTTAGAATGTATTAGCTAGTTTTTGTCACTGGCAAAATTAACAATTCATGGGAAATAAAAGTAGAATCTGAGTGATAAAATAAAATCTAACTTTTTTTTCTTTTATATTCACCCTATACTCATAGGGTGCCCAACACTTTAGCTTGGCAGACCATGTGTAGAATTGCTGCACCTCCATTCAAGATGGCGGCTGGTGGCGGAACCCTGAGCAGCACAGCTGCACTGACCCACAGGGACTCTGCCTTCTCCCCACTGATGAAAACCCTATAAAGCAACTCTGACTTTCAGGAAGAGCATGTGCTCTAGAACAAGAGCGCACACACACCCCTACACACACACCCCACCCCCCCTCATTCTCTGATCAGAGTAAAGCTTTCCTATGCTTCTGAACCAAACTCAGTCTCATTCTATTGGTTCAAATGACACTGGGCAAAAGGACCATTGTTGGAGATCAACTTGGGAGGGTTGGTAACAAAATTTTAGCACCTCAGATGGGACAAACTGTGGCCTTTTCACCTGAACCTATCCACTAGGCTCTAGGCTCACCCTGGCTCCAGGGGGAGGATGGTGAAAGCTTTAGGAGGTTCATGTGAGGATGACTGACTCTGGGGTAAAATGGCAGCAGCCTTCAGCAAGTTCAGAGCAACTCTGATCAGAAACCCAATACCCAGATGTGGTGCGCACACAGTGTAGTCCCCAGAGTTATCTTGAAGGGATCATACTGTGGCACTGTCGGGGATCAGCCACTGAAACTCATGAGTGTCTGCCCACTGCCTCTGGCTGGCTTTCCCATGGTATAGGATGCCCAGGGACAAATGGGACCTGTGGATGAGAGGGAGCTGAGACAGTCTTTCCCACTGTCCTCATGGCCCCTGTACAAGGCAGTAGTGGCCACATCAGGGCTTTTACCCTCCTCGCCAACCTCCAGGGTCTACAATAGCCTTCTCCATAGTCACTTTTGGTTTGGTAAAGGAAAGTGGCCAGTCCTGTGAGCCAAGAGGCAAGACTGGGAACGGGCCCTGGTTATAAGGACCTCCTGACAAAACGGAACAAGGACACTGACTAAGCAAGTGAAACATGGCTTAAGCATGTTGGGTCTCTTAGAAGCAATACAGCTTCCAAAAAAGGTGGCAGTGATTCATTGTAGGGGTTATCAAATGGGAGTTACAGAGGTAATAAAGGGAAACAACAAGGTGGATGCAATTGCCAAAAGGGCAGCCCTAGTACCAGTAACTTGGTAACTACCCCTCATACCTGGAAGGCCAGATCCATCAATTATTCCCCAATCTACATAAAGGAAGAATTAGACAAAGCCCCAAGATGGGGTTTCAGTAGAGACCTAGGAGGCCATGGGTAGCTAGTTAATGAACTAGATAAGGCTCATTCAGACCAGAAGGACAAAACCTGGGGAAGAGTCACAGACTGATTTCAGGTTCATGCCAAGAGTACCAGGCAATTTCAGGCACCTCTTCGTTCTAATAGACTCATTTTCTGGGTAGAGAGAAGCAATCCCTGCTAGAACTGAAATGGTAGCTGAAATGATTAAGGCATTTCTAAAAGAAATAATCTCCAGGTTTGGGATCCCAGGATCCCTACCAAGTGATAATGTTTTAGCATTTGCGTCTCAATTGATGAAAGGGAGAACGAGTGTCCTGGGAATAAAATGGACCATGCACTCTGCCTGGAGACCCCAATTGTCAGGGAAACTAGAGAGATCCAATCAGACCTTGAAACGGGCCTTAGCCAAGCTATGTTAGGAAACTCAAGAATATTGGATTAAGTTGCTTTTGACTGCCCCCGCTACACATGCAATTAGCCCCAAGGGATAAATTAAAGTACATTTGAACTTTTGTATGGTAAATCCATTCCCCAAGCCCCAGAAGAGGCACTTTAACCCCCTAGAAATGGAAGAACTCAAGTATGCCCTTCTGGTAGGAGAAACCAGGAAATCCCCCATTGCATATAGTAACCAAGTACTGCCCACACCCAGGGACCTGGCTCTCCATTCTTTCTGACCAGAAGACTGGGTGAAACTAAAAACCTGGAAAACAAGCAGCTCGAAAGATCAGCTCACTCCAGCTGATGGAGTGGAATGAATGGATGCCATTGGTGATCCTAACTACACATTCTACCCTGAAGTTGCAGGGGATCACTCCATGGGTACATCACATTCGAGTGAGGAGGGCCCCTGAGCCTGAAACTCTGGAGAGACAACCTGAGGCAAGAGACCCCTTTGACTACTCATGTGAACCTCTCCCTGACCTGAAGTTTCTCTTTCGAAAAACAAGTGAGGCAGTGAGCTTCAACATCAGGGCACGCTTTTGCCTACAGGCAAAAGACAGAGATACCTTGGGCTTCCCTGGTGGCGCAGTGGTTGAAAGTCCGCCTGCCGATGCAGGGAACACGGGTTCGTGCCCCGGTCTGGGAAGATCCCACATGCTGCAGAGTGGCTGGGCCCGTGAGCCATGGCCGCTGAGCCTGCACGTCCGGAGCCTGTGCTCCGCAATGGGAGAGGCCACAACAGTGAGAGGCCCGCGTACCACAAAAAAAAAAAAAAAAAAAAAAAGACCTAGATACCATAATTTTTAGGAAAAATTGGACATGTGACCATTATTCTCTTGCTAATATGGGGGCCATGTATCTTACATTGTCTGGTGTCCTTTGTCTCCAAAAGGTTAGACAAATTTGGTTGCTCAGGGATATGAGTAGTTAGAGCAGAGAGCTGGTGACAATCAAATACATCTAAAGGCAGCTGGGGAGAAGTTCTGCTTCTCTACCCGGGGTTATGATGAATTACAGAAGTTGGACCTGTGCTCCTCAAGAATGAGCAGGAGGATAAAAGACAGAGGACGGATTTGTCACCAAAAATGCCCATTAATAATTCCCTGGAAATAAAATTGAGACTGGGTAATAAAGTCTCACCTTTTTTTTTCTTTTCCTTTGTTTTAGTCTAGTTTTACTTGCTCACAGGGTGCCACGTGCAGAGGCCTTGCACACATTGCTTCAGACCAGAGTCCCCTGTGCGAAACTACTCAGCTCTGCTGTCCGAGTGCAGAAGCGCTGCGCTCAACATTGCAATTCATGTTGGAGGTGGTGGGCCCCATGCCGAGCTGCCGTGCCGGCACTGCGACCTGGAACCACACGAGCAGCACAGCTGCACCGGCCCAGGGAGAAATCTGACCCCTCCCCCTCCTGGCAGACTGGAACCCTATAAAGCAGCCCCTCACACAGCCTGTCGGGAGAGCCCATACTCTAGAGCGGGAGCTCGGACCTCGTCATTCTCTCGTCATCCAAGAATAAAAGATTTCCTTTGCTTCTGAACTAAACTCCATTTCATTCTGTTGTATCGAAGGACACCTAGCAGGAAGACCCTTGTTGGGGCTGGACTCAAAATTGTCAGTAATATTTTTACCTTATTTCCTTTGTGTATAGAGCATTATAGTTATCAGTGAGTTATAATCACTGAATAGTGAATTATTAATCTGCATTTTAAAAATAACATTACATAAATTCCAGTAATGTTCCAGTGGCTGATTTATTTAATTCAATACGTACAACTAACAGTGTTTCCTCATTATCATTAGCTAATTGTTTTCCTTCCTCTTTGAGTCTCAGTGCACATGATTATCAGGAATGTATCCATGGTGAATTTTTATGCATTTTCAAGCCTAGATTACTTGATAAGTGAGCTGTTTACAACTCCTTATCCTTTTCATGCTTTCTTATCAAAGGTACAATTTACTATTTCTATCATATATCTTGAGTTATGATATATGGTAGTATATGGGTGAAGAACCTATTCTCTAAAGCCAGATGAATCTCTGGTTCCAAACCAGCTTTCCTAATTCTCAATTATTACTAATGTTTCTGTGCCTCTGATGCCTCATATGTGAAATGGAGAAAGGCTTATGACTTACATCATGGGACTGTTGTGAGGGTTAAATGTATGTGCAGCACCTAGCTCATGACCTGGCTTATAATTAATACTCTAAAAATGTTTCTTTATAAAAAGTACCAGTATGGACAACTAACATTCAGTTAGTTTACATAGAGATACTAGATATATTTACAGAAAAGGCAATCATATTAATAGTTTGATGCATGAAAATAAGTGAAATGGTTTGGAAACTAAAGTCTCTATTCTTTTTATATTTTGGAGAAAACCTTGTCGCAAGAGGGAGGAGATATGGGGTTATATGTATATGTATAGCTGATTCACTTTGTTATAAAGCAGAAACTAACACACCATTGTAAAGCAATTATACTCTAATAAAGATGTAAAAAACAACAACAACAACAAAAAACGTTGTCAATGTGAACCTCTGCAGATAGTGTATTATGAAAACAGATGTTTGGAAAATGACAGAAGAAAATACAAATTCTGCTTTTAAACAATTAATTTCATCAGAATGACAGGAAAATGTTTTAAGAAAATAATTCATGCTGTTGTGTTTGTTTTAGTCTTGTTTTCTTTCCACCAAATTATTCCTCTGACTCTTATTTAGTAGATAATTGAGTGATAGATATGAAAGCTACCAAGTGTTACACATAGCTTCAAGCACATGGCTCCACTTTTTTACTATTTCCTAATATCACAAATAACAAAAGAGTATTATAAAAAATCCTTTAAATGACTGAATTTAAGTGACATAATTATAAGTTTTTCTTTTAAATTTTGAATAAAACTTGACAAAGTAAAAATTAAATACTAATTATAATTGAATATTTATATGATAGCATATATAGACATAAACATAACTTCTCTAAAATTATTAGGGACTTAAAATTTTTAATTTATGAAGAGTCCTTCATCTTTGGATTAGACATTGTAGGTCTAATGACATCCCTTCTCTCTCCTAGCCTCTCCTACTCCAGTACTAGACTCATTGAATACATCTGCTATTGCTTTATCCTCAGTCTCTTCTCATCAGTCTCTTCTGGCTGATTCTAGGTGCAAAGAATCTGAAAACCTCTTTTAGGCTGAATTTGAGAATTAAAGATACCACATTTAAAAAAAATGTTTGTGCCATTGTTTTATGGTTTGATTTGTGATTATTTCTATTAGCCTTGAGATTTTTATATATTATTTAAACTACAGTGAATTACTATTGTGACAACTTAATATTTAATGTCACTCTGTTTTGTGTTCTACCTAAATTCTGGGTGATTCCAATATTCAACCCAGCTAATAATTCAACTCTTAATTTCAGCGAGTGGAGAATTTTAGAAAATCAAAAGATAGAGATAAGTTCAAGGGTTCTCCATGCCATTTTCCCCATATTCAAACGAATCTCCAACATTAATAATCACCTGTGTTGCTTTTAGCCCTCTGATTTCAAATGGAAAGCATCCTTTGTGTTAATATTGGGGGCAGACAAATGATGAGGGTAAAGGAGTCTAAAATAGCTGCAGCCTACAGACAGACCATACTCCCCAAAATTTACAGGTAATGTTATCATCCCTATATATAAACTCTCCTGAGGCTGAGGGAGAAAGTGATCATTTCCTAATAATAAATTCTTCTCAGCCCCATGTATTAATCCTGTTAGCACGAGCAATGGGCAAAGTCTCAGGGATAACAAAAATAACAATCTTTTTGGTGCATAAAAAATAAATAAAATAAAATTCAAAAAAAGTATCAGTCTTTTTGTAAATAGATTAGGGAGTGTATATTTAACAGAATAAAGCTATAGGATTCTAAACAAAAGAACAAAAGGAGGGAATATTGAATATGTACATTCAAACTTCCTCAGTACAAAAATGAAGACGTGGGAGTAGTTTACAGGCCAAGGGAAAAGTGACACCTGTGATGCTTTGTTTAGAAATAATAATTAAAAATTCATTAATTATTTCCATAAGAAGGAAAATGTGTACCTAGACTGGCAAGAAATTTCAAATCTCTAGGGAGGGAGAATTTCCTAAAAATCCCCTATTACACAGACATTGTGATAACTGTGGATTCCCCTAGGTATAACAAAATTAGACCTGTGTTCCTAAGTTGAAAGTAATCATGTTTCATGTCTTCAGATATCAGAACCGTGGCTCTCAACCATCACAATGGGTAAGGAAGGTAGAATGTCTCCTGCCCTCCACACTGTAGTGTCCTTCCTAGCTAGCTGCAACCACCTGTGCCTCTATAATGTTTCTCATACTCTGGCTTTCTCTCTTTCCTTCGCTTCTCTCCTTGTGTAATGTATCACTTTAATATGCATAAACTTTACCCTAGGAGGTGTTAAATTACAGATTACAGGGCCCGCCTGCAGAGTTTCTGATTTAGAAGAACCGCTTTATGACCCCAAACTTTGCATTTTTAACAAGCCCCTCAGTTGATTGTAATCCAGTTAGCACTGATGATATTTTAGGAAAATATGTCCTAGACTAGATAGATCATTGCACACAAGGTTGACCCCCTCCTAGTTCTCCATGTAGTATTTAGTGTGCTTGCAAATTCCTGTTGTTTAATTTGCTTAAGACATTCCTTATTGCCGTACAATTTTCATAAATATGTCATCTCTCATTGCTTGCCTGCTCAGTTTTCCTGGGTGCTAGTGTACCTGTGGCCAACTTTTCATTCTTTTCAAGTTCTTATCCCACTGCCGTGGCTCTCTCTTTCTTCAGATGTTTTAGCTTTCTACTTTCCCAAGATGTAAGGCCTATTAATAATGAGCTTCCTCAACTTCCCTAACTCCTTTTCCTTTCCAAGTGACTGTTTTCACTAGCTCTTAGCAGATTTTTAAACATGAGTTATAGAAAAGAATGCTTCTACATTTTTCCAAGTTTAGCCTCCTCTTTTCTTGATCTTATCTTTTTGTTTCTTTCCAGAGATCTTGCTAAATCAATTTTCATATAGGTTTTTATTTTACAAATAATTACTGACAATCCACTATGGGTCAGATCCAAATACAAGGAGACTCCTTTCACAAAATTAAACTTTTTTTCCCGTGACACTTAAAAATCAAACTCATGAATTCCTGTCACAGTCTAAAACACTTCCCCTTCTTACTTCTACTTCCTAATAACAAAATTTCCTTCCTCTTCCTGTTAGATAACTTCTTCAAAGAGCATTTCATCCCAGTTATTAACCCCTTCAGCCATCTGAATTTGCCACAAGCTGCTGCCATTCTTCTGTTCGATTCACAGCCCTTAACTACCACCTCCTCTTTTACTTCTTGGTACCATTTGATTCTTAAGCAAAACTTCATGAATCCAATCTCATAATTTCTGAGAAACTGAACTTTCTGTAGCATTTTATATTTTATTTTCTCATTATCATTTCCTAACATATGACCCTGTTTCTGTGCTGGAACATTGAGATTACCAAAGTTCTGTCCAGAACCTCAGGTTTTCTTTCCAGGAGTTCTGTCCCTTAGCAATCTCAACTATAAAATATGTGCAATCATCCATAACTCAGAGAAGTTACATCTATTAAAGGAAATTGTAGGTAATATTCACTGCACAGTTTCTGGTATACATAGTGCATTCATAATAGATATTACATGGCTATTATTGCTGTGGATTTATTGATAGTAATCATTATTGTGATGACTTCTAAAGTTCCATTACCTTTCTGAAACTCCAAATATGCATTTTCTATGTTTTGCTGACTATACCTGAAAGAGTAATTTGTGATTCAAACTTAAAAGCAGCTATGTCTAAAATATTATCAGTTAGGCCTTCATCAGTTTTGAGATTTCCACTACTTAGATGGTTTTCCACAATTACCTTTTCCTTCTGATTATTTAAATATTCTCGGTAATAAACCCACAAGTATTCAATTGGAGGAATACATTGTATTTCCCCAGTGTGTCTGGGAAACATATTTTCCAAGGGAAAAAAATAATTCTGGGTTACTAAAATATGGGAGGAGTAAGGCAGCTTGATACTTCACAAGAAGCATGTTCAGGTCCCTGACTTAGTAGCACAGAAAGGAACCTTGTTGCTGGAATATGGCTTGTGTTTTCAGAGGAGACCTTCTAATGAATACCATATAGGACCATACTTATAGAAATATTTTAAAGGACATCTCAAAGTAGCAATTTTGTGGCACTGAAATGTTTTTCATTAATATAGTTTTAATTTTGTTCACATGAGAAATTAAGTAGTTTGATATCTAAGGGTAATCAAAATAAACAGTATCACCTTCTTCTGGATATAAACACACATATATTTTGAACTACCAGACATTAATTCATTAAAAAATATTTTTGAGTTGTAAACTATGTGCTCAGAACTGAGCCAGTCATTAGGAATTAATTGACAGATGTAGACCCTTTCCATGTAGCAAAATTTGCACTCTGTTGAAGTAGATATATCAATTACAGTACAGAATGATTAGTTATATAGCTGAAATACAAGGTGTTATAGAAGCAAATAAAGACGTTTTTGCTACTTTACAAGGTCTTATTCCCTAAGACACAATCTAAAGTTATATCTAATAAAAAAGAAAAAAATAGTTAAATGAACTATTATCTGTATAGTTAATGCTACTGTGTGCAACATTATGGTCCTGATGCTAAAACTTCATTATCAGAATAAAAATGAAGAATCGAACCACAAATCGATTCAGGTTTATCAACTGTGCCATTATCTAGAGAAAAATTAATGGACTTCAAATGTTCAATTAACTACTTTGAAAATGTTGTTAAGGTATAAACTCAAAAACTCAGATAATTTAAAGAATAATTCTTAATTCTTATGAACTCATCTTTTAGTTTCTCAGTCTCACTCCTAAATCAGCCATTCCTCCAAGAAGTCTTTGTTCCTTTCATTGGAGAATGGTATTAGAAACCAAGCGCTGGGTGGGCTTGTGGCTATTGGGGTGTCACTACTTCTGGGCCCTCTCTATGGACAAAGTTAGGAAATATAAATACATATTCTAACGCATGTATAGACACACATCTATAATTATTTCATTGTATGTTAAGTTAAAAAGAATCCATACTGATGTCTGCAACTCTAATTCAGTAGAACATGGTTCATTCCAGCCTTCTTGCTTATTTGTAATTTCCATGTCCAACAGTGAGAAAACTTGTCTCCAACCATTCACCATCTACCATCCATTTAATTGTTTATTCATCCCCAGTATATGCAGAAAGGAGTTTCAGAATTGTTAACCCATATCTCTGTGAGAAACGTTTTGACTTTCAGTGAAAACACCATTTTTCAGTTACCGAAGTCAGTTATCATTTTTACCCACCCCCTTTAGTGAGTTTAGGCTCTGTATTTGTAATACAATTAGAGTCTTTTGTTACAGACTGCATTCCATCCTGAGATCCCTGAACTCCTGGCTGATTTTTTTTTTAAATTGTATATAGTAAAGTTAATTGTTCATGATGTACAGTTCTGCAGGCTTTGCAAAATGTATAGAGTCATGGGCCTGCCACCTCAGAATCATAGAGAATAGTTTCAACACCCTAAAAATTAGCCTATGTGTTCTCTTTTAATCAACTACTCTCCAATTCTCCAACCCCTGGTAATCACTGATTTCTTTCCCATCCATATCATTTTGCTTTTTCATGAATATCATATGAATGAATTCCTATAACATGTAGCCCTTTGCATCTGGCATCTTACTCTCAGCAAAATGAATTTTAGGTTTATTTTAGGTTTATATGGATACATGTATGTGTGTGTGTGTGTGTGTGTGTGTGTGTGTGTGTGTGTGTATATATATATATATATAATTGTTCCAGCATCATTTTTTGAATTTCTTGAAATGACAATTATTTCTCCATTGAAATTACTTTGCATCTTTGTCAAAAAAAATTAACTGTATTGGTGTGAGTCTATTTCTGGTCTCTATTCTATTCCATTCATCTATGTCTATACTTTCACCATACCTGCCTTGAATACTGTGGATTCATGGTAATTCTTAAAACCAGGCGATGTGAGTCCTCTGACATTATTCTTCTTTCTTCAGAAAGAATGATAAATACAGTGCTATCAGAAGACAGTGTAGTGTAACAATTCTGAATATAATAGCATGGTGCAACTAATTCACAGTGCTCTTAAAACTTAGCCAAGTACATGTGCTCAAAATATGTTACATTTCTTTCTCTATAGTCACTAATGTACTCTGAGGTCATTAATGATTCACTTACATATTTAGTCAATCTATGAGTTTGCATAGAATGAATTTAGAGAGACCTCTTGAAATAATGACCTAAAGTAACTCTGAGACATGAGTTTTTTCAAGGACAATTTGGATGGCTTCCCAAAGGGTTCACTCAAATATTATGATTATTAAATTCTAAATCACTAACTTTAAACTGATTGAGGATAATATGAAGGAAATGTATTTGAATTTTGGTAAAATAAATTGCCCACTTAAATGTCTGTGGCAAGACTTAAACTTTAAGTAGGTGAAATATTGTGTAATTTCTCTAAACATTAGGATATATTTTATATATACAAATATAAATAACAGTCAAAAAATTAAGCCATAAAGAGTATCACACAGATAATCATTAATACAATTAAATGTTATTTTTTTGTGGCAACTGCAACTCTAATAATAAAATAGAAAAATTGGATTTCAAATTCTTTTCAGTTGGATCAGAAAACAGTATCATAAAGCCAAAAATGACAAATTTCATAAGTTTCTATTTTCAAAAACTTTATATATAATTTTTCAAGATATAATGCGATGTGAACATATAATTGGTATTTGGTGACATTAATACAAATAATTAGTTATGATCATGGACATTTTAAGCTATTTAGTTGCTTATCAATAGTTATGTCTTTTATTATTTCTCTTGAAACTTAGAATGTTGATAGCATTAGCTCTCAAGGGCAAATTCTAGCTAAATGAACATACCCATATAATGCAAACTTTAAGAGCAAAAATCTCCTTATAGGTAAAATGGATCAGATTGATCTTATATTTCTCAGAGAGTTATTGTGGGGAGTGGAATGTGTTATGATTATTTTTAAAAATCTATGTTTAATTCAAGGATTATGTGGTGACATACACTTTTGCAGCATTAACCAGTGTGGATCTATATAGATCTATATATTTTCTTGGCTGTGTTATCTTTTATGTTCCCTTAATTTATCCTCTCAGTCTTTAACCATTCAAACTATAACTTGGCCTCCATTTTTCAGAGATGTTAGACCATAGCTCAAATGCCAAGCCAAATACAAACAAATAAATAATTTTGTGATATTCTAGCTTCCAAACTCAAGAGCCTCCCATAAATAGCAGTTTGGGTAACAAACTAACTAACTTCTTGTCTTGTTGATTTTCTTGTTCTCTCCTGTGGGTTGAGAAGGGGGTACACTGAGAAATAAAGTTGAAGACTTTATTTATTTATTATTTTTTTGCGGTACGCGGGCCTCTCACTGCCGTGGCCTCTCCCGTTGCGGAGCACAGGCTCCGGACGCGCAGGCTCAGCGGCCATGGCTCATGGGCCCAGCCGCTCCGCGGCACGTGGGATCTTCCCGGACTGGGGCACGAACCCGCGTCCCCTGCATCGGCAGGCGGACTCTCAACCACTGCACCACCAGGGAAGCCCTGAAGACTTTATTTTTGAGGTGATCCTCAAAACAATCCCAACACCATACTCCTCTCAGACAAGATATTGAAGGTAGTGGTAACAAAACCATAGATAGTTTTGGGTACCAAGAAACTGAACAAGCATGTGCCTCATTTTTCATCTTGAACCTGGCAAGCAATAGAATTTCAGATCCCCACTGTAATAGTCAAAGTTTTCCAGAGAAACAGCACAGATATGATACATATAGATGATATAAAGATATACATGTAGATATAGATAGATTAGATATAGATAAGAAGAGATTTACTATATGAATCGGCTCATGTAGTTAGGGAGTATGAGAAGTCCAACAATCTGCCACTGGGAAGCTGGAGAACCAGGAAAGCTGATGGTATAATTCAATCAGAGTCCAATCTGAATACAAAGGGAGCTAATGATATAACTCTTCATCTGAGGTCAAAGGTCTGAGAACCAGAGGGTTACTAGTGCAATTCCCAAAAGCCCGAAGGCTTGAGAACCAGGAAGTCTGATGTCCAAAAGCAAGAGAAGATACATGTCTCAGCTCAAAAAGAGAGAAATTTTTGCCCTTCCTTAGGTTATTTGTTCTATTTGGGTCCCCAAAGGATTGGCTGATGGCTTCCCACATTTGTTAGAGTGAATCTCTATTTAGACTACTGAATCAAATACTAATCTCTTCCAGAAACACCCTCACAGATACATTCAGAGATAATGTTTTACCAGCTATCTGGGCATTCCTTAGGCTAGTCAAGTTGACATAAAATTAAACATCATACCACCCAACATGGTATATTGGCAGAAGATTAGGCATGGTTATAAATTGAATCTGAGGCATCCAATCAAGTATTTTCTGGAACCCCTAGTCCTAGAAGGAGCTAAATTCTTCTGTTTCTCTGATAAGTAGTTACAAGATTACTAAGAAGAAAAGGGGAGCCAAAAGAATCCAGTGATTGTGATAAGAATATGCTGCCGTAGAAAGCAGTGTGAACCATACAGCTGGGGACATGGATACCTCATAAACGCCAGTGGTAAAGTATGAGGATAGCTATGAATCAGATAGATAAAGTAATTTTTAACAAACACCAGCAGAGACTTACATCACCCAATAACAGATGACTCCTCAACTAATGCCCTAATTCCTGAAACTTAGATACCACTTTAGGGAAAAAAAAGAGAGGGTGAAATCCTGAATTTGGAGAGATTATATGAAATTGACAAATATTATATTTTCTGCCATCAAGTTGCCTAGGTATTTTTTTTATATCTTTATTGGAATATAATTGCTTTAAAATGTTGTGTTAGTTTCTGTTGTACAAAGTGAATCAACTGTTGTACACATATATCCCCATATCCCTAGGTATTTTAAATAGAGATTAAATTAATGTAAGAACAATAAGCTTCTTTTATATTTTTCACATCTCAATATAGAGATTATAATCTCCATACAATTATAGCAAAGACACAACCAACACTAGGAAAAAAATTTAGTCCTAGAAAATAAATGTTAAATTCATATGCAAAAAAAAAAAATTCTTACATTTAGCAGCATTTTAAAACAGAGGATACATGAAAAACACAGGTAAATCTGAGTTTTATTTCAGTTGTCAAGTAATTTCAAAAGCAAAATGATATATTCATACTAAAATTTGTATAGTTACTATATTGTATAGTTATTGGTATTTCGCAATGTTAGAACACCAGTATTGTATTTTACCCTGTCATTTAGATTAGGGTAACAATACTTAATTGGTAAGCCTACTGAAAGACTGCATGTATTTCAGAGATGGGTCTCACATTGAATTATCATAAACTTGGTTTAGATAGCATTTGGATTCTGGAAGTTTCTTAAGCCACTAACTATAACCAGGTGGTTTAAAAGAATTTTGTACTTATATTTATTGTGTATATGATATTGTATATATGTAGCAGGTACATGAAAATTGTGAAGATTAAACTCCAAAACCCAAGTATCCAGTGTTGATTCAAAAATACTTATTTGGCTGGGATATTTACATTTATTTGATGTTAGTTAAATCCAGGCTTCACTCTACCTGCATTAGGATGGTATGAAAGTGAAATAAATTTAGAGAAAATAGTCAAAGATTTTCAAGATATTTATTCATAATTAGTAACTTCTATTTTCCTTATGTACCTCACTGGGGATACTGAAGTCACAGTTATAAACTCCCATTCGTTGATACCAATGTCATGAAAAGGTACCAAACTGCTATGATTGCTTTTATACATTTTAAAGTGATTAAACCTACGTTCAAAGTCCCTGAACAAATAACAAACACCTCTAATAAATCTAGGTAGATTGATTGATAAAGTTAATATTCATATAGATATATGAAAAACACAGGTAAACCTGACTTTTATTTCAGTTGCTGAATACCTTAAGAAGCAGGATGGGGTAAGCAAGATCTACCTATTTATTGAATGATCTGTCTATAACTATGATATCATTTATGCAGGAGATAATACTTTGATTTATTTTGTTAAAGTTTTCTTTATCTCATTCCTGTAAGAATTAAGTGACTCTAGTATATTTCCCAGCTTTAAAATTCTATGATTTGCTTATCATTACTTGCTAAAGGACTTTGAGAAAATCAGTTTTTTTTTCAGCTGAAATGATAATCTTAATTGGGGGTAGGTGATTTTTTCCATAATAACAAAAGAACAATTCTAGAATCAGATATAATTGAGTTTGATTGCCAGCACTAACACCACTTTCTAGTAATGTGAATTTGGGCAGCCTACTGTAAGAAAAACTATGGTTTCTCATCTTGGATGTTTGTTGTAAGGAGTTACAATGAATGCGTACAAAGTCTTTAGCCCAATGAATCACTCAGGATAGACACTCTGTAAGTGGCAGTTATTGTTATAGTGTCAAAGCATAGTAATTAAGTATGTCAAACAGTATTTCACACAGAGATTTTCAATAGATAGTTATTGAACAAATTGAGCCAATCTAACAGTACCTCTATTAATGGTCAATACTATTTTAAAAGGCTTTTTATTATATCTAGTTACTTTATAAGAGTTAGGACCTAACCTGCAGTATATTTAACTGCATGTGAATTATGTTATCAGGGATCTCTACTCCCACCTCAAAGGTAATGTTGGGAGGATTTAGGAGCTCTATTAAGTCCTTTGAGCTCCTTGGGGGAATGGTGCCACAGAAATACAAAAGGTTATTTGCACACGTATCACTGAAGCACCATGGGGACCCATGAAATTGGATCACAGTTGGCCTATCACTGAAGGATGACATAGGAATTGACTATTCTGGATGAATGCAGGCCTCTGGTGCAATTTGGGTTAAGAGATAGAAAAGTCAAACTGCAAGGCTAGTGAAGGTATTCCCTGAGCAATGAAGAGCTTTTCGAATGTTCTGCATCACATATCCTGTGAATAATGAACAGCTTTTATCATGCTCTGAATCACACATCCAAATAACCAGATTCTAATCATCTCTACTTCCTTTTATCTAATTGTCATATTTAACACTTCAAAGGAATATCTACCTCAGTGGGTAAATTAATTTACAGAAAAGATCTGAGTACTTTATAAAGGTTACGGCCAAAAGTACCAGCTACTCAAATGATCAATTAGACCAGTATTTCATTGCAGAACACATATTTTTATCTTGATTTTAATACATTAGCAATTTATTGTTAGTTGGCTTTTCAATTTTTCTTTACTTTGATGTAAAACAAAAAATGACACAGTTCTACTAGGAAAACTCTTTTTTAATTTTTTAAACCAACCATTGCTAGATTGTAATAATTACACTTAAAATTATTTGTTAGATTGTTGGTAAAAAGACACAACATACGTGTCTTATGTCTCCCTCACTCTTCCTGCTTAAGGCCTTGAATTACAAAGTTTATATTGCCAAGCCTGCTGGGAATTTTCTAAACAAAAGGGGAAACCTCTTCTCTCTATACTTATTTAGCTTCATTATCATTCAGTTAATTATACAGATAAAGGAAAAGAGGTTCAAAGGTAGTTGGAGTATACTGTAACTTGTGTTAAAACTGTACCCAACTGCAAGATATTGGGGCAAGATTATATCAATTACACATTATAGGAAATTTGCCTTATTACTTTTAAGATCACAAATCAAAACTCAGTTTGTTCATGAAGCAACTACGTAGATCATAAAGGATTTGTTGGTAATGCTAAGAAGATGAGCTTTCGTAACTATAGCTCTCTAAAACTTGTAATAGTTTGAAAAAATGTTCCCTCCGTCAACATCCATACTGATGGATCCTGTCTCATATACAACTGCACAAAATACATTATCACCACCAACTTCACTGGAAAGATACAATAGATATGTGACTTCTGCTTCTCTTTGGCTCTTGCCATGTAAGATTTTCCATCCTTCTGCCTTTAGCCACATGATTAGCAAGGATTGCCTAAACCTAACACCTGGTCTTTGCACTTGCTCAGTGTTGATTTGACCTGGCAGAACTGAGAGATTAACCAGCAGAAGTCACTGTCACAGTTCCAGGCTTTGCCTCGTATTCATTCTACTCATCCTCTTCCAAACTCCATCCTCCTCTTCATTCCAGAGCTTCTATGGAAGCCTGTTGCTGTTATAAATTACCCAGTAGAGTCTAGAAACTGATTTTACTTTGAAACGTGGCTGCATTATTATTTTTTTGTCTTTTATATGCAAAGTCCTTACATTAGCATCCATATGCAGCTTTGCTTTTTTCTATCCTGGTGTATATAGACATAGCCATAGGAGGAGGATTTTCATTGCCATAGATTTTCCCTGTGTAATATATTAATCCCTTGCTCCACGTCAACCACTTCTTCCAACCAAACCTGGGAACTAAAAATGATGCAGCATAAATGTCTCATATTGAGGAAAATAAGGAAAACTCTGTAAACTTGTGTTCTGTTCTATAAAGGGTCAGGAAAAGGAGACATCAACAAACAGTGATGATGGAAAAGAAAATTTAATGTGTTTGTTTGAGGGGAGGGTGGAAGTAAGGAAAGAAGAAAGAAAAGAAAGAAAATGCATATCGCAGGAGTGCCTTAAGGGACACCTATGTGGTGTTTACTGCCTTTTTACCGATCTGAAAACTGAGGATTACTAAATCATACATAGCAAATCTAAAAATAGGAATTGTGTCCCAAACTGTGCACCACAAACCAACTCTTTAAGCTTCAGCTTTTTTCTTCTGTAAAATGAGGGTAATAATAATAGTTATCCCATAAAGTTATTGTGAAATTAAGTGAGATAATCCATTAAAATGGCCTCACACAGTGCCTGGCACATAAAAAGTACTTGATTAATGTTATATAATTTATCATTTTTATTATTAAAACGTTAAACAGTCTGCATCAGATTCTCAGGAGACCAAACACAAAATTGTGCAGATAATCCCTAGGATGTGTTACCACCTATACCTAAATCTTTGTCTCAGATTTGGCTTTTGGGAAACCACACCAAAACACTTCAACCAGTCAATTGATGTCCCTTGTCATTGTTTCCTCTTCTTGCAAAACTGAGCTGATAACGTGTGTTCTTCCTGTCCCTCAGAGCACTCAGAATACAACTTAAGTAAGGCAACATTCCTCTGTTTTGAAAGACTTCTTCAGGGAATTTCTATTTGAGCTGTATGTTTGCTATATTACCTTATACCAACATCTTTACTTCACGCAGACTTGGTTTATACTTAGCTTCAAATGGGATGTTAATATATATTCATTTAGTCAACTGATTTTTATAGAATACCTTTTAAATGCCTGATATAATGCTGGGATAGACGGTGAACAGATCTACTCTCAACCTATAAAGAACTGATTATAGTTCATTGGTAAAGACTTACCAGGGATTGGAAAATTACAATGTTGTATAAAAACAGGGCACTAAAAGTCTAATTCACCATTCTATAGGACAAAATACAGAAGGTTCTTAACCAGCTGCAGGAGTAGGAAAAGAGTTTCTTGAAGAGACAACTTATAGGTTAGGCATTGAAGAAAAAGTAAGAGCTAACCAGACCTACAAAGGTGTGGAGAAGTAAAAAGCTTTCCAAATATTGGAATAGCAGGGGCAAAGACCCAAGCGCTAAAGCCTCTGAAGAACATTTAGACAACAAAGTTCAATATAGATGGGATGTAGCCCGACCTATGGGAAATTAAAATTCATGGGGAAGCACTTTGAAAAGTGTAATATGCTATATAAGTGTAAGGGATTATATCTCTAATAAATTCTCTCTGGTGAGTAAAAGTAAAAAAAAAAAAAATACAGGATTAAAAGTCTGTTTGATTTCAAACACATTATTTATTTTTCCCTAAGCCATAACAAAGCATCTAGTTAAGTTTAAATGCTCTTTATTTCTTCTAAATTTCCCCTTTTATTTGCACTGTGATATTTTGGTACCATTCTAGATATAAAAAAGATTGCATTTCCCTATAGGGTTTCCTGAAATTCAGTTACATTTGTATTTGGCCCAATTATCTAGTAAAAAGAAATGTTATGAGTGCTATACACATTTATTCAGGACAAAGTTGTCATAACTACATAAGTAACAATCAGAAATTCATACATGATAGAATAGCTCACTGATACGTAATTTACAAAAGATCAGAAGAGGAGAGTAAGGGAATTGACTGTCTCCTAAGAGGAAAGTCAATCTATCACAGATTTCCAGTTCCACAATTGGGGAAAGTGCCTTCTGATAATGAGGGACTGCTGTGGTGGATACGGAGCAGGGATTCTGAATACCAGTCCACTAACAGGCTACATTAGTATCCCCTGGGTGGCTTTAAAATTGATCTTTCCCTTTGAGCTGATTCTGTTTCTGGGTCTGGATTCCTAGTGTAAGATCCAGGAATTTGGGGTTTAAAACTCAATATGGTAAAACACTGACAAAAGCTGCAACTTTTTTTATTGAAGTATAGTTGATTTACAATTTTGTGTTAATTTCTGCTGTACAGCAAAGTGATTCAGTTATACATATAAATACATTTTAAAATATTCTTTTCCATTTTGGTTTATCTCAGGATATAGAATGTATTTCCCTGTGCTATACAGTAGGACCTTGTTGTTTATCCATTCTATATGTAATAGTTTGTACCTGCTAACCCCAAATTCCCAAGTCCATCCCTCCCCGACCCAAAAGCTGCAACATTTTAAATCCTTCCAAATATAAAATATGCTTGACTTTTGACAGCATCCCCCTCCAAGCCTCCAGTTCTCTGGTGCCCATTGGTAGAATAGAGTCATCCTGCACTTGTGGGAATAGAGTTTCTAGATTCAAATGATACTCCCATCTAAAAAATTCAGTCTGAAAAGATTTGATGACAACATTTGAACCAGTCATAAGTTCATGTAAGGAGAAGGGGTGTGTCGGGAAGGCTCTGTAGCTCTCTGGGAAAATAACCTTCCATTGGTTTCTCTTGATAAGGCTAATGTTTTAGGAATACACTCAACTGTAGACTATTGTTTGTCATCTAAGTTGAGGCCTCAGTTTTGCAAGTGGTTTAATCATAATGGGCTCACATCATTTCCTGAGATATGCAGAGATTTGTATCCTTTGAGGAGGAATTTATTGGTTAAGAAAATGAACACAGCTTAACACATATTTGAAGTAGTAGACTTTGTACCAATGAGGGGAGAATGACAGATTAGAAAGCCAACAATAGCAATTTTAGGAAATATCTATCAAATGTTATAATTGCTATTACCAAACAAAAAAGCAACAAATAATGAAGATATTCCAACAAGACATGCTTTCATCATTGAGTTAAAAATAACATGAATGTTGGAAAGCTAACACAGCTTATCGAAGTATCGTATATATAGAAAAGCTAGGGACCATTTATCATATGACTGTATGAGGTCATGAAAATTGAAGTAAAATCAGGATTTTAGTTCAATATGGTACAGATAATATTCATGGCCTTTCCATGGTTCCAAGGCTGTGGTTCTTTGTATGCTCAAAGAATAATGTTCAAGGCCCTTAAATGTATAATTGGAAATGATATACTGTTGCATCAGGTAATAGGAAATAAGGTAGATCAGCCTTTAGTGTGAGGATATATGTTAATCTTAATAGGACATGGACTATGCTTAATTGTTACTATGATATGGACAGTGCCAGAGGCTTCAAATTCTTCTAGTGCCCTTGTTTGTCTCCCTGTTGATGTTGGGTTTCCCTAAGAACTTTTCAAATAGAGTTTGCATCTTTGCAGCCCTGTCAACTGTAATCAACTGCTAGTATACTGGAGCCCTACGGGTGTGGTGGTAAGATGAGAGGAAAAGGAAGCTTTCCATAATTATAAATGAAATCTCGGTCTCTTAGTGAGTGTGTCTTTGTGCTTTGGCATTCTCACGTATTTTTCCAGTGCTCTTTGTCTTTTTTTTTTTTTTTTCTCATCCTTGGGTGAGACAAAAAGGCTTAAGGGACTTGAGATGGCGGAGATCCCTTCCCCCAGCTGATCTAAGGCCTTAGTAAAGTATTTTCCCCCTGGAGAGTAAGCCCCACTTATGGAGGAGAAGGTAGCAGGCTTTTCACGATGATTACTCTTCCCCTCCCCATGCCAGAGCATTCAATGAGAGGATCTTTCTTTCAATATCTTCAATGTACAAACTTAGTGGGGTTGCTGGATGTAAAACCCACAAAAGTTGGGGGCCACCTGTAAGACTGAGGCCTTTATGAATTTCCCAGGCTTATGCTAGTCTACATTCAGTCTCATCAATCCATCAAAATTACCATTTGCGTGTTTCTATCACTCATGACTCTAGCAAATTCTGCTTCACTTAGGCCAATCTCAGATGTGTCTATTTGGATTCACCCATTTTTCAATATTTCTTAATAGTGATGTGCCCTACAACCTCAGTTCTCAATGTGTCCAAGAAGAGTTGGTGATTTTCCATTTGTTCAGTTTTCTTTTGTTTTAAGGGTGGGACTGACATTTTCCAACCTCTTTATATGTTGGCTGTAAAATAGTTAAGTCCCTGTTATTTGGATTTAATAGACACTTCCTTAATGACTACTGACATTGGACATTTTTTTCATGTTTATTTGCTACTGGTATATCTTTGTTCCCTCAAATGTTCAATTTCTTTGTACATTTTCTTGGGTTATGTTACGAGGTGAATTGTGCACCCCCCAACCAAATGCATATGTTAGAGTTTTAACCCCTAGTATCACAGAATGTTACTCTATCTGTTGTTTGGATCTTTTAAACCTTTAATTAAGGTTAAGTGAAGTTATGAGGGCTGTAACTAACCTGACATGACTGATTCTTACCAGAATAGATTAGGACATGGATGCAGACATAGGGATGACCGTGTGACAACACGGTGAGAAGGAAGCTATCTGCAAGCCAATGAGACCTTTAAAGAAACCAAGCCTGTAAACACCTTGACCTTGTACTTTGAGCCTCCAGAACCGTGAGATAGTTAACTTCTATTATTTAAGCCAACCAGTTTGTAGTATTTTGTTATGGCAGCCTTAGCAAACTAATACAGGTTACTTGCTATTGTTGGGTTGAATAAGGTCTTCTCCAAAATGAATGTCCACCCAGAGCCTCAGAATATAACTTTATTTGGAAATAGAGTCTTTGCAGATGTAATTATTTTAGGATCTCAAGATGAAATTATTCTGGATTTAGACATAGCCTTAAATCCAATGACTCGTGTCTTTATGATAAGAGCAGAAGACAGTGACACACAGAGCAGAAGTCTACGTGAAGATGGAGGCAGAAATTAGAGTGATAGGTTTGTCTGTGAGCAACTTCCAAAATCAGAAAGGGTTGTCTGTCAGCAACTTCCAAAATCTAAGAGAGAGGCATGGGACAGTTTTTCCTTCAGAGCCTTCTGAAGGAACCAACCCTGCTGATACCTTGATTTCAAACTTCTACTTTTTAGAGTTATGAGAGAATAAATGCCTCTTGTTTTAAGCTACCAGTTGGTGGTAATTTATTATGGCAACCCTAGGAAACTTATACACTTTGTCTTACTGAATTTTTAAAATTTATTTATGTGTAACTCCACTCATATCTCATACTAAATCACACGGAAATGGCTGACACCAATGGGCACAGATATATAATTCCCTCTAAGAGGGACAGTAAATAATTGCTGATAATAAATGTAGCCCATCACACTCAGTTTTATACGTTTATATACATAATTATGAACATTTAATTATAAACATTTACTTCTATACTAATATATTATGGATATCTCAGACATACAGAAACATTTAATGGATAAGGCTAGATTATATAAAAATGTAATGATGTTTATTAATGCTATAAAATCCATATGTTCTCACTCTGTGGTTAAATACACTATATTATGTATCATACTTTATTAAAATTTTGATATAAGTTTGTGATATTACATTTAAAGTTCTAATATCCACATTTTACTTATGTCCATAGCTGGTTTTACTGGTGATCATAAATGGAAAAGATATATAACAAGTTACATATACCCAAATGGAAGACCCATATCATTTGCTGTGTTCTTTACATCATGGGTCTTCTTCAGTTTTATATCCTGTTATGCAAGAGTTTCTCTTAGACATGTTGACTTTTACATTTACCAAAGTTAACAAAACCAGCTGCAGCTCTTCATTTGGAAGATTTTTACATAAGGTAGAATATTTGATTCCAAGTTTGCTGCCTTTTTTCCCCCATGGGACACACCTGTTACTTCTTATTTTTGAACTTAAACATAGTTTTAAGTATTAAATTCCCTAATGATGGAAACATTTTCAAAAATACATTAAAAAAATTACTTTCTACATAATGAATTTCTTCAGAAAAGCACTGCCGTATCTTATTATTTGTAAAAAATGTTTCCCTTGCTTTGAAGGGAATGATTAATATCCTTTTTCTCTTGTAAAGTCTCTGTTGCATACTCCTGCCTTGTCACTTGTCACCACATACCATGTCAGCAAATGTGGGATGGTCCTGTTTTGTAAACTCATCTAAAGTTCTATATGAACAGTTAGCCAGCATCCCTGTGTAAGATTAAAAATCTTCCTGGTAACACTTTATCTCATTACAAAGCATTATAAAGCATGGTAATAATTATTGTTCATTTTCAACTAACCATATGAATAATATCATAAAAACTTCTGATTTTAAATTATGTGTTGGCATTTGATTACCTTACATTATGAACTGAATACATTTCATATATTCATAAATTTAATTTATGAATTTTATTTTATAACCAAGGCAGATAAATCAATATATCATGTTTTATTTTTAAACTCATATTTTCTTGGTAAAATTTCTAGCAAACTTGATTAGATTGTTCTTGTTTTAACCTCATAATATTTCCAGTGAAGAATTATAATAAGGTGTCTTATCAGCACCATGATTTTCTTTTTATTCACTTGTACTTATATGAAATATGTCTTTATAAGAATTTTTAAAAGGCAAACTTGTATTCTGTGAGGGTCAGTTTCATTAAGTTGTGGTATGGAGGTGATATGATATGTAAATGTACATAATCTGGAATATATTGCAGTAGGCTTCAAGTGAGTGACAATGCAATTGTCACTGTGCTGCACTCCAGGCTTTCCATAGGGTATGAGATGGCTTGTCTGTGACAGGTGACCACCTCTCATACAGACTGAGACAAAGGCTTGTTGGTGTCAGATTTAAACACATTATCAAAAGATTCTGTGGTATTTTTCTCATACCAACTGTTGGCTTTCACACCTTGACAATGTTTTATAACTCAGTTTTGATCACTATGCTTTTAGGGAAATTTCAAATTGCCTCCCTTACCAGATCTTCTCCTACAAGATCAGTTCTGTCCTGCTCCTTTCCTTATCCCTCATTCCAGTCAATACTACAGGGAAAAAAATAAAGTAAAATAAAATATTATAAATATATATTATATATATATATGATGGAGGCAGAGAGAGAGAGACACAGAGGAAGAAACAAAAGTCCATCTTTAGTTTGAATTTTACATCATCTTTGTAAATGATTTTATATTTAAAATCATTTCCTGAGAAATTTTCTTTTAGTTTTTAAATTGTTACAGTGGCCTATTTTAACAGCTTTAAGATTTGGTTCATACATCATACAATTATTCTACTTAAAGTCTGTAATTCAAAGGCTTTTAGTACATTTACAAAGTTGTGCAACTGTCATTGCAATATAATTTTAAAATATTTTTATCATCCTCCCCGAAAAACCCTTTAGATATTAGTAGTCACTACCCACCCCCAGGCATAGGCAACCAGTAATCTACTTATTCTCTCTATAGATTTGCCTATTCTGGACATTTCATATAAATAGAATCATACAATATATGTTCTTTTGTAACTGGTATCTTTTGCTTAGCATACTCTTTTGAAGGTTCTTCCATGCCATAGGAGGTGTTGGTACTCCATTTCTTTTGATTGCTAAATAATATTTCATTGTATGAATAGACTGCATTTTGGAGACATTCATCACTTGGTGGTCATTTGGGTTATTTCCATTTTTTGGCTATTATGAATAATTTTGTTATAAACATTTATGTATATTTATGTGGACATATGTTTTCATTTCTGATAGTATATACTTAGGAATGGAATTACTAGATCATGGATAGCAGCTCTGTATTTAACAGTTTGAAGAACTACCATCCTGTTTTCCAAATACACAAAATGTATGATGATTCCAATTTCTCTGAATCCTCATCAATGCTTATTATTTTCTATCTATTTTATTGTAGCCATCCTAGTGTGTATGAAGTGACATCTCATTGGAGGTTTGATTTGCATCTCCTTAATGGCTAATAATTTTGTGCATCTCTTCATAGCTTATTGGATATTTGTATGTCTTCTTTGAATAAATACCCATTCATATCCATTGCCCATTTTTATTGAGATATTTATCTTTTCATTATTGAGTTTTAAGTGTTCTTTTTATATTCTGATTAAATTACCTTATCAGATACATGACTTGTAAGTATTTCCTACTTTCTGTGGGTTTTCTTTTTACTTTCACCTTTCACTTTTAACTTTTTTGTGGGTCTGAAATTCCAAAGGTTTTTAATTTTGATGAAACCCAATTTATCAGTGTTTTTGTTTTGTCACTTGCACTTTTAGTGTCATATCTAAGAAACTATTGACTAACACATGATCATGAAAATTTACTTCTATGTTTTCTTCTAAGAGTACTACAGTTTTAGCTCTTATGTTTAGGTCTATAATTTAGTTGCACTTATTTTTTGGTATGTTAAAAACAGGGTCAAAATTGTTTCTTTTGCATATAGATAACTTAGTTGCCCTTGCACCATTTGTTGAAAAAAATCTATTCTTTGCTCCAATGAATTATCTTGACACTACTTCAAAAATCAATTGAAAATAAAATAAAGGTTTATTTTTGGACTCTCAATTTTTTTCATTGATGTATGTATCTACCCATACGCTAGTATTACACTTACATGAGTATTGTAGTTTTGCAATACATTTTGATCTCACGAAACATGAGTCCTCCAACTTTTTCCTTCTTTTTCACGATTATTTTGGCTATTCTGTGTCCCTTGCATTTCCATATAAATTTGAAAATCAACTTGCCAATTTCTGCAAAAAAGGAATCTGGAAAATTAATAGGAAGTTTTTGAATCTGTAGATCACTTTGGGACTATATTATCTTAATAATATAAATCTTCTGGTCCATGAATAGGGATTTTTTTTCCATTTTTTGTCATAAATGTTTTATAGTTTTCAGACTATAAGTCATGAACTTCTTTTCTTAAACTTGTTCCTAATTATTATTTTGATTTTAATCTTGATAGTATTTTGATAGATCTAGGCATTCAGTTTTAATATAAAATCTGTATTCTGGACTTGGAGACATACAAACACACAGTACACTCTCAGTAATTTATCTCATAATTTTACATTTCTGAGTAAGCTACATGAATAATTTGCATGAAGAGTGAACTGCATTAAGAACAAATTCAAATGAACTCTATTTTGGGAGAGTTGAAGCTAGACTAAGCGTAGCAGCAGTTGATACTTAGCTTTAAGCAATATAAAGATGGAAATTAGTGATTTGTAATCTTTTAATTATTCAATTAATGAAATTATTCAATTAGTGGAATGTAAATATAGCTGTTACTGTTTACAATAACATTTTGGCTGGCAAAAGATGATAGTTGATTTGAGCAAAATACTTAGGAAAAAAAAATGAATCAAATGAGAATCAGTTTTGTGTTCTTTCCTGTGATAGGCAGAAAAAATGCCTCCTCCAAAGTATATTAATTTCCAGATCCCTGGATCAAGTGAATATTTTGTTCTATGGTAAAAGATTAAATATTACCTTATATGGCAAAATGTGATAGTTAAGGATTTTAAGAGGAGGAACTTATTCATGCGGGCCTTAAATCCAATGACAAGTGCCCTTAACAATGGATGGAAGAGGATAAGACACAAAGAGGAGAAGGCAATGTGAAGACAGGGTTAGAAACTGGAGTAATATGGCCACAGGCCAAGGAAAAGGAATGTCAACAGCCACCAGAATTAGGAAAAATCAAGGAAAGATTCTCTCTTAGAGGCTCCAGAGCAACACCTTGATTTTAGAATTTTGGCCTCTAAAACTATGAAAAAATTAATTTCTGTTGTTTTAAGTCACAACGTTTGTAGGAATTTGTCACAGCAGTTCTAGGAAATGAATACATATTTTCTCAGAAATATTTGTTCTAGATCCTAACATTTCTGTTTTCAGATTTAAATTTTAAAAAAATATTTATTTATGCAGCATGTAAAGTACTAAATTAGTGTTTATACATAATCAAAGAGATTTAGTATTTAAAATTGAATTATGAATATTTAATATAAATTTGATTTCTCAAGGATAAGCTTCTGCCTTTTTAAAACACATAGTTAAATTCAAAATTTGAAAAGGCACTGATACATATACATGCAAGTTTTGGTATGGCTTTGTGAAATTTACAGCATTGAGAAATAATTGAATAATAACAAGGATTGTGAAACATTAATTAACCCATTCTGTTGGCCACTTTGGGTATTGGCAAAATAACTGAGTTAATATTTATCGAGAAACAGATATTGATATCTGTAAAAATATAGTTATCTTTCTATACTAAACATAACTGCCACCATATTGGCTAAGTCCATGTTCAAATTTCAGCTCATAATATTGATGACTTTCATAGGAAAGAAGATTTAGAGAATATTAGTTTATGTAGCCCTTAGAATTCTATGCCATGTGAATCTTAGTATAAAATCCTAGATACAAATTTTTTTTAATCTTAATAGAATAGCAGAATAAAAAAAGAAAGTACATTATCTTAGAATTTTATGTTTAAGTGACTGATAATATAAATTCAGTCTTAATATTTTTATATTTTATTATAAATTAATATTTTTCTTTGATTTAGATAATAAAAACAAATTAAAATGTGACTATCTTGATTTTTATCTAAGTTAAAATTCATATAGACATACTCGAGGCCTCATAAAAATTTAATTCAGATTACATGAAAAAGAATGGTAATTTTAAAAACATCTTTCTGGGCTTCCCTGGTGGCGCAGTGGTTGAGAGTCCGCCTGCTGATGCAGGGGACACGGGTTCGTGCCCTGGTCCGGGAAGATCCCACATGCCGCGGAGCGGCTGGGCCCGTGAGCCATGGCCGCTGGGCCTGCGCGTCCAGAGCCTGTGCTCCGCAACGGGAGAGGCCACAACAGTGAGAGGCCCGCGTACCGCAAAAAAAAAAACAAAAAAAAAAAAACAAAAGAAAAACATCTTTCTGACTAAATATGATTCCTTTTTTTCATAATAAATATTTAGACCTGTATAAACTTACAAAGCTCCAAGAGATATTTTTGCACCAAATAGTTTTGATTTTTACATTCATATTTCTTTTTTTTTAAGCTTATTGCAGTGGAATATGAAACTGTGGAGAAAGGAAAACATTTTAATCTTGAAATCAGAGCTTCAATCTGCTCTTCATTCTGTCTCTGTTCTGTCTCCAGAGCTCCGAACCCTGGCGCAGTTAATCCTATAACCATACAGTCTAGTGCCAATATCCAATTATGAGCAATCCCTTCAGATAGGCCACATACAAAATGGTGACCCTTTTTCAACAGTCTTTTCCTTTTCCCTCTAGGTAATGTTTACAAATCTTCATTACTTTCTTTAGGTCTTCCACTCAACTTCTTTCTTTCTACTCACTGTAACTTCCTTCTTCTCTACCCATAAGCATTTTCACCTTTATATTCATTATTTCTTTCTCCTCTTCCAGTACATGAAAGAAACTATTAAGATTATACCTTCAAATGCTAATGCTAATCCAAGTTATCTCTCTTCTTCACATATGACATGCTCTCTCTGATCTCTTTCTCTCCCTGATTTGCTTTTCCTAGAATTTTGTGTATCCTCACATTTCCATCATTAGACTTGTGCTTCACTGTATTGGTTATTTTGGCAAGCTTTCCCAGTGCTAAATTTGTAATACTACCTACCATGTTCATAATTCCTAACCTGTATCTCTAAGACTGACCCCCCTCATGACTTGCATGTTAGTACATCAAATTGCTTGCTGAATTTCCTCACTTGGGTATCTCACAAACTCAGCATGTTCAATAAATAGCTCTTCATAGTTGCCCTTAGAACTCATCCCTTTCTCTCTTCTATATCAGGTAACTTCAACCTAGTAACTCAAGTTTAAAATAATGCTACTGACCTATGATCCTCCTTATCTCTAACTGTTCATTAAGACTGTAACCAAGTTTTGTTTCATCTAAGTAATAGACTACTAAAATTGCTTCTTTACATTCTTTCTGTATCATAGATTTTTGTGAGGGTTAATTGAGGTAATTAATGCAAAGTACTTAAAATAGAGTCTGACTGATGATACAATGTCAAGAAATGTTAGCTTGTACCAGTATAATTTTTAGCATATTTATTATTTTTTAAATGTACTGAATGGAGTTATTCAAAACCAAAGTGAGCAAACCTGAACTAGGCAGAGGAAACAGCAAAAGCAAAGCTAGAATATAATAAAGGTGAAATGTAGAGAAGAGAAGAAGATGGTTCAATGTTATTGTATTATAAAGTATTTTCCAGAGAGAAGATGGAGACAAGGTTGGAAAAACAGGTTGAGGTCAAGTTTTAAGGTGTCCAGAAACTCATAGTAATAAATGAGAACAGCAAAAATGTAAAACTCCCAATGAAAGTGGAAACACCTGGAATGACATGATAAAGACCTCAAATAGATGTTCCTTCATAAAAGCAATGATGATATTGGCAAAAATGGCCAAAATCAACATTTTTCCAAACTCTGGAGATCAATCAAAGCTTTGGAACAATCTGAAGGGCACTTATTCCAGAAAAATGACTGAATTGTAGTAAGAACAGTGATTTTGTGGAGTTTCCACTTGCCCTATTTCTGTCATCCTGTCTCTGATTCCATGGTAGATTTGAAACTTGTAGCCTGGGAGAACACTGGAGGAGGGAGAACAGGTTTGGAACCCTCTAAAGAGTCCCATCTTTATAGAATTTTTCTATATTATCGCTTTGGCACCTCTGTGGACAAGCCTCATTGGATTTATCTTTAATTGACTTGATAAGATTTTGCTCAGTGGGAAAGCTCTATTCTTAAGAATTTTGTCAAAGCATTGATACCAGTTGGGGCAAAGAAGCAGCTGACCAAAGCTGGGGATATAATGGCTCTTAAAACCTCTAACATATTCCTGGAAATCTAGAGACCATGTGCATATACAGGGCTGTGTGTATGCTGAGGAAAGACCTGAGGCTTTAATCTCTCATATCTCTCTGACTCTGAGTCTCCAAGTAAGCAGGAAATGAAGGCTAAGGCAAAATTGTGACCTGTAGGAGTTTTGAAGTCTTACCCAATTCAGTGAGCCCCTCAGCAATGGGTCAGAGACTAATTAGTAAAATGTATTAAGGAAATGTCTATCTAATTATCAGCTGACCACTAAACTTACAGAAAAGTGACTTCAGTGGTCTCTAAAGACAATACAGACTAGTATAGGAAAGTCACTAAACCAATAAATAACAAAGAAAACAAGCCTTAGAGGGGAGGAAGAGGATATGATTTCCAGCTTTGCAATATTATCTTATTTAAGATATCCAGTTTAAAAAATACATGAAGCATGCTAAGAAACAAGAAGGAATACATATTAAGACTATATAAACACTGACCCAGAACAAGCCCATAATTTGGATTAACTAGATAAAAATTTTAAAGTAGTTATTATAAATATGTCCAAAGAGCTAAAAACAGAATGAGAACAATGTCTCACAAATAAAAAATATCAGTAAAGAGATAAAAATTATTTTTTAAAAAAATTCTGGAGTTGAAAACTACAATAACTGAATCGATTTGACCTGCCAAAAACAAAGAACTGGCAAACTTCGAGATAGGTCAACTGTGATATCCAGTCTGAGGAACAGAAAAAGAAAAGAATAAAGAAGCATCATTGAGGAAGTAGAGAAATCAGAAGTTTCAAAAATTTTAATTGGATTGTAAAAAGATACAGTTACATTGGGAAAGTTTGTCATTTCCTCAAAAAGTTAAGTATAGTATTATTACATGACCCAGTAAATCTATGCCTTGGGTATAAACCCAAGAGAGATTGGAGCATATGCCTACACCACAAGTTTTACATGGAGTTCATAGCAGCACTACTCATAATGGTACAAAAGAAGATACAATCCAAATGTCCATCAGCTAATCAATGGATAAACAAAGTGGTATATATAAACAATGAAATATTATTTGCCATTAAATTGAGGTACTAATACATGTTAAATCATGGATGAACGCAGTATGCTAAATTAAAGAAGCCAATGAAAAAGAACACTATTGTACAATTCCATTTATATGAAATTTCCAGAGCAGGGAAATACATATAGAAAGTAGATTCATGGTTGCCAGGAGTTAGGGAGATAAGGGAATGAGAATTAACTTGCAAATGGATATGAGGATTCTTTTTGTAGTAGTGCATATACTCTGGAATTATAGTGTGATGGCTACACATCTCTATGTGTACACTAAAAACACTGAATTATACACTTTAGAGGAGAATTTTATGCTTTGTAAATTTATTTCAATAATTTTTTTGAACTTTATTTTATTTATTTTTATACAGCAGGTTCTTATTAGATCTGTTTTATACATAATAGTGTATATTCGTCAATCCCAATCTCCCAATTCATCCCACCACCACCACCCCATCCCCGATTTCCCCTTGGTGTCCATAGGTTTGTTCTTTATATCTGGGTTTCTATTTCTTCCTTGCAAACCTGTTCATCTGTACCATTTTTCTAGATTAAACATATATGCGTTAATATACAATATTTGTTTTTCACTTTCTGACACACTTCACTCTGTGTGACAGTCTCTAGGTCTATCCATGTCTCTACAAATGACCCAATTTCATTTCTTTTTATGGCTGAGTAATATTCCATTGTATATATGTACCACTTCTTCTATATCCATTCGTCTATCGATGGGCATTTAGGCTGCTTCCGTGACCTGGTTATTGAAAATAGTGTTGCAATGAACATTGGGGTGCATGTGGCTTAAGAATTATGGTTTTCTCTGGGTATAAGCCCAATAGTGGGTTTGCTGGGTAATATGGTATTTCTATTTTCAGTTTTTTAAGAAACCTCCATACTGTTCTCCATAGTGGCTGTATCAATTTACATTCTCACCAACAGTGCAAGAGGGTTCCCTTTTCTCCACACCCTCTCCAGGATTTGCTGTTTGTAGATTTTCTGATGATGCCCATTCTAACTGGTGTGAGGTAATACCTCATTGTAGTTTTGATTTGCAGTTCTCTAATAATTAATGATGTTGAACAGCTTTTCATGTTCCTCTTGGCCACCTGTATGTCTTCTTTGGAGAAATGTCTATTTAGTTCTTCTGCCCATTTTTGGATTGGGTTGTTTGTTTTTTAATATTGAGATGCATGAGCTGTTTATATATTTTGGAAATTAATCCATTGTCAGTTGATTCATTTGTATATATTTTCTCCCATTCTGAGGGTTGTCTTTTTGTCTTGTTTATAGTTTCCTTTCCTGTGCAAAAGCTTTTAAGTTTCATTAGGTCCCATTTGTTTATTTTTGTTTTTATTTGCATTACTCTGGGAGGTGGGTCAAAAAACATCTTACCATGATTTATGTCAGTGTTCTTCATATGTTTTCCTCAGAGAGTCTTATAGTGTCCATTCTTACATTTAAGACTTTATTCCATTTTGAGTTTATTTTTGTGTATGATGTTAGGGAGTGTTCTAATTTCTTCTTTTACATGTAGCTGTCCAGTTTTCCCAGCACCACTTATTGAAGAGGCTGTCTTTTCTCCATTGTATATCCTTGCCTCCTTTGTCACAGATTAGTTGACCATAGGTGCATGGTTTTATCTCTAGGCTTTCTACCCTGTTTCATTGATCTATATTTCTGTTTTTGTGTCAGTACTATATTATCTTGATTACTGTAGCTTTGTAGTATAGTCTGAAGTCAGAGAGTCTGATTCCTTCAGCTTCATTTTTTTCCCCTCAAGATTGTTTTGGCTATTCAGGGTCTTTTGTGTTTCCCTACAAAGATTTTGTAGGGAAAATTCCCTATTATGTGTAGGGAAAATTCCCTATTAAGATTTTTTTGTTCCTCTTCTGTAAAAATACCATTTTTAATTTGATAGGGGTTGCATTGAATCTGTAGATTGCTTTGGGTAGTATAGTCATTTTCACAATACTGATTCTTCCAAACATGGTATATCTCTCCATCTGTATGTGTCATCTTTGATTTCTTTCATCAGTGGCCAATAGTTTTCTGAGTACAGATCTTTCACCTCCTTAGGTAGGTTTATTTCTAGGTATTTTATTTTTGTTGCAATGGAGAATGGGATTGTTTCCTTAATTTCTCTTTCTGATCTTTCATTGTTAGTGTATAGGAATGCAAAGATTTCGGTGCATTAATTGTGTATCATGCAACTTTACCAAATTCATTGATTAGCTCTAGTAGTTTTCTGGTGGCATCTTTAGGAATATCTATGTACAGTATCATGTCATCTGCAAACAGTGAAGGTTTTACTCCTTCTTTTCCAATTTGTTTTCCTTTTATTTCTTTTTCTTCTCTGATTGCCATTGATAGGACTTCCAAAACTAAGTTGAATGAAAGTGGTGAGAGTGGACATCCTTGTCTTGTTCCTGATCTTAGAGGAAATGCTTTCAGTGTTTCCACCATTGAGAATGATGTTTGCTGTGGGTTTGTCGTATATGGCCTTTATTATGTTGAGGTAGGTTCCCTCTATGCCCCCTTTCTGGAGAGTATTTACCATAAATGGGTGTTGAATTTTGTCAAAAGCTTTTTCTGCATCTATTGAGATGATCATATGGTTTTTATTCTTCAGTTTGTTAATACGGTGTATCGCATTGATTGATTTGTGTATATTGAAGAATCCTTGCATCCCTGGGATAAATCCCATTTGATCATGGTTTATGATCCTTTTAATGTGTTGCTGGATTCTGTTTGCAAGTATTTTGTTGAGGATTTTTGCATCTATATTCATCAGTGAAATTGGCCTGTAGTTTTCTTTTTTGTGACATCTTTGCCTGGTTTTCATATCGGAGTGATGGTGGCCTTGTACAATGAGTTTGGGAGTGCTCCTTCCTCTGCAATTTTTTGAAAGAGTTTGAGAAGGATGGGTGTTAGCTATTCTCTAAATGTTTGATGGAATTTACCTGTGACGCCATCTGGTCCTGGACTTCTGTTTGTTGGAAGATCTTTAATCACAGTTTTAATTTCATTACTTGTGATTGGTCTGTTCATATTTTCTATTTCTTCCTGGTTCAGTCTTGGAAGGTTATACTTTTTTAAGAATTTGTTCATTTCTTCCAGGTTGTCCATTTTATTGGCCTAGAGTTTCTTGTAGTAGTCTCTTAGGATGCTTTGTATTTCTGCAGTGTCTGTTGTAACTTCTCCTTCTTCATTTCTAATTTTATTGATTTGAGTCTTCTGTTTTTCTTGATGAGTCTGGCTAAAGGTTTATCAATCTTGTTTATCTTCTCAAAGAACCAGCTTCTAGTGTTCTTGATCTTTGTTATTGTTTTCTTTGTTTCTATTTCATTTATTTCTGCTCAGATATTTATGATTTCTCTCTTTCTACTAACTCTGGGTTAGGTTTGTTCTTCTTTCTCTAGTTCCTTTAGGTGTAAGGTTAGATTGTTTGAGTTTTTTCTTGTTTCTTGAGGTAGGATTGTATTGCTATAAACTTCCCTCTTAGAACTGCTTTTGCTGCCTCCCATAGGCTTTGGAACATCATGTTTTCATTGTTGTTTGTCTCTAGGTATTTTTTGATTTCTTCTTTGATTTCTTCAGTGATCTCTTGGTTATTTAGTAATGTATTGTTTAGCCTCCATGTTTTTGTGTCTTTTATGGGGTTTTTTTCCCTGTAATTGTCTGCTACTCTCATAGCATTGTGGTCGGAAAAGATGCTTGGTATGATATCAATTTTCTTAAACTTACTGAGGCTTGACTTGTGACCCAGGATGTGATCTATCGTAGAGAATGTTCCATGTACTTTTGAGAAGAAAGTGTAATCTGCTGTTTACAGATGCAGTACCTTATTAATATCAATTAAATCTATCTGGTCTACTGTGTCATTTAAAGTGTGTGTTTCCTATTAATTTTTGGTCTGGATGATCTGTCCGTGGTGTAAGTGAGGTGTTATAGCCCCCCCACTATTATTTTGTTGCTTTGTCAATTTCCTCTTTTATATCTGTTGGCATTTTCCTTATGTATTGCAGTGCTCCTATGTTGGGTGCATATATATTTATAATTGTTATATCTTCTTCTTGGATTGATCCCATGATCACTGTGTTGTGTTCTTCCTTTTCTCTTGTAACACTATGTATTTTAAAGTCTAGTTTTTCTGATATGAGTATTGCTACTCCAGTTTTCTTTTGATTTCCACTTGCATGGAATATCTTTTTCCATCCCCTCATTTTCAGTCTGTATGTGTCCCCAGGTCTGAAGTGCGTCTCTTGTAGACAGCATATATATGGGTCTTGCTTTTGTATCCATTCAGGAAGCCTGTGTCTTTTGTTTGGAGCATTCAATCCATTCACATTTAAGAAAATTATTGATATGTATATTCCTATTACCATTTTCTTAGTTGTTTTGGGTTTGTTTTTGTAGGTGTTTTTCTTCTCTTGTGTTTCTCACTTAGAGAAGTTCCTTTAGCATTTGTTGTAGAGCTGGTTTGGTGGTGCTAAATTCTCTTAGCTTTTGCTTCTCTGTAAAGATTTTGATTTCTCCATCAAATTGGAATGAGTTCCTTGCTGGGTAGAGTAATCTTGCTTGTAGGTTCTTCCCTTTCATCACTTTAAATATGTCGTGCCACACCCTTCTGGCTTGTAGAGTTTCTGCTGAGAAATCAGCTGTTAACATTATGGGAGTTCCCTTGTATGTTATTTGTTGTTTTTCCCTTGTTGCTTTCAATAATTTTTCTTTGTCTTTAATTTTTGTCAATTTGATTACTATGTGTCTCAGTGTGTTTATCCTGCCTGGGACTCTCTGCAATTCCTGGACTTTGATGGCTATTTCCTTTCCCATGTTAGGGAAGTTTTCCACCATAATCTCTTCAAATATGTTCTCGGGTCCTTCCTTTCTCTCTTCTCCTTCTGGGACCCCTATAATATGAATGTTTTTGCATTTAATGTTGTCCCAGAGGTCTCTTAGGCTGTCTTCATTTCTTTTCATTATTTTTTCTTTACTCTGTTCTGTGGCAGTGATTTACTCCATTCTGTCTTCCAGGTTATTTATTCGTTCTTCTGCCTTAGTTATGCTGCTATTGATTCCTTCTGGTGTATTTTTCATTTCACTTATTGTATTATCTCTGTTTGTTTGTTCTTTAAATCTTCCTAGTGTTTGTTGTTTAATTCTTCTACGTCTTTGTTAGACATTTCTTGCATCATCTTGATCTCTGCCTCCATTCTTTTTCTGAGGTCCTGGATCATCTTCATTATCATTATTCCGAATTCTTTTTCTGGAAGGTTGCCTATCTCCACTTCATTTAGTTGTTTTTCTGTGGTTTTATCTTGTCCCTTCATCTGGTACATAGTCTTCTGCCTTTTCATTTTGTGTATCTTTCTGTGAATGTGGTTTTTGTTCCACAGGCTGCAGAATTGTACTTTTTCTTGCTTCTGCTGTCTGCCCTCTGGTGGATGAGCCTCTATCTAAGAGGCCTGTGCAAGCTTCCTGATGGGAGGGATGGGTGGTGGGTAGAGCTGGCTGTTGCTCTGGTGGACAGAGCTCAGTAAAAGGCCTGAGGTGACCCAGCACTGAAGCCTACAGGCTCTTTGGTGGGGCTAATGGTGGACTCTGGGAGGGCTCATGCCAAGGAGTAGTTCTCAGAAATTCTGCTGCCAGTGTCCTTATCCCTGTGGTGAGCAACAGCCACCCCCCCCAACGCCTCTGCAGGAGACCCTCCATCACTAGCAGGTAGGTCTGGTTCAGTCTCCTATGGGGTCATTGCTCCTTCCCCCCGGATCCTCATGAGCATGCTACTTTGTGTGTGCCCCCCCCAAGAGTGGATTCTCTGTTTCCCCCATCCTGTCAAAGACCTCCAATAAAATTCTGCTAGCCTTCAAAGTCTGATTCTCTGGGAATTCCTCCTCCAGCTGCCGGACCCCTGGGTTGGCAAGGCTGACATGGGGCTCAGAACCTTCACTTCAGTGGGTGGACTTCTGTGGTATAATTGTTCTCCAGTTTGTGTGTCACCCATCCAGCAGTTATGGGATATGATTTTATTGTGATTATGCCCCTCCTACTGTCTCACTGTGACTTCTCCTTTGTCTTTGGATGTGGGGTATCTTTTTTGGCGAGTTCCAGTGTCTTCCTGTAGATGATTGTTCAGCAGTTAGTAGTGATCCCAGTGCTCTTGCAAGAGGGAGTGAGCACATGCCCTTCTATTCTACCATCTTGAACCGATCTCCTCAATAAAATTTGAATTTAAAAATCCTAATGAACACAGATAGCTTTGTCAGAAACTGAGTGCCAATTTTCAGTTTATTAATTTATATTATAGTATTTATAATTTATATATAATATTATATATTGTAATGTATATTATATATACATACACAATAAGGCAAAATTTAGTATAAGAAGGAAATGAGTAATATTAGATTTTGGTATTTGTTCCTTGCATGTAATATGCTTTAAAGAAACATTTTTTCATGCTTTGCATAGTTATATGATATATATATATATATATTAAAAAAAAAAAAAAACCTGAAAGCAGACTTCTAAAAAAATTTACCTTGTCTCCCTCTCTCTCTGTCTCTATCTCTAGCTTGATGCTTTGTGTGTTTGTGTATGTGCATATGTTAATAACACTAAAAAATCAACAGCAATAAAATGGGTGAATAAATTTTATATATGTGAACAACTTTGGAGTAAAATAATTTGTATATAAAAAAGAGTACATACCACATGTTATAATTTATATATATTATAAAGAAGCAGAAATAACTATTCCATTCTTTGAATGTAGGATAATGATTCTCTTGTAGGGCATAGGGTCTGGAAACCTGGACTTTGTAGTGCTGGTAATATTCTCTTTCTTAATCTGGGTGTTGATTTTATAGTTGTGATAGTTCACAAAAATTCACTGAGCTGTTCATTTATGGATATGTAAACTTTCCTGTATGTACATTATACTTCAAAGAAAAGTTTTGAAAGAATAATTATATATTGCCACATAATTTACTTAGTGTTTATACCACAGAATTAAGTAGAAAATTAAGAGAAATATACGTAAGAATTGTAAACTGTTCAACCTCAATTAAGTAAGCTAGGCAGGCATACAAATAATTGACTGTATAAACTTATTTAAATAATATGTAATGGTTAAATCAAAATATTAAGGACAATAATGATTATAGCTTGTCTTCTTCCCATTATGACAGTGTCAATGAATAATATCAATTTGAAGGGGTGGACATGGAAAACCTTATGACTTTTTCATATGATTTTTCTTCTGCAGTGAACTTAATATAGTTCTTTTCATGATAGGCTTATTAGTAATTGCATCAATAATTTAATAATATATTGAACTCAGAGGCAGGTGTTTGTATATTTGGATGCTTTCTTTAGCGTATAGACATACTCAACTTTTCTGAATCTTAGACATCTGAGAGTATTTGATTTCTCAACAACTCCAGGGTTCTGAACATTTCTAGGGTTATCAAAATCTTTCTATTTTTTTTAGGAAAGACTACAGCATGTTTGGCTAAATGATTCTGGAAAGAACATAATATAATACGAGTTGATGCCTCTGATAGATTGATAACATACAGGGAGCTTTGGTACATATACTGAATATAGAATATTATAAATTTAAGGCCAATTTGTATTTTATTTCTCCTAGTAGCTCTAAACCCCCAAAATAGCTACGATACATTATGCTACTGTGACATTGCAACAGAGTCAACAGCTTTAGTTCTTCAATATGCGTATAAATCAGAAGGGACACTTTAACATTGCTCAGGTATTTACAAGTAACTACAGTGTCCACCAGCTATTCTATTTCTAAGGCAAATGTGTTTTGCCACATCTTACCCTTTCCTGGTAGAATGAGGCATTTGCTACAATCACTCAGGAAATACAGAGCTAGGTTTTATACCTCAGAGTTGCAAATGTTCTTTAATTTAGACTCAAAGAAAAGGCATATAAAAATTTCAGACAACATACACAATGTGAAAGTGCCTTTCTACTTAAAGATTATCACTAGGGGGTGATTGTAATTGTCTTTCATATGCAAAAACTGTCTTTCAAACAAAGACTTAGGGGTGTTGGGAAGAAGTTACCAAGTGAACTCACTTGCACGTACTTGAGGAGATTGCAGAGCAGTTTATTAATTCCTCAACCAATTTGAAATCAATCATATATTTTCCTGGATGGTAGCTAACTGCAATTTAGTAGATAAAATGAACTCATTCCCGTCTGTAACTCCACTTCAGCACATAAGAAGTACACATCAGAAAATGTGTATGCATCTGTGTATGACTGACGAAGATAAGTGCCAGTTCATTTCTTTTGTAGGCCATCCACAAGCCTATTTTGTATGAATGGAAATGACCCAATCAGTACCTGTAGGTCAAGCATTTTGCCTTCATCTTTCTTACAGGTCCACAGCCTACCACCATTCCCACCTCAAAGCAGATGTTTGAGTTAATGTCGGCTGAATAATTTAATAGCTTACTTGCTGCTATTACTGAAACACCTATCATTAATATTTTATACAGCCTTAACGTAAAATGCACTGTTTCCCATTTACATGTTTAAAATAAGAGAACTCCTCAAGGATTATTGTTAGAATGACTGTTTTGATAAAGTTGGAAGAATTTAATTCATAAATTAATTTTAAGATTTTTTGAAGCTGGAGTTTTCTTGATCTTAGCAGAAAGGGTCAAGGACAGTTTTTGACACAACTGTCACCTGGATGACTGACAGAAATTGAAAACACCACTGGCTGAAAGATACATACTGTTTTCAAAGAAGTTAAAATGAAAAATTTTAAAATGAATTGATGAAAAAGGATGGATACAAATTGGCTTTTCTGTAAGAAAAATAGTATGAAAGGTATGTTGACTTTTGCCCCCTTTCATGTCACCTCCTTTATGCCCATGTGGCTGAAGGTCCTGTCTGCTTTTGATGATCTTCCACTGGCTTTGTCCCCAAACACTCTTTGCTATTCAATTAGTCTCATTACTATACTCACCCTCCCAAGCTCAGTCTAGTACTGTCAAACTTAACTGTTTTATAAAGCTCTGTTCTAGTTTTTACTTTTTTTTATTTAAAAAGTCTCATTTCTTCCCAAAACCATGGTAAGAGACTAGTGAGTACAATTTTTAAGGAATACTTTGACAATCTATCCAGGCAGTTATATAACTCAGCTCCATGTAGAATAACTAACACTGAATGGGTGCTTCTTGAACCATTTTTGAGGACCAACTCATGCCCAGTGCTATGGCAAAGACTCTGGACTCAGAGAGGAACAAGATAGTCATATGTCCTGAAACCATGGACTTTATATTCTAGCATGACAAATTTCTGACACATCACATTTAAAGCCCTTCTTTTAAAAAGGTATTATTTATTGCTTTAAAATGCAACAGTAATACATGTATAAAGTAAAAATTCAAATATACAAGCATTTAAGTATTACGATAAATCTATTTTATTCATTCTCCAGTGGAAACAAGCTTTAAATGCTTTGGTGCATATTCCTATGTGTGTGTGTGTCTCTCTCTCGCTCTTCCTCCCTCCCCCCTTCCCTCCCATCTCTCTGTCCTCTCACAAACACACAATTTTTCAGAAGAAATATTACTTTTCTATCTATATATCTTATTGTATACTTATTTCTGTATAGTATTTTTCTTCCCAGGTTTATTTAGCAACACTTCATTATGCAGTTATCTCTATGTCAGTACTTATTAATTTATAATATTACTGTTTTTAATGGTTTTATAATGTTTCATAGTATAGTGGATACACTCATCATGATATATTTACTTTTTGGATTGTTTACAATTTTCCTTATAAAAGGTATACTTCAGTGGCCATTGCTGATCATAAATCTTTGGCTACATGTCAAAGGATTCTGTAGTATAGAGCATTAGTAGTAAAATTATCAGCCAAAGGATATGTTTGACATTTTGTTACACAGTGTCTATTAGCCTTTATAAATGCTATATACTTTATACTTCCATCAGAGTGTATGAAAATAATTGATTTCTGATGCTCTTACAGATATGAGATATTAACATTATTTTTATTGATCAATTGATATATTTTTCTTAGTCAATAAAAAATGAAATTTGTTTTCTCTAACATATGTATTATTATTACTGTTGAAGTCCTACCACTAGTTTATTTTCTTAGGCTACGATTTATAGTCCTACTGAGAACTGACACTTCATTTTTATCACATGTGTTTTTCTATTGATTTTTTTTAATTTTTGAGGATATTTATATATTACATGTATCAAACAATAGTTTCCATTTCCAAGAATAATACAGACAATCCAAATAATTATCATTTATTGCCTATCTATTATGGGTCAAGAGCTGTGCTAGAATATTTACAGATATTATTTTTATTTCTTGCAACAACTCTGTGAGGGTGAGATTATTAATTTCCATTTTACAGATAAGAGCTAAGTCTCAAAGGAGCTAACTAAAGTACCTAAATAAGATCAGAATTAAAAAGTGATGGGCATTCATGCTATATGTACATAAGGGGTAAGGATAGAGTAATCAATCATCCAGGTTCACATGGTCTTAAGCAGTTTTAGCCCTGAAAATTACTACATCCAGGAATCTCCACAGTCCCAGACAAAACAGGACAGTTGGCCGTCCTAGATGAGTACTTGTCCACTAAATTGATATAAAGCAAATGAAGATGGCAAATCTTGACCAAAAAAAAAAGCATAATTTGAAGATTAGAATTCTAAATAATTTGAAGTTACCCCTTTTCTGAAACCAGTCAGAAGAGTAAGATATGTTTCTGAAGCACTCTACTATAAAGGTGGAATCTGTTAAGGCAGGTTTGTAATTGTAGGCCACCAAATCACTTCCATTTGAAAAAATATATTCTGTCTAGAAAGCCAATGTTCTGACTATGTAACAATAAATATGAAAATATTGTGAGTTAAGTAAATCTGTCAGCTAGGTTCTGTGCAATCAGTTGTTAAAGGGCAAAATAATTCTGACATGCAGCACTTTGAGGTTTTTGCAAATGTGATTATCACTACAAGCTTGTCACTGATTGAGTTTTAGCCATTTTTTTTTTCTTTTAAAATTAGATCCACAAAATACTTTTTCACTGCTAATTTTGTCATACATTTTTAGATTTTCTATTGTGGAGACAGAGGGACAGAAAATATTAAATGGCTAAGAAACAAGCATTTTCTGACCTTTTAAAAATAACTCTATATCATAAATACAGTCCATACACAAGCACCATATGCCTCAATTTTAGTCAGTAACCTAAGAAATATAAGAATGCTTCTTATTATTGTCTCTTTCAGCTTCAGAGAAAAACTCATCTGAGATCTTTTCCTTTGTTTATAAAAGGTCATTTCCATCCTACCAGTTTCAACATCAAGAATGATTGTAAAGAAATGAATGATCAAGGCAATAGAATAAATACTAAAAACACAATTGCATATACAAATTATCTTGATGTGAATATTACTATAATTACCATACTGTTTAATTTCTGTGTTATTAATTATTTTTCTAAATTTGTTTCTGTTATTTTGGTTTAGATTTATATGTGTAAAGCTGCTTTACTGTTCTTAAAAAGTAATTTTTCCCATTCTATTTAGCATTCTTTTCCTTCAGTTTCTCAACAATGTGTTAAAGTTTTACTCACACCCACTGCCTCCCTTCCCTCCTCCCTGGGAACAGGTCAGAATATGCAATGAATATATTGAATCTGTTTTTTCAGTCCTTGATTATAACTGAATATATCCTTGGTCTGCAACTTTAAAAATATTCAGCATTCTTTTTTAAGTAGCTTCTATTCCTAATGCACTATTATAACAAATAGAAAGACTAAGGTTCTATAGGAATAAAAAGAAGAAAAACACATCACCTATTAAGGTTTCTTAAAGAAAGAAAAATATAAGCGTATGTAAATACAAATATTGGAGGTAGTATAGGTGGTTTGGGGAACTATTTCCTGATGTCCTTCTATTTATCTCTTCATCCATTTTCATTATTTTCTTGTTGCTGCTTAAATTTTCTGAAATAAATATTTTTTAATTCATATATACATATATATATATATATATGTTTTGTTTGTTTGTTTGTTTGTTTTTTGGTATGCGGGCCTCTCACTGTTGTGGCCTCTCCTGTTGCGGAGCACAGGCTCCGGACGCGCAGGCTCAGCGGCCATGGCTCACGGGCCCAGCCAGTCCGCGGCATGTGGGATCTTCCCAGACCAGGGCACGAACCTGTGTCCCCTGCATCGGCAGGCAGACTCCCAACCACTGCGCCACCAGGGAAGCCCTAATTCATATATTTTTTAAATTGAACTATAGTTAATTTACAATGTTTCAGGTATATAGCAAAGTGATTCAGTTATACATATATATATTCTTCTTTAGATTCTTTTCTATTATAGGTTATTAGAAGATATTGAATATAGTTCCCTGTGCTATACAGTAGGTCCTTGTTTTTCTATTTTATATGTAGTAGTCTATATGTGTTAATCCCAACTTCCAAATTTAGGCCTCCCCCTGCTTTGCCCTTTGGTAACCATAACTTTGTTTTCTATGTCTGTGAGTCTATTTCTGTTTTGTAGATAAGTTCATTTGTATCATTTTTTCAAGATTCCTCATATAAGTTATATCATAGGATATTTGTCTTTGCCTGACTTACTTAGTATGATAATGTTTAGGTCTATCCAACTTGCTTCAAATGGCATTATTTCATTCTTTTTTATGGCTGAGTAACATTCCATTGTATATGTATACCATATCCTCTTTATTCATCTATCAATGGACATAAAAATTAATTCATAAAAATTTAATATTCCAAACATCAATAGTTACTTACAAGAAAAGGATAGTCCAGTAGTTTGCAAAGTGTTATCCACAAGGTCTAAATCATTTTCACAATAATACTAAAACTCATTTTACTTTTCACTGTGTGATGTTTGCACTGATGGTGACAAAGCAATGATGGGTAAAACTGTTGATGCCTTAGTGCAGTGGCTCCCCATAACATGAGTGTTTATTGTAGTTGACATTGCCAAACACTCACAGTAAATAAAATAACTTTCTTTTCAGGATGTTCTTGAAAAAAAAATTTTGGGGGCCATACTGTGTGGCTAGCGGGATCTTAGTTCTCTACCCAGAGGTCAAACCTGGACCCACAGCAGTGAAAGCGCCACGTCCTAACCACTAGACCACCAGGGAATTCCTTGAAAACATTTTTTAAATTAAATCTCAATTCCTGAATATATAACTTTATAAAATAGTCTGTATGAAAAAATTATAAGTCAAAAAGATTTTCTGCTGCTTACAAAAGGACAATGATTATCTTCCAGCAAAGCACTTGTATAAGTGTTTTAATTGTGAACCAAACTGGCTTTTTCATCAAACAACATTTTAAATGGTAAAACGGACTGACATACAAACAATATTTTTTCACAGCTGGGTAGTTGGAAGACAATGTCTTGAAAATGCATAAAGAACATGCTCCTACAAAGAAAGTGGCCAAAAGTATTACTGTTAACTAAAAATATGAGTTTTTAATAAAAAGTTCTAATGCAGTTTGCCCTCTATATTCATGGATTCCCCATTGATTTAGACCTGGAATTGGTTGAATCTACCATGGAAGAATCCACGGATATGGAGGGCCCACTGTACAAGACCATTTTATATAAGAGACATGAGCATACACAGAGTTTTGTATCTGCAGGATGAGGTTGGGTGTGGGAGGGGGGGTGGTCCTGGAACCAATCCTGCAATGGATACTAAGGGTACCAAAGGAAGACTGTGCTGGAAAACCTCTATCTGTCATTATATGCTTAAAAACTTTTCAGTATTTAAAAAGGTTCTTGGTAAGATTGGTTGCAATACTAACAGATCTGATTATTTGATGTTGTATAATGAAATTTGTCCATATTTAGGAGATATGAATAATTCAGTAAGCCAATATTTTCCAAATGGTAAATACCCAATATGATTTTTTAAAAAGCCATGTGTGGGTTTAAGATCAATTCCAAGTACAAAATGGACCAATGGAGTCTATTGAATCTAAGTACAAAATTTCACTGATATGATTTTAGATTCTATATTGCAAGTAACCTTTAAGAAACTGCCTATAGTCAAGTTTTGGTGTAATATAAAAGAAATATCCATCCACAATTATATGAAAAGTAATTAAAATACATTTGCATTTATTTTATAACTGTAAGTCTGTGTGAGTGAGGGCAGATTTTGTTCATAAACACTTCAAACAAAACAGTATATGGCAAAGGACTGAATGCAGAGTAAACATGAGAATCCAGCTGCATTTTGTTATTCTGAGACCAGTTCCAAAGTGTGTGATGGGGGTGCCCACACATACAACCAAGCAATTCTCAAACACCAGCAAAGAATTAAATTAAATTCTGGCACTATCTACCCAGAGATAGTGTCAGATCCCACAAGTTAATGTGTCTGTTCTATGTCTGCCCCAATTCCCCACCACCACTTTAGATTTGCCAGTTGCAAGCCCAGGTTATCACCTGCTCACCACCCCTTCCTTGACTGAACTTCAGACGCCAGTTGCAAGTCCAGGTTGTTACCTGTGCTTCTGACCAACTGGCTATAAATCAGAGGTTCCCACACAACCTTCTCCTTGGGTTCAGTGAATTTGCTAGGGTATCTCAAAGAGCTCAGAGAATCATTTTACTTACTAGATAAAAGGATATATAGCTTAAGAACAGCTGAATGAAAGAGGTGCATAGAGAAAGGTATGGGGAAAGGGCACAAAGGTTCCATATGCCCTCTTCAGGTGTTCCACTCTCCTAGGACCTCTACGTGTTCACTAACTTGGGAGCTCTCCAAATCCCATCCTTCTGGGGTTTTATGGAGTTTTATTACATAGGCATGATTGATTAACTCACTGACCATTGGTAATTAAACTCAATCTCCAGCCCCTGTCCCTTCACCTAAAGTGGGGTGGTGGTGGGTAGGACTGAAAGTTACAACCCTCTAATCACCTGGTTGACTCAACTGGCAACAAGTTCCCACACTTAGGTGCTTTCCAAAATTCACCTCATTAACACAACAAAAGACACCTTTATCACTCTTAATACTTAGGAAATTCCAGGGGTTTCAGAAGCTCTGTTTGAAAAAAGAGGACAAAGACCAAATGTATATTTCTTATTATAAATCACTCTATCACAAGCTGTATCCTATTAAACCAGACTTTAAAGAGATTTGCAAAAATATAAATCAACGCTACTCTTCTCACACATTTTTGTTTCAAACAAATAGTTATCTTTCACGAAAATGTTTACTTTTGTAATGTCAATAAATATTTTAGGGCTTCCCTGGTGGCGCAGTGGTTGAGAGTCTGCCTGCTGATGCAGGGGACACGGGTTCGTGTCCCGGTCCGGGAAGATTCCACATGCCTCGGAGAAGCTGGGCCGGTAAGCCATGGCCGCTGAACCTGAGCATCCGGAGCCTGTGCTCCGCAGCGGGAGAGGCCACAACAGTGACAGGCCCGCGTACCACAAAATAAATAAATATTTTAACTATTTCCTTTTTAATATCTAATTGGTATATAGAATTCACATAAACAAAAGTGCTCAGAGTTCTCAAATTTTAAAAGCATAAAGTGTTCATGAGAAGCTTGGAGGGTTTGAGAAGTTTGAGAACCTCTGCAATGGATATTTGGAGAAAAAATATGAACACAAGTGGGCACCTGGATGGCAAATAAATATTTGAAAAGATGTTCAATCTTCTGGGTAGTGGTTGTTAGGAAAATCTGTATTAAATCCAAATCTAATCTAAACCAATGTGTATATCTAACTTGAAATATAATCTAAATCTAAAGGCAAATTAACTACATATAAACTGCATATAAATAAAAACCTAACCTGAATCGATATTAAAGTAATAAGGGGATTTGTAGACAAAGAGAACAGGGAAATTACAAAGGTGAATTATTACAATATTCATCTAATATCTCTCCCAAATTATCCTACATTTCTGTACATGGAAGAGACCAAGCCTGGATGTTGTGATAACAAAGAGGAGTCTTAATAATCCAGAGGAGAAATGATGACAGTGTGGTCTGGAATCATACTGATGAAGAGGGAGAGAAGTAGATGGCTTTAAGAAGAATCCACATAAAATGACTCAGCAGTACTTTATGACTCATTCTAAGTAGTTATAGAGTGAGAGAGAGTTGTTTACGATGTCATCCAAGTGGCCTGGTGTCATTTACTGAGATAAAAATATAGGAATAGGGACTGTCTTGAGTGGGAAGATAGTCTCAGTTTAGAAATGTTTTGAATTTCAAGTGGAAATGCTCATCTATTTCTACATAAATATTGAAATAAGTGCTTGGAGCCCAGGAAACAAGTCTCAAAAGGAGCAACAGATTTTGGAAGAACATTGATGGTGACTAAAGCCACAGGAATAAATAAAAAGTAGAGGGTTTAGAACAAGAAGGAAGAAGGTGTAAACCAGAACCTTGTGAGGGCGGCAGAGAAAAGAGGGCGGCCACTGGTTCTCAGTCTCTTAAGGAGACTGAGAACCAGTGGCCAAATGAATAGGACTAAAACAAAAAGGATGTGATTTCAAAGAAAAAGGCAAAGATGGGGATGGTTATCTATTTTAAATGCTTGTGAGAGATGAAGTAAGGCATAGATTGAGAAGTATCATCCAAAACGGGGTCCAAAATGTAATCAGTGACCTTGACAAATACTGTATCAGAGGAACGGCTGAAGTGAAAGTGATTGAGAACTTAATGACAAGGATTGGGAAATGAATAAGAGAAAGGAGCTGTACTAATCAGAACACAAAGACCACATAAACAATTTGTAGCTTATCAAGACTTATGCTGGTATTGTGGGGAAAACAAGCTTTTCCCAATGCTGCTTAAGGTAAGATTTTAGGTACGGAAGATCTATGATGTTTCTGCTAAAAGAGATTCAAACTCCCTTGAAATATAAATAAGACCCTAACATTTACAACTGAGGAGCTTTTTTTAATTCAAATATCATGGTAAATTGATACATGGCTCAAATACTTCAACAAATATGTCAAATTCAATTACTCTTATATCTACAACACCATGTATGTGAAAAGCAAAACACAAAGAAAATGTTCTATTATTTTATTGATTGATTGCTTTTATTTGAAGTTAGAAGAATAAAAAGCATCTAAGTTCATATTGCATCTTTCACTGTTCAGTTTTCAATACTGTTATAAATATAATTTAATCTGTCCTTCCAATACCCTGTGGGACAGAAAGTAAATATTATTATTCCTGGTTTAGATAGAGCCCATAAACTGTTTTCCAAACAAATCTATAGTGTATATACATGGATTGACCCTTAGTAAGCTGAATTTTTCTAACACTAGATAGTTAAGTGAAAAGCACTATGTTCTCCACCTATGAATTATCTAACATTTATTAAATGCTTACTATATTCAGGCATACATTAAACATTTTTATGCATTTAACTATCTAACTCTCAAACTCTGTGTGGTGGACTCTACTATAGGACAAAATTGAGAGTTGAAAAACTCAGGGAACTTTTTCATTTCACATAACTACTAAATGAAGGATATGAGTTAGGAATACAAATTTGAACTCATTCATTCAATAAATATTGATTCCATCCCTATTATATGCTAAGCACCAATGTGAATTCCTGAAATATATTAATGAGTACAACAAAGAACTCTCTCTCTCATTTTGCAGCTTACTTTCTATTGGGGAAAATCAGCCTACAAACAATAAACATTAAAGAAGTTAGGCAGTAGGCTAGAACAGGTGTTGGCAAACTTTTCCTAAAAAGCCAGATAGTAAACATTTCAGAGTTTGCTGGGAATAAGGTCTCTGTTGTAACTACTGAACTCTACCATTGTGGTGTGAAAGTAGCTATAGATAATATGTAAATACATGAGCATGGCTGTGTTCCAGTAAAACCTAATTTGCAAAACAAGTGAAGAGCTGGGTCTGTCCCATAGGCTTTAGTTTCCCAGCCCTTGTGCTAGAAGATAATACATGTTTGTTTCGTGTGTTTTTTTTTCTTTGTGCGTGTGTGTGCGTATGTGTGTGTGTGTGTGTGTGTGTGTGTGTGTAGATTCTATATTTGTCTATTAATCTATTAATCACATCCATTAATCACAAGGCCAAACTAACAACCAATGTTGTTTACATCTCCCCTGCAATCCAGCTTTCATGGGCAAGTAAAAATCATATTACAAACCCTCTCACCAATCCTGAGTCCATACCCCCAACTACTTCCTTTATCTAACTCACACACACCAAGCCAATATTTTCCCTGCTCTAAAACAGGGCAGGTTCCAGACAATTTAGAGACCATTCCTATATCCCAGAGCCTGCTGGCCTTATTCAAATTAGACAACACTATGCTGCTTCCTGCAGCAAATACAATGAAGAATCTGAGCCATGTTTTCCTTTCACTCCTCTTTCTGTCTCCTAACTGAACCTGGTGCTTCCCCTATGGCCTGCATAGTGTAGCATGACCCCTCCTCTCAGGAACTATAAGTAATAAAAATCTTCTTTACATGGCATTGACCTCTCTGTGTCATCACTCAGTCACCAATATAAATCAAAACCCAGGCATAGGGCTTCCCTGGTGGCACAGTGGTTGAGAGTCCGCCTGCCGATGCAGGGGGCACAGGTTCGTGCCCCGGTCCGGGAAGATCCCACCTGCCACGGAGCAGCTGGGCCCATGAGCCATGGCTGCTGAGCCTGCGTGTCCGGAGCCTGTGCTCCGCAACGGGAGAGGCCAAAACAGTGAGAGGCCCGCGTACCGCAAAAACAAAAACAACAACAACAAAAAAAAACCCAGGCATAATCAATTCCATGGAGAAAAGAAAATGTATAGCAAACATGTTTGTTTGAATCCTCCAAGAAGCAGATGCCAAGTCAGGAACAGATGCACAAGAAATTGACTGGGAAAACGTCTATGAAGAAGAAAGTGGAGGAAGCCAGAGAAGGCATGAAGAACCTTAAACTGTAATGCAGATCTGACTCCTGTTAAGGAGAGATGGAAGGAGAGAATATTGAGTAAGAAGAGTCTTGACTGTAACACAGTTCTAGGAAAGTTTTAGGTAGTCTGAAGGGGGAGCTTTGAAGCAAAATCTTCCATTAAAGGAGCCCCATACCTTGCAGAAATGGGCCTCTATTAAAACTCCAATAATGCTCATTTATTGACTGGGAGCTGAAGAGACACATGGAGAGAACAGGAAGTCAGGGATATTGTCAGAGGTTGATAGAGAAGGGTAGCAACCTAAACGTTAGTCAACTACTCGCTGATCTGCCAGATATCTGGGCAGTGCATTTTCATGGCCAAAACTACATAGGGGGTAGTGAAAGGATCTGGAAGTGGAGTGAGGATGAGTAGGTTGATCTCAGTGTTAAAAAGTTGATCAGAGGGTCTTCCCTGGTGGTGCAGTGGTTGAGAGTCCGCCTGCCGATGCAGGGGACGCGGGTTCGTGCCCCGGTCTGAGAGGATCCCACATGCCGCGAAGCGGTTGGGCCCGTGAGCCATGGCCGCTGAGCCTGCGCGTCCGGAGCCTGTGCTCCGCAACGGGAGAGGCCACAACAGTGAGAGGACCGCGTATCGCAAAAAAAAAAAAAAAAAAAAAAGTTGATCAGAATAGGGTTCATTGAAAAAGCTGATGTCTGAGCAAAGATTTGAAAGAGGTATGGTGTTTGCCAAGTAGATACCCAAGAGAGAGCATTCTTAGACAAAGGAATCCTTGGATTAAAATCTCTGGGTGTAAACCGTACCCAGCAAGATCCATAAGCAACAAGGATATCAGTGTGGTTGTAGAAAAGTCAGTAAGAGAGAGAGAGCTGGACAATATGATGGCAGGTCATAAAGGGCCTTGTGAGCCATAGTAAAGATTTCAGCTTTCACTCTAGACAAAGGTTCTGGGAGGTTAGGACGAATGAGTAAAATTATCTGATTTACATTTTTTAATTATTTTTTTCTGGCTACTCTGTTAAAATACAATGTAGAGGTCAAGGGTAGAAGCAGGGAGAACCAGTTTGGATGTTCTTACAAGAATCAAGGCAAGGGAGGATGATAGCTCAGACTAAGGTCATAGCTGTGGTGGTGAATGGTGAAAGGTGGTGGGATTTTGGATATATTTTGAAGTTAGAACTGACAAGATGTCCTGACTCCAGTACCCGTGTTCTTCTTCATTACGTACTACTGAATTGGTATCTTCCTGTATGTCCCTTCTGTTATTTTTTTCATTGAAATGATAGTGTTCGTATTCATTTATTCACTCATTCAACTAGGAATGTCTATAAATACTTGTTGCGAGACAAATACATTCTTAGTTTCTGCCACAGTAAAACTTTGTCCTCATTTTTAAATAACATTCTAACATACTCATTATAGATTACATATGGATGCTATAGACAAATGTAGATATAGATATAAATGATATAGATACCCGTATGTAGATAAAGGTGTAGGTATATATATATATGTGTGTTTGTGTGTGTGTAAGGATAAAGGTAAAGGTAGACATAGAGATAAAATTAGAGATAGAAACAGACGTAAAGATTGAGATGATAACAACAATGAAAAACCAGGTGTGAAAAGCTGGGTGATAGAAGTTTGACTCTGATATGGTAAGGGTAAAAATGCAGATCCTACAGTTGTCATTTCCCCCTGGGTGAATGGAGACAGGATATATTTTACACAGAAAATGACAAGAGCTGTATTTTTAAACTGACAGCCAGGAGGTAATAATAGCACGGGGAGAAAGAAGAATATGAGCTGATGAAAGAACATTGCAGGCCTTGGGATCAACATGATCAAAGGCTCTGAGGCAAGAAACAGCCTGGGAGGAAGCAAGAGATAAATCCAGAGCTCAGGCAGGAGCTAAATTATGGGGAAACTTGTAGGATACACTAAGGGGGTTTATCCTTTAGTTATTTACATACTAGTGAAGTTTCGAGTGCGGGATTCAAAAAAATAAGAATTATATTTATAAGAAAATTTCTTTGGCAACAAGCAGTATACAGATTAAGATTGTGTAACAAGTCATAGAGAAGTGCAGAACAAAATAGACACTGTTCTTTTTTTTCTTGAAAGACATTGCAGTCTAGAATGAGAACTGTATATGTAAACACAAGAAAGCATGGTAAATACTGGCAGATTTTCCAGACAACCAATATTTCACAAAGAATACATAAATATAAATATATATTTATATAATATATACATATATATAAAATACACATACAATTTTTCCACTAAGGCATAGTATTTCCAAGAAATAAAGTTGAAAACCTTGTAATAATGACCTTAATGATACTTTTTTAGTTAACAAAATATTTGTACATTTATTTGAGAATGAGAACTTCAGCCACCAAAAATTTGTTGAAATGGCAGATGGATTTATTATGATTTAGGCTGTATCAAAGTAATGAAAACACTGGTTAAGATGACCAATATGGTGTTTCTCAGAAACATAAATAGTGATTGCTCATTCACAGCATAAGAATGTATATCTGAAACATATTGGAGCTTTTGGTGTCTCCAGACAGATCAGATTCCTTTTATGTTACAAATGGATGCCTAACAATAGCTGCAATAAGAAAAAATCCTCCTGCTAGAATTTAAAATGACACGAAATAAGATCTCATCTTATAACAGTGAAAAGGGCAGCCCCCAAATAAAATAGAGCCCTTGTTTGTGCCATAAATCTACATAACTATATTTTAATAAAAGACAATTAGTTGAATGTTTTATATTTGATTCTCCATTTTATCTAAGGAATGTTCCTTCTAAGAAAGAAAATGGTTCTGAATGCTATTGAATCTTCATTTCAAAATTAGCATGCACATACATACAGGATAGCAGTTTGTTAAAGATAATGACTTTCACCATTTACTAAGATAATACTAGATATTTACTTACTAGATATTTACCAAATATTTACTAGATAATACTCTCTAGATATTTACTTAATAGATATTTACTAGTATAGATATCAACCAAAATGTGATATATTATATTGGTGCCAATTACAGAGTGGGCTTAATTTATATAGAGATATTTTCTTGATTTCTTTAAATCATTCTTCTGTTATAACCTTATTAAATCCTAATTTTGTTGTGTTATTTAAGTGGAAGTTATTTTTAAAAATAAAGTTCCAAAAGATGAGAGTCAATTAACAGTTGAAATTCAAATCAAAGACTGCAAATCTTCTAACCTTCATAAAATCCCTGAATTACATTTTGTAAGCCATGACCTATGAGTTCTTTCTGAATTCCAGTGACTTTAAAATAACATTATCTGTAGGTCTCTGTCTAATTAGAAATGGCAGTTAATAAAAACACTTTATATTATTCCACCAACTACCAATTTATTTCAGTGTTATATTTCAATAACCTGAACCAAGCAGAGATTTTGCCTGCCCAGAAGTGGCCTTGCCTATCATGATAAGCAGCTGAAAAACACACATAAGCTGTGTGAACCCAGCAGAATCCATCTGGTGAACCATCTGTGTGAGGACTCACAAAAATTATACGCCATCTGTTGTTTCATTTTTGCTAAGATTGCCAACCTTGTCCTCACTCCATTATCTAACTATTTTCCCTCCCTGTGGCCCTCATCTGTACATTTGCTTTTATTCCCCATTGGTACCATATATCTAATTTCCAAAGCACTCTCATTTTTGAAAGAAATTAATTTATGCAACTAAGAATCCAAAAGTATTGCACTAATACCATGGTGTTCTTAGCAAATGAGTGCATTATTATAAATACCAATTTCTGCCTAGTAAAGCCTAAATATATACCTTCTTGCCAAACTAATTTCAATGTCAATATAATGTTTAAGTATAATGTTTATCTGATCATCTCTTCCTCTTCTAATCTATTCTCCATTCTATAACATAATATTACTTCCTAAAACATTCCTATTGTCCCACTTCCACCAATCAACACCCATTAAAGATTTTCCATTTCTCCCAAAATAAACTCCCCTAAGATTTTAGCTCAAGTTCTCACGTCTTCACAAAAGTTTTCTTAACTACACCTGTGGTCATCGTAGGCACAGTCTATACCAGTAACACTCACTTAACACTTGCTCCATAATCTCATTCTATGTCATCAACATGGCTCTTGGATTTCCATTTATTTCTTCCAATATTCCTTATTTTCCTTGCTGTATGTCTTGTATCCACAAGTGGATATTAAGCCTCCAGAGAACTGGGGAAATGTCCCCCATTTGTTTTGCTTCTTTAACATGTATACAAATAGCTCTGAGCCCTGTCCACTTAAAATATTTTTGTTTAAAGTATGGAAAATTAAGTAAATAACATTCGATTCTATTGTAGTAAAGACAAATTTTAAAATAAAGAATTATGCTGTCTTAGAGAAACTTCAAAATCGATGTCTATAGACACCCATTAGAAAGGAAATACTACTCTTGGTAAAGCATACTCACTCTTTTTTGACCCTGGCTTCAGAATAAACACCAGCTGCATTTGCTCTGGACTTTTGAAATGACAGTATGATCCACACACCTCCTAAGAGTTAGTGTCTGTTCAACTACATTTTGGGACTTGTCCAAGCATAAGACATATTGTCATGGTGTCAGACCACATTGGAGGCCAAAGACCTTAATAGAAAATTATAGCAGTTGATCTCTGTCTATGTTTGTGTCTATCTCTTTATCTGTATCTAAAACAGTATATCTTTGTTTCTATATCAACTTATATAGATTATAAGTGTATCAACGGAAAACAATATATATCTATATAGATGTGAATAGACAGTTGTAAACAAAGAAAGAAATTATAAAATAGGATAGGAGACAATACATAAGTACAGTTATGAAGAATGCAGATCTGTGTTTCTAAGTAGAATAAAACCCCATCTATCTAAAGACCTAAGAGGAACAACCACATGCATTCAAGAGGAAAATGAATTGATATTTTTATGTGTTCCATTGTGAAACAGCACTCAATTTTCAAAATATGATATGCCTTAGAAATTAGGAAGAGACAAATAAAATAATTACAGGAAAATTATAGTCTTTTTGAAGAGCAAGAAATATTAAATCACACAAGAACCTACTGTGATCACTTGCTCAGAGAGACTTTCCCTTACCCCCATACCTAAAATAGCATTGCATGTCATTTTCTGGCAACTCACTCTTATTATTCTTCATAATATTTATCAGGATATGATTTTTAATTTACTTATCAAGTTGCTTATCTCTTTGATGTCTTTCTTCCATTAGAATACAAACTTCCTGAGAGTAGGGGCTTTGCTTTTTTCCTTTTTGTTCCCATGCTTGGCCCCAAGCAGCTACTCAATACATTTACTCTTATCTAAGGAATGCTTATAGAGGAAAACTCTGAGGGTGTCAATTTTTTCTATATAAGGCTACGTCCCAATCCTGTACTCTAAACTCAATTCATAGTCCTACTGCGTCAATAGTTCTAAATCCAATTTAGCTTTTGCCTTAATTATTTTAAATAACCACGTGAATATTGTTCATATATCCCAGACTTTCTGGCAGAAGAGAGAATAGCATCACAGTAATTAAAACCATACATTGTATTTCTTCTCTACATACTACAAAAAATAAGATGTCTTCAGCTTCCTGCCAGTCATTTTCTAAAGCTCCCAGGGTGTGTTGCAAATATGTTTCATGAACCAATTCTTTGAGACTGTACCCCTCTAACTCCAGGCCTCTGTGATACTGATGTCGCTTGTTACTCTTAATGACAGAAGTAGGAGCCAAAGGTGTCACTAATCTGATGGAGCCTACCAAGGGTGACAGGGCTTTATTATTGGACTCCATCAAAGGGGACCCTCCTGCTGCCTGTGATGGTTGCCAAAGCTCCAATCCCAGGCTTCTGCTGAAGGGTTGTTTCCACTAGTTATTGTAATGGGGCTGCCAATGCCCAGTATTGAGGGTCTTAATGTTTGTCTTGTGTTATTGTTGAAATCAGTGAGTTTTTCCCCAATGTTGTAGAAGGTGCTGGCAATAACATACCTGAAGTGTATGTGTTCAACGTCTTGAGTAGATAATACCGGAGAACAAAGGAAATTTTTTATTTGAAACTCATCTTTCACTTCCCACGGTCTTGCCTAAGGTCTGAGGTATATGTCTTTGGCAGCTGGGTTGAGGGATTAACTAAAAGAGAGCTACGACCCCTTTTCTCTGATCCTGACTCACCATCCTTGAAACAAAACTCTGTATCACAATATCCTTAGTGCGAGTTCTTTCTCATGAGGCACCTTGTTCCCTCACATAAATCTTAGGGTGAATATAACTTAGTCTCAAGCTGGGATGCCTGGTACAGAAAGTACTGTGACTGAGCAGCACATTGGATCATCAATGAATTTTAAAGGCTTTTGAGTGTGGTTCAGTATAAAAAGTGTAAGCATGAAAGGCAGCAGCTAGCAGCCTTCTCAGGAGGAACAATATTCAAAGGTACTTTGATGGAAACCAGGTGATTTTTTTTTTCTTTTCACACCTGGAGTGAGGCAGCACAGCAGCACCAGCTCCATACCTCTAATCTAACCAATTCAGATATGCAGCAGCAGCCAGCTGTGACCCTAAGCCTGTGATATTCCGGCATATTTGGGGAAATGGAGTGTAAGGTATCTTCTTTATTTAAGGAACTGTTATGACAGGTCTAGTTCTTCAGGTTGCAAATTCTCAAAACCTGGCACCTGTAGGAGCATGATTTGTGTTACTGGAAGAGATACACAGTGCATCTGAAAATAATAAAATCAACACAGAATTATACAGGCTTAGGATTTGGTGTCATGACACATTCAAGTTACAAGGTTATGCCACCTATTGATTTGAGACATCTGACAACCCACCAGGGATTGGATTAAGGACTTCGAAGGAAAGATTGGATGCTTCCCCAAGTACTCTGTTGGCAAGATACAACCAAAATATTTGGCTTCTTTATTTTAGTGCCACTCAGAGACATTTGTAAAATATTAGAATCGTCAAAAAGAAAAAAATCTCTGAACATTAACCAACAAAAGATTATATTTGAATATTAAATGTACCTTTTTTATACCTGTAAACTCATTTTTATTTACTCAGTTTCACCTCTACAGAATGCATCAGTATATACTATTAACTAAGTAAAGATACCTCCTCACTCTTGTTTCTAAAGAAAACCCGAGCACATGCCTGGAAGGTGTATTTTTATTCAACACTTTCTGTATACAGAGTGTGAATGGGGTTTTTTTCTAGATTTTTAAGGCAGGAAAATTAAGTACTAAAATAAGATAAGAGTTATACCACTGGAAATACATGACATTCAAAAACCTGCAACACTCTTACATGTTTGAGGGGTCATTCATATAATGTTATATTCTCACAGTCAAAAGTGGAAAGTGGACTATTAAACTGGTGCTCTTTAAAAAAAAAAAGTGCTCAATATATCTGGCATACTCTATTTTGCAGTTTATTTGGAAGTACTTTTAGAGTTATTTCCCATGCTTTAATGGGATCTAAAAGCATAAACCTGTCAGGGAAGTGTAGTGCAATGCCATATAATTGTTAGATGGATCAGCATTGTCAATGACTTTATTTGAACTTTATTGATTTACCTTATATTAGGTGATACTCTGGTCCACATAATGTATTTAGCTGTCAAGTTGCAGTAGCTACCAAACAACCAGATTTTATAATAAATCTGCCTTGTGGTTTGAGAGACTAAAAATGTGGTAGAAGAGGCAACTGCAATAATTATGTGGCCATTAATTCATATCTAGCTCTCTTTCTATATTGGTTTCATACCTAGGCATTTCCCCAAGTAAATTCCTAGATCTTCTTTTCAGAAAACGAAATAGATCATCCAACTTCCTCCTGACCTTATTTCCAATGAAGAGTGTTAGAAGTCAAGAGCTTAGTTAAAATGCAAAAATACTAGCTGATTGTTTATTATGTCAAGCAACAATGGATACAACCGCGATTTATAAATTATACATGTACTGGTGGAAGTTACAGTATGATGAAAAAAAGACACATAAGGTGACATAAAAATGTAATAAGAGAGTACTGAACAAATTGTTCTGAATAAAGAAATTAATTTTTAATTTGAAAAGCTTTAATATAAGCTCCTAGGACAGTGTCTAAAACGAAGTATAGTTTCAATAAAAGTTAAATGATAATAATATTAAGTATATCATTACAAATAAATACTATTATTAAGTATATCATTACCTGAATAGTTTACGTTTATATGATACCTGGATAGCAGAGATCAATCACTTGCCATTAAAAAGCATCATTTCCATCTATTAAAAATTTTAGAAATAATTTCTTACATAAAATAGTCTCCCATGGCTGTCATATATACTAAATAGAGGTGTTTATACTAAGAAGGTAACACTCTTTATTTTCATCCTTATATCATTCTAATTTGTAAATCTATATACCGTGTACTTTTTTTTACAATACCAGTGGTTCTATTGGTTTACCCTGAAAAATATAAAAGGGCCAAAACAATAGATGGAACATTTATTCTTTAAAGGACTTCTTATTTTAGAAAACACTGAAAATTAATTTTTCCTCCATGAATTCATGGAAACCTATATGCAGCCTATAAATTTCTAGCCAAGATTTCTCTCATACAGCAAAAAGCTCATTGTTCTGATAGGTTCAAGCATTATGATTCTGATACACTCTTAATTATTTAAAAATTTTTGCTATTTATTGAAAAGTCCTTTTGCCATTTGACTTATAACCTTTATATGCAGTTTATGGATAATAACTTTATTAGTTACATGATATCAACATAAGATGCTTAATGTTCTCCAAAGAAAACTCAGTTCCATACTCACAGTGTTGTTTCCTAAGTCAATGTTTAACGATGACCACCTTGGGAAGAAAGGAAGTATGTATGTTTGAGCAATGTTTTTTCTAAATATGAATGACACATCTGAAGGAAAGCTAGTTGTGGGTTGAGAGCAGGGTTAGTTTTTGAGGGAGCCTAATTAGCAGCATCCATTTGTCTTGCTAGATTCTGAACAAAATGAGAAATAGGAGTAAAGCATTTAAGATGAAAGCTAAATTGCTAATATTGCTATTACTGACAAAGGCTGGCTGAGGAATACAGTTCAGTAGCCAGCAGACAGGACTGCAAATGGAAGTGCATGAAGGCAGAGGGAGTGGCCCAACTCATGAGGAGGAAATGAGGGGGTGAAATGTCTGTAGAGATCTTAAAAATAAAAATACAACTGACTAAACTTTGGTTTGATTTTTATCATAACCATTCATCAGCAATCCAAAACAATATTAGTGGGACTTCCCTGGAGGTCCAGTGGTTAAGAGTTCGCATTCCAATGCAGGGGGTGTGAGTTTGATCCCTGGTCAGGGAGCTAAGATCCTACATGCCTCACGGCCAAAAGAAAAACCCACCAAAACATTAAAAAAAAAAAAAAAAAAAAAAAGCAATATTGTAACAAACTCAATAAAGACTTTAAAAATGGTCCACATTAAAAAAAATCTTAATTAAAAAACAATATTAGTAACATAGAATTCCTTTCTTACTCAGTGAACCACCCCAAACCTCCCTCCACCTTGGTATAGCATCTCTAATAGGCAAACGTACTGACTTAGTCAAAGGTAACTATGGATAAGGGCAGAAAGCCACCAGAGGTGGAGTAGAAGGAAACCCTTGCTTCCCAGGAAAAAGAAGGAAAAGACTGAACCGTGCCTGCCTTGAAGTTTCTTTTCCAATTTACCAACCATATAAATTATTCTACATCCTCTGGGGCAAAATAAATAAAGGAAAGAGAAAACAGAAGCATAATAGTAACCAGGATTCCTAACCATGGAAGAAAACATGAAAATTGGAAGAAAAGAATCCTTTAAGAAGAATCAGATATATAATAAGGGAAAGTGGAAAGAGAAACAAATAAAATGTGTAACCTGAAAAGGGACTATTCACAAACACATGAATAGTATTTGGTTTATTTATTTATTTTGGATATGAATGAAAATATTGGAATCAATGGCAAATGGAAGCATCAAAATACCTAATGGAATATATAAAATCATTAGTAAAAATAATGCAATAATTCCTGTTGCAGTAAGAAGTTTGATAACTAAATAGACTCTGAAAGTCAAAAATCTATATATTATTTTTTCATCTCTACTCAATAATGGGGATTAAAACTGCTAGCTGAATCCCAGACTTTGCCTCTGCTTATGCTAATCTTTATGTTCTATTAGAGGTAGTGAGAACATACTTCTTTCACTTTAAGTTACACCACTTCTAGTTTTTTTATCTCAGAAGAGTATTGCAGGATTTGGAATTTTTACTTCTCTGCCTAAGTGATCTGTTATCTTAAAAACAAACTAACAGGTGTCTGTCTGGCATTCTAGCATATGTTTTAATAATTTATTAAATATGGACTAATATATTTTAAATGTTTAAATGGATAGGTATGTTATAGAATCTGGATTTGATGGCTTATGGTATTTAATATTTCTCTAGGACTAGTTTCCAGTGTGCTGATATTCAATCTTAGATTGCATATAGAATTAGAAATTAGAATTTGCCCTTTTAAGATCATAGTAGCTTTGGCATTAAAAACTTAATCCAAATGAAATTCTTTAAGTTTCATGATAAAAAGGGGCTTCAAGAATAAATATTTGTTAGCATATTTTAAATGAGATAAAAATCCTTATAAGTCAGTAAACATATAATGTCAATACATTTATAAGTCAATAAATACATAATGTTTCCAGAAGTTACATTTTACAAATATTAGATGCTATGATGAAATAGAAGTTTGCACTAATTCCTCTCTACGCAATCTCAAAACACCTTCAGCTCTTCAGTGCATAGAGACTCATAGGCAGTATGCAATTGCTTTGTATTCCACCATTATTTACTTTTTTTAAATTGAAGTATAGTTGATGTACAATATTATATACATTACAGGAGTACAATATAGTGATTCACAATATTTAAAGGTTATGCTCCATTTATAGTTAATTATCAAATATTGGCTATATTCCCTGTGTTGTACAATATATTATTGTAGCTTATTTTATACCTAATAGTTTGCACCTTTTAATCCCCTACCCCTATAATCCCCTACCCCTATATTGTCCCTCACCCTTCCCTTTCCCCACTGGTAACTCCTAGTTTGTTCTCTATATCTGTGAGTCTGTTTACTTTTTGTTATATTAACTAGTTTGTTGTATTTTTTAGATTCCACATATAAGTGATATCATACAGTATTTGTCCTTCTCTGACTTATTTCACTTAGCATAATACCTTCCATGTCCATCCATGTTGTTGCAAACAGCAAACTTTCATTCTTTTTTTATGGCTGAGTAGTATTCAATTGTGTGTGTGTGTATATATATATATATATATATATATATATATACACACCACATGTCTTCATCCATTCATCTGCTGATGGACACTTAGGTTGCTTCCATATCTTGGCAATTGTAAATAATGCTGCTATGAATATTGGGGTGCATGTATATTTTCAAATTAGTGTTTTTTTCTCTAAGATCAGGAATCTAAGTCAAGGATGCCCACTCCCGTCAATTTTATTCTACATAGTATTGGAAGTCCTAGCCACAGCAATCAAACAAGAAAAGGAAATAAAAGGAATCCAAATTGGAAAGGAAAAAGTAAAGATGCCATTGTTTGCAGATTACATAATACTATACATAGAAAATCTCAAAGATGCCACCAGAAAGCTATTAGAGCTCATCAATGAATTCAGTAAAGTTGCGAGATACAAAATTAATACACATAAGTCTGTTGCATTTCTATACACTAGCAATGAAGTATCAGAAAGAGAAATTAAGGAAATAATCCCATTTACCATCACATCAAAAAGAATAAGATACCTAGGAATAAACCTACCTAAGAAGGTAAAAGACCTGTACTCTGAAAGCTATAAGACACTGATGAAAGAAACTGAAGATGACACAAGCAGATGGAAAGATATACCAAGTTCTTAGATTCAAAGGATTAATAATGTTAAAATGGTCATACTACCCAAGGCAAGCTAAAACTTCAATACAATCCCTATCAAAATACCAATGACATTTTTCACAGAACTAAGACAAATAATCCTAAAATTTGTATGGAAACACAAAGACCCTCAATAGTCAAAACAATCTTGAGAAAGAAGAATAGATCTGGAGGAATCATGCTACCTGACTTAGACTATATTTACTTTTTAATAACATTAAGAATTATCTTTCTGAGCAAGTAGTTCATTCGTTCTACAACTTTATTTTTTGAATTTTATTTTATATTTTTTATACAGCATGTTCTTATTAGTTTTCTATTTTATATATATTAGTGTATATATGTCAATCTCAATCTCCCAATTCATCCCACCATCACCACACCACCCTGCTTTCCCTCCTTGGTGTCCGTACATTTGTTCTCTTCATCTGGGTCTCTATTTCTTCCTTGCAAACTGGTTCATCTGTACCATTTTTCTAGATTCCACATATATGCGTTAACATATGATATTTGTTTTTCCCTTTCTGACTTACTTCACTCTGTATGACAGTCTCTAGGTCCATCCACGTCTCTACAAATGACCCAATTTCATACATTTTTATGGCTGAGTAATATTCCATTGTATATATTCACCACATCTTCCTTATCCATTTGTCTGTCAATGGGCATTTAAGTTGCTTCCATGACCTGGCTACTGTAAATAGTGCTGCAATGAACATTGGGGTGCATGCAGCTTTTTGAATTATGTTTTTCTCTGAGTATATGCCAGTAGTGGGATTGCTGGGTCATATGGTAATTCTATTTTTAGTTTTTTTTTTTTTTTTTTTTTTTTTTTGCGGTACACGGGCCTCTCACTGTTGTGGCCTCTCCCATTGCGGAGCACAGGTTCCGGACGCGCAGGCTCAGCCGCCATGGCTCACGGGCCCAGCCGCTCCGCGGCACGTGGGATCCTCCCGGACCAGGGCACGAACCCGTATCCCCTGCATCGGCAGGCGGACTCTCAACCACTGCGCCACCAGGGAAGCCCTATTTTTAGTTTTTTAAGGAAGCTCCATACTGTTCTCCATAGTGGCTGTATCAATTTACATTCCCATCAACAGTGCAAGAGGGTTCCCTTTTCTCCACACCCTCTCCAGCATTTGTTGTTTGTAGATTTTCTGATGATGCCCATTCTAACTGGTGTGAGGTGATACCTCATTGTAGTTTTGATTTGCATTTCTCTAAAATTAGTGATCTTGAGCAGCTTTTCATGTGCCTCTTGACCATCTGTATGTCTTCTTGTTCTACAACTTTTTATTGAACACCTACTATGTTTTAAGCACTCTTCTAGGTGTCAGAATAAAAGAGACAGAAGTCCTTATAGAACTTATGTTCTAGTTAAAAGAGACAGAAGTAAAAATTAAGTGCAATGAATAGGTGAGTTCTGTGGTATGTTAGAAAGAAATAGATTCTATAACATAAAAGAAATTGATGCAGAATAAGAGGGATAGGGAATGTTGCAGATGAGGTGGCTCAGTTACAAATAGTATGATCAAAGCAGGAAAGCCTCACTGAAAAAAAAAAATGACATGTGAGTCAAGAGTTTGAAGGAGGTGAGAAACGTGGAATGGTAGAAAGTAATTCCAATGAAATCAGTTTTATAGGAGTGGAGTCAGTAAGCAAGAGCAGAAGAAGAGGAGGTAGGATAGAAGAGGCCAGATCATATTGTGCCTTCTAAAATATCACACGAACTTTGATTATTACTAAGTGTAAAAGAAGAGGCCTTGGAGGAATTATTGGTCTGAACCTCTGGAAGGATGGAACTTGCATCAACAGTGATTATAAAGTTTGTGGGAGAAGCAGAGTTTTGAGGGGCGGAGGAAGTATTTAGTTCAGCATTGGACATGCTGCATTTGAGATGTCTATTAGACATCCAAGTGGAAATGTCAAAGTAGGCAGATGGATATTTGCCTGCATTTTAAGAGAGTGGTATACCTGCAAGATGAACATTTGAGAACAAGTATACAATATGTATAGCCAGTATAGTGGATGAAATTAACAATTAAGTGAGTATAAATCAGTGTACAAGTAGATAAAACAGAGAATCCTGGACCACTCTGTCGTGAAAGGATCAGGAGAAAAAACCAGAAGAGGCTGAGATAAAACAAACTGAAGACATTAGACAACCTGAAATCCCGGAGAAGGGAAGAAGGGAGAGTGATCAACCAACATGCCGTAGGCTGTGGTTTTGTATTAAGATGAGGACCAAGAAATTACAGTACTTTATATCTCTCGACATGGAAGTCACTGGTCAAACTGACAAGACTGGTTTAAAAGGGGGACAGATAACTAACTTGGGCAGGCTTAAAAGAGATTAGGAGAAGAAAAATTAGGACAGTAAGTATAAGCAACTCTTTCAAAGAATTTTGCTGTAAACATGAACATAAATATAAAGAAATAACTGGAAGAGGAATGAGAATCAAGATACAATTTTTTAAGATGGGAAAAACAGCATCATGTTTGTCTGCTGATAGCACTGATCCAGAGGAGAGGAAAGAAATGATGATGCTAAAAAGGAGAGAATTGCTGGAGGACTGACCTTGAGTTGACAAGAGTAGACAGAAATTACTGCACAATTGAACGATTAGCTGGAGATTGAAGCAAGGGGAGTTCATTTACTATTATCAGGAGAAAAAGCTGAATTAATAGACACAGATGATATCAGGAAAAAATGTGAATATGGAAATCTGTGGACATTGTTTGATTTGCTTTAAATTTTTTAACGAAGTAAAACAAGTTTAACAGCTGAGAGTAAGGATGAGGGACAGATGTTGAAGTTTGAGAGAGGAGAAGGCATGTAATAGCTCTACAGAGTTGATGGATGAGAGAAATGTATTATTATTGCTAGGCAGAATTAAGAACATAGTCAAATTAATGGTAATAAAATTAAAAGGAGAGTTGTAACCTATATGTTCTTCCTATATGAAGAAGTTCTCAAAAAAGACATTACAGGAATATCGACCTCATATGGTAGAAATCCCCTAATTAAAGAGAGACCTTAGAGCCAGAATGGGAATCAATTAGAATTTGGTACACACTCAGGAACTAATTTGGTGATATAACTGTGGCTACTGCTAGTCATATTTAGAGCACTGAATATAGGTCAGTGCTAAGCAAGGCTTTAGATTTAATACCTCGCCTATCCTTCACAATAAAATTGCAAAACAATAATATCTATTTTTAGACTAGCAAACTGACATTTAGAGGAAGTCAGTAACTTGCCTAACACTCAAACTTGTAAGACCATTGTTAAGATTTAAATCCATGCAGTAACATAATCTGTCACTTCCTAACAACTTCTTGAAGAATATATTTCCATTTTACAAGTAGCTTCTTTCAGAAACCCATTAAGGGTCTGATTTTAGTTAGTCTAAAGTCACCTAAAACTTACTTACTGTAAAGTAATTCTTTGGTGTTTTGAATCCTATAAATATCTTTCCTGCTTTGTAGAGATGTAATTCAACTGCAATTAATCATTTATTAATTTCAAGTATTACTACTGAATAATTTAGAGAATATATCCATATTTACATAAACATCTTAGGAAATTTATTCATATCCCCTCTGGGTAAACACCTTCCCAATCTGAAAATCTTTCTAGGACCCAGTTATAACCTGACATTTCCGAATCAATTTCTTGCTGACCTTCTAACCTTTAGTTTATTTCTTCTATCCTCCTTTCCTTAGAGGCCCTTCCTTGAAAATCAATCTCCATGTACCACACTGCAGACTTCCTGACACAACTTTCAAAGATAATAACTCACAATTTCTTTATCTGCTGACACTGCCCTGTTTTCTTCATTTGTTACCATCACTATGACCAAGCTAATATCCTAGATTCCAGTGTTAGCTATCACACTAGCTGACTTATACGATATTTAGCCTTTATCCTAGCAGTAATTTTATTTAGCATCTACAGTATGCAAGGTAGTGAACATACATGAATAAAATCACACACTTCAATATTACCAAACCAAAAATATTTTAACCGATGAAAATCAATAGATGAGGTCATGCTGGAACTGGGTTTCCAATGGAGTTTTATGTTCTAAAGTCAGCAACTGGGGTCAAAACCAAATAAATGAACAAATTCAAAATTTATAATTGATATAATTTTAGAGATGATATGAATTCTCTAGTAAGTCTACACAGAGAGCTTTTTCTTTATAATTAACTGTCTCTTCAGCTGAACAGAAGAATGGCTTAAATCTGAGGGTCAAAACGTATGAAAAATATGTATTTTTTTACTCAGTATAGTGAGATTCTCATACGATGAGAAGCACATGGGAATTGAGACTGACTGAGGGCAGAGCAATTCATGTCTATGCTCTTAGATTTATTTGGACATAAGCTTATTAAATAGAATAAGTCATCATACCATGCACTGCATACATTGTTACAGTTCTTTCCTTTTTTCTATACATTTGTTTATCAGTTTATACCAAGAGATAAATTAAATTTGCCTATGTTAAATGCTCATATGATGCTACTATACTGGAATTGTAAATCTACAGGCACTTATGAAACTCAAATACAAAAGAAGCACTAGACCTTGGTCACCATTAAGTCAGAAAGCCAGTGTTCTGATTCCACCCCTATACTTTTGCTAGATGTCCAAATTTGTCTAACTTCATTTAGTTTCAAGATGATGATACCTGTTTTGATTGTATCACAGGTATTTATGAAAACATCTTATAAACTCTGAAATCCTCTACAATTGTAAAAGTATTATTTTCTTCTATGATGAATGTAATATTATCAGAAGCAGATTTTGTTTTTATTTTTGTCTTTCTGCATAAATATGAGAAATGTTTATGAAGGACAGAGAACCCATTCTTGAAGAGGGAATAGAATTGCTTAGGATCCTGTTGATCAGAGTAGGAGTAAGAATATCGTCTTGTGTATAAAAATTAATTGTGTTTGAATGTGTGCTAGTAGAGTTACCAGGAAAGTTTAATCAGCCAGTTTAAACCATTTCTTAATCCCTTCCAACATCTTACCCTTTACACCACTGTTTAATAAGAAAGCACAGGATTGTCAGTAAAGGGCATCACCACAATCAACGATTCCCATGAAATACTTGTTGTCACACCAGCTACCTAATCCAGTATTACTCCATTGACAACTCTGTCTTCAAAGAAATGTGATAACAAAAATATTTGATTGAATTTAGATATCAGTCCTTCCTAGTATGTCAGTTATAAATTGCAGAAGCTAAATTATATGACTTTACCAAAATAGTCAGTTTTCAATGAAGATGTCCACCTTCAGTACTGATTTAGTTGGGATAAAACACCATCTTTTTACTGCAAGTTATAGTCATCTTAGAAAATGACACCATAAGAAATAAAAGTACTAATTAAATTCAGCTGATATCTAAATTATACAGTAAGCATGGAAATGTCTTCTTACAAATTTTCCTAATTTTTGAACCTGTTTATTTTTTTGTGGTACGCGGGCCTCTCACTGTTGTGGCCTCTCCCGTTGCGGAGCACAGGCTCCGGACGCGCAGGCTCAGCGGCCATGGCTCACGGGCTCAGCCGCTCCTTGGCATGTGGGATCTTCCCGGACCGGGGCACGAACCCGTATTCCCTGCATCGGCAGGCGGACTCTCAACCACTGCGCCACCAGGGAAGCCCTGAACCTGTTTTTTGGTTCTTATATTCTTCCAACCTTTCTCCCCTCAATATCCACTCCAGTAATGACGTAAAATTCACTCACATTAAGTTGTAAGTAATTGAAAGCTATGTTGTTCCTATTGGATTTATTAAATTCAAAGTATTAAACTAAATAAATGAATATCTAAAGGTAGAATTTTAAGAGACAACCAATAGAACTATCATCTACTATGCTGAGCAAAAGACCAATCTTCATTGACTGGCTAATGCTTGCCAACGCTAATCTGCTAGAGAGTGTTTGTTATAGCAAACATATACAGCAAACCAGTAACATTTGGTGACTGCACCAAAGTTTGCTGATATTAGATACTATAAAGTAAAAATAATTGGATAAATAATGGGCGTACAACCTATATCACATCTGTTGCAAAACTGTCCTTTAATATGTTGATTAAGTGAAGAATATGGGATTTCAAAAAATCACTGGAAAGTCACTTATTACACTTGGCTAATTTTAGTGACACAAATTTTTACTGCCCTTAACCAGTCTCATTTTGCAAACTTTCTTCTCAGTGTCTCTGTTCTGACTGCCAACATGGGTGCTAATTAGCATCAATTTTGCTGGTAATATTTTTCTCCTCTTAGGGACTGAGTACAGCTGTTTGCTAGTAACAGAAATGAGAGTACCCCCTGATTTCTGTGGACCAGTGGTCTGTGGTAATTTATTTTAGTCATAGATAATCCAAGCTTGTTTATAACGCCATAACTGACTATATATCCTATTAGCGATCCCATTAACCATCAAGCTTGCCTAAGGTGACAAGGAAAACAACTCAATAGCAACAAACTCAGTCACCATGGAGAATAAACTCACCTACTGTGGTGTGACAGGACTCACTTGGGAGACAGGCTTCTCTAACTGAATACATTTTCAAGAAGCTCTCTTCAAGCACTTAATGAAATGCAGGTTTCTTTATGACATTCATTTAAAAATACATTATGAAAGCCACTTGGCTCTTCTTTGCTCTTGCCAAGTTTTGAATACCTCATTGCCAGACCCACAGCAGACTATAACTAATTTCATATATTATGAAGATGTGATTTCATTTCAGTTTATGGCAGCAAGTATCCAAGTTTGAAACTTGTCCATTGCAGAAGACAAACAGTATTATCACCTCAATATACTGCTAAGGGAAGCATTGAACAAAACATCAGTATCTGCTAAGATGGCTAAAATTTTGTTTTTAATTTAAAAATGGAACTTTGACTTCTATGGGGGCACTGGATGAATAATTTTGCGTATGAAAATTTCTAGTTGCCTCTAAGAAATCTCTACCTGAGTGCATTACCGTTAAATCAAATAAATCATCACCACCAAAGACCTTCAAAACATCTCCCTATAAATATTCTGCAAATTCACAATTTAGTCTAGAATCCATTCACCTTCTTCCCCACATCTTCTTTGTCATTGAACACTGACATTTAATCTTTCAAACCATCTAATTTGTTTTATTCCTGTGACTAAATTCCTTTTCATTTCACCCCTGGATTATAGGCGTCACCTCATGATTGTATTACTTGCCTTCAGTCGAGTAGTGCCCCACCTTGGTTCAGCCTGGAAAAATTTGAAAAATATGGATACCTGAGTTTCACTCCAAGAGCATCTGATTTAATTGGTCTGTGGTGCAGCCCAGGCACTGGGTTTTTTTAAAGCTCACCACATGAGGTTAATGTTCAGCCATGGCTGAGAATTACTGCATCTAGTTTCTCTTTAGTATTGTCAACAGAGTTATCACATCAGGACTCTCACCAGCTAAGGAAACAACAGTAATCTTTTATTTGCTACAGTATCAGGTTTAAATACCTTCACCTGTGTTTTAAAGTCTGTCTTTTATAAACCACATGCCTAATGACCTAATTTTATTTTCATGTATAACTCTCACATTTGCTTTCCCTGAACCGGATCTATGTATATGAATGTTCATGGCAGCTTGTGCAGTAGCAGCCAAAAACTGAAACCAGCCCAGATGTCCTTCAAAAGATGAATAGTTAAACAAACTGTAGCACAACCATACCATTGACTACTACTCAATAATGAAAAGGAACAACCTATTGATACATGCAACAATTTGGATGAATCATCGGGGAGTTATAGGAGTGAAAAAAGTCAAAAAGTTACCTAGTATAAAACTCCATTTATATATTTGATGTGACAAAAACTTAGAAATGGAAGAAAATTAGTGGTTTCCAGTGGTTGGAGACAAGCGGGAAAGGTGAGGGGAGAAGGAAAGGAGAGGTGTTGGGGTATGGTTATAAAAATGTAAAACAGAGGACTCGTGATGTTTGAGCTGTTCAGTACCTTGACTTTGGTGGTGGATACACCAGTCTATATAAGTGATAAAATTGTATAGCACTTCACACACACACACACACACACACACACACACACACACACAGAACTAAGTAAAACTGGAAAATCTGAATAAAATCAGCAGATTGTATCAATGTCAATGTTCTATAATATTATTCTATAGTTTTACCAAATGTTACCATTTTGGAAATTGGGCAAAGGGTACAGGGCCTCTCTGTATTATTTCATAAAATTGCAATCTACTATTATCTCAATAAAATTACTGAAATAATTTTAAAAATTCCAAACAATTAAAATTTTTGATAAAATTTAAATTTTGAATTAAAAAAATTCCTACCCATTTTTCAAGATCCAGCCACATACTGTATATTTGCACACATTTTGTTCATTACTCAACAGTTTCTCTGGATAATTATCAAGGTTAGGAATACCACATAATACAAAATCTGTTTGTGTATGCTAATGTTTTTCCCATAAAGGCTGAACTCTATGCTATTCTTCTTTTTGATGTAGATTAAGCAGTTGATGAACTGATATCAATTTATTAGTAAATTAAACATATAAAGGGAAACATGGTAAATTTCACTCACACTTTTTCCACAGAAAAGTTATCCACTTGCAATTGGAGAAAAGGCACCTTGCTATACTTTCACCTTCTATGTTGATATACTTATTTCCTCTTTCCTTAAACCTTTTTTTTTAATTGGGAAACAATGTACATACAGAAAAGAACACATGTGCTAAGGATACAACTCAATAGACATTTATTAGCTGAGATTTTACACATCCATGTAACTGAAACCCAGATCAAGAAACAGAATAAGGAATGTTGAAGAATATTCTCCATACTCCCTTCAAGTCAGTACAACTCCAGGGATAACAGCAGAGATTTTAGGAAGTATATCATACAATATGCTTTGTGGCTGGCTTCTTTTGTTCAATAATGTTTGTTCAATTCATGCACATTGTGTGTGTTGTGCTATATTATATTGCATTGGGTGAATTTCCACAATTTATCCATTTTACTTTTGATGAACATTTGAGTAGTTTCTAGTTGTAACTAATATGGATAGTGTAGCTATGAATATTTTAGTCTGTACCCTAATTAACACTTCCTGAAGATCAATTTTCTCCTTATCTTCATCCTTATTCCTTTTTAGATGATGCTTGGAAAATGACACTTCATTACATAAACAAAGATTATCTTTTTTCTGCAGATAGTAGAAAGTCAAGCAGATTTGAAAAAGAAAAATAATTCAGAGATTCATTTTTTAGTTTTCACTTTCAGGAAAGGTATATGACACCCAAGCCCTTAATTATCTTTCCTATTTCAAGAAGTCGTATGATACAGAACCAAAGTGTAGACCTGAAAATTTCAGGCATCAAGAGCAAAAGAGCTGCTTCCTGTTGGGTGGCACTGGGGACTCAGTAGGGACTCCAAGAAGTTCTCCATTCCTTTATGAGTCAGACTTAACAGGATAAATTATCTATTTGCTCTGAAATTCACAAACAACCAATGCAACTTCTAGCAAAAATAATTATAAAAATAAAGTGGATTGTTCTCCTAGGTCACAACTTCTCTGACTTAGCATAGCTAATGCAGCTGAGGGTCAACTGCAAATGGCACTAATTAAAAAGCATTTATTTTGCATCTATCTGCTTAATCTGTCCTAAAAACAGTGAAAAATTGGAAATGCATGATTTTTCAAGAAAGAGTGAAAAATAGTTAGAAAAATAACTAACATATTCAATACTAAGCACACTGTTTTACATCTGTAAGACATACAACAAATCAGTGTTGAGTTCAATACATCGTAAAATAGTAGTGAACACATGTAATATGATTTAAAGCTATATATACCCAATAGTAGTTTAGAGCTAGGGTTCAATGAAGGCTGAACTAATCATGAAAGTTCCTCAGCAGTTAAGGACCTAGTGTAGAAAGATGGTTTACTCAGACAAAGGGAGAAGGAGGTGACAGATGACTGAGGAAAGGTAACTAATAAATTCTAAACCTAACTCCAAATGTACCATATGCTAACTGATTTTTCTACAATATTGAAATATGAATTAAATGGCACTGGCAGGATTGAATGTGTTGCATTCAGGGTCCAGTGAAGAAAATAGTCTAACGTTATAACTAGAGCAGAGGTAGATTACTTGCTAGGGAAAAAAAGGAAGTAGGTTTAAGGATCCTTTGTATGTTCTTTAAATAATTTTTCAATATTAAGTTATCTGCTCTCATACTTTTATAATAAAGTGACTTTTTACTTTGAAGCTTTATTTCAGATGAAATGACATTCCAGAACTTCAACCTGAAAGCATTGTTCTGCATGATGATCTGCATTAATTCACACTGATGTAGTTTTTTGGAGACATTTTTAACACAGTGCAACCTTCTGTTTAATCAGTTAATTGATTACTAGATATTTGGTTCTGTCTAAAACATCCATTGAGACATTTGGTCTATTCCCAAAGGTCTTGATATTTGATTTTACCAAAAATATCCATGAGCATGTCAAATGGTCCATGCCAAATGGTCCTTGATATTTAGTCCTGTCAAAAACCTCCACACTTAGAAAATGTTCCTGGGTTCAAATAGCTCAAAATGCTTACTTGTACTTTTGGTTTATAGTATTAACACACAAAATATACTATCATGTTCATTGGCCCAATAATTGTTTTGTGGCTCTATTGCCAGAATAGCTCTCTTGCATTGGTAGTCTAGCTGGTAATGGCATAGGTAGATGGATCGGGATTTGAATCTTGCAGAAGAGTGGGATTTATATTAACTATGCACACAGAGGAATAGTCCTACAGACAGAGAAACACACAGACGACAAGTCAAGGATGAGATCTGGCCATACATGGTGCATTAATATTTCATTAGGCATTTTGTTGGATATGGCTGAGTTCAATAAAGGCAGAGTTTGAAAGGAGATTGGTCAAGTGCTGTGTAAAATGGGCTGCAAACCCTTTGACATAAACAGTTTACAGAGCACCTTGCTTGTTCAGGAGGAGTGAGATGGGTGTGGCTCTCTTACCACATAGTAGTTGGGTGTGAGAATCCCCATGAGGTGGGTATTGTGCATCTAATCAACCCCCCTACAACTATCTCATCACCCAGGGTTAATGGTGATGTTGCCCTTGAATAGATGTCCTATAGAGGTACATTTGTGGTAGATGCATGAAGTGTCTGCCACTATTTGGAGAGGTTTTAGTGGGTGTGACTCCCACTTTTCCTTGCCAGTCAGCATGGACCACCACACCCTTGGCTGCTGCCTACCAGCCCAGTGCTTGATCCAGCCATGTTGAACCAGGTGTTTAAACCATAAGATATTAGCAAGTTTTCCCCTACCGGTAAACCAGTGACCATTGGTCAGTCAACTACACAAGAAAAAAATTATGACATCTTTTTGAAAATTCTCAGCAGAATGTGGCAGAAATAGTATACTCACAGAGGCAAAAATGCCAGTGCAACATGATAGTGGTTTTTGTTACCATTTCCATTTCCATTCCTTTAACAGAGATAGGTGTGAAAGGTACTGGTGCTGTGATGAGAGGAGAATCTGCAATGCCTGATGTACAACTAGTTAGGGTTTGGATAACATTACAATCATTCAAGATAAAACAGGAAAACATCAGCACAATGTTGGTGTTGAAGGGGAAGTAAGGAAAACCCTGAATAGGTCAAAATGTCATACAGAAGAAGGACCAAATGCAACAGTATCACAGGTACTTCAAAGAACGCTCCATGATACTTATAAAGAGGTCCTGTTAATGCTACCAGAAAGAAGGTCATTAAAGAGGCAGAGTAAATAGAATTCAAAACAGACATCGACCTCCAAACCCAGCTTCATTGCATCGAGTTGAAATTCCAGAGGAGTATAAAGTGACCAGACTCAGAGAACTATTTCTTATGCAAGATTCCAGTGCTCAAGATGACAAAAAAAAAATTATTTACCCAACTTCTAATAATATTCAATATTTAAGTGTCAGTACCACATTATTCAGTGATGACACCTTCAAGATGGCACCAACACAGTTCACTCATTTACTGTGCATAGTACAGTACTGGGTTATACTATGCCATTGACTTACGCACTAACAATGAAAAGGCAACAAGATATATGAAAATACTTTCATTCAATAAACTTGAACTGAAAATACTTGCATTCCTGGCATTTGCATGGGAAAGAAATCTTGAGAGTAACCCTTCGTTGTGCCTGATGCATTTCAAGATTGCAAATGTGAACATAGTTTGGTTACTCCTACCAAATGCACAAGTAAAAGTATACTTTTTTCACTTTTCACAATCACTTTGGTGAAAAATATCTTCTTTGCGTCTAACACACTAGAATATGACAATGGAGAGTCATACATAGTAAGTGTGCATCCATCCTGGGACTTCCATTTGTGCCTTTGGAAGATGTGAATGAAATTTGAGTACATTGCGGAGGATGCAGAAATTTTAGATGACCTAATGAATTATGCTGAGAGAGTGTATGTCTATGGAAAGCATGACAGAGACAAAACAAGATCAGAAGCTCCAAGATTTCCAGCAGAAACTTGAAGTCTTTATACATTAGTACTGAATGGTGATCACAGGATGAACAATGCAATGGAAGGCTGGCATAGCAAATTTCAAAAGCTTATGGTAGTGCATTATCCTTTAATTTGGAGATTTATTGAAGTGTTGAAAGATGAATAGTAAAGCAATGAACCAGGTTACCACCTGGTTCTAAAAGTTACCACCCAGGTTCTAAAGTCTCTGTCAGGCAACCCTATTGCCCCCACCACCACTCTCACCTGAAAAGCCCCTGGGCACAGTAAATGTACAATAAGTGCTAAAAGTCTGATTTAACAACCAAAAATAAACTTTTTTTTTTTTCCGGTACGCGGGCCTCTCACTGCTGTGGCGCCTCCCGCTGCAGAGCACAGGCTCCGGACACACAGGCCCAGCGGCCATGGCTCACGGGCCCAGCCGCTCCGCGGCATGTGGGATCTTCCCGGAACGGGGCATGAACCCGTGTCCACTGAATCGGCAGGCGGACTCTCAACCACTGCGCCACCAGGGAAGCCCAAAATAAACTACTTTTATGCAATGGCTATATCTCTGTGCTTTGTATTAACTTATACCAACCAGAGTAATGGTTGAATAAAAAAGTACCTTCATGTCCTTTAAATGTTGAACTACTATCCACACAGCTAGACTTTTGCACAGGCTAGTTCCTGCTCATAGGAAAATTCTCGCACTTCATAGAATTTCTGAGCCAGCAACTTGATCTGCAAGCAAATTTGACCCTCTCAACCTGTCCAGATTATCAGCTTCACTTTAAAAACCTGTGCTCATCTGTACATTTAGATACGTTGTTATATCAATTTGAAAATATCTTTCCTCAATCATGAAAGCTGTCTGGAAAATAAATATTCAATGTCATTCTTTCAAGTCTCTCTGAAGACATTTCTATTTCGAACACTTTTCCGCGTCTCAGTTCCAGCCTTGAATTTGCTATCAATTGCATTCATAGGGCTTCAATCAGTGAAAGGAGGTCAAAGTCCAGACAGCACAATAAAGTGTTAATTCATAGTCACCAACATAAGATGTTTTAGTCTTATGTTAATATACACATCCTCCAGGAAAAATGACTTCAAGGCTGCTCTTTAGAACTAAAATCTCTTTGCATATCATACAGTGCCTTGTACACAGCATGACTGTAATGGAGAATTGTGAAACCAAATGAAATATTCTGTTTATGTTTGAAGTTCCATATTACAAATGCAGAGGGTTTCTACTAATCTCTGAAAAATTGTGTATTTTTTGAAGTTGGTTGAGTTAAAAATTAGTCATTAGAATCGACAAATATTTATAAGATTTTTTGTTTTGACTACAAAGAAAAAAATGTACCCACTTGACAATGATGGAATGCAAGGAATCGGGGCAAATGTACTTGCAATGCAGAGAAATAAATCCTAGGGATTCAAATAAATGACATAGGAGACAAGCAAAAAGCTTGAAAGCTGCTGGTTAGGTTTTGGTCACAGTAAAAAGAAAATCAGAATTCTTTTTGCCCTTTCCTTCTTTAGAGAACAAATATAAAAGATAAAGTTTGAACTAAAAAAATAACTCTCAGTCTAAGGGCCCACTTATAAAAAGCACTCTCCTTTCCAAATTTTACTCAAAATCATAGTCCTCTTTAGTCTCCTTTTTCCCTCTGAGCTCCATTAGACCATAATAAGCTTTCTTGTAGAAACCATGTTGTTGGTGACTTGAGTTCCTAAAATGAATTTCTATGAGCAGAGTTTTGAAACTATGTATCTATAATCAAAGTGGTTTTCACCAACCAATGCTATTAATAGTCACAGTTGAGGGCTTCCCTGGTGGTGCAGTGGTTAAGAATCTGCCTGCCAATGCAGGGCACATGGGTTCGAGCCCTGGTCTGGGAAGATCCCACATGCCACGGAGCAATGAAGCCCGTGCACCGCAACTACCGAACCTGAGTGCTAGAGCCATGAGCCACAACTACTGAGCCTGCCTGCCACAACTACTGAAGCCTGCGTGCTTAGAGCCCGTGCTCCGCAGTAAGAGAGGCCACCACAATGAGAAGCCTGCGCACAGCAATGAAGAGTAGCCCCCACTCACCACAACTAGAGAAAGCCTGCGCACAGCAAAGAAGACCCAACACAGCCAAAAATAAATAAATAAAATAAATTTATTTTTTAAAAAATGGTCATAGTTGAAAGCACACACTATTCAAACTACATTGGATAATACAACATTGCTCCAGCTGAAGTTGAAGGGCTTGATACCCTACTGGCTAGGTCCTCACAAAGCCCCAATCCCCAAGCCTCAATTCAGGGTAAGGGTTACAAATATATATGACTTTACTATGTGATTCATCACAGCTGTCTTTGTATGTGTTAGTACTGTTAGAAATTGAGTACTGAATTTTACAAATGACAATCTTGATACTAATATTTTTTCTTAAATTCTCTTGGCCATGATTTTTTTTTTGACTACTGCATATCATGGGTATATTTGTTTAGTATACTGTTCTCTGCTTTTTCTTTTAAACTTTGTGTGATTTTGTTTTGTATATCACTCTCATATACAAAAGATGGTGATATTAGCTGTCTTGTCCACAGTCCAGTTTATTAGAATCTGCTTACTTTCCCAAATTCTCTGAAATAGCCGACTGTGCACATGAGATAAAATTTACCCACAAAATAGGTACAATGAGCTGTTATCTCATCTATGAAAAAATAAATTGAGATACAGAAATAAGGGAAAATGTTCCATGTGTGATATTGTGGCCAGTAAAGTAGAGGTTTACATATAGCTAGTTTTGACATTCAAATGTTCTACCTTCCCTAACATCACTTTTCTATCTTTTTCTTGGTCTTCTGGAATCCAAATGCATTAACTATTCTTAATTTTACATTCAGGTTTTTAATTCTTGTATCCAAATATGTCCTAGCTTATTAATAATAATGTGCTAGTTCATTAATAATAATTAAATGAACAGCTTATATTATTTGGCTCTGCTTAAAATTTATTTTAGTTTTTGTTATAATCTAAGAAGCTTTGCCTTTTAATAGGGAATCTTCACCCATTTATATTGGTTGTTATAATACAAAATGTCTAATCATCATCTGCAATTTGAAGTCTCTGCCTAGATGGATAAAAATTAGCTAAATATGCACTTTAGGCATTACACTCTTCCAGTCTTACTAAGTAGTATCTAATATATAGAAATCAATATTTCTTCAAATTTTCTATATTGTACATATTGTAATATTTCACTTCAGCCATAGATGGTATATAGATTATCATTTTTCCAATTGTATTATAATCTTTTTCCTTTTGAGATGCAAAATAATTATATACCATGTGCTAGATATAAAAGATTATTAAATTCAATTTATCTAGCTTATAATATTAGCTAATTTCCTCTTAGCTTTTCAGCTTCTGACATTTGATTGGATTTTGGTCTTTCTCTTTGTTATTATGTTACTACTGTGAGTTTTTTGAGTTTTTATTATGATAATCAATATTTCGGGACTATTAAAGAAACAGTTTTGTGCCAGAAATAGACAAATATATTAAAAATTATTTTTCACATTAGGTTTCCTTTTCACGTTTTTGGAGTTTCTTTCCCACTGTTCATTTACCTTCAATAAAGTTTTTTTTCTACCAGATCTCCACATAAGCAATTATAAAAAGATGAATCGAGGACTTCTATGCTTGAGTGATAATAACCTCTATACTTGAGATACCTTTGGAACAAACAAACAAAACAAAACATATCAAACCAACCAACCAACCAAGAAAGAAATAGAGGATATGGAGGCATGATTCAGAGAGGCTACTTTACCTTGGCTCTAGCAAAGGACATAATTCTGAGGGACGAAAGAAGTCCTAATAGTCCTCAATTGGTTCAGCCCCGTCTTCAGATAAGAAAATTACACAGGAATTTGCAGTCAAAGTCCTAAGCAGCGTGCACTTGCCTGAAGTACTCACTTGCGTGGAGTATATTCTGGTTGATGAGACTTCTCAGAAAACCACAGGAGTAGTAAACAGATGGGCATGATTTAAAATGTTCCAGGACTGATCCTAGCCAGCAGTATCTCAACTATCATAACTAATTGCCTCTTGAATGTTCTCACATCTAATTGATTTTTGGTGGCATTGAGTTCTCGCCTTTTTTTGCATAACCATACACTCTGCAGTGCAATCATGAGAAAGGTGGGAAGGTACATTCTGAACGGAGAGAAAAGTATTTCTCAATTTGTTTTATATTCAGATACCTTATATCTATGCTTTCTACCAAGGCCACTTTTTGGTATGGCGAATGCTATCAAATAAGAAAGATGGAAAAGGATTAATTAATCGATATCTCCTAAGGGTTTTTAGCTAAAAGGCTAATGCAAAGGCCAAGCACTGTCATTATCACTATTTGGTCTGATTATGGCGATTATGTGACCTAGAAGAAAAATGTCAAAAGGGAGACATTCCCATTAATTTGAATTGTTAATATAACTGTTGACAGCAAAGAAAAGTTTGCAAGTCTGCATCAGATCCCCTAACAACAAAAATCCAGCTGTCTCGTATATTGATATATTTGATTAAGCTAATTTGTCACAGCCAGAATCATTATTGTCATTCAACACTAACATTAAATGTCTATTCACTCCAGCTCGAGAGCAATGTATATGAAGTATAGGGCTCAGGAGGATACGTGAAAGCATTTGTAACTTTTCAGTGAGTGTACAAATAACAGTGGCCTGTATTTAAAACAACAGTCTTAGAAACCTTTAGTTTTTCACAAAAAAGGATACAATAGCATTAGTATAATACAGATTAAAGTAAGGTAATATCCACTAATGAACAGATAAATCTACAAATATATAAAGCTATATAGGAAAGAACCATTTTATTAAAAATACTCTAGACTGTCACTTAAAATCTTCTTTAATCAGACAATTAAATATGGCCTATAGGGACTGCCCTGGTTGTCCAGGGGCCAAGACTCCGTGCTCCTAATGCAGGTGGCCCAGGTTCGATCCCTGGTCAGGGAACTAGATCCCACATGCCGCAGCTAAAGATTCCTGCATGCTGCAACTAAGAGATCCTACGTGCCGCAACTAAGACCCAGCACAGCCAAATAAATAAATAAATAAAAACATAAATATTTTTTTAAAATATATGGCCTTTAAGTTTTCTAAGAAGTAGTTTGAAAAAGTAATGCATCGAATACATTGATTTAAATGTTTATTATCTTGAATTATAATCTTTAAATATTTGGAACTACAGTATGTAGGTCTCAATTTATAACGTTGCACCAGTCCTGAGCTTGTAAGGAGCAGGTCTGTTTTTTTTAAATTTAGAATTGTCTCACTCCTCTTACTTTCAAGCAAGATTGTAGTTTCACAGAGAGGGCTGGCTCTGAGTGTGCTCCCCTCCACCCACCTCCACTGCCTAAATCTCATGTCCTTTTCCCCTTGTTTATATTTACAACACCATTTTCAGAAGCTATTATATCCAAGCAGAGAGAGATAAATATATGTATAGAAGATTTCAATGATTTAATTAATAAGCACACAGTAATATGATATTATAATACAATTTGTACACAAACATATGTATTACTATATATAATAGTATATGTGATAGTATAAATATAAACCATTATAGTATTGATATATGTGCTTATACGTGTGTGTGTATATATATATATATATGTGTGTGTGTGTATATATATATGTTGTGTGGGGGGGGACATTGCAAAACCAATAAATACAAAATAAAAATTAATTTTTAAGAATAAATAATGCATGCTGAAGCATCAAATAGACTATGTTCTTTTACCATAACTCACTGAAATTAGAAATCAATGGTAGAAAGAAAGATTAAAATGTTCTCATATTTAGAAATTAACAACCAAAAAGCCCACAAAACTAAAATCATATACCTAAATGTAAAACACAAAACTCTAAATCTTCTGGAAGATGAGACAAGAAAAGAAATCTAAATTACCTTGACTCTGGTGATGCAACCAGATACAACACAAAAAGCACAATCCATACAAGAAAAAAGATAGTTGGACTTTATAAAGATAAAAAACTACTCTGTGAAAGACACTGTTAAGAAAATAAAAAGACAAGCCACAGACTGGAAGAAAATATGTGCAAAAGACATATCTGAAAAGGACTTGATTTAAAAATTTGCAAAGGACTCTCAAAATTCAACAGTAACAACACAATTGAAAAATAAGCAAAAGATCAGAACAGACATCTCACAAGAGAAGGTCTGATGACAAATCAGCATATGGAAAGACGCTGAACATCATGTCATTGGGGAACTGCAAGTTAAAACAACTATGAGATACTAATACATACCTAAAAGAATGGCTAAAATCGAAAACACTGACAACACAAAATGCTGATAAGGATATGGAAGCTCTCATTCATTGCTAGTGGGAATATGGAATTGTACAGCCACCTTAGAAGACAGTTTGCTGGTTTCTTACAAAGTTAAATATAATCTTACTATACAGTCCAGCAATTGTAGTCTTAGGTATTTAGCCAAATAAGTTGAAAACATAGGTCCACACAGAGACCTGCACATGAATGTTTATAGTAGCTTTATTCATAACTACCAAAACTTAGAAGTAGTCAAGATGTCCCTCAATAGATGGATGGATTAAAAATTGTTTTGCGTCCTTAAAATGGAATATTATTCAGTGATAAAAGGAAATTAGCTATCAAGCCACAAAAAGACACGGAGGAAACTTAAATGCATATTTCTGCGTGAATGAAGACACGCTGAAAGGGTTACATACTGTATAATTTTAACTATATGATGCTGTAGAAAAGATAAAACAATGAAGACAGTACAAGGATCAGTGGTTGCCAAGAGCTGGGGGGCAGGAAGACAGTAGGAAGAAATAGGTGCAGCAGAGAGGATTTTTAGGCCAGTGAAACTATTCTGTATGATTCTGTAATAGTGGACATATGATATTATGCATTTGGCTAAATCCATATAGAACTGTACAATGCAAAGAGTAAACCCTAATGTAAACTATGACTTCAGTTAATAATAATGTCTCAATATCAGTTCTTCAATTATAACAAATACACCACCCCAATGCATGACAGTAATAATGAGGTAAACTGAAGGCAGAGAGATCATATGGGAATTCTCTGTACTTCTGTTTATTTTTTCTATAATTCTAAAACTGCTCTAAAAATCAAGTACATTAATTTTGAAAAACAGCGAGATTAAAGCAGAGGTCATAAATAACAAGGTATTTAGAACTATATCATTATGAACACATATGTCAAAGGCAATAGTTAAAAGAAAGATTTTAAAACAAACAAAAGTTACATTATTTGTAGACTGTATGTAAGATAGATGATATACTGATAGATAAATAGATGATCAGTTAACAAGAATAAATAATCTAATCCTGACCTAATTTGACTCTAATGATAGATAGTAGGATATCTTCAACTCAGTGATATCACAAATAATGTCAAGATGAATGTCTTCATACATATTAGTTGGTAATTCTGCTCAGATTTTTAAATATATATATATACACACAGGAGTTGAATTTTTTGGTGATTACACAAACTTATTAAACTCATGCACATTTATATTTTTCATACAAATCTCTTTCTTCAATGAGACAAGTACCTCAGCACACTCTTACCTTCTATGCTCTGTTCTATGTCACCCTCACATTCTCCTCCTCCTACACTTCCATCCTGCTCTGTAACATTGCAAGCGATTTCACCTGTAGGAATATGGGCACTCCAGCTTGTACATACAAACTCCATTCACAATCCCTGCATATAACTGCCCATTGGCCACCCATCCAGTCTAGAGCTGTGTGCACGAGAAGCAGTTTGATTTTGGAGGACAAAGCCAGTGCAGCCCTGGAAGACAAGTGGCTCGAGGACATTTGGGCAGAAAGCTCTGGGGCCCTTGGTACCTGAAATATTGTCTAGAAGTAAGTGGGGGCTGAGCAGAGAGCACCTGGAAATGCTCTTAATGAGGATGTCCTCTTAAGTCCCCCAGACTCCTTGAACCTGAAGTGAGGGCACAGCCAGAGGAGGACCAGAGTGGGATGTTATAAAGCACAAAGACCCTCTTGCTTGGGTCTCCAAGTGTGGCTGACTAGAGTTCGAGATTTGTAAATGACCTCCAAGGCATCCGTTAATTAGAGGCAACAAATTAGAGGTCTATGCTGCAACATGAATGCATTTTGTATGATGCTGTGGTGTCAGAAGAGTACAGAAAAGAATGAGATTTATTGAAAAAAATATATAAATTTAAAACATATAAAAACACCACATTAAAAAAAACGTAACTGCCTAAGCATATGTTAAACCTATTAGTGTGGGTACCTATTAAGGTGGAGGAAATGGAGTACAGGCTGAGATGAAGGGAAGAACAAATAAATACAGTATGCCCTAAAATGAGGAACATATTTGATTCTACTCTTTACTTTTGTGTTAATAAAATAATAGGAGAAAGAAAAAAAATTAATAAATAAATACTAGAACCATTTGCTTGCATCTCTTGCATAAGCCTCACCCTTCTTACCTTTGCTTTTGGGTCAGCCAGCTCTCTTTGTGTGAAATATGATTCTCCATCCTAGCCTTTGTCTGTGGCTACCCTGCTCACAGTTTAAGCCAAGACCAAGTCTCCATTCATATTCTGTCTCTTTCAGAAGTCTTACTCAGGCAATTCTGACTCACCCTGATAATGTCCTTTCACGACACAAATTCACTGATCCCTCCATTTGTTCACTGATCTCTCCATTTGTTCATTCAACAAATACTTATTGAGACCTAACCATGCTCAAATCAATGTACCGGTATTCACGGAGAAGAGGTAAGTAACAAGTCCCATGGCTTAATGAGCTCACAGTCTAGAGAGAAACTCAGACAAGTACAATAAATAAAGATTGAGTTTAACATAGGGTAATATGAGTGCTGAAGTATATTGTGGCTATTAACCCTGTTCTCTAATAGTAGGTTAAAATTTTACATAAACGGTATAATAGTTAATATTAAATATTAATAATAGTATTAGACCATGTCAGTTACACTAACATTCACCAATATAACACCAATACTATAAATGGCAATATTAATAATATTATACCATGTTATTAATAATAAATTTAACCAAATAAATCTTTATGCAAAAACTGCTAGAAGTCATTGTTTATATCAACCACTCCTCTGAAATCTTCACATCATTGCTCTTTCCATTATTGCAAATAATCAGAAGTTGACTATGAATTAGCCACCAAAATTCACTGAGTAATCTCTAGTGGTGATTTATACTGTTGTCAGAAATATGCAAGGAATAAATATGCCTATAATTTTGTTTCTACAACTTGCAAATATATTTCAATATTTATGGTTCAAAGTTTGCTGATTACTTACAAAGTAGGTGACAGCAATCTTAGGAAATATAAATCCCTAGTCTCTCAAGGGCAGAATCAAAGCTGCATTACCAGTAATCTCCAACCAGCCCATTTTTTCCCAGTTTGCAAAAGGAGCCCAAAATTTATCAGTACTCCTGCATTAATGAGACAATTGCAAGTATAAAATGATAAATAGTAAAGTGTATATTTTAGGCAAGTGTTAGTAAGCATTCAGTGACCAATTTGGCTAGATACTTCTATGCTTCCATTCTTTTTTAAGAACTAATTTTAGTAGAGTAGAGTAAACATTTCCTGATATATCCTGTAGTGATTGCCTCTGACCTACTATTTGGCTCTTCATTTAAGTAACATTTCATTTATTTTACTAATATATTCTTCGCCACATGTGTTTCTGGGGTAGCTATTAGTTTCTTATTAGTTTCAGCCTCATTTTCTCTCAATAATAATGTAAGTATGGATTCTTAATTCCAAGTGAATTTCATTCTCCATCCTGTTCTGGATATGAAGAAATGGAAAGTGCATGCAGCATTTTGTATACCTGAGTTTGCCTCAATAGATTTCAGGTATCTGTGTGTGACTTCTCCAACAGCTCCTGTTATTCCACTTTCCCTCACTCATTAAACAAACCAGGGCCAACTTCCTGGGCATGAGACCTGTGCAGTTACACAGGTTCCCATGCTTAGAAGGGCCTTGCACTTGGTTTAATACTCTGCTATTGCCATCTTGAAACTGTTAATAATTTTTGAAGAAGGATCCCTGAATTTTCATTTTGCACTGGGCCACCCAAATTAGGTAGTCTGTCTAATATTTTTAGACTGTATCAAATAAGTATAGAAGAATAACAGAAGGATAAATACAAATGTTAACAGTAGTTATCTTTAGATCATGGTTTAAGAATGATTTTAAGGGACTTCTCTGGAGGTCCAGTGATTAAGACTCCACGTCCCCACTGCAGGGGGTACAGGTTCTGTGGTTGGGAAACTAAGATCCTGCATGTTGCATGGTGTGACCAAAAACATGAAAAAAGAATGATGTTAATTTTCTTTTCATCTTGCATGTTCTAATTTTCCTGAGTTTTAGAGATAAGGAAGTTTAAAAGTGTCAGAAATCCCTTGGAATGCAACAAGTAGAACTTATGAGATAGTCCTTTTGAGCTAAAGAATCTTGATCTGCAATAGACAAGATATATACCTTTTGGTATAACACTACATATGTGGTATTTTTTATTGAAGTATTGTTAAACTACAATGTTGTGTTAGTTTCAAGTATACAGCAAAGTGATTCAGTTTTATAGATATATATAGATATACATATATATATATTCTTTTTAAGATTCTTTTCCACTGTATGTTATTATAAGACACTGAGTATAGTTCCCTGTGCCACACAGTGGGCCCTTGTTATTTACCTATTTTATATCTATTAGTATGTATATGTTAATCTCAAACTCTTAATTTATCTCCACACACACTCCCCCTCCCCCGCCACTGTCCCTTTCGTAACCATAAGTTTGTTTTCTATGTCTGTGAGTCTATGCCTGTTTTGTAAATAAGTTCATTTGTATCTTTTTTTTTTTTAGATTTCACATATAAGTGATATCATATGATATTTGTCTTTGTCTGACTTACTTCACTTAGTATGATCATCTCTAGGTCCATTCAGGTTGCTGCAAATGGCATTATTTCACTCTTTTTTATGGCTGGGTAACATTCCATTGTGTGTAGCCATTCATCTACACATTCATCTGTCGATGGTCACTTAGGTTGCTTCCATGTCTTGGCTATTGTAAACAGCGCTGCTATGAACATTGGGGTGCATGTATCTTTTCGAATTATGGTTTTCTCTGGATATATGCCCAGAATTGGGATTGCTGGATCATATGGTAGCTCTATTTATAGTTTTTTAAGGAACCTCCATACTATTCTCCTCAGTGGCTGCACCAATCTACATTCCCACCAATAGTGTAGGAGGGTTCTCTTTTCTCCACACCCTCTCCAGCATTTATTTATAGACTTTTTAATGATGGCCATTCTGACTGGAGTGAGGTAATACCTTATTGTAGTCTTGATTTGCATTTCTCTAATAATTAGCAATGCTGGGCATCTTTTCATGTGCCTGTTGGCCATCTGTATATCTTCTTTGGAGAAACGTCTATTTAGGTCTTCTGCCCATTTTTTTAACTGGATTTTTGAAAGGTATTTTTATTTATAAGGGTACAGATGATTTTACACTAATAGTAGAACTTCACAGAAAATGAAATACCGTATATTGGACCCAGAAAAACATTCATAAAAGTCTTGAGTTCTCATAACATTACTGGGTCACTGCATACAATTTCATTATATTCTATTTTCCCTGAACACCCTCTGGGTTTTTTTGTATTTGTCCCTATTTAACACACCCTTGTTCATGAGTTTTTTTAAAAACTTAATTCTAAAAACTAGAAGAGGGCTTCCCTGGTGGCACAGTGGTTGAGAGTCCACCTGCCGATGCAGGGGACACGGGTTCGTGCCCCGGTCCGGGAAGATCCCACATGCTGCGGAGTGGCTAGGCCGGTAAGCCACGGCCGCTGGGCCTGCACGTCTGGAGCCTGTGCTCCGCAATGGGAGAGGCCACAGCAGTGAGAGGCCCACGTACCGCAAAAAAAAAACTAGAAGAAAATTAACAAGAAAGAACTTTTACAATTTTTTGGAGAATCGTATAGCATCAAGGTTTGAGTGTGCAGCAAACAAAGTTGGTTTGCAACAGCTGACAGATTTCATTTTCATTGCCATTTTACAATAACTGTATTTTTCCTCCAGAGGGATAAGATTCAGCTAGTAATTACTTAAAAAGAAAGTAAATAAAAAGAAGAAAGAAATCTTTTTATTCTGTTCCTTTCTTTGTCTATTCAAACTGTTAATAGTCTTTCAAGGGTGAATATGCTGGGCATTGTTTTTACTCATTTTCATTTTTCTATATGAATTGAAAGTAATGTATCTTAAAGCCAGGATTTAAAAAATAAATAAACAGTGTGAGAGCAAATTTGTTATACTCCCTTCAATCTTTCTGTGGCACACTCTGTAAAAGACAGAACTCTAAGGGGAAATGTATATAACTTTACATTCCGTTTCTAGAAATAGTCACCAATCAGGATATTTAGACAAATTGCTTTGCCATTCTTGGGATTACAAGAAAGGAATTAGAAAGTCAACATAATTTGGTGTTTAATAGTGTAGCCACTGGGGTCAGACTGTTGAGGTCAAATTCATAGTTGTGTGACTTTGGGCAAATAACTTAACCCTTTTTCTGAGCTTTATTCTCCTCAGTTGTAAGATGGGAATGATAATAGAATTAAGTGAATTCTAATACATGTAAGAAAGAATAATTCTTGGTACACTGTGAAGTTTTTCACAAGTGAGCAATTATTATTTTGTACTTTTTTTTCATTTAAAAATCACTCTATTCACTAAATTATACAAAATCATCTCCTGAAAAAGAAACTTCAGGAGAAAAGATACACGAATGTTTATGTCACTGATATTAGGGCAAAAGGATCATAATATCCTAAAGTACTGCGATGTGGAAAACTCACATTCAACTTTTTATTACTGAAGTAGTCCCTAAGTAAATAAAAATGTATAATAATAATGTTTTCATGTTTATCCTTGTGCAGCATTTATTTATCCCCTTTTTTCCTGGAAGTTGCTACTTCCAGGACTTATATGAAGTGTATTTATCTGAATAGTGTAATGGGAGAATGTAATTGATAACATCATATAATTCTCTGATGTCCCTCCAGGACTGAAGGACTATTTTCTTAGCTCCTGTGAGCGCTGCTGGTAATACACTCTCAGCTATCTTCCCTCTTCTCTGACTCCTTGGGCTGATGGTAGTAGACCGGCCAGGTCCCTTCTTAGGGCAAGTGCATTAAATGACTGATGGACACAATGAGGGTTTAAAGACTTAGTTCCCTTGCCTCTAAACAGACAACTTTAGGTGACCTTCTAGCTTTAGCACTTCCTATGGATTGACTGAAGCATTTACTTGAGACAGCAACTCAGACCAACTTGTCCCTTGACCCATTCCTACTGCTTTCTCTTCCACAGGAATTGATCCTAAGAGTGGTCTCTAATAAATTCCTGATCACTAATCTCTGTCTCAAATTCTACATCTCAAGGAATGTGATCTCTGATATAAGGTGAAGCAATTCTGAATGGTACCCAATGTAATACCAAGAGAATGGCCACTGAGCTTCAGTGGAGTAGAGGGGAAGGATCTGAAACAAAAAGAGGCCCAAGTCCTAAAAGGTGAGGACATTAGACAGATCGTTTGCACAAAATTGGATGGAGTTTACATGTGTTTTATCTGTCTATGTTGTGAGGAAAAACCCAAGAGACTTGTACTTGGCAGTGATGAGTATTGGAGAGGGTTTCAATAAAAAGTCATGCTTTTAAAAAGAATTAGCAGGTAACGTAAGAAAATGGAGTAGTGGAAAACTAGAAGAATGCTACCCAGTCTCTTAGATTTTGGAAGAATGATAAAACCTTAGTAGTTTTATCTTAGACAACTCAGGCTTCTATAACAAGTTACCATAGACTGGGTGGCTTAAACAATAGACATTTATTTCTTACAGTTCTGGAGGTTGCAAGGCATGAGATTAGAGGGTCCTCAGGCCCTGTGTCTGGGGAGAGCCTACTTCCTGGTTTACAGAGGGCCTCCTTCTTGATCTGTCCTCACATGGCATAGAGGGCTAAAGTTTCTTCCAATTCTTATAGTGACATTAATCCTGTCTTGGGGGCTCCACCCTCATGGCCTCATCTAAGCCCAATTAGCCCCCAAAACACCCACCTTCAAATAGCATCCCATTGGAGATCAGGGCTCCAACATATAAATTTTCAAGGGGACACAAGCATTCAGTCTATAGCAGGTGTGGAGAATAAAAGTAAACCTTACCTTATCTGGGGAAAGGTAGTTTTCAGTTCAGACAAAGAAATGGGGTAAATATTCGTTTTAAAAGTAAAGAATGTAGGAATATTTATTGGCAATATAACAGGTATTTTAAAGAAAGGCAATGGGAAAAGTTTAGAAAAAAATAATATAAAAAAGAGTAAGTCATCTAGTAAAATAGCTGGATTGGGCTGACTAAGAAAAAATAAATATGCAGGTAGGGGTATCTAGGAATGAAAATTATTGTGTGGCTTTTAAAGTCGGTGGATCTTACAAATGAAGGAAGAAATTTGACTCATATACAAGGACAGTGTGAATAAAACAAGGTATCCTAATGGATCCACTTACGTAGAGGATTCATACCTAAATGTTTTAAAACCAAGAATTTTAAAACATGTGCTAGGTTGCAGTAACTGAATACCTCATCAACATGATTCAAACATAAAAGCCATTTAGTTAGTTTACATAATTAGAGCAATGACTTAATGCTGTTATAAGAACCTGAACTCTTGCTACATTTTGGCTTAACCTTTACCTACAATTTACTCTAGCTATAATATCACATTTTTTTTCCATGAGCGCTGTCTGGTGGACAATAGGGGGTTGCAATAGGTCTTGGAGCTTTCTATCCCAGATATTCCCTAGTAGACCTCTTATATCCCATCCTCCAGAAGCAGATCAAGAGTGAAACTGGAAAAGTGGGTATCTGGCAGATAATAGAAAGTAGCAGTTGTTGAGTTAGCCAACAAGTTATTGTCTGCACACTATCCAGGGATGCTTTCAAATCACAATCTCTAAAGAGGCAATGGCTATCACCATTCATATTTTGTCTGGAGAATCAGAGTACAGATAGGTTAGAAGAGTGAGTCTTGGATACCATGCTAGTTATCTAGGCTAAAGATAAAATAAACAAAATCACCTACTTTTTTTTGGTATGATCATCACTATTTATATAGACATTATTACAACAAATAAATCCAAATATCTGAAAGCTACATAAAATTCTGAGCAGAAAACAAAGCAATCCTTTGTCTAGTGAAAGGAGAGCAGAATCAGGCTCTAAGTTTAAAAACTCATTTTTGGCTTTACCATCTACTTGGAGTGTGTCAATAATTAGCATTTAACCTCTGTGAAACCTAGTTTTCCTTGTTATATGGAGATAAAAATAATAGCAGTTTATCTGAGAGGTTTGTTTCAAAGAGTAGTAAGATATTATCTTTTAAAGGCTTTGTGCTACTTAAAGAACAGTCCTACTGGATTTTTTCTTCTTTTCTTTATCCCTGGAGTTTTCTCATTCTATAAGTGTGTGTAGACTTTCTTAGATAAAATAATTTTAACCTAAGTGTGAATCCAAAAGTGAGTCTTTGTGGTTATGTTTTTTTGTCTCAAAACATGTACATTGGGTGTAGACATCTGTCACAGGGAGATACAAACTATGCTACTTACCAGAATGATTACTGCCGAAATACAGTTCAGATTTTTAAATTACCAAGAAGCATTTATTTATTTTCAAAATTGGCAGCCCCAACTACTAATGTAAAAAGTGTTCAAATGTAAATAAATGACTCATTTTTGCATGAGGTTTTTTTTTTTTTTTTGCATCAGAAATGCCCCAGAAGCATATTTTTGGTAAATTAAACCTGGAGAAAACATGGAAATAGTATGTTGTATTAGTGTTTTTTTATCAGAAATACTAAAACAGTTGCATGAATCATGGTATTTTACAAAGCATTCATATGATATATAATGTCTTCATTTATGTCAATGATGCACAAAACATCATCATATGAGTCTTTTAAAGACCGCATGGCTCACATGTTTTTATAAACCTGTACAACATATAGAGGAAAGAAGGGACAAACATTGTTCTGCTTCTGCCTTATTATTCTTCCTTTCTAATAAATTAAATGATTTACTAAAATCCTATTATGATTTACATAATAGATAAAAAAAGAAAAATTTTATTCCTCCTTAATCCCACCCTCTCACTGAATCTTTACTCCCTTTCCTTTGAGAGACAGGATATTGTCATTTAAGTGGCAACTTGGCTTCACTGTGAACAGGCTCTTTGGAAATGGGAACCAGGTGTCCTCCCTCAAGAAACCCTGAGCTCCTCACAATAAGACTGTGTCTTACTCATCCTCTGCATTACTAGAATCTACAACACTGTCCAGCATGATGCAATGAACTGTTTCCTAATTTAATAAATATGAAAGAACTACTATTGTCATCAAAACCAGTAGAAAGATATCTTTTCATTCTGGTTCTCAGTTTTGGTAAACAGACACTAACTATAAGCACTCATATCTGGTAGGTTGTTTTCCAGACTCTATTTGAAATATGAAGCAGATTCTCAATTTCTCTCCCTACTTCTCCCATGTCTTAAAAAAAAAAAAAAAAAAAACCCAGAATTTTATTTTTTACTAGTAATGATGGAAAAAGTCAAAATAGGATGAAGATAGAAATAGCAAATATAGGGAGTTTTGTATATAACAAGAAACCTTCAGAGAACTAGTTAATGCTAACACTAAAAGATAAATGTTGCTTGACTTATAACTCCTTAACTCCCCTCATGTGCTTCCATTTAAGTGTCCTAGCCATTCTTGTCTTAAATGTCAGTCAGTCCAAACCATCTATCACTTTAAGTCTCCAGCCTGTAATCCTGCATCTCACCACCCACTCCAACTGCCCCTTGGGACCAGTGAGAATGCATGGTATACAGTAGATGCACACTAATATCCATGTACTGTTTGAATAATAGGGAAACAGTATCCTGTGTAATAATTTTTGTGTTTTAAGGTGGACTTTTTAGAACTCAAAGAGATATGATGTGAAATGGAGCGGCAAGCAGTTAATGGCTGACACATGGCTCTATATGAAAGGGGAAGGCATTAAAGAGAATGTATGTCAAATAAAACTAAAATTTATTGAGCACAAACCAAATGCCAGGGTCTTTACAAACGTCTTCTCACTTAATTATTCTGTAGCAATATATTGTGGTATTTATTATCACCACTTCACAGATGCACAGATGAAGCAACAGAGTTTCAGAAAGGTTAAAATATCAGCCTGAAGTGACATAACTCAGATTTTAACCTAAATCTGCTTGGATCCAAAGTCTCTTCTATCTCTAAGAAAGTCAACCTGCCTCCAAAAGTTCATTCCTGCAGTTTCAATTATAATTTCTAAGTCATGTTCTAACTTGATTCTATGTTTATTCTGGGGAGAAATAATGTAATACCAGGCCTATACAAAGGCAAAGCAAACCACTTATTCCCTTTGATTAAAGTTAATAAATATATTTATATTGTAAAACATAAAGAGATGATAATACATATGCTGATACTTCTACTTGTTAAATAAGTAGTGTGAAATTTAATATATCAGAGCTATAATTTAAATAATTACACTCTTCTCAGGCCCAGTTACTTTTTAGCTACTTTGGTAGGTGGCTGTGTCTTCCAGAAGATTGTGAGCTGCAGATTACAGGAAACTTCCTTTATTTATTATTTTACTGCCACCTATTTCTGAATACAATGTCTGGAATATAGCTGCTAATCAATCAATGAACAATGAAAATGTGCCGAATATAGAGTTTTCTATAGTTCTATAACATATTTTATTTCTGCTCTAAAGATAACTGACCGCTTGCTATTTCAAAACACAACTCAGAAGTGCTCTTTGAGAAGCACAGGCTAACCATGGCCTTTTCCTTCCTCACAAAGGACGTGGCCATGAAGAATTAGAGAGAAGAAATAGGGGGAAAGAGAAAAAGAACAAAGACTAAGGCCTAGCTTTCTAAAAATATTATTCCCATGCATATTTGAGGATTTCAGTCATGCTGTCCATTGAGAAACAAAAGAATCCTTATATTCGTATTGTAGAAGAGGACAAAAATTAGACATATTTGTTCTTCCACAAACTTCTGATAGATTCATGAAATAATACTTCTCATCTACACCTTGACTTTGGCATCTGAAGTTCAAGATGAAGCACTGTATTTATTGACAAATAATACAGAAGAGGATTACAGTCTGATGTTGCCAAAAATGTCATTTTATACAGGGCTAGCATCTATTCTGCATTGTTAGGGAACGTCAAAGAACAAATTTTACCCTATACACACCATAGCAAATATAATGATTCCTTACAAGTAGATGAGCCTATGCACTCATTGGTAGAATATGAATAATCTCAAAAACGAATCTTAATGTCACCTCAACTGCATTGATTCTCAGTGAAAGGATTTCTTATTTATGTTCAAAATGAGATTATATAACTTAAACAGAGCAACCATAAACTAATCTATGCCAAATGATTTCATGTTAAGTTCAACTGCAATAAACTACACTGCAGTCTGAAAATCTGACTAATAGAATTTGTTCGTTAAGATCACTAGAAGGAAGCCAGCAATAGTGAATGGTTTGAACTGCAAGGGGTTTATTTCTGCTTTGGTATCACCTAAAGCTTTTCACAGATAAAGTTACTGTTAAGTGTGGAATGTTAAGCGCGGCCTAATTCTGAAAACTGGTCAATAGGTGAGACTCTCTAGCCAGTGGAGGCCTAACCTATTTGTATGATTTGAAGCAATGATTCCCAAACTTGATCATGCATCAGAATCAACCAAAGAGCTTATAAACAACACAACATATCTAGACCCAACTGCCAGAGTTTCTGCCAGTCTGTAGTAGGGCTGAGGATTGACATTTCTAACAAGTTTTCAGTTAATTATCGTGGTGATGCTGGTCTGGGGACCACATTTCAAGAATCATTCATTGAAAGAAACATGTCTTAAGGTGCACTCTACACTCTGACTTCAACAGAGTAACGAGAATCACTTAGTAAGATGAAGATTCCCAGATACCACACCAGATTTACTAGATTAGAATATCCAGGATAGGACCCAGATAAATGCAGATTTTTAACAAGAATTCCAAACAGTTCTGATGCACACTACAATTTAAGAACCTCTGTTCTTCTGTCCAGTTCTGACATTTTACTTGGGTTCTAACATGTGATATGCTTTCAAGGCTCTATGTATTATTCAGTGTTCCCTGTGGTAAAATTGTTTTCTTCATTTTTCAGGACCCAGGTCAAATATCCCTTCTTTGTAAGACCTTCCTTGTTAGGGAGATTAATTTATCCATCAATTCTAGTAGCAGTCACTGCATTATATGTTCACATGTTTCTTTCCATTGACGAAAGATGAGGTTCTAGACTGAGAAAACAGGATTGCATTTTTTTTCGCTGAGTTTTGCATCATTAGGTAAGGGACACATTAAACCATGAGGAAATAAAATAGAAATACAAATTTGAAGACTCAATAAAACTGAACTTTGCATTTTGCAGTATAGAAAAATCTGTTTTCATAATTATAAAGACTAGACTATTTCAAATGAACATGAGAATTTTTGTTTCAGTGAAAATTGTTTTCTGAAAGGACTTTCAATGAATATACATGTGAAAAACGCATGCTTGTGCACCTTTTTCTGACCTTTTCGAAACTTCTCATTGATTTTTTAAGGAATTGGATTGTCTGTTTAAAGAGTTTCTTCCAGTTTGCCAGTTTTTCCCATTTGTCTAATGGTAACAGCTGCTGCCTTAGGTAACATCTGTTCTCTATTAACTCTTCAGAAAGACATTTTTGAGAGGTCATAGGATCACAAGTGTGATACACCTGGAGATCTGGCCTAGAAGATTCGATCAGTGGATTATGGTGTGATTCCATATCCTAAATTGCTTTAGGTATTATGACATCTACATTTCAAAAGAAGCCTATGAGGATTTTAAAGATGATATGATCATTAACCAAGCAGGGTAAAAATTTGAATAATGCCAAGCTCTTACCATTTCAATTTCATTTCTATTATAATGATAATGACTTACTCAGTTGGTAATTATTGCTATGGTTTCTTCCTTTCTTCTTTCCCCTTTGAGATGAGGAGGATTGGCAATAAAATGTCATGATGAAAACATCAGAACAGGAAGCAGAAAAAGTTTCTCCCTGATAATGAAAAAGGACATTTTGTCAGGGCAGTATGTAGTATATTAGAGATCATTATAGATCTGAAATATGGTACTCTATGGATCCATTGCAACATTAATGATACAGTTATGTTGATTACATAATTTAGTAAATAAATATCGGCTACAGAAAACTCGATAAATATGTATAAAATAAATCTGGTGCTAAAAGGTAAGGGAAACTCAACTAAAATATGCACCAATAACAAAGCTGGTTTATTATTTGTTTAAAATCCACCCACCCATTATTTTAATATGCTAGTGAAGTAATAAAAATCTACCTTTCAAATAAATTTGCAACACTGAGCACTTTACCTCTAGTTTATAGAATTATTTCAATACACCCCTAGCAACTAACCTAGTAAGGAATGACACTGTAAGTGTTGATTAAAATGAATTTGTAAAGGCAGCATCCTCTAGGTTGTTGAGACCTGAACCCTAAATGAAAAACAAGAATTATTGTCCCTGACAAGTCTTGTTAACTTCAGAATAGATACATACAGTGAGATGTTTCAGCATCTCTCTAGAGTTTCCCGTGGCATAATGATACAGAAACCGATCAAGGATATTTGTGAATCAAAAGAAAAATAAAAAACAGGAAACCTTGAAGAGACAGTTCATCTAAACAAGACTTCACTTCCTTATTTAGACATACTTGAATTGGTTTAGTATATTTAAGATACTTTATAGGAGGCATGGATATAAGTTTCTGTAAAATAAGCTCCCTTCCCCGCAAATAGAGAGACACTCAGAGCTAATAAGAGTAGAATTTCAAACTGGGAAATTATGCATTTAAATCAGAGCTTTGTCACTTAATGGCTATGTTCTATGACATGGGACACATTATTTCTTCATCATAGGTGGGCAGAGCATCCTAATTTTATGTGAGACTTAAGTGAAATAATGTATAATAAAATATTTTGTAAACTATAAGCAACTACATGAAGTAACTATATGTTGACTAAAACTTTTAAAGATTTACTATTATGTAAAGGAGGGGAGAGAAAAAGAGTACATAATTTAGAACTCCTTTATACGAAATTCAAGAATTTATCTACAGTGTGCAAAGTCAGAATAGTGGTTATTTGGAAGAAGGGGGGTGCATTTTTTTTTCCTGGGCCACTCAATAGCTTAAGGTGAATAGTTTACAGCATCCATCTTTCTAACTCACTTTTTTTGATGTCTAAATTTCAACAATCCTTTGACACCACTAAGACATACAATACCACCTATAATTTTTTCTGTATTTCCCAGTACATTCACACTCCCATTCCTCTCGCTTCAACATCTCTTCCCCCATTCACATTCTTAGGTGTGATCATCCTCCTTATTTTACCAAGAAAATCTGAGCAAATATCTCTACTTTATGGTTACAAAAGTGAGTCATAAAAAGGTTGATTAAATTTCTCACAGTAAACAGAATTTAACTCAAGTTCAGTGACTTTAATATTTGTGTTAGCCAGGAGCAACCACAATAATGCTGCATAACAAATTGCCCCAGAATTCAGTGGCTTGTAGGTAGTTATTTTAATGTTCCTGGCTATCTAGATTTGATCCACTTAAGCCAGTCTAGGATGGGCTTAGCTAGGCAGCTCTACTTCAGGATTGGTTTCTTTGTGGGCTGCTGGTTTGATTCAGTTTTATTCTATTTGCATTTGTTCTAAGACCTAGGTTTTCTTTCAGGTGTCAAATATTACAGATATTATTTAGAAGTTGAGTGAATGCCACTTTTCAGATGATAAATATCAGGAATAAGAAGAATTTTCAATTTTTTTTTTTTGATTACGGGGAAAAAAAAAATATGTTCCCAGGGTAGAATTGCCTAAATTGTGATTCTTAAACCTAGACGTTTTCTATTGTCATAGCTAACTTTTTATCAGCTTTGAGCATTATGTTACTATTGTTTCACATTGGCACAATAGGCTAGTTGCAAAAAGAAAAAAACAATGACAGGTCTTTTGTGATAATTTTGTAATTGTACTTCAACCCTATCTTCACAAATGTTTGCTCATGAGAACAAAAGAGGTGATTTCAGAAAAAGATAGTTTCACCTTTCCCTTCTGTCATACACAAAGGTGGTACAAGGTGGTGAGAGATAATTTGATTACTAGTTTTTTATGGTGGGGCATGAGTTAATTTTTTACAACAATTTGAGTTTTTTCACCCTGGAAGGCCAATATGTAATACTCCCCCGTATCTTTCCAGGCAACACATCACATAAAGCCATGGCCAGCAATCCTTTTAAAATGTACTCTTGACAGAACACCTACTGAATGCTGGCAGAAGACCTCAGACCTCCCAAAAGGCAAGAAACCCCCCACGTACCTGGGTAGGGCAAAAGAAAAAAGAATAAACAGAGACAAAAGGATAGGGACGGTACCTGCACCAGTGGGAGGGAGCTGTGAAGGAGGAAAGGTTCCCACACACTAGGAAGCACCTTCGCGAGTGGAGACTGCGGGTGGCGGAGGTGGGAGCTTCGGGGCCGCGGAGGAGAGCGCAGCAACAGGGGTGCGGAGGGTAAAGCGGCGAGATTCCCGCACAGAGGATCAGGGCCGACCGGCACTCACCAGCCCGAGAGGCTTGTCTGCTCACCCTCCAGGGCGGGCGGGGCTCGGAGCTGAGGCTCTGGCTTCGGTCGGAGTGCCGGGAGAGGACTGGGGTTGGCGGCGTGAACACAGCCTGAAGGGGGCTAGTGCGCCACGGCTAGCCGGGAGGGAGTCTGGGAAACAGTCTGCAGCTGCCGAAGAGGCAAGAGACTTTTTCTTCCCTCTTGTTTCCTGGTGCGTGAGGAGAGGGGATTCAGAGCGCTGCTTAAAAGAGCTCCAGAGACGGGCGCGAGCCGCGGGCTAAAAGTGCGGACCCCAGATACGGGCAGGAGACGCTAAAGGCTGCTGCTGCTGCCACCAAGAAACCTATGTGCGAGCACAGGTCACTCTCCACACCCCTCTTCCGGGTAGCCTGTGAAGCCCGCCACTGAGAGGGTGCCGGGATCCAGGAACAACTTCCCCAGGAGAACGCACGGCGCGCCTCAGGCTCGTGGAACGACACGACGGCCTCTGCCGCCGCAGGCCCGCCCCGCACTGCGTGCCCCTCCCTCCGCTCCATCAGTGGCTCCTTTAACCCCGTCCTGTCTGAGCGAAGAACAGACGCCCTCCGGCGACCTACACGTTTGGATATTGCTCAGCCCCTGGGAGCTGTGAGAACAAAGAAGAGAAAGGGAAATCTCTCCCAGCAGCCTCAGAAGCAGCGGATTAAAGCTCCATAATCAACTTGATGTTCCCTGCATCTGTGGAATACATGAATAGACAATGAATCATCCCAAATTAAGGATGTGGACTTTGAGAGCAAGATTTATGATTTTTTCCCCTTTTCCTCTTTTTGTGAGTGTGTATGCATATGCTTCTGTGTGAGATTTTGTCTGTATAGCTTTGCTTCCACCATTTGTCCTAGGGTTCTATCCGTCCTTTTTTTTTTTTAATAATTATTTTTTATTTAAATAATTTTATTTTACTTTATCTTCTTTCTTTCTTTTTTTCTTCCTTCCCTCCTTCCTTCCTTCCTCCCTCCCTCCCTCCTTTCTTTCTTTCTTTCTTAATACTTCTACTACTTCTTTCTTTCTAGTTTTTCTCCCTTTTATTCTGAGCCGTGTGGATGAAAGGCTCTTGGTGCTGCAGCCAGGAATCAGTGCTGTGCCTCTGAGGTGGGAGAGCCAACTTCAGGACACTGGTGCACAAGAGACCTCCCAGCTCCACATAATATCAAATGGCAAAAATCTCCCAGAGATCTCCATCTCAACACCAGCACCCAGCTTCACTGAATGACCAGCAAGCTACAGTGCTGGACATACTATGCCAAACAACTAGCAAGACAGGAACACAACCCCACCCATTAGCAGAGAGGCTGCCTAAAATCATAATAAGTCCACAGACACCCCAAAAACACACCACCAGACATGGACCTGCCCACCAGAAAGACAAGATCCAGCCTCATCCACCAGAACACAGGCACTAGTCCCCTCCACCAGGAAGCCTACACAAACCACTGAACCAACCTTAGCCACTGGGGACAGACACCAAAAACAAAGGGAACTACAAACCTGCAGCCTGCAAAAAGGAGACCCCAAACACAGTAAGAGAAGCAAAATGAGAAGACAGAGAAACACACAGCAGACGAAGGAGCAAGATAAAAACCCACCAGACCTAACAAATGAAGAGGAAATAGGCAGTCTACCTGAAAAAGAATTCAGAATAATGATAGTAAAGATGATCCAAATTCTTGGAAAAAGAATAGAGAAAATGCAAGAAACATTTAACAAGGACCTAGAAAAACAAAAGATGAAACAAACAACGATGAACAACACAATAAATGAAATTAAAATTACTCTAGATGGGATCAACAGCAGAATAACTGAGGCAGAAGAATGGATAAGTGACCTGGAAGATAAAATAGTGGAAATAACTACTGCAGAGCAGAATAAAGAAAAAAGAATGAAAAGAACTGAGGACAGTCTCAGAGACCTCTGGGACAAAACTAAACGCACCAACATTCGAATTATAGCGGTTCCAGAAGAAGAAGAGAAAAAGAAAGGGACTGAGAAAATATTTGAAGAGATTATAGTTGAAAACTTCCCTAATATGGGAAAGGAAATAGTTAATCAAGTCCAGGAAGCACAGAGAGTGCAATACAGTATAAATCCAAGGAGAAATATGCAAGACACATATTAATCAAACTGTCAAAAATTAAATACAAAGAAAACATATTAAAAGCAGCAAGGGAAAAACAACAAATAACACACAAGGGAATCCCCATAAGGTTAACAGCTGATCTTTCAACAGAAACTCTGCAAGCCAGAAGGGACTGGCAGGACATACTTAAAGTGATGAAGGAGAAAAACCTGCAACCAAGATTACTCTACCCAGCAAGGATCTCATTCAGATTTGATGGAGAAATTAAAATGTTTAGAGACAAGCAAGAGGTGAGAGAGTTCAGCACCACCAAACCAGCTTTACAACAAATGCTAAAGGAACTTATCTAGACAAGAAACACAAGAGAAGGAAAAGACCTACAATAACGAACCCAAAACAATTAAGAAAATGGGAATAGGAACATACATATTGATAATTACCTTAAATTTAAATAGACTAAATGCTCCCACCAAAAGACACAGATTGGCTGAATGGATACAGAAACAAGACCCATATATTTGCTGTCTACAAGAGACCCACTTCAGACCTAGAGACACATACAGACTGAAAGTAAGGGGATGGAAAAATATATTTCACGCAAATGGAAACCAAAAGAAAGCTGGAGTAGCAATTCTCATATGAGACAAAATAGACTTTAAAATAAAGACTATTAGAAGAGACAAAGAAGGACACTACATAAGGATCAAGGGATCGATCCATGAAGAACATATAACAATTGTAAATATTTATGCACCCAACATAGGAGCACCTCAATACATAAGGCAAATACTAACAGCCATAAAAGGGGAAATCGACAGTAACACAATCATAGTAGGGGACTTTAACACCCCACTTTCACCAATGGACAGATTATCCAAAATGAAAATAAATAAGGAAACACAAGCTTTAAATGATACATTAAACAAGATGGACTTAATTGATATTTATAGGACATTCCATCCAAAAACAACAGAATACACATTTTTCTCAAGTGCTCATGGAACATTCTCCAGGATAGATCATATTGGGGTTACAAATCAAGCCTTGGTAAATTTAAGAAAATTGAAATTGTATCAAGTATCTTTTCCGACCACAATGCTATGAGACTAGATACCAGTTACAGGAAAAGACCTGTACAAAATACAAACACATGGAGGCTAAACAATACACTACTTAATAACGAAGTGATCTCTGAAGAAATCAAAGAGGAAATAAAAAAAATACCTAGAAACAAATGACAATGGAGACACAATGACCCAATATCTATGGGATGCAGCAAAAGCAGTTCTAAGAGGGAAGTTTATAGCAATACAATCCTACCTTAAGAAAAAGGAAACATCTCGAATAAGCAACCTAACCTTGCACCTAAAACAAGTAGAGAAAGAAGAACAAAATACCCCAAAGTTAGCAGAAGGAAAGAAATCATAAAGATCAGATCAGAAATAAATGAAAAAGAAATGAAGGAAACGATAGCAAAGATCAATAAAACTAAAAGCTGGTTCTTTGAGAAGATAAACAAAATTGATAAACCATTACCAGGACTCATCAATGAAAAAAGGGAGAAGACTCAGATCAATAGAATTAGAAAGGAAAAAGGAGAAGTAACAACTGACACTGCAGAAATACAAAAGATCATGAGACATTACTATAAGCAACTCCATGCCAATAAAATGGACAACCTGGAAGAAATGGACAAATTCTTAGAAACGCACAACCTTCTGAGACTGCACCAAGAAGAAACAGAAAATATGAACAGACCAATCACAAGCACTGAAATTGAAACTGTGATTAAAAATCTTCCAACAAACCAAAGCCCCGGACCAGATGGCTTCACAGCCGAATTCTATAAAACAATTAGAGAGGGGTAACACCTATCCTCCTGAAACTCTTTCAAAATATAGCAGAAGGAGGAACATTCCCAAACTCATTCTACGAGGCCACCATCACCCTGATATCAAAACCAGACAAAGATCTCACAAAGAAAGAAAACTACAGGCCAATATCACTGATGAACATAGATGCAAAAATCCTCAACAAAATGCTAGCAAACAGAATCCAACAGCACATTAAACGGATCATACACCATGATCAAGTGGGGTTTATTCCAGGAATGCAAGGATTTTTCAATATGCACAAATCAATCAACGTGATACACCATATTAACAAATTGAAGGAGAAAAACCATATAATCATCTCAATAGATGCAGAGAAAGCTTTTGACAAAATTCAACACCCATTTATGATAAAAACCCTGCAGAAAGTAGGCATAGAGGGAACTTTCCTCAACATAAAAAAGCCATATATGACAAACCCACAGCCAACATTATCCTCAATGATGAAAAACTGAAAGCATTTCCACTAAGATCAGGAACAAGACAAGGTTGCCCACTCTCACCACTCTTATTCAACATAGTTTTGGAAGTTTTAGCCACAGCAATCAGAGAAGAAAAGGAAATAAAAGGAATCCAAGTCGGAAAAGAAGAAGTAATGTCACTGTTTGCAGATGACATGATACTATACATAGAGAATCCTAAAGATGCTACCAGAAAACTACTAGAGCTATCAATGAATTTGGTAAAGTAGCAGGATACAAAATTAATGCACAGAAATCTCTGGCATTCCTATACACTAATGATGAAAAATCTGAAAGTGAAATCAAGCAAACAGTCCCATTTACCACTGCAACAAAAAGAATAAAATATCCTGGATTAAACCTACCTAAGGAGACAAAAGACCTGTATGCAGAAAATTATAAGACACTGATGAAAGAAATTAAAGATGATACAAATAGATGGAGAGATATACCATGTTCTTGGATTGGAAGAATCAACATTGTGAAAATGACTCTACTACCCAAAGCAATCTACAGATTCAATGCAATCCCTATGAAACTACCACTGGCATTTTTCACAGAACTAGAACAAAAAATTTCACAATTTGTATGGAAACACAAAAGACCCTGAATAGCCAAAGCAATCTTGAGAACGAAAAACGGAGCTGGAGGAACCAGGCTCCCTGACTTCTGACTCTACTACAAAGCTACAGTAATCAAGACAGTATGGTACTGGCACAAAAACAGAAAGATAGATCAATGGAACAGGATAGAAAGCCCAGAGATAAACTCACGCACATATGGTCACCTTATCTTTGATAAAGGAGGCAGGAATGTACAGTGGAGAAAGGACAGCCTCTTCAATAAGTGGTGCTGGGAAAACTGGACAGGTACATGTAAAAGTATGAGATTAGATCACTCCCTAACACCATACACAAAAATAAGCTCAAAATGGATTAAAGACCTAAATATAAGGCCAGAAACCATCAAACTCTTAGAGGAAAACATAGGCAGGACACTCTATGACATAAATCACAGCAAGATCCTTTTTGACCCACCTCCTAGAGAAATGGAAATAAAAACAAAAATAAATAAATGGGACCTAATGAAACTTCAAAGCTTTTGCACAGCAAAGGAAACCATAAACAAGATCAAAAGACAACCCTCAGAATGGGAGAAAATATTTGCAAATGAAGCAACTGACAAAGGATTAATCTCCAAAATTTATAAGCAGCTCATGCAGCTCAATAACAAAAAAACAAATAACCCAATCCAAAAATGGGCAGAAGACCTAAATAGACATTTCTCCAAGGAAGATATACAGACTGCCAACAAACACATGAAAGAATGCTCAACATCACTAATCATTAGAGAAATGCAAATCAAAACTACAATGAGATATCATCTCACACCAGTCAGAATGGCCATCATCAAAAAATCTAGAAATAATAAATGCTGGAGAGGGTGTGGAGAAAAGGGAACACTCTTGCACTGTTGGTGGGAATGTAAATTGATACAGCCACTGTGGAGAACAGTATGGAGGTTCCTTAAAAAACTACAAATAGAACTACCATATGAGCCAGCAATCCCACTACTGGGCACATACCCTGAGAAAACCATAATTCAAAAAGAGTCATGTACCAAAATGTTCATTGCAGCTCTATTTACAATAGCCCAGAGATGGAAACAACCTAAGTGTCCATCATCAGATGAATGGATAAAGAAGATGTGGCACATATATACAATGGAATATTACTCAGCCATAAAAAGAAACAAAATTGAGCTATTTGTAGTGAGGTGGATAGACCTAGAATCTGTCATACAGAGTGAAGTAAGTCAGAAATAGAAAGACAAATACCATATGCTAACACATATATATGGAATTTAAGGGAAAAAAATGTCATGAAGAACCTAGGGGTAAGACAGGAATAGACACAGACCTACTAGAGAATGGATTTGAGGATATGGGGAGGGGGTAGGGTAAGCTGTGACAAAGCGAGAGAGAGGCATGGACATATATACACTACCAAACGTAAGGTAGATAGCTAGTGGGAAGCAGCCGCATGGCACAGGGAGATCAGCTCGGTGCTTTGTGACCACCTGGAGGGGTGGGATGGGGGGGTGGGAGGGAGGGAGACGCAAGAGGGAAGACATATGGGAACATATGTATAACTGATTCACTTTGTTATAAAGCAGAAACTAACACACCATTGTAAAGCAATTATACTCCAATAAATATGTAAAAAAAATAAAATAAAATGTACTCTTCCTTTCTCTTGGCCTCTGTTTGGGATTAGTAGATAATGAGTACAGCAAAATAGGTCACACAGTCCCGACCTTATGAGATATAGCTCATAATACTGAAATGTCATAGAAAAAAAATGGGGATCATCATTTTCTCATCCTGACATTTTTCCACATCATAACTCACAGGTACTTCATTAAAGATCAAAAATGAAATAGAGTAGTAAGACCAAATTGACAACCCCAGTAAATAAAATTTAAATGTATGTAATATATTTACGGTTGGCTCTTGACATTAAATTTGACATTTGGTTATATGGATCTTCATCATGAAGACATTTAAAATATACACTAACTACACACAGAGAAGAAAAAAAGGTATGAAAATGTTTATAGTCTGGGCTGTTATTAACTGAGATGGAAGTGGTAGCATGAGACACCTCCTTTTCCCAATCTCCATAGGGCAAATTATATATTTTAAGTGATATATACGTAAACATTAAGACATATGACCCAAATAAGGAGAGTGCATAAAATATTAATATATATTAAGAAGAGCCGGAACCATATCAGTCACAACATGGTATAATTTTATATTTATCCTTTAAAAGAAATTTCAAAAATACCTCCAATATTAGATATCTATGAGTTCATTTTCTAAACATATATAAATGTATCATTTTAATGTAATAAGGGAGTTATTCTTATATAAAAATGATATAAATAACCTATGTAAATGCCAATGAAATGGTGTATATTTTAAGTTTCTGATAACATCTTTGGTTTTATTCATTCATTCAGTCATTCATTCAAAAAATATCAGTAACTACTATGCATCAGACATATAGTAGGTCACATAGGTCCAGTGATTTGTCAACTTCTTGGTAAGGCAGGAGCTATGATTGTGGTGTTATTGCCAATTATTCCAATAACCCCTCTTTTAAGCAAACTACTGAAAGGTATTTTCTTAATAATTCTTTTGTTTTTATTGTGGCTTAACACTGCATTATGGACTTCAGTGAAGTGCTTGTGCCAAGAAGCTTGTAGGGAGCCTCAGTACCATTCACAGCATATGCTCATGTCTTGTGGTTGATTTTTTTGATTTCTGCACTGCCAAAAAATGTTGCATTTTTATAGGGAAAGCATATCCTTCCCACTCAGTTTCTTCCCTTCACTCAGCGTGCTAGAAAGAAATTTGTCTTACCTCTATCAATTTTACAGACGGCACACATGTGCTGTACGCACACATAAGCCATTGCTAAGGAACCCAGTCAAATTCAAACTCCCTGGCCTCTCATTAGAAATATAATAAATAATAAAAAGTATTTTAAAAAAGACAAAAATAATTCCAAGAAGACTGATTTTCAAAGTTGATTACAGCAAAGAAAATGTATCTTAGTTGAAATGGTAGAGAGCTTTACCAAATCTTGTTTAGGTGAAGAAAGAAGCTTGTAGTTTTGACTTCAATGCTAAAACATCTCTCAAGCTTATGGTGATAGTTTATCATCAATTTGGAATAAAGCCTCAGGAAGTTACATGTTTTTTTTTTTAGGGAGAAACTAAATGATAAGATTTATTAACACAAGTTCTTGGATTATGTTACTCAGAATTTACCTCAAAATTATACCATTAGCAAATTATTATTTTTTAAATTTCTATAGTACAGGACTAATAAAAAGGATTCTCTTTCTCTTCTATGCTATCAATCTTTATAAATGTTTTCTATTCTGTTTATCCCCACTGACACCTACTACACCTTATTTAACTGGCTTTTCCTGTATTTCTCAAAAAAGTTTAAAGAAGTTCAGTAGGCTGGGTGACATTCCCTACCCCCATGCTCAATTCCGTGGTCACCACCTAGAATCTCAGTAACATCAGATTAACGTAAGAGACATAAGACAAAGATTGGTTATGTTTTTGCCCTTACAGCTCATCACAACCTTTCTTTTCAGAGAGCCTTTGCTTTATGGATATGACTTGACAAAAGCAAGTCATGGAAAGAGATTTGGGAATATTCCTAAAGAGGTTATTGACTGATAAAGAAATTCAATATGTATTTATGTTGACACAAATGAAGGTTATGGGACAATAACTATCGTGAAGCTGCTGAGGTAGCTTTTCCTCAGCAGAGGTTTTATATATTTACATTTGAAAAACTGGAAAATTGCATCATTTTTACTGAGCCATGTAATCAGAATATTCTGAACAATTTTGGAATTCTACATGTCAAAATAAAGGTTAAATTATTCCCCTGATTTACAAAATTTGGAGTATTTGTTTGACAACATATAATTTTCTTGTTCAAAAGTATAAATCCATGTTCATTTTTACAAAATAGTGAAATTCGTGGAATTTTCCCAACACAATCCAACAAATACTTAAACATTTTTGAATAGCTATATACATGTTAGTGCATTCTTCTGTATCATTTATTTTCTTTTTTTCCAATTAACACAAAGATGCTCATGAGCGCACATACAACTTACTGATTAAGAATCTGCCCTTGTTAAAGTTATCTAACAAAATTACTCAAACGAAGAGACACAGAGAAACTAAAAGAAATAAAAAAATAAAAATCCCTTATGATTAGTTTGCCCAAGTGAAGCCATATGAACCATTTACTCCCCAAGAGCAAATTGCAAAATGAACTAATTTTCCCCCTAACACTCATGAGAAATGCTGACCTATCTGATGGGGAAATGGAGTTAAGGGTGTTCAGGATACAAATTGCTCGAAAGGTGGTCTCTCTTTACTCTTCTTTCTCCCTTTATCTTTCTCTCTTTTTCTTTCCCCTATTTGCCTACCTACCTATCTACAGAAATCTCTATTAATTCAGAAAACTAAAGAATATGTTTTTGGATGATTGTATTATTTTTTCTTTCACTTTTGAAAGAAAGTAATATTTGAAAAAAATTGTAGAACTCTATCAGTTTTGTGTTCATATGTAGATTATATTTTGTAGATTATATTTACATGTAATGTATAACATAAAAAACAAAATATAACTAATAATCTATTTCAGAATGATAAAATGTTCCTAAAATGAAAGGAACTCCTACACATAATAGTAATATAGTTGCTAACTTTATTGTGTAATTTGCTAAGTGGTATATGTGCATTATCTATTTTAATGTACAAAAATTACTCTTTGAAATAACAACATTCTTTTTGTCACTACAGGTGAGGATAGAAGTTTAGAGAGGTTCTTGTCTAATGTCACACAGCTAGAAAATATCAGAGTCAGCGGAGAAGCCTGAGTCTATTTCAGAGCATTCTCTACAGAGAAGGATTTAAACAGTAATGTCCAAGATATATCTTGCTGATCTTCATGATAACGTTTTCTTAAATGCAGAAACATTCAAAATGATGATTCAGTTTACAATCTATGATACTTCTTTATAATTAAAATCCTCTTAAAGTAATCAAGTAAAAATCATTCCTACTTTAAAATTCTATCATCACAGCACCACACTAATTTGCTATTGTTAAATTCTATGTTTGGGAATGATTGAAAGTGATGGCTATTTTGTTGGTCAGAACATATAATTGAAGTAAGCGTTCCAAAAAATATTGAAGACCATAATTATACATGTCAAAGACTTCAAGGATTTTGAAAATTGCCAAAGGGGTCCCATGATTAATGTCTATTATTTCCTATCAGATTCCTCAATCTCATAGTCACTCTTCTTCTCACCAGTGGTATTCACTTAAGCCCCCCTGAAAGTCCTGTTCTAATCTTTTTCTAGACCTTGTCCTGAACTTAGATATTAGTTCTAAAATGGTAACATTTTGCCATATTTGATTCATTTCTTTATTTTTATCAAATATCAGTAATCACAATATTTATAAATATCACTAAAAGTTCCTCATTCCCCTATGTTATTCCTTTCCTTCCCAACCTAGAAGTAAACATCTTAATGCTGGTATAGATTTGTATCTTTAATATATTTTGATACTCAAATGTGTTACTTTATAAGAATACTTTGGATAGTAGAAGTAAACATAAATATTATTAGCCTTACATATTCTCTTGCAATTTACCTATTATACTTAATGTTATATTTGTGGAATTGATAAAGTTTATACATTTAATTTCAACTCATTTAGTTTTGCTTTAGATCATTGTGTTATTATACCATAGGTAGAAGCAACCTAAATGTCCATGGATGGATAGAAGGGTAAAGAAAATGTGGCATGCACACATAATGAAGTATTATTCAGCTTAAAAAAGAAGGAAATCACACCATTTATAAAAAGGTAGATGAGGCTGGAGGACATTTTTCTAACTGAAATAAGCCAGACATAGAAAGAAAAATACTATATTGTCTCACTTACCTGATGAATCAAATAGTCAAACTCAAAAACAGAGTGTAATGGTGGTTCCCAGGCACTGAGAGGAGGGGGAAACTGGGAGATATTAGTCAAGCACAAAGTTTCTGTTACACTACATGCGTTTAAGTCCCAGGGACCTACTGCACAACATAGTACCTATACCTAACAATACAGTATTGTATACTTCAAAGTTTGCTAAGATGCTATGGATGCTATGCTAAGTGTTCTTATCATCTTCATCATCATCATCATCATCATCATCATTATCATCATCATCATCAGTAAGATGTTGGGAGGAAACTTTTGGAAGGGATGGATAGGTTTATGGCATGGATTTTGGCAGCACTTTCAAGGATATATAGTTATCTCCAAACTCATCCAGCCTTATATATTAATTATGTAAGGCTTTTGCATGCTGTTAAGTAAAAAAAGAAATAACAAACTAAGTGCCTATATGTTATCTTTCATATTTAGCATGGCTAGAGTAGAACTCTTGATTTCCCCCTCAAGCTGTTCCTCCAAAAGCTTTCTTCTGTAACTTAGTACAGATAATCGTCAGCCACTGAAGTACTCAGGTGAAATATCTAGGCATCAACCATGATTCCTCCATTTCACTCACCAATAACCAATATATTAGCAAGCTCTTAATTGTCATTCTCCAAATCAAATCTTAAACTTGTTCATTTTGTTTACATACTAGCTGAAGAAATCATCATCTATCACCTGGATTACCACAAAATTTTCTCAACTGGTTTCCTTGCCACTATTCTGCTTTTAATGTATTCTTCAACTAATAGTTACAGTAATATTTTAAAACAGTAAATCTGATTGTATCCTTCCACCAATAGCTTCCTATCTATTTTAAATACACACCAGCCCCCCTACCATGGTTTTAAAAAAGACCCAATAACCTGACTGTCTCTCAGACCTCACTTGTACTTGTCTCCAGCTAGTGCAACATGATCCAAGCATACTACTCCTGCCTACTAGCCCTGGTCTCAGGCTCTGCTTTCTAGATGGACACAAGCTAAGACATTGGCATGGATGTTTCTTGCTTTTTAATAAGTTGTGGGTCATATATTTTATGAAGTAATTTAATATGCCAAATATGCACAAATCATTTTAATTTTGCCTGGAGTCATCTGTCCATTCTATACTCTTAGAAGTTAATTATTTTCAGACTTATGAGGTAGTAAACTGATCATTACTACATATAAAGTGTGATCAGTAATACTAGCCTGAAGATGAATAGAGGTTTCCACCCATGTACCGCTATCAGCAGAATAAAAGTATGAAATACAGCTAACATCCATGATAAATATGGACTCAGTACATGAGAAAAGAAGGTTTTCTTTGAAAGAGTCAGAGATAGGACAGAAAAAGAAGAACGAGTAACTATAGATATTAAACATTCCCCTTGCTAAGAAATAATAGCAAATTCACATTTATGATTTTATGTGTTTTGATAGCAAATTTTAGGTGCTTTGTCATATTTCTGTGTCTCACTCTGAAGAACTATATATCCACTCTCTTAAACAGCTTAAAGTTAAAACACAGATTTTACTGTTTAGGAAAGATTAACATTCTAGTTTAAGAAGATTATACTAATTTAATCAAACTAGTAAAAAAATATATATGCTTTTTGCCCCTTTGGGAGTATATTTTATTCTTTTACTTATTTCACTTCTGCACTGTGTACATATCTTTCATGCCACAAGATAAGATATTGTTCAGTGCTTTTTGGGTTCAAAAAGAAAAGCACTGAAGTAGACATAATAGAATCTATAAACATACCCCTGTAAGTATAAAGGATTTCTTGGTGATATGAATATTTAGATATAGAAGTTCTGTCATTAGAAATCAATAGTGATATAGTTTCCCTGAAATATAATTATTCATTGAAATCATAAACTAACAGTGAATAAAAACTAATATAAAAGCATAATAATCATCAGAGAACATTTAACATGAGAAATGCATTATTTTAGGTAAAGTATTATTTTATTCATATTTGTCAGTCAGTAAACCTTAAAGGTGTGAGACAGTAGACTCATTTCTGAAAAGTAATGTGATCATTAAAGGCTTATTGAAATTCATAAGCTAGCATATTTCTGCTAAATCCAAAACTCAGCTCAAATATTGAGTATCCTTTGTCTTATACTATACCCAGAGTGAGTATATAGAAGTCAAAAGCCAGTTTCCTTCAGTAACGGATAATATGCCCCAGACATGAGAGAGAACTAAACTAAAACTCTAGCTTTATAATTTGCGAATTATTTTAGAATATCAGGATGTATCTATCCATTCATTATCTAACCATCCATATGTATATTTGTAAATTTGGGACATTTAAAATTGTAGTAGATTAACATTTGTTCTAGGATAGATTTATTCATCAAGTATTTTCATTTCCCTATTACAATGCCTAGTACCAAGTAGAAATCAACAAGTATTTGTTGATGAATGAATAAACAAATGAGTTAAAGCTGAATTCCTAAGGATTTTATTTGTTTTCCTCTTCAGGTATGTCTGTGAGTTGAATAACTTAGTTTAATTTTTCCAGTGCTAGTTTACTTCAGACACAATCAAGTAATGTTATATAGAATCCATGTTAGGGAATATTCTGATTGAAATTAATCATTTAGGATGATTCTCACTGCATTATATGGGGCCAAATACTCAAAAAGATTTCTGATTTTGCAATCTAGTTGTAATGATTAGACCTGTTATTAAGCGTTTACTTGGTAAACAACATAATGCCATGGCTTTTATTTCAAGAGCGATACTAAAAACTTTTATGTGTAAACGGCATTCCTTTTAGACATAGATGCAATTTCAAAAAGTCTGTACCCTTCCCCCTTATAATAGGTTATATTACACTGAAATTAGTTGAATACAAACTGAAATGGCTCTAACCTAAAATTCAGCTACTTGAAGGAAATAATTCATAATTATCAATGTTTCGGAAAACTTGAAAGGGTCTGACACCAAGCTTCCACATTTCACATTTTACTAACAAATATATTCACTAAGTCATCTTGATATTTGATATGAAGATGATGATAGTTATGACTTTTTCATATATCCAGCTGAGAAATAACTTAAAGATTTTCATCTAACATTTCCTCTAGTCTGTCTTTCCTTGTAAATACATACACATGCACTCTTCTTCCATGATGTCATCGTTTTAGCTCATGTGAAATTACTGATTTCTGATTGAAATAGAAAATACCCAGAAGAAAAAGTGATATATAAATATAATTTAAATTAGCATTTTATGTATCCCACTGTTAAATACAGTTTTTCTTCCCCTAGGTAAAGCTCTTGAAGGTATTCAAGGTACCTAAGGGAATTTTACATATTTCTAGTAAAATAATGATGATTACTTTTACTAAATTATTTTTCACTTTTTTAAAAAGCAATATTATTAATGTATACATCTGCTATGAGTAAAACCCCAACGTATCATGGGAGGTTGGGGGGCAAAATATCAAATATGTTAAGCTGGTTGTGTTAACATTTCTATATAATATGTCTTTTAACTTATAATTTATTATACTTATATGTGCTTAGGTCAGAAAATGTATAAAATAAAAGTACAATAAAACACATAAAAAATAAACTATAATCTCAATGCCTCGTGTCAGAGTTTACTTTTGGAATATTTCTATCTAATCTCTTCCATTGTATAATTCTTTATTTTCAAATCAATATATACATCTATACTTTTAGGAAAGCTAAATACAGATAAATGTCAATTATATATAACCAATAGTAACATTTTTGTAAAATTTTATGATGATATGACCTCAAATGTACAGAAGGGTTACAAGACTATTGCAAAGAAATGCTATGTATCCTTTACTTAGACTGACCAATTGTAATAATTCTGCCTATTCACTTTATCACTACCTCTCTTCTCTTTCTTTTCCTCTCTCTGTCTTATTTTCTCACTCTCTTGCTTTCCCTCTCTCTCTCTTCATAGATAGGTAGATAGATAGATACATATATACATATGCATATACATATATACATATACATATATACATAATTTTCTTGTTGAACCATTTGAGAATAAGTTGTGTTATCATAGAACTTTACCTTAAATAATTCAGTGCTTAATTCCTGAGAACAACTGCAACCTATTGCATAGCTGTAGTACAATTATTAAACCCAGAAAATTTATTATTAATAGGATGTTATTATCTAAGCTATAAATATATTCAAACTGTATGGGTTGTATCACTAATATCCTTTATAATTATTTCCCTGTCTAGAATTAAATTCATGATTACTCATTGCATTTGGCCTTTATTTCTCTTTAGTCAGTTAATTTCAATTAAGTTTCATCTCAAGTTTATGTCAATGGACTGATTTACTTTTGAATATGACTCTCATTTTTTTCCTGTTATGCATATCTCAAGGAAATATTTATTGTAAACTGGACATCTTGGACAGTATATGATAGAGACTTATAATCCACACAATAGTTTTAATTTTCCAATCTTGCAGGCATTAACTTGGCTCAATTCAACTCTGCCTTTCTGTGGTAGACACACTCTAGAATGACCCTATGTTCAAGTATGGATAATCCATTTTAGTGGGACCTGTGACTTACTACTAACCAACAGAATATAGCAAAGGAGATGAGATATCACTTCTTTCATTATGTTACATTATATGGCAAAAGTGATAAGGTGCCACACTCATTATTATATTATATTATATTACGTTATATTATATTATATTATATTATATTATATTATATTATATTATACTATATAGGACACTGTCTTAGCCTAGGGAGACTCTCTCCTGCTGGTCTGTGGAAGAAAATTGCCTTATTGTGGGGAGGGTCTTGTGTCAGGAAACTGCCGGAGGGCTCTAGGATCCGAGAGGAACTGCAAAGAAATTAATTCTGCCAACAAATGGGGAGCTCAGAAGATGACTTCAGTCTTCATATGACACTCTGGCCCCAGCTGACTCTTTGCAGCCTTGTGAGATCCGAAGCAGAAGATCCAGCTAAGCTGTGATCAGGCTTCTGAATTATAGAAACTGTGAGTTGATAAACGAGTTGTTTTAAGCAACTAAGTTTTTGGCAATTTGTTATGCTGTGACAGAAAACGAATATACATCCCTGTGGTAGGTCACAACGAGAAGTCTCCATTCATTTCCTCAGCCTGCCAGCTGATGCCACCTTCCACCAGAATCTTTGGAGTCTTCTATTTACACGCGTACTTCTGGGGTTACCAAAGCCCTGAGCCTTCTTTGCTAGAAGATTTCTTTCCAGGATTTCCCCCTGCCTCTTTGGGTTCTTTGGCAATCCTATATTCAATCCAATGACTTCTCAATCAAGCCCTTATCTTTTCCTTTGAGTTCAAGCTGCCTTGCCATGAAAAGACACAAATAAAAATCTTTCCTGATGCATTATTCTTATTTTAATAGTGAAGGACTCTTTTCCTCCCTGGTTTCTGTCTACTTTTAATATATCTCCAGTGCCTTCAAATAGTTGAATTTTTAAAAATTGTCCAAAGTTTATATTTATTATCTGAAGAAACTTTAGTCTCAAACAAACTATTTTTTCATTTCCAAAAGTAGATATCCATCATTAACATTCTGATATATATATGCTTCCATTCTTCTTCCAAATATACATATTGTGAAATAAGTCAACTTAAGAAGTTTGAAATTTTAGGAACTCATCTGTTTAAAAACTTTCTAGAAAAGGAAAGGGGACATCAAAATGAAATATTAAGTATAAATAAAGATAAAATAGAATCAGGGTTCATGTTCCTAGTAAAAATATAAATATGAAAATTACCCAAGTAATGGATTTGCCAACACTGAAGCAAAACAGGAAGAGAATTAATTGTGAATACCAACTTTAGATTTTTCTTGAGGAAAACTTTTTTTCTGGATAAATGTGGGGGTAGGGGAGGAAAGGAACAACTACTCTGGAAAACAGAATTCAAAATAGAATTCTCAGTCCAAAGAATTCCAGAGCAGGAAGCAGTGACAAATTATGGTGACAGAAGTAGATATGACTTTGAAAATCATGAGATCTAGCTTGCATTGGAAGAATATTCAGAGAACTTAAGATAAGTTCAGTAGAATGTTCAAGACTTTTGCTTAGAGACATTCTTTTGATAAATATGGGATATCTTATAAAATAATACAGAGGATTCAAAGATCACTAAGATGGAATATAGTATGGCAGCTTTAAGTAAGGGCTCGAGAACTAAATTTTCCACCTTTACTACCTTTGTGATATTGATGAAATTAACTAACCACTCTGAACTTTAGTTGATTTATCTGACAGATCAAACTGATTAGTCCAATAGATCAAATTAAGCCATTAAATGTAGCCAGGGTAGATGGGTGATACACAAAGAATTAGCACCAATAAATAGGGCAAATAATAACATAAATTGAGATGGGAGAACAAAAGTGGACTGAGTCTGTAACTGATTATTCTAGTCAGTGATGCTATGTAGTGGTTATTAGATGCACTGAAATGGTATTATTTTGCAAAATACGGAATATTCTTGCTTTTTAGGTCCCAAATATGCAATAAATTGGGGCTGTCCATGTGAAGTGAAATACTAACTCAAACACTGAGCAGCATAAGAATTAAAATGAACAGTGATGGGAGCCACACAGGAAAAAAATAAGTTGAAATAAATTCTTGATTTTGTGGTCTTTATTTTCTACATCTGCATTTAGCTTATATTTATAATTGCCTAGGCCTTTAGCTACTAATTCTTCTTTTATGTGTTATTGTTTTGTAGAATTAATTTATCTGATTGAAGGTTTTATTTTTCATCTTTTTTAGTTCATTATGTCATGGATCCTTATGTTTTAGCTTAGTCATGTGTGTTGTCAAGTTACATACTCATATTATGTAAACAAATATAAAATATGGTGGTTTTATTAAAGAAATATTTATTTAATTTGTCTTTTTTCCCCTAGTTTTTGGTCATATTTCTTGTCAAACATATAGTTTTGATTCTAATCAAGCAAAGGATGTCCCTCAATCATTACTTCTTCCCTTGTCATAAGAAAGCTTCAGGCCTCCATACATGACTTTATCTTGGTGGACATGGTAAAACAAATCTGGGGGTCTGAGCCATTTATTGACTACACTGCTACCTGTAATTTATCAGTTTACTTGATTCCATCTGCCATCAAGATATACATAATGGAAACAGTTATTGAGAAGGTAAATGACCTGTGAGAGAGCTACAAGTCTCTGGAGTGTGGGGCAGAGGGCAGAAATTCACTTTGGTCAAAGCCTCTGTTTGCATCCATATGTCCAGGCAGTGTTGAAACCCCCAAAATACTGTTCCTTAACTCATAGCTTCACCCACCTCTCAACTTTATTTCTGTTCTCTCAGTCATGACTCCACAGAAGTGCTCCTGGCCTCAAACTGGGATTACTCTTACTCTACTGGGGAAATAATAATATATTTTGAATTAAAGTAAGCAGCATTCATTGAGTACCAGCTTTCTCTAAGAACTATCTAAGTCTCTCACAGTGTTTCCTGGATTTAAGCCTTAGTGGCAGAAAATGGTGGCAGAATATGTGACTACTTCACATAGACAAAAGATAAATCTGATAATTTGTCCTATAGGCCTACATAAGTCAATCTTCAACCAAGAAAATGTAGGCACATCAAAAAGGAAGGAAGGAAGAAAGGAAGGGAAGGAGGGAAGGAGAGCAGAATTTGCCACCCCAAAGTATGCCTCTTTGGCATAAGGGTTATTTTTAGGGTGATGATTATTTTTAAGAAACAGCAGACACAGGAAAAGCTGAGAAAAGTTTTTCACAGTGAAAAAGGGTAGAAGTGACCCTTTTGTAAGAGATATTTACATTTATAAAAGAAATCCCCATTTGTAAAGATGTCTCCCTCCAGAAAGAGCAGGATGACCAAATCTCTAGAAACCCTCACCAATGGAGAAGTTACTGATTTAAATCTGCATAACAATTATACCTTGTTTACTCTGTTTTTCCTGGTAACCTCCCATAACTGGCCTCCCCCCACCCCAACATCTTTCTTTTGTCTTTAGCTGGAGATTGTATTTAAGCTTGGGTCATTTATGAGAGTAATTCAATTTTCCTGGGTATCTCCCATGTATAGAGGAGGTATCTATGTTATTAAACTCCTGTTTATTTTTTTTCTTTTAATCTGTTTTTTATTACAGTGTGGTCTCAGCCAAGAACCTAGAAAGGTAAAGGGAACATTATTTTTCCTCCCCTACAGTAGGAAGGAAGGATGGAAGGAAATATCAACTGAAAAAAATATACAACATATGAGCCGTGAGTTTCAGTTTTATTGAAGACTATAGTCTGGAAGACAGCCTCTCAGATAACTCTGAGAAACTGTTCTGAAGAGGTAGGGGAAGAGCCTGTGTGTGTGTGTGTGTGTGTGTGTGTGTGTGTGTGTGTGTGTGTGTGTTTGATTGGCCAAAAAGTTTATTCAGTTTTTTCTGTAAGATGTTATAAATATATATGAATTTTTTGGCTGGGACATACATGTAGTCAAGCATAAAAATATTATTTCTAATCAAAGAACAGATACTTCAAGTGAATCATTTTAGTGCTTTGCTATGTAAGGGAAGATATAAGAACCTGGGGTCATTGAAATTCTTCCTTAGATATGCATCATAAGTATCTAGTGGCCCCAAAGCACAGAATGCTTCATCCTGTTTTTTCCATCCTGAATTCCCCTCAGGACACACTGTCCAGGAGTGACTGCAGTTGGTTGAGACTTAACCTTTTGTATAACTGAATGATAAGCAACATTCTATTTTCTTTTTGTTTATGGAAGGAAGGAAGGGATAAAGGAAGAGGGAGGGAGGGGAGGAAGGAAGGAAGAGAAGGGAAGAGTGATAGCCTTAGATGAATAAGGAAAATGTTTACATTATGAGTGACTTATGCCATAAAAAAGGAATAATAAAAGATTATACAATATCTGCATAATAGCCCTAAAGGAGATTCAAGAGAACACTGCCTCTGTTAAGTATGAGAAAAAGACAGGGATAAAGTGGATCATAACAATAATAAACCTGATAACCATTAGAGAATAGGATGAAAAACTAACCACATACATAAATACATAAACAAAGAAATAAATAAATGCAACAGAAATTAAGTGCACCCTGGAAGAAATAAAATCAGATTTCCTCTGCAGAAAGTAAACTGTGAATTAGAAGCCATCATTGAAAAATATTCCCCAAACCAGAGGATGTAAAATATGTCAAAGAGATAGATCAGTAGGATACATCATGGAGATTCATCTATAAATTACAGTTATTATATAAAGAGAAAACAAGGCAAGGAAATCAGAAGGAATGTTGCAGTATAAACATAAGAAAATTTTCTCAGCTGAAAAATAAACTGGGCTTGGAAACCAGGGGTTCTCACCCTTGAAACCAGATAAAACCTGTTTAATAGATACAGTCTTTGAGCATTCAACATATTCAAAAACAATGAAAACTTTCACATGCAGCTAAGCTGAAAAGACATCCCAAGAGTCACATATTCCACCAATATTTACTGAGCACCTCCTTTGTCCCAAGCCCTGAAAGAGAGTGGTAAGGAGGCAGCCATGGTCCCTCCTCTTCCAGGCTTTCAAGGTTACTATATGGAAGGTCAGGTGCTGAGAGGGCAGCACAGTAATTGTGAATGTTGATTGAGCACTTACCTAGGCCAGCACTGCTCTGTATGCTTTAGGTATTTAATTATCATTATCTATTTTACAAATGGCAAAGCTGAAGGGCAGATAGGTTAAGAGACTTGCCAATGTAACAGAATTTTTAGGTGAGGGGAGTTGGGATTAGAACAGATTGTCTAGTTCCACCCTCCTGATTTTTTCCTACACACCTTAAGGGGTAAAGGATTTTTAAATTGAGGCCAGCAAGTCCTTAGTAGATGGCTGGGCAGGCAGTAGGTATTTTCTAAGTAGAGAAAATGACTTGTTTTAGAGACCCTTAAGTGAGGGGGAGCTTGGGTTTTGGGGAATTTGGAAGAAGACCTATCTGGTGAGTCTTAAAATTATAAGTGGCAGAAATCAATGGGGTAACTTCTTTTGACCACTACATTTTATTTTATTTATTTATTTATTTATTCTAATAACTTATTTTATGTTTTTTGTTTTTCTGTTTGTTGTTGTTGTTGTTTTGGCTGTGTTGGGTTTTCATTGCCGCATGCGGGCCCTTCTCTAGTTGTAGCGAGCGGGGGCCCCTCCTTGTTGCGATGCTTGGGCTTCTTATTGCTGTGGCCTCTCCTGCTGCAGAGCACAGGCTCCAGGCACACGGGCCTCGGTAGTTGCAGCATGTAGGCTCAGTAGTTGCAGCACACAGGCCTTAGAGCATGAGGACTTCAGTAGTTGCAGCGTGTGGGCTCAGTAGCTGTGGCACTCAGGCTCAGCTGCTCCGTGGCATGTGGGATCCTCCCAGACCAGGGCTTGAACCCGTGCCCCCTGCATTGTCTGGTGGATTCCCAACCACTGCGCCACCAGGGAAGTCCCCTGACCACTACGTTTTAGTGTATTTCATCAGCTCCACACTCCAGGCTGATGCTTTAAATATTGGAATGCCCCAGAATTCTTGCACATTTCTCTTTTCTCTATACTAGATTTTTTCTTCAGGATTTTAACCTGTTATTAACTACCATATATATTGAATTTACTTTTAAAAACTCCCTGAATATATTTCAAAAAGCTAGTTTTTCTTTCTTCCTTCCTTCTTTCCTTCCTTCCTTCATTCCTTTCTCTCTATCTCCTAAACATAAGTGTGATTGGTCCCAATGACTCCTGGCCATTTTCATTTGCATATCCCACAGGCACCTCATCATACCCCAAACTGAAATTATCCCCACCCAAACTTGATTTACCTCTGGTATTACTTATTATGTGAGTGAACAACTCAGGCTATCCAAAGCCCCAGAAATAAATCTAAGTCAACCTCGATTACTTTTCATGACTTGCCATAATCTTACCTCTTCATTCATCAAATTCTATAGAGTCTACCTCCTAGACAGCTACCAGATTCATCCAGCATTCCCATAACCACTGCCAAAGACTAAAGTTTTGACACCCATTATTACTCACATGGATTACTTTTGGGAAAAACTCCACAGTACTTAGACTCTAAATGATCACATCTTTCCTTTTGTCAGGTACAGAGCTGAGCTGGAGAAGCTGAGATGCCAGGTGTCAATTAAAATAACAAACTAAAATGAAACAATCAAACCCTTAGTCACTTACTATAATAGTATAAGCAACAGGATAAAGGAGAGAAAGCACTGATTCCCCCACAGTTCCATTTTTCCCCAGGGGGTGGCACCAGTACAAAGTCAGGTGGATCAGTACAGATGTGGAGTACTGACGGAGCCCAGAACAAAGTGCTTCTGGAGGCTTTCTGAAACTGTAGGCTGGGAGAGGGGAAGGGGGGAGGCAAGGAGTAGAAAAGCACTGAGTTCTAAGTCAGAGAGAAGAAGAATATCGTCAAGATTTCTCCTCTCCTCTCTTGATAAAGGCCTCAGGAAGGCCTCTGCTCAGGCTAGGAATGTAGAAATGTGTAAGGGGGTGGCCCAACAGGGGGGCCTGAGCCTTTGGCTGCAACCCCTTTCAGAGACTGCAATGAACTGGCTGTGCACAAATGGTGTGTGGAGGGCAGCTTTTCCCTGTGAGACCCGCCAGGTAAGTCCTTTTTAAATGCCTTTAGCTGGGCCTGAAAAATTACACACAGGTGTATATATTTTAGTAAGGCACCAGACTCCTCACCTTTTGTATTCACTTTTCACTGCAATCTTCCTTGTACTATAGACACTTGCAATTACCTATGCTTTTATGCTATGCTCCCATGTCTACTTATTCTGCTGCTTCTGCCTTGCCCACTCCCTTGACCATTTTTGGTAATATTTATCCCTTCATCATACTTCAAATCATAGTTTAGATACCAACCTCACCAGTAATCCTCCTTAACTTGCTAATTAGATTTCCTCTAGCATTTTGAGCTAGGTCAGTCATGGTTCTTAACCCTGGGTACACATCAAAAATTTCTTGTGATTCTTTGTGTCCTGGAACTAATGTTACCAAATATTATTTCAAGTTCAGTGCTTTCTAAATTTTCTTCAGTATTTACCTATGCCTTGAAAACAAGATACACTTTTTTGAAGTAGTATAGAATTTCTCCAAATAAGAATTTCTGGAAGAAAGAGATATTTTTCTGTCCTTGGTTGAGCAGATATGTGACACAAGGATTCATTTTGGAGAAATTATAATTATTAGAAAATTGCTTCTTATATTGAATAGAAATCTTACTTTAAACTTTCAGTATTTGTTCAACTTTTTGATATCGAATCCTCTTTTGTGTTTGTTTTCATAATAGGTATTCAGTTATTTGCAAACAGTACACCTAATAAGTATCCTCTCCTTCTTTAGCTCTTCTTCAAATGTGAATGGTTTCTAGATATTTTCCCACTCTGAACATTATTCTTTTGATAGGCTCCTATCTCTAAATACCTCTATAAAATGTAATCCTGTGAATGAACAAAATAAAGTTGATGTAATCTTAGTTTAATACACAGGAACTATATTAACTCCCTGATTCTGTTACTGTAATTCTTATCAGGATTTAGTACATAGTCCTATAAGTTACATTTCAAATATCTGAAAAATCCACATACATTTTAATAACTTCTTTCCCTTTAATAGTACAGATAAGTGAACTATTAAAATATGTGTGCATATTTGAAGATATAAACTAAAAGTGTTCCTTTATCATGTTCAGCAAAATACTTAGACACTAAACATTTTTATCTCTTCTACTTACATTTTTCTACTAATATTTACTTTTTATGTCAGGTATAACTTTGTGGTATTATCAGTAAAGCATATCCTGTGTGGAACATGCATTGGCATTTATTGGTGCCAGGCTCTACTGAATTGAACCCAGCCAGAGGGAAAGAAAGAAAGGCACGTTCCAGGAGCGCAAAGTCTTAGGTTACACAAGTGTCAAAGGATGCTAGCACGGGGCTTCCCTGGTGGCGCAGTGGTTGAGAGTCCGTCTGCCGATGCAGGGGACACGGGCTCGCGCCCCGGTCCGGGAAGATCCCACATGCCATGGAGCGGCTGGGCCCATGAGCCATGGCCGCTGAGCCTGCACGTCCGGAGCCTGTGCTCCGCAGCGGGAGAGGCCACAACAGTGAGGGGCCCACATAACGCAAAAAAAAAAAAAAGGATGTTAGCACAATCTCAGTGGGTGTGGTTATGCCATGAGCCATCTCTAATAAAAACTATGTTTAATACGTATTTTTACATAGGTCTTTTAAAAACTTTACCCTGAAAGGCCATGTCTCTAATTTTATGATGGAATTCATTGGGAAACTGAATTTGCTTCACAGAAATTCTGTTAAATATATTTGGATGGAATCCAATAAAGACAGAGAAATCAATATCATATATATAAATATAAATATACTTTTATGCCATTCAGTCTACCTCTTGCCTATGAAATAGAGATCATGTGAAAATCAATTTGGTCATTTCCAAGTAAGATTTAATAATCTGGTATGTCAAAAATATTTTATTAAACCTAGCTATAGTTCATCTCTAAGAAAATTACACATGAAAATTGAAGTCTCTCAGCTTGCAGAGTGGTACAATCATTTGCAGAATGATTTAAGGAGAAACGATAGTAACATTTAAGAGATATATATTTACTGTAAAACAAGGAAATGCAAGTAATTCAATGAATAATTTAAATCATATTTTTTGAGAAATAAGTTTTTGGAAAATTGCTCATGCAAAGAAATAACTAGGGAAAGGAGAGACCCCTTTTGACCATGGTTCTGTTCTGAGAGTCTCTGGATTGGAGGTCAGACTTTCCAACATAGTGATAAGCATGGAAGGTCCTGGAGACAGACTGCCTGGGTGCAGAGCTTGGCTTCATCTCTTACTAGATACGTTGCCTTTTTTCATATTTACAAGGAAAATAACAACTGTACCTATCCAACAAGTTTGTTGAAAAGATAAAAAGAAATATTACACCTAAAATACCTAGTGCAATGTTTGACACATAGGAATTACTCAATAAATGAAATCATTATTAGCTTTGTAAGGCTGCATAAGGCACAAAAACCTCTGTTCCTTTTCTCACTAATATGAAATATTAGTATTTTGTACTATCATAATTGCTTTGAAAATATTTTTAACCAGAGGAACTATAAGATTTAAAAGTGTAGCTCTTTTGAATAAACTTCCTAATATAGTGCCTGTCATATAGATGGCATTAGAAAATTTTTTAATGAATGAACAGAGGGCTGGGCATTCTGAAGTTCTGAGCTTCTTCATACTCTCCACCTGGGGTTTCCCAAGGCACCCTATGAGATCACATGCTCTGGAATACCACTGGAATAGTTGTACCAAATAGTCCTTAAGTTTGGATCTCATAGGAAAAGTTGTAGCAGAACTGGTAAAAGGGCTAGATTGTGTAATCCAATTATTAGGGAGATGCATTACACTTGCAGGTGATGGGAGACAGCCCAGTAAACAGAAGCAGTTTCGGTACTGTGTCTCAACATGAGTATTTGAGGTGCCTTAATCTTAGCAAGCAGGTAAATCATGGCTTGTGGTGAATTCCAGACCAGGACTTATCCATTGATGCAGGAAGGAGTGTCATGGCATTTGCCAGACAAAAGCAGAGCCACAGACACAAATGTGTTCTAGGAAAAAGTATTGAAAAACCAAGCAAAGCAGGAACTGTGTCCTAAAGAAATGGGATCTTAGATGGGTTACTAACACAGGGACTTGGGTATAAGGAAGCAGTAAGCCCTTTACCATAGCAAATTAGAGATGGTGTTTAGGGAAAAAGAAACCATGTTTGAAGAAATGCGCCACACGAAGAAGGCTGCCTTGCAGTCAAGTGTAACATGACTCAAAGTGTTAGTGTGTTAGGCAGCAGCTTTTAAAATCCCTCTGCCTAAAGTTAAAATCCATCTTAAGGAGGAAGGAGAGCTGTATATAGGATTTAGTATCCCTTTGGAGAGAAGACGGATGCTGGAGCTTGAGATCAGGCAACCCTAGAATTCTCTACAGCATTTATAACTGGGCCTTAAAATATGTTTTATTCTTATAATGACTGCAAGAATTTTGACATCTGTTGAAATATAGCTTTTTATAATAGAGTTTTAACACTGACCTGATGCAACAATTCTTTCTCTTTAAGTTTCTTGTTGTGTTGAACATTTGCTATTAATATCCATATATTCAAATATATTCAGGAATCCTTTTTTCCCCCTTTCTGTTGAAACATATTTGGAGACTTTACACAAGAATCCTGGCAGATGACCACATTGCCCAAAATCCTTTCAAGTACACTTGATATTCTTCTAGAGAACGCAATGATTTGGCGGCTTTGGATCCACTTATACTAATGCAAGCTCTATTAACTCTCTTAATCTCTGTCACAACTTGCCAACCATGCAAGAGTTCAGTGGCATTTTCTTGCTATGTCTTCCATGATCATCCCTGGCTCTGGAATTGTTTTAGTGTCCGGTGATATGTAGCCTATACAAGTGATTTCAAACTTACTTTTTATTTTACCCTTTATCAGCAGCCAAGTCTTTGGTGGATCCTATTTCCAAATATACCTGCTACACACCTCTTCTCCTTTTCCAATAAAAACTCAGATGTCTTAAGAAATTGTGAGCATTCAGAGGAAGAATTAAGCATAATTTCTAGCCTGCAATGTTCTAAGGAAATTTCTTAGATTTTCACAATCAGAAATAATCTATCATGCTTCTGGTAACCTTTCTGAAAACCCAAGTCTGCAACAGTGTAAGCGCCCCCCCCACCTTTTTTTTTTTTTTTTTTTTTGCAGCACGCGGGCCTCTCACTGTTGTGGCCTCTCCCGTTGCGGAGCACAGGCTCCGGACGTGCAGGCTCAGCGACCATGGCTCACGCGCCCAGCCCCTCCGCGGCATGTGGGATCTTCCCGGACCAGGGCACGAACCCGTGTCCCCTGCATCGGCAGGCAGACTCTCAACCACTGCGCCACCAGGGAAGCCCTAAGCCCCCATATTGACAAGTCTGATTTTAGATGACTTCTATAGTTTCTCTCTGATGCTGACTTGAACAACTTGGGTATAACAAGGAGAGAAAATTGTTATTCTTATTTAAGGAGGTTAAGAATAATTTCACATACCTTTGCATTAAAAACTCTCAGAAGGCACTGATAGAAAAGATAGATTTCACTGAAGCTTTCCTAGAGGTATGGATTAGAAATCGCATTTCCTGTCACATAACAAGTCTTCCTAATAACTCCTTTCTGCCTCTCTCTGGTCACTTGTCATCTGAACCTCATCATCTGTCTCCTCACACTCACATATCCTCTCTGGCTACTGCTCTTCCTTTAGTACTCAGAGCAACTTAGTTTTCTCTTTTTTTCTGATTAGCTTCTGTAGCCATCCCCCCATTTGATGAAAACAATTGCTTTTATTTTTTCTTAAATGTCTCAAGTAGAGGTAATAAACTTAAAAAACTAATAATACATTTTTATTCTTGCAATTATTTGATAGCAAGATCATGGTCAGATCCGTACCATTATAAGTGTATGACTGATAAAATATCTCTGTTTTCTTAAAATATTGTCTATCTTTCCCAATACCAAATAAGGTCGCATTTCTTGGGGTTCAAATTGAGGACAGACTTTGAATGAATTTATGCCTCAACTCAGCTCACTCTTTCTCTGTCAATGAATCCAGACCTTGGCAATGGTAATTGCATAAAATGCTAAGTCATTGCTGATGCCAAGATTCTATGAGGACTGCATTTGCTTGACAAGCCCTCAATAGGCATGAAAGAAAATCCTACACTGTTTTCTTTTTTTTCTTCCCTCCAAATGCTTATGTTAAAAATACTGAAGGCTTGGAAATGTATTCCCAGTGTGGTTGTTCTTAATGTTGTTTAATGTAACCTGCTTCTTAGGAAAAATTACCAGGCGACATAATTGCTTTTTTGTAATATGTCATGAACACATCTATATCATATGCCTGAAATCTTTCAAGAAACAATGACATTCTAGTGGGTCTTATATATTAGAATTCCTTTCAAACACTTCATTACTTTAACACCTTTTTTGACATTCTTACTTCATAAGTCCAGGATCAACACAGACATAATTATTTATATAATTTGGAATTTTCTTATTTCCTAATTGCAAAGAATTTGGAATTTGGCAAATAAGCTTACAACAGATGTTAGGACAGATGCATACAATTTATCATCCTTAACATCAGAATCTGAACATATAATCTAAAAATGAGCACTGGTTGTTTAACATGATTGAGGAGGCCATAGATTTTTTTTCTTAATCTGATTATGCTTCTACTCTTAAAATAATGATCAAAGAGTGATTGAAATCTGATAAATTACAAGCTGAAGCTAAGGTGCCTTATTTATTATTTCCTTCTGTCAGATTTTCAGGCATAAGTCACAGAGGTAGTCCAAAGAGATAACTGATTTAAATTTATGAGCAGTCTTTTTTTTTCCAAAAAAATTATCACATTTCCATAAGCATTTAACACTGATTTGAAACTAGATCAGGAAATCTCTGCCATATGCATATAATGTTCAAAAACCTTTATCACACACACACCTACATATATATATTTTTTAATTTTTATTTTATATTTGAATATAGTTGATTTACAATGCTGTGTTAGTTTCAGGTGTACAACAAAGTGATTCAGTTATACAAATACATGTATCTATTATTTTTCAGATTCTTTTTCCATATAGGTTATTACAGAGTATTGAATAGAGTTCCCTGTGCTATACAGTAGGTCCTTGTTGATTATCTATTTTATATAGTGTGCATAAATTAATACCAATCTCCTAATTTATCCCTCCCCCCACATTTCCACTTTGGTAACCATAAGATTGATTTCTAAGCCTGTGAGTCTGTTTCTGTTTTGTAAATAAGTTCATTTGTATCATTTTTTAGATTCCACATATGTGATATCATATGATAATTGTCTTTCTCTGACTTATTATACTTCACTTAGTATGATAATCTCTAGGTCCATTCATGTTGCTGCAAATGGCATCATTTCATTCTCTTTTATGGCTGAGTAATATTCCATTGTATTTACGTACACATATGTATATATGTACCACATCCTCTTTATCCATTCATCTGTCAATGGACATTAAGGTTGCTTCCATGTCTTAGCTATTTTAAATAGTGCTGCAATTAACATTGGGGTGTATGTATGTTTTCATATTATGATTTTCTCCAGATATATGCCCAGGATTGGGATTGATCATATGGTAGCTCTATTTTCAGTTTTTTAAGGAAACTCCATAGTATGTCACCTACATCCAAAGAGTTCCATTCTGAGAGTGAGTTCGTAAGTCCAATTTGTTTCTAAGTCCAACAAAGTTAACCTAGGTACCCAACTAACAAAATCGGCTATACAGTACTGTACTGTAATAGGTTTATAATACTTTTCACACAAATACTACATAAAAAACAAACATGAAAAATAAAGAAAATATTTTAATCTTACAGTACAGTACCTTGAAAAGTACAGTAGTGAAGTACAACAGCTGGCATACAGGGGCTGGCATCAAGTGAACAGGCAAGAAGAGTTACTGACTGGAGGAGGGAGAGGAGGTGGGAGATGGTAGAACTGAAGGATCATCAGCAATAGAAGATGGGGGGAAACTACAATTTCACTCACACCTGATGTTGATGGCACGGGTTCTGGTTCCTTACTGGATTCAATTCTGTCTACCCTCTTGAAAAAACAATCCAGTGATGTGGGTAGTAGCTCTTTTTTTTTTTTTTTTTTGAGGTACGCGGGACTCTCACTGTTGTGGCCTCTCCCATTGCGGAGCACAGGCTCCGGACGCGCAGGCCCAGTGGCCATGGCTCACGGGCCTAGCCGCTCCGCGGCATGTGGGATCCTCCCGGACTGAGGCATGAACCCGTGCCCCCTGCATCGGCAGGCGGACTCTCAACCACTGCACCAACAGGGAAGCCCTACTCTCTTTTATTTAATTATTTAAAAATTAATTTTCTCAATTCAGAAAAAGAATCTTATAAACTATTTGAAAGACAAGGAACACAGAAGGAAGGAGGAGAAGCAGAAATCAGTTGTTCAGGTGTTAATAATAGACACCAAACAGATAGGAAAAGGAGAACTCTTTCCTGCAGAAGATCTCTACAAGTCATATGATGACTATTTACATCCTAGTTTTAAACTGCATCAAAACATTTATAAGATGATCAGCAAATGAGGAAGACAGTTTTCTAAATCCAAATTGTGAACTGCAGTTGTTTACTGCCCATTTCATTTTCTTTGATATAGTTTTATCTTATTTTTGATAAATTGATTCAAAATTGTTCCTGTTTAAAAATAAATACTAAATAGAAAAATAATAAGCAAAAATAGAACAAAAGGAATGAATGTCTATATTAAGGTAAATAATAAACAATCGAAAAACACTACCTAAAAAAAAAAACATTGTACAGATAGGTATTTCCCTATACTATGAAATAAATCAAATAACTTGGAATGTTTGGTTTAAAACACTCAAATAATAAGCATGTTAAATAGTGGAGGTGATGGTCAACTAAAGTAAAGGTAGAGAAGATTGTTGTTGGAAGCAAGATTCCTTAGAAGCAAACAGTGAGAAAGAAGATCTGTGCAAGCAATTTATTAAGGCACTTCCAGTCAAGGATGCTTTAGTAGCCCAAGGGAAGTCCCCTGGAAAGAACAGTATAGACACAGAAACAAAAGCACACTATAGTAAGAGGAAAAGGGCAGGTAATCATTAAAAGTAACTCAAGAATGTCTGAAAGTAGGAGCAATAACATCCACTGAAATTGTCTTGATCTATATATATATTCCCATAAAAGCAGATTCCAAGTTAAGGATTCAAGTGCAAATAGTTTATTTGGATGATGATCCAAGGAAAGACTGTTAAGAGAGTAGAGAAGTGAAACAGGGAAAGGAAGGAAGGAAATACAGAGTACTTTATCAAAGAATTTTCTTTTTTTTTTAATCTTAAAAGATACAAAGTTTTATTAAACAAACCTGGAATCAATATTATTCGATAAATTAGACAGCAGTAAAATTTTCCTAGGGTATATATACAAATCACAGTGATTTTCATTTTGCAAGGAATTGACATGGTTTTTAATCCACATGAGAAGCTGGGATGACCCAGCAAACAATTTTCCATTGTGGGCAATTGGAGCTTAATCCCATCAATGTATAAAATGTGGATTTGCATCCTAAGAAACATTTGGTGTTTACATTCTTTTTAATTTGACACATTCTCGTGATGTGTGATTATATATCATTGTGGCTTTATATGCATATCCTTGGTAATTAAAATTGTGTCATATTTCTCTGGATATTTTTAAGATTTGTCTTTATCTTTGATGTCTGGCTAGTATGTGACTTTTCAAATTTGTCTTGCTTGAATTTGTTTAAGCTTGTTGGATCTGGATATTTTTTAAAATATTGGGAATTTTGCCAAGTATTTGTACAAAAACTTTTTTTTTTCTGAATCATTCATTATCTTCAGGGATTCCAATTTATTTATATCAGACTCTTAATATTGTCCCACATAATCTTGAGGATCTGTTAGTGTTATTTCAATTTTTAAAATCTCTTTTTAAATTCAGGTTGGATCATTTC